>NC_139218.1:134149524-135576320 GCF_055691185.1 Crinia signifera | reverse complement strand
TGATAACCGCAACGTTGGAATGATGTAATTAAATCTTGAGCTTGATTATCAAAGGTTTTTAGATCCGAACAATTACGCCTGAGTCGTAACATTTGTCCCTTTGGGATATTTTTTACCCAAGGGGGGTAATGGGCACTCTTAAAATTCAAGTAGGAATTTGTATTTACTGATTTTTGGTAGTTACTGGTATGGATAGAGCCGTCGACACTCCTCAAGGTGAGGTCAAGAAAGTTAATAGTGTGGGGGTGATAATCGTGAGTGAACTTAAGATTAAAAGAATTAGAATTAAGGTGAGCAACAAAGGAGGTGATAGATGTGACATCCCCATCCCAAATGAAAAATAAATCATCTATGTAACGGCCATAGAGGACCAGGTTCGCCCCAAAGGGGGACCCCCAAATGAGTTGGTCCTCCACCTCCCCCATATAGAGGTTGGCGTAACTTGGGGCGAACCTGGTCCCCATGGCCGTTCCCATCACCTGTAAATAAAAAGTGTCCTGAAAAAGAAAATAATTGTGTTTAAGAATAAATGAAATGGAGTTAGTGATAAAGTGCTGTAGTTCCACCGTCAGATCACCATCCTCTTTCAATCGTTTAGTTATGGTTTTGGTACCCAATTCGTGTGGTATGTTTGAGTACAGACTCTCTACATCCAAAGTTAGGAAATAGTAAGTCTCCTTCCAAATAATATTTTTAATAAATTTAAAAAATGGGTGGAATCTCGGATGTGTGATCTGAGGGTGGTAACACGTGACTGTAAATGGGAATCAACAAATTGTGAAAGGTTAGAGGTAAGTGATTGGACACCAGAAATAATAGGACGACCAGGTGGGGAAGTGAGGTGTATATGGATTTTAGGGAGGTGATAAAAAATAGGTACCAGTGGGTGTGGGTTAAATAAAAAGTAATACTCGTCTTTAGTAATAACATTATCCAAAATGGCTAACTCGAGGAGTGTCTTCAGCTCTAAGATATATGGTTGGGTTGGGTTTGCGGTTAGTTTAGTGTAAAAGGGACAAATTGGACAATTGGCGGAGTGCCTCATCTACATAACATGTTCGATCTTGTATGACGATACCTCCTCCCTTGTCGGCCTCCCTGAAGACAATGGAGGTGTCTCCAGTGAGGCCGACAAGGGCTTTCTTCTCCCATTTGGTGAGGTTATCTCGATATTTATATCTAGATTTTCTTCCCTCAGAAGAGCAGAGATGTTTAAAGTCATCGAGTGTGGTCTTATAAAATGACTCGATGCTTGTTCCTTTAGCCTTTATCGGGTAAAAATCGGACTTGTTTTTTAGTTTAGATTTATCTATTTCAAAGATTTTTTGAGGGGAGTTGTTACTCTCAGTCCACAGTTCTGCCAATATATCTAAAGATGTTTGATCTCCACTATCCAATAGAATAGGAACTCCTGGATCGTGATCTTTTTTAGTTTTCTGGGAGAAAAAATATCTCTGCCTACACAAAGTGCGAATATAGCGATTGAGTTCGATAAACAGTGTGAAAATATTGGCATCTGTGGAAGGAGAGAACTTTAGCCCTTTTTGTAAGAGTTTTGACTCAGCTTCACTCAATTGTCTGGATGAAATATTGAATATATTGGTAATGGGTTTTTTAGATATTAGTTTCTTGCGTTGGACCCTCTTTCCTCCTCTAACTCCTCTATGCTTGAGTGTCTTCTTTTCTTTGGTGTGCCCCCTCCTTGATATCTCCCCATTTCTCTGTACTGGCGGGGGCCTAAAAAATGATCAGAATTTGATGTTTTTTGAAATCTATTTGTAGAGTCCTTAGGTCTGGCTCCTAATGATTGGTTGGTATACTCATTATTAGGGTATGTCCTTGTTGGGTTTTTCTGTTATGTACGTTTCTGTTATCAGAAGGAGTATTTTGGGATCTGTTAGAATATTTACCTCTATATTGGGGGGAATCATATACCTTGATATCGCCCATTTTTTCGGAGGTTCTCCTGTTATCATTATATCTATTTCTATTATTTGAATAATTATTGGTTCTGGGTTGGTTCCTATGTTTGAGCCTATAGCTCCTGATATTATTGGACTGATAGTCCGTTAGGTCCCTCTGGAACTTTTTACATTTATTGTCTATGACTTCTTCCTCAAACTTAATTAGTCTCTCTATGACTCTCGCATCTTTTTCTTTGAATTCTCTCGTTTGGTTAAACGGTTCTAATTTAATTTTTATATTCTCTATTTCCGTCTCTAGTTCTTTAACTTTTTATCTAAAAAAACCCATTACCAATATATTCAATATTTCATCCAGACAATTGAGTGAAGCTGAGTCAAAACTCTTACAAAAAGGGCTAAAGTTCTCTCCTTCCACAGATGCCAATATTTTCACACTGTTTATCGAACTCAATCGCTATATTCGCACTTTGTGTAGGCAGAGATATTTTTTCTCCCAGAAAACTAAAAAAGATCACGATCCAGGAGTTCCTATTCTATTGGATAGTGGAGATCAAACATCTTTAGATATATTGGCAGAACTGTGGACTGAGAGTAACAACTCCCCTCAAAAAATCTTTGAAATAGATAAATCTAAACTAAAAACAAGTCCGATTTTTACCCGATAAAGGCTAAAGAAACAAGCATCGAGTCATTTTATAAGACCACACTCGATGACTTTAAACATCTCTGCTCTTCTGAGGGAAGAAAATCTAGATATAAATATCGAGATAACCTCACCAAATGGGAGAAGAAAGCCCTTGTCGGCCTCACTGGAGACACCTCCATTGTCTTCAGGGAGGCCGACAAGGGAGGAGGTATCGTCATACAAGATCGAACATGTTATGTAGATGAGGCACTCCGCCAATTGTCCAATTTGTCCTTTTACACTAAACTAACCGCAAACCCAACCCAACCATATATCTTAGAGCTGAAGACACTCCTCGAGTTAGCCATTTTGGATAATGTTATTACTAAAGACGAGTATTACTTTTTATTTAACCCACACCCACTGGTACCTATTTTTTATCACCTCCCTAAAATCCATAAACACCTCACTTCCCACCTGGTCGTCCTATTATTTCTGGTGTCCAATCACTTACCTCTAACCTTTCACAATTTGTTGATTCCCATTTACAGTCACGTGTTACCACCCTCAGATCACACATCCGAGATTCCACCCATTTTTTTAATTTAATTAAAAATATTATTTGGAAGGAGACTTACTATTTCCTAACTTTGGATGTAGAGAGTCTGTACTCAAACATACCACACGAATTGGGTACCAAAACCATAACTAAACGATTGAAAGAGGATGGTGATCTGACGGTGGAACTACAGCACTTTATCACTAACTCCATTTCATTTATTCTTAAACACAATTATTTTCTTTTTCAGGACACTTTTTATTTACAGGTGATGGGAACGGCCATGGGGACCAGGTTCGCCCCAAGTTACGCCAACCTCTATATGGGGGAGGTGGAGGACCAACTCATTTGGGGGTCCCCCTTTGGGCGAACCTGGTCCTCTATGGCCGTTACATAGATGATTTATTTTTCATTTGGGATGGGGATGTCACATCTATCACCTCCTTTGTTGCTCACCTTAATTCTAATTCTTTTAATCTTAAGTTCACTCACGATTATCACCCCCACACTATTAACTTTCTTGACCTCACCTTGAGGAGTGTCGACGGCTCTATCCATACCAGTAACTACCAAAAATCAGTAAATACAAATTCCTACTTGAATTTTAAGAGTGCCCATTACCCCCCTTGGGTAAAAAATATCCCAAAGGGACAAATGTTACGACTCAGGCGTAATTGTTCGGATCTAAAAACCTTTGATAATCAAGCTCAAGATTTAATTACATCATTCCAACGTTGCGGTTATCCCGACCAATTGGTCGAGAACGCATATAAAATAAGCAGAGAGAAAGATAGGGAGACTCTACTATGCGGTAGACGCCCCACAGATATCCCCTCAACTAGAGATAGCCGTATCGCTTTTATCTCTACTTTCAATAGAGATTATCAGAACATACAAAAAATTATAAGAAAAAACCACTTCATATTGAAACAAGACCCTTTACTAGTAGATATTCTTCCTCCCCAACCCTCATTTATTTACAAAAAGAACAAATCACTAAAAAATTTATTGGCTCCAAGTTGCTTAAAATGTCCAAAGATTCCAACTTCCTCACCATCGGACTGGCTTCCCACAAAACCATTGGGCTGCTACAAATGTGGAGGCAACCAATGCATCACTTGTGACTTTATTTCCAATAAACTAAATATAATCAATACACCTACTGATAAAATCAAAATAAAAGGTTTTATTAATTGTAACACCACTTTTGTTATCTATCTTCTTACTTGTACCTGTAATTTAAAATATGTGGGTAGGACCACCCGGCCCCTAAGAACTAGGTTCCTTGAACATCGCCGTAATATTTTAAAAGGGTCTCTACTCCACAGTGTTTCAAGGCATTTTGCCGAACACCATGACAACAACCCTAAACAGTTGAAATTAACAGGATTAGAACATGTGCCGCCCACCAAAAGGGGGGGTGACAGATTCCGTATTCTTTGTAAACAAGAAATATTCTGGACTTTCAAAATGGATTGCCTTTTCCCTAGGGGTCTAAACGAGGCAATGGAACTTAATATTGTCTTGTGATCCTTTTGCCTGGTTCTTTCCCCCCCCCCCCCCCCCCCCCTTGTTCTTCTAAGCGTTTCTTCTTGAGATTATTATTAATACAGTTAGATTTGAGTTTTCCACGCTCTATCCAAATAATATATACTGATTATATCCAAACTGAAGGTATTAGAAAGAAGAATTGAATATAATAACTAGCCAAGAGAGAGAAAAAATATGTATATTCTCTGTTATCATTATCTATTCTATATAAATAAATTATTATTTTTGCTATCCCCCTCCCCCCCCCTCCTTCCCCTTCCCACTTACCCCTCTTCTTCCCCTTCTCATCCCATTACACACCTTTCCCCCCCCCCCCCTACCTTTACTTTACCATACGAAATTAAAATATTAGTCATACAAAACACTATAAATATGCTCATTACTCTATAAAAGGACCCCTCTCTCTTTATTTAGACGTAATTTTGTGATCCGATTTATATATATCTCCATCTCTATTAAGTAGGAATGTTATCTATAATACACTGCCTCTTTAAGCTCTCGTAACATCGCATGATGTCATCCTTATAACTTTAATATAAGTCTTTTTGAATAGATAGCCGTATTAAAATATATAAAGGGTTAAAAAGATGTGTATACCTTTTTGGTATTATAAATATGCACTGTAACCGATGGCTGTTTTTCTTGATATCCTATATTTGTGTTCCCTACTAAATCTTAAGCCTATTCTCAAGTACCCGGTCACATGACCCGCTGGAACGCATTAAGCGTTCCATATACCCACACAGTTACCGGTCACGTGACCACGTATTTTTCAACATTAAAATATGTCTTGTTTATGCTATGAACTATGTTTAAATATGTATATCCACATTATTATATGTTCTGGTAAACAAACTATACTCTATTCTTTATGACCGACATCGATTACTGATACAGTAGCGGAAGTACCCTTTGAAACGCATGTGCGTTCCAACTAGCTTTTAACTCGATTGGTACTAAGCCTAATATTCACTTCCGAGTTAACCCGGAAGTGTTTCCCCTTGGTCTCCGTCTGGAACGCATATGCGCTCCACACACATAGACGGTGACTATAGGAGTTATGTGTACATCTTTTATGTCGATTCCCCTGGCGGAGTGCTGGGCGCTGTCCAGGTATCCCCAATATTGGGTGAACAGATTGACCTGGACTCACTCAATATACGAGCATAAACAAGTTCATTCACATAATACAATCCCGATCACGTGACTCACCTCTGGTCATGTGACTATAACATTAAGAAAGGTAAAAATTGATTTTTTATGTATATATTGCCAATTCTTCTGCTTTTTACTTTTTAATATATTTTTATGATTATGATATATGTCTGCCTCTTTATTAATATGTTCAAAAAATGTATACTATTCGAATTTGAATTGCTAATTGAATTGCACAGGTGCATTGATCCCCTCATTAAGTAAGGTATATATACCTGACCTAGATCCACAGCCCCCACACCTTTGATAAAGCTGCAGGACGCAGTGAAACGCGTTAGGTGCTTGCCCCCCACCTCTGGACACCACTGTGTTACTCTCGACAGAATTTTGGACATCACTATTGCTGCTCACTCCTACTGGCATCTTTAATTGGCGGACACCGTGCTTACCAAACCCCTGGTTAACAACATCTACACCAGTGTGGACTGCTACCTGGCACGGAAGCCATTCCCTCATCCCACCATCCATAATATTTCTGGGTGAGATCGCTCCAAACAACCCTGCTTACTGAGATTCATCCATCCATCTCTCACTCCAACTGCAATACGTCTGGTCTACATCAAGCGATTACCTCCAGCGGCATTTAACATCTCCGCATACATCGTGAGGACCCCCAGTATCATCACAATTCATGGGATTCATCATTCATTATCGGTAACGTGCACTTACCAATTGTTTGTCCAAAAAGTGTCGACACAGTCCACCTTCCTGTGTCCATTGAGGCAGGACTTTTTTTGTTCAAATTGATTTATTTTTTCTACATTCATTCCAGTTTACTTTTATTTCCCCCCCTTCATTTATTATGTCATTATAAATTGATTTTATCTGTGCATTGATATATATGTGTTTTTAAAGAAACAGTAAAAATTGTTATACCTTTATAATTCTCTGGTATTATTTCATTGATTTGAGCGCTGCTTGACTCACCTAGTGTGAGTCCTTTTGTTTCTTCTGTATTTCTGAGTGAGGAGTGACTACCCTCACAATCAAGCAGCTGCTCTATTCAGAGACTCAGCTCACTGCAGGGCGCCTGATTATCCCTAGTGGATAACAATTTTTCTTCCCAAGAGTTTATTCTGTCCTTTTGTCATGGTGCATATACATATGAGATAAATACTTTACAACCATGAATATCTTACATCTTTAAAGGCTTTGCTGCAAAGATGTAAATAATGCATTAGCATGTCCACACATGTTTCCAAGCTGATGTTGCTTATCTGTGTCATTTCTAGAACTGATCCAAAAGCTCCCAGTGCTGTTTGGTGTCACCCATCAAACCAGCAGCAAGATTCGAGCTTCCCTGTTATTCTGGGAGGAGCTGCATATGTGTCAGGATTTATGGTCTAATCTGATTTATGAGCTACTCTGACACCTGGTATTTCCAGATTGAAAGACATGGCTACTCCTTCCTTAGAAATGTACAATCTGTTACCAGAAAAGGACAACTTGTTTTATCGAACCTGCTGTCGTTTTTGGTAGTTTAAAAACACAACCAATGTTTTTTGTATTTTATCCACTAATAAATGTCCTTTGCTTTGAAAGATTGAATTAAAATGTTATGATACCATTATTGCCATCATACAGGTTTTTCCCTAACCCAGTGCATCTAAGCATATCATGAATGGTACTATAATCATAGTCATTTCAGGAGGTGGGTTTCTAAATGTTTGATTTTGGAGCTTATTATGGATCCTTCACAAGCCCATGAAAGAGGCATAATTACCATGTGCATAGTTTATACAATACAGTACATAAGACATACTGTATGCAGGCACAATGATCACTGTAAGCAGATTCTCTCTGGTGCAATCAGATCCACACATACCTCACAACTCTATAGATTAGGGACCTACTGCCCAAAAAGGGGGTGGGGCCAACGGAGGTATGGAGCTGGCCATGGACAGAGGGGACATGTGCCTAGCACAGCAAGTCATTTTCTGTCATTTTGGGGGCGTGCCTGATCAACTAGGCAGCGCCCGGCTCCCCTCACCGCCTTGTTAGATGCCAGTCATCACCACCTGCTTTGCAGTGCAGAGTAGCCTCCACTTAGGTTTACCTCCCCGGTAAAATGGAGGGGCATGACCACTGGGAGGAGGGGCATGGCCAAGCTCCTGTGAGAAAAAATACCTAATTTGTGCAGTGCGGGTGCAGGGAGAGAGAGAGAGGACAGGCTGCCACTGCAGCTGCCTCTCTCCCCAGCTCAGCATACAACACTGAGCAGGGTGTGCTGGGCTGGAGAGAGAGACTGTGCTGCAGCCAGTCATCTCTCTTCCCAGTGCCCAGCTGCCTGCAATGGGGGAGCGAGACCTGAGACCCTCCATCAGACCCGGGCCCAGGTAAAAAGTACCCCCCCTCCCTGCGCCACTGCCTCCATAAACTGACACTGTGACCCTCTCATTAGTTTGCCAATGCAAATGATGTTGCCTTTCCTAAATTTTAATGAAATTATAATTATATCAAACTATTAAATACTAACATGGGGCCAGATGTATCAAGGTTCAAAAAGTGATAAAGTGGAGAGTGATAAACAACCAGCCAATCAATTCCTACATGTCACTTTTCAAACCCAGCCTGTAATATGAAAGGTAGGAGCTGATTGGATGGCTGTTTATCACTCTCCATTTTATAATTTTACGAATTGAGTTGATGATAAGAACTGCATCCAATGAGTAGAAAAAAATGAAATAGTATTGGTCAAAAGTTAAACATGCACAATTTTAGGGACATAACTTTCGAATAACAAATATTAAGAACCTGGAAGTTACCCGGATATTAAGGACACCTTGCAATGATGTTCATATTAACACAAGCCTAGCATGCAATTAAAAATATTACTTGATGATATGTCTAATTATATACCCTGTGCCAATTCCTGCTTCATTATCTGCATATATCTACATATATTGGTCATATTTATCTTGTATGCTCACACAGTTTGCCTCAGAATCAAGATAATTATATCACTAAGAATTACTGACATCATTAAGGCAAGTTTTAATTATTTTGAGCCTGGATGGAATTTAAACCTGGAATTAAACTGGAAGGCTTTGTCCATCTTGTCATATGAAATTGGCATGTGTGTAACTCCCAGAGGCAATGGAGATGCCTGCCTCTGGGCCCCAAGCCCTGAAGCGACGCCTTCATGTACAGCAGCACCTGTGTGAGACAGAGCCAATTAACTGCAGAGCTAATTGGATCTGTCCCAGGCGACCCGCTAACAACTGCAATAGGGGATAGGACATCTTCTGTCTGGTACCGCTTAACCTGTGCTGATTCTGTGGGGTTGCAGATGGCTGATCTTGTGAGTCTGACCCTGACCCATCTGCTGTTGTCACACAGTGTAGCTGGAGCCCTGACAATCCACTCCGGGGACTGTGGCAGGTGGGGAGTTTGAAAAGGGCGGTGCACCTGTCAAACTGTAATGATGGTGTTCTACGGCGAGCTCAAGGAGGACAGAAACCTTCCATGGAGCAGAAGGGCAAGGTTTTCAGAATGAATACAGACCGTGAAAGCGGAGCCACACAATCTTTCTGACTTTTTGGGTTTTAAGCAGTAGGTTTCAGAAAAGTTACCCTCATATTAACACTCTATTTACAAACTAGTTTTCATTTCATTAAAAGTTATGTTGAGGTATGCTAACAATCTGTTGTAGAATGGGGCTGATTCAGAGCATACCCAATACTGGGTTGATTACGTCACCTGAGGTGGCTCCCGAGATGATGTTCGGAAAACAGTGCCCACTGCTGTGAATGAGTCCCGGACCCAGCTTACCCGTTTACATAGCACCGCGAACCAGGTTAAACCTATGTTCAACACTGCTTACTGCCCATGTTGAAATGCTGGGTCACCTGACCTGGGACATTTCAGCAGGGTGCTCTTACACTGCACAATATCCTGGGTTGCTGAGCATTAACGTGCAATAACACAGGGCATTTATGGCAGTGTAAAGGTGGTAGGAAAAGATACTACTGTTTTGATGTTAGGCCCATATTCATATTTGTGCAACTCAACATACACACATGTGGTGCAGAAGTGCCTCCAGCTCTATATTGTGGTTCTATATTCTGTATTTGTTCAGCACTAGGAGGAATGCTACATAGCACAATAGTTGATGCAAGATTTTAAATGTATCATAATGTCCACTGAAGGCAGTACAGATCTTCATAAGTAAGGAAAAACCAAAATGAATTGCCAATTCCATTTAAGTAGGGAGATTGTCATAAAACAGTTCCCGGCTCTACATATTTGTGTGATATTATCAACAGTGCTATCTACGTGTGCTAAAGTATTCTGGGAATGTTTGTATGAAATTGAGCATTATGTGGTGTACAAGTAGTTGCATGTTATAAATGGTGGGTGTTCAGTTGTGTGTCCTGAGCACTGCACGCAGTAAGCTCCTGTTTGTGTGCATGTATCCAGCTGTGCTCTGATTGTCATTTGAGGCATCTGAGGATATTGTGAGACATTGTTAGCCAATCCAATTTATGAAGGGCCTGCAGTGTCTACTAATTATCCTGGACTCTTGCACTGAGGGAGTTTATGCATCATTGCGCACCCTTCCAGCAATGCATCTTTCTGCTTGTCATGTAGTGACATCAAAATGCATAATATTTTAGAAAGTACTAAAAAATTAAACGTTACCATGCAATACATTCCACTAGTTTTTAATTCTTGTGAGGATTTTTTTGTGTTTTTTTATTTTTTATAAAGTAGCAGGATATTAATGTAAACTATTTGTAATAAAAAAATAACATCAATATATTTAATATATGAAAGATATATATGTCTAGTGTCTGAACGTGTGTCCCTAAATCACTGCCATCTGTTGGCAGCAAGTGAAACTACATCTCTTCTTTTCTCACACAGGCACTAACAGGGGCAATCACAAGATAGCTTTTGAAGCATTTGCTTCGTGCGGGCTTACTAGCATGTATATACCGGCACTCACCACAAGCAGGTAATCAAAGCTGCACAACTCAGGGTTCCCAGTTTCCCCAGGTGACGAGGAACAGCACGTCACTGCAGTGCTTTCAAAGATGTGTAGTTTTATTACCTCAATGAACCGTTTCAGGGTAACAACGCCATTCTTAAGAGGAAAGCAGACACAAACCGATACACAAAGCTCTCACCTTAACAATGATCCATGGCACCATCCCCTCCCCATACCGTGCCACAACCCCAGACAGCACACCTTCTGCCAGAACACACAGAGAACGTCAGTGGCTCTCACCTGCCATTGCCATCACCATGGTTACCCGACTACACAGACAGCAACCCGGAAGCATTACCACTCAGAATGAAGAGATGGCCCATATTTACATTATGCACATATACAATATACGTCGGAAAGTACACATAAAAAAATAGTCCAAAATACAATACAACACAATACAATGAAAGAGATGCTAAATGGAATAGTTACAATCAAGAAAATTACAGTATAAAAAAGAAAACGGGTTATTCATTCAAAACCACAATCTATTAATAACTGCAGAGCAGTCACCAACTGTTCATTAAAAACCTGAAGCTACTATCGTTGTCATAGTGCAAAATAATGTCTACACAAAAGTGATCCATACAATTCTCTCATTCAAGCCATGGGGGACTATGGTGTTAAACCTATAGATTCGTGTTGCCTCGAAATGTAAAATGCATTTCAACCTATCTCCGCCCTGATTGGACAAAGTCACATGGTCAATTATTTGCATTGTTCTGCATTGTTACCTGCAAGGATCGCATTGATTGCGGACCTATGCAGGGCCATGTGTTCCTTGAATTTTCTAGACGTCATGCCTACATAATAGAGCCTACATGGCAAACTATTATGTAGACAACATACTGCGAGTCACAGGAAAACACATGCCTAATCTGATAGGGATTAGAAGAATGTGGATGTTTAAATTTGCTACCTGTTGTACAATAGCTACATTTTACACATCTGGGACATCTGCAACATCGCGGCTTCTTACACACCGTATTAGGTCTATTAAAGCCTGAAATATTGGTGTGCACCAGAATGTCCATTAAATGAAGTCCTCTTTTATAATATGACAGTGGACGTGTCTTTTTAAACACTGGTAAATAACTATCTGAGGCTAAAATCGGCCACAATGCTTTACTAGTCACCGGGTACATCCTGACGAAAAACATAAAAGTTTGAAACGTTGATGTAATATTGACTTCGCGTGAATTGCTTTCAGACAGCCTAAGAGTGCCGCCCATCCAGCTCCACTATATATATATATATATATATATATATATATATATATACACTCTATATTTCAAATAAATACCAGTCATGCGCTAGTTGTAATTTCCCTTATAGAATGTTACTCATCGAACAGCAGCTAATCCCCAAACAGTTTGCAAAGAAAAGAAAAAAGACTCTCTAAAAGACTCTTAGAGAGTCATTTTTCTTTTGTTTTCTTTTCTTTTCTTTGCAAACTACAGTTACTCTCCTGGGTGCACCTCCACTTCCTAGATGTACGGAGGGAGCATGTCCTCTCTCGAATAATTCAGCTATTGTGGATGATATATATACCTTCGCCTTTATACTTTTTCTCAGACATTAACCTTTGCACTGGTCGACATCCCTTCCCCCTTTCCCCTTAACAGTGAATCCCCAAACAGTCCCTTACACCCATAGGCGCATCTAGATTTATGGTAATGGGTGGTCCCAAATACAAATACATAAGCAGGATGGACCTTTGCGCGGCAAAGTCACGTGGCAAAAAAAGGGCGTGTCCTCATGAAAAGAAGGCGTGGCGTCACAAAAGGGGCGTGGTATTACACTTTAGACCACACACCGTAATGCCCATTACACATTTAGCAAACTCCGTAATACCCATTACACATAAAGCCACACACTGTAATGTCCATTGCATACTATATAACAAAGCGCAATGCCCATTACATACTATATAACAAACCGTAATGCCCATTACATACTATATAACACACCACAATGCCCATTACATACTATATAACACACCACAATGCCCATTACATACTATATAACACACCACAATGCCCATTACATACTATATAATAACACACCACAATGCCCATTACATATTATATAACAGACCACAATGCCCATTACATGTTATATTACACACCACAATGCCCATTACATATTATATAACACACCACAATGCCCACAGACTATATAACACAGCGCAATGCCCACAGACTATATACACATATCCCCCTTTCTCAAATACAGAATATATGCACACCACGCCCCCCAACCGTATATGCACCCCCACAATACCTTCACACACAAGTCTCATGAGTGTGTCTGTGTTTCAAAGGCTTTATGGCTCTCAATGCTATGGCAGCGGCTCCCTGCACAGCTCTTGCACAGGTAGCCCTGGTGACAACACAGCAACCTGCTTCTCTCCCGAGGGGTGGGACACGGGCTGCTTTGGGTTCCCTACACAGCAGAAGGGCACACAGAAGGGCACACAGCTGGGCCCACAGCTGCAGAAAATAGCAGAGCAGCGCTATAACTGCCGCCCCCACCACCGCGTAAAGCAGGGGATCTCTGGCAGGTGCGGGAAGGGAGGAAGCGGCAGGTGCATGGGCTTACCTCACGTGTCCAGTCTCAACGTTGAGACCTGGGAGCACGGAAGCCACGCACAGAGCTACAGCTTGATGAGCTTTCGCCGGCACAGGGGGAGGTGGGGGGGGGGGAGAGAGGATGTGGCTTAGGATGCAGCGGCGTGTCCCAGCGCAGGAGAATGTGGGGAGGGGAGACAGGATGTGGCTTAGGACGCAGCGGCGTGTTCCAGCTCCTCGCTGCCTATCTCCCTCCTCAGCATACTGCAGACGGCAGGTCTCTGACTACAGCCAGGCATCGCACAGCTCTCTCTGCCCGGCTGTCACTTCTTACATTTTATGCGGCTGGCGGTCTAATGGATGGTCCGGTGCACCCCCGAATCACCCCCTTAGATTTGCCTATGCTTGCACCCAATGACTACAAAATAGATAACAACCCTAATTGATAAGGGGAGCGCCTCAACACTTTGCTATATTTTCAGTGCATACCTCACTTTGAAAAGGGAGAACCCATAAAGTACTCAAGTGATAATAAAGCATAAATTGTAAATATACATTTTTTACTTAATACATTAAAACATATAATATACTTCTTCAGGGGTGTCTATAAAGGACAAATACTGTAAGTACCTCCAATAAGTACAGTGATATATAGTCATATGATTTACAGATCATACAATTAGCACAAAATGAACAATATGTACATATTTCTTACATAAAAAGTATATAAAATATATAGCAATTGTGTATAGAGAAATAGAAAGAATAAGGGTGAAGGGTACAAGGAAAAAGCAGTCAATAGTGGCTTACATGAATATTCCTTATTATTTATTGTGAGTGTCTAAACTTACTTTTCTATGCCCTACTACCATTCAGACTTTGCAGACATACCTACGTGGTATCAGACTTGCTATTCATGGTAGTATGATCAAAAGAATTGGGATCAATTTAGTGATTCACCTGTGATATATAGAGATGTATTCTATAATTATACTTGTTACTGGATGAGTAATTCATAATAAGTGACTTTATACTATACTTAATTTCTATTCAGTAAATAACTTGTGTAAAAGTATTTCCTCCTTGAATAATATGCTTTGCGTTAGGCCTTATAGCCCATATTAAGAAAACCACTGTTAAGGCATGGGGATGTTTCTACTAAAGAACTACACCAATCCAAATGTTCAATTATCCAGTTAATTATTCAATTAATTAAATTAATTAGGAATCCTAGGTTCTTGTTAGATTCCCAACAGGAGGAAAAAGAGGTCACTCCTAAACATAATTTAATATATTAGTATATATTCTATATAATAATGACAGTCTACCAACTTAGCTGCTATTAATTGGTGGTTTAAAAATGTGCTTCTTAATTATACCCCTTTCACACCATACAAATAACCCAGCTTCAACCCGGGTCACTGGCCTTTTCAAAAATCCCAGGTTCAGCAACCCGGCAATCCGACCGAGATAAAAAGAACGGTTTTACCCAGGTCAGACCCGGGTTGCTGGGCCGTGTGAATGGGTAATCCGGGTGAAGAGACCCGGGTCCCATTCAATTCTATTGAGGAGGCAGCAGCAAAAGCTGGCGATACCCCATAGAAACCTATGGGCTTAATACTGCATCCGCCGCCACCCCACACGGACCCCCGCCTCTCCCCCCTTACCTGTGCCCGCTCAGCCCCCAGCTGTGCTGCCCATACCAGTGACCTCCCCCTCCCTAGCAATTTCCGGGTGCAGGGAGGAGGAGGTGGAGCCTCACCCACTGCTGGCTGGTTCGCAAAGGGTAGCTCTTATTGCAAGAGCTGCCCTTTGCGATACTAATCGCATATGTTAGCATATGTGATTAGTATAATTGCGGTAGCTGGCAGAGGGGGGCGGTAAGGCGCGGGGGATGTTAGTGCATCCCACCCCTTGTGCTTTCACTTTTAAATGCTTCAGACATGTTCCTTGCTTGGACCTAATAAAATTCACTCTCTGGCATTTAATGTGACTTGTCATAAGTCCTGATTGTCCTGGCAGCTCCCCGGGAGGGATCACATGCGATGGCACTTTATGTGCCAAGTTTTGCATGTGATAAATCGCCAATGGGAGCGGGGGACCGCAGCGGGGATATGCCCGCGACCAGACAGCGGGCGGGGGGGGGAGGGGCACAGGGAGCCAGGCAAGGCAAGGGAGCCAGGCAAGGCAGGGCAGGGAGCAGGAGGGGGTGGCGCAGAGTACCAGGGAGCCGGGCAGGAGAAGACGGCAGAGCGAGTTGTGGGAGCAGCAGAGCACTTACAATGCCCATACAAATGCGTCTTCTCCTGCCCATCGCCCTGGTACTCCCTGGTACTCTGCGCTGCCCCCCCCCCCTCCCCCTGCTCCCGCTGACGGCAGCAGCTTCTCCTCTGCGCGGCTACCTGCTCCTGATCCCTCCGCCCGGCTCTGGTAGGTCCCCCGTTGCGGGGGAGCATGGCTCCGGGCAGCACATAAGATTTAGCAAATCTTATGTGTAGCCCGACCGACCTCCTGACTCCGATCCGATGCGCATGGGGCCACGCATCGGGTCGGAGGGGATGTCTCCATATGCGAGTTGGGACGATTTCACGGCCCGATTCAATCAAATCGGGCAAAATCTTGCCCAAATCGCATAGTGTATGGGGAAAAGCCTATTTTATTGAATAGCCTTGGGCATGAAATTTAGTGATTTTACCCATGCAGCAGTCCCCATGGTTAATTGGATGCCCACCTAATATTAAATTAGGATAACATTTGTATAATATTAATAGTTTCAACACAGATTTTAACTTTGCAGAAGTCATGTGGATTCAGACATTCTGCCTCATGTCCTGTCCTTTGCATATGACCCATTTTCTATAATCTAACTACTGTTTGTAAAGCAGTGCGTCAGAACTCATTTATATCACAATGCAGTGTTTTCTCTTAGGGAATTTTAATATCACCATTATTTTTAATTTGTAAGGTACAACATCATATAGTGGGTGTATAAAATCATGTATAAAACTAAATCATACAGTACATAAAAGCAGACCAAAGCATAACCCCACTGTTCTACAGGACAATTTTTTGGGGGGACTATCCAGCTGTCATGCAGTGGCGGGCTGGGCAGCAGGGTGCCATGTACACCCTGGCCAGTGCAGTTATGCAGCACTAGGGCCACTGCTGCTCTGTGTGCATATACCTGGCAGCTGGAAAGGATCCCCCACCTGCCTTTGGAGAAATTGAGGAGTTGAGAAGGTGATAAATTGTGATCAGAGAGAGGGAATGGAGTATTAGCGAATTCAGAAACAGAGCATAGTCAGTAAATACAAGATCAAGGCAGTGGTCCTCCTTGTGAGTAGAGGAGTCAGACCATTGGGTGACACCAAGAGATGCGGTTAGAGAGAGGAGTTTAGAGGTATGAGGAGAAAGCAGGTTATCAATAGCAATATTGAAATCACCCATGATGATGGGAAGGATCCTCCGCCTGCCTCCCAGCTGTCAGGGTCAGGGTGTAGTTTAGAGTCATGAGGAGAAAGTGGGTTATCAATAGCAATATTGAAATCACCCATGATGATGGTCTAGATGTCAGAAGATAAGAAGTGTAGGAGCCAGGCAGAGAAATATTCCTGAAATTGTTGTTTTGGAAGCCCAGGTGGGCTATAGATAGCTGCAACACACAGAGAGAAAGGGGATGAATACCGTGATAGTGTGAACTTCAAATGTTGGGAATGTGAGTGATGGCACCCATGATAGCACTGTCAGTGGCAAACGCAGGATTTTCAGAAGGGGGTTTCCAGAGGGGCGGAGCAAAGCACGGAGATGGACACTTAGGTGACCCAGTATATGCCGGGTCAGTTAAAGTATTATAGATAGACCAAATGTATATTAATAATAATAATAATTATATATATATATATATATATATATACACACACACATATATACATACATATACATACAGGGGCGTCAACAGCAGTGTAGACCCCTGGGCATAGCAATGTATTGGGGCACCTACCGATCCTCCAGCGGTAGGGGTGGGGGAAGCTTTGATGTCCCGCGGGTGGTAGGGGTTATTATATCAACCGCTCAGCATGTAGGGCCTGGATCAGTAATTTTCACTAATTACCCCTTTACTGCACAGATGGTGGGAGATGGGGTGGGAGAAGGGGGCATTGGGCTGAATGAAGGGGTCCTGATACATAACTTCCAGGGTGGTAGAGGATGTTTAATATGCAGAGGAGGGGTGTATAGTGGAGTGTGCTCATTATTCATAATTGTATGGTGGGAGGATAGCTTGCTTGACTGCAGATATCTCCAGTTTCCAGAAATAGATTTCTTAGATTTTAATGGAATTAAAAACTAGAGAATCCCACCTACCAAATGGTATTGGGGACTAGGGGATCAGATTTCAGGAGGCAGAGCAATCTGCCAACGAATATATAAAACCTACATACCAGGTGTGTGGAGCTGGAGCAGTAACCAGCCGCTGGAAGGCTGATATCTCTGGTTCTGGGAACAGTACAGACAAGCTGCTAGTGTCCATCAAAGGGGTAGAGTCCCAGCTTTCGGAATATACCCTCAGAAAAACTCTAAGTCAGAAAGAACCTCAAATATCTGACTGGGAAGAGCAATTAACAGGCTTGGATGGGGACCACTGCTTTGAAGTCAGATATCTCCGGTTCCCAAGGGCCGATTTTTTAAATTCTTGTACCCATTGAAAGAGGGGACCCTCAGCTTTCAGCTGACAGCCGTTAGACTCCTGGAGGGGTTTCTGGGTACTCAGAAACCCCCCCTGCGTGCGCTACTGAGCACTGTGTATGTGCACAATTGGGACAGTAATATTCCAACACCCTCTCCTTTACTGTTATCAGGCCTGGAGGTGTGTGTGAAGTCAAAACACCATGTGACAGTGCTGCAGGGGAGGCCATGTCTGATTGTGTGAGCTAAGTTTCTGTAATAACTAGCAGACTGAAGTTGCCAGAGATGAAGAGGTTATGGACTGATGATAACATGTTGCAAACAGAGTGTGCACAATTTAGTGACTTGGATAGTGAGGGGAGAGATGTGATATTTATGAGGTTAGCTAGATTTCTATATTGTTTTGAATTAACTGAATGTGAGTATCAATGTGTGTCAGTGTCTGTGTGTCAATGTCTGTGTCAGCATCTCTGTGAGTCAGTGTCAATCTGTGAGTCTACATGTGTCAACATCTTTCTGTGTGTCAGCAACTGTCTATGTGTCAGTGTTTTAGCATACATGTGTCAGTGTCAGCATTGTTCAGTAATTATAAAATCCATTTTTAAAACAACATTGATATATGCTGTATCTGCATCCAAAACGGTTGAGCTTTACCACAAAACCATATACAATGTATTAGGTTGATTGCACTTAAAGCAATTATAATTATGAGAATCCCATATCAATAGCCTCAGTTTATGGGTTAAGTACTTGTAGTGTATCTTGGAATAGGATGCAGATACTAATTGTGTATTTATTAGTACAAATGCTTTAAAATATATAAGAGCCATATCTAGGTATGTCTTCTTTCATTTAGAAAGTCCTGTTGTCATGGTATCAATAGGTAAAGTTCTACGGACATGAGAATATAAATATGAAGTTAAAAATGTAAATGCGGAAAAACCAAGGGCTGTGTATCTCCACCCTACCATTGCCACCCCTTCCTGGAGCTCATCCTTTCTGTACAGAGGTGAATTCTCCACAATATAACCTAGACGCCTGCCTAGGGCCCAGCAGGTCCCAAGGGTCCCGTAAAGCTGCCTTGACTATCCAAAACATTCCCAGAGGAGCATTGAGGGACTACCGTGTGACGCATTTACATCAAATAGACCTGCCCATACTCCCAAAATCCCTTTGATGTTCTTTGATGGGATAAAAAAAACATTGACACACAAAATGGTTCCATCGACAAGTCAATTAATTTTCCACTTCCACTATTTTTCAGCAAGGAAGGTCAAATTTTCCCTTTCCGATGTGGAGAATGGGGGAGTGCATAGTCTCTAGGTCATTTTGTAGACATTGGTGCTAGGCAACCCCTGACATTCCTTGAGGATAGTGCTAAATTTGAAAGGGCATATTCTTTAGGTTATTTTCAGACACAACACTACATAGCCCCCCGTAGTATGGATTATCTGATGCTGACTCAAATAATCCATTAGATGAGTACTTCCCTAGACCAACACCCATACTAAATTTTGGTCTTCTAAGTGAAAATCTGGACCATGCTGTAGTCAGTGAGGGAATGAGCCAATAGTTGACACAATACCCACCTCTCACTATTGATGAACTCTCCAGAAGTTTATTAAGATTGCATACACTGTCAACCGCCAGTGCATACAATTAACTTTTTCTAAACATGTATCTTAGAATTTATTTGTCTCTCCACAAACATTTTAGAATGGACTTATCTGATTCCCATACTTGTCCTAAATGTGCAAGGGAAGAAGGTGATCTGTATCAGGGAATGACCGTTGGTCAGATCTTTTGGAGGTGGATTAGGTGGGAAGCTGAGACTCACTTTGTCAACTACTGTATGTGCCATTTCTTGAGAGTGGGGCCTCCTAAGCATCTTCCCGAGGGGACAGAGGCTTACACTAGGCCAGTGGTTCCCAAACTGTGTGCCTAGGCACCCTGGGGTGCCTTGGGACACTTGCAGGGGTGCCTTGGATTGGTGGTCTAGGACAAATTCATAATAGTCATGGGCAAAGCAATAGGCAAAACTAGATTTGGTGGCCGCCAATCATGAAATATGTAGACAAACAAAAGCTTATCTGGTTCCTCACTACATAACTGATCCTAAGAATAGCATATAAACACAATTTAACAATTTAAAACACAAATACTTAATTTAATATATTTTCTAAAATAATCAACAAGAAACTTTTGACCTAGGGGTGCCGTGAAAAATATTCGGTACTCTTTACTTAGAAGGGCGCCCACGATTTTGATCGTGGGCATCGTTAGTAAAAAATCGTGGCCATCTCGGGCATTGAATGCACTAAAAAATCGGGTGCGATTCAACCGACGAGATGCCCGAGATTTCCCATAGGGAACAATGTTAAATGTCTCAATTGACCCAATTTTCCTGTTCAATGCCTCAATTGACCCGATTTTTCCATAGGAAACAATGTTAAATGGCCCACAGAGGCCAAATAGGCACCCTGAAGTGTGAAATGGCCCCCACAATTGTTAACGCCACCCCACGATCAACGTGAACCCGAAGCGTGGCGAGCACAGCGAGCCCGCGAGGGGCGGCGGTACGCGTCCTACGACCTTTTCATACCCCCACTATCCACGTCGGCGTGGAGTTGAGAATAGAAAGTGTGGCGAGCGCAGCGAGCCACCGAGCCCGAAGCGTGGCGAGCGCAGCGAGCCCCGCGAGGGGACGCGGACAGCTGTGAAGCCCACGAGGGGACGCGGATACCTGTGAAGGTATCCGCGTCCCCTCGCGGGGCTCGCTGCGCTCGCCACGCTTCGGGCTCGGTGGCTCGCTGCGCTCGCCACACTTTCTATTCTCAACTCCACGCCGACGTGGATAGTGGGGGTAAAAAAAGGTCGTAGGACGCGTATCGCCGCCCCTTGCGGGCTCGCTGCGCTCGCCACGCTTCGGGTTGACGTTGATCGTGGGGTGGCGTTAACAATTGGGGTGGCCATTTCACACTTCAGGGTGCCTATTTGGCCTCTGTGGCCCATTTAACATTGTTTCCTATGGAAAAATCGGGTCAATTGAGGCATTGAACAGGAAAATTGGGTCAATTGAGACATTTAACATTGTTCCCTATGGGAAATCTCGGGCATCTCGTCGGTTGAATCGCAACCGATTTTTAGTGCATTCAATGCCCGAGATGGCCACGATGGGCGCCCTTCTAGTTAAAGAGTACCAAATATTCTGATATTCTAGGGCACCGTGGTTCAAAAAGGATTGGGAACCACTTTCACTAGGCTGTAGAAAACCTGCTCAAGATTAGTGCTATGAAAAAAAAAATGGACTTGGTAGAAACTATGTATTACAAATAGAGGAGGGCTTCTTTCTTTTTCGAAGTCTTATTGCGACCAAACTCAACACAATCTCAGATCCATAATTGCATAAACCTGACTCAATGGTATGAAACTCATGTTCTGCTTGGAGATCCTCCCATAGGGCCAAATGTAATAGGGTGTGAAAATCAGAATGTGAGATATTTTGGGAGAGTTTTCACATTTTTTGGCAGTCATTTACAGTGCAAAACCAGGTTGATTTGACCATGTGATAGATTGTCGCTTTAAAAAATGTGAAAACCCTCCCAAAATCTCTCCCTTTCTGAATCTTACACCCTGGTACAGTTGGCCCATAGTATTGTCCAAAGGGCAAGTGCCAGACATTCTCCCCACCCCTTTTTAATTCTTATTTTTGTTCAATGACCTCTCATTTTATTTGTATTTGATAACGTGAATCTATTCAATTTCTATGCAAACATCATTGGGTGAGTCAGCCGTCATATTGTAAAGTCTCTATTGAAATGAGTTGGTCTTTATCCCATTGTACTGTATAATGTAACCCATCATGGGTAACTCTTGTTATGTTTATATCTACTACATTTGTATTCGGTGTTAATGCTTCAATAAAAAAATGCATTTATAAATATGACGTGGAATTGTAGGTGACTATCTTCTGGTAAACTCAAGATTATGAAAACTAGGTAAAAATGAGAGGAATATACTTCTGTTTGAGAACTGGCTTCACACCAGGGGCGAAATGTAATAGGGTGCGATTTTTTAGACATGTGCGATTTTTGGTCAAAAACGGCCGAAATCGCACATTTTCCGAAAATCGCACATTTAATAGGTTGAAAATCGCGGTAAAAAATCGCACTTTTTACCGCGAAATCGCACTTTTCGAAGTGCGATTTTTAGTCACATTTCAATTCGCATCCAGATGTTTTCCCATTATAAAGTATACAACTCGCAAATGTAATAGGGTGCGATTTTTGGTCAATGTTACCAAAAATCGCAAAAAAAATAGACCAGGTTCTGACAGGCGAATTTGACAGAACCATGCACAGATCATTGAGATCTGTGCATGGTTCTGTTAATAAAAATGTGTAAAAGTGTTTTTATAAAAAAAAAACGGCGTGGGGTCCCCCCTCCTAAGCATAACCAGCCCCGGGCTCATTGAGCCGGACCTGGTTCCAAAAATACGGGGGGACAAAAAGCATAGGGGTCCCCCGTATTTCTGAAACCAGCCCCGGACTCTTGGACCGGTCCTGGTTCCAAAAATACGGGGGACAAAAAATCTGGGGGTCCCCCGTATTTTGAAATCAGCACCGGGCTCCAACAGCCCGCGGTGTCATGCCACAGCCGGGGGACACTTTTTATACAAGGTCCCCCGGCCAAAACATGAGCACCGTGGCTGGTCAGCCTTGGACGGGGTACCTGGAGGAGTGGGGACCCCCCCAATAAAGGGGTCCCCCCCCCCCAGGCTTCACCCGTCCAGGGCTGAAGCCCGGGGCTGTCACCGGCGTCCGTGGCCAGTGGACGCCGGCCTGATAGGGTTAAATCCATCATACATATCATTACATTGCTTTTTACCGGCGAACTACAAGTGCCAGCAGACCTCCCCCGCATGCTGGGACTTGGAGAACCACAAGTCCCAGCATGCGGGGCATTAATGGGCCCGCTGGGACTTGTAGTCCACCTGTAAAAAGAATGTTTATAAAAAACACACACACAGAGAAGTACAAGTTTATTACACACACACACCTCACTTTTACACCAGCGTTACTTACCATTCCTGGATCCAGCGCTGGTCTGGCTGCTTCTCAGCCGGCTCCCCCCGAACTGACAGGCAGCGGGGAGAAGCGTCTGTCTCCGTCGCTTCTAACAGCCTCTGTAGCGCTGTCCGAGTGCTACAGAGGCTGAGAGCGTGATTGGCTGAGCTACAGTATGCGTCTCCATGGAGACGCATAGCTCAGCCAATCAGGACTGAGCTATGCGTCTCCATGGAGACGCATACTGTAGCTCAGCCAATCACGCTCTCAGCCTCTGTAGCACTCGGACAGCGCTACAGAGGCTGTTAGAAGCGACGGAGACAGCCGCTTCTCCCCGCTGCCTGTCAGTTCGGGGGGAGCCGGCTGAGAAGCAGCCAGACCAGCGCTGGATCCAGGAATGGTAAGTAACGCTGGTGTAAAAGTGAGGTGTGTGTGTGTAATAAACTTGTACTTCTCTGTGTGTGTGTTTTTTATAAACATTCTTTTTACAGGTGGACTACAAGTCCCAGCGGGCCCATTAATGCCCCGCATGCTGGGACTTGTGGTTCTCCAAGTCCCAGCATGCGGGGGAGGTCTGCTGGCACTTGTAGTTCGCCGGTAAAAAGCAATGTAATGATATGTATGATGGATTTAACCCTATCAGGCCGGCGTCCACTGGCCACGGACGCCGGTGACAGCCCCGGGCTTCAGCCCTGGACGGGTGAAGCCTGGGGGGGGGGACCCCTTTATTGGGGGGGTCCCCACTCCTCCAGGTACCCCGTCCAAGGCTGACCAGCCACGGTGCTCATGTTTTGGCCGGGGGACCTTGTATAAAAAGTGTCCCCCGGCTGTGGCATGACACCGCGGGCTGTTGGAGCCCGGTGCTGGTTTAAAAATACGGGGGACCCCCAGATTTTTTGTCCCCCGTATTTTTGGAACCAGGACCGGTCCAAGAGTCCGGGGCTGGTTTCAGAAATACGGGGGACCCCTATGCTTTTTGTCCCCCCGTATTTTTGGAACCAGGTCCGGCTCAATGAGCCCGGGGCTGGTTATGCTTAGGAGGGGGGACCCCACGCCGTTTTTTTTTTTACTTTTTTTTTTTGCACAAAATCGCATTTATAAAAATGCGCACATTTTCATGACTGAAAATGCGCACATTTTCATGACTAAAAATCGCGGCAAATCGCGGCAAATCACATTTTTTGCCGCTAATTCGCATCTCATTACATATGCGAATTCGCGGCAAAAAATGCGATTTTTAAAGGTGCGATTTGGTGCGATTTTTTTTTAGTCTAAAAATCGCACCCTATTACATTTCGCCCCAGATTGTCTTTTTAATTAGAAGAATGATTCAGATATGTGCGCCAATGTAACCACTGCTGAACATAGCAAATGTCGTAGCTGCCAGAATGTGTATTGAGAAGCCCACTAGTGGCACCTTTGAACCGCTGTTTGTGTACAAAGATGAAACCATTGGATGCACATCAGATATATATTGACCTGAGACCTATGGTCGCACAGCATGGCCGCTAGTAATGAGGTCATTGGTTCAATTCCCACTATGACCTGAATTTCCCTCGTACTTGTGTGGGTTTTTGTGTGCATGTACTTGTGGTAGGGAATATAGGGGGTGATTCAGGTTGGCTCGTAAAGAGTCGAAATACGCATATGCAGACCCTTTGGCAAGTATCACAATCAATGAAGCGATCGCACATAGCAGGGCGGGCAGGGGGCTTGAGCATGGGGATGGCCAGCGTTTCCTGGGCTTTCCTCCAGAAAAACGCTGGGCATCCCCATGTGAATGCAGACATGCTGAAGCCTGCTCCGGCCCCATCTTTGTCCAGGCGCCGACCATCAAATGATTTTTCCCCTGTACACTTGCATGCAAATGAGGCCGTTTGCTTGGTAAAGGGGGGAGTAAGTTCGCTCACCCGGCGGATTGCGTCTAACCGTTCGGTAAGCAGCAAATGTAGGCTGCTTACCGAACCAACATGAATCACCCCCATAGAATGTAAGCTCCACTGGGGCAAGGAGTCATGTGAATGGCCACATATTCTCTGTAATGGATATGGTCATTAGGTTTTTATGGTTACATGCATTGGGTCGCCCACTGGAAGTTGACAGGCCTTAGGTCGACACTTGAAATATTTTGACATGGCTAAGGCTATCAACACCAAAATAAAGGGCCTAATTCAGACCTGGTCGCTGAGCTGCAAATTTTCGGAGCCCTGAAATCCCACCCTGTGCAAGCCTGAAAAATGGCTTAGCATGAAAATAGCTGCAAATCCATTCACAAGCCACTGACCATCAAATGATTTTTCCAGTGTGTGCAGGCTGTGCGTAGCCCAGGACTTACTCAGTGGCTGCAATAGAAACAGACTGTTAGGGGTCAGAGCTGCCTTTCTCTAAACCCCCTGGACATGCCTGCGTATTCCCTGACACTCCAAGAAAATGCTCGGTTGACACTCACAAAAGCCGGCTTCCTGTCAATCACCTTGCGTACAGCCGGCGATAAAAAAGTAGCAGAATTTTATAGCGGAACATATGCATTTGCAGTCTATCAATAATCGCCCGGCCTGAGAATCGCTGCCGTGCGATTGAGTGTGGAAAACGATCCTAGACTCATCCTCTAAACAGCACAACTCAGCAAAGAACAAGGGCCCTTATTCTGGTTCACTCGCAAAGGCAAATTCCTTCTAAAATGGACAAAATCATGTACACTGCAGGTGGGGCAGATGTAACTTGTGCACAGGGAATTAGATTTGGGTGGGGTATTACGTGAAAGTGAAATCTAAATTGCAGTGTAAAAATAAAGCAGTCAGTATTTTCCCTGCACAGAAACAACTTTGGGGCAGATGTATTAAGCCTGGTGAAGAGATAAACTGGAGATAAAGTGGAAGGAGATAACGCACCAGCCAATCAGATCCCAACTGTCATATTTCAAACACAGCTGATTGGCTGGTGCGTTATCTCTTCCAAGTTATTTCCACTTTATCTCCAGTTTATCTCTTCTCCAGGCTTAATACATCTGCCCCAGTATAACTCACCCAAATCAAAATCTCTCTGCACATGTTACATCTGCCTGACCTGCAGTGCACATGGCTTTGTCAGTGTCAATTTGAGAAGGCATTTGCCTTTGCGAGTGAACCAGAATAAGGGCCCAGATGTGACTGGAGAGAAAGTGTATTGTGTTTCTATCAGAGAAAAGAAATCCATTGTGTGATTGTTATGTTAAAATATAGACAATGTGTAGGAGGGGCAGGTTGGTGTACAATAGGGCCGGAGATAGTGTATATCTGCTTATAGAGGATGGGCAGCAGGCAAGGGACAATGGAGAGAATAGATTTCTTTGTACCGGACGTAATTACGTAGAGTAGGATGATAGTCTTGCAGAGATCAACTACAGATGCCATGCAGGCTTAGGAGCTCCGGGTCCCATCTTTAGTGTGGTAAGCTTAAAGCTGTGTACACTTTGTACAAAAATATATCATTGACAGGAAAATACTTATTTGTTTATATTATTATCATGTATTGTTATGAGATATGTTTAAATGCATGTCAATTGTCCCAAGTTGTTAAAGGTACTGTATGTCTATGGAAAGGATTCCTATATATCACAGTGTTCAGTGATTAATTGCATGGTTCTAGTTATCTTATAGTGTATCCGGTCTTCTCAAAATATAAATACTTGTGTTATATAAAGCACATACGAGCTACATACTACTATACAGAGTTTCATAGTAGTATGTTGTTTATTGTCTTTTTCTTTGTAGTTTACATTTCTAACAAGTATGACTAAGGTGCTTCCATAATATATGAGGTATATTTTCTATTTTCATCTGTTCAAGGAAACTAATAATCTCTATTGATTAAAGGTATTATGGGACTAAAATGCATATCCAAACAAAACAGAAATTCTTGCTGCACCAGTTATTTCAGTAGAAGACAAGACAGGCATGCAAAGGGTTACACTTACAGTTCACACCACATGTAAGAATCTGACAGACTCTAATTGGCTAGTTTAAATACACACACCTCTTGCTCCACCTTGCTTACTGTTACAGGTAACTAAGAAGCATGTGTGTGCAAGAGGCGGAAGCACAACTTGAGTGTGCAAGAGCACTCGGAGACTGCTAATGTGTCTAGTATAATCCATACTATTTCAAGCTCTGGACCTTCAGCCACAGTTCTGAGTGAGTCCTCTGATTTCTTGTTTGTTGCAGGACAGCAGGGTAGAAACAGTCTGTGTGCCTTATAAACATGCTAAACAATATATGGAATGACATGGATGTAGGGACAGAAGACAGAACTGCAAGTATAGCACGGGTTAGGTTGGGTGTGAAGTAACCTCTCTCAATGTTATATCATATAGCGTAAGATGTAATTATGTAGGACATGTGGATTTAGTTGTTTCTGGCTGCTAGGATGTTTACTTATTTTATGGAAAAACAAAAACTGTTTTAGCAGAAATACTGATTATGGAAATCTGAATATTGTACTACAGTACTACAAATATACACATTTACAATACCATTGTACAGTACAGTGTTATCAACTTCTCCGTGCAACAGTTTTCACACTTTGACAACCATGATGCATGTATTGGAAGAAATTGTGTGAAATATGTTTGCAGGGCCATGAGAACGGTCATATGTTTGTACTTAGGACAAAAAGCCATTGATGCGCTAAATAACGTAACTGTACAAGTGTTGCGTGTGCTTGCATATGTACATTTTGCAATTCATGAATAGTATTGTGTTTGCTGGAGGCCATGATTTTATGTCCGGTGGAATGTAAATATGGTTTCGGTAGATTCCCGGACTTTGACTTGTGTATGTTATTGCTATTTTGTTTATTTACCCCTTTAACGGCATATACCTACTTTAAAAGGTGAGTCACTGTAACATGACAGTTGACTTATAAGCTTTCATATTTATATCTGTTACTGAGATTTTGATTTTGCAGTGCATCCAGTGCGGAATTAACCTGGCTGTCATCCAGAGCACTGTGCAAAACATTCTCATTTTCATCACTTACTTAGTAAAAGACTGCACATTAGATCTTGCCTATTTATATACTGATGCTAATATACGTACAGGCTTGGCAGGCTGCTGGATTTGTACATTTAACCAATGCTAACTCCTGAAGGAAATCATTTTATTTCTTGTTGAGTTAGTATTCTTCCTAGAGGGTCAAGTAATAGTGTATGACAGTCTGTCTTGGCCTATCAGTCAAACAATCATACCTGCAACATGGGGCCTGTTTTACACCATAGAGATTGAATGCTATTTGGAAATAGTATTACGAAGCTTTATCAGAGCTGTTTAAATTGTTTAGGAGTTATTGTAAACTCTGTTATTTTCCACTTATTGAGTAATTCTGCAAATTAAAATATGCTTTGGCACAAGCTTCAAAGGTATTGAACCATATTTGCTTATTGTTCAGGAAATGTCACATTTCTGGTCTGTTCCCCCAGTCTCCCATAAGGTAATGTGCAGTGAATTACATAATTAAGCCACAACTCTACTGTATTAACCTGCAAAGTGCAGAAATTGGCAGCGAGGAACAAGGCCACAATGCCAAACACAAAATATTTTTTGCACAATTGCCGAATTTCCCAGCATGCTCTCTACAGAATAAATAACAAATATCTAGCTTGCAATTAGATTACAATAATAAAAACAAATGAGTGTAAAGCCACAAAGTAATCATTATATCTCAGGCTGACAATACTAGGGAACGAAAGGTTAAGGAACGTTGTACTAAACTGATGGCATTACTAACCCTCCCTTCTCCTATATCACCATACTATTGAGTTCTCTGATTGCCTCTTGGTTGTAGTCTCATATATACAATAGATATGCAGTAGTTATTATTACACAATAGATAATGTTTAAGTCATGATTCAAACCTCTAGTGCCTCACATTTCCTCCCTAACAGGTCCCATGCTTTAATGGTTCAGTAAGCGGAGTCTCCAGAAAGCATGTCCCCAAAATTGTGCTGCAGGAAGATATTTGACTCCTCTTTCTTCTTCTAGATTTATTTTACAATGCATTCCTTTCTTATGCTTAGTTCATATTTCATCATTACTCCAACGTATATCCTACAAATACATAGACTGGTTCATGCCCTCATACTTTCTGGGTAATTGTAAGTAACCAAATAATAACATTATAACTCATATTGAAAAGTCTTATGTCTTTGAAAATGGATATTTGTGCCCATGATTGGGCTTCATCCTATGTATCAGGGAGCATTACTGTATGTGTGTGTGTATATATATATATATATATATATATATATATATATAATTTATTTATTTTTTTTATAGAAATTTATTATCTTTTTTTACTAACTGATGTCAGAAGCCTAAGTTGGCGCTTTCAGTCCCACAATGCATGCGTAATCAGACTAGTTGGGTCACATATTTGATTAACCCTTCACACTAATAGTGAAGTGGTACGTTAACTCTTCCCACTCCGAACCAAATATCGCTCAGCTGCCTCGATTTATATATAATAACTGTAATCACTATTAAAATGTGATCCATAGAAATAATGTATACTATTTTTTTTGACAGACATGCAAAAAAAAAAAAAATGTCCATTTCTGTCAGATAGTATAATGGATCACATAGTGGGGCTTATGCTGAGATGGGCATATGCCAATTGCTTAGTGGAAAATTCCATTAATTTGTAGTGTATATGCCAATTGCTTATTGTAATTCATTTGTAGCGGGTATGCCCACAATAAAAGCCTTTTCCTACTTTCATATGCACATCTGACATTTGTATCTGGTTATGCTTGGATAGGCAGAACAGGCAGAGAAGGGCTGTGCAAACAGTACATTTCTGCATCCTTATGATGCGGACATGCCTAAGACAAATATAGGCCTGTCTGTAAGCATATCACTTGCTGTTACCTGGCAGCTTTAGCAGCTATATGCTGATAGTGGTGACAGTCGCCAATTTTGATTGGCTAACAGTGGAGTGCCATTTATTGCCAATTCAAGTATTTAAAAAACAGATGAGAGAAATAATCATATAATGTTTAAATGTCCATATCAGCATAGTATTCAATCCCGGGGTCCCGACTGTCTGTACGTCCCGTGGGACCCTGGACCATTTTCGTTCCGCTCGCCAGTTTATCGGCAGGTGGGATTCAATGTCCCACCTGCCGATCAGCAAAAAGGGGGCGTGTCTGCCAAAACGGACATGGATTGTCAAAATTCCCGTTTTTTCCGTCAAAACGGACCCACCTGCTTTCAAAGTCAGATTTGGTCTGTCCTGCTGCCTCTTCAGTGCTCGCCTATTCAATGCAGTCTCGGAAACAACAGCATTGAATAGGCGCCCCCGCTATTTCCCCTGTTGAATGATTATAACAAACATAATATTCCAGCAGTCATTCAATCAGGCTCCTGATTTTCATACATAATCATGAGTGAGTGCATGAAGCTCAAACAAACTAGATAGACATTTGTTTTGCCAGAATGCATTCGGGTGAGCGATCGGTGCTGGAGTTAAACGGCGAGGGTCGCTTGTTTTCGGTGATCCCCGCCGTTTAACCTCCTCGCCGGCCACATTGAATATGGGCCAATGACATAAGGAGTAAGGAAAAAGGGTAAACATCCCATAATAAATAATTCCACAAACAAGAACCTGTAGGAGACAGAACTGCACTTTCTAAACACATTCTCCCACCTAATGGTAAGGCTTCTGTCTCTATTTCCTGGTAGCTACTCTCTGGTCCATTGCACTAAGTGCTTAGATCCTAACACATAGCAAACTTATTAGAAGGATCTGCTACCGCTGGTCATATGCAGCAACTCTGCTTAAAATGCTTGATGTGTTCAGCAGCTCTATAATCATAACATATTACTATTATTTTTAAAGTTTGAGCCACTTGCCAAGAGGAGGGTGTTTTTAGGCTACCACAACCCCCCTGCGATTGCCTATGATCAGTTCCCCTATAAAGAAATGAGTGATGTTATTGGCACTATTAGTACGTGGAACCTAATAGACAGAACATGAAAACATGATGGGTGGTTCATGTGTGTGAAACTTTACCAAATAACATGTACATTTTATACTATATAACATTACATTAAATTAAATATTAAATTAAATATAACATGTGCCAGCACTTTTCCTAGTTCACCAAAAGGGCAAAGCAGTTATTTTTCTTTTAGGGTGGGAAATAAAATCTCAGTAGCTGTTTTGCTGGATGCTGTGGTTTGGAGACTCCGTCACCTTCTGGTTCCAATAACAAGATAAAAAAACAAGTGGCATGGATCAGTATCCAGATATGTTATTATGTACTTGGCAAGGACTAGAGTTCTTTTTTGCATGCAGTATATTTAGGATACAGCGGTGAGGGAGAATGCATTCTGGCAAAACAAATGTCTATCTAGTTTGTTTGAGCTTCATGCACTCACTCATGATTATGTATGAAAATCAGGAGCCTGATTGAATGACTGCTGGAATATTATGTTTGTTATAATCATTCAACAGTTTCACTTAAGCTTCCTGTTTGATTATTTATTTTGGTGCATCTGTGCACACTTCTACTATGGGATATATACAATTGATGTCGGAACTGCCATCTTGTTTGACAGACGGCAGTTTCCAACTTGAATAGACCGTTTGGGGTCCCGACCTATTCAATAAGGTCAGAAACCAGGTGGATTGTCGGAATAGCTACCAATACACCTGCTTTTGTCTGAAACGGGGCCACGTTACCAACAATTTCAATCCACCTTTGTCCGTCTGCCTCCCGCCGGGTCACGGTCGGATCCATTCCGACTAAAGAATGTCGGAATGAATAATTGAATATACCACTACGTGTTAATGCCACTTAAGAGTTCTATGCAATGCCGGAGTAAGATGGGGGGGGGGGGGGGGGGAGGGCACAGGGGGTCAGTATCCCTGGGCCCCCTTTTATCTAGCCCCCACCCCCACCCCTGTGGTTGGCATGTATTAAATTTAAATTTTTTTTAGCTAAAGGTTTTGTGCATGGAAGTGGGGTAGTGCTGCAGCTTCACCTATCTGCCAATGATTAATGATGCTGAGCATCGGGACTCAGGAGCCAAGCCACACTGACTGCACAAGTGTGCAGTGCATTACTGGGAGTTGGCTAAGTCCCATGAGACTTTTCACAAGAGGTCAGAGGCTGAGAGGCTTGTGCTGAGCTCTGCTTGGTGGAGAACAGCAGCAGTGGCCTCGTCATTGGAAGGGTTTTTAATCACAGATAGCGCTGAGCATGTCAGGGTTCCTACAGAGTAAGGTACAGAGGGACAAACACAGGCTTTTCATGTGGTATATATATATATATATATATATATATATTTTTTTTTTTTGGAATCCGCACACAATTCACTGGGTCATCACAGTTGTGCTCACTCCAAGGCACAGGACCATCAAATAGAGTTTTTTTGAAAGGAGGGCACTCACCAATTCGCAAATAAAAATTTTCTTTTTATTCAGTTCATTTAAAATATTGAACTCAGGTAGTTGTCATCAACGTTTCGGTCCGCATCTCAGACCTTCATCAGGACAGACATTAAGGCAACAAGAGATCTTACTCCAACGAGAGTAATGGCCCCCACACACAGCACAATTTTCAGGCATTTTCTGAGCGATTTTACTAAATTGCTCAGAAAATGCCTGAAAATGCATGTAAATCGCTGTGTATATAGCCCACACAGCGATTTACATGCGCGCACCCGCCGTTCTGAATCTGTCCAAGATTCAGAACGGACGGGCTGTACAATACAGAACAGTCGCTCAGAAAGCTCCTGCTCATCTCCCGCATGTGTGGCTGCGGGCAGATGAGCAGGGCTGTTCTGAGCGACTGAAGCCCCGCTGAACGCCGCCGCCGCTGCACCTGACACTACCGCCGCCGCTGATCCCGATGACAGGCACCGCCGGAGACCACCGCCGGAGACCACCGCCGAGCCGATGACGTCACCGCCGGAGACAGCCCTCCTGATGACGCCGCGGGACAGAGCCGCGATGCTGGACTCCAGAGTAGCGGTAAGTATATCTATTTTTTTCCCACTGTGCCACCAATGTTTGGGGGGCTATACCCACTATACCACCAACGTAATATCCTTAATTATCTCCATCCTGGGGTGGGGGACTATATCTCCACCAATGTATGTATGGACTAACCACTATGTATATATCTCCACCAATGTATGTATGGACTATCTCCACTATGTATGTATATATATATATATATATATATATATATGTGTGTGTATATATATATATATATATATATATATATGTGTGTATATATATATATATATATGTGTGTATATATATATATATATATGTGTATATATATATATATGTATATATATATATGTGTGTATATATATATATATATATATATATATGTGTATATATATATATATATATATATACACACATACACAGTGCAGTTTGATGGCATGTGCGGCGTGACAGTCGTGACAGATTTGAAATCTCCCATGCTGAATCTCCCAATTTGAATCTCTGACACACATCTCTCTGTATGTGGCTCATTGTCTGAAATTAGCCACAAGAGTGAAATCTCTTGTGCTGAATCTCCCGTGATGTATCCTCTGGCACACATCTCTGCGTATGTAGGGCCCTTAAGATCTCTTGTTGCCTTAATGTCTGTCATGATGAAGGTCTGAGATGCGGACCGAAACGTTGATGACAACTACCTGAGTTCAATATTTTAAATGAACTGAATAAAAAGAAAATTTTTATCTGCGAATTGGTGAGAGCCCTCCTTTCAAAAAAACTCTATATATATATATATATATGTATATTTTTAGATTAATGACGCCACCTACAGTTACCCATTGACCAAGATTATACTGCCTTTCCTCTGTGTTTTGACAGTGTAATATTCTCCCGAACAGTTTGCGGCCAGTGATGACAAGTGTGAGGGGTTCCCCTGTCTAAAGTGACCCGGGCCCCCCGAAGGCTTAATCCGCCCCTGGCTAGATGAAGTGGATATTCCTGATACACAGTGTATGTTCACCAGCCATTGTACAGTCTATTGCTGGAGAATGGATATGTGCAGGATAGACATGTGTATGCAAGCTGTGCGTGAGATTTAGAAATATTCATTTACTGATGGTTATCTAGGAGTCAGTGCTTGTGTTTAATGAGAAATGTCATGTCGCTGTATTATACTTTTTTTTAACAACCCCCCCCCCCAAAAAAAAACCACAGTAGATTGAAATGTTTTTTAACATTAGATATATTTAATATGTGTGTGGTCCATTGGTTCATTCGATAATTATTAGGTCGACAACAGTGTCTAAGTCAACCCCAAGTGTTGACATTTACAAGGCTGACATGGAAAAATGGCAGACACAAGGAAAAGATCGACAACTAGGTCGACAAGCATTAGGTCAACACCACAAGTTCGACATGACTGAATGTCGATATGGGGTTAGGTCAACAGGGTCATTAGGTCGACATAATCATTAGGTTGACATGGGGAAGGTCAACATGGGGTTTTTCACTTTTTTTGAGCCGACATCTGTGTAATGATAACATTCATTAATAAGCCATCAGAAATAGTATAGTATTAATATAGAATTATGGGGAAATAGCCCAAACCTGCCCCATTTGCCAAGTCAAGCACACTAAATTACACCCACTTTTAGGTGAAGCTGCACACACCGTAGTGCAAGCTCCACCTCTCTCCCAACACCTTCAACCTGAGACTATTGGTGAGTAAAGGTGCCCATACATTATGCAATTTTGGGCCGATTTGTAAAATGACTAGCGGGCCTCTGATTGGCCATTTCTTTGGGACGTTCCCACGTCCCGCCCAGGGCCGCCAGTGTCCTGTCCAACATGTCACCCCTTTTCACTATCTTCCTAGCCCCTCATACCACTAGCCGTGCCCCCACAGTGGCAAAAAAATTGGGCGCAAAGCGTCCCTCCTCCCTATGTTTCAATGTTGGGACTCATGCTTACTTCACCATCAATGTCGGCATAGAGTGAGATTATAATACTGAGCCCGAAGAATGTCTAGGCCAACAGTCACTAGGTCGACCACTAATGATCCACAGTGACTAGGTCAACACCTGGTAATGGTCGACATACCATAGGTTGCATTGACAGAAGTTCGACACTAGTTTAAGGTTGACATGGACGCGCTTTTTTGGGTGTAGACCGACTTGGATCATACTTTACTATCCAAGTGGGCATACCAGCCAGTGAGAATATAATAGTGTGCCAAGCGCAACAAGCCATATGAGGAGACCCGGTACACTTATACTGTGTGACATATGCCGACATATACATCCAATTGTAAAGCACAATGGAATATGCTTTGCTATATTAGATAATAAATAAATAGATATACACAAATCAATGTGTCTAGGTCGACAGTCACTAGGTCAACCCCTAATAGTAACAGTTGACACCTGAAAATGGTCGACATAGCCAGAAAGTCAGCACAAGCTTATACTCGACATGGACATGTTTGACACTCAAAAGGTCCACGCAATTTTTCACATTTTTCTGTGTCTATGTCGACATGGACACTGTGTAATTGTACCATGTACCTCGTCTCCTCGCTATTATATTCTCACCCTGCGTCCACCTGTAAACACTAGTAAAGTGTGAACCAACCTTAAGCTTGTGTCGACCTTCTGGCAAAGCTGACCTATGTTATGTCAACCATTTTCATGTGTCCATTAGTGTTCGAACTAGACATTGTAGACCAATTATACGTAACCTTATCATCTTAATGCTTTTTACCACAATTTCGCTCAGGGTTGCCGACTTTTGTATTCTCCACTCCGGGAGAAGCCCAGAGAGGAGACTGCCAGCAGGAGTTCGGGGGCGGGGTTTAAGCGTACCATCATTAAGCCCCGCCCCCGTGATGGAAACTGACCCGATTTACCTATTTCCTCAGAAGGGACAGGGCTAAAATGATGTGATTATGACACTTTAGCCCTGCCCCCTCCGCGGAGATCAGCAGATCCGGTTACTTAAACGGAGAAGTGAGGGGAGGAAGCCACGGTCAGGTGAGGTGAGGGGGGACCCAGAAACCAGGAGGGTTGCCCACCTTTCCGGGGGGCCAGGAGGGTGACCCAATTTCGGGACCTTCCCGGCTATTCCGGGAGGGTAGGCAACCCTGTTTTAGCTTGTATATATGCCTAGCACATAAAAGATGTATACCTTTAATTTGTCAATAATAAGAAAGCTTTATTATTGCTGCAGTGTCATGCCTAAAAGAGATGGGCTCTCCGCACAAACTGGGAGTGGGGCTGTTCACTCTGGTGAAGGGAAAAGGGAAATTGGAACACAAATTAGTACCTGTGTTATAAGACAACACTGATGGCTGTGGTGCAAATAACAGCTGCGCCTGTGACATTATGGTCTCGCAGTGCGTGACACAGAAAGGACACAGTGGATGAAGTTATTTTCACGCTGTATTATTCTCTATATATAAAGTTCAAACTGTTTAAAAAACATAAATCTAATATTTTTCTGCATTGTTAGTGATGGGTATGTGAGGAATCTGGAACTCTGTCGCCAGGTTACTTCATGCTCAGTCATCCTCTATTATTGCAGTCAGTCTTATTCCTGTAGTCAGATTTACGAGGTTCACAGCATTTAGGCCCTTATTCTGATTGACGCGTACTTTACCGCATACTTTCGGATCGCGTCTTTACGGCGTCTGCGCATGCGTGGAGAACGCAACGCGCATGTGCCACGCATTGACTCCGTACCTGTTCGGGCAAATCCCGTACAAAACTGTGCACCGCAATCAGTCGGGAAATATGGGCGTATTATGGGCGTCATGCGGAATGACACATGGGCGTAGTTTCAAAGTGGGCAAAACGGGGCGGAAACATGGGCGGACACGGGGGAGTACACTTATGTTGGGGGGCGTACATTCGGATAGCACTCCGAATGCACGCGACCAAAAAGGGCAGAAATGTGCGGTGTCCACAAGTGTACTATTGCTTTGCGGACACCACTCGTTCATGCGGTAGGCGAACGTACCGCCTAATGACTACAAGCATTAACACCTGAACCCAATAGAATCTACTCCTTTACTCATTACTCACTAATAGGACGCTTGTCAGTGCTTTAATTGAAACCATTGCTGCTTCAATTGCTGTAAGGGTTAATGTGTGCAATGCATGTGTTAGGCATGCTTGTAAGGATATATTGGCATCTAATTGATTCCAATTCCAAAGAAGCATTTTTTTATGAGGATAGGTAATTGAATAAGTGGGTCATGTGATGTATTGCAGAATATACATAATAGTGGGTTGTTTGGCGTAAATACTCCGCTTACGTGCGGTAGCACCGCTTGGCTCCCGTTCGGATGCGGTATTCCCGAGCATACTCTGTAATACCGTGCAGAATCGGAGTGTTTCTCCCGCACACGCATGGTTTGTATGTCGTCCGTAAACACGCCCTGTTCTTAAAGAGTGAGTCCGTCCGAATGCGGAGGACACGTGGGCGTTTCTACGGACGATGGCCGCACGCGGCAAAACACCGTGGCGTACGGACCGCTCCGTAAGAATGCAGGAATATCCGCACCGATCAGAATAATTACACTTACTTGGTCGTAATGAATGTTCGTTATTAGTAAATTTGTTTAAAATAGTGTTTAGTGTGTACCCAACTTTAGTACATGTGAGAAAATATATATCCCTATCTCTTTCCTGTCATTAGTGTTTAGAAATATTTCAGGCTGTTGCCATTTGTAATGAATTCTGTCATTATATTATTGTTAATTATACAAAAACCCTAAAGGTGCCCAAACACGGTACATTATGGGCTTGCGATGCGAACTCTCGCTCACATCACATCGCAAAGTACAAAAAGTATGTGCAGCACGTACTTTTTTAAATAGATTGCATCACATCTAGGACAGGGTTGCCGACCCTCCCGGAATTCCTGGGATTCCCCTGAAAATCGGGTCCCCCTCCCAGCCCCCCGGAAGGGTGGGCAACCCTCCCGGAATCTGGGGGACCCCCCTGAGCCCCCCGAATCATGGCATGTAAATGCCGCAATCCGCGGGTCTCAGAGGAGGGGGCGGAGCTAAAATGGCACAATCATGTCATTTTAGCCCCGCCCCCTCCATGGAGATCAGTCATTTCTCCTATTTCCCGTAACAGGGGCGGGGCTTAATGATGTCACAGTCAAGCCCCGCTCCCCGATCGGGTAAGGAAAGTCTCCTCTCCGGGCTTCTCCCGGAGAGGAGCATTTAAAAGTCGGCAACCCTGATCTAGGATGTGATTCAGGTTGGTTTGCAAAAGCAAACTCCTTTTGTAATGGACAAAACCATGTGCACTGCAGGTTGGGCTGTGCAGAGACAGATACATTTGGGTTAGTTATTTGGTTTCTTTGCAGGGTAAATACTGGATCATTTATTCTTACGCTGCAGTTTGAACACACCCCAAATGTAACTCTCTCTGCACAAGTTACATCTACCCCACCTGCAGTGTATATGGTTTTGTCCATTAGAGAGAGATTTTGCTTTATCAATCCAATCTGAATTAGGCCCCTAGTTGAAACCGGCAAGGAGCACCTCACACCATGTCTGGGTGCCTTAAGACATATGAGGCAGCCCTGTATACTTGGGGACAAGACACAGATAGTTAGTAGATAACACATACATATCAGAATCAGAATCAAATTTATTGGCCAGGTGTGCTTGCGCACACTCGGAATTTGTTTTGGATATACAGTGCAGCATCAAGCAGGGATGGGGGGGGGGGATTACATAGGTTACATTGACACATTTAGCAGGGACGGTACAGCATCACACAGAGAATATATACCCACCAAGCTGCACAGCGCCTAGGCAGCCATCAGCGGCGCCACTGGTCGCTGCAGCAGCCAGGTAGGTGACAATATAAGCAGGGACAGTACAGTGTCACACAGAGAACATATACCCACCAGGCTGCACAGCGCCTAGGCAGCCATCAGTGGCGCCACTGGTCGCTGCGGCAGCCAGGTAGGTGTCAATATAAGCAGGGACAGTACAGTATCACACAGAGAACATATACCCGCTAAGCTGCGCAGCGCCTAGGCACCGCACAGCCAGGTAGGTGACAATATAAGCAGGGACATTACAGTATCACACAGAACATATACCCGCCAAGCTGCACAGCGCCTAGGCAGCCATCAGCGGCGCCACTGGTCGCTGCAGCAGCCGGGTGGTAACACTATGAGCAAAGATACCGCAGTTATAGCAGGGACAGTACAGTTATCACACAGGGGAAACACAGGGGACACAGGGGGTTACATATGTAGAGTGCACAGATCCTAGGCAGCCATTTGCGGCGCCAGCTTCCTGTAGGAGAACCAGAACCAGCGTGGAGAGCCAGCAGGGGGAGGGAGGTAGGGTTACCACCCGTCCGGGATTACTCCGGACAGTCCGGTAATTAAGACCGGCGTCCGGAGTCCGGGCGGGTGGCTTTCCCGGACTATACATAGTCCGGGAATAACCCGCCCGCCGCCGCCCCCCTCGTCTCCCCGCTCCCCCGCTGCCCTGCTCCCGTCCCCTCACGTCTCCCCCGCTGTGTATGCGGGAGAGACGTGCTGCTGCGGTGCTGCATATGCTGCTGGACCGCTAGCCAATGGCCGCTCGCGGTCCAGCAGCCACCAGTTGATTGGCTGCTGGACCGCGAACGGCCATTGGCTAGCGGTCCAGCAGCGGGAGTTAGAAATGTTAAAATCATACAGCACAGCAGCACGTCTCTCCCGCGAATACAGCGGGGGAGACGTGAGGGGACGGGCAGGCAGGCACAGGCACACTGACAAGCCTGTCTGCCTCCCGCAGGCGGGGGAGGGGGTTTCTATCCCCCTTGGCAACGAGCACACTGGCACAGATCAATCCCCCTCGGCAACGAGCACACTGGCACAGATCAATCCCCCTCGGCAGCGAGCACACTGGCACAGATCAATCCCCCTCGGCAACGAGCACAGAGGCACAGATCAATCCCCCTCGGCAACGAGCACACTGGCACAGATCAATCCCCCTCGGCAACGAGCACACTGGCACAGATCAATCCCCCTCGGCAACGAGCACACTGGCACAGATCAATCCCCCTCGGCAACGAGCACAGAGGCACAGATCTATCCCCCTCGGCAACGAGCACAGAGGCACAGATCAATCCCCCTCGGCAACGAGCACAGAGGCACAGATCAATCCCCTCGGCAACGAGCACACTGGCACAGATCAATCCCCCTCGGCAACGAGCACACTGGCACAGATCTATCCCCCTCGGCAACGAGCAGAGGCACAGATCTATCCCCCTCGGCAACGAGCACAGAGGCACAGATCTATCCCCCTCGGCAACGAGCAAATTCAGTCCACCTTGGCATCGGCATGAAGCCCCTGGCATTGAGCATATAGGTAAGTGGCACTTATGTGTCAAATGTGTATGGTGTGTTATACAGTATGTCATGGGCATTGCTTAGTGTTATATAGTATGACATGGGCATTGCTTAGTGTTATATAGTATGACATGGGCATTGCGGTGTTATATAGTATGACATGGGCATTGCGGTGCTATATAGTATGTCAAGGGCATTGCGTAGTGTTATATAGTATGTAATGGGCATTGCAGTGTTATATAGTATGTAATGGGCATTGCGGTGTTATATAGTATGTCATGGGCATTGCGGTGCTATATAGTATGTCAAGGGCATTGCGTAGTGTTATATAGTATGTAATGGGCATTGCAGTGTTATATAGTATGTAATGGGCATTGCGGTGTTATATAGTATATCATGGGCATTACGGTGTGTTATATAGTATGTAATGGGCATTGCAGTGTTATATAGTATGTAATGGGCATTACGGTGTGTTATATAGTATGTAATGGGCATTACGGTGTGTTATATAGTATGTCATGGGCATCATGTGTGGGCTTATGAGTAATCGGAATTACAAAGTTCATTAAAACGTGCAATGGGCATTACGGTGTGTGGCATAAAATGTAATGGCCATTATGGCATGTGGTATACTGTATAATGGGTGTGCGGTGTGTCAGCATTATGACAAAAATTTTGCTGCGCGCCTTCGGCGCGCACTGTCCATGTTTTCCATCCTGTGCAAAAATTTGGTTGAGTCCTGGCATAATGTGTAATGGCCATTGCAGTACATGGAATAATACATCGTGATTGGCATCACGATGTGTGGCATAACTTGTAATGGCCATTATGGCATGTGGTATACTATATAATGGGTGTGCGGTGTGTCGGCATTATGTCAAAAATTTTGCTACGCGCCTTCGGCGCGCACTGTCCATGTTGTCCATCCTTTGATAAAAATTCTGTTGAGTCCTGGCATAATGTGTAATGGCCATTGCGGTATATGGCATAACACGGAATTAGCATCACGATGTGTGGCATAACTTGTAATGGCCATTAATGTATGTGATATAACATGTAACTGGAATTATGGTATGCAAAATCAAGAATGAAATGGAAGCAAAGGTTTAAAAAAAAATCAACATAAGGCGGGTCTGGGGGTGGGGCTGGGATGGGTCAGTGGGTGTGTCAAGGGGCGGGCCAATGTCCGGGAATCTCTCAACAAAAAGGTGGTAACCCTAGAGGGAGGGGGAGGGGGAGAAAGAGTCACTGAGGCCTGATGGAGTCAGTGGGGCCTAGGGCTGGAATTGGGCCCTCCCTGGCTTGAGTTCCAATGGTCCAGTCATACCTCCTCCCTGGTGGGGTGGGGGGGCGACGCCAGAGGCATAAAGGCATATGCAAATTGGTGTAAAATATATTGGTAATGGTTACTCAAACAATCATAATACGTCCTGTGCTATTACCCATTATACAGAGAGGCCCAGGTTTAACCATTGTTCAAAGGGTTGAATTCCCGGGTTGGTCGACACCTAACCAACCCGACAATTACCCAGGACTGAGGTGTGGTGTGAAAGGTGTAATAGAGACATAACCAGGGGCAGGAGACCAGACCAGGCACACTGGGCACAATATCACATTGAAAAATATTAAAGTATTTTGTGGAGGCAGAATTTGAAAATAATAAATAAATTAACATGGACAAAAAACATAAAAATAAATGGGTACCAGCAGTTTTATATATCTCTTGTAAGGATAGCCTTAGTACGAGGGGAGAAGACAGCCCATAAGGGTCATCCCTACAAGCACTGAAAAAATGTGAACACACACTCACGAAAAACACTAAAAAATATATAGTGGAGAGCAAAATTGCAGCCATACGTAAATTAATAAATAAAAATGGAATTATAATATGCATATTAAATTATCTTTGCCCAGAGTAAAACGTCAAGCTACTGTACCTACCTATTCTGACTCCAGTCACATCACACACTGGATTTATACAGTTGAGGTAACAATCCTATAGACATGAATTTTCCTCTCCATTGTGCCAGACACCTGCAGCTTTTGGAGACCCAGGGGTTTATTTACTAAGATGGGAGTTATAGTGTAGATGGGATGTTGCCCATAGCAACCAATCAAATTATACTTGTTATGTATTTAGCACCTTCTAGAAGATAATATATCAAATCTGACTGGTTGCCATTAGCAAATTCGTCTTCAAAAGAACCCCCATCTTAGTAAATAAACCTCTTAGTGCAGGGGTTCCCAATCTTTTTTGAATCACAGCACCCTAGAGTACCAGAAGGGCAGGAATTGCTTCTGTTTGTACAGCCACCAGCACTGGTTTTGACCATAAATAATTAACCAGAAATAATTTGCACCCCTGCTAGGATCCCGAGGCACCCCAGGGAGCCACGGCACACAGTTTGGGAATCACTGTCTTAGGCCCCCATTTATCATTGATCGCATTTACAATGCGATCTGGGTGGAATATTACCACCCAGGATCGCATTGTAAAATGCGATCATTTCGTCCAAATGTATCATCTGCCAGGGCGCAGGGACAGGGCTCCGAAAGGAGCCCGCCCCTGCGAAGCCCTGACCCGGAAGCTGGGGGGGCCTGCGCATGTGCGGTTACGCACTGACCCCCCCCCCCCGCGACCCTGCTGATTGCGATATGTAGCCATAGGCTACAACAGCACATTAGAATGGCGATAGCCCAGGGCTGCAATGCCGGGCTACCCGATGTTGATACATCGGGCAGCTTTGCATCCCCCATAGAAACCTATGGGGGATGCGGCCGGCGGCGATGCAGGGGTGGGGGATCGCAGCAGGGATCGGGGATTCCTGCTGTGGTCACCTGTGATACATTTAGGTGATACTTAATATTTGCGGTTAACCCCCGGGTGTTTTCGGGGATTTAGCCGCAAATATTGCTTGATAAATGGGCCCCTTAGTGAGTCCTACAGCCTTAAATTTGTGAATTTCATTTACTAAAAGGACTGATAATGAATCAATTCGAATATCTGCTAATATTCTCCTGCGTAAACTACTTAATATTAAACTATATATATATATATCTAAAACTGTTAATATATATATATATCTAAAACTGTTAATATATATATATATATATGTATATATATATATATATATATATATATATATATATATATATATATATATATATATATATATATATATATATATATATAACTCCATGGTGTCTTTTACATGAAAAGAAACCCAAGCGACACTCACTGGACTTTGCATAGAAAAACAGTGGTTTAATTATGCTCCATCAACGTTTCGAGATCCCGTAGATCTTTTCATCAGGATGACAAATGATATATAGTCGGACCTGTGTATGGCCACCTTTATAGAGGTAGATTTAACAATGAGTGATATTATAGTCACTTGTTGATGAATATTGAATAATGCTCCAGCCAATTTCTCAAACATATCACTTGATAAATCTACATCACAGTTTAAAAATATACTGTGGGGTGGGGTATACAGGAAAACAGCATGTACTATTAATATAAAATTACAAGGAAAGCTCCAGTGTAAGCCACACAGCATGGATTCAACTGGGAATTTTGTTATGTTAATATAGAAACACTCCAAACACGCTATTAATATCAGCAGGTATGGGAGTGTCAGACCGAATATACAGAAAAGGCACTATATATATATATATATATATATATATATATACATAGTTTATAAATAATTAATTAGAAAATTGATGGATAAGATATAAAAATGGGTATGTACATTTATTATGAAAATTAAAATGATAAAAAAAACAACAACATTGACTCAACTAGAATGCGTCCCAGCCTGGGAATGTACGCTCACATGGGCTTTGAATGCATGTTTAACATAAACATATATTCGCAGGATGTGGGGGAACACCCACATCATTCGATATTCGCCAACCATCGAATAATGTGGAAGGCACACGCACATCTAAGGTTACCCTGAGGTGCGTGGGCATTCGGAAGAAAGTGGGCCGGTAGCTGACATCCAGTAATGTCAGCTGCCCTCCCCCGGCACCCACGTCATGGCCTGATTACAATGAGAACGCCCAGCATTTCATTCCCATGGGCGTTACTACCTGCCGCCACACCCCCGCCAGTAGTGTTGGGTTTGTGCCCCCGCCGAACACCCTGTTCGCCATAGCCACATGTACCCTGCAGCTGCACATGTGCAGAAATGTGTCTACGCATGCGCAGATGCACATCGGTCCCCCATGCGAACGTGCGTTGGATCCAAAGTGACCAGAATAAGGGCCTATATATAGTAATGATAATGCATGGACAAACATTACACTAACGCTAAGATTATCAAGCCTCGGTGTGACATGCCTTGTAGCTGAAGTAGCAGACATTTGAACTGGATTTTTCTACATGTACAGTATTACTGAATTTTATATTTTACTGTTTGAGGCAAGGTACTTTTGCCCGGGAACCTGGTTTCTTTGACATTTTCCAATTTGTCATGAGTCAAAACCTCGGTTAAAATGATAGTTATATTATTTATTACAATGTAAACATAAAATAAATAAAACAATAACAGTGATGCTTATTGTAAGCTTACCACTTTTTATATGTAACTACTTTTCCTGTGACAACTGCCAAAACTGTATGGTTGGCGCTATCTCTGTATGTATGACATGCACAATAACATGCTGGCGTTCAAGTGGTTATAGTTAGTATGATAGATGCCTCGGTACAGCCCCTTCCATTGAATTGTTGACCCCTGAGATCATAAAGCTCCAGGCGACAGAGAGGGAGGGGGATACCTGCTCACACTGGTCCTCCACTAGCAAAAACCTGTCCAGCCACTCTAGTCTCAGTCATGTGAGTATGGCAGACCTAGAGGATGGTGCCGTTATCCAATACAGTAAGCAACCTTCCCCGTTTCTCTGTGATTGCTCAGTAATAATATTGTTCATTAGTCTGTAAAGTCAACATTAACTTACAAAGCCTTCAGAAATAAATTAAATAGTAGGTTTTACATATAATATACTAAATAACAGGAATGTTAATGTACAGTTAAGTCAATACTAAAAAAAAACCTGGGACCAGATTTATCCAAGCTTGGAGAGAGATAAAGTACCGACCAATCAGCTCTTAACTGTCATTTTTCAAAGACATTGAACAAAATGCTGGATTATTACATCATCTTACTGACAACACTGTATTCAAGAACCACTGTTGCTATCTGTGATGTTGGGTGAATAGTTTGTCATGTAGGGGTAGGAGAACCCAACCCCACAATGAAGGTTAAATCAAGTCATAAAAACAGAGGTTGTGGCGGAATTACAAAATACGACTATTGTTTGGATCTGCATTCATCGACGTGGGGCTAAGGGGGGTATTCAATCTGGGGGTCACGGCTGTCGAGCTAGCTTGACAGCCGTGACCCAGTCCCATTCTCAGTCGGTTTGACCGAGAATAAACAGGCGGGATTCAATGTCCCGCCTGCCGCGGGGTGAGAAAGGGGCGTAGCCACGATAAGTGGCCGGGAATAGTCGAGCTGCGGCCATGAGCTCGGTAATTCCCGTCTCGGCAGAACGAGCTTGTGAAGTTGGGCTCATTCTGTGAGATCCCCTGCTCAATGCTGTAGAGGAAGACAGCATTGAATAGGGCCTGGCGGCAATCTCCCCCGACGGGAGATGCTCGCCGGTGATTGAATACCCCCCTACATCTCTGTGAGGCCATTTTTATGCTGGCCCCTCCACTATGTCTAAAGAACACTCCTGGCAATTGTTGTCATTATTGGTATTCTGTTTGCTTAGTTCAACCTCAGACATATTAGGAATATCCAGTAGGTCAAGATTCTGTTCCGTACAGCGGTTTCTTTGTGAAAGGATCCAGAATTTTCAGTCTTTTCTAGAGTAAAGGTCATCTATGAAAAATATTTAAGTCTTACAACAATAATATTAGAAAGGCCTTCAGCCATTGGATTCATTTACTGTTTCAAAATGTGTCTTTAGAAGGCTTACAGACCAGATGTTTGGCATTCAGAGGAAAATACCATTGTAAATTAGACTCAAATCCTAAATATTATTTACTTCTGCTAAGGTCTTTAATTTAGATAAATGCATTTCATATGATGTAAAACAGCTTGTCCTATAAGTTTGGTAGAACTCCTCCATGTCCATAAGCATGGTCTGTACCAATATATTCTGGGGGATCATTCTATCAGATTAATAGGAAACTCAGACTATTGGTGACAAATGTCCAAGAGACAATGTCTCACTCTTAATTGATAGGCTGCATCCCAGTGGTTTTTGGTACAGTCCACAAAATAGCTGCCTACACAACTGAAAACAATTCTGTTTTGGACATACTGTATAGCAAGTTTTGTGCTTTGTCTTACACTGGTCTAAGTGTGCCTACGAATGTGCTCGTCTGTTATATTGCAACTAGAAGATGCGTCTCATTAAAAGTATAGGACAAGGCCAAATTTCTGCCAGCTGCAGCACATCTACGAGGTACACTATTGAAAGCACTGGTGAAAAGGAACAGGGGTAGGGGTGGGAGATTTTCCTGGACTGTAGAGTATGTTGGCTGTGTTTTAATCACCTGAACAGCACTGTGAACAGAGTGGCTTTTTAAAATGATTGTGTCTTACTAAATACTTGTCACATTACAGTATGTGCATACTGCAAATGGACATTATGCTGCATTGCCCCTATGCTTGAGCTGTGTTTTGTTCAACTACAGTTAAAGAGAACAGAATGCAGCTAAAACAGGAATATTAGAAAGGATCACAAGGGCTGTGCACATGGAAGCTTCCCATGTACTCATACCCTTAAGGTGCATACACACTGGCCTATATATAGTCAGTTCAATGTCAATGCACTATTGGCCTGCACGTACCATTGATACAGTATATCTGTGAATGGTGTCGTTCACAGATATATGCCCGTCTGCCCATTTGTGATGGTTGGATGGGTTGCGTGTATGGAGTACCTGCTGCCTGGTCCGTCTGTAGATATATCTGCAGATCAATCAATATCTACTGGTGTGTACCCAACTTTAGACCATACCTCCCAACTTTGTGCTGCCATTACAATTGTATCAAAAAGAGAAAAAGTATGGCGTCAGCCTTTGGTTCACCTTTGCGGGAGGTGTGCCACCACTGGACAAAATTTGGATAATTTTAATGAGAAGAGAGAGAGAAACGTATGTCCTTCAGGTGCACCCGTTAAGGACATACTTTTCTCTCTCTCTTCTCATTAACATTACAATTGTATTTAAGATAAAAATCATTGCCCCAGATGACACAGGACCTGATATGTACTTTATTGCACAGTTGCAGTGAAGTTGCTTTGTAATACCATACAACTGAAATGTAAATGCAGCAGGAGATGGCTGTGGCTGAAGGGAGGCTGTGAGCAATATCACAGGACCACATTTGTAGAACTGATCTTGTATATGGACAGACCTAAAACAACTGGATTTGTACGTGAATGGGATTGCATACATACTGCATTGTGTTTTTACTCCTTCTTGATCTTTTCCAGTGCATGACTTGGGACTGATGCTTTTTTTTTTCTTTTGGGATATTAGATGGTTGTACTCAGAAAACAAGGTGTCATTGTGATGCACCAATTGTCTGGACTATTTTTCAGATGCTCATTATAGCATTTTCTGTAATTATGTCACTAATTTATCCCTGTTTCTAGAACTAGTGATAAGTATGATAAATTATTGTAAAAAAATCCAGGCACCTTGATTTGTGCAGTACCATCATTAAAAAGCACTGATATTGTCAAAACAGTTCAAAATGTACCTAATCTCAATGACCCCTTGAACTGTAAGCTCTCATGAGCAGGGCCCGCTTACCTGCTCCTTGGTCACATGACTGATACTTCTGGGTCATTCCTCTGTTTCTAAAGCTGGCCATACATCTACAGATCGATTGTCAGATTGGGCTGGTTGGAACTAAAACCTGGTAATGGATGAGAGCAAATGACAGTTGACCATTTGCTTTGAATTGCTGGAAAACTGCCAAAAACTGTCATTCAGATATTACCAGATTTTTGTTCCAACCTGCCCAAACTGACAAGCGATCTCTAGATGTATAGGCTTGACTGAGTATTTATCCATTATTCCTAACCACGAAGACCTGTTTTGACAGTCTGATGAAGTTGACCTGTCAACATTATGAGAATATCGAAACGTTTCCTACCAACATTTTGACAGAGTCTACGTAAGGGACTATGTAAAAACCGGGCCCGGACTAAACCCCGGACATCAAAATCTGCAGTCCGGGGCTTGTAGTGTCCGGTCCGGGGGTGTCCCGTCCAGGGAGTGTCTTGTCCGGGGGGGTCCCTGTGATCGCTATCATCAGGGACATGGGAAAGTGGAGATTGCAGCCTCCCTGTGTGGTCCAGACCGTCTGGTTTTTGCTACATGCCCGGACCATACAGGGAGGCTTTATTCTCCCCCTGGTGACAGGTGTCACAGGCAGCCCCCCCGGACAGGACACCCCCGGACAGGACACCCCCCGAACCGGACGCTACAAGCTCCAGACTGCAGATTTTGGTGTCCGGGAGTCTTGTCCTGGTCCGATTTTTACCCATTCCCGCCTACGTAAGGACAGTAGACATTGAGTTGTAGCATTTGTTATTATCAACCGTTTTACTACATCCGGATATAGAATGGACAGTTTAAGCTGGTGTATGAGCAGTTTAGGGATAATAGGAAAAATTATTACTGCAGCACTGCTAAGGAAATCAAGTTAAAGCTTGTTACTTGAAACTTGTAAATATATAAATGTGTAAAAAATGGTTTCTGGTACAAACCAGGAAGGCTACTCTCTGGATTGTTGTAATGTTAGGGCAGTAGGATGTGTAATGGTTAGCATTATTGCCTCACAGCACTGAGGTCATGGTTCCATTCCCACCATGGCTCTAACTGTGCAGTGTTTGTATATTCTCCCCGTACTTGCGTGGGTTAATAAATAAATGTCCTAAAGAGATGAATGTCCTTCCTGGATATTTGGCAGCAGAGGTGTTATAACATCCATGTACATTGTACTACACCTCTCCCTCTGTCTGTCTGTCTCTCTCTCTCATCTCTCCCATTACTTCACAGTGCAGTTTCTTTCCTGCCTGGGGCTGGAGGGTGAAAGAGTTAGAACAATATTCAGTGAATATCCTGTAACTGCCACAATGAGATTATGTGGGAGGCGTTTTTATTGTAAAATATATTATTGTAGATGTAGGTGGGTGGGGGCACAGTTAGTGGAGTGCAAATATGAATGAGAAATAGGTATAGGGCAGGATGGTGATTGGAATCAAGGTTGTTCTGAACCGAGATAGTGTGGATACATCAGTGTGGGCTGAGGAAGCAGTGCTTCGTGTGTGAGGAGATGGGTGAGCCGTCCGGGGAAAGGGCTGTAACTGCTAGTAGAGTGTTTGTGTGCTGCCAGTGTACGTCGATCTCCCCGGTGTACTGTGTTGTGCATATGTGTTGTGCATATGTGTGTGCTGCAGCTGCTGTGCAGTATATGTGTTGTACTAACTACAGTGTGCGATGTGCAGTGCACTGGGGCTGTGCTGCGGGCCGGGGGGAGGAGGACTCGGGGCGGAGCGGGCAGATTTGCTGCTTGGGCGGATCTCAGGATCAGTCAGTGTGGGGCCGGGCTGTGGTTGGACCGGAGCTGTGAGGTGTCACTTGTCACCGTGAGGCTGCAGCAGCTATCCCGTGGACATGTGAGGTGTGTGCAGCAGGGTAAGGCGCTGGGTGTACTGATGCCTGGCTGTATACTTTAACCCTCTACTATGTGATGTATGTGAAGGTGGTGCCTGTACCAGGTACTATGTAAGGTAGTGGCAGGGCTGGCGACAGTAACAGGTTTGGCATGTAGATCTTGGCTCTGGATGTCCTGTTGGTGACCTTTACACAGTTTTTGGCTTGTACGTTTAAACCGTGATCCACCTGTATTACAGCCCTGTTCTGTTGGTGGCAGGTGCTGCTACTGTGCTACTGTACCTGTGAGCTTGCCTGGACTGTGCTGCTGCTGTGTTACTTGTACCTGGAAACTGCCAGGCTGTGCTGCTGCTGTGTGCTGCTGTGTTACAGTAAGTGTGCTGCTGCTGTGTTACTGTACCTGGACTCGGAGCTGTCAGGCTGTGCTCCTGCTGTGTTATACTGTACCTGAGCGCCGCTGTCAGGCTTTGCTGCTGCTGGTGTCACCCCCAGGGACAGGCACTACTGACAATGCATATGCAAATTCTATTGTGAGCTATAGTAATGAGACCTGTGGCCGCTGATCATGGCCGGTTACCTGTACCATTCCTGTGTGCACAGTTGTACAGGCAGGTGCAGTCCTTTAGCCATGTCTGACCGATTGCGTTCTAAACAGCATATCTGCCACTCAGTACTATGATCCAATCAGACACATGGGTGTACTAGCATTCTTCATATCTTTGGCTTTGACACTATTATTATTATTATTATTATTATTTTATTTTCAAAACATGTTTAATAGCATAAACTATTTCATGTCTGCATTCTACCTACTCAATTGCCTTTATTATAGTTTTTGAATCAGACATTCACCATTATGTTAGCTGTAGATTAGATTTACCCATGTTTAATGTTCTCTAACTCTGGTTAATTAGATGCCCTAAATATTGAAATGACTGAAAGAGTTAGTGTTTTATTGTGGGTGGATACACAACTGATGTCTGTGTTCTCAGCTTCCCAGGTATTAGTACATCATTTTCACTACTCTCCTCACAGCCTTGTTCCTACATAGAGCAGGGTCAGAGATTACAACACCTACATCAAGCAGGTGTAGTGTATAGCAGCTCAGCTATAGCGCTGGGTGGGTTAATAGGGCAGTAAACAGAGCGTGTTTGTTTTCCTTTGTAAACACTGTTCCAAGGTCCCTGGTCCTCTCAGTAGTAGAGAATGGAGTCTCTCATACAGTCCTGTACAGCTGTTCCCTATGTTGTGTAAGCACTGTGTGTTCGCTTGTATGCACTTCCAACACATGATTGGGTAAACAAATGTTTATCACATTGTTGATATTGTCAGGTGTTGTAACATCATATGTTCTTTGTTGGCCAATAACTGATTTTTCCTTGGCTTTGTAGCTATAATCAGAGAAGAACCTTTATGATTGATCTATTTATCTGTCTATCTATCTGTCTATATATCACTATGTATTTACAAGGACCTGTAGCCTCAGGCATCATTTTGGTATGTTAGGAATGAGACTGTGTAATGGGAAGTAACATGAGACAGACACCTTGACACACACTGTGGATCTGACACAGACCAACACAGATTTGTTATCTATTAAATAACTAGACTGATGGGTACTTATATGTTAGTTGGGCGCCCACTAAGCTATTTGCTTAGTTTTACGCGTCCCCTCGCGGGGTTCGTTACGCTCCCCACGCTTGGGGCTCGCCACACTATATAAATTCAACTCCATGCCGACATGGATAGTGGGGGTATGAGCGTACTAACTATAGTGGGCGCCCAACTAACATATAAGTAACGACTGATGCTATCATTTCCATTTCATTATATTATATTAATTATATTAAGTACATTTTAACTCTGTTCCCCTTCTATGTACTCCTCTTCAACAGCCACACAATACTGCTTTCTTATTTTTTGTTGGTCAATGCTGGGCATAGCTCATTATCTGTCAGTTGTCTCAACAGCTCCTCGGTTTTAACCTCAGTAACTGATGCAAAACAGGTTCCCTTGAGATTTGGAGGGTGTTCTAGCACTGCAACCATTTTTTTGGTCAAAAACTGATTAGCAGAGAGAAAGACGAGTGGTGTCACGTTGTCCTTGAGGATAAAACTATTTCCCACAAAGCTTTTTGAACATTTTTGTACTAATGTTTATTCACTGTTATGCCTTCTGTTACCAAGTCTTTCTAAAAAAAACTCTTTATTTCAAAGAAAACAATTAACATGTTTTAAATTTGCATTTGCTTTGTCATGCGTTCTTCATTCTTGGTGATGATGGTGTTTTTTTGGGGTGTCATATTGTATGTTTAACCGTATTATAATTATTATTATTAACAGTTTCTTATATAGAGCATACATATTCCGCAGCGCTTTACAGAGAATATTTGAAAAATCACATCAGTCCTTGCCCCAGTGGAGCTTACAATCTATATTCCCTACCACATGTACACACACACACACACACACACACACACACACACACAGACATTCTAGGGTTAATTTTGTTGGGAGCCAATTAGCCTAAGTATATTTTTGGATTGTGGGAAGAAACCGGAGTACCCGGAGTAAACCCACGCAAGTAAGTACATAGTACAATATACAAACTCTGCACAATTAGGGCCGTGGTGGGAGTTTAACCCATGACCTTTGTTCTGTGAGGCAGTAATGCTAACAATTACACCATCCGTGCTGCCCCCGAACCGTACCATATCTAAGCACAGTGGACATGTGTACCCTCGCGGGTCACACTTTAGCTTCAGTTGTAGTCCCTGTAACAAAAATAGCATATATATGGTAAGTGTAGCATATACAAATAGCATATAGCCTAGTCACTGAACGGGTATGGATCATTAGGTCACCAGCATTATGGTCGGCATGACTTAAGGTCGACATGGGTTAGGTCGACAGGGTAATTAGGTGGACATGGTTAAGGTCAACAGGGTCATTAGGGTGACACGGGTAAGGTCGACATTGAAAAAGTCAACGTGTTCTTTATTCTACCCGGATGTCGACACAGTCAACATAAACACTGAAACGTAGCACCGCGTCCCCTCGCTGCGCTCGCCATGCTTCGGGCACACTATTTTGTTCTCCCACCACGCCCTAGTGGATGGTAGGGCATGAAATACCACCTATCGGCACATGTTGTGTCGACATGGACACCTGTAAGTTTAATTATCCATATGGATCACTCTAACTAGAGCTGTGTCCAGATTTGCCAAAGAGGATGAAAATAACATTTGTACTTATCACTAAATATCAATGCAGTGAGTGTGGCCTTGACAATGCATTCATGACCAAATATTCAGCCTCTGGATTTAATTACACAGAAAATTGTTTTGGCACATACACAGCAGTGTCAGATCAATTTGGTCACATGTTGGTAAACTGGTCAACCAGGTCTGACTCCATTTTGGAAGACTTATAAGAGATAGTGGCTTTGTTGTGTTGATGGTGCTAATTTTGACTTTGAGGAGATTACTTACGCTACATACCTTTCTAGTAGTGAAATGGTGTCTGGTTCTAAATCTTATTTGCCTGTTCATTTATATTTCTGTATAGTTATGTCAGTGAGGTAATGGACAGATAAAGAGGAAGCACCAATATGATGTGGGTACTATAGTCTGACTGGTTGGAATTTGAATTTTGGATCTATTCTGAAGCAGGTTCATGTTCTGTGGCTATATTAATATAATAGTGTGATTAAGGGGTCCAATGATTATTGAGGTTGGGTGATCCCTGATAATTAAGTATCCAACTCACTGCCATTCAGTATTGCACCAGTGTGGGAAAATCAGCTGTCCCCGATGGTGTCTTCTCACTCCGCATTCATGACCTGCATGTGTAACAGGCCAATAAATGTAAAGTTTTAAGTAAATGCCAAGATTAGGGGTAATGTATGGACATTTTGAAACACAGCTTTGCATTATATACATTTTAAGAATAAAATAATGAAAATATAAACACCCATGTTCCAGTATTCCAGTGTCGGGCCTTGCCTTTTGACTAGTGTTTTGTCAAGGGTTTCCCCTGTGGATATATTGTAAAACAAATCAGTGACATTGAACAGGTTATGATGACAATCAGTTGTTAGTGCAAACATGACAGTCACTTGTAGTGTTGTAATGTGGACGGAAGCCTCAGGCAAATTGGTGAAGTAAACACTTCACAAAGTTCTTGGGTCAGCAAATTGGATCAAGTGTAAAATCCTTAAACAAAAGCAAGCAAATGTAATCACCTTTAAATGTCCTCCAATAATTCCCTTTAAGGCCCCCATACATTAGGCCGACTTGTCTTAGGGACAAGTCGGACCTGATTTCCCCTGCAGCTCCCTGGGAGGGGGACACACGATTAGGCACTTGATGCGCCAAGCGATTTATCATGTGCAACTCCCAGGGAGCTACAGGGGGAGAGCCAGGTGGGGGATGCTGACGGGCTGCAGGGAATAGCCGGGCAAGGTGAGCTGACAAATAGTCGGATGCCGGTGAGCTGGGCATGGGGAGAGGCTGGCAGGGGCAGTTGGGCAACGGGCGGGGGGATGCCGGTGAACAGGCGAGGGGAACGGGTCGCGAGCTGGGCAGGAGGATCAGGCAGCTGCAGATGCAAGGAAGAGAAACCCCAATATAAACGAATAGGCAGCCAGTGATTGGCTGAGAGCTCTCAGACAATCACTGGCTGCCCATTCGTTTGTATTGGGGTTTTTCTTCCTTGCTGCGGCTGCCTGATCCTCCTGCCCAGCTCGCAACCCGTTCCCCTCGCCGGTTCAGCCTTTACAGCAGTTGTATGAATCAAGAACAGTAAAGATCTGTACACACGGTGAGGTTTTGGCAGGAGATTTTGACTAGAAAATTAAAATCTCCTAGAAGGTTAGCCAAAATCTCCAAGTTTTCTTCTGATAAGATACAGAAGCTGTCCATACATCTACAAGCTGGCCATACATCTACAGATTTATTGTCAGATCTGGCTGGTTGGAAAAAAGCCTGGCAGTATCTAAATGACAGTTTTTTGGCATTTTGAAGCAAATAGTCAACTGTAATTTTCTCTCATCCATTACCAGGTTTTTGTTCCAACCAGCCAAATAGGACAATTAATATGTAGATGTATGTCCATCTTAAGTCAGTATCTCCTAGCATACTGTAGACAGACTTTGCAGGCAATGCAATTTTGACTAGATCATAGACTATGATTAGTTGGCAAAATCGCTTAGTCAAAATATAGTCAAAATTGCTCACTCAATATTGCTTAGTCAAAATTTTCCATTAGCCAATATCTCACGGTGTGTAGGGGGCTTAACAGGACATGCACCAAGTGTAAAGCCCCATACAAACTAGACAATTTAAAAAATATATATATCAAGTACAGATATTTAGTACTTTTTGAAGCATAAACGGGTGTAAACACAGAGAGATTTTGGTAGGAGATTTTGACTAGATACTCAAAATCTCCTAGAAGGTTAGCCAAAATGTCCCTATTTTTCTGCTGCTTAGTCAATATTATCTAGCATAGATTGCTTAGCATAGATTGACTGTGCAGGCAAGGCAGTTTAGAGTGACTTATGTTGTCCATTTTCCGATTTGGGAAACTAATGACTTAATTACCAATGGCATTTGCTCCTATCCAGTACCAGATTTTTATTCCATCCAACCAACTAGTTGGATGGTTGGAGGAAAGTTGGTCTGATGTATGGCCAGCATTAGTTAAAATCTCCAGTGCATCTAGTCAAAACTGCCCATTAGCAAATATCTCATCTTATGTAGAGGGCCAATGTAGCCAGTTCTAGCTAAAATATCCTATATTGCTGCAAAATGCAGTTAACATTGGGTCTAGCAGAAAATTTGAGCAAAATTAGTTGTGCCAAAATTATCTGTTCTAATATGTTAATTAGCTGTGCTAGGGTATTTGGTGGCGAATGGAGATCGTATGCAGATCGTAAGCAGATCGCATGCAGATCGCACAGGTTTTTTACCTTTCGATCCCGATGCGCACTCCCGTGACAGCACAAATCGAAACCCAGATAGACAGGGCAGCAATGACTATATAGTGCAAATCTAATGCTGATTGTATGAATTGTATGCAAATAGTACAGAGATAGCACAGATTGCATAGCACTCGAATCTTATGTAGGGTACACACCAGGACGACCCGCTCACGATGCATATCGTGAGCGGGTCGTCAGTGTCTCGTCCGACCCGCTCACGGTGACGCGGGGGGGGCACGACCCGCTCACGATGTGCACCGTGAGCGGGTCCGATCCGATGGCGACCCGCACCCGGCTGTATGGTCGTCATTGAGATCCTACCTGCAGCAGGTAGGATCTCAATAACGACCGACCGACCCGCGGGACCGCGCATCGGATCGGTATCGTTCCACACCAGGACAGAAAAGGGCCCAATCAGCACACAATCTACATCCAATTGATCGGAATTGGATCTAGATTGTGGGGATCGGGCCCTAGTCGTCCTGGTGTGTACCCAGCATTAAGTCGAATAGCAAGGGAATCTCACCGTGTGTACACACCATTACTCATTTAGACTCAGAGAGGGAAGGAGAAGGGAAGTGCAGGTGCAGACCAAGTACAATTAGGTCATATTCACGTAATTGTGGCACATTCGGGGGAGGGATCAACCATCCATAGTTCAAGATGCTTGTTGATGACGATAGGCAAGCTCAGACAAGTATCACGTTTTTGGGACTAACATTTTTAACAGCTATCTTCATCAAATTCTAACACTGTTAACAGACTCTGATAAGGCCTATTATCATTACCGCATGATGACACTGTAAAGTGTATGATTTAAACGTATATAGATATGATTCAGAGATGTAAGCAAATCATCTCTGATTGTTACTGATCTGTGCATGTGCTGGATCACCACTGCACATGTGCAGTTAGGTCGATGCGTCACGGTCGCAATGCCCCCCTTGAGCTACACCATGATTAACAAGCTGTTTGGGGGCAGCAATGGAAAGCGTATTACAATGGAGGCATGACGGGCTTCTGCTGCAGATTATCCCCAGATGTCAGCTGCCCACCCAGTCCTCTCACAGGGTGCATGCAAAGCTACAGTAAGACAACTTAGTTTTCTGTGTACTCACCACATCATTCAATGGTCAGTCATGTGGGTGTTGCCCCATAGGCTGTGAATGGATGTTTATGCAAAACATCCATTCGAAGCTGTGCGGATGACTACACTCTGCGAAAGGGGCGGGCAGCAATGCACTGCACTGCACTCTGCACTCAGACCTGGGATCGACCCGGGACAGCCCCATTCACACTGACATATGCATGTCATTAGAAATGGACTCCAGGGCTCTGAAAGATGACATCAGCATTAGTGAGCCCAAGAAAGCTCCAATCAGCAGCTCTTTTAAAGTCCTGTGTACCCGATGGGACCATTCACACTGACCGCATCCCCTGTCGATTCTGGACTTGGGTAGAAATCCCAGAACGCTCATCCCGGGATATTCTTTCAATACCCTTTCCCACTGAGCTAAATCACGGGTTGATGCGCGTTCATGTGCGAAAACTCAGGATATTTTTGTGAGTGTGAAAGGGGTATAAATAAACCCCTTGCTCTGCTCGCTGTCAGTGGCAACGTTTCTGCACATAGTCACCCAAGTGGTAAGCAGAATGTGTGAATCGTGTACCGTGTGTGAATAGTACCAGGATTACACTTTTTGCTGCCTGGCCAAGACTTTTGGGTGCGTCAACAGTAATTGACACTTAATTGGAACTACAATGTAATTGCTCTCATGGGCGCAAAAAAACTAATTGCATCTCCCTTCATATTATTTTCAGTGATATTTGCGTGTTTTGTACTTCTCTATAGTCTATTGTACTGGTAGCATGAGAAATAGATTTATGTGAGTTCTAAAAATGGAACTGTGATATCACACTTATAGAATGCAGTAGGGGGGAACAAGTCTGTATAAGCCATTGATCCCATTGTCTGTGTACTCTTCAGGCATCTAGTTACAGCTGAAAAGTACATTAACAGCAGATAGATGTGAGCGGATGGTTTTTATGTAGCGATGCTGTGCTAGTTAATATAGCGATGCTCCTTGGCTTTGTTTCTGCTGCAGAGGTGGAGGGAGAGTGCCTGAGCGGGGTGTGGCTGGAGTTTGGCTTGATGAAAAAGATTCAGAAAACGCAACATCTGTCTCCAGCTGTGTGAATTAAAGAATGTTACAGGGCTCTGGGTCATGGGGCAACCCAAATACAAGTACTGTGTTCCAAGTAGTGTGTGTGTGTGTTCATATTGTGTTGCAATGTAATTGCAGGGCAATTAATGACCACAAACTGAACAAAATGTTAAGGCTTTGTGCTAGACGAAGTCTGCTCCATGGGTGGCTGTGAGCGACTGATTACAACCTGCAATGTCTCTGTTATTGAAAGATGTCACACGTGATGTCAGTATTAAAGTAGTCTGACAGTAAAAGCTATTAGGCCATCTTCCACTTTCATTGCTTCACTAACCTTAAACTATGACTTATGTTGAAGTGTACAACACTTGTATTTTTAAAGGCATCTAACCTGCATTTTACAAAGATTCATCTAATGGAATTAAAAAGAAAGACATTCACATTTATTTATTTATTTAGTAACATTTTATTATATAGCGCAGCATATCCCATTGCGCTTTTCAATAGTAGACAGTGATACAACAAACTGGGTATTTACAGACAATCAAAGGTACAAGGGCCCTGCTCGCAAGCTAAAAGTATATGTACATGTTATTTCAGTGCTCTTTACAAACAGCAGATAAATAAGTTTTATCAAGTGTGCTACAAATTCATCCAACACTCCACCTCGGTCTGCACCTCTGCACTGTACTATACTGTATATTATTGCCAGATGTATTTATACAGTAGGTAGAACACTGTTAGGGGGAGGAGAAGGCACAGGAGGAGGAGGAAGAACCCCAAGGACCAATTATGGCTGTCTGCCAGGTATAAATAGTGCACGATAAAGTAATTATACAATGATAATAGCAGCTTGTCTATCTACACTCTCCTCTAAATCTGAATAAAGCAGACCTCATTGTCATCACTCTGACCTTTAGAATTCTATCCTATCCTATTTCCACCCAGTTCCTGACTTTAGTTTCTCAATTGCTCTACACATTCAGTCCAGCACCAGATTGCCACATCCACCTGCTCAACTCCAAATTGTGTCCCTTGCTTGGGCAGGTGTTCATTAAACTGCTTATCTACTCCCTGATAATAGTCTGCATTGGCTAGACTCAAGTAACCCCTTTAACTGGCATTCCATAGTTAAGCTGCTTTTTGTGGCATTCACCTTTTCGTACCCTACCCCTTACCTAAAGCTTTCTTTCATTCTGCATCTCATTATATTATTGTGTGACCCTCTTCTGCTCCAGTATTGCATTCCTGGACTTTTCTAGTGCTGCATCTCATGTGAAATGTCCTGCTTAGTTCCATCAGACTGTCTCCAAATATTGCCTCTGTGATGTGAACTACTGATATGTAGTATATAGTCTACTGTATATTGGTAGAAAATATACGGCACCATGTGAATACAGCATGCCAAAGCTGATGGGCACTACAACAGGGTCAGTATCGCATAAAAAGTAGACTGTGCAGAAAGCTCAATTTTAACTAGAACATGTACAATGTATTATAGACCAAATCGATCATAGCCAAAAGGTTAAAACTGTAGAGTTACCCTTTTAAGTGGGTTAATTCTTGAATTCCCTTTGAACCTCTTTTTAGTTTACATTGTTTCTATGTGCAATTTCTATATGCTCTATGTGTTGCAATGAACAAATTTGTGTTGTGTTGCAATGAACAAACCCCCCTCTTTCTGTCATTTGGAAATGTTGCTGGAAAATCATTGTGTGCCTGGTTTTGCACCCAAATATGCGCAAGGTGAAAGTGGCACTTCAAAGGTTAAATTACTTTCTCTTTAATAAGAACACCATTATTGGAGTACATTTTTTATCTAGAAATACTGCTTGGTTTAGTTTCATTGTATTACATTATTAATGACAGCAAGAGACAACAAGGCTCTCATTTACCTAAAAAGTGGAGGTTGTCATTAGCAACCAGACACCCTCGAGCTGTTATTTTATAGACTATACAGATAGCCAGAATATGACTGGTTGCTACTGGCAACATCTCTTCTTTTGGAAACCACAGTATGGTTTTTTCCACCAAGTCTTTTTTACATGTCACTTTTTATTATATTGTTTGGAGTGCACATTGAAATGTGATTTTCCTCCCAAATTCAGATATAAAGGTGCCCATACACAGGTCCAATATGGGCCGATTTCACACGATTCTGACAGATCGGGTGAAATCGCCCCAAATCTGAGGTATGTGACGTGGTTGGATCCGATGCGCACGTGTAGATCATACGTGTAGCACGGGCACGTAGGATCTACTGGAATCGGATCATCAGCAAAAGCACCCGCCATGTATCACATCTGATTCCCCTTGAACTCCCCAGGAGTTTCTTTTACATGTGATAAATCGAATGCGATTTATCGCATGTAAAAAATGGCTCATCAAGTGTCAAGTCGGAAGGAGCCCTCCCGGTAGCCTGCCTGGGGAGCTCAAGGAACAACAGGTCCAACTTGTCCCCTATAGACAAGTCGGACCAGTGTATGGGGACCTTTATACTGTGTTCACACTGCGAGTGTGAACTACATGGTATTTACTCTGCATTTAAATGACGAGAGCTGCGGCGAGGGTCCCCCCCCCGTTCTCACTGCTAGGCAAATTCCCGGGTGAAGCAGTTCTACCTGGTAATTTGCCTTTTAACACGGGTTTTTTGGCAGTGTGAACGGGTCAACCCGTGTCTGCATATCCGGATCTCAAACACGGGTAAAAGAGATCCGGGAATGCAGATACGGTTGACCTGTTCACACTGCTAAAAAACCTGTGTTAAAAGGCAAATTCCCGGGTCTACAGACCCGGGAATTTGCCTGCAGCGAAAACGGGGTATTAGGTGCAACATTCAACCCATTGCAAGGGCCTATTGTAAAGCGCAATGGAATCTGCTGCACTATATAAGAAACTGTAAATAAATAAATGAGGGCCAATCTTTACCACATCAAAGGTGATAGAAAATCAAGTCACTTTAAAGAAAAACAATTCTGTTTGAGGCAGTTTGCATATCACTGTAATCTCCTCACTTGTATTGGTCTATCACTGTAATCTCCTCAATTGTATTGTGCTAGAAGATATGACTAGTGCATATGTAAATACATTTTGTTTAGCAATTAGAAATTTATATTTAACTGTGTTTAAATCCCATAGCAACATGTGTTTAGTTTTCAGGGACTCTAAGCAGATCATAGTTTATTTTATGTAGAAGTATATGGGCAGGGGGCTTGGGCTGCATGGCATAATTCTAAAAATAAGATGCTACCAAGATTTGTAGTTCCACACAGAAAAGAGAAAAGATATAGGTGCATACTCTAAATACTAAGCTTTGGATATCAGAATAATTATAATAAACTCTGCAATACAACATAGAGTACATTTGAGGTACTTCGCATAATTGTAGCCAACAATATATAGAATTAGTCAGAACATTTATGTGCTCTGCTAAAATAGGTGTCTCAGTTAGAATAGGTGTGATGGGTATTGTTTGTGTGTCCCTGTCTAATCCCAGCAATAAATACACTTTGTATAACCCCCTGACCCTGTGCTGTTTTTACCTTAGTGATAAGATAAGGACACAGAAATGGAGAACAGAATGTGTCTGGCATGCTGTCTACTTGTGTGTTCTGTCAAGATACCTTTGTCACTCAACTGAGTTAAATAATAGTGTGTGTTTATAGAACTCTCATTAAAACACACTTATATACTTGCCCAGAAGATTAATATTTTCATGCACAGGTGAGATAATTGATTAGCATGGAGTTATGTATAAACTAGGCCCACATCAATTATTTATTACCAGTTTTTTTTTATAGCGCATACATATTCCGTGGCACTTTACAGAGCATATTTGGGAAACTGGAGTACCTAAAGGAAACCCATGCTAACACCCATGCTAACACATGGATACTGTAATATACATACTCCACACAGTTATGTGCGGTACACACCAGAACGATTTGGCCCAAAATGACCCAATTTAGATACGAGACCGATTGCATGTAAATTGGGCATGTTTTGGGTCATTTCAAATAATTTCTGATCCGATCCGATGCAAACAATGTAAGCAAACTGCTGTAGTACTCACTCTGCAGAAGCCCCATTATTGGTAAAATGTACAATATGGGTTCATAACACCTTGTGCTCAGGTTTGCCTAATGGGCATTGAAGTCATAAAACGGGGTCTAACAGATTCTTAATGCACTGTAGAAGTCTGTGTCTTCTTCAGCTTGTGCCCTTTCTATGCTTATTATGCCCCTTCAACAAATATTATACCAGCCTATGCCCCTTCCCTACATAGGAGGAATTTACTAAGATGGGTGTTCTATTTCACATGGGATGTTGCTATGGGCAACCAATCAGATACTATCTATTATCTTCTAGAAAGTGCAAAATCTTAGTAATACCCCTTTTAGACCAAAACGTCGGGTCGCACCCGGCTTTTTGGACCCTGGTTGAAGCCGGGTGCGACCCGGCGTTTAGGGGCATTTACACCGGACGGGCTTAAACGCCCGCACCCCCCTCCCGCCCCTTCCCGGCGCTTGAAGATGATAGCGCAATGTCATCTTCAAGCGCCGGTCGACGCCGCCGTACCCGGAATGCTGCTGGGGGCAGCCCAGCACTAAGGTAAGCTGCTAGGCTGCCCCCAGTCCCCGCGCGCACCCCCCCGCCATTGGACAGGAGGTGAATGGATGCCGCACACAGGCATCCGTTCACCTCCCTCCCCCGCCGCCGCTGCTGTCTGCAGAGTATAGCAGACAGCAGCGCCGGCTGTCAATGTCAGACTGACAATCCGTCCAACCTGCGGACGCTGCGGTCCGCAGGTTGGACGTTCCCCATTCATGTAAATGGGAGCCGGGTCATCCGACCCGGCGATCCCATTTACACCGCCCTCTACCCAGGTCCTAGCCATGTTCTACCCAGGTCAGGACCTGGGTAGAAGTCCCGTGTAAAGGGACACGGCGTTAGGGATTTACACCGCCGAAGATCCGGGTCTGACCCGCCGCTGACCCGGATTTTTCGGCGGTGTAAAAGGGGTATAAATTTCCCCCATAGTATTCTGGCCTGTGCCTCTTCCACATTATAATTTTTTTGAATAGCCATTTTGTTTATACCAATGTTAATTCCAAATATTCTATGTGGTAGGTAAAGTGTTAAAATAGTATATTCCTCTGAATTCCTGTAATCTTTGAGCCCCTTCCATGGATATTGAGGGGCTACAGATCCTGCTATTGTGTGTCTGGAGGGGGTGCGCATTCTTGGAGCTGTTATTAACTCCAGATGTTTCTTCTCAGTCTCTGGAATCCGGGAAACACCTTATCTTCTGCAGCCTGTTCCAAAAAATACACTTAGGCTGGTCCTGATGTGAGTGCAACCCTAACAGAAAGAGACGGGGGAGGGTGGAGTACAGCGCAGTACAATGAAAGGACAAAACTAATCCACCTATAAGCTATTGAACAATTCAGCGTTTCTTATTTGCTGTTACTCCGCTGTCAGTGCCTGGGACAGAGCTGTGGTTTACTTGTAGATATACAGTTTAGCGCAGAATATCTATGATGAGAAATTCTGATGGTAACTAATGTGTCTGTTACTTTTAATGCAGTCCCTTTAGGGCCTGCATTGTTGGACATATATTTGTGTCCTATAAACTACTTAAATATCAAGAGATCACACGATCTTCATGGCCAAAATTTTTTTTATTATATAATAGTACAAATAAACTTTCTTCCCTCCTGCTGTCCCAGGCTGCTGCTACGGAGCTCCGCCTCCTCCTCCCTGCACCCAGAAGGAGGTCACTGGTCCGGGCAGAACAGTAGGAGGCTGCCTGGACGTAGGTGAAGGGGGAGTGGCAGGGTCTGTGCGGGGATGCTGTATGAAGCCCCTAGGTTTCTATTGGGTATCGCCAGACACTGTCGATCAATCGACCAGGTCACACTTAGTTGACTTTACTTGGACAGGAACTTCTAGCCCCAGTTGAGCCTGGTTCAAACATAGAAGCAGTTCACATCACTGCTGTGTCTTTGGACGCAGCAGCATTGTGAATATATGATAATGCTACTAGAGGAGTCATGTAAATTGACGCATACTAAGACGCATACTTATTGGGCCTACACACAGGGAAATGTGCTGTGAGAGCGTTCTGAGCGATACTAGATTGCTCAGAATGCTCAGCACACTGTGCTGCATAGCGAGGTGCTGCTGAGCAATCTGTCAGGGCCAGTGTTCTTTGGTGAGAACACTCTCCCTGACCCCTGACCCCGGCGATTAATTAGATTTATCCAACGTGCTGAATATCAATTACCCATCGATAGCAACGTGCGGGGCCACGCATTGCTATCACTATGCACCTAGATATGGAGCAATGTATTATTTATTTATTAACAGTTTCTTAGCGCACACATATTCTGCAGCGCTTTACAAAGTATAGTTGAAAATGCACATCAAATGTAGGGGCATCTCACTAGATCCCTGGCTTAGACAATGCCCGTAAATCGTTACATGTGTAGACCCCATTAGACCCAGCATTGGATCACTCAGAGTCACAGGCTGCTCAGATTGTCCTTTATGTGAAGTAATCACTACTTTAGCAGTGATTTACAGCAGGGGGGCAGGAAAGTCATGGAACACAGTTCCTGCATCTGACATAAGTGTAGGAATGCCATTCGGTCACATTTCTGCATAACTGTAGCCCTGGTGCAGAGTAAGAATGTTATTTTGGTTTTACAGTTTAGGCCTATTTGCTCCCGATACACAGACCCTATATTAGAATAGGAGTCCTAAATCACAATGTCAAGCAGTGAGGTTTCAAAGGTGGCCAAATTACCAGTGGCCAGGAGGCCGACAGGTGGACCTTAGGAAGCTAATTATTGCTCCGAAACTACTCCTCTCTATGGACCCCAAATCATGTTACTGTGCAATAATAGCTCACATTGCATATTTGTCAATGGCTGTAATACTCTTTTGAAGAAATTACACAACATCATTGTGGCCATTTCTATTATATGTTTGTATAAAAACAGAATGTCATACAATAGTGTAGCATTTTGTTACAAAAGTATCTTTTCAACCATGATGATCACATGGCTTCCTGTAATTCCTGCTAGCAAAAGTGACACAACTCCTTTGGCCTGTCAGTTTTGTTTTGGTTTTAGTCTTGTGACAAGAATGTGATAAATATTTGGGTTTATAGTAGCTGTAATGATTGCCACATTGGAATAATACCAATACTAAATTGCATATTTATTGGCCATGTTAAGAAATACTCCTGGCATAAACACAACATTTTCTCATTTCAGTTAAATAAAGAAATTATTTCATTATCTACTTAGACATATTCGGGCAGTTTTGCAAATATAACTCATCATATATATAAACTCTAAGGGCTGTTTCACATGCTCCGGCACCTGCCGGGCGGCGAAACCCCGCATGGCTAAATGCCATGCCGCACACAGTAGTTGTTAATGGATACGATTGTGTCCATTCACACGGGAGGGCCACGGCCCGGCTGCCCGGTTGCAACCGGATCCCACCACTGGAAGGGACGGCTGCCGGGCTGTGGCCATCCCCACCATTGTAAACTGCTGTGTGCGGCACGGCTTCCTGGCTGTGCAGGGAGTCGCCGCACGGCAGGAGCCGGAGCGTGTGAAACAGCCCTAAGAAAATGGGTAGCGGTCTATTTACATATTTATCTTCAAAGTAAGTCTTACAAAAATATATATATTATCTGATTGGCCCATAGCTGATGTAATAACTCCAAATAAATACACATTTTCTGCCAATATTAATTATATATGTACATAATTAACCTGATGGTTGTATAGTGATTAGCACTACTGAGGTCATGGGTTCAATTTCAACCTGGACCCTGTGTGGAGTTTATACTTTCTTTCTGTGTTTACATTGGGGTCCTCTGGTTTTCTCTGACAATACAAAAATATATGGTGTACGGTTGTTAGGTTGACACATATTAGGACGGCATGCAATAGGTCGACTACTGAAGGTCGAGATGGCTTAGGTTGACACATGAAATAGGTCGACAGAGTTGGAAAAGTCGACACAAGCATTAGGTCGATAGTCTAAAGGAAGACATGAGTTTCTTCTGTTTTCTTTGAGCCGACATGAGCCAGCAGGCGGTATTTCATGCCCTACCATCCACTAGTGTGTGGGGGGAGAATAGAACAGTGTGCTGAGCGTAGCGAGGTACCAGTACACTTTGACGGTGTCCATGTACAAAATGTGGACATTTGGGACAAAGAAAGTGAAAAACTCATGTCAACCTTTTGACTGTCGACCTAGCGAATGTCAACCTAATGCTTGAGTCGACCTTCCAATACTGTCCAACAGCAATGTCGACCTATTTCAGGTGTTGACCTAAGCCATATGGACCTTCTGTGGTCGACCAAATGCATGCCAACATAATATGTGTTGACCCAATGACCCATATCCAAACATACTGGTAGGCTGATTGGCATCACTGGGACATGGGCTGATGGTATTGAATAAATATTCTCTGCAATGTGCTGTGTACAAACTGTTATTAAATATACCAGTAAATTCTATATTGATATCACAAATACATGGGGGGGGGGGGGGGGGGGGAATTTAATAGGATGAGAGATTCAGAAAACCAGTTTGATCTTGCAGTGTAAATGATTGGCGCTTTAAATAAACTGGAGATTTCTTACCAAATCTCTCACTTTCTGATTCTCTCATCCTATTACATTTCGCCCATGGTCTATGCATGTTGCTAACAATGGTACATTAGTGATGTATCGGATCAGTAATGAGTCTGTGACTGTGAACTGTGTGTACATTCAGTACATTCCAGAACTAACATTGTACACATCTAATAAGTAATAAGCCATTTGAACTATTTATAGTAAGGGGATTGATCTTAGATAAATAATGCTATAGTTTAATTTAGGGGATTTTCTTGTTTTTAGCAAGTGATTTTAGGTTAGGCCGGGATGGGCCAGCTGAGGCCATCACAGCAAAACCCTCTAATGAAAGGATTAAGGTCACTAGCGGCTGGATATGTGAGTGAAATGTCCCCCCCTGCTGGTGATAAAGTATACAGGCAACACATATGCACCTGTAAAGTTTTTCAGTCAGAGCTGATTCTATATATTATTTTAAGAGGAATCATTTTTAATTATTTTTATTTAGAATTTTTATTAATATAGTGCAACTTATTACATAACACGTTCACATTTTCTATCACAGTTGCAGCTATTAATTGTATTTTAATTGATTTATTATAAATATTAATAATATTTATTAGATTAATGTGAATTATTCAGAGCCCAAAAGTTGAACTACAGTATTAGAATAAATGCTTACAGTATACTGTACTTAAGCAGTTCCCCTATGTGGTCTTTGTAGAATTCTATTTCAGTGGGCATTTTTATGAATGTAAAAAGCGCACCTACTGTATGAACATCCCTGACAGAGGGCATGGCTGAGTAAGCTGATATGTCCCGTGATGCTTAAAATTGACCGTTAAGCAGATAGGAGCTGAGAGGTAAAATAAGCTTTGTTGCGTACACAAAGTGGCCTGCTTTCCTCCCATTTATCCCTGCTGTATCCTTTTATGCCCAGGACACAAGCATGTGCCTCCCCCACATCAGCTGCCTCCCACATCAACTCTAAGGGCTGCTAGAACATGCTTAAGTTTCGTGTTGGCGGTAGGGACAGGTACGTACCTACTCCCATTTAACCCCCTTTTATTGAAAGCCTCTCCAACAGACTTGGCAGTTTGAGATGAATCACAGGCTTGGCTGTGTTCTGTGATTTAACACCTCTGAAGACAAGGTGAAGAAGATGGTGCTGCATTGCAGCACGTAATGCTACAGAAGCAGCTGAACTCATTGCATTATAGTTGTACATTATAATACAGCATTCCTCTCATTTCTGTCAGGCACCCTGGGTCCCGGGATGTGTATTATGTTATGATGGCATTCTATTGATTTTTTTTTTTTTATATTATGATGTGTCTTGTCATTCTAATGGTGTCATGATGATGTTATGTCCATTGCAGCCAGGTGTTTCCTGTCACCTTTTCATTTCAAGTAGTAAGGTGGGAGCCAGGTAGAGTAAGGAAGGAAACAGGACCAGTGAGGTAGAGGAAACAGGACCAGTGAGGTAGAGTAAGAAAGTAAACAGGACCAGTGAGGTAGAGTAAGGAAGGAAACAGGACCAATGAGGTAGAATAAGAAAGGACACAGGACCAGTGAGGTAGAATAAGAAAGGACACAGGACCAGGGAGGTAGAATAAGAAAGGACACAGGACCAGTGAGGTAGAATAAGAAAGGACACAGGACCAGGGAGGTAGAGTAAGAAAGGAAACAGGACCAGTGAGGTAGAATAAGAAAGGACACAGGACCAGAGAGTTAGAGTAAGGAAGGAAACAGGACCAGTGAGGAGAAGTCCTGGTGGAAATTTCTGAATATACAAACCATCCTTATTGTCATGTGTTTAGTTACATGCAATAACCTTCCCTGTTCAGGAAATAGAAAGGTAATGACATGTTAAACATTGACAGGGATCCAATATATATGTCTAGCTGTTTTTTTCCCTCACTAACCCCATAATTGTTGCAGTAATAACACATGCCGTTTATGTATTGCTTTTAATAGCACTAAGCAATTTACAAACAATTACATAGTAAATACAGCATTAAATAATTTAGCAGACATTTGACTTATTATTATGACCTCTATAAAGATAGATAACATTGTTAAATATGTTTTACTACTGTGTAATGACTCTGTATTAAGACAAACATTTGTACAATGGATAATCTCCATTCTCCGTAAACGCTAGAACACTTAAGGCCCCCATTTAGATTAATAATTCAGCCTTGGTGCTATTTTTGGTTGTGACACTCCCACTGGTTAGCATTGTAAATAATTTGCCAAAATTATGCGCATACAATCTGTCTAATGAAAGAAATTCAGACTTAACCCCTTAATGCCAAAATTAGAAAACTAGTGCAATGCATTGTGAAACCGCTCCGCACAATTCCATCCTGCTACTTCAAAAAGATAGGAAATATTATTGCATCTACAAATACGATTATTCTGGATCACAGAGATTTATCTATTCCTAAATACCAACTCTGCAGAAGAATAAGAGTTTATGGGGGAGATGTACTAAGCATTGGAGTATGATAAAGTGGGGAGAGATAAAGTACCAATCAGCTCCTATTTGCCACATTTCAAGCAGTGTTTTAAAAATGACAGTTAAGAGCTGATTGGTTGGTAGATTATCTTTCTCCATTTTATTGCTCTCTGAGGTTTAGTACACATTTTCTTGGGACTGTATGTATTTAAATGAACTGAATTATGGGCCTGATTCTAATTTGCTCGGTCCCCCACGCATGAGTGCGACCATCAGTGACCATCGAATGATTTGGTCCCCACACCTAAGACTGCAAAACATCCATTTGCAGCCGTACAGGGAACTCAATGAGAGAGGGGGGGGGGGGGGGATTGTGCGGCGTGTGCGAACAAACCTACATGCAGCCCTGCGAAATTGACTACAGGGCAAAATTTGCAGTGCTGCATGTGGATCAAAATAAGGACCCCTTGGGTGCGAGGACCAAATTATTTGATGGTCACTGACCATTGAATGATTTGGAATGAGCACGTGGGCCCTGTACAGGAACAGAGTGGGCAGCTGACATCCATTGTTGTCAGCTGCCTGCCCCTAGCAGCTGCGTCACTGCCTCATTTCCATGGGAATGCCCAGCATTTTCCTGGGAACACCAATGAAATGCTAGGTGTTCCCATGGGCGTGTCCCCTCGTCGCCACCCCACGCCCCCTGCTTGCACTGGTGGGTGTGAACGGCACAGCAAACTTGCAGTTCACCATGCATGTTTGCTTCAAGCGCATGCAGATGCGAACGCGCAGGGGACCGAGCAAATTAGAATCCAGCCCTATGTGTGCACATTACAATACCAGCTATTATGTAAATTGTGTTTACCTTTTATTATCTATATAAGTAGGGTTTGCTACAATTCAGAAATGGTTGTTTTACTTGGTATTTATGGTATTTTCTAGTCATAAATGTGCAAGGTATTGGCCTTTCTAACATAAGCCACTTTGGATACTCATAGAAAAATGTATTCATTCCATTTCTTTGGAGCGACAGAGAGAGGAGTGGTGGAGGGAGTGGGGGGCATGCACATGTAATGATGTACTCCCTCATCTGTACTTGTAGGATGACAGAGGGCATCATAATTGACCCATGGGACCATGCATCAGTGATGATATTTTGCATACACACTAAGCAATATTTTAAACAATATCGCTCAGAAGGGGAAAAATGTGCGATATTGTTTAAAATATGTTTTAAAAGTGTGTATAGGGCTTTAAATTGTCGCCGCATTGACTAAATATGTCTATTTATTTATTTTTTAACAGTTTCTTATATAGTGCACACATATTGTCACATCAGTCCCTGCCCCAGTGGAGCTTACAATCTATATACTCTACCACATGTACACACACACACACACACACAGACATTCTTGGGTTAATTTTGTTAGGAGCCAATTAACCTACCAGTACTGTATATTCTTGGATTGTGGGAGGAAACCGGAGCACCCAGAGTGAACCGGAGTAAGCCCATGCAAGTACGGGGAGATTTGTCCTATGGTTAAATTATTAGATAAACCCCAAATGGTCCATGCTGGTTGAAAAATCAGAGTGCCTTAAAGCGTTGTTAGCACACAATTGCACATTGATGAGACAGCATGCAATAGCTTATATTTACATTTACCTTTGTGTGCACTGTTGGACATTTCCTTCCACACTCAGCTTTTTACATTAGCATGAAGTTGGCTATCTTCTTGACAGCTATAAATATTTATGAGTATTAATGAGTGTGTGCACTGCCCATGTCCTGGCAAGGACATGATCAGTGTTCCCCTGAGAAGCTTCCTATAACTGCAGCAAGCTGTCTGCATTGTTTTTATTGGCCATAACTGATCACATGAACTGAGGATTGCACAAAGTGCTATCCATAATAACAGCTTATTCAGCTAGTGCATTTGTGACCCAGGAAAAGTTTGTTATTTTCTACAATGATATGTACGTAATCTTTACATTGCAGTTAAGCCATTCAATGTTAGATGTTTGAAAAGTACAAGTCCATTTTATAGGTCTTAATTTGTAAAAAAAATAGTCATTATAGTCATTACACCGATACTTGATGAAAGAATGTTTGCTAATCATCATATTGACAGGATCAGTTGTAAATTTCCCATTAGGCATGTGGGACATGTGCCTAAGGGTGCCAATTGATAGGAGGTTGGCGATTGAATGCTTGTTTTATTAGTCCAAAAGTGTATCAGTAACCTCAAAATATTTCCATTCTACAGTACTGTACACCATCATGAGGGGAGTGTTGACTCAAAGATGTGCAGACTGTCCTTGTAAACTGTGCTCCTTAGTAAATATGTCTACATAAGTAAATAACATGAAATCTAATAGCGCATGGATTATTATTTTATTATTATTACTATTATTATTATTATTATTATTAATAATAAGCTGATAATAGCCAAATAGGATTGTAACCAAACAATGCTAATAATAAAATTGGGCGGTGGGTGCTGGTCGTTACTGTTTGTGCCAAAAGGCATCCTGACTTCTAAATACACCCGTAGACAGAACAAATATTCTGATGTACACATACATATGGTGCTTTGTGTGTTAATATCCTTCTCTTGACAAATGTGCTTGTCTTTCTAGCCACAATGAGCGTCTTACCACCCTATTGGACCCAGTGACTGGACTGATCCAGAGAGAACGTGGACTATCGGGGTGAGTGTGAGAATCTGTTCTCTATCTATCGTACTGTAGCATTGCGATCTATCGTACTGTAGCATTGCTGCGATCTTGTGTTTTACTCTGAACTTACCTATCTTGCTTAGGTCTGAGATGAATGCAGAGGCAGCTGCGAAGCGCTCCACTAATCTTGGCAACGAAAACTCCACATACACCATGGTATCTGACGCCTTTCCTGATGGCCCTAACATAAGGGTGAGCTTTGCTTCTGGAGAGAATACATAGTTGCAATCTTATATCAGTAAACATATTTTGAGGTAGTACAGCGATTACTTTGTCTCCCTGTATTGTTCCTTTGTACGGCGCTGCGAAACACTTGTGGCGCCTTATAAATAAAATTATAATAATAATAATAATTGTTCTCTGCTAAGCAGTAATTATCTTCTACATTCAGAAAGCTTGCTTTTACACATTCTACATTAAGATGCTAAAAGTTATTGGTGTACGTTAATATCGTGAACGTAAAATGGGGAGCTATTCTATTTTGTGATGGTGATGGTGAAAACTGAGTACAAAATTAATCTTTATATGGACTTGGTCCTTAAGCCTGACAAAAGCAATATGTTTTAAATTACATTATTGGTCATAAACTTTAGAACACCTCATTTTCTTACTTTTTTAAATAAAATTTAAGCAAATCCAGTGAATTACTTGAAATGGTACAAAGGTAAAAAGTAAGATGTTAAAGGTTCAAAAAAGAAAAAAGGTGTAGCTTTTTTTTTTGCGCTGCCACTGCGGAGGGGGGACAGAGCACACAGAAATGCAGTAAAAACCCTGATAACAGGGTTTTTACTGAATTTCTGCTTTGGAGAATCTCCCCCATTGACAATTAGTGTACATTTAGTTATTTAAAACGTTAGTTATTAAAAAGAAACATTGAGTTATTAAAAAAATATATTTTTCAGTGACAGGAAATGGGTTGAAAACTGTTCCTAGGCTATGAAGCCTTGAACAAAGACTATATTTACAATGTTGATAGGCAAAAGGATGATTCCACAGTGTGTGGCATTGGCGTAGCTACATGTAGTATAGGGGGGTGGGGCTGCAATGGGGCCTGGTACACTTTTGGGGCCTGGCCCTTTCTCTGTACACTGCTATCCACAGGCTCACCTTCTGATGTCCATGGATAGCTTCTTTCTTAGTAGTATGCTGCTGCAGGCACATCTTCGTTCCTGGTTGGCTTGTCTCTCTAACTGATGCTGGGAAGAGAAATGGCTATTCTGAGCCTGCTGGGACATCCTTAGATCACAGCTGTGCCTCCTCCCAGCATCAGTAAATTGAAAGATACAAAGCTGTCCAGGACAAACTGTTAAAGGAAAACTGTGAGGGAGGCAGGGTTTGTATATTTTGCTATGGTGTCCCTCTAGCTCCATTTATGTCCTTGGTGTGTGCAATAGTCAAATGCTACCTGCAAGTTAAAGCCCAAAAGTTTAAAGGCAATGCTTTTATTAGCAAAACACCCTAAGTTTTGGGAATAAAAGCATTCTCTTTAAAACTTTGGGGTTAACCACACTTTTTAGTGCTGGATTTTAGAGCTGCCACTTAAGTCCCTTTAAGACTTAAGAGATACAGTATAGAGAAAACTACTACTGTTTTTGTCTGAATGGCACCAACTTAGGAACAAGTTCCTGGGTCAACACCACTGCTGTTTGACAGGGTTTCTCCAGGACATCCCAAGGAGACAACCCAGGTTATGTGTGAATGGTAAAATCCAGAGTCACCCATAAAAGTTCCTGATTGGTGTTCGGGATTGCCTGGAGTTGGTGGTGCTGCTTTTAACCCATCACATATCGGTTACAGTTTTGCTAGTTTGCTGGTGGATATCTTCATATTTAGAACCTCTTAAGACCTCCCCCTGGTTACTGGATGCCTGGGGTATCTGGGGAGCTCTCAGACTTGGTTTAGGGGGTACTGCTCTGTAAATATCAGGCTTGCAAAAGCTAGTACATGCTCCATCTGTTTCCCAGTCCACACTTCTGAGGAGTCGTTTTATATTTTAAGGCTGCAGAGATTTCCTTGGATAAGCATGTGGACCTCCCACCAAAATATGTAGCTGGGGTGTAGGATTGTTTGAGTGTGTATGTATGAGTGTGACATGTGTGTTTGCGAGTAAAGTATGACCTCTATGTTTTTGTATGCTTCTGGCATGAGAGTTGGTCACAGGATCATTCGACAATAAGGGAATGACCCCTCTTCTATATCCAATTTGGTTGATTCTTTGATTTCAAAATATTTACAATTAATTTGTGTCAATTTCAATAACAACTGGAAAACGTTGGTGTTGTAATACTATTGATCGGCAAAGTAAATACATTTAAACAATAGGATCATATATATCATACTTGTGAAAAGAAATGTTGCAGATACGTTTATCTAGAACCTGCAGGTGTCACTGTGGAGGACTAATTATTATCTTCAAAAAAGGTGACACAAATGTATTGAATGAAAGGATTTTCCTAGTTAATAATATGTTATTAATGGAAAGGTTCTTTTGAGGTTAATGCTTCTATCCTTTCCCCAAAGCTACATTGGCAGGTATGTTTCTCTATTTATACTACTAGAACATCTGCTGCATCTGTCGCCTTCCTGTCCTTTGTATAAAGACAACCATTAGACAGCAAATGTCAACATGAAAGGAAGGAGACACATTAGAACAATGACAGGTGCACTTTAATTAATCATACACGTTCTTTTGGCTTTGCTCGTCATTAGCTTACTATGGGGTACATGTACTAAGGGGAGGTAAGACTCAAAAACAAAAATAGATAAAGGGGGTGATTCATTAGTTTTTTCCCAGCAGCTACCACTAGGCAACTTAAAATGGAGAAATTCAATTGTTGCTCTGTTTAGACACCCCTTAAGCAGTGGGTATGACATTTCTTCTCCCAGCCTCCTGTGGTGTAAGAAGAAATGTGTCTTGTCCATGTACATGTTTAGGTGCCCAAATTGGAGTTTGAGTGCCCTAGCCAGGACATTAGACAGGGTTAGTCGCCGCTAAACCCCATCAATTTGGTTGCGATCAGCACAATAAAAAATAAATATTTGAATTGCAACTCCCAGTCTCCCAGCACTTTAGATGGGAGAGCGGGCGCACAAAAACAATTGAATTTCCCCCCCAATCGCACCTTAAATCTCCAAATATCTGTCTCATCTGAAGTGAAGAGCGGAAGGCTGGAAGTTTTCTTTCACCTACTGTTCGTAAGTTAATAAAGGTTTTATAAAACAAAAAAGAGTTACCATACAGCATCAGCTTCTTCTGTACACGCACTTTCATTTTAACCTCTTCCTGTGGATGGGCCTTTTAGTTGACCTTACATTTGCAATCATTATTTAAGACGCGCTAAGCATCTCTGCAAAAAAGGGGGTGATATCTTGGTGGGCACACCTGTTCTAAGGGTACTTGTGAGTTATCCGGGCGCCCGATGTGGTCATCGCATGCCATTACAATAAGCATACGATGCGACGCGATGCGACGCGATTTTCCATCGCGTCGTATCTCGTCGCATCGTATGCTTATTGTATGGTATACAATGGGATGCGATGCGACGCGACGCGATGTTTACACTTCCCGCCCATTTTTAAACCCGCCCTCTGGCACATCTGGCAGAAAATCAGTGTGAGGTAGTTTCCAGAGGAGAGAACAAGTGTTTGACTGAGAGAGATATTGTTTACAGCATTGTTGCATATTTCTGAGGTGAATAATTGGACATTTACCCCTAATTTTGTCCCATTTGGCCCCTTACACCTGCCCCATTTCACCCCTTACATTATTATTGCCAAAATGGCTGTGGTTGATGGCATCTTCAGCCTCCCAAAAACAGAGGAAGAGACAGTTACATTCCTACAGGAGAAAGGGCTGCTCCCATTGACTGCCACATGCCCAAATGGGCACCCTATGCGCCTGTCCCTGAAAGAGCGCAAATGGCGCTGCTATATTAAAAGCTGCAGCAAGAAACAGAGTCTGCGGGCCTCCCTATTCTATCCTGGGTGCAGGCTCCCATTCATGACGATCTTGCGCTTTATCTGGTGTTGGTGTGATGAACTGACATCAATTGAATTCTGTGCAAAGAATTTAAAACTCTGCAATAAAAGCACCATTTTCTACAACGCCTTGATGCGGGAGGCATGCCAGTGTGATTTAATGGCACAGCCACAGCAGCAGATTGGAGGGCCAGGGAAAATGGTCGAGGTTGATGAAACCCTGTTTGTGAAACGCAAGGCCAATGTTGGCAGAGTACTCCCACAGCAGTGGGTGTTCGGAGGAGTGTGCCGGGAGACAGGGGACTGTTTTATGGTTGCAGTTCCCAAACGAGATGCACCCACTCTCATTGGTGCAATTGTGCAGCACGTGGCACCTGGCAGCACCATCGTAAGTGATTGCTGGCGCGCCTACCAAACCAGTGAACTGGAGCGGGCTGGTTACAGCCACTTGCGGGTAAATCACCGCTTCAACTTCGTCGACCCAGAGACTGGTGCACACACACAGAACATTGAGCGACTATGGGGGTGTGCAAAATGGCGCAACAAACGCCAGCGGGGCACAGCACGACATCATCTAGATTCCTACATGCAGGAGTTCGTGTGGCGAAAATGCCTGGCGAGAGACAATGCATTTGAGCGTATTCTGCATGCGCTCACATTAGTTGATAAATCATGATGTTCATTGATTATTGTGTGCTTTATGATTATTTATTGTGTGCTTTATGATTATTTGTTATTCGAATTTATTTCATTCTTATGTTAATTACACAGTTATTCCCTTTAATTCACTTGTCCTTAATGTGTCAGATATGCATGATATGGATGAATGATATTGGATGCTCACAGCCACTCCACTATCAACGTGAACCCGAAGCGTGGCGAGCGCAGCGAGCCCGCGAGGGGCGGCGGTACGCGTCCTCCGACCTTTTCATGCCCTACTATCCACTAGGGCGTGGAGTGAGAATATAATAGTGTGGCGAGCGCAGCGAGCCACCGAGCCCGAAGCGTGGCGAGCGCAGCGAGCCCCGCGAGGGGACACGGATACCTTCACAGGTAAGCGCGTCCCTTCGCGGGCTTCACAGGTGTACACGTCGCCATGGACACCTGTGAAGCCCGCGAAGGGACGCGCTTACCTGTGAAGGTATCCGTGTCCCCTCGCGGGGCTCGCTGCGCTCGCCACGCTTCGGGCTCGGTGGCTCGCTGCGCTCGCCACACTATTATATTCTCACTCCACGCCCTAGTGGATAGTAGGGCATGAAAAGGTCGGAGGACGCGTACCGCCGCCCCTCGCGGGCTCGCTGCGCTCGCCACGCTTCGGGTTCACGTTGATAGTGGAGTGGCATTAACAATGGGGATGGGACTGACATTGTGTCACTTTTTGGGACACTTTTTTGGGGGTTTTACACTGCAAAAATCGGGTGGTATCGCATCGCATCGCATGCCATGTGGTTAACATGCGATGCGACGTGATCACTTTACATAGTACCCGATGTAAAATCGGGTTCGGGTGGTTATCTCGTCGCGTCGCATCGCATGCCATTTGGTTAACATACGATGCCATGCGATGCGACGCGATGCGTATACGACCAAAAATCGGGCGCCCGGATAACTCACAAGTACCGTTCTAAGTATATAACCTGGTGGTCGCATCCTGCCTCATCAGATAACAGGTGAAGCAGTAGCTACATTTTCTCAATGGTAAGTGGAGTCTTAGTACATGTACCCCTAGATATTGTCACCAGAAAATAAAGATCAAGACTAGATGTCTGACTGTATGACAATCTAGGGTGCATGTGTATCAACCAGCAACTCTGTTGTCATTTTCCAATGGTACATCTTGATGTGGAACCGTTAACAAGTTTGCATGTACCTTGTATCCCAGGAAGTGAAAGTGGTGTTGGAGTGGCAGCATTGTATGGACTGAGAAATACTATTAATATCATACACTAGATGTTTTGTGTTGCACATTGTGATGCTCTGTTGTATGCTAAGATGCTAATACCACAGCAGATAGGGCTGAGGCACCGGTGCATTATATTTCTATGAGACACTGTGTCCGGTCGCCAAGGGGAATGACGCACCATATCTTTTGTTTCACAAAGCCGTCTCGTCCATCCAAGAAAGGAATTGCCTTTGGGAAACGTTCCAATTCCATGAAGAGGAATCCAAATGCTGAAGTCACTAAGATAGGCTGGTTGTACAAACAGGTGAGTGACAAAGTAAAAAATAGGAAAATAACAGATTGTTTGAAGAACGGTGTATATAAAATGAATAATGCACGACAGATGGTACAAATGCACAGCTTCCGCAATGTGACCAGTAGTAGCAGGTACATTTACTGTGGCTTTCTCCTACAGTTATATGCATAGGATTCAATGTTAAGAAGGTCCTGTTCATTTCCCCACTATCCAAGTGGGCATAGAGTTGATTTTATATAGCGTGGCGAGCGCAGCGAGCCACCGAGCCCGAAGCGTGGCGAGCGAAGCGAGCCCCGCGAGGGGACGCATATTTCTTAAAAAGTATTCCTTGTACCCTTGCGGGGCTCGCTACGCTCGCCACGCTTCGGGCTCGGTGGCTCGCTACGCTCGCCACAGGTTTATATCCAACTCCATGCCCACTTGGATAGTGGGGAAAGGAAAAGGACCCCTTTTTCCCATTGAATTCTATGTTAAAATGGACTCAGACCATTTTAACATTGAATCCTATGGAAAAATCTTGACCATCGCATCGCATACGATTTGGTCGCATGCGATGCGATACGATGCGATGCGATCCGATCCGATTTCTAAATCGGCAGCCCAGATACTACATAAGTACCACTAGATTTAACCTATTATATTTTATAACCTTACATTTAATACAGATGATATAAACAACATATACGCCTCTTTACAGCCTCAGATATATTCAGTGCATCATGAGATGAAGCGAAGCAATAAAGAACAGCACTGACCTAATCAGGCCTAATGTGGGTTTAGCGGGTGTGAATTATTAGATACACAGGGGGACATTTACCAAAATGGATTCGTAGAAAAAAGGTGTATTCGTAGGGAGAAATACACCTTTTTTTTACGAATTTGTATTTTCGGGATTTACAATCCCAAAAATACAACAATTCGTAGTCCTAAAGATGGAACATTCGTATTTGTAGTTACAAATACGAATGCCCTACACCATCGATAGGATACGACAGAAATCACCATTCAAAAGAATGGTGGTTTCTGATTTACTAAGCAGCCGTACTGACAATACGGCTGCTTAGTGGTGTGAAACACCCACGCAAATACGACAGGAAAATAGAACACCATTTTCCTGTTCTATTTGCGTTTTAGCCTGCACGGATCAGTCAGATCCGTGCAGGCTACAGTGTAAAAAAATAGAAAAATAAATAAATTAAAAAAAAAACGGCGTGGGGTCCCCCCCACAGCCATAACCAGCACCAGGCTGAAGGAGCCGGGGCCGGTAATTAAAAATCAGGGAACCCGACAAATAGGGGTTCCCCGATTTTTAACAACCAGCCCCAGGCTCCAGGTCCGGGGCTGGTTCCCAAAATACGGGGGACAAAATGAGTAGGGGTCCCCCGTATTTTAAGAACCAGCCCCAGGCACAACCAGCCGGCAGGGTAATGTCACAGCCGGGGGGAGACTTTTTATGCAAGTCCCCCCGGCCAAAGCATTAACCCTACCGACCAGTCAGCCTGGCCAGGGGCCCTGGGGGAGTGGGGACCCCCCCAATAAAGGGGTCCCCCCCCTCCAGGACTTACCTGACCAGGCTGAAGCCTGGTGCTGTCCTCGATGCCCCTGGGCGGTGGGCATCGAGCTGATAGTGTTGTAAAAAATAGAAAAATCTATTGTTTTTTACTGTGGCACTACAAGTGCCAGCAAGCCTCCCCAGCAAGCTGGGACTTGGAGAACCACAAGTCCCAGCCTGCTGGGCATTAAAGGGCCCGCTGGCACTTGTAGTTCTACAGTTAAAAAAATAGTGCACAAAACACACTGATACACTTTTAAAATAAAACTTTATTACACACAAAGCCCACACATACTAATACTTACCTATCTTCTCTCCGTAGGTATCCCTGATGTCCTGTGTCGGCGTCTTCTGGTCCTGTGTCGTCTTCTTCCTCCATGTCGACCGTCGCTGTCGCCGTCCGGATCCGACGAAATCCATTTGGGAAGCTGTGGAAGGAAACCATACTCACCTGTCCCAGCGCGACGTAGTCCAGGTAAGGGTCTTTGCAAAAAAACAAACCGACACCCCGAATCCAGACCGGACTGACGGAGACGCACGTGTGTTTGTTTACATCGTGCGGCTCCACCTCCCGAATGCCGCTATTGGCCGCCTTGCGGCCTAGCGGCTCCTGATTGGCCGCTAGGCCGCAAGGCGGCCAATAGCGGCATTCGGGAGGCGGAGCCGCACGATGTAAACACCGTGCGTCTCCGTCAGTCCGGTCTGGTTTCGGGGTGTCGGTTTGTTTTTTTGCCAAGACACTTACCTGGACTACGTCGCGCTGGGACAGGTGAGTATGGTTTCCTTCCACAGCTTCCCAAATGGATTTCGTCGGATCCGGACGGCGACAGCGACGGTCGACATGGAGGAAGAAGACGACACAGGACCAGAAGACGCCGACACAGGACATCAGGGATACCTACGGAGAGAAGATAGGTAAGTATTAGTATGTGTGGGCTTTGTGTGTAATAAAGTTTTATTTTAAAAGTGTGTCAGTGTGTTTTGTGCACTATTTTTTTAACTGTAGAACTACAAGTGCCAGCGGGCCCTTTAATGCCCAGCAGGCTGGGACTTGTGGTTCTCCAAGTCCCAGCTTGCTGGGGAGGCTTGCTGGCACTTGTAGTGCCACAGTAAAAAACAATAGATTTTTCTATTTTTTACAACACTATCAGCTCGATGCCCACCGCCCAGGGGCATCGAGGACAGCACCAGGCTTCAGCCTGGTCAGGTAAGTCCTGGAGGGGGGGGACCCCTTTATTGGGGGGGTCCCCACTCCCCCAGGGCCCCTGGCCAGGCTGACTGGTCGGTAGGGAGAATGTTTTGGCCGCGGGACCTTATATTATAAGTGTCCCCCGGCTGTGACATTACCCTGCTGGCTGGTTGTGCCTGGGGCTGGTTCTTAAAATACGGGGGACCCCTACTCATTTTGTCCCCCGTATTTTGGGAACCAGCCCCGGACCTGGAGCCTGGGGCTGGTTGTTAAAAATCGGGGAACCCCTATTTGTCGGGTTCCCTGATTTTTAATTACCGGCCCCGGCTCCTTCAGCCTGGTGCTGGTTTCGGCTGTGGGGGGGACCCCACGCCGTTTTTTTTTTTTATTTATTTATTTTTTCTTTTTTTTTTTACACCTTGCAGCCTGCACTGATCTGACTGATCCGTGCAGACTGCTAGAAATAATTTGTATTAGCAGCCGTATATACGGCTGCTAATACGAATTGTTACACCATCGGAGGGTTACAAAGCAGTCGTATATGACTGCTTTGTAACTGATCCTCCGGAACACGACTTTGCATACGACTTAAACAGTCGTATGCAGTCGTAGGGAAAATACCAATACGAAAAACTAGGTTTTTCATATTGGTAAATTTCCCCCACAGTGTCTAGATAGACAGTGAAAAGGTTGGCAGGCAATAAGTCGACAAGGATAAAAGATCGACAGAGTCAAAAGTTCGACATGGGAAAGGTTAACAGGGCCAAAATGTCAAATATAAAAAAAGGTAATGGTTGACATGAGTTTTTCTCCTTTGTTTGTGTCAATGGTGACAACTGTTGACATAGACCCCAATTAGTGTAGGGCGAACCCTCCTTTGGGCTTGGTGCCTTGCCACGCACTGTTATATTCTCCCTCTATGCCAGGGCTGGGCAACACCGGCCCTCCAGATGTTAATGAACTACACATCCCAGGATGCTTTGCATTAGTTTTGCTATGTGGCCATGCTGAAACTGATGCAAGGCATACTGGGATGTGTAGTTCATCAACATCTGGAGGGCCGGTGTTGCCCAGCCCTACTCTATGCCCACATGAGTGGTGAAGTAAAACCAAGCCTGTATAAAAAAAACATCTTGAAAAGCGCATGTCGACCTTTTCATGTGTACCTTTTACATGCCAACCTTTTGACCATGTCGACCGATTGCATGTTGACCTTTTGACCCTGTTGACCTTTGATCCTGTTGAAGTATTAAATGTCGACCTTTTGGGTTAGACCGATTGACTGCCTATATACACACTGTATATCTATCAACCCGGAACCAGTATTTAACACAAGCACACTGATGGTAGATAGAAAATACAAGAGGGATGAGTCGCATAGCTGCCTCATTTTAATATAACTCTTTGTATTCTTTAGTTTCTCTTGTTCACTATGGGCCAGATTCTCTAAGCTTCAAAAGTGATAAAATGGAGGGTGATAAACAGCCAGCCAATCAGCTCCTGCCTGACATTTTTCATACACAGTCTGTGACATGGCAGGTAGGAGCTGATTGGCTGGCTGTTTATCACTCTCCATTTTATCACTTTTGAAGCTTAGAGAATCTGGCCCTTTATCTCTTTTAAGCACATGACAACTGTGCCTTTTCTTTCCAACTCCTGTCTGCAGGCCAGTTCTGGAGTAAAGCAGTGGAACAAGCGTTGGTTCGTCCTTGTTGATCGTTGTCTCTTCTACTACAAAGGTACATAGTAGTTAGCTATATCCCAGCACCAGTTGGGCTATTTTTCTGTTCAAGTGTAAATTCATCCACTGGCAGAACAGATGGTTCAAAGTCCTCTTCACTCATCTGTTGATTGGTCCCATTTTCCCCATGCTCAGACATGGAGCAGGTGGAGATTGAATAATTTATCAGCGTTCTATTGTTTTATGTGTTCTGATAAATGTACAAAAGCCTCCCACACATTATTCTTACTGGTGAGCATGGAAGTGCTGGGATTAACTCTTTGCAAAGAGGTTACTGTGATAGAATCAAAAAAGCAGCACAGTATTTGGGAGAATGCTATGGCAGTGAAAGAGTTATGTCAGGTGTGTGACCACTAGTTTGTCACACGCCAGCCTCCCACTTGTCATTTGTACAGTATATCACTTTCCAGTAGCGCCATGCCATTCCCTGTTTGTATTGTTTTGAAGCAAGTGCTTGTCTGTTGCTCGATCTCCACTCATTCTTTATGCAGGTACTATTTACTCTCCCATCTCCTTTCTTTCACATTTGTCTTCATTTTCTTATGCAGATGAAAAAGAAGAGGGGGTTTTAGGAAGCATCCCCCTGCTGAGCTTTCGCATCACCCCTGTTCAGCCATCAGACAACATCAGTCGTAAACATACCTTCAAGGTTAGTAGAATTCAGGAAGCAAAGTAACTCCAAGAAACCTTCTTTCTCCAATTCTGGACTGCTTACCTGCAGACATGTACACACGTCTATGACACTGCGATCACTGTTATTATTTTCTATACAGTTATAATATATACAAACGACTACATGTTGTTATGCCCGCACGTCTCCAAAAATGATTCATGCTTTTAAAACACGGGTGAGTTTCCCAGTGCAACAGGGAGAAACTGGGCTGGCATCTGATCATATATCATCCAATACCTATGGTTCTGTGTTGAAGGTTTGTTCCTTCTCAGGACAAACACTTGCTGACGACGGGGACATGTTTAAAGAAAATGCATTGCTAAATTATACTGCTCATACTTTTGCTGTTAATGGACGTTGATTATGATGACATGATCTTATAGAAATAAGTCATGGTCTAGTACAAATGTTATATATTTTCTTCTCTTGAAGAAAAATATTATTTACTTATATAATTATCTTTAGTAATTATAATAATTATAAATATTGTAACAGTTTTAGTAATTCTATATAATAAGCAAAATAATTTCTGTTTGGGAGACCTTTATTTGGCTATGTGGGATCTTTAAACATGGTGCTGTCCTCAGTGCATTTTGGCTATTAAGATATCCATTTTTATTTTCGACGAGTCATATAAATCGTGCAATTCATTTGAGCTACATATGGGGGCTTCTGCTTTGGGTGATATAAGCCCCCGAGTGTATGCTGCCTCTCTCACCTGTTCTGTCTTCCCTCCTGTGCTGGTGAGAGGATCCCATGGAACGTACCCCTGCCAAGAGCCTGCCCCCTGCAGAGTCGCTGTGCTAGGTAGTAAGTCCTGCTGTACCTGCTGCATGCTCACATTACTCATCCACTGCCTGGCACAGGCCAAGTCTGCATGCTGCACGAACATTGCACGAGACATGCATGCAGCCAATAAGAGTGTGCCCTTTGCTTTAGGCTGGCTAGGGACTAAAGTTGCCATTACAATGGAGAATGTGAATTTCTGCATAGTGCACTGGGAATTCATGCATGGGGAATAACATTCAGATAACCAACGGCATAAATCAGTATTTGGTGAATGTTTAACAAAACAAGGAACAAAATGTATAAACATCAACTACTCTTTTATTTGTTAAAATATTAAATTAAAGCACATTTCTGCAATGATTTACTTTGTTAAATACAGAAAAAGTGGACACCATGGTCACACATATATGGAAATATACATCAAGTTAGCATATACAAGAACATAAAAAAACTTTGAAAATCACACATGGGTGAATTTTTTGGGACTAACTATACCTGTATTTCTTGGCATGTTAAACTATTATTTTGTATTCATTATTTTGTGCCCTGACTCCTGCAAACCCCTCTTGTTCCCACAGGTAACAGTGTGCTGGGTAGGGGATGAGACTCTCCATAACGAAGCCCAAATGTCTCGACAGGCAGAGCACGCTGGCATCCGTACTTACTACTTTAGTGCAGAGAGCAGAGAAGAGCAGGAGTCTTGGTTGCGAGCAATGGGGGAGGCATCGCAAGTCCAGAACCCTCCCACTCCTAGGTCAGTGTACAGTTAATTATGTCTGTGTCATTCCATGCTAGCTACACAAGTGATGGCTCCTGTACTTATTTTTGAATTACATCTATGGCATTAAATAAAATACCGGCATTTTCAAGCTGCCACTTCTCAATGGGTTCGACCTGGAAATTTAAAGTACAGTTGAGTAGTGTCAAAACCAATTTGAACCCGCTCATCTCTAATTTAAAGTGCCAGTTATATTAAGTGCAAAACTGTAGGGCTACTGAGAAAACATTTCTACAGAATGTAGTATTTAGCGACAACTGTAAGGGGTAAATTTACTAAGATAGGTGTTCAGACTATCTTCATAGGTTTGAATTGATTTCACTTTGAAGCATTTACCTCCCAAAAAAATATTTCCCAGGACACATAATACGCTATAAGAGTACTATGCTAATTGGAGTAGTTTATCTTGCGTGGACTTGAACTTCTGGAGCCCAGAACAATGGGAACACATATATGGGCCTATGTAGATTTGCATAGTTCTGGCACTAAAGCAATTGTGCACATGGGACCTTATTTTGATTAATTCGGTTCTCCATGCGTTTGCACGGAGGGCCGATGTGTGCAGGCGCATGTCTGTGCATGTGCAGACGCAGGGTGCGTGCACGCACCCTACAGAGTGGGCGGGGGACAGAGAAGGGTGGGGGGCGCCAGGCAGCCCCAATACCATATGGGAACGCCCAGCGATTCATAGGCATTCACATGAGAACGCTGGGCGTTCTCATGGTAATGAGGCCGTGACGCAGGGGAGGGGGGCAGGCAGCTGACATCACTAGATGCCAGCTGCCCGCCCTGTGCTCACACAGAGCGCCCAGTTTAGAGACACCATATAGGTGTCTCTGGACTACGAGCGCAGGAGAAATCATTCGATGATCGCCGACCATCAAATGATTTCTCCCCGCCTGCGAATGGCTGATTATGTAAATCAGCCATTCGCAGCTCTTGTATAATAGTCTGAGAGAATGTTTCATAAAACAAAAAATATCCAGTGCGGCAGCCCTGTGAAGGAAAACATCACGTCAATGAGAAAGGTCAGAGGGAAAGGATCAGACTGGTTCAATCTGACAAGAGTGCTACAATAATTGAAATGTTCCAATAATTATGTCCAATCGGGTTTCATACCTTTTAATGAAAAAGTGGAATCTGAGGCTACAGCGGGCACAGACTCAAAACTACTCAGCAGTGGAAGACTGGAAAAGCATCACGTTGTCTGACAAATCTAATTGTATTTTATGCCGCAACATGCATATGGTAGGTCAGCATGGATCCATAGTTATATCCTGTCCTGTGCAGGTCAGGCTACTGCTGGTGGGGAAATGATGTGGGAATGTTTTCTTGTCACACATTGGTGTGTGGTTATGGCTATTTGGTAGTCCTGGGGGGGGGGGGGGGGGGGTTGAAATTAAATGTATAAAAATAAAGCTGTCTTAACATTTGGGGGTTAGATGCAAAAGCTCCCCCTCCTGCAATGCAACATGGTGTTGGCCAATTGTGTTCTTGTTTGCTTTACTTACAAACATGAATCTGGCAATTTGTGCACATCATATCAAGCTGGTTTATCTAAAGATGACAATGAGTTACATGCACTTTGATGACCTCCACGGTCAGCAGAAATCATCCAGTAGTGCACCATGTGGATGTGGTGCAGTGAGACATTTACAGAATTAAGGATTGATTATGAGTCACACATAAAGGGGGAAATTTACTAAGATGTGAAATACACTTCACAGGTCATGTTGCTATGGGCAACCAATCAGAAGCTACTTCTTATTTCTTTTTCACCCTCTAGAAAATAGTTGACAGGATCTGATTGGTTGCCCATAGCAACATGACCTGTGAAGTGTATTTCACATCTTAGTAAATTTCCCCCCAAATGTCTGTATATGTGGATAGCTGCAGAAGCATTATTTACTACTTTATACGGTACTTATGTAGTATCTGGGCGCCCGATTTAGAAATCGGGTCGGATCGGGCACATCGCATCGCATCGCATGCGACCAAATCGGATGCGATGCGATGCGATGGACCCGATTTTTCCATAGGATTCAATATTAAAATGGTCTGAGTCCATTTTAACATAGAATTCAATGGGAAAAAGGGGTCCTTTTCATACCCCTACTATCCAAGTGGGCATGGAGTTGGATATAAACCTGTGGCGAGCGTAGCGAGCCACCGAGCCCGAAGCGTGGCGAGCGAAGCGAGCCCCGCGAGGGGACGGTATTCTGTGTCCCCTCGCGGGGCTCGCTACGCTCGCCACGCTTCGGGCTCGGTGGCTCGCTACGCTCGCCACAGGTTTATATCCAACTCCATGCCCACTTGGATAGTAGGGGTATGAAAAGGACCCCTTTTTCCCATTGAATTCCATGTTAAAATGGACTCAGTCCATTTTAACATTGAATCCTATGGAAAAATCGGGTCATCGCATCGCATCGCATGCGATATGGTCGTATGCGATGCGATATCGCATCGCATCTGATTGTATGCCTTAACTTAAGGCATACAATCAAAAAATCGGGCGCCCAGATACTACATAAGTACCCTTTATACTAGCTAATAGGGGTTCTATACACCTACAAGCGGTTTGCCGTGGCACCAGTTGCTTGAACGCCTGCCGCTGCACATGTCACTATCAGGCTTCCCTACCCATAATTATGACATTACACGCCCACAACACTCCTATAACATTCCCACAAAGAAGTGCAATTCCTTGTCCTCGCATTGTTGCCTCCCATTTCCCACCCCAAAATGCCCAATTATATGTAAAGCAGATCCTGTCAATTTCTGTATAGGACAAAGATACACAACAATGTGTAAAATCTGCCCATGATTTGTATGGAAACACTCTCCATTTGTGTTCTTGCCAGCCTGGGCATTAAGGCATAGCCCGGAAAATTCTCGGGATTACCAGTGAAGGGGTTAATAGATCTCACATTTTAGTAAATTTACCCCTAATGTGCAGCCATCAAATCTGCTACAACTGCATGATTTTGTCCTGACAACATGGGCCAGCAATCGCACTGTGTGGAATACATGCTACAAAGAATTCAGAATGTTGCACGGCAAAGGGTAGCCCTACCTGTATTAGACAGATCAGGGGTCAGCAAACTGTTTTACCTTTTACCCCAAAATATATTTAAATACGCCGACGTTATCCCCTTGATTTAAAAGGAAGCAAATTATATATTATTAATTATTATCACAGCAAAATAAATATAGTTTGTATATATATTTTATTGTACATACATTTAATATAGCCCAGGAGGGCTCAGGATTGCATGCGGAGCAAGAAGCGGTAGGTGGAGGCGGAGCCAGAGCCGAATACGCACTGCCACTGATTATGAAATGGCGCTGAAGATGCTGTAGCCAGCGTCTCCTAGCGTGAATGAGCATGCATCGGGTGACTGCTTATGCGGGCGCTGCAGCGTCCCGGCAGCACTATGAACGCCAGAGCCGCCGAGCCAGGAGCTTCCAGGGGGTAATGGATGGTCACGCTGCCAAAACACAGCCAGGCATGCATATAGATTCATTTGCATGCCCAGCTGTGTCTTGGCAGCGCGACCGTCCATTAACCCCAGGAATTTCATTTTTACCCCATTTGGGGTAATTTACCCTGTTCCCTGACCACTGAGATAGATGTACATAGTAAAGTGGCTACTGAGTTCACATACATCTGTACACAGTGATACTAGGAAAGTAAAATATCAGAATGTAGTCTATATTACTAAATAATGACACTACCTTCTGTCATGGCAGCATCCAATAAGCAGAAGTGTTAAGCTGTAAATTACTGCCTGTGTAAACAGACTCTTACTGTAACCAAATTTGTTGACAAATATATAAAACAATAAAAAAAGTTTTTATTTTTTTTGTAACCTAATAATGGTTAATAATAGCTTTTATAAGTCACAACTGGTTTGACCATCATTTGTGTATTGCAGATTGGAAAGGCAAGACAGTGAAAATATACCACCTGTAAGGGACCGTGACCCAGAGACGCGAAGCCGCGGTGAGGGGGATGGGAGAGGCTCTGAAAAATTAGAGAGGAGATCGGAGTGCAGAAAGGACCAGCTAACCAAAGTTAATGGGACTGGGCTTCCTACTGATAGACTTACTGACCTGGAGCCACCAAGACATTTACCTGAAGGAGAACGCCCTCTACAACCAAATGGTTGGGGCTTCATGTCTTCCCCAGGTCGGCCTGCCAGCACAGTCTTTCCTGAGGGTAATGGGCAGAGAAGGGGAATCCTGCCACGTACCTATCCGGAGAAAATGGCACAGAGACAAAACTCCATGTCACAACTGCAGCAATGGGTGAATCTACGTAGGGCAGCAGCTCCAACGGAAGAAATGCAAAGGTAAGAAAATGTAGAGAGAGTGGTGTAACATGAGCAAGTGAATCACTGAATGCATTAGGTAGTAAGATCATATGATCTCCATAACAATAGAGATAGCTAAAGTCTCTAATTCTTAAATAAAATAAAAAAAAATCTACTGCTGCTTGTAGACTAGCTGGGCATTGAGATAACTGTTTATGTGGTATCAGTGTTCGTTCATCATGTGTCCCCCACTAATTACACATTTGTGTTTTCTCACAGCCCCAGCAGATACTTGCCAGGATCACACCGTATGCCTGATTACTACGCTCAGTACCCTTCCCAGTATCCCGATGGTTATCAATATTACACCCCGGCAGGGTCACGACCAGACAGTATTTGTTCTATGCCAGCTTTTGAAAGAGGCGTACCCCAGTGGGCCTTGGAAGATAAGCGCCAGGTTCTTCGCAATGGAGCACCATATCAACCTCGGGATTGGAAGGAGCCTGGTGTTTATGGACATCCTGCAGAATGGGGTCCTCGTCCAGCTTTGTACTACCAAGAGACAGATGCTGCTTGCGGATCTCTCCGCCGACTCTCCCTGCAGCCTCGTTCTCGCTCAGTACCCCGCTCTCCAAGCCAGGGGACTTACAGCACACGACCGAGGGTCTACTCCCCTGTGCGCTCACCAAGTGCACGCTTTGATACTGTATCTCGGGATGAGAACTTTGTGGAACCAGCTTCATATACCATGCGACGTTCAGTTAGTTCACCCAAAGTGAGTGTGTTTACAGATTGGTAAATATTCTTCACTGTGTTTTATACTTGTTTATAAATGTGCTTTTTTTAGGATGGTACACACTATATCAGGGCTGGGCAACAGCGGCCCTCCAGATGTTAATGAACTACACATCCCAGGATGCTTTGCATTAGTTTTGCTATGTGGCCATGCTGAAACTGATGCAAGGCATGCTGGGATGTGTAGTTCATCAACATCTGGAGGGCCGGTGTTGCCCAGCCCTGCACTATATGATACACTGCACAAGCCGAATTCAGCATCAGTTGCGGCAAGCAAAATGTCAACTGGTGTCTGACGCATGCAAGGCCGCCCATTCAAAATCTCTCCCTGCGATTGCATTGTAATTACAGTCGCGTCACAGAATAGTGATAAGATCACATATCTAGGGTAGCCCCCTACCTGCGTAGCCTGAATGTGAAGGAAACAGCAGCTTTGTGTGACCCATGCAACCTCTGCAAACCAAACCACAGGCGTGTCTGGACCGCACTCTCCCAACACCTTGACGCCAACCCCAGCTGCCGCTCAAAATACAGTTTGATCTTCTTGCATGCACGCTGCAGTGGCCATGCATGCGTAAAAGTGTGCAAATCACCTAATAGCACTTTTCACACTTCAGTGATTGAAACTGAATATCAACTTTAACCTCAGAGGATGGGCACTGAAATGTCAGCAGCAGTAGTCACTGACACAGATTCCTCCACTCCCTCCCTACAGCCTCACTCACACACACACACACACACACACACACATGTGCCCCTCTCCCCAGACACTGACCGAGTTAGAAGTCAGGTTTTGCAGCTTGCCCACCACAGATCCCTTTTTGGCATCTCTGAGGGGGCAGGCAGACCAATCTCCATTTGAGTCTGACCAAAAGAGAGTGTTTTTTTATTATTATTAATAATAACAGTTTCTTATACAGTAGCACAGCAAATTCTGTTGCCCTTTGGGAAGGGGGAAGACTGTATATATATAGAAAACAGGTTGGGGTGGCTGAAACAAAGCAGATATATAGACAAACAAAGTCACGCTTAGTACCATTATACCTGCAAGGAATAGTGACTGAAATAGCCAACTCCCTTTACTCCTGTCATGCTTGTCAGATTGTAGGATGGGCTCCTCATACTGATTTGTGTGGATTATGCAACCAAGTATCCAGAAGCTTTAGCCCTTTTCTCCGTACAGACAGATAATGTGGCTGTTGTTGTTAGAACTATTTCTCCAGGATGAGGTTCCCAAAGTAAATACTAACTGATGAGGGTATTCTGTTTATGTCAGAACCTCTGTATCTATCAAAAGGGAAGCTGGGTCAGCTAAGTGTGATATTAAAACCCTACCCAGTGTGTCACAGCCAAGACAGAGAAAACACCCCTATGCACACATCACATGGCCACAGTTCACCAGCCCCCCTCAAACAACCACTAGCAGATCCCAATGGCACCTGAGGCCCGGCAGTGGTTCTCCTTTTAACCATTTGGGTTATATAAGTTTGTTCTCTTGAAGTCATGAGATGATGGCATCTTCCTAAACAAAAAACCCTGCAGCTGTATCTTATATAGCCGAGGGTTTATTTATTCTGGTGCTTCAGATTGCGTTTATACCTGATATTTTAAAGAATAATGCTTTCACTATCATGGAACAGCAGTCTGAAGCACAGGGTTATAGAATTCAACGCTTCATAAATAAAGCCTCAAAGGTCAATTGCAGGTAATGATACTAAAGTATTACATGTGTCCTAATGATCCATAAAAACTAGCCGCAACATCTGACCTGACTGGAAATGTGCTGCTTACAGACATTGGGGTCAATCCTATTAGATGCTGATGAGAATCATCACGGCACCGGGCGCACTTTATAGCAGATGGAATTTGCCTAAAAGCGCTCGCACCTTCATCGGGTTGCAAGCAATTTTAAGCAAATTCGGGCCAGTGAAGGTTGTGAGGTCGGGTTAATTCGGGTGCCATTGCCGGCATTAAAATGCATTGGAACGGCACCTGAACGGCTCCTCTCACCCTTCGCAGCTTAGTAGTCACTTTATTTATTTATTAATAGTTTCTTATATAGCGCAGCATATTCCGTTTACAATTAACAACAGTGATAAAACAAACCGACATATCATCTGGACCTGTATAACTGATCATTAGTGCAAACTTACCCATGTGACAGCAAATCAATGAATGCATCAGTACATAACAAAGCATACAGACATGGTTAAGAGGTCCAGTTGTTTTTCAGGCTGGTTTTAGTATTTCATATACAGTATGGTTCTTCTAGGATTTTTTCACACAAATTCTAGAGTTTACAGTACTGTAAATAGATGATAAAAAACACCCAGTGAGTGGCAGTTTTGTGGGTAAGCAGAAAGGAAGGCATTATGAAGACAATTAGCAGTGTTACAGCATGCAGATGACCTTGTCCATAGTTCTGATAGGCAATGGGCAAGCAAAGAATATGTTGGTCTCTTCCACGAAATTACTTCATTTTCTAACTAAATCCACCCAAAACTCTCAGTATGCCAATGTACAGTAAATATAGCATATACCTTACAAATGTTTATTTCCAAGATCAAAGTACAACAAAGTGAAAGGGCAATAAAAGAAAACATCAGAATGCACTACATATAACAGAACAGTATTATAATACTGAAGTGAAATATTGTACATGCTGCTAAAAATGAGGTGCAGCTTTATAACTGTTTAATCTCTCTTGTCAGTATGACTATTTGGGTGACCGGAGACCTGGTCCTACAGGAGTGTACTCGTATAGCTACCCGTCATCCCCTCCTCTTCATGACAAAATGGTAAGTGTAACATACTGGTTAGGGAGCAGAGCATTCCCACAGTCTTCTATGGACTGAATGGTGCCCTGCAATAGGCCAGAATACCTCAGTGACTACACTATCCCTGCAGTGGTCCTGTCATTGCCGTGTGTCTTGTGTGCTAGCAGCATTTCAGACTTTATTTTTGTCTTTTTTTTATTTTTTCCTTTTGTACTTGTATATACTTATTAAAATAGTAATAGTTTTAATTATAAATACTACATGAGGTACCTAGCATTGCCCGGGTTTGTGCGTTTAGCATTACTTGAACTTTATCCTTCTTTCGTTTTAAGCTTAACCGCTCGCCATGCCGGCATACACCTGTCTGTGTTGGGCTCCTGAATCTGACCACAGTTTTTTTCTTAATCCTCATGTCCTCTAGCCCCTCTATGTTATGCAGCTCTGCAATATACTGTATTAGATCCCTGACCCACTTTGTAGTGGCCGGACCCCTATTTGGACCCCTATTACCAGTGGAGGCTCTTATCTCTGCGGAGGAGGGGGGCGGCTGTGATGCGAACCCCCCTCCGCTGCCACCGACGCTGTGCTCATCCCCGTCGCTGCCGACACAAATCACGAGTCCAGGGTCCCTATCCCAGCTGTAGGTCCCCGCCGCGCGGTCGACGCATGCGCAGTAGCTTCTTCGGTACTGCACATGCCCCAACCCCCAGAGGCATATTCCGGGTCCCAGGTCCGGCAGTATTGTCCTCATACTGCGCATGCGTGGAACCTGTTTTTTTTATGGACTGCCCATGTAGAGGTGTCTGGAGGGAGGGAACACCTACCAATGGGACTGCCTTGGATGACTGGCAGGTCGGACTTCAAATAGGAAGTCACTGTCAGTCACAGTGAAGCCAGAGCAGTCTCACAGACTGCATCTGGTTTCACTTAGGCAGGAAACAGTGGCAGATTTTACCTGGGGGGTCTGAAGCCCTGCAACCCATAGGTAATAACCGCCACTGCCTATTACCGTGGAGGTATTGGGATTGCAGGTGTTAGTGGCTGTGAACCTAATTTGAACCCAATCAATGTCCTCTACCCCCTCTGTTATGTAACTGCCATAAGGCCCCCATACCATAGTTGCCTATTCTCCTGCATTCTGCAGGAGACTCCCTGAAATAGCAGCAATCTCCCTCTCTCCCTCATTAGTCTAGCAATCTCCCTCATTTCACCTAGCCCACATTACACTGTTACATTTCTGGGATAAAAAAGGAAAAAAAGGAATGAGAGATAGATACATTTATATTACAGTACAGTAGCTCTTACTAACTGCTTTGGGCCTCATCTACATTTGGATATAAGTAAATTTTAAAGATTCCTCTCAGATGTAGTAGTACACACCCACGTGTCTAGGTGCCACGGCCACAATCTCTTTTAACAAGCTCTCCATATAAGGAAATAGACACGCCCTTTGGGTGGAGCATGACACGCCCCCCCATGGGGCGCTGTGCAAAATTCTGCTGCCAACTACAATCTCCCTGAAACTAGTTTTCAAAAGTAGGCAAGTATGCCCCATACACTAGTCCAACTTGTCTTAGCGGCCTCCCATCTAATTGGCTGAGAGAATTCTCTCAGCCAATCATTGTCCGGACAGTCTTTTCATAATATTTTTTTCAAATTCACCAGTATCTTCCCGCCCCGCCTCCTGGCAAATGTTGCTACTAGCTCCCAGCCACCGCTCTGACCCCACTGCCTGGACCCTGCTACCCGCCCCATGGACCCTGCAGCCCGCCCCCCGCCACACAGACCCCACCGCTGCACATATGTGTGCCACTGATGGGTCCATCAGATGCGCATCGGACCGCGCATTGGGTCGGATGGGATGTCACACAGTTACAATTTGTCCCGGTTTCACGTCCCGATTCGTCAGAATTGGGTGAAATCGGATAAGTGTATGGGCACCTATATGTTGCTTCCGTAACCCACTTATTTGTAGTGGCCGGACCCCCTTTTGGGCCCATGGCAGGTCGGGATTGGTGGTCTAAGTGGCCGTGAACCTAATATGAACACAAATCAATGTCCCCTACCCCTTCTATGTTATGCAACTTTGCCATATCTTACTTCACTGGGCCCAAAGAACCTCCACGGAGGTGACAGGGGTGTCTTAACCCACAGTATATTTTTCCAGATTGTAAGTCACATGTGTACCACGTTTGATGCAAATTTCTCCAGGCATTCCGGAGTTATGCCGGAATATACATACACACATACATCCATTTTTCTAAATATAGATTACATAGCTGCCAGCATTTATAAATAAAATTCCGGGATGCTTTGCTGCTAAGCCAGTGCGTCAGCACATGTAAAACAGGATACTGTCTTAGATGACATTGGAGCACTACAATCCCCAGCATGTCCTGCTTACTGCATGTGATAGTAGGTTTTTCTGTGCTTTTGTCAATACTAAAAAGCAGCCACATTCCCATTTATCAGAACTTGTAACTGTATATTACTGTGTAACATTAGCTGGACGATAAGGGCCACCACTTCCTAGGTTCTTATGTTCTGTCCAGAGCTTGGGCATGAAAACAATAAGTCATCTTAATGATATTCTCCAGGAAGCAGTGCACATTGTACTTTGTTATTAATGAAAACATATCACACAGGAAATGTAACACAAGGCCACGATGACTACAATCCAACATAAGACTGCAAAACAGAGATGTATTTAGCAATAAAAAGTGTGTAAAAAAGATGTAAAAAAAAAAAAGTGAAGCTAGTGTCAGCGCTGTGGTGAATGAGAGGACGCAGATACTACAACATATATTTAGGAACTTCCACCTTCATAGCTAGCTACTAATTGTTTCCTTGATATGAATGTGCATATTGTTTTTTTATTTATTTATTATTTATTAACAGTTTCTTATATAGCGCATACATATTCCACAGCGCTTTACAGATAATATTTGAACATTCCCATCAGCCCCTGCCCCAGTGGAGCTTACAATCTATGTTCCCTACCACAGGTACACGCACTCACAGACATTCTAGGGTTAATTTTTGTTGGGCGCCAATTAGCCTACCAGTATATTTTTGGATTGTGGGAGGATACCGGAGTACCCGGAGTAAACCCACGCAAACACGGGGAGAATATACAAACTCCACACAGTTAGGGCCATGGTGGGAATGGAACCCATGACCTCAGTGCTGTGAGGCAGTAATGCTAACATTACACCACCCGTACTGCCCATCTAGTAAAAGTTAATTGCAGTTTTGTGTTACTGATATAGAAAATGTGGCCCACACTACACTTCTCCTTTAGTTGTGCAAGTGTTTACACTAAGGGGGGGTATTCTGGTTGATTCGCTCGGATACCCACCATTCGCAAGGCGCTTACGTTCGCACTGGCTGCGAATGGATGTTTTACATAAACATCCATTCGCAGATGGGTTACACCCACAACACTCAAAGCACCCTTAGATTTGCTTGCACATTCAGAGGGAAGTGGGCGGGCAGCCGACATCTGGTGATGTCAGCTCCCCCCCCCCCCCCCCACGCGTCATCAGCCAATTAGCATGAGAACGCCCAGTGTTCTCATAGGAATGCCCATGAAACACTGGGCGTTCCCTGTTAATTCGGAGTAGGCTCACGCACCCAGCGCATGCTCATGCGGCCGTGCGAACAGACCAGAATAAGGTCCCAACTTACTGCCTTCCTGCCCCTGCTTACAATATATCTGTGTGTTTGTAGCTACATCTGAATATGCCCATGGCTGTATATAAGCAATTCCCAACTTACTATTACCGCAGGACCAACCTCCTTTATGCAATACTTTCATTTTTCTTAGATTTTTTTTCTCCAAAAATCTTGACATTGATTTTTATAAATACCATGTTTGCGTGTTTAAAGAGTTTGATTACTTTGGGCAAAAAGCACCTTTAGGGAAATATCATTTTTGGAAAGAAGCTGCGTGCAAGTGCATTCCATTAGAGTAAAGAGCAGGCCTGACGGTACATTTTAAATGGGGCTGCTAAATTGATAGAAATGTGCTTTCACATACTGTATGCAGGTAAAAGGCTCCCTGCTGAATGCATAGGCCAAGGCTTGGTCATCACTACCATCCTTATGGGTCTGTAAAAGTCCTTTGCTGGAAATGCACTTCTTGCATCTGCATGTGGGCTATTCTATAACGAGACTGCAACTGTTAAAAATAAACCTCACCATGTGAGTTAAAAGGGAATGTGGAAACATTAACCTTTGACTATACTAAACTTATTTTACAAGCTTCACTGTAGCGTATATTATGTTACATACATCTCTTCATGTATGTTTATATTTGTTAAGTGTCCCCCTGCACTATTTAGTCAGATGCAGCACCTACTGCATAGGGGGGGTATTCAACACCCTAATGGCGAGTTATGACGGCGAGCAGTGTCGATAGCTCACCGTCAGAGACTTCAACGAGAGAGAGAGAGAGAGAGGTTTTATGGATCGGCGGCACTCGCAAACAAAAAGAGACCAGGCATATTTACAAGCCAACGTTTCAGAGCCGAGTGGCCCCTTTATCAAGGTGCAATTGTGAATTCACACACTTGCTGATTCACACTTGCACCTTGATAAAGGGGCCACTCGGCTCTGAAACGTTGGCTTGTAAATATGCCTGGTGTCTTTTTGTTTGCGAGTGCCGCCGATCCATAAAACTTCTACATTCTGACAGTGACACTGTCAACCTGGGGGGCACCTCTTAAGGGTGTGGTATAGGGTTCTGACTATCGGGATCCCGACTGGCTGCACTCAGACAGCATGGTGATTGCAACAAAGCCCCTTGCAGGCACGGTGGCTCGCTACGCTCGCCACCTATTCTATTCTCCCTCTCTGGGGGTCATGGACCTCCCCGAGCGAGAATAGCCGGTGGCCGCCGGGAACCCGTCTGTCTGTGTTTTAACAGCCGGGATCCCGACATCGGGTAAATGACTGTCGGGATCCCGACTGTCGGCACCCCGCTTAATTCATCTCATATCCAGCATCCATCTGCTTGCTCGGAGTGCCGCCCCCACAGACTCTTATTTATTTATATATATATATATATATATATATATATATATATATATATAAAATAACTTTACACTATAATTTTATAAAAATATTTCCAGCTAATGTACAAACAAACACAGAAAAATAAGTTCCTTTCAAACATGTACACAACTCATGTCATGCGGGTGACTAAGTAAGCTGGAATACTGAGTTTGTGAATGATTAGCATTTCTGAGCAAAGCTTCCAACCTAATGGACTGCTTATGATTGACGCTGAACATGAATTCACAAGTTTTCCATTACATGCAAAAAAATAACAACCACTCCATTTTATTGTTTCGATCAAACACATCTACAATACTTACATCCAAGTAACACAAACACCTGCACTTCAACCAGAATGACCAATCATTTCTTTAATCAAGCATTTTAAATGCTTGGGAGTAAATATAATTGGGTGCAAGAAGCCGGAGGTGCTGGAGTTTGTCAAAGAATGGCCATATTTTTAAAACAGCAAGCACCAGGTTGATTTTACCTTGTAAATGATTGCTGCTATTCTCAGACAAACTCTCGCACCTCTGGCTTTCACCACCCTGTTACCCTTTTGCATGTATTATTTATTATTTATTTACAGTTTGTTATATAGCTCAGCATATTCCGTTGCGCTTTAAAATTCCATTTACCCTCCCAGAATTGCCGGGAGGTTCCTGAAAATTGGGTCCCACTCAGCAGCCCCCGGAGGCTTGATCGGGTTCCCGGGTTCCGGCGCATGCGCACTATGGGCCGCGGTACTGCGCATGCGCAGAACCCGTTTTGGGGGCTGCCGCGCATTTGCTCAGAGAGAGGCATCCCGGAGGGAGGGAACACCTCTTGATGGGATGCCTTGAATGACTGGCAGGTCAAACTTCCAATAGAAAGTCACTGCCATTCACAGTGAAACCAGTGCAGTCTTACAGACTGCATCTGGCTTCACTTTAGGCAGAGACAGTGGCGGATTTTACCTGGGGGGGGGGGGGGGGGGGCTGCAGCCCTGCAACCCATAGGTAACAACCACCACTGATCATTAAGGTACCGTAGGATGAAACACTATGATCCCCAAACTAACAAGCATAATACTGAGCTGCTTTTAAGTAGCTGTAATGTGGTGAAGTACTGTACTGGACTTACTGTGCAGTTTGCATGGGTATGGGTCATTGGGTCGACCTACATTAGGTCGATATGCATTGGGTGGACCACTGAAGGTCGACATGGCTAAGGTCGACACCTGACATATTTTGACATGGCTAAGGATGACATGGAAGGAAGGTGGACACAAGCATTAGGTCTACATGGGTGTTTCACTTTTTTGGCCCGAATGTTGACATAGACACCGTCAAAGTGTACCTCGAAAACACTGCCATCTGTTGGCAGAGAGTGAAACTACATCTCCTTCCCACACATGCACAAACACAGAAGGTAGCAGGCTATCTTTGGGAGCTTTTGCTCCGAGCGGGCTTACTAGTTGGCAATATGTATTCATAGGACATAATTCTTTGTTGAGAGAATGCAGTGGCTGAATTATTAACCAATACTGCAAGTCTATTGACAGATTCTTTGTGCCTATAGAATAGGTACTTTTTTCCATGCTGGTAACCAAAGAGCTGTAATTGTGCATGAAAAGCCTTAATGGTTCATATAGAATCCTGCCCCCGGGTGTGGGAAAGGAGGTAGTCTACTGTTTATTCACTGCCACACAGGAGACTAATCTAACGGATATATGCCTTAGGGAAGCTTCTTGGACCTAGATGAAAACGATATTTTGAAGAATAGGCGTATACATTTGTTATCTATGTTATTGCAGTGGAAAGGTTAGTGACACCGAGATACTCAGTTCCTCGAAAATGTATTCAAATCTAAAATGCTGTGAGGGAATAGGTTCCGCTCTTGAACTAAAGCACAGAAATAAGTGGCATTTAGGATTATTGGACTGATTCAGAGATGAGTGCATATGTGCCAGAAATAATTTGTATATTTGCCGTACACTGTTGGCCTGATTGAAACTGCCATCCCGCAGTCTGTACAGAGATTATCTCAGTCAGAATATCATGTATTAAGTCACATACATGTTAGGCGATCCCTGCCCACACCGATATTGGTGATTGCGGGGACCCGGTTAGGGTGCTGGCATTGGCAAGTGCATACTCACACTTGCCTTTCCCGGAGGGAAAGGGAGCAGGAGAACTTCCCTCTGTACATGCAGGACGAGGGACGGGGTCATTAACGATGCGTGAGAGCAACATTCATTAACGATATTGCACACTAGACGACAAAGCAAAAGATATCGCTCAGAAGGGCCCTTCTCTCTGAACTACTCTCTCTCTGTAGTGTATATGGGGCTTTACTCTTGTGAAGTATCCCAGTGAGATGGATGATGCAGCAGTAGAGCTCTCCTAAATAGCAATTTGACTATATAACCTTTCTCTAAAACATAGAACAAATATCATGCTGGACATATTCAGTGAAGCATAAACACATTTTAAGTAGTATATTATTCGAAGGTCATGTAAATAGCTTAAAACGTCCACTGTGCATTGTAATGCAGCTTGGAGCACAAATTTATGCTAGAGTTCCTGAGTTTTCATACTTCAGTTGGCCGCGGTTCATTTCTTGAATCTGATCTTTCAATCAGTATAAAAATTTGCTACAATATTTATGCTAGTTCGCGCAGTACAAGTGGCCTAATCATGCATCCCCAGTTACAGTCTGATACCTAAATCAAGTTGGGTACGACTACGAATTGCTGTATTTTCGGGATAGTAAATGTAAAAAATAAGTGTATTTCTGGATACAAATACACCTATTTTTAACAAATTGACTTTAGTAAATTTCCCCCTAAAGGTCATTGTGATGAATAAAGATGCTTGCTTGCCAATTGTTACACCAATTTTGACAAATTCACTTGGCACTCAAAGGGTTAAAAATTTGACTGCAATGGATTGAAGCTATTAAACCTTGGATTACAATCCGAGTGCTAACCCTAGATGTGTGCAGGTCCATCCAGGTTCATCATAAGCCATATTTGAATCGTGGTGCTCATCAGGTGCTTTTTGTGAACGTTTTTGAAGGAATTTTTCCTTACTGCAATAAAATAGAATAGCAGAAATCTGTCAAAATCTATGGTAATGTAAACAATTTTTATAAAAAAAAACTAATTATCTGGCAAAACTAAACTGACAAAGTACTCATAGTGTTCAAGTCCTAATAATTTCAATGTCTCCCTGATGTTCGAGATGGGGTGTGTTTGGGCTTTATTCAAATCGGGGATTTCAAGGTTTGCGATCAATGCCTCCATTTTAGTTGTCTGTCAACAAATTGATGGCTGAGGGCTGGATCGTCTGCACCTCTCAGTTTGGTTGTAGATATTGTTGGAATGAGATTCACGTTACAAATATTTTTTATTCTCTCTTGTATGAGACATATAATTGATCGCTCACCCCTTCCAGTAAGGCTCTTAAATTTTATTTTATTTTTTTTGCTGCGAGGGAGACATTCTGTTAAGGGTAAGTATGCAATAAAGCAAATACTTACTTTAGGACTAATCATAGAACACCAAGTCTGACACTGAATGAAGTGCCTTATCAATTATGCCCTTTGTAAAGTAAACATATAAAGTGGATATTTTGGATCTAATGGTGGAGCAAATGTTTAACCCCTTCCCGACATATGACGTACATTTACGTCATATGTCGGTTGCGGGGGAATCAAGCCAGCTCACGGAGTGAGCTGGCTTGAAAGAGAGCAGGTAATGGCTGTATATTACAGCCAGGCACCTGCTCTCACGGCCACGAGCGGCGAGTTCGCCGATCGTGGCCGTTTAACCCTTTAAGCACCGCGGGCAAAGCGCCCGCAGTGCTTAAATAGCTGATCGGAGGGGGGGCGCCCCCCTCCGGCGCCGATCGCGGCCCCCCGCGGCGAGATCGGAGGGTGCCGATCGGTTGCCATGGTAGCCAGGGGTCTAATGTAGACCCCTGTGCTGGCCGTGTCAGCATTCCTATTACATCCTGCCTGAGGCAGGATGTAATAGAAAGTGCTGAAAATCACTATGTTCAGCCATAGAGCTCTATGGCTGAACCTAGTACAGGCGATCGCGCCCCCTAGTGGTCAAGTACACTAGGGGGCCTTGTAGTAAAAGTAAAAAAAAAAAAAAAAAAAAGTTTAAAAATAAAAAAAAAAATAAAAAAATATTAAAAGTTCAAATCACCCCCCTTTCCCCATTTCACAAATAAAAATAAATAAAAAATAAAAAAAATAAACATATTTGGTATCGCCGCGTTCCTAAAAGTCCGATCTGTTAAAATATAACATTAGTAATCCCGCACGGTTAAAGGCGTAAACGGAAAATAATTCCCAACGCCAAAACTACGTTTTTTGGTCGCATCGCCTACCCAAAAAAAAATAACTAAAAGAGATCAGAAAGTCGCCCATATCCCATAATGGTATTAATTAAAAAGTACACTTCAGCCCGCAAAAAATGAGCCCTCACCTAGGTCCGTAGGTGGAAAAATAAAAAAGTTATAAGCCGCAGAACATGGCGACGCGACGCAAATTCGAAAAACCGTAAAAGTTGCTATTTTTTTTTTTAGTGGTAAAACATAACGAAAACTATATAAGTTTGGTATCACCAGAATCGTAACGACCCATAGAATAAAGATAACCCATCATTTTAAACGAACTATGAACTCCAAAAAAAGCGTAACCAGCGCAAAATTGTGGAATGGCGTTTTTTTTTTTTTTACCCCACATTGAATTATTTCCTGATTCCCCAGAATATTATACGGTATAGTAAATGGTACCATTACAAAGTACAACTTGTCCCGCAAAAAAAAAGCCCTCATGTGTCTATATAGCCGGAAAATTAAAAAAGTTACGCTTATTTGAACGCAAGGAGGAAAAAAAAAAAAAAATTAACAAAAAAGGCAATGTCGGGAAGGGGTTAAATTGCTCATGCAAACTTCTCTGGTAGACTTTATATGGGAACTCTGTCGCTTCACAATGCCCATACCATTGCACCTGTTTATGGCAAGATCTTTATTTTGATAACCATATGTTAACATTCGCCCCTAAAAACCTTCTAGAATGAATATATAGATAATTGATTACTAAATAACTCAATTAAATGAAAGGTTATGTTTAGGACGTACATGTTCAGCAGCAAAGTGTCTCTTGAATGACCTACCAATGCTGGCAGCTTTGAAAATAAGTTTGTTTTTAGCTGTTTCTTTTATTAGGTGGTTGGTGTTCAGCACATTGCTGACAACTGTAAGCCTTTTGCCTTCTGCACAAGAGCTATAGGAATCTGACTTCCCTCTGTTGTGCTTTGTATAGCGGTGACAACTCACCCTTATTATCAAAGTAGATACAAGTGGAGGGACAATATGGTCCGTTGTGTTGTTTCTGATCCCCATTAACTGCTTGGAATAAGATGGCCTTAAATGACAGTAATTAGATTTGAATATGCTCATTAAATACAAACTTTGTCACTGTTACTAACATAACCTTTACAATTGGATGTAAATAACAGATAAAATATACCCTCTGTGTTATGTCCTGTGTGTCATGTGTTCTTGGACTGTTTCCTATGATATCAGTTTGGTGTGTCCTACATGTTGCACGTTATGTGTGTTATGTTTTTACTATGTAACCTGCAGTGTGATTGTTGCGTGTGTTTGGATTGCCTCGCGCTGCATGGCATGTCGTCTTTCCTTCCCTGCTTCTGCACTTTCTGCGCATGTCTCTGCAGCTTGCTGGGTTTGTGATCCCCAACCCTTGCTGAGTACCACTTTATCAACAACTAGGTGTGGGGGTGGGAGGCTCAGAACCTGCCTTGCACCCTGCTTTGCCTTTTTAACCCTTTGTTTGTCTCCTGCTGCTGCCTCCCCTTCCCCACAGGATGAGATGTTAGATCTGCAGTTACAGAGGCACCTTGATTTTTTGGATCAGCAGGTAGGAAGCCACAGAGCTACAGTATGTCCCTCCATCCTTATATTCCCTGTCACTGTGATGCAGTGTCTGACCTTCCATCCCTCTTCTTATAGACTGTGCCATGTGTGGTAGGTTAGACCCCTCGTCACAATGTGTAATTGCTTTAAAGATTTGGTTATGGAAATATGCAAATGTGAATTGAGTGCACATTAGCTGTGTACAGCAAATAGTATTATACAAGTTACCACAATCAGTTACAAGACATTAGACATTATAGAGAGGTAACTTGATATACCTAACCACCAATTATCGCCAATTCCATCAGAGAATAGAGGACTCCTAACAGTATTAGACATTATTGGGGCATAAGGGGTAAATTACTAAAATGGCAGTTATATTGAAGATGGGGGGAGGCGGATTAGAAAATGTGAGATTTTGTGAGAATTTTTTAAAACGGCAATCATATACACTGCAAAACCAGGTTGATTTTGCAGTGTAAATAATTGCTGCTTTAAAGAAAACCTGGGGCGAAATGTAATAGGGTGCGATTTTTTAGACTAAAAAAAAATCGCACCAAATCGCACCTTTAAAAATCGCATTTTTTGCCGCGAATTCGCATATGTAATGAGATGCGAATTAGCGGCAAAAAAATGCGATTTGCCGCGATTTGCCGCGATTTTTAGTCATGAAAATGTGCGCATTTTCAGTCATGAAAATGTGCGCATTTTTATAAATGCGCTTTTGTGCAAAAAAAAAAAAGTAAAAAAAAAAACGGCGTGGGGTCCCCCCTCCTAAGCATAACCAGCCCCGGGCTCATTGAGCCGGACCTGGTTCCAAAAATACGGGGGAACAAAAAGCATAGGGGTCCCCCGTATTTCTGAAACCAGCCCCGGACTCTTGGACCGGTCCTGGTTCCAAAAATACGGGGGACAAAAAATCTGGGGGTCCCCCGTATTTTGAAACCAGCACCGGGCTCCAACAGCCCGCGGTGTCATGCCACAGCCGGGGGACACTTTTTATACAAGGTCCCCCGGCCAAAACATGAGCACCGTGGCTGGTCAGCCTTGGACGGGGTACCTGGAGGAGTGGGGACCCCCCCAATAAAGGGGTCCCCCCCCCCCCAAGCTTCACCCGTCCAGGGCTGAAGCCCGGGGCTGTCACCGGCGTCCGTGGCCAGTGGACGCCGGCCTGATAGGGTTAAATCCATCATACATATCATTACATTGCTTTTTACCGGCGAACTACAAGTGCCAGCAGACCTCCCCCGCATGCTGGGACTTGGAGAACCACAAGTCCCAGCATGCAGGGCATTAATGGGCCCGCTGGGACTTGTAGTCCACCTGTAAAAAGAATGTTTATAAAAAACACACACACAGAGAAGTACAAGTTTATTACACACACACACCTCAATTTTACACAGCATACTTACCATTCCTGGATCCAGCGCTGGTCTGGCTGCTTTACAGCCGGCTCCCCCCGCACTGACAGGCAGCGGGGAGAACCGCTTTCTCCGTTGCCTGTCACCGGCTTTCTCCGTAGCTTCTGTAGCTCTGTCCCAGTGCTACAGAGGCTGAGAGCGTGATTGGCTGAGCTACAGTATGCGTCTCCATGGAGACGCATAGCTCAGTCCTGATTGGCTGAGCTATGCGTCTCCATGGAGACGCATACTGTAGCTCAGCCAATCACGCTCTCAGCCTCTGTAGCACTGGGACAGAGCTACAGAAGCTACGGAGAAAGCCGGTGACAGGCAACGGAGAAAGCGGTTCTCCCCGCTGCCTGTCAGTGCGGGGGGAGCCGGCTGTAAAGCAGCCAGACCAGCGCTGGATCCAGGAATGGTAAGTATGCTGTGTAAAATTGAGGTGTGTGTGTGTAATAAACTTGTACTTCTCTGTGTGTGTGTTTTTTATAAACATTCTTTTTACAGGTGGACTACAAGTCCCAGCGGGCCCATTAATGCCCTGCATGCTGGGACTTGTGGTTCTCCAAGTCCCAGCATGCGGGGGAGGTCTGCTGGCACTTGTAGTTCGCCGGTAAAAAGCAATGTAATGATATGTATGATGGATTTAACCCTATCAGGCCGGCGTCCACTGGCCACGGACGCCGGTGACAGCCCCGGGCTTCAGCCCTGGACGGGTGAAGCTTGGGGGGGGGGGACCCCTTTATTGGGGGGGTCCCCACTCCTCCAGGTACCCCGTCCAAGGCTGACCAGCCACGGTGCTCATGTTTTGGCCGGGGGACCTTGTATAAAAAGTGTCCCCCGGCTGTGGCATGACACCGCGGGCTGTTGGAGCCCGGTGCTGGTTTCAAAATACGGGGGACCCCCAGATTTTTTGTCCCCCGTATTTTTGGAACCAGGACCGGTCCAAGAGTCCGGGGCTGGTTTCAGAAATACGGGGGACCCCTATGCTTTTTGTTCCCCCGTATTTTTGGAACCAGGTCCGGCTCAATGAGCCCGGGGCTGGTTATGCTTAGGAGGGGGGACCCCACGCCGTTTTTTTTTTTATAAAAACACTTTTACACATTTTTATTAACAGAACCATGCACAGATCTCAATGATCTGTGCATGGTTCTGTCAAATTCGCCTGTCAGAACCTGGTCTATTTTTTTTGCGATTTTTGGTAACATTGACCAAAAATCGCACCCTATTACATTTGCGAGTTGTATACTTTATAATGGGAAAACATCTGGATGCGAATTGAAATGTGACTAAAAATCGCACTTCTAAAAGTGCGATTTCGCGGTAAAAAGTGCGATTTTTTACCGCGATTTTCAACCTATTAAATGTGCGATTTTCGGAAAATGTGCGATTTCGGCCGTTTTTGACCAAAAATCGCACATGTCTAAAAAATCGCACTCTATTACATTTCGCCCCTGGAATATTTCACTTTGATTCTCACACCCTATTGCACTGGATGTTGTCCATAGCAACCAATCAGAATCTACTTCTTATTTTTTTAGCACCATCTAAGGTAATAGATAGAATCTGATTGGTTGCCCATAGCAACATTGCATCTTTAATAGAACTCCCATCTTAGTAAAAAACAAAACCTAATATTAGACAACGTGCAGTTTACTGTTGTTTACAGAAGTTTGATCCTTAGCGTTTTAATAATACAATTGTTGGACAATAATATTTTATTTGTTGAAGTGAAATTGGTATTATAATATTAAAAAGGCATCTTTATTTTTTTGCTGACAGCATAAATATAATAATATAGCTGTTCAGCAACAACACACATGATCTAACAGTTCGTACGTGGATAATTAGACACATGTGCCTATCTAATAGATGCGGGAACATGTGCAGTGCATGACCTGTAGAGAAGCAGGGCTTGTTCTGGCATATAAAGTATGCATACATCATAGGGAACATTAGCGGGTGCATGGCTAGAGTCTTTCTTACACAATACTGTATGTCCCAGTATGTGTAACTACTGACCTACATCTAATGAAAATGTCTTCAAGCATTTACACTGGGATAGGCGATGAGGGAAAACTGTATGATGAATACACAGAACAAGGAGTGCTGGGTTTTAAGACCCGTGTTGACCCTTTCACACCATAAAAAAACCTGGGTTTTTCAGCAAATTCCTTGGTTGAAAAGCTTTAACCTGGTAATTTGCTTCTAGTGTGAATTGGGGTCAGGCTGCACTCTGCAAAATGCCAGGTAATTGCCGGATGACCAGTGTGAAAGGGGTATTATATATGTATTGCAGCAGCAATGCAAATATTGGGATTGCTATAGAGCAGGGGCTCTAAAACTATTTTGCTCTGGGACCCCATCAGACAAGAACAAATATTACATGACCCCAGCAAGTTACAGCACAATGGTCGCCAACACATGTGTGTGGTCAGCAGACAGCACTTACATGGCAGCATGGCAGAGGCACAAAGTGATGTGAGGATTCTGAAGTCATATTACATTCAACTGAGAGATTTGCGAAGTCATCAGCTTGACGGTCAGCCTGACCCCATGTTAAGATGCCCGTGACCCACTTTGGGTACAGAACCCCTAGTTTAGATAGATCTTTAAGAGTTTTAGGAGTTTGGAGCTGGCCCTGGTTCCTAAACTACGGGTGACAAAGTGAGTAGGGGTTGACCATATTTTAGGAACCAGCACCGGGCTCTTGAGGGCTCTGGTTCCCAAAATACAGGGGACAAAATGTGTAGGGGTCCCCTGTATTTTAAGAACCAGTACCAGGCTTCACTAGCAGGGGGTGTAATGCCATAGACAGGGGACACGCTTGACGAGGTCCCATGGCCAAGACATTACCCACCCTAGTCATCCCAGGCCAGGAGTTCTTGAGGAGGTGGGGACCCGCCAAATAAAGTGGTTTCTCCTTTCTTCAGGGCACCCCAGGCTTGGGCTAAAGCACCTCTGCCAGCCTGCTCATCAAACTTGTAATGATGAGCAGGCTGTCAATGTCAGACTGACGCTGAGCAGCAGGACAGCGGACCAATCTATCAGTGTGTGACAGACTGATCCGCTGTCCTATCACATCTGTCTATTATATGTTGGCTGAAGGCATATCCCTGTCACTGAGGCAGAGCGACAGGTGCTACTTCCCAATTGATTTTCAATGGGGTTTACAGCCTCTGTCTGTTTCTGCCCGCAATTAGCCCCCCCCCCCCCCGCTGCTGACATTTTATAATGGTCAGCGGGAGGCGCAGCTCCTGCTGCCTCCCCACAGTGTCCCACACACATATATGATTTAAAAAAAAAAACATATTTATAAAACAGTATGGGCCAGATTCTATAAGCTTTAAAAGTGATAAGTTTCACAGTGATAAACAGCCAGCCAATCAGCTCCTACCTGCCATGTCACAGACTGTGTTTGAAAAATAACAGGCAGGAGCTGATTGGCTGGCTGTTTATCACTGTGAAACTTATCTCTTTTGAAGCTTATAGAATCTGGCCCCTAGTGTTAGAAATATGTTTGTATTTTTTATGGCTGGGGAGGCACTGCCTCCCCTGCCTGCACATCCCTGGTTTGAATGAAGGTCAGCATGGAAGCCATGCTAAATCACAATGGCAGATTAACAAGGGCATAGCTACCACAAACCTACAAATGTCCAGATGCAGAAATGACAGTCAGGACTTTTGTCTGTACTGATATGGAACATGGTATGCATATCCGTTGTGTATTTAGAGGAGGGTGGCTGGGAGAGAGCTTACGTTTCAGAAGTTCCAGCTATGGCAACTGGACATGCCCCCTGTGTAATGCGGTTATGTGCCATTTTCAAAGGATAGACACAGGAATACCACATGTATACTTTGACCAGTGGCACATGATTGGTATAACTATAAACTGAACCCTGTTCTCAAAGCTTATTGACTTGTTTGTACTAGACTACCCCTTTGCTCACTTTGTTACTTTTCAGAGCAGAAAGATTTACAAATTTCTTCAGTTCAGGTATGAGTTAGGGTAGCACAGTGCAATGTCATAATATGAGTGTCTGCGCTGTGGGTGGAATTATTTGTCCTGATCCTGTGTTTCCCCTTCACCACCCGCTGCAGATGAGTGAGAGTGAGACTTTGATCAGCATGGTTAATAATATGGTACACTCCTCCCCCAGAGCACAGATCTTCATGCAAGTAAGAGAACACTTAAGTGTCACCTTCGCTCTGCATGACACAAACCATTGTCATCTCCACAACAGACAGGCCACCTTCATAAAGTATATTGGGGACAAGACATCAATTTATTTATTTTATTATTTATTAACAGTTTCTTATATACTGTAGCACACACATATTCTGCAGTGCTTTATAGAGAATTTTTCACTTTACATTATTCCCTACCCGAGTGGAGCTCAGAATCTATATTCCCTACCACATGTTCACACACACACACTCACTCTAGGGTTAATTTTGTTAAGAGCCAATTAACCTACCAGTATATTTTTGCATTTTGGGAGGAAACTGAAGCACCCAGAGGAAACCCACGCAAGCACGGGGAGAATATACAAACTCCGCACAATAAGGGCCATATTGGGAATCAAACCCATGACCTCACTCTGCTAACCATTGCACCGTCCGTGCTGATCAATGCAAAGCAGTATTGATTGGCTGCATGATTTATTTATATAGCAACACCATGCAGAGGTGCCAGAAGGTTTATTTATTACAAATGTGACCACTTAAATGTAGCCTCCTTTCACATAACACTGCCCTTCTGGTGATGCCACCCGGTAGCACCAATCGTCTTTTTGTTAAAATGCATCTTGTTCTCAAAATGGAGCAAATAGGATGCACAAGCAACTTCTGCTGATTAAAATGATAATAATTGCATTGTTACAGTTTTCCTGGAATACAATGTAATATAATTTTGTATGCAGGCACACCAGCTGTCACACAATTAATATAGGCAGAATCTGCTTGTGTTTCCTTTGAAAATAGATGCTTTTTTATAGAACAAGTGTCAAAAAGACACTTGGCACTACCGAGTGTTTATCGGGAAAGAGGTTAAATTTCCGTGGACATGTCTGTAATATGCAGCCACTCAGTACTGCCTTTTAATTTCAAATAAGATGTGTTTTTTACAGAAAAAGTCACACAAAAAGACACCAAGGGCCAAATGTAATAGGGTGAGAGCTTCAGAAAGTGAGAGATTTTGGGAGAGCTTTCACATTTTTTTTAAAGTAGCAATCATTCACATGGCAAAATCAACCTGGTTTTGCAGTGAAAAAGATTGGCGCTTTAAAAAAAATGGGAAAACTCTCCCAAAATCTCTCACTTTCTGAATCTCTCACTCTATTATTGGCCACAGGTGCCACAGTCACATGGAGCTCACGTGTTATGTGTAACGTGACTTGTAGTGCACAGATAGATGTATGTGGACACATACATTATGTATATCAATTTGTTTTTAAATAGACTCCATTTACCTAAGCTGTAAATGTATGTGCAGGTGCCAGTAAAAGCTATTCATGGCACGAGTTGTGTCATTGTGTCACCCTTATGATGTGTCACCACACAGTCAAATTTAGGTGCATAGCTGTTGGAGTGTGATCCTACTAGAAGGGCGGAGGGAGATGCACATAAGTAGGATGAAGCATTGGATTAGGTAGAGGACAGGGTGCATAGTTCCACTTCTCATTACCAATATCCACAGCATGTAAAATGCCTCATTCACAAATTCACACAGGAGCTGAGTGACTTTATCTTGTTACTTTAAGTGGTTAGTAGTCTTGCTTAATAAGTAATGCTGTGTTTCCAAATGTTTGTTTACTCTCCCAAAATAGGTCACCCAGTTCCTGAAGTTCATGTTTTAACGTTAGTTATCTTGGTACTTGTTTCCTAGCACGGAACCCGTCGGGTCCCATCGTATACCTTAACTTAAGGTATGCGATGGGACCCGACTGACCCGATTTTCGGGCTTTAAACACGTTTTTACCGCACTTTGAAAATCGGTCGCATCGCATGCCATTATAATGGCATGCGATATGACCGTCCCGATTTTTACATTGGAATCAATGTAAAAAGGGTCCCTGAGACCCGGTTTTACATTGGACCCAATGTTAAATGCCCCCCAGACCCGATTTTTAATTGTAAAACCACCCTGATGCTGAATTATGTCAAATTCTACCCCATTGTTAAGGCCACGCCACGATCAACGTCAACCCAAAACGCGGCACGCGCAGCGAGCCCGTGAGGGGCCGCGGTACGCGTCCTCCGACCTTATCATACCCCCACTATCCACGTCGGCGTGGAGTTGATTTCATATAGTGTGGCGAGCGCACTGAGCCACCGAGCCCGAAGCGTGGCGAGCGCACGCGTAATACATCTGAAGTAATGCACGTCCCCTCGCCACGCTTCGGGCTCAGTGGCTCGCTGCGCTCGCCACACTATAAAAGATCAACTCCACGCCGACGTGGATAGTGGGGATATGAAAAGGTCGGAGGACGCGTTCTGCCGCCCCTCGCGGGCTCGCTGCGCTCGCCACACTTCGGGTTGATCGTGGTGTGGCGTTAACAATGGGGGGCATACAATGAAAAATGGGGTCTGGGGGGCATTTAACATTGGGGTCAATGTAAAATCGGGTCTTTGGGACAATTTAACATTGGTTTGGTTGCATGCAATGCGATCGACCCGATTTTTGCGACCCGATTTCATACAATTAAAATCGGTGGCGCCGTGCTAGGAAACAAGTACCGTTATCTTCTAGATATTTTATATATTGCAACAATCAAAAGTGATATGTGTAATTAAAATCATCTGTACTGTTTAGGTGTCCCCATATGCGGATCCATACCGAGAGGCGTTACAGAGCTACAAGTTCAATGAACAGGACACAGATGTAAGTTTCTACTTGTGCGACATAGACATGTTGTAGAAAAGACAGCAGATATTAGTCTGCTGATATACCCTTGCTATAAGCTACGACTGATACTGTATGTGTACATTGATGCATGATACTAACATGTTTTCATCCTTCTAGAAACTCCTGGGCAGACTGTGTGAACAACACAAGGTGGTGAGGGAGCAGGACCGGCTGGTGCAGCAGCTGAGGGCTGAGAAAGTAAGAGCTGCCATCTCAATTACACGCCTTGTACCAAAAACATGGTTATTACTTATTATAGGAATATGTGAGGAGACTCCACATAAAACTTCAATTTTAATTTCAGTTCCACTAGAAACACTATCCTGCATAATTGGTCTCTGCAGATATCTTGAAATCTACTGTCAAATATTATTATTTATTTATATAGCAACACCATGCACCATGCAGAGGTGCCAGAAGACTTATAAATTGGTGGATGGGGGATGGATATAATCTCATTTTGGTGCCCCTATTTCACTGAATGATGCCCCCTCATGGGTAGTTGGAGTAATCTGTGTGCTGCTTTGAGTTGTAGTTTGGCTAAGGGTTTTAGGAGCTTGTCACCATGTTCTACTGAGGCTCGCTCCAGGACTACAGATTTCATCATGCAACGCAAAGCCGGCTGCTGTCCTAACTTTATTAAACGAGACAAATCGATGAAAGTTTGCTTAATAATAAAATCTGTGTGTTACCTCCATTGGTTGGCGCCACTCTCAAATGCATTATATTGTGGATCCAGGGGTGCCATGCCTAGATGAGCTAAGACCACCAGATGTTTCACACATTCTATCACTTTGATAGGCTTTGGAAGCACAAACCATAACATAGGGGGTTATATAGACTCGATCACTTCTCTGCTAATTTGCAGAGCCCTGCAGTCAGATAGCCACCGCCCTGCCAGAGTGAAACAGAGTGAAGCAAGGCTGTGAAACGCCTGTGAAAATATCACAGATCAGCGGATAGCTGCAATCCATTTTGGTACTTGTTTCCTAGCACGGCCACACCGATTTACATCGGAAAAATCGGGTCGATCGCATCGCATGCGATTTGGTCGCATGCGATGCGATCGACGCGACCGACCGATTTTAGACCCGATTTTTTTATTGAATGAAATGTAAATCGGGTCCCTGGGACCCGATTTTACATTGGATTCAATGTAAAATATTCCCAACCCCCCCAAATTTAACGGCGTACACCCCACCCCACGATAGACGCCAACCCGAAGCGTGGCGAGCGCAGCGAGCCCGCGAGGGGCGACGGTGCGCGTCCTCCGACCTTTTCATTCCCCTACTATCCACGTCGGCGTGGAGTTGAGAATAGAATAGTGTGGCGAGCGCAGCGAGCCACCGAGCCCGAAGCGTGGCGAGCGCAGCGAGCCCCGCGAGGGGACGCGTATACCTGTGAAGTTATACGCGTCCCCACGCGGGGCTCGCTGCGCTCGCCACGCTTCGGGCTCGGTGGCTCTCTGCGCTCGCCACACTATTCTATTCTCAACTCCACGTCGACGTGGATAGTAGGGGAATGAAAAGGTCGGAGGACGCGCACCGCCGCCCCTCGCGGGCTCGCTGCGCTCGCCACGCTTCGGGTTGGCGTCTATCGTGGGGTGACGACGGGGACATCTATAATGTGAAATGGGTCATATTGGCCCATTTCACATTTTTTCACGATTTCAATGTTAAAAAATATTTTAACATTGAAGCCTATGGAAAAATCGGGGGCATCGCGTCGGGACCAATGTTAATGGTCCCGACCGACGCGATGCCCCCGATATTTTACCTTTCCCGACACGATTTCAATGTTAAAATATTTTTTAACATTGAAGCCTATGGAAATATCGGGGGCATCGCGTCGGTCGCGTCGGGACCAATGTTAATGGTCCCGACCGACGCGATGCCCCCGATATTGTGTCCTAGCCGGCAAAATGGACCTGATTTCAAAGGAAATCGGGTCCATCGTATGGATCGTGTACCTTAACTTAAAGGTACACGATCCATAAGATTGTGGCCGTGCTAGGAAACAAGTACCTCCATTTTCAACTCACTATCTTTCCAATGAGTTTACCAGCAAGGGAAAAAAGTGTAAGTCCCCCCCCCCCCCCATGCACATGTATGCCGCCAATAGGGATGCCTCTCTTATGGTGTCCCCATACCTTCAAATACATACAAGTACAAGTGTGAGAGGTGTCCCCTTCGGCACCACAAATAAAAAGTGTGCATAGAAAATGTACATCCCTTAATGGGGTGTCGTTCCTCTTCTCCGATATACCAGTTTCCAATAACCAGTGTGGGTGATAGGGTAATGAAAAGAAAATGGTGTAGAGGAAATATACGTCCCTTAGTAGGCGGTATCGTTGCTCTTCTCCAATATACTCGTCTCAAACAGCCAATATGTGATGGGTCCCTGCGTTCACAACGGTGTTCATATGGAAGGATGAAAGAGAAAATGAAGAGGGGGAAATTTACTAAGATGTGAGTTCCCTTTCACATGTGATGTTGCTATGGTCAACTAATCAGATACTATCATCTTCTAGAAGGTGCTAAATAAATAAGAAGTGGATTCTGATTGGTTGCCCATAGCAACATCACATGTGAAATAGAACTCACATCTAAGTAAATTTCCACCATATAGTGCAGTATGTCCTCTTTAATATAAACAATTAAAAACAACGTAAAAGAGTTAGCAGGGCAGTAAAGGAGTAAACCGATTGTAATCACCAGAAATATATGAGAACCCTGTTATGGAGAAGTTTTCATATATAAAGCATGGATGTTTGGAGATAACCCAGATCTGTCCGGATTCAGTTCAAAGGAAGTCCCCTGTCCTGGTGAACAAAGCTTCCTCCTCCACTGGCCTCTCTGCTTCCGGCAGCACCAATGTGTTTCAATCCCGACAGGTCCTTGAAAAAGATCCCTGCCAGGATTGAAACACATTGATGCTGACGGGAGCAGAGAGGCCAGTGGAGGCGGATATATCAGTGAACATTGCCATTAAGGGACGTACGTTTCCTCTGCACTATTCGTGGCGCCGAAGGGGATACAGCTCACACTTCTTGTACTTGATTTTACCAGCGTGTTCAGTCTGTGTGCAGCCCAGTACCTACTCAGCTGGTACAATAGAAACATGCTGATTAAGTCCAGAGCTGACACCAAATGTCATGCCTGTACATGGTTGGGCTCGTCTGCGTTTTCCCTGACACTCCCAGGAAATGTCCGGTTACCACCTACACATGCCGGCTTCCTGTCAATCAACTTGGATGTATATGGATGGCAGGTCGACAACAAATAGGTCGACCACTATTGGCAGGCCATAGGTGACCCTATGAAAAGGGTCGACATGGTCAAGACATACAATAGGTCGACATGAAAAAGGTCGACATGAGTTTCTCACATTTTTTCCCAGAATGGGTTTTTTCATACTTTACTATCCAAATGGGCAGAGTGGGAGAATATAATAGTGCCCGAAGCATGGTGAGGGAAGTGGGCCATGCGAGGGGATATGGTACACTTATACGTGTCCATGTCTGACTAGATCACTTAAAATGAAGCACAGATTGCTCCTTGTGTACACCCTATAGCGTTGGTGATGCGCGGTCCTGCACGCCACCGTCGCCTGCAGAGATAGACAGTCCATGCACTGCCTATCCTGCTTAGATCGCAGTGTTTTGCCTATAAGCATAGGCAAAACACTGCTCATTACAGATCGGTCAGCAATCTTTGCTTAAGCACCTCGCTAAGGGCGGGATGTATTAAAATACATCGCCGCCCTTCGCGCCCCCCCCGCCGCGATGCCGTCGCATATGTACTAACATATGCGACTGGCATCGCGATGCGGTGACGGAGGCCCCCCGCGATACCTGTACTGTGGTCTGCGGGGGGTCTCCGTCACCTCCCAGCCGGCTTCTGCTGCTTTCACGCCGGGGACAGCTAAGCAGGCTGTCCCCGGCGCTTCCTCCTCCCCCCTGCAGCCGGAAGGACGTCCGGCTGCGTTGCTAGGGGGAGGAAGGGCTTACCTTCCGGGGTCCAGGAGGACCTGCAAGAAGGTAAGCCCAAGGGAGGGGGGAAAGGGGGGGTCGGCGAGGCGGCGGGGTTGCGGCGACGCGGCGGGCGGCGAAAAGAAGCCCATAGGCTTCTATAGGGTATCGCCACCCAAAGGTGGCGATACCCTGCCCTGCGATATCGCTGCGAACGGGTTTTAGTACATAGGAAAATGCGGTAAAACGGGGGTTTTACCGCATTTTCCCTTTAGTACATCTCGCCCTAAGCACGGGGCTCAAGTTGCTTGTGTGTACGGGGCTTTACAAACTAGACCATGCACATCTTTTCTTTATGAGAAGCATGAGTGCCTAAGCCCCTTCCAGTTTATTTACAGAAGAAATTGTATTGGTTTGTCTATTAATTGTTTCTTGCTATCTCACATGTTTATCATAATAACAATTAGTGGCTGATAACTTGTTAGCGGGGATGAGTGGGAATGTCATATTGCTGCTGATGGAGTTGCCTGCCTGTTTAGGAGAGTCTGGAGAGTGCACTGATGGGAACTCACCAGGAGATGGAGATGTTTGGCAACCAGACGACGTTTCCTGAGAAATTACTGCTTCGGAAAGAATCACTGCAGAATCAGTTAATCAGTATCCGTGTGGAGCTGTCACAGGCCACTACGGTAAGACACAGGGTGACAGCCGTCAAGGGAAATACATGTTAATTGTGTTCATTTTTCATTTTATAATAATACAAAAAGTTACAGGAGTAGAAAATATAAACTTCACACTTAAGCCCTTCTTCTCATTGCCATGCTCCCGTGCGTGTTAGTATACCATTATGTGCATGTGCAGCCGCTTAGAACGAGTGGGCGCATTGATCTGATTGTGCGCCTTCTCGTTCGCACCTAGCAGTGCGAGCGTGGGGCGGCGGCGAAGGGACACGCCAATGGGATTGCCCAGCGTTCCCATGCTAATGCATCTGTGACGCAGGTGTGGGGGGGCAGGCAGCTGATATCAGCGGATGTCAGCTGGCCGCCCACTTCCCGTACAGGGCACCCTCAGATCTAAGACACCACAAAGCTGTCTTAGGTCTGTGAGTGCTTGCAATAGGCGACCATTGAATGATTTTTATATGCAAAACATCCATTCACATGAGTGCGAGGGCGGCCGGTAGTGCCGGAATTTCCCAGCTTTGCGTGTCAACCAAAAAACCTCCTTAAGGCGAGTACACACTACGCGATATTGTCTATGAATGATATCGCTAACAATTTTCCCATGAATTGCCATATACTCCTGGACTGTGGCTATTACAGAGACATGGTGCAATGAAAATCATGACTGGGACATAGCTATACCAGGATATACTTTATTTAGGAAGGACAGAATGGGAAGAATTGGAGGAGGGGTTTGCAATATATGTGAAAAAAAGTATAAAAACTACCTTAATACAAAGTATTGAAGAAAAAACTGAGGCCCTTTGGGTGACCATAGAAACAGGGGAGAAGGCGATTTTTCGTATAGGGGTGATCTACAGACCACCAGGTCAGGAAGAGGAACTTGACAAGAGCCTATTGCAGGACATCAATAAAATGGCATTAAAAGGAGAGGTGATAATCATGGGAGACTTTAATCTACCTGATGTAAACTGGGAGCTGCCTGTTGCAAGTTCCACCAGAAGTAGGGACATGCTGAATTCCTTGCAAGGAGCATCCCTCCAGCAATTGGTGAGGGAGCCCACTCGTAAGGACGCAATATTAGACTTAATACTTACAAATGGTGACAGAATATCTGACATAAATGTGGGTGAAAACCTGGGATCCAGTGACCATCAAGCAGTATGGTTCAAAATAAAGACAGAGACTGACTCATCGCACACAAAAACAAAGGTGTTAGATTTTAGGAAGGCTGATTTTGTAGAGATGGGAAACTCTGTAAGGGATTCTTTGGCAGAGTGGAGGAACTTGGAAGGAGTGCAGGATAAGTGGGAAAAATTAAAAAGTGCAATTCTAAAAGCAACAGAACTTTGTGTCAAAAGAGTTAGGAAAAACACACGAAAAAGGAAGCCATTGTGGTTTGCAAAAGAAGTAGCAAGTATTGTGAAAGCAAAAAAGTTGGCCTTTAAGAAATTTAAGAAGACGCAGAAGAATGAGGACAAAGAGGTGTATCTTGTTAGACAGAAGGAGGCTAAGAAGGTAATCAGATGTGCAAAAGCACAGGCTGAAGAGAAAATGGCCCAATCAGTGGGTAAAGGGGGGGAACTTTTTTTAGGTATATAAGTGAAAGGAGAAAAACAAAAAGTAGAATAATAAGACTAAAGACAGAGAGTGGAAGTTTTCTTGAGGGGGACAATGTAATAGCAGATAATATTAATAATTATTTCTGCTCAGTATTCACTGCTGAAAGAGAGGGGAAGGGGCCACAATTAAGTTGCAAGTATAGTCAGAAAACTGAGGGAGAAACAAGTACATTTACAGAGGAGAAAGTCCTCACAGAACTCTCAAAACTGAAAGTGGATAAATCAATGGGGCCAGATGGGATACATCCAAGGATACTAAAAGAGCTCAAAGGGGAGCTGGTAAAACCAATAACAGAATTATTCAACCAGTCACTAGCTACTGGAGTAATCCCAGAGGACTGGAAAACAGCGAATGTAGTCCCACTGCACAAAAGTGGAAGCAAAGAAGAGGTAAGCAACTATCGACCAGTGAGCCTTACATCAGTAGTAGGGAAATTGATGGAAACACTCTTAAAAGAAAGAGTTGTAGAATATCTCAAAACCAGCAATTTACAGGATCCAAAACAGCATGGGTTTACTGGGGGAAGATCATGTCAAACAAATCTTATTGACTTTTTTGACTGGGTGACTAAAGTAATAGATCAAGGTGGGGCTGTAGATGTAGCTTATCTAGACTTTAGTAAGGCTTTTGACACTGTCCCACATCGCAGACTGTTAAATAAACTTGAAAGCTTGGGATTGGATTCTAAGATAGTTGAATGGATAAGAGCATGGTTGCAGGACAGAAAACAGAGAGTTGTAGTAAACAGAGTACAGTCAAAGGAGGGAAAGGTTACAAGTGGAGTACCCCAGGGATCTGTACTTGGACCAGTGCTTTTTAATATCTTTATTGGTGATATTGCAAATGGAATTGAGGGTAAAATGTGCCTTTTTGCAGATGACACAAAGGTATGCAACAGGGTAGACACACCAGGAGGGGTAAAACAAATGATTGATGATCTAGGTAGATTAGAGGAATGGTCAAGAGCATGGCAACTACAGTTTAATGCCAAAAAATGCAAAATCATGCACTTGGGTTGCAAAAATCCAAAGACTAAATATAGTATAAATGGCACTATAATGGAAACTACTGAGGAAGAGAGGGATCTAGGTGTCACTATTTCAGGGGACTTAAAGGCAGGTAGGCAATGTAACAAAGCAATGAAGAAGGCAAGTCAGATGCTTGGTTGCATAGGGAGAGGTATCAGCAGTAGAAAGAAAGAAGTAATAATGCCACTGTATAGGTCATTGGTACGACCTCATCTAGAGTATTGTGTTCAGTTCTGGAGGCCATATCTCCAGAAGGATATAAATACATTAGAGACTGTACAAAGAAGGGCAACTAAAATGGTGCATGGCCTACATCACAAAACGTACCAGGAAAGACTAAAAAATCTTAATATGTATACTTTAGAGCAGAGAAGGGAAAGGGGGGGACATGATAGAAACTTTCAAATATATCAAGGGTTTTAACAAGGTACAGGTGGGAGACATTCTTCACAGGAAGAGGAGCAGCAGAACACGAGGACATGCACTGAAACTAGGAGGAAGATTCAGGGGAAATTTGAGGAAGAATTACTTCACAGAAAGAGTAGTAGATAAGTGGAATAGCCTCCCATCAGAGGTGGTAGAGGCAAATACAGTAGTACAATTTAAACATGCTTGGGATAGGCATATTGATATCCTTACAAAAAAATAAGGATCAAATATGGTTTGAGGTAACATGTTTAAAAAAGGGGCAGACTAGATGGGCCAAGTGGTTCTTATCTGCCGTCAAATTCTATGTTTCTATGACAAACAAAATAGTGCACACACACTGAGCGATATCATTAACGATTATCGTATAGTGTGTACACAGTTCTCCTTTACACAAATATATTTAACCCATGGTTGTGCCCACTATTTTGCCAAAATAAAGACCATCCAATGTTTCTATTCCCCATTAGGCATTAAACAACAGCAGTATGGAGTATGAGGTGCTAGAGGGAGAGGTGTCTGCTTTGCATGATGCTTTGTGGGAGCAGCTGAACCTGAACATACAGGTAAGAAGTAAGAGTCCCATGAGTGCCACTGGTAGAGGTACCAGAGCAAGCAGCTCACGTCTTATATTATAATTCTTTAGAATGAGATGATGAACAGACACATACAAAGGGAAATCTGGAGGATTCAGGATGTAATGGAAGGTCTGAGAAAAAATAATCCCTCCCGGGGGACTGATACAGCCAAGCACAGAGGTGAGTTACACAAAATTATATCCACCAATAGCTTTTTATATTACCATGCCTGTATTAGTTACATGTTTGACACATTCATATTCTGCCTTATATCTAAATTGACTTGTGTATTCTCTCTATCAGTAGTCACTGGGCCTTCAGCAACCTTCAGCTCCAACAGCCCAGCAAGCCCCCTTAGCTCCACCAGCCTCACTAGTCCCCTTAGCCCCTTCTCTCTCATCTCAGGATCTCAGGGATCGCCCACCAAGCATACTACAAGCGAGGTACGTTCAGATCCTCTCATATTAAATATGGTGAGGTATGGAGAGGGCTTAATTATACGTATGGCTTAATGTTGTCATGACATTTTCCTGTTCTGAACTCTGCAGTTTTATATACATCTTCCCATAAAAAAAAAAAAACACAGCAATGCTAGTGGTAGTAATGATGAGTGTAACTAGCTGCAATTATGACTTTACTTATATTTGTTCCTTTATGTTTTTCAAATAATTGGGGAGATTTAGAAAAGCTTGTAGAGAGATATCAACCAATCCGCTTCTAACTGTCATTTTTTAAACACAGCCTGTAAAATGACAGAAGCTGATCGGTTAGGACCTTGATGGCTAACCTTGACACTCCAGCTGTTGTAAAACTACACATCCCAGCATGCTCTGCTTCAGTTTTGCTATTTGGCCATGCTAAATCTGATGCAGAGCATGCTAGGGTGTGTAGTTCAACAACCGCTGGAGCTGGGGTTAGGATGTTGTCTGACTCCTCTTTATCTTCCTCAAAGCTTTAAGAAATGTTCCCCAATGTTTTATAGCAAATTGTCATATGAAACCTAAGCCAGTCATTCGTTATGTGAAAATGTTTTGGTTAGATTAGATAAAATATAATATAAAAATGTTTTCGTTTTTGATTATTTTAGTTTTTGAATAGCTTTTATTTCCCTTTGATACTTGCAACTGAGTTTTTGTTTTGCACATCATATTTCTTTGTCAGACCTGTTAACATTATCCTTTCAAAATTTGTTTCCTACTTTATTTACCCTCATATTTTACCTCACATTTCACCCCCTGCTGCTAATGCTTTCTGGCTTCCTCTCTGCTCAGGAATCGGGCCCCCCTCGGCCCCCTCTCCCTCTTTCGTACACCCCCCTGGACTCTCCTCTGACTGTCCCTCCACCCCCGGGGGAGGGCCGCTTCCAGCCTTGGCCTTACCCTATCTCCCCCTGCTGGCCACACAGTGAGGTAACTAGATGGAATGGATGATGAACAAACAATGGTGGGAAAACAGGGTGCATGTCTTAATAGCAATACCCTTTCATCCAAAAATGAGTTATGCCTCAATGTCAGTACTTTCCAATTCACGGAAATACAGTTATTCTGGAGATTTGTATAACCAGTCGATATGTGCAAAGGGGGTATTTATTAAAGAATGTTGAGAGATAAAGCGGAGAGAAATAAAGCACTAGCCAATCCGATACTGTAAGTTTTTGGAACAACGTCTTTAACATGAAAGTTAGAAGCTGATTGGATAGGATTTTATGTCACTCTACTTTACCTCTCACAATATTTTACTGGACATGCAGTGAAAATTAGATTACAATAGAAAGACCAAAATAATAATCATAGATATTCCCATCTTGTAGAATGTGATGTGCCATGAAAATACAGTGTGTTGATGTGCTTGTGTATAGTAATATGCTCATATTCTTTCCTTCCTCTGTAACGATTAATATTTTTCAAATTGTATTTGTATTATTTTGTCAGTGTCTTGCATAACCCTACTCTCTTCCTAATTTTTTCTCCCATTGGTGCAGATGTATTAAGCCTGGTGAAGAGATAAAGTGGAAGGTGATAACACACCAGCCAATCAAGTCCTAATCAATTTTTCCAACACCTGCTACTTTATCTCTTCACCAGGCATCTCACCCATTGTTCGTATCTCATTTTCATCACTCATACTTCTTTATTGTTCTAGTTGAAGCTGAACCTCGAACCTTATAAGAGAGACTCTCCCCAACTTTCCACATCTTTGCCCAGTGAAGAAGTCAGTTCCCTGCACACACGAGCAGATCAAGAGGCAGAGAAACAACAGCAGTTACAACTACAGGCTATCAATAAAGGTATGGATGAGTGGCATGTCATGGTTAGTTAGTTTGGATTGAGCAATGTGTTGTTTTTTTATCACATTTATAATTTTTTGTTCTTCTTTATTTTTTTATCTTATTTTCTTGTATGTTTTCTAAGTTGGAATTGTCCCTCCAAGGACTAAGTCACCAAATGACGAAGGACCAGTAACAAAACCATTGGTGGTTAGAAGAGGGGGTAGCCGAGCACCAAATGGCCAAATCTCAAGGGTAAGACCAAACTTTTTGGCTTCCATTTTTCTACCAGTCTTTTCCATTGACATGTTTCATGCATTTGTTTCCATGCTTTTTGATGTGTTTGACTAACCCCACTAAACCTACATCATTTTATATTTTCGCTTCCCCTATTTAAGGTAAATAAATTATTTCCTAGACTTTGGCTTTTGGCTGTATTCACAAATGCATATAAATCCCAATAGCATTTAGATTGACTAGATAGGTAAAAATTTTACATACATACATAACGATTAATTATTGTAATGATGTTATGTTTCATACGTTATGGAGCTGACATAACAACATTTTTTGACAGGAACGGCCAAAGAGCGCACTGTTCCCAAGCGAGGTGAAGTCTAAGATGAGTGTAGAGGAGCAGATCGATCGCATGAAACGGCATCAGAGTGGGTCAATGAAAGAGAAGAGGCGGAGCCTTCAGCTCCCATCCGGTCAGCAATCAGAATCCAGCACTACAAAACCAGGAGGCACATACAGAGTGGTGCGTCTTATTGACCCCTTTTGAGCTTATATCATTCTACCTTTACAAACAGTCAACATATAGAATAATAGAATGAAGCTCTACACAACAAGATTGTTGTAGATGCTCATATACTTTAGGGTTCATATTCCTGTGTTGCTTACTACACACCACTCATTGGTTGCAGGTGCGAAGGCATCGCAGCATTCACGAGGTGGACATCTCAGACCTGGAAGCTGCTATACGCTCCCAGGAGCCCCAAAAGACATACGAGTCCCCTCGGGATGAGATTGCCAGGCTACGCAAGATGGAGATGGAGCCTCAGGCCTTCAGTGTAGACATTAACAGAGAGGTAAATACCTGAAACACAAACACGTACTAAACTCACTCACTAGCCTCCTAATTCTCCTTCTGTAAATGTGCTACCCCTTCTCGTCTTCTGTCCCTGCCCGCCTTAGTTATTACAGTATATCTCCTTTATTTTTATTGTCACACTCCTTTTATATCTTAAAACCTAGTCCACTTTTACCAATACAACTATTCAACTCTGTTTCAGCTCAACACCCCCGACAAGGTGCCAGTCCCTGATTGTTATATTGTACCTCGTACACTGTATCATAGTCATTGTATGTAGCACACACTACTTGTATCTCAGTCATTATGTATCAGTGTGTCTGCCATTGCACGTATTAGCTACTGTGTGCATGTCTCACACCTTGTACGCCTTGCACAGGTCACATCATTTGCACTGTATGTATCACTCTCTGTATGTCCGTCTCTATGTCTCAGCTTTCCACCCCAGACAAGGTGCTCATTCCTGAGCGTTACATTGATATGGATCCCGAGAGCCCTCTCAGCCCAGAGGAGTTGCAGGAGAAGCAAAGGAAGGTGGACCGGATAAAAACACTTATTGCCAAATCAAGGTTGGACATTTTTAGTTCTTATATCTGTACACCATGTGAGCGGCGTTTGTGTGACATCCATTTTGTGATAGAGAGGCAAAACCAGTGCTTGTGGCTACCAAACATAAAGTATGTGGAGAAATGTAAGCAAGGTTTGTTCTTTAGCACACAAGGATGACATATAAGCACAAGTTACTCAGGGGCAGATTTATTAAGCTCGGTGAAGTGATAAAGGAGCAGATGTATTAAGCCTTAACAAGAGATAAATTCAAGGGTGATCAAGGGTGATAAAGAGAGATAAACTAACTGCCATGTTACAGGCTGTGTTTGAAAAAAGTCAGTAAGGCTGGATGGCTGGATGTTTATCTCTCTTTATCACCCTTGCATTTATCTCTTGTTAAGGCTTAATACATCTGCCCCAAAGTGTCTGGTTTTTATCACCGGCCAATCAGCTCCTAACTGTGCAGTTACAGGCTTGGTTTGAAAAATTACAGGTAAAAGCTGATTGGCCGGTGATAAAAAGCAGACACTTTATCACTTCACCGAGCTTAATAAATCTACCCCTCAATTTAATATTTTCTTCAACATTTTGTATTAAGGTACTTTTTAGCCTAGGGGTGCCCTGGAGGAATTCTAATGCTTTAGGGTGCTGTGATTCAAATACGTTTTTGAACCACTGATGTAATGGGATTTTTAGTAATAATATATCACAAAAGGCAGAAACTGTCTTCTAGAATTAGCCAGTAATTCAGTATGCATGCCCTTGGTATAAGAAGCCCACAAGCTCCTAACAAAGGGCCTGTTTTACACTTGAAGGATTATCGGTGATCTGTGCATACTTATGGGTCACTGTGCGCATGCGGTCAGTTGCATCACCATCGGCAGTCACAGTGAGGATATGCCGCAGGGTGAATGACAGCCAGGGAGTATTTTCAGGAGAAAATGGCATAGTGGCAGGTGTATATAAGCAGGACAGCCATAAGGGGGGTCTTTAGGGACTCCAGTCCCAGTCCAGACAGAAAGGTGCCTGGAGTCTATCAAGTATAATTTGTCATAAAGAAAGTCCACATTTCCCATGAAGCAATGTAGAGGTTGAGTAGTGCGGTCAGTGCTACCAATACCAGATGTCTCACCAGGCAAGACAGAGAGGTCAAGAAGGGGAAAGAGGGCCCTGCCTATTTTGTCAGTCACGGGCCCCACAATTTCTGATGGCAGTCCTGTCATAAGTCCTTTTGGGGGCACATTGCAGACTGCATTTGAGTATTCATATGCAATCACAGTGATTCTGGTGTCTCATTTTTGGTCGCCATTTTGAGTGACCATAGGGTAACACATAACTCCATTAATCGTTTGATGTGCATCTGATTTTGTGGGATCAGATCCAGCACTCCGGGAATGAAACACCCTAGCTCCCCCTCTAGTTGCGGCCCAGATTATATAGAGCATTATATTTATGATTAGACATAGTATTATATATATAACTGTGATGTGTAGTCCCCGTGCTTGCATCTTATAAGCCGCATCGCTCTGTCCTTTCATAAGTCTGCAGAATGTTATTCCACTGAGTGACTCTGAGCTGGAGCTGCCCCCAGATCCGGAATCACAGCTACAGGAGCAGGAGAAGCGGATTGAGCTGTCCTGCACTTTGGCCGCCGAAGCTTCACGTCGCGGCCGTCTCCTGTCTGGTAAGAGAGTCAGCTGGCCACAAACAGCACCAATTGCACTATCAGGAACGGTTCTTAGGAAACTGAATTTGGTAGGCCTATTTATAGAAACTTTGAATTCAGGCTTCAGAATAAAAACTTGATTTGTACAGAGACTGCTTTTCCCAAGCAACTACTACGGCATCTTGTCCCAGGATGGTACTATGTCATGCATTCTATGAAATGAGGAATCATCTTGTTAAAATTTACTGTATATTCTGCATCAAACCTACTCCGTGTATGACACCCTTGAAATTCTGTGAGGTACACTCCTAAAGATAGAGATCTTCAGATGGTGACACGGTCTATAGATTTTCATTTCTGCTTCTCTGTTGCATCTCAGGGATGTTTCTGAGTATCTTCCTTGAAATTAGCTTTCCTTTTGTGACTGCATTGTCTCATTAGCCATCAGGATGTGAGTGGACCCTCTGGTATCAGCTGCTTTAACTTCAGCTTTGATTGTCTCTTTACACTAAAGTGTATAGATCGTAACATTGCTGACATGGTTCAGGTTACATCAATTTAATGGGAAAAAAACAATTTGTTTACAAGTATTTTACGGCATTTTGGTAAAGGAACAAAAGTGTATCATTATGTATATCCAATTACATCCACTGCCAAAGAGCTATTGATAAATGGAATTGGTAGGAGCAGTGAAAACAGTGGAAACTAGACTGAAACAAAGTGAATACTAACATACACCTTTATCATACTTGCCTCCCTGATCCATGAGGGAGAAAATGCTCTGTTCCTGGACTTCCCTGGTAATGTATTATTGCCATCACCTGTGGTGACAGGCCTTTCTTGTCAATTACCTAGCTCCCCACAGGTGATGGTAATCCTACATTACCAGAGAAGTCCAGGAACAGAGCATGTTCTCCCGCATGAAGAGGGTCAGGTAGGCAAATATGACCTTTATGGATTCAGTGCTACAGGCAGGGGCATATGTTCCTCCCAATTGCCCGCAGGCAGGACAAATATTGGTCGTCTCCCGCCATGTTACATTTAGTCACGTGACATATATTTTGGCCATGATCTCTCGCTGCTTACTGGCCTGTTGTGAGTAGGAAGTAGGTGACCAACCTCTTTTATTACTTATTTAGCTATTTGTATTAAATCATAAGAAAATTGAGAAGTGCAAGGACATTTTTAAGCAGTCAGATACCTTGATCAAACTTTGCATATTTTAAGCTAATGAGGCTTAGGACCTTATTCTGGTCTAGGCGCTCCCATGCGAATTGGCATGGGAGCGCAATGTTTTTGTTTCTGTGCATGTGCTGTGTGTGTGAGCGGCCATGCTGAACGCTCGCACAGAACAGTGGGGGGGGGGGGGGCGCTTATATTCGCCCATGGGAGTTGCTATGAAAACGCTGGGCGTTCTCATGCTAATGCCCTAATGACGCGGATGCCGGGGGGTGGCAGCTGAGATCACCTGATGTCAGCTGCCTGCCCTATTCTCACACAGGTCACAGGCAAAACTAAGACACCTGAGAGTGCGACCATCAAATGATGTGGGTGCCGCTCTATAGGTTACGAATGGATATTTTTACAAAACATCCATTTACAGCCATGAGGGCGAATTCGCCCTGTGTAGGGGGGGCAGGCAGCAATGAAAGCGGCGGCCTAAAAAAAGAAACACATCGCTGTGAGGTTCGCAGCACTGCGTGTCAACCAGAATAAGGTCCTTAGTTACAAGATAGAGCAGCACATGTAATTAACGTATTTTTACTGTTGGCATTCATTCTTGTGGGGTTTGTAGAGAAATAGTGTACAATGTTAATTCACATTTCTCCTTTTTCCTAACATAAATGCACATTTACCCCTTCCTACTCGCTTCATCATCTCATTCTCATTTTCTGTTTCCAGCTCTGTGTGCCACCCCGAGCCCTCCTACGTCTCCCACGTCCCCAACTCCTCAGACCCTTCCCTCTCCTGAGCGCTCGGCTCTAGGGGGCGGCAGCAGCAGCAGTGACAGCGCTGGGGAATACGGGGCGAACATCCTGTGTGTCTGAGCCACAGTGTAAGAAGCGACTTCCCCTTCATACATGAGAGCCACAGCTGTAATCTGCCATGGGGGGGGGGGGGGGGGGGGAAGCTTGTGGGGGAGTAAAATGCATACAGCTGAATATAAGCAGATACGTTTCTAATAACGTTTTTTATGGAGTGTGTTCTTCGTTACATAATTCTATGAATGAGTACATATGTCAATTTTACTAACTACAACCACATAGATTAAAGTATATTTAAATGCAAGGTGCTGGAGATTAAATCGTCCCTGGTGCCATGCAGATAAACAAGTTTGGCTTTTAGTATGTCATTATTATTATTATTATTATTGCTATTAATAATATTAATATAATAATAATAATAATAATAATAATAATAATCAGTTTAAAGCATATTATGCATATGCATATTGTGCATCACACAAAGGGTATTATTATAATATAAAAAATTATAACAGAATGCAATATGTCCCAGCCCAAATACGCTCACACTCTAAAGGTGCCCACACACTAGAAAGATCTGCAATCTTAAGATATAATAATAATTAGCCTTGAAATCCGTCCTGGACAAAAGATTTCGAGCAAGCGCACATCTTCACCAAAGACTTCTCCCTTGTTCCTATTGATCGTTTGCTACATTTTCTGATCTTTCATGTAGCTTGTAAGATCAGAAGATTTACAGTAGCAAAAGATCAGCAGGAGTTCGCATTCGATTGAGATCGGCCGATTTGCGGTAAAAATCGGACAATCGGTCAGAAATCAGCCGATCAGCAAAAAAAATCGTTCTAGTGTATGGGCACACTAAGAGGGGGATCTTGATACATAAGGCAGCGGAATAACAAGTGTTGCTTTTGTAAGTGGAAGTGTGGCAGATAAGAGTATCAGATACACATTACAAAGCATCTATTAGCACCTGGTATTTCTTGTAACTACAAATCTGCATAGTACTTTTATATAGCATAAGACTATAACTAATGCTGTGTACACACGGTGAGATTCCCTTGCTATTTAACTTAAGGCCCCCATACACAATGCGATTTGGTCCCGATTTCACCCGATTCAGATGGATCGGGCAGTGAAATCGTGCCAAATCGCATGTTTAGACACCCGGTCCGACCCGATGCGCGGTCCTGTGCGCATTGAATCGGAGTCGGGAGGTCGGACCGACTGCACATAAGATTTGCTAAATCTTATGTGCAGCCAGGCAGGGCACTCTGTGAGGTGGCTGGTGGGGGACACAGAGGCGGTGAACGCCAGCGAGGGAGCCAGAGCAGGGAGCTGCAGGTGTTCCAGGCAGGTGGAGGGGGGGCAGGAGGGTGGGAGATGCTGCGAGGCGACTAGCGGGGGACGCTGCTAGTAGGGCAGAGGCAGCAGGCAGGGGACACAGAGGCGGCAGTAATGGAGAGCCGGGCAGGGGGAGCCAGGAGCTGTCAGCGCTGGAAAAAAAAAAGCCCATACAATGAATGGGCAGCCTGTGTATGGCTGAGCGCTCTCTCAGCCAGTCAGCAATTGGCTGAGAGAGCGCTCAGCCAATCACAGGCTGCCCATTCATTGTATGGGCTTTTTTTTCTTCCAGTATCCAGTACTGACTGATCCCGGCTCCCCTTGCCCGGCTCTACGTTACTGCCGCCTCCGTGTCACTGTCCCAGCAGCATCCCCTTCCCGCTGCCTCTGCCCTACTAGCAGCGTCCCCTCCAGCTGCCTCACAGCATCCCCCGCCCACCACCTCGATGTCCGCAGCCCCCCCTGCTCCCTCCAACTTGCAGCTCCCCGTGAGTTGCATATGATACATCGCATGCGATGTACCATATGCAAAACTTGGCACATCAAGTGCCTAATCGTGTGTCCCCCTCCCGGGGAGCTGCAGGTGAAATGTGGTCCTACTTGTCCTTAGAACAAGTCAGACTAATGTACAGTATGGGGTCTTTAAGATTCGAGTGCTATGCAATCTTTGTTAACTCTGTGCTATCTACATTCGATTTGAACTATACAGTCATTGCTGCCCTGTCTATCTGGGTTTCTATTTGTGCTGTCCTGGGAGCGCGCATCGGGATCGCAAGGTAAAAAACCTGTGTGATCTGCATACGATCTGCATGCGATTTTGACTATATAGTCAAAAATCTAATATAAAATCTCACCGTGTGTACACTGCATAAGAGTATCAGTGCAACCACTGCAGAGCTGCCACATGGACAGCAGAGGTTACTAACAGTGGCAACTGCAGCTAATAAAACATAGTTATCACTTCATCTTCATAACTCTCCTCTGCTTTGATGTAATACAGTACTACTATAATGGGGCATTTAAAGCTGGATGTCCATGCTTTCTGCTATACCTTTATAAATGGGGCCATGTCCTTGGGAACAAAACACTATTGAGCAATATTTTTTCTTCTTTGCTCATTTTCTTCCCATGTCTAATATACTATACAAAAACTAAACCTCCGTGTGTACTACTATATCAGTCAAAATATAGGGCTTTCCATGTACCCTTACCAGGTCTAGTCTTGAAATAAATTTTCCTGCATTCTGTACCTCTGTGCCCTCCGTTCCACTGCCTTTTCTCCAATCATCTCTTCTTCTTTGGCTCCTTATGGCTTTCTTCTCTCTTTACTCCCTACTCTGCCTTGACTTTCCCGCCCTACTTTACCCATGGTCCTCAATTTCTTTCTATTCTCTTCCTACAGCACAGGCAGCCACAGCTGTGAAATTAAATAGAACCTAGCGGGGGACACATACTGCTGCCTCCTCTTCTCAACAGCGCCACACCACATCCGCAGCAAAGAGATGGTCCTGGATCTAGAGACGTAGGACACAGATTGTAATATCAGCACATCCTTGTTTCCTCCAATCTGACCACCATTTGGCGTATGGATCTTCATAGATAAAGATAGAGACTGACACACCCGACGTGCTGTTCCAGATCCAGAAATACCAACATTTTTTCTTCTGCTGTAACAATGATATCTGGCACATCAATGACTAAATTTCTAGCTTTGCCAATATTTTTAGAGCCAAAATAATGCACCCAATGAACTGATTTGGGTGATTCAGACGTCATTGTGGTTTTCTGCAGTGGTAAACACCTGTAGCATCTGCCAGTGCGCGTGCTGCTTTTTATTGCAAGGTCCTTGTAACCAAAGCAAGCAGTAACCCGGCAGCATCAGAAGCCACTTCAGGATGGCCTTTATAAAGACCTTCAGCTATGTTTTATGTATATAGTGTGCCAGGAAACCACTTACCCTGACACATCCATTCTGCATAGTGTACAAAACATATCTTTCTCTATATATATAACTATATATATCTATATATATATATTTTGCTTCATGAAATAGAATATTTATTGTATGTATATAATTATGGGAAGCATTGGTTATATAGGTTATGACAGGTATAGCCCTACTCACCCAATAAAAGTCCAAGAGGCAAGCCATGTGGAACTGAGTGGACTGAACTGGGTAAATCCATTGCAGACTTTCCTATAACATAAGATACGCTAAATGCCTCAGAAAGACGTGGAGTCTTTTTAATAATTGTATTTCTTTTCTAACTGGCCTATGTCATTAAATGTAGTTAATGTAACAGAAGTTGGCATATTGAAATGTGCATCTACAGGAAAACAATTATTACACAAGTATCTATGGCGTTTGTGCTAGACATTAAACATTTTTAGGCTTTTTCAAAATATTCTCATCACTTTTCATATTAACTTTTAAAACTATCTACAAAGTGCAAAAAAACTCAGAGTACGTGAGACGGCGTAAAACAAGCAAATCCGGGCTCTCCTAATATTGCTACCTAATAAACAGCCAGCTGTAATGCTTGGGATCTGTTCTCATCTGGTGTGCATTGTGCATGTACCCAAACCAAGGCATATGCAACAGGGTCCAAATCTGCTTCAGCTGTGGGACGCTGTCAGATCAAGTTTTTGTAAAGGAGCAATCATTTTAAAGGAAAAAAACTTGCCCTGTAAATGATGGTCAGCATCCCAGACCTCTGCCAAACTCAGATCCTGGAACAGATTTCTTTTACATTTGACTGGCTGGTGCATTTACAACGCACCAGCCAGTCAGCTCCCAACTGTCATTTTTAAAACCAAGCCTGTAACCTGATAGTAGCTGACTGGCTGGTGCGTATTCACCATCCACTTTATCACTTCACCAGGCTGAATAAATCTGCCCCCTATTACATATTCCCCAAAATCTGAAACATATCAATGTGTGCTTAATTGTGGAAGCGCAAACAAAATGGGGCAAAGGCAATATTACCTTTTATTATATGAAAAGCTGGACAATGCCGGATCATTGTTCTAGTTGTGTTAATAAGAAAAAGGAGCAATTTTATTTCTCCCAATTTTTTTCCAGTTGGTCCTTCAGGGAGGATTTACACCTGGTTGTGTATTTTTATGGCTGGCAAAACAAGGAACTTGAATGTGATTTGTTTTATAAATAGTAGTCTGAGACTTGTTTAACAGGTTTTGGCATTATGTTTGTTTTAATCATGCATGCTTTATATGCAGCAAGGTTTTATTGTATCTTAAAGGGGAAATAATATTAAAAAGGTTTTATCCCGAAAGATATTAGATTTAAAATATCGGTACTTGTTTCCTAGCACGGCCACAACGATTTAGATCGTTGTGGTCGGAAGATAAAAAATCGGATCGATCGCATCGCATGCGATTTGGTCGCATGCGATGCGACCGATCCGACCGACCGATTTTTCACCCGATTTTTTTTTTTTTTTCACCTGATTATTTTCAATTGCCCCCCCAAATGTTACTAAGTGGGCTAGACCCCACGATAGACGTCAACCCGAAGCGTGGCGAGCGCAGCGAGCCCGCGAGGGGCGGCGGTGCGCGTCCTCCGACCTTTTCATTCCCCTACTATCCACTAGGGCGTGGAGTGAGAATAGAATAGTGTGGCGAGCGCAGCGAGCCACCGAGCCCGAAGCGTGGCGAGCGCAGCGAGCCCCGCGAGGGGACGCGTATAACTTCACAGGTATACGCGTCCCCTCGCGGGGCTCGCTGCGCTCGCCACGCTTCGGGCTCGGTGGCTCGCTGCGCTCGCCACACTATTCTATTCTCACTCCACGCCCTAGTGGATAGTAGGGGAATGAAAAGGTCGGAGGACGCGCACCGCCGCCCCTCGCGGGCTCGCTGCGCTCGCCACGCTTCGGGTTGACGTCTATCGTGGGGTCATGGCGGGCACATAAAAAATGTGAAATGGGTCATATTGGCCCATTTCACCTTTTTTATCATTTTTCCCTATGTGAGATGGACTTAATCAAGTCCATCTCATCTTGTGCCATTATAATGGCACAAGACCGACGCGATCCTCCCGATTTCAATGTTAAAAGATTTTTTAACATTGAAGTCTATGGAAAAATCGGGTCAATCGGTCGGTCGCATCGCGGCCGATTTTAATTGGTCGCGACCGACCGATTGACCCGATTTCTGTCATTCAAAGGGAAAAAATTGTAAAAAATCGGCCACATCGTGAGGATCGTGTCCCTTAATTAAGAGCCACGATCACTCACGATTGTGGCCGTTCTAGGAAACAAGTACCAAAATATCTGTCTTGGCATTCAGTATCGCATAAGGCCTAATACACGTTTCCAGAAACTGCTGTCTCCTTAACTTCCTACCACAAAAGGGCATCATCACTTGTCCATGGGAATTTGTAAGTAGATGTACATGACAGAAATGTAAGTGACTTCTGAGGGTCAGACATAATGTATACTATGTAGTTTAATCCTGATGGTTTGTTGTCTGAAAGGCAATAATATACAGTAACTTCAGTAATAATACTTCCCTTTAACTTTGTGTTGCTCAGAAATCTTTAAGAAAGTTTAAATAAACAGGAAAGTGTGTGTTAACATTGATGCTGCCATTTTGTGTAAAGGGACCTGTATTCATGAGGATGCAAATTCTGCATTTAGTAGGAACTAAGAAAACCACTAAGGCGTAAGGCAGAGTGCCTCACACCTCGGCAAGTAGAGATTCATTCTCATTCATATTGGCCCCTTCCCATAAAATGGCTGCCACTACATGCTAAAAGTGTCTCACCTTTTGTAAAACTGTTTTTATTGTATTGTCATATATTATGGCTTAATTTTCATACGATACTGGAGAGAAACACGGAATGCTGTAGGAAGTAAGAGAAGCCAGTGTGCAACCATTCTTTATTGTGCAACTATTACTACTGGATGACAGACAATAAAGCCTCCATGCCACATAAACAGGACCTTTGACCATCAATGTATAAAAAAATGTGTGTACTGTACTTTCAAATTTGGTGATAATGATGATGATGAAAAGAGCAAAATGGGTGATCCAGGAATGAGGATTTCTATTTTTGCACTTGTCTATTTTCCATGTCTCATCTGCTCTTAGATTTGTCTATGTTACTGACTTTGCTAGTACTAGAAATAAAAAATCTACTATGTACCATGTGTATGTTCCTTGTGGGTAAAAATCATTGTAGTTATAGAAAGTACTCACCAGTAAACAACTGGCTTCAGACCCTTATATGGGCATAAGGGGGTATGCAATCAGGATCCTGGTCAGATGGTCAGAATGACAAATGCGGCATCCATACGGTCAGAATCCTGATGGTAAGTAGTGGCCTTAGGGCAGTGCCATAACTACAAATTTTGCACCCTCTGTCAAGAAACTTTCTGGCACCCTCTACCCCATAATACCTGCTCATTGTAAGGGGTTCCCAGCTCAGCTGCCACGAGTCTACGTTCTCTGTAAGGGTCCTCTTAATACTATTGAAAATGTCTCTCCCAAATTGGCCACCACCTCCTCTTGCATCCATAATAACTGTCTCCTTCGAGGTGGTGGCCATTTTGGGAGGGACATCTCTCCCATGGTCCTTCGCCTCGGGCCAGCGGCTATTCTCTGAGTGACGGCCCGGGACAATTGTCCCCAGCACCCGCAAACTGCCAAGTGCCTACAAGTCTCCCTGGGGTCTGCTGGGACTGTTGCAACACCACTAGCAATTGCTCCCCAAATCACAGATGAAAATATGTTCATGGCTACAGCTGTGGCAAGATGCTTGCAAATAGGGAGCACATTGGGCCTATGACCAGGGTTTACATTACACATAAATCACCTTCTTATTTTTTTACAGAAGTTTTTATTTTATTTAAAAAAACATCTGAGGAAGGGATGAGAGTACAGAAAGTAAAAAATGAAAGGCCGGGAAGTGAGAGAAGGCTGTCTAATGATTTTTCCACTGGTCATCTGACATCCCAGCCTCAGAGTAGCCAGAGACATATCCGGCCTGTTGCTGACCTCACACACGCTCTCCTACAATGCTTGTGCACGCCGGCATTTTTCCGGACACTCCCAGCATTTTTTCTGGAATGCCTGTGTTATTCTTAGCACTCCCATGAAACGACCGGTTACCACCCACAGACGCCTACTTGTTATCAATCAGCTTACGAATAGAAAACGGAGCAGGACTTCATCACTGGAAGCTGTCGTCTACGTGCATTGTGGCCCATATGCATGCGCAGTTCATCGATAATCGGCCACTGTCAGAATTCGCAGCCATGTGATTAGGTCTTAATCAGCCTCTGGGGTCGGGGGAGCTAGGCGCAGGGATACCTAAGAGCACAAGTTCCCTCAGTAACATAGCAGTGCCATGAAAGCCATTTTGTCAAATAAGAAGGAGAGGTGGAGTATGGAACGGTAAATGTCTCCATTTCAAAATTATAATTCAATTTAAATAAACTATACATAGGTCGGGGGGGGGTTATGAGATTTCCACAGTTGGGCTATTGAGGCTCTGCCAGCTATAAAAGTTGTCTAATAAAGTAATCGGGGCTTGATACACCTTAGAGCATGCATAAAGGGTGCGTGCTTGGATGCTGTCGGGCCCACTTTTTGGTCTCGATCGACGCGATTTTTACATTGGAATCAATGTAAAATGGTCCCTGAGACCCAATTTTACATTGATCTCAATGTAAAAAGCCCCAAACCCCCCCATTTTAATAGCAAACCCCCCCCCCCCCCCTGATGGGTGAAATGGCCCTCCATTGTTAACGCCACCCCACTATTGACGCCAACCCGAAGCGTGGCGAGCGCAGCGAGGGGACGCGCATAACTTCACAGGTATACGCGGCCCCTCGCGGGGCACGCTGCGCTCGCCACGCTTCGGGCTCGGTGGCTCGCTGCGCTTGCCACACTTTATAAATTCAACTCCACGCCGACGTGGATAGTGGGGGTATGAAAAGGTCGGAGGACGTGTACCACCGCCCCTTGCCACACTTCGGGTTGGCGTCAATAGTGGGGTGGCGTTAACAATGTGGGGGCATTAACCATACTTTATAACCATATACAATGAGAAATGGGCCATATTGGCCCATTTCCCATTGTTCCCTATATAAAATCGCTTAACATTAAATCATTTAACATTATTCTCGGTGGAAAAATCGCGTTGATCGCGTCGGTCGCATCGCGGCCCATTATAATGGCCCGCGATGGACGCGATCAACGCGATTTTCTCTTTTACTGGCAAATAAACTGGTGATTGACAGAAAATCGGGTCCATCGCGTCGATCGCATGCCTTAAGTACCTTAAACTTAAGGCATGCGATCAACCCGACGGGCGCCGTGCTAGGAAACAAGTACCGATATTTGAGAGCCTCCCCGTCATTTTGGGAGGGTCGGCAAGTATGTGTTGGGGTGTTAATGCATGCAGGGAAGGACGGGGAGGTTGTGTGCCTGGTACTGCAAGGGTGTTAGTAATACATGCAAGGGGAGTAGAGTGTGTGTCTGTGCTGGTGTTTGTGTTTAGTGCATGCAAAGGAGAAAGTGAGTTTCTGGGGTGAGGGTGTGTGTTTGGGTGCTGTAGTAGTGTGTGCTTGGGGGCTGCTGGGGAGTTAGTAGTTTATGCAGAGACAGGGCAATCTTTACAGAATTATGGGCCCCCAGGCAAAGGAGTGCAGTGGGTCCCCTACCTACACAACCTCACCTCTCGGCGCTTCTCACTGATAATGTCGGATGTTATGACTTCCTGCCCGACATTCACATACCCTCCAACTGTACCGATTTAGCCGGTACAGTACCATTTTCTAACAGCCTGTACCGGCTAAATTGCCCTGTACCGATTGTACCGTTTTTCATGCTTCCTTCCTTTTAGGTGCAGCACCTGACAGGTGCCTCCTCCCTTCACCTCTCATTCAGGCTCAGCCGAGGAGGCTGCAGGGACTCTGGGAGTTGTAATTTTTAATACTGCTGGCTATTCTCCAGGGAGCTTGAGGGGGGACTGCCAACCTGGACTACAACTCCCAAGGTGCACCGAGGGGGGACATGGTGGGCCCGCCTCCCCCTGCTCCAGGACCAGGACAGACTGTCACTGGTGAACATCATGCTGTGTGGAGTGGGCAGGGCAGCAGGGAGTAGGAACAATGAAGCACAGCACAGTAGGAGAGAACCTGCACCAGGTGAGGGACGTGGGGAAGGGCAGGTAAAGTGATTACCTGTGACTCCTGTCATAATGCATACCATCCAAACTGTACTATTCAAAGTATAGGAAAGGAGGTGTGGTCACACCCCCTTTTCCATAGCTACGCCCCTCTATGTTGTACCGATTTCTTCCCCTCAGATGGTGGAGGGTATGCATTCAGTGCAAATGTAATAATATGCATCTACTGACAGTTGCCAGGATCTCCGCACACTGTTCACATCAGATATACTGTAATGCCGTACACAATGACCCCTATCTTGTTGCATCTCTGAAAAGGTAAGAAAGGGAACATATCCTGCTTGTACTTCACACTATCTCACCTTAACCCCCTTTTCCATCTCTCCCTTCACCTTCCCTAACCTGTCAGCTTTTCCATCCCACCACACTGTCAGCTCCCTGCCCCACTTCCATCCCTATCTGTCTACATCACAGGGTTAGTCAGCCGAGCCTATACACTCACCCTGACCCCCCCTTTCCTCTTCTGATCACATGACTCCATTTTACCCGATTTCAGTCTCACCCTTTATTTGTGTCTATCTGCTCTCCCTTGGTCCTGACTCCCCCTTTCATATTTATCTGTCTCTCATTTTGGGCCAGATTCTCTAAGCTTCAAAAGTGATAAAATTGAGAGTGATAAACAGACAGCCAATCAGCTTCTGTCTGACATTTTTCAACACAGTCTGTGACATGGCAAGTAGGAGCTGATTGGCCGGCTGCTTATCACTCTCCCTTTTATCACTGTATGTATATCTGTGTATAGTAACTGTCTGCACTTTATGTGTGCCTTTCCCTTATTTTTCTTTCCTGCAAAATTTCACATTGTAATGCCCATTACACATAATGCCACACACCGTAAAGCCCATTACACATAATGCCACACACCATAATGCCCATTACACATAAATCCACACACTATAATGACCATTAAACATACTGTATTGCCAAACACTGTGATGCCCATTACTTATAATGCCACACTGTGATGCCCATTATACATTATGCCAAACACTGTGATGCCCATTACACATTATGCTACACACCGTGATGCAAATTACACATAATGCCACACATCACGAAGCACATTACACATTATACCACACACCGTGATGCCCATTAAATATACCACACACTGTAAATGCTATTACATATTATGCCACACAAGGGCTGCTTATCTACATGCTCACCCCCCTACCAGGGGTTTCCTGCTCAATGCCAGAGGTAACATGTTTGTTGCCAGGGGTTTCATGCTCAATGCCAAGGTTTGACGCTCATTGCTACAGGGGAGTTAAATGCTAATTGCATCGGAGGACTTAAATGCTCATTGCCATGGAGGAGTTAAATGCTCATTGCCACGGAGAAGTTAAATGCTCATTGCCAAGGGGGATTACATGTTCATGTTCAGCAGTGATAGCAGGGCAGATAGTGGTGGGCATCCTGACTGTATCAGAGCAAGTCTGCAGCTGATCATTAGGGGGCACTCCTGACACCCCTCCCCCTCCTGCACACGCCTATGGCGAAGAGATGTACAGATGTAGCGCCTCTCAGCCAACCCAGGGAATTGCCAGATTCCATGAGTTGGTGTAGGCTGGCGGAGAGGCACTCAATCTGACAGGGGCCTGCGAGCATATCACACACTCACGCATCCCCTTCACACGGGGGAAGCGGATTCCCTGCCCATCTCCACTTCAGGAAGATTGGCAGGGTTATTGGGGTGTGCGGGCAGCTATGGGGGAGCAGCGGAGAGGCGGTGGAGGGTGGCAGCTGGCTCCATCAGAATGGGGCAAGCTTCTCGTGCGCACGCCTCCTTCTGGCAGATGGCGAACTGCAGCGTTAGAATCGCGAGGAGCAGCAAGATGACGTACAAGATCAAATGGCAGAAAGGCTTTAAGCCATATAGACCAATGCAGACAGGGACGTTGACAGGTTAGCCGGCCCTGATAAATTGGAGAGGGGCGCCACCAGGCGGGGACTGAGCCTCAAGGAGGTGGCGCAGCTACATCCTGTGAAAAAAAGTAAGAGGGAGAGAGAAAACAGGCTGCGGCTGTCTCTCTCTCCTCAGCTCAGCACACAGCACTGAGCAGCGTGTGCTGAGCTGGGGGCTGGGGTTAGAGTTTGTGCTGTGGCGACAGCCTGACCTCTCTCCCCCCACTGCCCGACACCCTGTGTTCTCCAGTGAGAACACTAGCCCAGACCAGCGATATATTTATCCAGCATGCTGGAAATTAATTGCCAGGCGATAGCAATGTACGTGGCCACGCATTGGTATCACTATGGCCCCTACACACAGAGCAATTTAGGGGCATTTCCTAATCGACATAGATCAATTAGAAAATGCCCTAAAATCCCCTTGTGTGTAGGCCCCATAAGACTGAACCTTGTGGTACTCTAATTGATAGAGGTAGATAGAGGAAGTGAAAGCAAAAAAACAGCAGCAGAGAGTTATAGAAGAATAAGAAGTGAGGAACGGCCTTTGGACTTAGCAGTGACCATTTCACTCACTACCTTAATCAGTGCTGTGGAGTGATGGCACAAAATCCTGACTAAAGTCTTGTGATTTTAGAGTGACATGGTTGACATCTTATCTATGTGGAGTGCAATGGGTAGCAGGAGCCACTTCATCGAGGAGATTTCTGGAGTCAAGGTTCAGGTGTGATACAGGTGTGTCCATTGTTAATTTCATTGATGAAAATGAAAATGTCGACTAAAACTATATGTCAACAAAGGTTTTTTCTGTGACTAAAATGTGATGATAGCAAAAATAGGAAATTTGTTTTATAACAAAAATGTTGACTAAATATTCGTCTATGTTGTCATGACTAAAATTGGCTAGATCAGTGGTTCCCAAACTGTGTGCCGTGGCACCCTGGGGTGCCTTGAGACACTTGCAGGGGTGCCTCAGGGTGGTGGTCCAAGAGTAATTCATATTCAAATTGGTCAGTATAATAAGTAAAACTTGTTTGGGGCTTCTAATTTTAAAATATGTGTACAAACAGGAGCTAATCCTATCAGTCACCACTTAATTAACCCTAAGGATGACATTTAAACACAATTTACTTAATTTAATATATTTTTACCAAATTTTTAAATAAAACCTTTTGGACTAAGGGTGCCGTGAATCAAATTCTGATACTCTAGGGCGCCGTGATTCAAAAAAGTTTGGGAACCACTGGGCTAGATGAAAATGCTGTATCATGTTCGTCAGGACACATCATTTTTAGACTTTTTGAATTCTTTAATTAATAATAATAAATGTATTTTATACTGTTTTTTTATACTGTTTTATCCAAGAATTTCGTTTCTGGCCCAAGAATTACTTGCTGGGGCTGCGCAACAATTCTTTGTCATGAGAATCACTCAGTCAGTCAGTGACGTGCGGTGAGGTCATTGCCTGGGGAGGCACTGACCTCACCGCACGTCACTGGTACCGGCGGGGGGGGGGGGGGGGGTGCAGAACAGTCCTGTAGTGATAGCCACGTCTGTCAGCATGTCCCACTCAGACCACCCCAGCAGCAACGGGGTTAATTTCCATAGCCTGGCTGTGAATATGGAAATGAAGCGTCTGGGATGGAAGGCACAGGGTAGTCTCATACGTACATTTCTCTGTTTAAAGCACTGCAGGTGTCTGAGTCCCCCGAATTAACCCCGTTGCTGCTGGGGTGGTCTGAGTGGGACATGCTGACAGACGTGGCTATCACTGCAGGACTGTTCTGCACCCCCCCCCCCCCGCCGGTACACGCGCGCCCCACCTGCCCTCCCTCCACCCGGCGAACTTACCTGTCTTCTCGGCGGTGACGGCGGCTGGTCCTCTCCACGGCGGTGACGGCGGCCGGTCCTCTCCACGGCGGTGTCAACGGCAGTCCGTCTACCAACAGGCGCCGGACTCCCCGCTGCCCGCGCCCCGCGCTGCTGCATCCTCTCACGGGTCCTGCATGTGTGATTGGACAGCGGATCCAGCACTGGATCTGCTGGCCCAATCACATCTGGGGGCGTGCGTTTATACTGGTGCCCCTGTCATTGCGGCACCAGTATAAGTGCCGCTTCCCCATTCATTTTCAATGGGCTTTTACAGCCCATTGCTGCACCCTGCCCCCCTGCCCACCCCTTCCCGCCCCACGCTGCCCGGAGTTTCAATGTAAACAGCGGGAGGCACCTCTCCCGCTGCCTCCCACCCTCACATGCAGCAGTGTAAGAGGGTGGGAGGCAGCCTGAGAGGGAGAAATGATGAAAATAATAAAAGAAGATATATAAATATCTTCTTTTTATTATTTTCATCATTATGCCTCCCCTGCCTCCCCTGACTGCACGTCCCTGCAGTCAGTTTATGTAGATAGCTAATTAGATAACTTTAGCTTAATAGCTAGATATTCTAATATGCATCCTTACAGACTTAGGGGGGTATTCAATCCCACCAGTGACAGTCCGAGCATTTGTTTTTCTCGTTTTGCTCGACATGAATATTTAGCTCGACAAGTCGAGTTCTCGCCTATTCAAACTGTAATTTCAATCCCACCAGTAACAGTCCGAATTGTCGAGCATTTGCATTTGTTTTTCTCATTTTGCTAACTGAAAATTTAGCTCGACAAGTCGAGTTCTCCCCTGCTCGACAAGTCGAGTTCTCCCCTAGAGGAAAGTGGCAATTGTCAGAGATAGGCTTCATTTTTATAGTCAATTATATAAAAGTAGATATCTTGTTAAAAATGAAAATTCTCCTATAAAAACCATTTCCAAATCAGCCGACTGCACAATGCTGGTATCTCCCTGAAGTCTCAGTACAGGAATGAGTGCTCTGAGGTAAATTGCAATGCATTGCATTGTAGAAATAAACAAAAGAATGGCAACAAACAAACTAAACATAGGTGTTTGATCAAACCAGAAGTAGACATAAATAGACATGTATACAGAAGTCTTTCAATGGGCAAAATGCAGCACAGTGAACATGAAAGGTGAGCAGAAAAAAAGATAATACTTCTTATATGCCAAATGGAATAATTTAAACAAATGCGTAATAATACAAGCTGAAAACTGATGCTGACAATGGAATAATGGGTTAAAGCATACCATATAAACATGCAGCAAATGTAAAGTTAATCAAAAGAGGAATATTTAGCAAAATATCACAAAGACAGAAGTCAAGATAAGCACTACAAACATTAGTACAATCCTGCATATACATTTAACACAATTTATGAACATGCAACAAGAGAAACTCCCTTGTCACGACAGAAATAATTGTCGAGTTAAATTTGAGGGAAGAGTGATTTCAAACAGTCGAGGTCAGGTGAATTCTTTGACATTGAATAGGCTGCAGGAATTATCTCGACAGATTTTACCCAAAATAACTCGACAAGTCGAGTTATGTTCAACTCGACAGTCGAGCAAACCGAAAACCAAATCAGGTGAGCTCTGCTCGACAAGTCGAGAAAACTAGACAATAAATAGGCGACCTCATAAATAACCAACCTCTCGTCGAGAAAACAACAAAGCTCGACAAAAATAAGGAGCTCGACAGACATTGAATACCCCCCTAATACTGTACTACTTACTTGTATCAGGCAGGTTGTATTTTTCTTTAATTATTTAAATACAAAATTTGGTACTCTTTACCTAGCACGGCGCCCACGATTTTGATCGTGGGCATCGCAGGTAAAAAAATCGCGGGCATCGCGGCCATTGAATGCACTTAAAATCAGGTGCGACGCGACCGATGCGATGGCCGCGATTTCCCATAGGGATCAATGTTAAATTTCTCAATTGACCCGTTCCGCTTCCGGGTTTGCAGGCGACAGAGCTCATGTGCTGAGCTCCGCTCTCACCAAACCCTAACGCCGCCGTTACAAGACTCCTGGAGTCTCTAAAAAACACACAAAGCCTTCAATAACGATCCCTGAGCACGACCCATCACCCGATATGGAGCGCTCTCCAGCATCCCAACAGACGCAGCAGACGCCCCAGATGCAACGAGCAGACAGGCGCCGCGGGGCGGAAAACATGGCGCCCGGAGACGCTGAATCTCCTGCACTTCCAGCATGCAAGAAGGCAGCGGCAGAAGGTATTCCCATGGGGGGACTGGCACAGAGGGGTCTAGAGACTCCGGTGACCTATCGTGAAGTCTTGGAGACAATTAATGCCACCATGTCCCCACTTCTAACAAGGGCTGTCGATGACATCACCTCTCAGATACAGAAGCTATCACAGAGAGTAAATGTGGTTGAAAACCAGCTAGGAATCACCTCACATGATATTGCCAAAACCCAGGTAGATGTGATCAGACTCACTAGAGAAAACAACCAGCTATGGAACAAAGTGGACGAACTTGAAAACAGGTCACGCAGATGCAATATTAGATTGGTCGGGCTACCCGAATCTGTGAAGGGCCCTGTTTTGACCCAATTTGTCAGCAACACTCTCCCCTCACTCCTAGGCATCACAGCTGCTTGCCAGGACATGGTTATAGAGAGGGTGCACAGGGTAGGCCCGCCACCGACCCCTAACAGGCCACGTCCAAGAGTCACGCTTTTCAAGTGTCTTAACTATCTACATAAGGTAGAGATCTGGTCGGCGTCCAGAAAAGTAAAAAACCTCACCTGGGAAGGCAATAAATTACACATCTTCCAAGATTTTTCAGCTGAACTATCAAAAATCAGGAAAACATTTTCTCCTATCTGTTCAGCCCTGGCCTCTGAAGGCAGAAAATTTGGTCTACTTTACCCCGCAAAACTACGCATATACGATGGCACCGCTTTCAAAGATTTTACCGACCCTGCTGACGCTTCAGCCTATCTTAAGGAACTCTCTCGGTCAGCCAATGATGACATCTCTGATACCTGATCTGAAATAGACATCATCTGATCTAAAGTCTTCCCTCCCATTATTTCTCAAGCATTCGGGACAGTTCTCATCAGCACCTTCTAACTTGCCCCACAGCCTGCAGCTCAGATTTTCCTCCCCTCCTCCACCCCAGCTGCTTCATAACAACTATACAGGACACTAGCTTCTGGAAACGGACGCTTCTCTCAAATCAAGTTTAGTCCCGCCTGAATATAACGGGTGGATATGGAGGCTACACATTGGGCACTTCTGACGCCAATACTGAACTCACCAAGCTACACGCCAGCATGCCGAGATGGTCGAAACATTATTTACATTTACAGTTATAAGGTTCATTTAATAAAATGTGCTCTCCTTGTCTGTCTATCCCATACCCCCCCCCCTCTACAGATGCAAGGTCTTTATAGTCAAATATGCTCTCCTTGTCTGTCTATCCCAACTCCCCCTCCCCCCCCTCCCCCCACCCTTATTCAAGTTACGTTATATACTTTTGTAATTTAAAAAAAAATTGTATAGGATATGTGTGTATACAAATCTTCACACTCATAGGTTTAAGGCGGTCCAGGGTAGGCGAGGACCTCAAAATCACCGGTAATTTCTCATTGTACTAGGTACAAATTCATATGTCTTACCTTATAGGAAGTCTTGTCCCAGGCTCTTTTGCCTGCGGTCTATTTCTAATGCTGTTATTTCCCCCTATTTCTTCTTCTTTCACCCCCCATTCTCCCTCTAACCCTCATTTTAATCAAGTAGCCGAGAATGTCCAGATAAGTGATATGTTCTTAGATATATTCCATATAAAGTATCACGAGCATATTATCCTTGCTGCCAGCAAGACCATCACGGGGAGCTGCTTCCCAAAGCAAATTGTCCACCTGTTTCACTGGTACATACCGTGAATCCCACTATTAAAATCTCCACCTGGAATGTAGGTGGCATAAATTCGCCTATTAAACGCCGAAGATTAATGGTGTATTTAAACAAAACCCACACAGATATTGCCTTTTTGCAAGAAACGCATCTTCTTCCATCTGAGGTAGTGAAATTGCAAATGATGGGATGGTGTGTTATAACCTCTTCCTCTTTCACATCCAGGGCACGTGGAGTCGTCACTTTGGCTCGGGGATCTCTCGCACTGGAGGCGACGCACACGGACACAGATGAGCACGGCAGATATGCAGTTGCCCAGGTGAAATATCAAGGTAAAACATATACCTTAGCCAACATATACGCCCCCCCCCCGCCTTTTTCAAAAGCCTTCTATCGCTCTATCATAACCCTCCTTACACCATACACAGACACTAATCTTATCATTGGAGGAGATTTTAATATGGTTTCTTCACAGATCCTAGACAGGTCTAACACCAGAAGACCACCCTCGAACTTGCCAAAAATTGGTTTAAATCTAATAATTCAGTCCCTACAGGTGGTAGATGTTTGGAGGGCCCTATACCCCACAAGCAGAGAATACACCTGTTTATCCGCCGCACATGGTTCCTTTTCTCGAATAGATTTTCTTCTAGTATCCCACTCTCTATTCCCACATATATCAAACGCTAATATAGCTCCCATTATTATTTCAGACCATGCACTGGTCTCTTTAGACATATGTCTGACTCAGGAATCCCCTCCTACCCGCTTATGGAGATTCCCTACCAGATTCATGTCTTCAAAAAAATTCAAGACCTGCTTGGAGGAGACAGTGCGAGACTATTTCCAAAATAACGTGGAATATAGACAATCAAACCCCGCGTTGTTCTGGATGACTCTGAAAGCGGTGTGGAGAGGAGCTATTTTGTCCTTCACGGCCGCCTCCAACAGGAACTACACTAATCAATACTTATCACTACAATCAGCCCTCACCACGGCATACACCACATTTCAAAGAAATCCTACAACTTCAAATAAACAACATTATATCCTGACAAAAACACACATGGAAAATTATATATCAGAAACAGGAGATAGACAACTATTTTCGGTTAATTACAAATTCCATAAATTTGGCAACAAAACAGGCAGGTTGCTGTCCAATCTTTTAAAAGGCTCAAGGAAACCCGCAATTGTGCACCCGCTACGCACATCACAAGACACTATAACAACATCTAACACTGAAATAGCACAGGTGATGCAATCATTCTATAAAGATCTCTACTCCTCGCCCAATTCTGACTCCCAATCTCAAACAACGCCTCCCACAGACCCCATCGAGTACACATCCTTCCCCCCTATGGACCACTATAAGCTTTCCAGTAATCTCATCAAACTGCTCTTCCCTCCTCACCTGCCCTATAACCGCCAAAGAGGTAGAGACAGTAATCAAACAATTAAAGCCCAACAAAGCCCCAGGCCCAGACGGCTATTGTGGATCATTTTATAAAGTTATGGCCCCCCAAGTAATCCCAATTCTTGTTGATGTCTTTAACTCCATTCTTGCTTCAGACACCCCGCCACATCACTTCAATTCAGCAATTATCAAAATTCTCCCTAAACCCGGTAGGGACCTCTCACAACCAAGCTCCTATCGCCCAATATCTCTACTAAATTTTGACTATAAAATCCTTACCAAGATCATCGCAGACCGCCTTAAATTAATCCTCCCCTCCATAATACACACGGACCAGACCGGCTTTATTTCAGGACGTCACTCCAACACTAACATACGTAAACTTATTGCCTCCCTAGCCCAGATACAATCCCCTTCTCCCCCACTAGATCACATCATCCTTTCTTTAGATGCTGAGAAAGCTTTTGATCTCGTAGAATGGCCACACCTATACCACACACTCCACTGTTTCGGTTTTCCCCCAGCTTTTATTAAATCACTTCGGACTATCTACCATAATCCCCATTCCCAAGTCTCATGTAACGGGCTGCTTTCAGACCCCTTCAAAATCGAGAGAGGTACGAGGCAGGGATGCCCCTTATCTCCCCTACTCTTTGCAATATCACTAGAACCCCTCGCAATGTCCCTCCGCTCCTCCCCCATATACAGAGGGATCCCAATAGGTCAATGCGAACTTAAGGTCTCCCTTTTTGCAGACGACATGTTATTATTTATATCAAATCCCATTACCTCGATAAAGGAAATTCTTCGGCTTATTCAGGAATTTGGATCTACCTCAGGATATAAAATAAATCCTTCCAAATCTGAACTACTTCCAATCCTACCCTCAAATTCTCCCACGCCAGCCCCCCTGTTATCCCTCCCTTTCAAACTTAATAGATCACACTTCAAATATTTGGGATTACAGATCCCCAATAATGTCAACAAGCTTTATGAACTAAACTTTACCACCACTATAAACAAGATCATAACCCAATTACAGGGCTGGCAGGACCTCCCGATCTCCCTACTTGGCAGAATTGCGGTCATAAAGTCGGTTATCTTCCCCAAACTGTTATATGTAATGCAACTATTGCCCTTTTGTCTTTCCCCACCGGATGAGGGGAGACTCAGAAAGGCGATCACCCACTTTATATGGCAAGGGAAAAAAACAAAAATCTAATTTCAGAAATTGACAATGGATAAGATAAATGGGGGTGTCCATGTCCCTAACTTTAATCTATACTCTATGCCAATCTTGGCAAGGTGTGCTATAGATTGGATACTAAACAAAAACATATACACGGACATTACCCTGGAGTCAGAGATCTTTCGTCCATTTTCACTCAATGCCCTACTTCACACCAAAAAGGCCCTCATACCGTCACACGTACTCTCACACCCTCTGTTTCACGATGTATACCTAAATTGGGTCAAAATACATAAGAAGATGAAGACAGACCATACAACATCACCATATGTATCTCTTTGGGGTAACCCATCTTTCTCTCCTTCTCTCTCAAACTCCTTTTTCCTCCAGTGGAAAGCAAAGGGACTATGTGCGGCGAACCAAATGTTTGACCCGGGAGGAACATTATTAACATTTAATAATCTAAAGGAAAAGTATGACCTTCCTAACTCTCAATTTTACATGTTTCTTCAGGCACGACACTATGTTTCCTCCTTACACATACAAACACCCATAGCCCCTCCCTCTTCGCAGCTTATGGGACTATGTCAAAAATGGATTTCTAAACCATGCAAATTGAAACATATATACGACATACTGATAACCCCGCCCTCCAAAACGTTTCTAAACACTTTATTGGTATCTTGGAAAGCTGATATCCCCACTATCACAACAACAGACACTCTCCTACACAAATTCCCAACGATACAAAGAATACTGGGCTCGGCATATCTCCAAGAAGTACATATTAGGACTATACACAGAGCGTATATGCCTCCATCTGTCCGTGCTCGCTTTGACCCATCTATTGACGCGTCGTGCCTCCGGTGTGGGAGATCGAGAGCAGACTTCTTCCACTGCTTCTGGGACTGTCCAAAAATAAGACGTTTTTGGCACAAGGTATATCTTTTTATTAACTCCAATTTCTCATTGACATTGACCCCATCCCCTACTGCGAGCCTGTGTCTAGATTTTTCCGAATGGTTTAGCTCTTCAAAAACGAAACCTCTGTTTTACATGTTCACAATGATATTCACGATAGCCAAAAAGCTTATCCTAAAGCATTGGACGGTGAAAACTGCTCCTTCTATGTTACAGCTACATAATATGATGCTCCAACACCTGTACTATGATCGAAAATCCTGGCTAACGAGGACGGTAAATGCCTCACATACTTTCAACCTCAAATGGAACCCATATATATCCACACTCAGTGCTGAACTCAAGGATAAGATTATTACCTCTTTTGACATACGTGACTGGTCAACCCTGTCCAGCTCACATACTATTGTGTAGTTTTTCCCTTTGGCTTAAGTTAGACACTCATGAGCTTCGAGAGCATTACTCCCCATTCACCCAAATTTGTACAATGTTTAAAAAATTTTAAATTGTAAAATGGTAAGATGCTTGGAAGATAGTATATATGAACTGTATATATGTACTGCTTACTCTTCTTAATCTGGTACTTCCTCAAATACTACATGTTCTTCCCCCCCCCCCCCACTCTTTTTCTCCTTCTTTCCTCCTTTCTCCCTATTTCCCTTTCTTTAAAGTTGGATTTGTAGACACACTACGAACCGCATGGACACAGTTGGAAAGCCCCATACATCTATGTGGTCGTATGTTTTGAATAAAAGATCTTGATGTTTTGTTAAGAGGTCCCAAAAAGGGACAAGGTTAACGTGATCAATACTGTTGAACACTGTGATAATCATACTGTGTCTCTCAATGTATAAAAACCATTTCTTTGAAAACTCAATAAAAAAGTTATTAAAAAAAAAATTAAAATTCTCAATTGACCCAATTTTACTGTTCAATGCCTCAATTGACCCGATTTTTCCATAGGAATCAATGTTAAATGGCCCACAGAGGCCAAATAGGCACCCTAAAGTGTGAAATGGCCCCCACAATTGTTAACGCCACCCCATGATCAACGTGAACCCGAAGCGTGGCGAGCGCAGCGAGCCCGCGCGGGGCGGCGGTACGCGTCCTACGACCTTTTCATACCCCCACTATCCATGTCGGCGTGGAGTTGAGAATAGAATAGTGTGGCGAGCGCAGCGAGCCACCGAGCCCGAAGCGTTTACCTGTGAAGGTATCCGCGTGCGCTCGCCACGCTTCGGGCTCGGTGGCTCGCTGCGCTCGCCACACTATTCTATTCTCAACTCCACGCCGACATGGATAGTGGGGGTATGAAAAGGTCGTAGGACGCGTACCGCCGCCCCGCGCGGGCTCGCTGCGCTCGCCACGCTTCGGGTTCACGTTGATCGTGGGGTGGCGTTAACAATTTGGGGGGCCATTTCACACTTTAGGGTGCCTATTTGGCCTCTGTGGGCCATTTAACATTGTTTCCTATGGAAAAATCGGGTCAATTGAGGCATTGAACAGAAAAATCGGGTCAATTGAGACATTTAACATTGTTCCCTATGGGAAATCGCGGGCATCGCGTCGGTCGCGTCGCACCCGATTTTTTTGTGCATTCAATGCCCGCGATGGCCACGATGGGCGCCGTGCTAGGTAAAGAGTACCCAAAATTTAAATAAAAAAAATGTGTATTTTTGAATTGATACAGTATTTACAGTAAATAAATGACCTTCTGTGAAGGAAATGGCATTTTTATTGCACTTGTTTGATACCTAGATTATTAAACACATAGGGCCAGATGTGTCGTGCTTCAAAAAGGTATAAAGTGGAAAGTGATAAACAACCAGCGAATCAGCTCCTACCTGTCATTTTCAAACTCAGCCGATGACATAACAGTTAGTGGCAGATTGGCTGGCTGTTTATCACTCTCCATTTTATCACTTTTTGAAGCTTGATACATCTGGCCCATAATCAAATTATTCAAGGTATTCAAGAGAAATGATCTTCAGAAAAATCAATTACAGCAGTGGTTCCCAAACTTTTTTAATCACGGCGCCCTAGAGTATCAGAATTTGATTCACGGCAAAAAGGTTCAAAAGGTTCTTATTTAAAAATTTGGTAAAAATATATTTAGTTAAGTAAATTGTGTTTAAATGTCATCCTTAGGGTTAATTATGTGGTGACTGATAGGATTAGCTTCTGTTTGTACACATATTTTATAATCAGAAACAAGTTTTACTTATTATACTGACCAATTTGAATATGAATTACTCTTGGACCACCACTCTGAGGCACCCCTGCAAGTGTCTCAAGGCACCCCTGGGTGCCACGGCACACAGTTTGGGAACCACTGAATTACAGTATCAATAAACTGCACAGCTATGACTAAATTAATGACTAAAATTAGACAAAAAATGTTTGACAAGATCCACTGACTAAAACTTGACTAAGACGAAATAAAAAAATGTCACTAAAATTTGACATTTAATTTTGTCAACTTTTAGCAAAAGTGACTAAGAATAAAACTAATTAAGATACCCCTGAGGAAATAAACACTGGGGGCGGGATGTACGAAGACAAAAATGTGGTAAAACCCCAATTTTACCAGATTTTCAAATTTAGCAAAGCCCGGCCGCACCGTCTCCGGCAGGCATGGTATCGCCACCTTTGGGTCAGACCCTGGGGACCGCCGCAGAGCCCAGGAGGTGATGGAGACCCCCCTACTCTCTCTAACGTCCTCTATCTGCCCCTCCAAATGGCCTGTCTCCTCTTCTCATCAGGTGGGACCATAGGAACAACATTGTGAATCCCCCCCGTGCCTGCTTATGTATAGCTGTCACAGTCCCAGGTCTGGAAGAGGCGCCCTGTTCTCTCCTCCTCCCCAGTGCTGGAGATGTCGCTGCTGCCACTTCAGCTGGTGCTCCAGTCACTTCCACAGTGCTGCCAGGATATGGAGCAGCAGTCCCCCTCGCGGGAAGGGCACACGGGGGGGGGGGGTTATCGTGGACCCCCCTCCTCTAATTCGCTGACCCCCCTGCGACCACCCCTCCCATGTTTCATGGACCCCCGCGAGAAGGGGGGATGCCGTGCCGCCCCCAGCAGGTGCCACCCATAGGCACGTGCCTCACATACCTAGTGGGAAATCCGGCCCTGCAAAATACACTAATTTTCCTCTCTCAGTTCACAGGCTTATTCAGCATCACTTTTATGTAATTGTGTATAAGACTTTTTGTTATACACACTTGCATGTTCTATCCATGCCAATGATTTTCAACCTTTTTACATTGGCCCCCACAGGAAAAAAACACACCTATTGGCCCCCATACAAAAAATAATCACACTGGTCCCCACAGGTAACAAAAATAAAATACCCTGGCCCTTTACATGAAAAGAAGAGACCAGTAAATAACAGTTGAACTGGTGGTGGCTGTAAACTGGTTTGGGCATCTCTTGATCTGGGGGCACACTTGACAACAGCTCAATGCACACTAGTGTGCCACGTCACAGTGGTTGAAAAACACTGATCTATGCAATAATCAATGCTATTTTGCTCTATTAGTTTGACCCACTGTATTGTACTCTGACAACATGTGCAACAGTACAATGTGATGTGTCACTACAGACTACAGTGCAGATTTGTCATAGGAATCTATAGTTGTACTTTTGTCTCCGTACAGAGTTAACATTCCTGGTGATTTCTTCATATTCCAAGGGTCATTGGGGATGGAACGCGTAAACTAGGAAGTAGGAGGCAGCCTCTGCATCCCCCTGCAATAACGACAATGATCAGCGAACTACAGAGTGAGTGTGACAATACCTGGATATTACTTCGTAAACATAATGCTACCATCAATGAAGTAAAGGCTGTAACAGACGCGCTGTCAGTTTAATGTATAACAATCTACTTAACTTTCAGGCATTTTAAATTTTCATACACTGTCCCTGTCCTGTCTTGTGTCATTACTGCTCACCTTTCTCTCCCTCTGTTATGTGCACAGACTGAACAGCTGAATACAGCATTACAGATGCAATGTTTTCTGAGAACCCTAGGTACTGTACAGAAGGAAGAGTTACTACTTTTGTATCTTATGGTTTGGAAGCTAGGATCCAGTGCCACTAACATCTACAAACTGTGTGGTTATATGTCAGTCACCAAGGCAAAAGCATATTCCTACTGGGCCTATTGTCCTCTAACAAAATGAGAATAAATCATTAATGAAGGGGAAATTGGATGCTTTTGTATATTAAACCCTCAGTTACTTCACAGTTTATTGGACATTAAGGACCAAATGTATCAAGCTTCAAAAAGCAATAAAATGGAGAGTGATAAACAATCATCCATTCAGTTCCTGACATGTTACAGGCTGGGTTAAAAAATGACAGTTGGGGGCAATTGGCTGGTTGTTTATCACTCTCTACTATATCACTTTTTTGAAGCTTGATACATTTGTCCACTCTTGCCTCCATATGTGTGACTTGTGGGGACCTGAATAAAGGTCCCCACAATGTCAGATGTCTCACCAGTGTTGGTGTGCTGTCTGGTCTGTGTCCCTATAAGGATAGATATACAAGTGCACACACACACACACACACACACACACACACACACACACACACACACACACTGCCGATCCTACTCTTTGTCCCCTAGAACATAGTCATAAGATACCTACCCAGCCAAAGATCATACATTAATAACTATCCTTGTGTATCAATGCTTATTTCCTGTAGATTGTAAGTGTACAACTGTCTACAGTTTGTTTTATCACTGTTTTCAATTGTAAAGTGCAACAGAATTTTCTGCACTAAATAAGAAACTGATAATAAATGATATATTACATGCACTGCCTGTTCTCCCCCCCCCCCCCCTTGCCTCAGGAACAAACATTACCTACCCCCACAGCCCAAGGAACATACACTACCTACCCCCACAGCCCACATAAGTTCTGATTATCTGGCGGCCGGTGACACATTTCAAATAGCCGCTGACTGGGTAGGGGAAGCTTATGCTGCACAGTGCGCTCTGTGTATAGCAGTGAGCTGAGCGCCGGGGGGAAGGTGGGTGACTATTACTTGGGGGGGGGGGGGGGGGGAATGGCACCCTGCCCCCCAGACCATCCTGCCACTGATGGGGCATCATAGTATGTTTCACTAGGGGCACTGCAGCTCCTTGCTATGCCTGTGGCTAGGGGATGGACCACTCTTCCCTCACATTGCTGCAGTTACCTCTATGGCCATAGCCTGTGGGAAAGTACTGCAGACATGTCAGTCTTCTGTGGGGGACATGGGTAATTATTTATGTTCTATTGTTTTTTTTTTTCCTGTGAGGCCAATGTGTTATATATTTATTCTGTCTGAGGACACATTTGACCATTGTGCCACATTTATGCCCAAACATTATGCCACACTGAAGCCCCCCCACACACACACACACACACTGTCATCATTCCAAATGCTAGTGCCGCCCATAATGGCACAGTGTACTCACAGCAGGAATATTTAGCATTACGCAGCAGCCGGCACAGCAGTCACAGCCTTAAGCTGGCCAAACATCTACAGATTGATTATCAGATTGGGCTGGTTGGGACACAAACCTGGTAATATGTGAGTGACACATTGGCAGTTTTCCAGCATTTCAAAGCAAATGGTCAACTGTCATTTGCTCTCATCCATTACCAGGTTTTTGTTCTAACCAGCCAGATCAGACAATTAGGGGGAAATTTACTAAAGGAAATTTGTAAAAAAAAAATAGGTGTATTTGTGTCCAGAAATACACTTATTTTTGATATTTACTATCCCGAAAATACGGCAATTCGTAGTCGTATTGATGTGCTATCAATACGAATAGGAATTACCATATTTTCAGGATAGTAAATGTCAAAAATAAGTGTATTTCTGTTTACAAATACACCTATTTTTTACAAATTTCCTTTAGTAAATTTCCCCCTTAATCTGTAGATGTATGGCCAGTTTCAGGGAGGGATGTATTAATATGGCCAGTTTTAGGGAGGGACATCACCGCCCTTCGCCACGCCCCCGCCGCGATGCCAGCGCATATGGAGGCCCCCTCGATACCTGTACTGTGGTGTGCGGGGGGTCTCCGTCACCTCCCAGCTGCCTACTGCTCCCCTGCAGCCGGGACAGCTCAGTGTGGCTGTCCCCGGCGCCTCCTCCTCCCTGCAGCCGGAAGGACGTCTGGCTGCGTTGCTAGGGGGAGGAAGGGCTTACCTTCCAAGGACCTGCAAGAATGTAAGCTGGAGAGAGGGGGAGAGGGGGTCGGCGAGGGTCTTAATACATAGGAAAATGCGGTAAAATGTGTGTTTTACCGCATTTTTCCCTTAGTACATACCGCCCTTAGTGTGTGCCTCCTACAAGTCTGCTGCTGCTGCTCTCCTTGGGTCAGAGGAGCATGAGATATGCTGCTCCAATCAGAGTTCAGCACATGCTCCTCTGTTATTACTTAGTAGTTTAGTGCCCCAACCAGACCCTATTGTCCGCCTGCAACTGCCACCACCAGTTTCCTTCTGTGGGATGGGCACCCAGCTTTCTATGCGAGTGGCAGCTCCCTCTTTAGTACAGCACACTAAGCAGCCGCATACCTGGTGTATACGCCGTGCCGGCCCTGAATCTTGGAGTCTCAGGGCCCTGCTGAACCTTGGCCTGGCCAGTATCCAGTTACATCCATGGCATCTGCTTACTTCGTGGGAGGGAAATGTATCAAACCCTCAAGACCTCTACCTACTACAGTATCATTTAGCTTGAACCATATAAAACATTGACAGAAGCTAATTGGTTGCTATGAGCAACTTCTCCAATTTATGTCTCTCCGAGGTTTAAATATCTCCCCTCATGATACATATGATGCAATGTATTTTGAATGTAAGGCATCCCGCCACTCATTGAACGCATAAGGACATTTACTAATAGTATAGGCTTGATGAAAATGACAATGGGATGCTTTCCTGGTAAGAGCTATCCATTGTGAAAGAAGGTCATCCAGGTTTAGGACCTGGCAGTCCTTTTGTCCCTATGTCAAGTGACTTGTGTGCCCTGTGGGGGCTGTGAGGGATCTAGTTGGTGTTGAGATATTAAAACAGACTGAGACTTGATATGTAATTACTTTGGATGGACAGCAGGTGGAGCTGTTGTGTATGTGTTTATATGTTTTAGTGTCTGTGATGTTTATTGCACTTGTTTGTTCCTGTGTGTGATAGACTTCTGAAGGTGACAGGAAGGAGTATGCAATGATTGCTGCTCATACTCGTACAGGTGTCTTGTTCTGATTATCAGTTTGAATTGATCGGTTCCAGTTTCATTATTGTCAGTCGAGTTGCATATACACCACAATAGAATGGTATGGCCGCCATCTTGGTTCGCAAGATGAGTTACATAAATGGAGTATAGGAATCAGGTGAAATAATATTGCGAACCCCGTGCGCAGCCATACTACTACTACACATAAAATCAAAGCCCACACTCACAAATAATAAAATATAGATAAATGATTTTAATTCACATCACATACTGTAGTTTAAATGGTAAAACACAATCTTCCCTGGACATATTTTGAATCTGTGTGTTCCGTCTCTCATGCGCATCGCTTCGGTTCTTGTTTAAAGTGCGCAACTTGTACCATTCAGAAGTTATGGACCAAATACATATATAATGTTTTACATAAGGACAATAAAGTTTGAAGATCCGGATGAAACAGGATTGCACAGCTTGACTTCTAGGCCTGTGACAAGCCATGGACAAAGAAACAGATGTACATTCTTCTGTACCAATCAAAGAGAAGCGAAATCTGACCTCTTGGCCAATGTAGAACTTTACCATCCCCTTTTGTCTAGACACTATATAAGGTTGAACCCAGCATAAGGAAGCTCTCTTTTCCATTCATTCTCTCTTCTAATTTGGACTGTACTCTGTATAGAATATAGGAGACTCGGACCGAGTAGCGCAGTGTGTTGAGAGACAGTAACTGATCTTTCCCTTGTATTTGTATTTGAGCCGATTGTATTTGTATCTGTTTTTCCCCTGTTAATTAGATATTGTTTTGTATTGTATAGAGATTTGTATATATATGCTGTTACTTGCCTATATATCTCTGTAACCCCCTGCTGTCCGCTAGGGACTCAAGAATATAGTTAAGGACTTTATACCCTTATTCCGGAATTTATACCGAGTCTCGACTATTATTTGCAATAAGCGGAAAGGTTTAAAGGGAAATTATACCTGGTGTTTTTACTTATAATTAAGTACTAAGTACTGCGAAAGGATACCGCCTTCAGGGTGTCAGTTTAGGGTGTTTTATACACAGATAAGGTACGCTACGCAGGGGGAGAGATGTCAGATGTGCAGAAAGAATTAGATTTGAGTGAGTTATTTTGTTTCTGTGCAGGGTAAATACTGGCTGCTTTATTTTTACACTGCAATATAGATCTCACTTTGAAGTAAAACCCCACCCAAATCTAATTCTCTATGTACAAGTAACATCTGCCCCACATGCAGTGCACATGGTTTTGTCATTCTATGAAGGATTTTGTCAGAAAGAGTGAACTAGAATAAGGCCCACAGTACATAAACTGCGCACTTCACTAATTATCCATCGGTTTGATACTAATTAGGTATTGACATTATATAAACAAGTTATACCACAAAGAGCTTTCTGGTGTGTGTGCCTACTGATTGAAATATAACTCCAGAGGTGAGCCTGACTGCGTGGGTAATGCACGCTATGCCAACAGTTTGGATCCCTCTCTGGGGTCCAGTCCTTGGGCCTTATTTTGGTTCATTCTTTCTGACAAAATCCTTCTTAGATGGGCAAAACCATGTGCACTGCAGGTGGGGCAGATGTAACATGTGCAGAGATAATTAGATTTGGGTGGGGTTTTACTTCAAAGTGAGATCTATATTGCAGTGTAAAAATAAAGCAGTCAGTATTTTCCCTGCACAGAAACAAAATTACTTACCCAAATCTAATTCTCTCTGCACATGTTACATCTGCCCCCCCTGCAGTGCACATGGTTTTGTCCATCTAAGAAGGATTTTGTCAGAAAGAATGAACCAAAATAAGGCCCTTTCTCAGGGGTTCTCATGGAAAGAAACATATAGGATCCTATAGTGTAACGCAATCTACAGTATAGATGGAATTGCCCACCACTTCCAAGCACTAGAATGTATTGCATTCCAAGGTATGATGCATATGTGGTAAGTGGTTAAACCTCCAATAACTGCATCTACGGAGGTTTGAGTGCATTTTTAGCAATGGTATACCCGCCCTAGGTCTGTTGTTGAGCAACATTTAATCTTCATATTATTAAGGCATGTGTCTTTTCTCTTTATTATTAGATTTTACTTACACTGCTTTTTAGTGTGCTAAGTACATTCCAGGTGTTATTTCTGTGGGTAGCCTTACTGGGAATTTCCGACTTCCATAAGGCCAGATGTCACTACTTATGCTGGCCACACATCAGACCAACTTTCCTCCAACCATCCAACTAGTTGCTTGGATGGAATAAAAACCTGGTACTGGATAGGAGCAAATGTAATTTGTATTAAAGTAATTTGTTTCAAAAATCTGAAACTGTCACTGACAATGTACTGTAGTTGGCAGTGCCGTCTTTCCCATTGGGCACGATGGGCAGTTGCCCGGGGGTCCCCGGCCCAGACCTAGGGGCCCCCGGCCCAGACCTAGGGGCCCCCGGCCCAGCCCAATGGGAAAGATGGTGGCCGGGGTCCGGGAATCCGCTCACCCTCGCTGGGGGATCCGGGCAGGGGGATCAGGGCGGTGGCGGCAGAGGCGTAGCGAGGGCGGTGCCGGTGGAGCACCAGCTCCGGGCGATGGAAGCTATCCTGGCGCCGGAGCCGTCCCAGCACCGCCAGCTCGCCCGCTCCATCTCCCCTGCTCGCTCCCACCGCGGCTTGCTGTGTGCGGGAGACGTGATGCTATTTAAAATTCACGTCTCCCTCTGGACCGCCAGCCAATAGGCGCTTGCGGTCCAGCAGCCAATCAACTGGTGGCTGCTGGACCGCGAGCGCCTATTGGCTAGCGCGGTCCAGCGGGATATGTGAATCTTAAATAGCAGGCGCAGCAGCACACACTAGTGCACTGTTACAGCGGGGACTGGGAGCGCCTGGGCAGCGGACAGCTGGGGGGTCCCCACTGTCAGATGTCGCGCGCAGGGGCGATCCGCGGCACTGCTCCCCTCTCGTGACAGCCATCACAGCCGCCGCAGCTAACATCATCATCCCGCCCACCCGGCTCCCAATGTGCTGGTAAGTTGTGGCCATCAGAAGGGGGACCATGCTCGAGCTCCAGTATAACAAACCTAAAAGAGGTCCAGACTCACCACCCTGGTGTTGGATGGTATGGGTATGTTGGGGACAGTGAAAGAGTAGGGTGTGTAATTGGGAGTGGTGTAGAGGAATAGGGAGTGAATGTGGCACAAACAGGGGGACTAGGGTGTATATGTGAGTAAAGCTTTATAGGGGGTCTGTGGGTGGAACAGGGTGTTTGTGGTGGGGATAGAGGGTTATGGGGTGTATGTTGGGGGACAGGGTGTTTGTGGTGGGGATAGAGGGACGTGGCAATGAGGTCTCTCCTCTTATATGGAATCAGTATGGGAATTCTGTAAGGGGCAGTAATATGGGCAATGTTTAAGGGGCACTACGAGGGGAATTATGTGTAAGGGACATTACGCCGGAAGCTGACTGGCTGCCGCACGGAGCCAGAGAGGTGAGGGTTGGGGAGGTGACTGTGGGCTCCTGGGCAAACTAATTTGGGGGAGGGTCCAGTGAACTAGGTTGCCCAGGGGCCCTTCCTAATGTTAAGACGGCCCTGGTAGTTGGACCTATTTTATTTCAACAATTTCACTGAATGTTTTTGTCCATTCTCCTGAGTTTGTGAACAAATTGCTTATTGGCATTTACCCTCATACAATACCAGATTTTCAGTCCAACCAACCAAGTTGTTGGATGGTTGGAGGAAAGTCAGTCGGATGTGTGGCCTGCATTACTTGCAGAAGCTATTGCAAATAACTGTCAGGATAATGTTTTAGGGTCTTGCTTTACAACAGGAATGGGGAACCTTTGGCCCTCCAGCTGCTGTTAAACTACACATCCCAGCATGCCTTGCAATAGTTTTAGCATGGCCAAATAGCAAAACTGTAGCAGGGCATGCTGGGTTATGTAGTTCAACCACAGCTGGAGGGCCAAAGGTTCCCCATGCCTGCTTTACAAGTTCTCTCAACTAAAGAGTTATGTTACCTATACATTTAAGATAACGTAAACTGAATCTTTTTCATTTTCTTTGCAGAATTTGGTGCTGGTTTGGCCGGTTTTGGTGTTTTCTTCCTTATATTTGGTGTTTTGCTATATTTTGACACTGTTCTTCTAGCATTTGGAAATGTAAGATATTTTCCCTTTATTAAGCATCCATGCTTGCCTTCAGACTGAAGGCATTGTTCTAAAACTTTGACTGATTTGATCTTGTAGATTTTGTTCCTGTCAGGCCTTGCTCTGATTATAGGCCTCAGACGGACTTTCAGTTTCTTCTTCCAGCGGCAGAAGCTGAGAGGCAGTTCCTTCTTCTTAGGAGGAGCCTTACTAGTCCTCCTGCGCTGGCCTCTCATTGGGATGCTGTTTGAGTTCTATGGATTCTTTAGCCTTTTCAGGTAACTTTGCCCTACTGCTTTAATATGCATAATTCGTAATGTTGTCTAGGCAGACCTAGGTGCACTACATTACAGCATATTTAATAGTCTTAATAATAATAGTTTTATTGCATTGTAAATACTCATTGTCAATAAATATTAATTTAGTAAGATTTTGTGTATATATATATATATATATATATATATATATATATATATAATTCCAAATACTGCAGCACTCCAGTCCTTATGAAACAATAGTGAAAAGTTTAATGAGCAACGTTTCAATACAAAATGGCTGTATTTTCTTCAGCCATTTTGTATTGAAACGTTGCTCATTAAACTTTTCACGATTGTTTCATAAGGACTGGAGTGCTGCAGTATTTGGAATTATATGTGGCTGTGTATGCTGACTGCGGGCACCCGTGAAAGCTGTGTGACTATAAGCGGCCGTGCCGGACCACCATGCTACGATATATATATATATATATATATATATATATATATATATATATGTATGAAGTGACACTTAATTGTGTCTCTTTAAACTTTAATTATCTGCCACCGTGCAGTTCAAATCTTATGAGTGCCATCCATTTGCTGTTGATATATTTTACTTTTGGATGGAGCGGCACCGAAGTCTCCTACTTATTTTCTGACGAGTGCCGGGACCCTCCCAATATATATAGCAAGTGGGTAACTGGACTCCAAGGAGCACACATATCTAGGAAAAAGACAGGGAATATTTCCATCTGCCTATTCTGGTTTAAAAAGATACACAAGTTTTTAATACTATTTAGAATTTTGGATTAAAGGTCAATTGTGATTTTAAGCTCATAGGTATTGGATCTAATTTACATCTTATTGAAAGTGGTCCATCTTGACCAGGATGAGTTATTCTTTGTAGTGGGATCATTAGTCCCCCTAAGGGGAATTTCCCCCCTTTTTTTATTTTTCTTTTTTTATAACCACATTAAGGCACATATTCTATTGTAAGAAATAAAGTCCACTATCCAAGTGGGTGATACTTAAATCAGATCAAATCACTCCAGGCCAAGATAGGCACTTACACTATTATGAAAACCCCTGATGAAGTCTCCAAGAGACGAAACGCTTCGAGTACTAATATTTTTTTAGATTGAAATATATGTTATATTAATTTCATTGATTTGAAAAACAGTGTAAAGGACATCACACACCGAGGGCGCTGAAGACACTACTGTTGGTATATATACCGAATATACTCGAGTATAAGTCGACCCGAATATAAGCCGAGGGACCTAATTGTACAACAAAAAATGGGGAAAACTTATTGACTCAAGTGGGACCCGCACTCGAGTATAAGCCGAGGGGGGCTTTGTCAGCATAAAAAATGTTCTGAAAAAGTAGGCTTATACTCAAAAATATGGTATATATATATATATATATATATATATATATACAAGGATGTCAGAGGCACTCACGGGACTTTGAGAAATAATAAATTAGGCGTCGGACGCCACAGTTTTGATCATTTTAATTATATCTCAAAGTTCTGTGAGTGCCTCCGACATCCTTGTATATATATATATATATATATATATATATATATTATTGAACACCACAGTGTGTTGCAGCGGTGCCCCCACGATCCACCTTATACATCATCCACTGGTGCGGCACTCATCTTCTTGAAAAACAACATGAACTCCAGTTTAATAACAACATTTCAATGCTTTTGCTCAAGCATTTCATCAGGCATTGAGTATAAAACACAAAGCTCTCAGCTTATATCCCCAAGCAATTAAACTCTATATTGCAACCGGTGTCAGCGTCCCTTTCAGGTCGTGGCTGGTGCATCTGACGTCACTGCGTAATGCACAGTATCAACATACTGTACCATCACCATAGCACGCAGTGTGTAAACAAAGGTATAACAAAAAAACGGCAACTGAAAAAGGAATGATAATACATAAATAGCACATCATACCAGTAGGTGGAGACTAGTCAAAAAGCATCGATTTAAGGATAACCATCTATAACAACAAATCGGGGCATATAATGACACTGCAAAAAACTTGTGGAATATTGTACAAACAGATACAGATCTAGAACTTAATGACACTCGTCTTATGTCATGATACAGTAGCGGGAGAAACTAATGGGACAATTTAGTTAAGACCGATATAGGGTTAGAACCTACATCTTTTAGAAAGATGACACCAGGATACCATAGATGTACATGCACAACCTGTCACTATATGCTCCCTGGTAGTGAATTTTGCCATCCCCTTTCCGGTGTAAAATACTAAATTAAATTCTCATTGAATTGTAATTCCCATTACGTTGTTTATCTGATAATTTGCCCTTGTGGGCTTTTGTTTATAGGGAAAACGGAGACCACTTTTAAAACCAGAATGAATACACATTGCTCCGCCATTTATGCCACCTTAAACAGTGGCACTAGTGAACAACCGGTGATCAGGCATTTTGCCAATCTGTTCGATCAAGTACTGTATGATCGACCATATACCTGAAAATAAGAGAGGGGGCAATAGAAGTTTAAACCTCCTTCAATGCGAAAGTAGATGGATACATCGCTTGAGGACAATGACCCCTAGGAGACTTGGGGCTAGATTCTCTAAGCTTCAAAAGTGATAAACTGTAGAGTGATAAACAGCCAGCTAATCATCTCCTACCTGCCATGTCACACACTGTGTTTGAAAAATGTCAGACAGGAGCTGATTGGCTGGCTGTTTATCACTCTCCAGCTGAAGCTTAGAGAATCTGGCCTATTCTGAGCAAGTAAATCTTAACAACTATCCCCCTCCTATATATTAATTCTGGTCTCAGCAAATTATGCTATTTTGATGTATTTAATATCCTATTTGCATTTTGGCTTGGTAATATATAGCATTTATTAATTTGATAGCAATTATGTGCCCCGATTTGTTGTGATAGATGGTTATCTTTAAATGTATGCATTTTGACTAGTCTCCACCTACTGGTATGATGTGCTATTTATGTATCATCATTTATTTTTCAGTTGCCGTTTTTTGTTATACCTTTGTTTACACACTGCGTGCTATGGTGATGGTATGTTGATACTGCGCAAAAACAAAAAATAGCAAGCTTAAGTGATCCTGTATTTCACTTCTCAGGTTTGCACCCATGGGAACGCCCATTTGCATGCATGCTGGGAAATCGGAGTGCGAGGAGGGCTGCCATTCGTGCGGGCGGCATTTATATGAGCCGCAAAGCTGCAAATTTTGCAGCTTTGCGGGTCAACCAGAAAGAGAGCCAATATTGGCACCCATACAGCAAGCACAAAAAATCCTACTGTGTCCGATCGTTGATTAGTGATTGGATTGGATATAAAATAACTTCAATACATTTTTCTTTTTGTTTTCTTAGAGGATTCTTCCCGTTAGTTTTTGGATTCCTGGGATCCTTGGGAAATATTCCACTTCTCACTAAGGTAAAAGTTATATATATATATATATATATATATATATATATATATATATATATATATATTTATAAAAGTGAACGAAAAAAATCAAGAATGTCATAAAAACTTCACCAGACAACAGATTTGTTCACAACACAAAAGAAGAGGCAACAATACTACACCAATCTTATCTTCTGGGGCCGATTCAGGATCACTCAGTGTGATCCGAATTTGACCCCAGCCCCGATGGTCTGAATTTGCGGATGGGAGGGAGGGCCGGGGGGGTGAAACAGTGCTGGAGCAGGGTAACGCCCAGCATTTTATGGGTGTACCGATGAAAACGCTGGGCGTTCCCCTGGTTCCGAGCCTTACTGAATCTGGCGCCCTGTGTAGTTAGTCCTATTGATCTATTCCAAGTGATATTGTGTGTCAGACAATGGCCTGTATATTGGGACACTACCACATGCTTTAATACACAGTACATTTACAAGAGAGAAAAATAAACTATTTTTGGATTTATTGTGTGTAGTAGGTATACACTTGTCTGATGGGGTGTTTTTGGCCCCGGCGTCTCAATTGGGATGATATTTTGTAGTTGGGATCGGTCCTGTCAGGGTTTTAACAGTCGGGATTCTGACATCGGTGTAATGACTGTGTCGGAGGTCATTGTGTGAAATGTGGTGGTTTGTCACAGCAGCTTAAGAGATCAGGAAGCCACTAGACTGCTAAGCATATTGAAACCAATGGCTTACACACAGGTGTAGTTGTGTATTTTGGTGTTGGTTCCACCTACTTTTGATTTGGTGTCACCTACGTGAGACCACTTCTAGAAATTTTTCCAGGGCCACTTTTAGAACCTTGGGCCTGCTTCCTAGTCAGCATTCATATAATGGCTGTAGACTTCCTGACTACATCCGATTAACTGATTATCGTGTAAAAAATGCTTGTCTTTTGTTTTTGTACATTGTGCTGTACATTCCTATAAGCAGTGGCAAAAGCAGGATTTATAGAGGGGGGTTTCTAAATGCAGACCACAATCTCCACTTTGCAGAACATTGAAGCAAGTGCAGGAGGCTGGGGGAGCATTAATAGAACCTAGCAGCGATGCTGGGCACTAATGTAAACATTTTTACACACGCTGCAAACTTTGCAGAAGAAGCTGCCACCGCTGGGCATGTGCAGCAGCTCCACTCTGTCCCTTAAACTTAATTAGGTAACCCGGAAGCTGATTTTGCATATAGTAAGGAATACATTCTCAAATATATTGTTAATCGGTACTATAATTATTCATACTTGTGTTCTTTGCAGCTTTTTCAGAGCCTGGCTGGAAGTGATACGACCATGGTATAAACTACGGCCACAATCTCAATGTACATGTTGAAGCTTACATACTGACACCTGACCCAAATGCAGCCTATCCAAATGTGTAAATAATGTAGAACTGCACGAATCTGCATGTATCAGTACAATCAAAGTCACATGCCAACACGCATGACCAAAACTCTGTTTTAAAGTCTAGATTCTAAATATTTAACATAAGATTAAAATAAAACTTGAACCATATGCTTGTAGAACTAATGAGTAAAATTGTCATTATTTATAATATATTTATATGAGACTAGTGACTTATGGATAGTAAGCTAAAAACAAATGTTGGTACAGGTGTGTCTATTATTATATTAGGGCTTTTTATTATAGACACAATGGGCCTGATTCAGACCTAATCGCTAGGCTGCGTATACTTGCAGTCTAGCGAACAGGTCAGTGATGCCTGCCGCCTCGCTGAACTAGAACACATCCCCTGGCATGCGGCTGAAGAGGAGTGAACTCATTCGATGGTCGCACACCATCAAATGATTTATCTCTCCTTCGTTAATAAAAGTCAGAGTAAGATGAGCAAAAAGGTGGTAGATGCTGACATTCGGCGGCCAATCGGAAGCCGACTTTCTCAGCTCCTGATTGGCCGCCTAGCCATCATTCTGATGAGAGGCGCGGAGGATGAAGGATCTCTGCGCCTCTCAGTCCGACGCGGAGAGCTCCAGGAATCACCGGAAGCTTGAAGAAGATGGAAGAAGCCCAGGACTACGGCGGATCAAGACTGAAGAACTTCCATGGAGGACCTGGGTGAGTATGATTTCCTTCCACAGGTCCACCATGGATTTCTTCGGACTGGACACCGACCCCGGACACCGGACAACGGAGCCAGGGACCCGGGACCCAGGGACCTACCGACAGGATCAAGATAGGTAAGTATCAGTATATGTGTGTTATGTATGTATTAAAGTTTTATTTTTCTGGTGTGTCAGTGTGTATTTATTTAACAATTTTTTTAACTGTGGAACTACAAGACCCAGCGGGCCGTTTAATGCCCAGCAGGCTGGGACTTATGGTTCTCCAAGTCCCAGCTTGCGGGGGAGGCTTGCTGGGACTCATAGTTCCACAGTTTAAAACAATAGTTTTTCAATCTATTTTTTTTACACTGAATCAGCCCGGTGGCCACCGCACAGGGCCACCGGGGACAGCACCAGGCTTCAGCCTGGTCAGGTAAGTCCTGGAGGGGGGGGACCCCTTTATTGGGGGGGTCCCCACTCCCCCAGGGCCACTGGCCAGGCTGACTGGTCAGAGGGTTAATGCTTTGGCCAGGGGGACTTGTATAAAAAGTCTCCCCTCGGCTGTGGCATTTCCCTGCTGGCTGGTTTGGCCTGGGGCTGGTTCTTAAAATACGGGGGACCCCTAGTCATTTTGTCCCCCATATTTTGGGAACCAGCCCCGGACCTGGGGCTGGTTGTTAAAAATCAGAGAACCCCTATTTGTCGGGTTCCCTGATTTTTAATTACCGGTCCCGGCTCTGTCAGCCTGGTGCTGGTTACAGCTGGGGGGGGGGGGGGGGGGGGGGGCTTTTTTAACACTAAAGCCTGCACGGATCTGACTGATCCGTGCAGGCTTCTGCCAAATACGACAGGAAAATAAGGTGTATTTTCCTGCCGTATATTCGTGGCAGTTTTACACTAATTAGCAGCCGTATTTTCAATACGGCTTCTTAGTAAATCAGGAACCACCATTCTTTTGAATGGTGATTTCTGTCGTATTCTATCGATGGTGTAGACATTCGTATTTGTAAATACAAATACGAATGTCCCATCAATATGAATACGAATATTTGTATTTTTGGCATAGTAAATGCCAAAAATACGAATACACCCAAAAAATTCGTATTTTCGTAGGAAAATACGATTTTGTTCTACTAAATCATCTTAGTAAATTTCCCCCAATGTGTTAAGTTGGTTAAGTGTCAGAGCAATGGATAAGCACAGTTTTTTACGCAAATAACAGAATCACAAATATCCATAATACACTGCTCAAAAAAATAAAGGGAACACTAACATAACACATCCTAGATCTGAATGAATGATAATATTCTTATAAAATACTTTGTTCTTTATATAGTTGAATGTGCTGACAACAAAATCACACAAAAATTATCAATGGAAATCAAATGTATTAACCCATGAAGGTCTGGATTTGGAGTCACACTCAAAATTAAAGTGGAAAAACACACTACAGGCTGATCCAACTTTGATGTAATGTCCTTAAAACAAGTCAAAATGAGGCTCAGTAGTGTGTGTGGCCTCCACGTGCCTGTATGACCTCCTTACAATGCCTGGTCATGTTCCTGATGAGGTGGCAGATGATCTCCTGAGTGATCTCCTCCCAGACCTGGACTAAAGCATCCGCCAACTCCTGGACAGTCTGTGGTGCAAGTGGATGGAGCGAGACATGATATCCCAGATGTGCTCAATTGGATTCAGGTCTGGGGAACAGGTGAGTCAGTCCATAGCATCAATGCCTTTGTCTTGCCGGAACTGATGACACACTCCAGCCACATGAGGTCTAACATTGTCTTGCATTAGGAGGAACCCAGGGCACACCAGCATATGGTCTCACAGGGGTCTTAGGATCTCATCTTGGTACCTAATGACAGTCAGGCTACCTCTGGCGAGCACATGAAGGGCTGTGCGGCCCCCCCAAAGAAATGCCACCCCACACCATTACTGACCCACTGCCAAACCGGTCATGCTGGATGATGTTGCAGGCAGCAGAACGTTCTCCTTGGTGTCTCCAGACTCTGTCACTTCTGTCACATGCTCAGTGTGAACCTGCTTTCATCTGTAAAGAGCACAGGGCACCAGTGGCAAATTTGCCAATCTTGGTGTTCTCTGACAATTGCCAAATGTCCTGTATGGTGTTGGGCTGTAAGCACAACCCCCAGTTGTGGACGTTTGGCCCTCATACCACCCTCATGGAGTCTGTTTCTGACGGTTTGAATAGACACATGCACATTTGTGGCCTGCTGGAGGCAGCGGCGTAACTACATTTTGGGCGCCACCCCGCCATTAAAGGGAGGGCACCCAGCCACCCACCGGCCCCTTCGCCCGCCGCCCGCCGCACCAACCCCCGCAAACCCCCCCATCCCCAGTCTTTACCTGTGTTCAGTACGTACGCGCTGGTCCCGGCTCCCTTCTTCTGCTACGAGGACCGCCACAAAATGTCCGCCCCCATACAGCAGACAGTTTCAGAGAACTGTCTGCTAAATGGGGGCGGACATTTTGTGGTGGTCCTCATAGAAGAAGAAGGGAGCCGGGACCAGCACGTACGTACTGATTACTGAACACAGGTAAAGACTGGGGATGGGGGGGGGTTTGCGGGGGTTGGTGCGGCGGGCGGCGGGGTGTAACTATAGCACTGCAGCCCCCGGCGCCCGCACATGCATAGCGCCCCCCGCGGTCGCGGGGGCTGCGGTGCTATAGTTACGCCACTGGCTGGAGGTAATTTTGCAGGGCTCTGGCAGTGCTCCTTCTGTTCCTCCTTGCACAAAGGCGGAAGTAGCGGTCCTGCTGCTGAGTTGTTGCCCTCCTATGGCCTCCTCCACATCTCCTGATGTTCTGGCCTGTCTCCTGGTAGCGCCTCAATTCTCTGGACACTACGCTGAAAGACACAGCAAACCTTCTTGCCACAGCTCACATTGATGTGCCATCCTGTATGAGCTGCACTACCTGAGCCACTTGTGTGGGTTGTAGACTCTGTCTCATGCTACCACTAGAGTGAAAGCACCGGCAGCTTTCAAAAGTGACCAAAACATCAGCCAGAAAGCATAGGATCTGAGAAGTTGTCTGTGGTCACCACCTGCAGAACAACTCCTTTATTGGGAGTGTCTTGCTAATTGCCTACAATTTCCACCTGTTTTCTATTCCATTTGCACAACAGCATGCAAAATTGATTGTCAATCAGTGTTGCTTCCTAAGTGGACTGTTTGATTTTACAGAAGTGTGATTGACATGGAGTAACATTGTGTTCCCTTTATTTTTTTGAGCAGTGTACTGTATATCATTTTACGACTTTATTAAATAGACTAGGTGATTAATCGCACCCTACGGGCGCTTTTCACACCATCGTAAGGGGCTCTGCCCCCTTAACCTGGGTACGCCTTTATTGTGTGAAATATAGTTACTATGGTTATATGGCAGATTGCCTGCTGGGGGTGTGGGAGCAGGAGTGGTGTGGGTAGGGGAGGGATGGGTGCGTGGGTACTGTAGGTGTGGGATTGGGCGGGTGCGGTGTTGCTGTGGCTGGGTGCAGGGATACTGCGGGCAGAGGAGTTCCGGTGCGGGGGTGCCGTGGGTGCATTAGTACCAGGGGTGGGGGATTGGAAGGTGGGGGAGGGTGTTCGGTTATGCTGTGGGTGTGGGAGGTTTGGGTGTGGGTGGTGGAGTTGCAGGTGCAGAAGTGCCGCATGTGGGTGGTGTTGGTGAGGGAGGGGCGGTTGCGTAGGGTTCCACTGGTGTTGGAGTGCTGCAGTTCGGTGGAGGATGGTGAGGGCGGGGTTTCCACAGATGTTGGAGCGGCAGGCATGGGGTTGGCGTGAGTGAGGGCTCGGGTTTGGCCGTGATGTGGATGGGGGAGAGGCCATTGGGGTGTGGGTGGGGGTAGCAAGTGTACAATGATACAGACACCGTGACCCTCCAGCAGCAGGAGGACTCCAAGTACCAGCAGGCTGCAGCAGCGAATAAGCTGCATGCTGGGTCTTGTGGTACCCCAACAACTACTGTATGCTAGTAAGTATGGAAGCACCCTGCTGCCCCTTGGCATGCCTGCCAGGCATGAGCTGCCACCCTAATTTGGTAAGTGCCACCCTGCCCTGATCTCATCTTTGCAGTAGTGGAAGAGGGAGGTGGGGTTATACAGGCTGCTGCAGCTGGGAACCCATCCTCCATCCTGGCTGCTCTCCAGCACCCTCACACAGCTGCCCTTGGCAGGGTCAGGGTCACTGGTCGGTACTGGGGTGCTAATTTTGCTGCCTCCTCCTGCTGGCCCTGGTTACCATGACAATTGCCGGGCTGTGAGGGGCTGCTGCTGCTTCTGCCATGGGGGTTTCCATACCCTCCAACATGACCCATTCCATTAGGTACAAAATGCTCTGTTCCTGGACTTCATTACCAGTGGCAATTACAGAGGTGGGGCTCCTGCACAGTCCAAAATTCAAAGAGGGGGGTCACATCAACTGTCAGTGAGTCCAGGACAGTGATGTTTGGGGTGGCAGTAGGTGTAGCTCCCCTCTTTGAATATTGGACTGTGCTGCAGCCTCACATCTGCAACTGCCACTGGCAGGGAAGTCCAGAAACAGAGAATTTTGTACCTAATGGAATGGGTCATGTTGGAGGGTATGGGTTTCCAGGCACACAGTAGCCTGGCTCCTGCGCTCACACCGGCATGGAGGTGCTGGGCTGCGAACAGGGAAGTGCTGGGCTACAGGCAGGGAGGAGGTGCCGGCAGCGATTTAAAGGAGTTTGTGGATGAGGAGGAGTTAGAAGTTCCTCCATCCCCATCCCCCATTTGTCTGAGGCACAGTGTGGCCAGACGCATGAACTCCTCCGGCAGCTGTGTTCTATGTGCAGGGGGGGCGGCTGCAGCAAGGGACCCGTGGCTGTGAGCGGAGGAGGTGCAGGCAGCAGGGAACCCGGGCCCTCTTCTCTTCTGAGTGGCAGGGCCCAGGACAAGTAACTCCCTAATGGCAGCCTGATAGGCTATTAGCCTGATCTGTCACTCTGTGACTCCACCCAGCTTTATACACACACACACACACACACACACACACACACACACACACACACAGAGTGACAGATCTGGCTAAATATATAAGAGACTAGGTGATTCATCGCACCATACGGGCGCTCTTCACACCGTCGTAAGGGGCTGCACCCCCTTAATTTGTGAATGTTTGTATTGTGAGAACTATGGTTAGAATTGTATGAAAGATGGCCTGTATTGCAACATGAGATATAGGTGAAATGTGTTAAATAGAGAGCATATGATTTGGAAGAGGGTGTGTATTCTTTTTTTTTTTTTATTAAAGTTTTGCATGTTAAAAATATACATTAATAGTTCAGCATTTCGTCATGTTGAAACATTTGGCAAATAAAATACAATACCACATGAAAACAGGCTTAAGTTATATTTCTTTCCGGGAATGCACTCATATGTATCTCACTTCCACTATTCATTCACCTGGTATCTTTGCATCTATTATCGCTCTATCCTTGCCCCTCAATTCCTAACACCTTTTGTCTGAAGGTACACATATATGAATAAGCCCTTAATTTCCTTATAAAATCACAAATTCGCCAAATAACCTGGCTAATACACCATACTAATGCTGAATCTCAGCAACAAATCAACAACCCCCAAAACTTTAACTCCCCCCCCCCCCCCCTCACCCACCCACAACTAAGACTCGGTGCGCCTTAACTATCAGTCAATGATCTAAGCAGGTACCAGGTTGTGCCTTCAAATATTTTCATAACATGTTTCCACGCATCTTCCTCCAACGAATCTATGTATACTCCCCATTTAGCATGGAATTTTTTAACGCCTTCCTCCACCATGGGCAAAGTGGCCTTTCTGTCAAAGTACAGCAGCTGTGTCAATGTTGTCTTAACTCCGTGTAGAAACGGAGGAGCTGAGGTGGTCCAGTTGCGTAATATAACTTTTTTCGCAACTGTCACTGTTATAGTGAGAAATGGGAGTAATTCGGTTTTTCTGCCATGAAAATTCCAGTTGGAGAAATTTGCGCACAATATAGCTAGAGGGTCTTTAGTAAGGTGTAGGCCACATATGTTATTAATGTACGTCATCACCTTGTCCCAGAACTTTCTAATTTTCCCACATTCCCACATGTGGTGGAAAAACGTAGCATTGGAGCTCTTACATTTAAGGCATATCCCTAGTTCTCCTGGGACAAAGTACTTTCTCTGGGCTTGTGAAATGTACGCCCTATGCAGCGTCTTTATATGTACCTCCTGTAACATGGCTGAATGCAACACCTTCAGTGTTTTTTCCATATGTTTATGTAGCATTTCCCCCGAATTCACCCCCGGAATGTCCACCTGCCACTTAGGCACCATTGCTTTCCATACTGCTTCAGGTGAAACCGGCAATATATCACCATATATGTATTTGATTCGAAATGGCCCAGTGGAACTCAGAGCAAATATTTGTTGCATTACATCCTGTCTTTCAGTGTCCATCATAGGACACTCTTTTGATTGAATAAAGTGTCTGACCTGTAGGTACATATAGAAGTCTCTATTTGATAAAGAGTATTTAGTCGATAAATCTTGAAACGCGAGAATATGTCCCCCAGGATCAAACACATCTTTAACTGCCATTATTCCCTGCCTTTTCCATCTGTCATACCCCATTTCTGTCATCCCAGGAGTGAATCCGGGGTTTCCCCAGAAGGTGTCATATTTTGTGTTCTGAAAGTTTCTGCCTAGATGTTTATTAATTTTCAACCATGCGGAGTATGTGTCTGTAAATAGGATGTTATCTCTTACCTGCTGTGGCAATCTAGCCCGTGTATTCTTTTGTTTAATTAAAAAGTGGTTACAGAGTAAGATGTACATTGATAGTGTGGAAGGTACAGTGACATTTGTGGGTGTGTGTGTGTGTGGGGGGGGGGGGGGGGGGAGGATGTGTATAGGGTTGCCACCTCATCCCTTTAAAACTTGAGACATATTAATTACACAGGTTCTGTGGCTGTTTAAAAAAAAAAAAAGTTGAAATTGAGTCTTGAAGTGAGCCAGCCACAGAACCTGTGTAATTAATATGTCTCCAGTTTTAAAGGGATAAGGTGGCAACCCTAGGTGTGCGTGTTGTTTAGGTGTGTGTGTGCAATAGTATAGAAGGTTGTTTTTGAGTCAGTGGCTCCCCACTGGCAGAGGTCACGACACAGGAAAACAGGAGGCTGGGTAGTGATAGGGGTGTGTGGGCATAAAAGGACTAAAGAGGAGGATGGGGGACACTGTGAAGCTTCTGCCAGTGGGTGAGGGTCCAGCGTGGCAGCACAGGAGTACAGGACGGTGCCCCTGAGTCAGTGGGCGGTATTCAATGAGCCAGAATCGTTGGTCACAGTGATCCAGATTTAACATTCGCCTGCCAATCGCCGGTTTTTAGCTGTGAATCGCCATGCATGGGGATTCGTGGGGAGTCGCCAAGTCACCCTATTCAACGTGGCTGAGAATCGCCGGCCCTAACGGCGATTCTCAGCCATACCGGCGTTTCCCTATACAGCCGCATTAATGTAGTCAGTTGTTTAAAAAAATGCAGAGAAATGCAAGAAAAAAGCAAATTACCCTGGACAAACGCTTCCCATACAGCATACGGCAAACGCTGGGTAATCTGCTCAAAGGGCAAACGAAGGAGTGAGGTGGGGAGGAGAATCATGGGTAAGTGAGGTGCACCATGGGTAAGAACAGTGCTTTGTGGGAGAAAAAAAAAAATACCTGAAGAAATTAAATATATATTTGTATAGCACTTCTACGACCATCACATCACACAAGGGCAGCAAATAATAATACATTAGACTTGCACAGTTAAATAGAACACTTAAAACCAATTATTTCACATGTTCCTATAAAAGTTCACCAGAAAAAGATGACGAGGGACACTCGGTGAGGAACGGCGATATGAAAGAAGAAAAAGGAATCGCCAACTTCTCATTGAATACACTTTTGGCGATTCCCCTCAACTACAGTCGATTCCCCATGTAAAATCCTATAGACAAAAAACGGCGATTTGTAGAGAATAACATTTGGCGATTGCTGCTTCATTCACCGGTCGTCATCGGCGATTTCAGCTCATTGAATAGGGTGATTCGCATTTGGGGCTCCAAAAATCACCGTCAGACACGATAAAAACACAGAATCGCCATAAAACTTGGCGATTCCGGCTCATTGAATACCGCCCAGTGTCTCCTCCTACTGGGTGGGAGTTAGGGTGCATGAGAGCAGGAGGCTGGGTGGTAAAGCATGATAGGGGAATATGGGCAACACAGGGTGAGCGGGTCCCCACTGGCGGAAGTTACAGGGCAGGAGAACAGGAGGCAGGGCAGTGATAGAGGTGTGTGGGCATGAGGGGTAGTAAGGGTTTTTGGCTGTTGCAGAGTAGGGATCAGCATTGGTGCAGACGCCATCGATGGTTGGCATTGATGGCGATTTTGCACCCTGCCATCGATAGTAGTAACATATTACTTGGATAACCATTGATTGTTGTAGCTATCGATGGTCATCCATTATATCTGACTGAATAGGTCGTGGGTCAATCAGAACTCGGTAGCGGGACTTCCGGGTGTGGGGGGGGGGGGGGCGAGCTATGCTCCGTGTCCCAGCACCTTAAATTTTTTTTAAACTTTATCAGTTCTCCTTTGTCATTGATGTAGGGAAACCATCTGGTCCTCCCACATCAATGGCAAAAGTATTCAACATCGGCCAAAAACCATTGATGATTTAAAATCATTGATGGTCGATGGGCATCCCTAGAACTGGAGGAGGGTGGGGGACAGTATGCAGCTCCTGCCAGTGGGTGAGCATCTCCTCCCACTTGGAGGGAGTGAGGGTGCATGAGAGCAGGAGGCTGTATAATAGTGGTATGTGGGCAAGACATTGATAAAAGTTGTGGCGCTGGTGGACCGTGGGGACACTTCTGGCAGAGGACCGTGGGGACACTTCTGGCAGTGAGGGAACCTGCAGCATGGCAGCTAGGGCCAGATATCTCACCTAGGGGCGGGACCTGCTTGTGGAGGTACAGGATCCCCCATTCTCACGGGGGTATGTGAAATGCGGGAGCAGGGTCACGGGGGTCCGCTGGGGGGGGGGGGGAATTGCCGGAAGGGGGTCAGGGGGGTCTGCAAATTGCAGGAGGGGGGTGTGGGGATCTGCGATTAGCGGGAGGGGGCGCAGGGGGGCTTGAATCACGGGAAGGGGGGGCTGCAAATTGCGGGAGGGGGTTGTGGAGGTCAGTGAATTGCCGGAGGGGGGGTTGTGGGGGTCCGTGAATCGCGGGAGGGGCGCGGGGGTGCCGTGAATGAAGGGAGGGGGGCACAGGGGGGGCGGAGGTCCGTGAATCGCGGTAGGGGGGTCGTAGAGGGGGGCGCAAATCGCAGGAGGGGGAGTGTAGTGAATCATGGGAGGGGGCTCTGCGAATCACGGGAGGGGGTCTGCAAATCGCAGGAGGGTGCGCGGGAGGGAGGGTGTGAATCGTGGGGGGGTCGCGGGGGGTTGCGAATCGCAGGAGGGGGGCGTGGGAGGTTCCCGTGGTGGTCCCTGAGTCGCGGGAGTGGGTCCGCAAATCACGGGAGGGGGGCGTTGGGGGGGGGCGTTGGGGGGTGCTGTGAATCGCAGGAGGGGGCTCGCAAATCGTGCGGGGGGGTGCGAATCACGGGAGGCGGGACGCAGGGGGGCCGCAAATCACAGAAGGGGGGGTGTGCTGTGAATCGCGGGAGGGGGGTGTGTCGAATCACGGGAGGGGGGAGTGGCGAAACGCGGGAAGGCGGGTCACGGTAGGGGGTCCGCGGGGGGTGCCGTGAATCGCGGGAGGGGGGGTGCGAATCTTGGGAGGGGGCTTGGGTCCGCTAATTGCGGGAGGGGGGCGCGGGGGGCCGAATCGTGGGAGAGGGGGGGTGCGGGGGGTGCCGTGAATCACGGGAGGGGGGGTCGCAGGGGTGCCCCGAATCGCAGGGGGGGGGGTTGCGGGGGTCCCGCGAATCGCGGGAGGGGGGGGTGTGGAGGCCGCGGGTGGCCCGCAAATCACAGGAGAGGGGCGCGGGGGTCCCGCAAAACGCGAGAGGGGGGTCGCGGGGATTTCGCGAATTGCAGGGATTCCGCAAATCGCGGGGGTTCCGCAAATCGCGGGGGTCCCGCAAATCGCAGGAGGGGGGTCGCGGGGGTCCGGCGGGGTGGCAGAGGGGGGGGTGCGGGAGTAATGGTGGATGGTGGCTGTGGAGAAATGGTAGATGGTGGGCGTGTACTGTAGCCCTGGCTGGGCGGGGGGAGGTGATGTCAAGGGGGTGGGGTGAGTAGAACACTGGTATTTTCCCTAGGGGGGCGGTTTTGTGTATAACGCTGGGCGGGAACGTTATATACATAGGGGATGAGTGACGGATCTGGCTAAATATATAAGAGATGTCACAGTCCTCTAAAGCAGTACAAAAATAACAAAGCATCTGGTGCACCAATTTAATGATTTGTCCATAAACAAAGAAATGGTGGGAAAATAAATTGAAGGTACTCCTGAAAGAACATAGGGTGCTTCTGCTGTCTGGATAGCTTACAACAGTGGGTATTCAATGTTGGTCTCCCAGACAGGTACTGACCTGGCCAATCACTGCTTAGCTTCTAAGTTCAGTTGGAATCAGATGGCCCAATGATGTATGGAAGTAACAACCTCCTCATAGTTGAAAGAGCACCAATGTTCAAGAGAGAGCTACAGTAAGGCGTGCTTCTGCTTTTTACTATGTGTGTCCAAAAAATCCTTGTTACATAAGTGGCATTGCAGGGAAGCCTGGCACAAATCAGAAAATGAGAGAGCAACTGAAATGACAGTATCAGGTAAGATGTGGCGGGTTTGCATATGCGGCTTTACCTTCTACTGTTCGCAATTTTGTGCTGGCATCGAATGTGGATGAGCGTGAAGAAAGCCGGTATTCACCCAACAGAAAGGAGGAGGAGTCAGATTTGCAAGGTGTTTTACATAGCTACTTGAGAGACTTGCCTACACTCGCCTCACACACTTTCTTAACTCCTACTACTTACTGGACCCACTTCAGTCAAGCTTTCGCTCTCAACATTCCACAGAGATAGCACTGACTAAAGTAGTCAATGATCTGGCCAATGCTAAATCTAAAGGCCATTCTCACTACTTATTCTTCTAGATCTCTCATCTACTTTTGACACTGTTGACCACTCTCTTCTCATACAAACACTACAATCCCTAGGTCTTCAGAACACAGCCCTTTCTTGGTTCTCTTCTTACCTATCTAATCACTCTTTCAGTGTTCGCTTCTCTAATTATACCACCTCCTCACTACCACTGTCTGTTGGAGTACCACAAGGCTCAGTCTTGGGTCCTCTTCTTTTCTCAATCTATACCTCCTCTCTTGGCAATCTAATCCACTCTTTTGGATTCCAGGATTATCTGTACGCTGATGATACTCAAATCTATCTATCCTCCCTGGAATTGTCACCTTCAGTATTGCTCTGTGTCTCTGAATGTCTTTCTGCCATTTCATCTTGGATGTCATCTCGCCACCTCAAACTCAACATTTCCAAAACAGAATTATATTCCCACCAGCCAAGAGTAGGTACCAACCTGATATCTCTATCACTGATGAGAACACAACAATTAATCCTACTCCACAACCTCGCTGCCTAGGGGTCATCCTCGACTCTGAACTGTCCATCATTCCTCACATTCAATCTGTCTCTAAATCATGTTATATGTATCTAAAAAAACATATCCAAAATTTGTCCATACCTTACACAAGACACTGCAAAAACTCTAATCCATGCATTCATTATATCACGCATTGATTATTGCAATAGCCTCCTTACCGGTCTTCCTAAAAAAAGCATCTCACCGCTACAATCCATTTTGAATGCAGGTGCGAGGCTGATCTTCCTGGCTAGACGTTCATCGTCTGCTGATCTGCTCTGTCATTCCCTCCATTGGTTGCCTGCATATTACCACATTCAATATAAAATACTTCTACTTACGTACAAAGCCATCACTCTCATCACATCACTTATCTCAAAATATATCCCAACCCGACCTCTCCGCTCTGCACAAGATCTGCGTCTCTCATCCACACTCATTACTTGCTCCCACTTACACTTGCAGGATTTTTGTCGGGTAGCACCCACCTTATGGAATGCCCTTCCCCACACATTAAGGGGGACATTTACCAAAATGGATTCGTAGAAAAAAGGTGCATTCGTAGGGAGAAATACACCTTTTTTTTACGAATTTGTATTTTCGGGATTTACAATCCCAAAAATACAACAATTCGTAGTCCTAAAGATGGAACATTCGTATTTGTAGTTACAAATACGAATGTCTACACCATCGATAGAATACGACAGAAATCACCATTCAAAGAATGGTGGTTTCTGATTTACTAAGCAGCCGTACTGACAATACGGCTGCTTAGTGGTGTGAAACACCCACGCAAATACGACAGGAAAATAGAACACCATTTTCCTGTTCTATTTGCGTTTTAGCCTGCACGGATCAGTCAGATCCGTGCAGGCTTCAGTGTAAAAAAAATAGAAAAATAAATAAATAAAAAAAAAAAACGGCGTGGGGTCCCCCCCACAGCCATAACCAGCACCAGGCTGAAGGAGCCGGGGCCGGTAATTAAAAATCAGGGAGCCCGACAAATAGGGGTTCCCCGATTTTTAACAACCAGCCCCAGGCTCCAGGTCCGGGGCTGGTTCCCAAAATACGGGGGACAAAATGAGTAGGGGTCCCCCGTATTTTAAGAACCAGCCCCAGGCACAACCAGCCGGCAGGGTAATGTCACAGCCGGGGGACACTTATAATATAAGGTCCCGCGGCCAAAACATTCTCCCTACCGACCAGTCAGCCTGGCCAGGGGCCCTGGGGGAGTGGGGACCCCCCCAATAAAGGGGTCCCCCCCCTCCAGGACTTACCTGACCAGGCTGAAGCCTGGTGCTGTCCTCGATGCCCCTGGGCGGTGGGCATCGAGCTGATAAATGTTGTAAAAAATAGATAAACCATTGTTTTTTACTGTGGCACTACAAGTGCCAGCAAGCCTCCCCAGCAAGCTGGGACTTGGAGAACCACAAGTCCCAGCCTGCTGGGCATTAAAGGGCCCGCTGGCACTTGTAGTTCTACAGTTAAAAAAATAGTGCACAAAACACACTGACACACTTTTAAAATAAAACTTTATTACACACAAAGCCCACACACACTAATACTTACCTATCTTCTTTCCGTAGGTAGCCCTGATGTCCTGTGTCGGCGTCTTCTGGTCCTGTGTCGTCTTCTTCCTCCATGTCGACGTCGCTGTCGGCGATGGTGTCCCCGTCCGGATCCGAAGAAATCCATTTGGGAAGCTGTGGAAGGAAACCATACTCACCTGTCCCAGCGCGACGTAGTCCAGGTAAGGGTCTTTGCAAAAAAATAAACCGAAAACCCCGAAACCAAACCGGACACGACGGAGACGCACGTGTGTTTGTTTACATCGTGCGGCTCCGCCTCCCGAATGCCGCTATTGGCCGCTAGGCCGCAAGGCGGCCAATAGCGGCATTCGGGAGGCGGAGCCGCACGATGTAAACACACCGTGCGTCTCCGTCGTGTCCGGTTTGGTTTCGGGGTTTTCGGTTTATTTTTTTGCAAAGACCCTTACCTGGACTACGTCGCGCTGGGACAGGTGAGTATGGTTTCCTTCCACAGCTTCCCAAATGGATTTCTTCGGATCCGGACGGGGACACCATCGCCGACAGCGACGTTGACATGGAGGAAGAAGACGACACAGGACCAGAAGACGCCGACACAGGACATCAGGGCTACCTACGGAAAGAAGATAGGTAAGTATTAGTGTGTGTGGGCTTTGTGTGTAATAAAGTTTTATTTTAAAAGTGTGTCAGTGTGTTTTGTGCACTATTTTTTTAACTGTAGAACTACAAGTGCCAGCGGGCCCTTTAATGCCCAGCAGGCTGGGACTTGTGGTTCTCCAAGTCCCAGCTTGCTGGGGAGGCTTGCTGGCACTTGTAGTGCCACAGTAAAAAACAATGGTTTATCTATTTTTTACAACATTTATCAGCTCGATGCCCACCGCCCAGGGGCATCGAGGACAGCACCAGGCTTCAGCCTGGTCAGGTAAGTCCTGGAGGGGGGGGACCCCTTTATTGGGGGGGTCCCCACTCCCCCAGGGCCCCTGGCCAGGCTGACTGGTCGGTAGGGAGAATGTTTTGGCCGCGGGACCTTATATTATAAGTGTCCCCCGGCTGTGACATTACCCTGCCGGCTGGTTGTGCCTGGGGCTGGTTCTTAAAATACGGGGGACCCCTACTCATTTTGTCCCCCGTATTTTGGGAACCAGCCCCGGACCTGGAGCCTGGGGCTGGTTGTTAAAAATCGGGGAACCCCTATTTGTCGGGCTCCCTGATTTTTAATTACCGGCCCCGGCTCCTTCAGCCTGGTGCTGGTTATGGCTGTGGGGGGGACCCCACGCCGTTTTTTTTTTTTATTTATTTATTTTTCTATTTTTTTTACACCTTGCAGCCTGCACGGATCTGACTTGATCCGTGCAGACTGCTAGAAATAATTCGTATTAGCGGCCGTATATACGGCCGCTAATACGAATCATTACACCATCGGAGGGTTACAAAGCAGTCGTATCTGACTGCTTTGTAAATCCCCCTCCGGAACACGACTTTGCATACGACTTAAACAGTCGTATGCAGTCGTAGGGAAACAACCAATACGAAAAACTAGGTTTTTCATATTGGTAAATTTCCCCCTAAGACTCTCCTCTAGCCTCCAAACTTTCAAGCGTTCCCTGAAATATCACCTTTTCAGGCAAGCTTATCATATTCAGGACCCCCACACAACCTCCAGTAGCATTCTTATCTAATTGCATCCCATCAGGACTGTCCTGTAATCTGATGGAACTGCAATGCTATGGAATTCTATCCTTATGTATCCCTCCTATTATCCCTATAATAAGCTTGCGAGCAGGGCCCTCCTAGCTCCATGTCGGTTTGTATCTAACCAGTTTAATTACTGTTGTTTCCAATTGTAAAGCGCAACGGAATATGCTGCGCTATATAAGAAACTGTAAATAAATAATAAATAGATAATACACAGTAATAAATGGTATTACTAATGTCACACATAAATCACACATGGAAAAACATAACTGTAGATTTCAACATGATAAATGGTAAATAAATGTGCCCACTGTTCAATTATTGAAAAATGCCCATTCCAGTAACAGAAAATGCTTTCCACCAATGTGAATCCAGGGGATAATATAACAAATATGGCTAAGTGGTCAGAGTATACGGTGTCATAGAATATAATCTGTAATTACCAATACCTAGTCCAGCCAGAGATGCATTGTCAGGTGCAAATAGGGGCAGAAGGGGTAATGAGCGCAGTTAAGGGACATACTACCCATCACTTAATTTAGACTGCCGTACTATGTGCTGTGGTGGGACAGAGCCCGCAAACGGAGGTGCAGGGGCCGCGGAAATAGCTTTAGCTAGGGGTAGGAGCAGTAGGAATAAATGTAATTAAGGGAAATAATACTCACCACATTGTGCTGCCTGCCGTAGTGTGTGCTGCAGTGAGACAGAGCCTGCAACCGGAAGTACTGTGATGGGACAGAGGTGGGGTACGTGTCGGATGCGTTCCACTCACTGACACGTGTTTCGACTGAACGCTTGCGCACAGTGATGCCACAAATCCACAGGAGAGTCTAAGTGGGGGTAAGCTATTGTGCAGTGATGTCCCTAAGTTTCTCTAAGAAGTGCCCATCGACGTGCCTCTTACGGAAACTGGTCATACACAGAGTAGCCTGCCTAGGAATGAGTTGGCGTTTGTCAGATGCTTTTACTGATGTCCCTGCTGTTGTTGCTGCGTAAGGTAATACAACTAACCAGGGGGCTGTCACAGTCACATAGTCCTTAATTTACCCTATTCCACTTGTCCACATGGGTACAATGGCATTTTTGAGGACACTAAGGACAGTTTGGAAATCGCTTCCCTAGTAAAGTGGACCCTAGGTGGGATTTGGTACCGGGAACACGTCCATCAACTGTCTAAATCCCACTGCACTGATGGCGGATTCTTGGTGCACGTTTAACACCAGCATAGTTGTTATGGCATCAGTAATCCACTTTTCAACAGGGTGGCTGCTGTCATACGTCATCTTCCTCTTAAAGCAATGTTGGACAGTCAATTGCTTAGTCAGAGTAGCAGAAATGGTCTTTCGACTCCCTCTCTGGGATGATGGTCGATAGCAGCAGCAGTAGTAGGCGTAGCACTCAAGTATCCTCCGGAGGAATCCCATATTGGCAAGGAGTCAGTCATGCTAGTGACATGGTCTGCAGGACTACTTCCGATCCTGATTGAGGAGGAAATTGAAGATGAGGGAGTTGGTGGTGTCAATTGTCGGTCCTTGGATACAACAGAAAAAAGCGATTTAGGTATCACTGGACTGCTTAGGCTCTTAGCCAAAGTTTCTGAACTTGATAATAACTTATGATGAATGGCGACCACACACCGGTTTTTAAACATTATTTATTTATTTAAAATTAGTGCATTCGTATTCACCCGATCTTAGTAAATGTAGCCCTAGGACTCTCTTTTTTGTTAATTTTTCAAGACGGGAGGGCTTCCATCTTCATGAGAAATTAAACCACCAGTTATGAACATAAACCATGGTCTTAGCCTCTTCTTGCCACTTCATGTCGTGAATGGCATATTGCCAATTTCTCAGCAGATAGTTAAAAAAAATGTTGGTTATTAATTTTAGATTCTTGGATATTACATGTCCTCTATAACACTGGGTATCGCCCTTAGCGGACAATGCTGGTGGAATTGCATTGTCAATGCCATGACTAGTGGCAGCAGCTTCAGCACTAGGAAGTGGGTCCTGATCTTTAAATTGTGTGTCCTTCTCCTCCATTTCTATATCAAAACACTGTTCACTTATATGGAAGCACAGGGCAGCACTGCTGGACTTATACACAACACCCCTAACAGCACAGGACAGCACCCTTTTGCAGCACAGGACAGCGCCCCTTTATTAAATCAGCATACTGGGCAACTTTTCTTTATTTTTTTCAGGACAGAGCAGCATCCCTTTATTTTGACAGTACACATGACAGCACCCCTTTATTTTTACAGTACACATGGTAGCGCCCCTTAACAGCAACAGCACACATGACAGCAACCCTCTATTATTATTTCTATGGCGAATAGAGGACAGCACCCTTTTATATACTTAGCACACGGGGTAGCCCCACTTTATTTTTTCAGGACAAGGCAATGCCCCTTTATTTTTACAGCACATAGGACAGCACCAGTTTATTTACTCAGCACACAGGGCAGCACCACTTTATTTTTCAGGACAGGGCAGAACCCCTTTATTATTACAGCACACATGGAAGCAGGGAAGACACAGACTGGAGGTAGGAGCAGATAGGGACTGGGGTGGGGTGGAGCGATTGTGGGCTAAAACCTGTCACAGCTCAAAGTGAAAGTACATTGCAGAAGCCGTCATTTTGATGGGCTTTGGACTAGTTGTTTAATAAATGTAACATTCATTTTTATTTTTTTATTTAATTTTATTTGTTTCTGTCTGAGCTGTCCATTGTGGGATGTTTGAAAACTAGAGGTTGAAAGCCTAAATCCTAACCATTTTAATGGGGTCTGTCAGTTGATCAAACAGTATGGTCACATTAATCCCAGTACAAGGAATACACATGTGGAGAATGGGCACGCATGTACAGTATAACATATGTGTAAGGAATAACACATTTTAAAAAAAAATGATATATATTTTATTTTTATTATCCTAACTAGCAACATATAAATGTATTTCTTATATACATTTAAACATGTCTTAGAACTGCAAGTATATAGGCGTGCGAATTAGCAATATATGTGTGCGAGTTAGCCTATATATTTGCTCATAATGCTTACACATTGCTCAGGTGTTTGCCGGTGAAGGGGATGGCTATTGAAGTGCTTGTGTCATTTGGTCACTCTCCTGTATATAAGACAGATGCTTGCTGCTGAGAGGAACTCAGGGGGATGAAAGAGCAAGACAGGGCTGACACTGAGTGACCAGTAAGCGTGCCTGAAAATAGTGACTGCAAGCAGCTAATAGCAGGTGAGTGATAGTGTGACACTTTGGGACTGAGGAAGGTTACTAGTAATGAGGAGAGACAACAGCAATGGGTCAGATTTGACTGTATATGATACAATATAAAGATAAAATCAAAATGACTATGGCATACAGACCAAAACAAGTGACTGGAAAATGTGTATTGTACAGATACAGCTCAATTAATTATAAAGCTAATTAATACTTGCTATAACATTTACATAGCCAAGAACTAAATAATAACAGTAATAGATTCTGCCATATTGTTGTGAAAGAACAAATTAGAACTTACAAAAAAAAGATGCTGAAACAGAGAACAGGTCCCATAAAGCAAGGACCCAGCGAATGAAGAAAGATCTATTAGTGACAGTGCTGATTGATGGAATGAACACACCTGCTGACTCTCCCTGCCCTGCGTGATGCCCTTTTGAGGGTGATATTTGAACTCTTTGTAGTTAAATGGGAGATTGATTTGTTAAATGAGTGACTGCGGCCAGGTCTGATGTGTCTATCTCTGCAGACTTTGAAAGCACATTAAATACTGTAGAATATATTCAGACTTCAACAATATAGATTACAGCAGTAAATAATGCTAAAATGTTGGTACTCATGAAAATCATATACATTTGCATAATCATTTACCTGTTTAATCATTATGTTTACTATATATATTCATAGGCTTAATTTATAAGGTGTCTATATGGTCCTCTGTGCATTACGAAAATGATTAGTGTGATATTGGTGGTTTATCATGAGTGCTAAAGGTATCCTTACACGTTACAATAATTGGATGCGTTTTGAACTAGATCGCATGGCATGCGATTTGCATACAATTTGCATGCAATCCGAAGGTAGTTCAAAAAGTATGTGCAGCACATACTTTTTGAACTCTGCGATGGGATGTGTGGGGGAGCGCGCATCACACCCACAAAATGCACCGTGCATTGCACCTTCACTTCTTCTTGTATTCATTGTTAACTGTCAGTTGCTTTCTATATTCTCTATAGAATACTGTATATACATATTAGATGCTGTGCAGTGCAGAATCCATGTTATTGGCCATTCAGTCTGTCTAAGGTATATCTACCAATAAATAGGAATTTGTCTGTTTAATATAATTTAATATAGTTTAAGTTGGTAAAATAGCTTGTGATAATTGGCTTGCCTCCTAATATGTGTGTTGATATGAAAACCTGAATTTAATGCAATCTAGATTTTTTATTTAATTTTATTTAATTTCCATTTCATATTGCATAGAAATATCGTTTATATATAACAGATTGTTTCAAGATGGTTCCGGTTTCAGAAGTTATTCCAGTACATTTCTGATTTTAAATAATGCCTTTATTTAAATAAAAATTTTTGAGTGAAGTTCGTTACGAAAGAGGTTGTGCCTGGCCCCCACCTGTGTAGCACAAGCAACGCTTTCCTCCCTGTATCATCACCCGGCTATCTGTTTCCTGGGGCAGCATCTTCTTGGATGCATTGTCACGGTTGGGGCACCTTGATAAATTGTCCTGTAACTTTATTTCTCGAGCAGAGATTTTTCTCTTTTGTTACAAACATGTGTTGCAGGTACTCTTTACCTAGAAGGGCGCCCGTCGTGGTGATCGCGGGTACATTTATGTCTGGCCGCGACGCGACCGACGCGATGCCCGCGATTTCCCATTGAAACCCATGTTAAACATGGAAATCGCGTCGGTCGCGTCGCGGCCGGCCATAAATGTACCCGCGATGCCCGCGACGCGATGCACCCGATTTCCCATAGGAATCAATGTTAAATGGCCCGACCGACGCGATTTTACTGTTAAATGCCTCAATGGACCCGATGTGGCCATAGGAATCAATGTTAAATGGGCTACAGAGCCCAAATAGGCACAATTAACCCTTAAATGTCCCCCCAAATTTTTAACGCCACCCCACGATCCACGCCAACCCGAAGCGTGGCGAGCGCAGCGAGCCCGCGAGGGGCGGCGGTACGCGTCCTCCGACCTTTTCATGCCCTACTATCCACGTCGGCGTGGAGTTGAGAATAGAATAGTGTGGCGAGCGCAGCGAGCCACCGAGCCCGAAGCGTGGCGAGCGCAGCGAGCCCCGCGAGGGGACGCGGATACCTTCTCAGGTAAACGCGTCCCCTCGCGGGCTTCACAGGTGTCCGTGGCCACGCGGACACCTGTGAAGTCCGCGAAGGGACGCGTTTACCTGTGAAGGTATCCGCGTCCCCTCGCGGGGCTCGCTGCGCTCGCCATGCTTCGGGCTCGGTGGCTCGCTGCGCTCGCCACACTATTCTATTCTCAACTCCACGCCGACGTGGATAGTAGGGCATGAAAAGGTCGGAGGACGCGTACCGCCGCCCCTCGCGGGCTCGCTGCGCTCGCCACGCTTCGGGTTGGCGTGGATCGTGGGGTGGCGTTAAAAATTTGGGGGGACATTTAAGGGTTAATTGTGCCTATTTGGGCTCTGTAGCCCATTTAACATTGATTCCTATGGCCAAATCGCGGGCATTGAGGCATTTTACATGAAAATCGCGGTCAATCAGCCTTTTTAACATTGTTCCCTATGGGAAAATCGCGGTCATCGCGGGCAGCAGATTTTTATGTACCCGCGATTTACCCGCGATGCCCGCGATGACCGCGATTTTACCCCCGACGCCCGCGATTCCAATCGCTGGCGCCCTTCTAGGTAAAGAGTACCGTGTTGCATAATAAATGTGCCCCTTAGCCTTTTAGTGCACTGTGCTTTGTGTAATTATGTATAATATAACTTGTGCTTTAGAATTGTTTGTATTTGTTTATAACTTACTTGCATCTTTGAATATCTGATAGTACAGTATGTAGTCCTTTAAGGAGGTTTCAGTTTAGTGATATTTTGAGTAGTACTGTGTGGTTCTGGCCATAGCTGTATGGGTGTGGCCATAGCTGTATGGGTGTGGCCAGAGTCATATTGGTGTGTATTCCCCCCTGCTCTATCATTTATTGTCCTTAAATACCTTCAAATAGAAAAAGTGCAGAATTTTGTAGGGACCAAAATAGAAATATTATTTTAATATGTATGATGTATGATTTATCAATAGATAAATACTATTTTGATATGTATGATTTATTGTTGACTGCATGAACAACTAGGCAACTGCATGATGCCATTATGATGGACCTAATTTTATGTGTAGCCCTGGAGTTGTAGCTCCTTCTGCCCCATTATTTATCTGAACATTTTGCAATTGTAGAAATATACTGTTCCGGATATTATAAAATTTGCGTTGCAACCTATAGAGGTTTGGAGGAAAATTTGTACACAAAGACTATCATAAATTCTATCTATTCAAATACTGAAAGGTAAAGGGCCATATGCACTAAGCATGATAAAATGGAGAGTGATAAACAAACAACCAATCAGCTCCTGCCTGACATTTTTCAAACACATACTGTGACATGGCAAGTAGGAGCTGATTGGCTGGCTGTTTATCACTCTCCATTTTATCACTTTTGAAGCTTAGTGCATCTAGGTATAATCTTGTATGTTAATGTCATTGTATGTATATGTGTGTATTAGACTGTAAATTCTATTGAGGCTGGAATTTATGGGGATTAATAAAAAATATCTCTGTTAAAGCACTGTTTAATAAATTGGTGCTATATAAATAAAGGTTAACACATAGGTTCCCAAATGCGGTCCTCAAGGCACCCCAACGGTCCAGGTATTAAGTATATACATGCTTGGCCGCAGGTGACTTAATTAGACTTAATTAGTCTCTCAACTCAGTCAGTCTGATTTAACCATCTGTGCTGAGCCATGGATATGCCTAAAACTTGGACCGGTGGGGTGCCTTGAGGACCGCATTTGGGAACCTCTGGGTTAACATAAGGATAGAAAATCGGAATGCAAATGGAAATGTGCACTAGAAACCTATTCAGATTTGAGTGCATACATGGCAGCAGCTGCAGCTCCCTTCCCTTATCTGTCAGATGTGCTAAAAATATGAATGGCTTCAGTGTAAGTATGCACAGCATAATGCTATATATTGCAGTATACCTGCACAATGCATACATATTATACTAAATGTAAATAAGTACTGAAGTACCTTTATGCATCTGCAATGCTAAGTGAACAAGATGTAAACATAAAATTATATTATTATTATAATTTTTTTTTCTTACCAGGCAGAGCCCCCATTACATATTATGCCAGGTAGAGCCCCTGTTACATGTTATGCTGGGTAGAGCCTCCGACATTATGCCAGGTAGAGAAAGACAGGAGGGGAGGGGAAGAGAGAGATAGGGATATAAAGAGAGAGGGGGAAGGAGGAGCAGGTATTCAAGGGCAGCGACAGCTCTGCTCGGCCCTGGTAAAATGAGGAGTGTGGCCAATCAAAGGTGTGTGGCCAATGGAAGGGGGTGTGGCCACGCCCCTGGTAAAAAAGTGGAAAACTAAGCAGGGGGCGGCAGACAGCATCACACACCCGCTGAGAGAGAGAGGATAGGCTGCTGCTGCAGCTGCTTCTCTCCCAAGCTCAGCACACAGCAATGAGCAGTGTGAGCTGGGTTGGGGAAAAGGGCTATTGCAGCAGCAGTTAGTTTGCTCTCTCCCTCTGTTCCTGGCTCTCTGCAATGGAGTTTTTGGGACCCGTAGTCTCTCGATTACACCCAGGACTGGGTAAAAAGTACCCACGCACCCCTCTCACTGCCACTGCCATTTATACCTGTCACAAGCAGCTGTAGAGGACGGGGATGGGCACTTCCAGGTATTAGGCCCTGTCCCCTAAATTCCTACGAATCACGGCACTCTAAGACCCTCTCTGATATATCCTCTGTGTGCAACTGCAGGATCGGAGAAACAAAGGTGGGAGAGGAGGGTTTATGCTATTAAAGGAAGCAGCGTTCTTTGCGGGCAGCAAGTGGAGCTGTAAGCCTTTGAGGCAGCCATGGCCCCATAACAGCTGCACCCATGGTAGTTATGCCACTGATTGTATTATTTATTATATTATGCATTTGCTAGCAAAGATGGGAATGAAAACATAAAGCTTATTTTAATACCTAACCTCACACATCTAGGTGTTCCTAAACAAGATGATCTTTCCTGCTTTCTCTCTGTTGGGCCTGGTGGTTGGAGTTGCCCTAGGAAATCCACCTGAAGGACCAGCCCATAGGTTCAAATTGACAGGTATGCTTAAATCATGTGTGTGTGTGTGTGTTACGGATACATTTAATTCTTGCTCGCAGTAGTGTGTACAATTTATGTTCCTTACGTACTCAGTAGAGCCCAGAAATATAACATTTACAAGTATTAATATTTCACTTCACCCTTGATTAAAGTATTCTCTGGCTGATTGATTTAATTAACACTGGCAATAAAGAATGGGATATGCTGTGAAAGTTCTCCTCATAGTGAAAAGAAAAGGAGGCAAACATGGGGTGTCCGATGGCCTCCCGACACTCAGGATTCCGACGGTCAGTATACTGGCATTGGAATCCTGTCTGTTAAATGCCCGACAGTCAGGATTTTCTCCCTTGCGGGGGTCAGGAGAATAGAACCTGTGGCGAGTGTCGCACGGTGAGCCCAGCGAGTACCGGCAGTCCGGATTCAGATGTCCTGACCGTTGGAATACCGACTGTCGGTCCGGCATACCACACCCTAAACATGGATCTCACCAACAAGTAAAGGCATCTAATGTGGAGTACGCAGATTCAATGTTACAATTTTGAGAACCATTGTGCTAGGTAAAATGATGGCGTGATAGACATTGATAACATGATACTGTTTTGTAGGAGAAGAAATCAGTATGGTGCCCGGGCAGAGCCAGTGGCTCAGTTCTTTGCCTTGCCCAGATAGGATGTCCACTACATGGAGAATGAAACAGACACCCATACTAGCCGTTCTATGCCGGAGGAAGAAAGCGATCCCACCTGGACAGTTGTTGCCTGAAGATCTTTCCCTTCCCAGCCGCATTATTCCTGCGCCTGAAGGAGCCTTCTTGGTAGAAAGAGAAAAGGATCTCTCCACCTATAACTGGAACTCCTTTGGGCTGAGATATGGAAAAAGGGAAACTGGGGCAGTAAATTCTAACATTAAAATCTGGTAGTGTCAAAGGAATATGTTTTTCTTTTGTCTGGAAGACCTCAGGATTTTGAAACAGTTTTGTGAAGCTTTATCTGCTTTAGGAGTCTACATTGTTTGACAGCTTTACTATCCAAGTCATATATGATACGGTTGTGTTTCTACACACATATATAACATATCAATATTTACACAAGGATATCTGCTCATCTGTGAACTTGATTCAATAGTTTTGTAAACTAGTTACTTGTTCAAACTGCTCTAAATAAACTGTTGCAGTGTACAGAAAACACTTTGCTGGACGCAGGAATAATATTGATGCACTAAGCTTGAAGTTTCTGACACGTAAAAGTAGTCATCTGCTACCAATCACAGGTCAAAGGAATGCTCCATTTTAGTTCACATTTATTTTATCTACTTCTAAATAGGAATCACAATGTATAATAAATGCATAAGATTTCCCTCTATAATAGTAAATCTTGACTCATTATATTAAACGCTCATACACACTAGACGATATTGGTCACAATATCGTTCAGAAAGGGCTCCCATGTGTCATTAAAGACCCCCTCCTTCATCCAATCATGTTCGGACAAGGGAGGACATCATCCTGCAACATAACAGTCGTCTGTATGTCCCCCACCCCCGTCATCTCCTTCATGGTGTATATGCACTTGCCGATGCCAGTCCCCCCCCCCCCCCCCACCGCCAATATCGGCATTGGCGGGATCATCTTAATGACTTGCCTCACAACCTGTTTCTTATCCAAGAACAACTTATTCATACAGTAGATGTATAACTGATTAAAGGTTACAGGTGCCCATGGCTATTAAACATGTAACTCCTCCTGTAATGTGGCTAAAACATGTGTATGGGCGCTCAGGGATTTTCCATTCATAATGTCCATGTGGATGTAATGAAGGTTATATAACTGGCAGGTAGGATCTTATGCTTCTGGCGTGTGAAGGAAACTTTGGCTTTAGGCTGCCCAGTTGGAGCTGAAACACAATATATAAAAAGTCATGGTTCCACCAGTAAGTTACACTGGCACAGCCTTCTGGCAGTCACTTTAAGAACTTTACCCTCAGGACTTGTGATAGCTAAGAAGCATGGAATAAATTAGGCATTAATTATATCACTCAGCTGTTGATCAGGCACTGTACATTTTCTAAAATGGCACCAATGTAGTGGAACCATTGCCTCACAAAATTTGATTTTGCCATGTTTTAAGAAACTTTATTTTAACTGTATACCAGTTATTTCACCCACTTTAATCCACTGCCCTATTCTCATGTATATCCAGGGCCGTAACCAGGATGGTGCTGTGCACATAGCTCATATGTCTTATGGGTGAAGAACCGCCACATCCTCCAGCAATTGCCCATGTAGAATTGCCCTCTGGCGCCAGCTGCAGTGCTACCCGTGGCAATGTATGTAGCGGTCTGCTTTTTTCCCTTCTTCTGGGCCTACTGCTACATACATTAAAATATCAAGAAATATAATCTCCGGTGCAAATGAGGGCAGCACTTAACCAAACTGGGAGTTACCTTCCCAGTAAATGCAGACAATTGTAAGTAAATGGACAGGAAAAAGCGCCCAACAGTTAGGTACAATACCAATAAGGTATTACAATCTTACTGTATAGATGTTATGTCAAAGATGGTTTTTGATGTATTCTCATGTACTTTTCTCCATACATGACATGTATAATAAAAAACAAATAAACAAGAAAATGTGTAGTTCCGTTTTTCAATATATTTGCATGGGGATCCCCCAGGAATAAATGGATAGTCCTTTATATATTTCTTCCTTATCCCTCAAGTGTCTGTTCAAGTAGGTAAATAATATGGGTTCACCATGTGTTACCAGGAAAGAGATATTCTTACATGTATGCTTTCATGTAACAAGCACCGTCTAAACGCATCAAGGTTTCTTTTGATAAGGGTATGCGTACTTGTATGCTTACTTTCAAAATGCTCGACTCCTCATATCATGGTTTCTTTTAGGGACAGACATCTTAGACAGCATAATTGTCCAAAGAAGTTTTTTATTTAAAAAATGGGATACAATAATCCAAGAGATAAAACAGAAACCTGGACTACACCGCCAGACCCTTTCACTGGGAGACTCTATAATGTACTATGAGGCCTTGGGGTACTCACCAGTTTAAGTGGTCAGGGGGTAGATACAGGGCCTGCGTTAAAAGAGGTACTGTAGCAACACCGCACCAACGCTTTTTGAATATGTTGTCTTTTTCAATTTACTGTTGTCACCCTCCATGGTGATAGTTTATATACTCCTTAACAATCCCTCCCACAGGAGGTGGAGAAGTGGGTGGCATCAACATAACAACTGGTTATTCACATAAAATACACATAAAATTTATAATATCACAGAGTACATATAAACAGTGGTGTTTTACATACTGTATAATTACATTATGAGGAATATAAATGCTTAAAATCCCAAATTTATCTTATTGAGACGGAAGTTAGGGACTGGAAGTCCATATATGGTGAATGGACCCTGCGTCTAGAATAACAAATACCTTAGGTCACGGGTGTCAAACACAAGGCCCGCGGGCCAAATCCGGCCCGCCAGACCTCGTCATGTGGCCCGCGCAGCTGCCGCCACCCACCCCCGCCTGGCGCCGATTACATTACTGTGGGAAGCCATCACAGTGTGAGTGTCACATAACATTCAGTGACACTCACATGACGACTGAGAGACATACCTAACAACGTGAGGAAGCCGGGTGACACAGTCACTCCGCCGCGGCGCTCGCTGGGAGGAGGAGGGAGGCAGGACAGTGGACACAGACTTGTTAGTGTCACTGTGTGACGTGCCCGACTCCTCCCCGGCTCCTCCTGCGGGCAGCGGCTACGGCGCTGCCTTGTGTGACACACGCCCGCCTGACAGCAGTGCCAGTGACACCGTGACGTGCATGCTGCTGCGGCTGCCTGTCGGACTTGGACGCCGGCCCGGCGGTGAGCTGCCTCCTGCCTGTGGTGCCGTGCTGCGCAGCAGTGGCATCAGTTGGTTCAGTATATTTACTGTAAGTTCGGCAGTGGGGTGGGCACAGTGGTGTTGTCTCTTGTTGTCCAGACCAGTCTGTCCAGTCCAGTGTCCGTGGCCGGGCAGGCAGAGAGCCAGGCCAGCAGCACACAGCCGCAGCCTGAGCCTACAAATCTGCAGTGTGGCTGCCTGTGTCCAGGGTCATTATCATTATCTGTCCCACTGTCACCACCAGTCCAGAACTCTAGCGAGAGTCCTGCGAACCCACAGGCCCAGGTCACCTGCTTGAATATCTACTTGTCATTATTCTGACTATGTTTCTGCTTTCAGAGCTAGTTATTACTTACATTATTACAAAAAACAGTAATAATTGAATGCAGTGACAATAATTTATGATAATAAAGAGTGGACACATAGTCCTACAGATACAACCGGCCCTTTGAGGGTGACCAAACTGCTGATGCGGCCTCCGATGAATTTGAGTTTGACACCCCTGCCTTAGGTTATAGTGGTCTTATATAAATTATTAAGAATCCCCTGGTCCGGGTTGTTGTTCTCCACGTCCCTCCTCCTTCCGGAGGGGACGCGGGTGTAATGATGTGACTTCCGGTTACATAAAGCCGGAAGAACGGGACTCCGTGAGGTGACCCGCATAATGACACGCACAGCCATTTTATCTTAAGGCCAGATAACACGTCTGTAGCATATCCTCATATTTCTAGTATGGTGGAATGCACAGACATTTTGGAATTAGGCTATGATGCATAATCAGTAGGAACGCACGGACATCTTGGGTGATGATACTAGAATACTTTAGGGGAGGATGACACGCACGGCCATATATATTCCTAAGGTGGAACGCACAGACATGTTGGACGATTTCTATCACTGAGTTTGTACAACAACAGCAGTATATAATAAGACCCGAGTTGCACATTCTTAAATGTTTCTGGTTAAAAAACACAATTCTTTATTCGAAATACTTTTAGCTCCTGGATATAAAGTAATGGTGTAATACACCCTACACTGGGAATTTTCGTGGTTATAAGAACCATTTTATCTCAAAATCACGTATAAGCCTTTTGGAGTTAAAATGTTGAGATTGTATATAAATTTCATCTCATTTTGGGCCAAAATGGTGTCACATCCTTTTTGTCTCCAATTACTAGTTACTTTTTTGATCCCAATCACTAGGGAGATTTCTGTGGGTGAACATGAATGTTTATTTTTAAAATGCTCTGAAAGCAAATGTCCAGTCATTCCTTTTTTTATATTCCGGACATACTCCGCCCATCTTTCTCTAAGGGTTCTGCAGGTTTTCCCTATGTACTGGAAACCACATTTGCATTGAATTAAATAAATGCAATTTTTGCTATTGCATGTTATGAATTATTCTATTTTGTAGCTGGTACCATTTGAAGTGGATACAAAATTAATGACTTTAGTGGGTGTGTCCTTATGTGTTCTGCACATTGGCACATTCCACATCTTGTTTTTATTCGCCCTTCTCTCTGTTCCGGGAACGCGCTCTTGACTAATTTGGATTTTATATTCTCCGCTCTTCTATATATGAATTTGGGTTGTTCACCGATGTGGTCCTTGAGAAAGGGGTCTTTTGTTAAGATATGCCAGTGTTTTTTAATGGCCCTCTCCATATCCTTGTGTTGATTCTTAAATTTGGTGATGAATGCTAATTTTGGTTACTTTTTTTTCTTCCTTTTTTATCTTGATATTTTAACATGGGTTGTCTTTCTTTAGTTTTTAACTCCTGGATTTTCTCATCTATTATTTTTCCTTGATAGCCTTTCTCCATGAATCGGCCTTTCATTACCATGGCTTGTTCCTCAAAAACTCCTATATCGGAGCAATTTCTGCTCGGAGCAAGTTCTCAGGACAACTCCAGAGAATATGCAGAAATTGCTCCGGGACGTGGAGAACAACTACCCGGACCAGAGGATTCTTAATAATGTATATAAGCCCACTATAACCTAAGGTATTTATTATCCTAGACGCAGGGTCCATTTACTATATTTGGACTTCCGGTCCCTAACTTCATAACTTGCGATTTTAAGCATGGAGGGTTACAACACCACCTTGAAAAAGACTACATAGTCGAAACGCGTTGGTGCGGTGTTGCTACCTCTTTTAACTCAGGCCCTGTATCTACCCCCTAACCAATTGAACTGGTGAGTACGCCAAGGCCCATTACTACATCAGTGAGTCTCCCGGTGAAAGGGTCTGGCGGTATAGTACAGGTTTCTGTTTTATCTCTTGGATTATTGTATCCCATTTTTTAAATAAAAAACTTCTTTGGACCATTATGCTGTCTTAGATGTCCGTCCCTAAAAGAAACCATGATATGAGGAGTCGAGCATTTTTAAAGTAAGCATACAAGTACGCATACCTTATCAAAAGAAACCTTGATATGTTTAGACGGTGCTTGTTACATGTAAGCATACATGTTAGAATATCTCTTTCCTGGTGACATGTTTTGAACCTATATTATTTATCTACTTGAACAGACACTTGAGAGATAAGGAAGAAATATATAAAGGACTATCCATTTATTCCTGGGGGATCCCCATGCTAATATATTGAAAAAACGGGACTACACATTTTCTTGTTTATGTGATTTTATTTTACATGTCCTGTATGGAGAAAAGTACATGAGAATACATCAAAAACCATCTTTAACGTAACATCTATACAGTAAGATTGTAATAGCTTATTGGTATTGTACCTAACTGTTGGGCGCTTTTTCCTGTCCATTTACTTACAATTGCTACATACATTACATTGGGCAGTACTGCAGCTCCCCGTCTCCTGCTATGTCTCTTGGGACTGGTTAAGACATCACAATATCTCTTTCCTAGCCCATTCCTACAGTGCCCTGTACTGAGGAGCCATGGCATTAGGATGGGCAGCTGTACTGAAGGATACTACTACTGTGTGGGCACAATATGCAAGGTGCATTACTGTGCAGCATAATTTGAATTGTGGGTACTACATGTTTCCAAATTCCATTCTTACAAGACCACTACCTTTTTTCATCATGCACTCTCCATAGTTAAAATATGAGGAGGGAACAATGCACTTTCTGGCACAGGGCACCAAAATCTCTAGTTACAGCACTAGGTTTATATAAGTCCTCTGAAATTTCTTACCTACCTCTCTGACTCTTCTTGTTTTCTACTTTTGTTACTGCTTTTCCCTGCTCCACAGCTGGGTACTTTATTTTGTCTTGTGGTTCTTTTAATGTGGGATGTCACCTGTATTTAATTTGTTTTCTGATCATTATTAAAAATATGCACACACCAAGTGAACAAAAGCAATTAACTAGCTGGGCAGCACTCTATTACCATGGTTTTAAAGTTTCTTACTTTGGAATAAAATAATATTTCAGGATGTGGTCAGTGCTTCACTGAATATACGGGAACAGTCTTTATCTCTCATCTTAGTACATGCATTGTGCTGCAGCTGGCAGTATATAATTATTACTTAAAATGTAGTGAATCGTGTATGCTGCTATTTTAAAATGAAGGTGTGTAGTTTCTGCGGGAAAGCAGCCAGATTGGTTCAGTGGGGGTGATTGTGGGGAGTTATGTGGATAAATCGAGGCAGGATTGTAATAAAGAGGTATGGTGAAGGAGTATTGGCTGCAATCACGATCGGCTAGAATTGTGTCATCAGCCGCCCAATCGGTCACTTTATTTGCCGAGTGGGTAGCCAGGTGTGGTAGGGTTTTAAAAACCGTCTTGCCTATACATTGGAGGGGCTGGGATGGCAACCCGACTTTCACTAGCTTGGTTAGCGGAGATTGTTTGTTGCCATGATAATGTAGAAAAGGAACAAATTATGCAGGGTGATATAAAACATTAGTATAATATTAAAACAAAAGGGTCTTTCTTGATTTATGGTGTCCTAGAGTATTAGCATTATTTTCACAGAACCTCTATCTGCCATAATTCTGTTCAATTGTATGGTGTTGTACAGTTCTGCTACATGTCCACATGTTTTATGATTGGCAGCCACTAGCAATGGCTTTGTCTATCACTTTGCCTATAAATATTTTTATTTGGCCCTAGATCCATCAACCTGAGCCTCATGGCACCTCAGGTTGCCTAGGCACACAGTTGGGGAACCACTGCTATAGGCTATACCAGAGCTTCCCAATCTGCGTGCCTAGGCACCATGGGGTGCCAAGGAACATTTGCAGGGGTGCCCAGGGTTGGTGGTCCTGGGGCAATTAAAATGATAGTAAATGTACTGTAATAGGAAAAACCAACGCTTGTCCATCCAATCGTACAAATATGGGCTGTGCTTCATCACCTATATTTATTTACACAATTTAGTTAATTTAAATTTATTTTGGCCTAGGGATGCCACAAAGAAAGTTCTGATACCCCAGGGTGTTTTGGAATAAGTGGGATATACCATATATGCTTCTTAAATACTAGCATCATTTATTTCCTATCTGTTTCTGTTTTCTGTTCTCATGAATTGTAATGAGCTACAATCAGTTGCTGTATCAGAAAGGTTAGTTACAGAAGTTATGGCTGACATGGGAAAGTTACTGCTGCTAGATTTTACTGCTTCCTAAACAGTAACTCTTTCCCATTTAAAAGAAATCAAGGAACAAACATATTACTGACGTAAAACAGTTTTTCTTCTTTTTAAGAGAAATTACACAATTTGATTAATTATAAGAACCTTTTAATTATATAAAGTTTAAATTCTATAATTTTGCTCCTGCCCTCATTGCAGAAGCAATAACTACGGATCTGTCAGCAAAGCTCCTTGCAAACTTTATTAATTTATATTGGAAAATGTAAAATGCCAATTTCAATTCCAACCACTGCTGCCATGTCCTTTCCTAATGTTATCTTTGGTTATTTTATGTCTTACATAATGTAACTATATACCCCCCCCCCCCTACCAAATGTGTGTCTATGTGTGTGTCCATGCCAGGAGATAATAAATATTTATTTATCTGACTCATTTAACAATGCTTACATTACAATGACACTGTAGCTCCAAACAGATTCATTCAGCATACAAACACTCCAACAAAAACAAAATTTACAAAAGAAAAAAACCCATTGCAATATATTTAGCCAGATCTGTCACTCTGTGGCCCTTATTCAGAACTGATTGCAGTACCGATTTGTTTGGAAAATGGGCAAAACCATGTGCACTGCAGGTGAGGTAGATGTAACATGTGCAGAGAGAGTTAAATTTGGGTGGGGTGTGTTGAAACTGAAATCTAAATTGCAGTGTAAAAATAATGCAGCCAGTATTTACCCTGCACAGAAACAAAATCTAACTCTCTCTGCCCATGTTACATCTGCCCCACCTGCAGTGCACATGGTTTTGCCCATTTTCCAAACAAATTTGTACTTTGATCAGATCTAAATAAAGGCCTGTGTGTGTGTGTATAACGCTGGGCGGAGTCACAGAGTGACAGATCAGGCTAACAGCCTACCCAGGGCCAGGGCCGGCAACAAAAATCTTGGGGCCCTGTACAATGATATTTCTGGGGCCCCCCACCTAATCCCAAATCCACACAATGCTCTTCTGCATGAGCCTCATTTAACCTTTCACTGCTCCAGATCCTGCTTTCAGGTGCGGACTTCTCTCGTACTCAGTCCTGCTGGCTTGGCTCCTGGCTGCTGCTTCCTGCTGGCTCCGGCTTCTCTTAGCCTGTCACTTTCACAAAAGAATGCTGAGCACTACATGCAGGCAGGGCAGGTCTTTCGCAGAGTGCGGAACAGACGACCCGCGCAGTAAAAGTTCAGGAGCCAGTGACTGAGGCCACAGCACTAGCGGCGGGTAAGGCTGGGACTAGGGTGACCAACTCATCCCTTTAATCCGGGACACATATTAATTACACAGGTAATTAAAACCAGGTGAAATGGAGTCTTGAGGTGTGGCAGTTTAAAACCAGGTGAAAGCCAGCCACAGAACCTGTGTAATTAATATGTGTCCCGGATTAAAGGGATGAGTTGGTCACCCTAGCTGGGACGCAAGGGTCACTGACAGGCCAGCTATTACAGGCAGTGGCTGTGCCGGGGCATGGAAGCTCTGGGGCCCTTCAGATCTCTGGGGCCCATCACACTTGTCCCCCTTGACCCCCCCTGTCGCCTGCCCTGCCCAGGGCTGCCATTAGGGAGCCACTTGTCCCGGGCCCAGCCACTCAGAAGAGAGGGGAGGGCCCGGGTCCCCTTCTGCCTACACCTCCTCCGCTCACAGCAGGGACTTAGTCCCTTGCTGCAGCCGCCCCCCCCCCCCCCCTGCACATAGAACACAGGGGCAGATTTATTAAGCTTGGAGAAGAGATAAACTGGAGATAAAGTTCATGCGCTGTGCCTGTGCCTCAGACGCCTGCAAGTGGGGGGACGGAGGAATTTCTAACTCCTAGTATAAGGAAGGTAAGATTCTGCGCTTCCACTTGGATGCGACAAGGTCCCTGGTAGTTTCACCTTCTACAAAGAACACAGTAAAAACAAGAGTAGGGGCCCGCGCTTCCTATTGGGGAAAATGTTCTTTATCCTTTAGATATAGGGTTTTCTTCTTTATTCAATAAGGTGTTTTTGACCTCAGGAAAAAAAACAGAAAGAGATCTCATGGTGCAGACTAAGTGGTATAGGCTTAATTCTATGTTTGTAATAGTGAGATGCTCATACCGTATAGGGGCCTCTTCTAGGCCAAACACCGCACGTAGATCAGGGGTCACACACACTTGTTACACCAATATGTCAGATCCTTCCACGTATCTGGCCTTATAAAAAGGCTAAGTTTGGAGCTTAGTGTGGGGTCAGATGTTAAGACCCGGGTAGACCTCTGAACGTCGTCTCCACAGAGTAGTCCCAATATCAGGTCCAGATAAGGATCCCAGGTACCTCCAGTCCAAGGTGGACTGACATATTGGTGTAACAAGTGTGTGTGACCCATGATCTACGTGCGGTGTTTGGCCTAGAAGAGGCCCCTATACGGTATGGGCATCTCACTATTACAAACATAGAATTAAGCCTATACCACTTAGTCTGCACCATGATATCTCTTTCTGTTTTTTCCTGAGGTCAAAAACACCTTATTGAATAAAAGAGAAAACCCTATATCTAAAGGATAAAGAATATTTTCCCCAATAGGAAGCGCGGGCCCCTACTCTTGTTTTTACTGAATTTCTAACTCCTCCTCATCCCCAAACTCACGGAACCGCCACTGCCATCTTCTCCTCCCTGCCCACAGCCAAGCACTTGCCTGCAGCCCACGCCGGTGTGAGCGCAGGAGCCAGGCTGCTGTGTGCCCGGAAACCCCCATGGTGGAAGCAGCAGTAGCCCCTCACAACGCGGCAGTTGTCATGGTAACCAGGGCCAGCAGGAGGAGGCTGGAGGCAGCAGAAGCAGCACCCCAACCCCGGCCAGTGACCCTGACCATGCCAGGGGCAGCTGTGTGAGGGTGCTGGAGAGCAGCCAGGATGGAGGATGCGTTTCCCAGCTGCAGCAGCAGCCTATATAGCACCACCTCCCTCTTCCACTACTCTTCCTCTTCTACTGCAATGGTAAGATCATGGCAGGGGGAGGGGCACTTACCAAATAAGGTAACCATTAGCTCATATCTGGCAGGCATGCCAGGGGGGCAGCAGGGTGTCTCCATAACCCTCCCACGTACTTACTAGCATACAGTAGTTGTTGGGGAACCACAAGACCCAGCATGCAGCTCATTCCCTGCTGCAGCCTGCTGGTACTTGGAGTCCTCCTGCTGCTGGAGGGTAATGATCTCTGTATCATTGTACACCAGCTACCCCCACCCACACCGCACCGTCCTCTTCCCCATCCACATCACAGCCAATCCTGGCCCTCACCCACTCCAACATTGGTGGAAACCCTGCCCTCACCATCCCCCACCGAAGTGTAGCACTCCAACACCAGTGGAACCCTACGCACCCGGCCCTCCCTCACCCACACACGGCCCCCCTACACCTGCAACTTCACTACCCGCACCGACCCTCCCACACCCACAGCATAACCGGACACCCTCCCCCACCTTCCAAACCCCCACCCCTGGTACTAATGCACCCACGGCACCCCCGCACTGGAACTCAAGTACCCGCTGTAGCCCTGCACCCAGCCACAGCAGCACCGCACCCGCCCATCCCACACCTACAGTAACCCTCCCCTACCCACACCACTCCCACTCCCACACCCAGAGCAGGGAATCCACCATATAATAGTAACTATATTTCGCACAATAAAGGCATACCCAGGTTAAGGGGGCAGAGCCCCTTACGATGGTGTGAAGAGCACCCGTATGGCACGCCTTAATTAAATAAAGAATAAAGAGAAATGCTAAATAATATTTAAGCGCAGTTATAAGCAAGCAATCCATCTAGTCAGGCTTTCATCATCACCATCCCTTGAGGCTGCCCTCTTAAAAATTGATGTGATCTACTTACGCACCCATTTATCAACAATTGCATTTATCAACAATTGCAAAAGTGCTTTGTGGTCATGATATTAGTTCCCAAAATTACATTGCAAAATGCAATTATACCACCTGAATGTATTAAAAAACATGGAGTGGGTACTAGCATTTAGGTATGTGAGTGGCGTACAAGATTTCATTGATAAACACGGATGACCAAAGAATAAAAAAACACGTGATCAGCACTAAGGATAATATAACATAAGTTCAGATTGCAATAGGGGATGAAGTGCTTTGCCTGATACAGATCCCAAACATCTTTCCTGTGGCCCAGCAATTATATGGACACTTACATAAAATTTTTGTCATAGACCTCAGAGCGACTCCTCCTCATATAGTAAGTGGCTCATATGTAGTAAAAAGTAACAATGTAGTTATCTACAACAGGTATGGATAGGTTAGTTCATGGAATAGTCATTAAAAAATTCAATAAAACGTGAGTTCCTGGTGAATGGGGAATACCGAAGATCGCGGAGGTGGATTAGGGTGCCTTCAGTCTCCGTACTGCCAATAGCGGACCTGCACGATGATGCACTGTTACCGCTAAAACCTTCCCCTCACAACAGAATCTGAGCTTCCTGATAATCACATTAAGCAGCCTCAATGCATTTTAGATAGAGCTCTATCGTTTGTCAAGATCATCCCCTTGCATGAGGGTGACGATGTGGTTACTTATTCAGTGCCCTGTGGTCACTTGATGAAATGGAGGCGGGCAGGGGACTGGACTGCACAAACTAGCTACTAATAATGGGATGTGCTACCTAATCAAGACCTAGTATTACAACACAGGAACAGAGATGAAGTGATGAAATGGACCAATCATAATGCCTAAAACCCAGCAATCCTGACTATATGGCAATCTTATGGATATTATGATGGAACTCACTCTAATAAAAATCATTTATCTATTCAGTGCATATATCTATTCAGTAAAAAACATGCAGTGTAGATATTATAAGTGCTATTCAAAACTTTGTAAAGTGTTACATTAATAAATACTGCTATTACTGTATACCATCAGAGATCGGAGGTCTTTGTCAAGATGAAGATATGTTCATCTTCTATATAATGATGAATAAAAAATGTAAGTACCATTGGGGCAGATATATTAAGCCTTAACAAGAGATAAATGCAAGGGTGATGATGGGCGGGATGTATTAATATACATCGCCGCCCTTCGCCTGCCAGCCGCCGCGATGCTGCCGCATATGTACTAACATATGCGGCTAGCATCGGGTTGCGGTGACGGAGACCCCCGCGATACCTGTGATGTGGTCTGCGGGGGTCTCCGTCACATCCCGGCGGCTGGCAGTGTCCCCCTGTGTCTCCTCCTCCCCCCTGCAGCCGGATGTCCTGCTGGCTGTGACACCTGCTGGGGGAGGAGGAGATCAAAGGAGGACGGGAGGGGGGGGCGAGCAGACGGCGGATGGCGGCGGCGATAGAAGCCCATAGGCTTCTATAGGGTATCGCCACCCAGAGGGTGGCGATACCCTGCCATGCGGAAACGGGGCGGATGGGTAATGGTACATAGGAAAATGCGGTAAAACCCCTGTTTTACCGCATTTTCCCTTTAGTACATCCCGCCCAAAGAGAGATAAACGTCCAGCCAATCACCTGCTAACTGCCATGCTACAGGCTGTGTTTGAAAAAAGTCAGTAAGGATTGGCTGGATGTTTATCTCTCCTTATCACCATTGCATTTATCTGTTGTTAAGGCTTAATACATCTGCCCCATTGAGTGGATTTAAGAGAAATAGGGGCGCATTTATCAAGATCGCATTTACAATGCGATCTGGGCGGAATATTACCGCCCAGGATCGCATTGCAAAATGGGATCATATCACCGGGATGTATGACGCTTGAGGGCGCAGGGACAGGGCTCCAAAAGGAGCCCGTCCCTGCGAAGCCCTGACCCGGAAACCGGTTATGCGCGGTTATGCCCTGACCCCCGCCGACCCCTCTTACCACACTGCCCTGCAGTGCGATGTGTAGCCATAGGCTACAATGGGCTATCGCCATATAAGAATGGCGATAGCCCAGGGGTGCGATGCCGGGCTGCCCGATGTTGAAATGGGGGATGTGGCCAGCGACGCTGCAGGGGGGATCGAAGCAGGGATTGGAGCTTTCTGCTGCGGTCCGCCTTTAATACATTTCAGTGATACTTAATATTAAGTATATTTAAAAGGATGTTTTCGGGGATTTAGCCGCAAATATTGCTTGATAAATGGGCCCCATAGACTTAAGTTGCTGCCACCAATAGTATAGATGAGTTTGAAGGATTTTTGAATTAACAAATATTAGAAAATTAGCTCTTTTTTTTTATCTTTACATTTTTATTCGTTTTTCCATATAAAAGACATAAACATTTTACATACCAAAAAAACATACATTTGAGTTACTCTATTGGTTGCTTTCACAAAATTATACATTTGAGTACTGATTAGCTGCTGCATCTGCTACTTATCTAATTAACAATATACTGCTATCTGCAAAACAGGTGGTTTTCCCAGAGTATAAGGGAGAAAAAGTTGGCAAACTATATAGTGCTTATAACCGTGATGCTTACAAAGTCATTAACGGTAAAAACAAGCAGGAACATAGCATATCTTCCCTAAGTACAGGGGTATTAGGTTGACAATCTATATATTGGTTCATACAGTTATTGTCGGTATTACTTATCCTCAGTCACAAAATAAATAACAACAAAAAACATTAAACTCCACACAGACATAGGCACTCATCCACACTCACACCACTTATCTAAGAAATAAAGACGCGTACAACTGAATTGGGCTTAAAGGGGACGGCTTATTTATTTTGAGCAGGGGCGGCCTATTTGAATCTAACTAAAATTTATGTCCCTGCTCTAACTAAGGTGGCGGGCAAAGAACGGCATGCAATATAAATAACATTGCTGGAAAATAACAAAGTAATAAAAATAACAAACTCCGGATCTAAGGGCCTCCTGCCCTTAATTGCCTAGGACCGGCCACCTGCCAGCGTCCATGACAACGGCACAATTTCGAAGCGGACTTTTCCAAAAGGGGCCACTTGCCCTTAAGGTCAGGGGGTTGACCTTCTGCCTCTGCCCCTGACCTCGCATATCACTAAGGCAGAGCTCACCACTCTGCCCGAGTCAGCAAAAAATTGGGCCACCTGCCCTAACCTACAAATGTCCGCAACAATTTACCATATCCGAAGTAGATGATTGTTAAGGTCCAGATGTGGGCCCACCTGGATCGGTGATGCCCACATCTCGACATCAACCACCAGCTAAGTGTAAATACGGCTCTAATTTAAACTACCGTTCTTTCCGCCAAACAAAATAAGCCGACAACAACTAAACGGATAAATGCGAAAGACGTCTTAAAGCGAATTCTAACTAACAATTGGGGCGGGAGGGAGGGCAACGGTTCCTGAAGCAAGAGGCAGAAACTTCTGGAAGCAGGATCATCATCCCATCAATCTCCACCTCCAACTTCAAGACAGCCTATCCTGAAACATCATTCAAATCTGCCACCCGTCAATCAAGACAAGCCGAACCCCCGGGCCCAGATCCAGTGTGTAAGCTAAGGATTCCTGCCGATAGCCAGGTGAGTTTATGCTGTTTTCAGCCAGACAAGCTGGCTTCTACAGTCTTTTTCATATCCTATAAATGTTTGGGGTGTAATTTATCTTCATTTTACTTCAGTGTCAATTCACTTATGTGACCTTTATAACAAAGGTTATATATATTACCTTAACTACTAAATATTAAATAAAGTGATTATCCTTTCTCTAAATCAATTGTGTTAAATCATCCAATCACTCAGTCTTTATAGTGAAAGTTATATATCATACACTAATTATTTTTAATAAAGTGCATATGTTTAATCTAATAAAGTGCATGTACTTTCTTGTGACTCTCAAGATCAAATGTCTTGAGCATCGTATTGTTATGTTAAATCGATGCAAACATAAAACTACTTCTTAATATTAATAATAATATATGGAATTAATCCAACCGTGCCAAATCTGATTAAATTTAACTAACGTGTTACGACTTAAATATAAATACCTTTCCTGTTTAATAGTGTAATTAACCAATGACTTCCAACTATTATACTCCGGGGGATCCTTGGACATCCAGGTTCTTCCCACAATCACTTTTGCCATTGAGCATAGGTTATTAATATATGTTTTTTCGTTGCCCGTTGCTTCTTCGTCTCCTATCCCCAACAGACAACATCTTGGGGTTAAGAGCTCATTACAGATCCCAGTATCTACTATAGTGCATTTGACTTTTTTCCAAAATTCTGCCACTCTGTAACAGTTCCAGATTAGATGGAAAAAGGTTCCGGAAGGGTCATCACATTTAGGACATTTTGTTAGAGAATGCCCTGAAAACTTCGCTAAGGTTGTGACTGAAAGATATGTAAAATGTACAGTTGTGTCAATTGAACACACAGCGAATTTGTGGTTCTGGTTATTGCAGATTTAGCCCTTCTCCATTCCTCATTATTTATACCCCCGAGATCGTCTTCCCATTTTCCCTTTAATTCCCTTAACCCATCCTTGTATATATTTTTGCCTAATATTTTATATATTCTTGATACTAACTTTGATTTGTTACCTGATTTTAGTATTAATTTTATTGGAGATTCTCCAAATAAGGGGATTTTATTTTCATTTTTGGCCTGTATCACACTTCTCAGCTGAAGATAACGAAAGAAAAAGGTCTGTGGTAATTCAAATTCCTCTTTCAGCTGTGTACATGATTTGAGTCCTGCCGGGTCAGAAATTTGACTAAGTTTAGTCACGGCATGGGTGTACCACGCTGCTTTAATTTGCAGGGTCTCCAACTTGCTATTTGTAAAATAGTCTACCAAAAAATAATCTGTATCCATAAAATCAATTTCTAATATTTTATTGTCTTCTTGCCATATTGTAATAGCTTGGGCTATTAAGGGGGGATCTGTCTTGGTCTTTTTTTCCCTGTAAGATTCTCTGTGTTGGGCAAATCCCTTGGGTCGAAAAGGAGATTAAAGTATCCACTGTTTCTCTGCGTTGTTCATCCTGACAAAACCAAGATGTGACAACTGGGCCGCCATATAATACCTCCTAAAGTCTGGTAGACCCAACCCCCCGTCTTCTTTCTCCCTCATCAAATTACTCAGTTTAATTTTTGAACGGGCATTATTCCAAACCACCTGATTCTATAGCAATCTACGCTTTGTATATGCAATTAACAGTTCTGGGCACACATCTGCTGCGGTAAATGCGTGTTTGGATGAGCAGTCCCTGTCGGCCTAAATAGACTATAGAACTAGTGAAGAACTGTATTGTATAGAGATTGCTAAATACTGGGTATTATATCACTGCCCCTCGGGCCTACAATTGCTGCAGTATATGCGTGCTTGGATGAACAGTTTTTGACTGCCCAAATAGACTACAGAACCAGTGAAGAACTGTATTGCACATGGACTGTTAAATATTGGGTATTATATTTCTTCCTCTTAATAATCGGCGCTGGGCGTGATTGAGGGCACTTTTCCTTCAGGCTCCACGGCCCCAGGAGGGGAAGGAGAAAAAAAAAAACCTAAGAAGAGATAAAATAAAAATAACCACAGAAATAACACCTAGGTTAAATCAACGGATTAATTAACCCCTTCATTCCCTATTGAAAAAATGCGTAAAACGGGAAATACCTCGGCTGCGGCTCGTTTGGAGAGGTACGCGCGAGCACAAGGGGGGAATACTTTACAGACCCCCACCATGACTCCACAATCAACCCCCTCCAAAAGCAAGAGTCCCCCGCCGGTACCTGAAATTACCCTTCAGCAAGTACTGGAGGCAATAAACACCTCAGAACAGCGGCTGTCGGAGCAAATAAAAGGGGTACAACTAGAAATCTCCTCCATTAAGTGCGACCTTAAAATTACGACTGAAAGAATCAATGTAGCTGAGATACGGATCTCGGCGCTTGAGGACGCCAATAACCAGTGGTCCAGTAAGGTGAATAAATTGTCCCAGCAAGTAACTGAAATTAAATCTAAAATGCTAGATGTTGAAGGCCGATTAAGAAGAAACAACTTGCGATTTGTGGGCCTACCGGAAAAAGAGGAGGGTTTAGATGCCGCCAAGTTTATACTGGAATGGATGTATGCAACATTTGGGCAAGACGCATTCTCCAAGCAATTTGCAATAGAACGGGCACATAGAGTGCCGTCTAGGCCATTTCCACCTGGGTCCCCTCCAAGGACATTAATAGTCAAAATTCTAAATTTCCAGGACAGAGACACGATATTGCGTTTAATACGATCCAAGGGGCAATTGGAACATAATGGGGTCCATATCTCTGTATTTCCAGATTTTGCAGAAGGAGAGAGCGAAGTTTGCGGAAGTGAAAAAACGCCTTCGAGAAAAAAATCTGAAATACTCAATGGTATTTCCTTCTAAACTTCGGCTGATATATAATAATGAGACAATATTTTTTCAAACTCCACACGAAGCCGCTAAGTGGTTGGATAATCATGCACCCGGGTCAGGACAGCTGGCAGATGGCTAGGCCTATGTGAAACAATAATGGCTTTATCAGGGAGCTCCCCGCAAATTGGTGGCTTATTTTTTCTTTTTTAGCCCCCAGGGTACCGGGAAGAGGGGGGGGGGCGGGGTTGGGGGAAAGGGTATGCCTAGGGTTGGGAGGTATACAGGGAGGGGGGGGGAATTAATTGTGGGGGAGGGTGGAATTGTTTGTTCTTTTTTTTCTGTTGTTTGTTATTTCGGGCGGGATGTTATAACATCCGCGGCCCCCCTTCGCCGGACATCGCATTTTTAATAACGGCATATGCTGTAACATATGCCGTTATTAACACAAGGGACAGCTCTTGCGATAAGAGCTGTCACTTGCGATGCGGTGCCGGCACTGGACTTCCGGGTCTGTGACCCGGGAGTCCATCTGCGCATGCGCAGACCCCGGCGCCGGCCGCAGGGCACGCTGGGAGGGATCCGTGACGGATCCCTCAAACAGCGCTGCGGTAAGAAGCCCATAGGCTTCTGCAGGGATTCGCCAGCTTTTGCTGGCGATTCCCTCCGCAGCGCTGACACTGCGGAGGCACAATATAGCATATAGAGATGCGGTAGAAACCCCGAAAACGGGGTTTTTACCGCATCTCTGCTATATAGAATCTCGCCCATTATGAGTTACTATTGATTGAGAGTGCGAAGCTGCTCCGCCTGTTTACTGGTTATAATCTATGGTTGATTTGTCTTGCAGAGAGGGGGGAGGTTGGGTGGTGTCCCTTAATTGAAAAATGACAGTGAAGGTATTAACCTGGAACGTCCGGGGGCTAAATGAAAAAATAAAATGGTCCTTAGTAATAAATCAATTAAGAAAATATCGGCCAGACATTATCTCGCTTACAGAAACCCACTTGATAGGTGGGAAGCAGATGGCTTTGAAAAGACCATGGGTCGGATATGCATGTCACGCCTCCTTCTCCTCCTCTGCAAGGGAGGTATCATTACTAATAAAAAAATCTTTGTCCTTTATCTGTAATAGGAGTTGAGTAGATCCAAATGGCTGTTATATTTTTATTGACCGTCATTAATGCAGTACAGTTCATAATTCTGTCCATATATATCCCTCCTCCCTTCTCATTTAACATCTTGGTAAAAGCTGCAGAGTTTATGGCTACGTCCCCCAACGGTTCGATTATATGTATGGGTGATTTCAATAACATCCTAGACCCTGAATTAGATAGATGGAGTAGTGGTGGAGTGGGTAAACCTAGGAGTAACAAAGATTTTGTAAATTTTGTAGGAGATATAGGTTTGGAAGATCCGTGGAGGCTACGAAATCCCTCCTCCCGGCAATTTTCATGCTTCTCCGCATCCTATCAGGCATTCTCTAGGATCGATTTGATTTTAGTCTCCAAAGGCCTCATCCCCCAAGTCCAGAAGATAGAGTATAAACCAAGGGGTATATCGGACCACTCGCCGGTATACATGGAAATTTCCCTGGACTATGATCGGGGATGTAGCTTCTGGAGCTTTAATCCAAATTGGTTAAACAAAGCTGGGGCAAAAATGGATTTGGAGGAACAGTGGATAGAATTTTGGGAATTAAACAAAGGGTCAGTGAAGGCTCCCATATTGTGGGATGCCTTCAAGGCCTACCTCCGGGGCACTCTTAGAAAAAGCATTGCCGAAATAAAAAGAGAGAGTCGAGTCAAGATACAGGAAATGGCAGATAATAGTGTAGCTAAGGAAAAATAATTTTTGGAAAAAAATACAGACCAATCATATCAGGTCTGGCAAAAAGCACAACAGGATTGGTTAGATGCAATAAAATTGGAAAATCTAAAGAGTATGCAACATAAATCATAGGTAAATTACAGTAGTTCTGATAGATCAGGTAAACACTTTGCTTTCCTTGCACAAGCGGAACAACCATCTAAAACCATTAGTATGATTACGAATGAAGAAGGGGAAGTGGTATATAAGACTCCCGAGATAGGAGAAGTCTTTAGGTCATACTTTTCTAAGATATATACTACCCACTCCTATAAAAACTCTAAAGAAGTCGAGGAATATTTAAAATCGATTCATCTCCCGTTATTAAATATAGAGGCATATACAGACCTGGAAGCCCCAATAAAAACGGAAGAAATAATTCAAGCTATCACAGATCCCCCCAATGGAAAAGCCCCTGGAGTAGACGGGATCCCAGTAGAGATCTACAAAAAATATATAAAATCATTAGCTTCTCTACTTTTAGAGACCTTTGAAAACTCATTTGAGGAGGGTGTTATTCCATTATCAATGACAGAGGCCAAAATAGTGGTAATACCAAAACCAGGAAAAAATGTTAAGGAACTAGACTCGTATAGACCAATATCATTGATTCCCTCCGAAGCCAAGATACTGGCCAAAATATTGGCAAATAGGTTGAATCGATATATTCATACATTGGTACACCCGGACCAGTCCGGTTTTTTGCCCGGGAAAGAAACCTCTATAAATATAAGACGATTGTATACTTATTTACAGACAGGAGAAAAGGACGATAGCAGATCGGTGGTGATATCGATTGAAGCGATAAAAGCCTTCGATACTGTAGAATGGTTGTATTTATGGGCTGTATTAAGATCATTCAGGCTGGGACCAAACTATATTGAATGGATTCAACTTTTATATACCACACCGAGCGCACGGGTTGCTGTTAACGGATGGATCTCCCCGGCATTTCCCCTCTCAAGGGGAACAAGGCAGGGGTGTCCACTCTCCCCTGCCTTGTTCGCCCTGGCGATTGAGCCTGTGGCTTGTAAAGTGAGACAATATATAAAAGCTGCTGATATGCCTTCTGGAGGGCAGAGAAATGGGATTTCATTATATGCTGATGATCTTTTGATCTATTTAGCAGATTACTCAATATCTTTTATGGAGACGTTGGAGATAATTGAGGAGTTTGGGAACTTCTCCGTATTTAGAATTAACCAGACCAAATCTGTTATCTTTCCAGCAGGTCCCCCGTTTAAGTATCAACCGTATCCGCCTCTTCCAATACAGTGGGTAACATCCTTTAAATATCTGGGTATTATAGTGTCTTGGGAATCCATGGATTTTGAGAAGCTTAATATCCAACCGCTGTTTGATTGGCTGGCTAAAAAAATTAAATCATGGAGGAGACTTCCGTTGATAGTAACCGGAAGAATAAACCTGGTAAAAATGGTGGTCCTTCCTAAGTTCTTGTACGTAGTCAATCAATCACCGATTTACCTTGTAAAATCGCTGTTTAGAAAATTAAACAGTATTTTGGCCTCATTTGTTTGGAATAATGCCTGTTCAAAAATTAAACTGAGAAAATTAGCTCTTAAAAGTTTTTTTTTTGTCCAGGATAAAAAGAAGGTAACAGAAACTCCTTATATGATTTTTTAAGTTTTTAGAAAAGTAAAACTTTTTCCCAAAAATAAAAAGAGATGTTTTGTGGAATCTTTAAAATGACTAGATAAGGGGAAACTTGAATGTATTCATTCTTACATTCAATACTTAATCATGATGATTACTATAAATAAATAATATGGATGAGAGCAAATGACAGTTGACCATTTGCTTGGAAATGCTGGAAAACTGACAAACTGTCACTCATCCATAACCATGTTTTTGTTCCTAAAAGCCAGATCTGAAGATAAATCTTACTAGTGTATGGGCACCTTAAGACTTGCCCTGAGCTCCTCCAGCAGCTCCCCGGGGGAGCTTGATAAGATTTGGCACTTGATGTGCCATTTTTTACATGTGATAAATCAGATGCAATTTATCACATGTAAAAACTCGGGGAAGCGGCAGCAGAGGAGGGTCCGGGGGTGCTGCTGGTGAGGTAGCGGGTAGGGTCAGTTTTAGAGGCAGGCAGGGATTGGAGAGCAGGGTCAGGTCTGGGGGAGCGGCAGCATCAGACTGGGAGCGGCAGGAGCAGGCTGGGAGCAGGGACTGGTCCGGGGGAGCGGCAGGAGATGTAGCGGGAGGCGGGGACCCGGCGGGAGAATAGAAAGAAATCTTATTCAAAAGACTGGGCGGCCGCTGATTGGCTGAGCTCTCAGCGCCCAGTCTTTTGAATAGGATGGTCTCTATTCTCCCGCTTGCCATGGGGACCGCAGAGCAGAGTCCAGGGTAGCGGTAGCAGCAGGAGAATAGAAACCATCCTATTCAAGAGACTGGGCGGCCACTGATTGGCTGAGAGCTCAGCCAATCAGCGGCCATCCAGTCTTTTGAATAGGATTTCTTTCTATTCTCCCGCCGTGCCCCCGGTCTCTGCTCTGCATCTGCAGTCCCCACCTGCCGCTACATCTTCTGATGCTGCAGCTCCCCCAGACCAGACCCTGCTCTCCGATCCCCGCCTGCCTCTACAACTGACCCTGCCCGCTAGCTCTCCTGCATCTGCCCCACCTGCAGTTTACCATGGTTTTACACATTTGTTTGCTTTATTTGCTTTGCAGAAAATCCTGAATCAGGCCCTATGTCATTCTCTTTCTCTAACCACTGCATTATAGAAACTCTCCTCAGGTACATTCCAGCATTTACTGTGCACTCATTTAAACACTAATAAAAAAATTGGAATATCAGCCAGTAGAAAGGCACAAATAGGTCCCAATAATTATGTACTGTAATTATGAAAACATGTCTGGATATGGATTATAATTAGCTGAGTAGAAAGTTTTGGTAACAAATCAGCCCTTTCTACCACTCCGAGGTGTAACTAGATATCAGTAGGCCCCATAGCAAAAGTCTGTAAGGGCCCCCCATTTACCAACTGATGGTGATAAATGTATGTAAAACATATTACTTAGACAGTAAGGATGGCCCCCCTCAGCTCTGGGCCCCATAGCAGCTGCACCCCTTGCACCTATGGTAGTTACACCCTTGCCTCAACCCATGGAGTTTCCGCGGACTGCAGGGATTTCCATTGAGTGCTCCAATTTCTTCTTGTGCAGAACCATGCTGGTAGTTTATTAAATACAAACATTTTCTATGAAACACTGCATCACATGTTTATACTTTTAAGATAAAGGTTAACAAATAACAATAGTAATACTGATTATGATTATAATAGTAATACATTCATTACTGGCAATACCCAGCTTTTTATTAATAAATGAGTTTCTAGAGACTGAAGACTTATTACTTCAGATAAAACTATTTCTTCAGAAGCCCTGAGAATGGCATACTCTGTGTTATCGATAAAATTGTTTTACTCTATTAATTCCAAGTGTGCTTTCTGACTTCTGTCTACAAGACACACTGTTCCTCCCTCACTGGAGCCAAAGACAAAGCTACGGGTTGTTGTTGTTTATCCACTTCTGCTCTCTTTGTCTTCCATTTGGCCACAGCTGGTGGCAATTTCTTTATGAATTGATAGAACAAAGATAACTGAATTATTGAAAAATTCCTCCTTTCTCTGCACCTGATCCTGCCTGTAAAAGGTTTAGTTATACATTTAACTATACTGCCTATGACAAATGTCAGACTCTGGGGGTGATTCAGACGTAGACGGCAGGTAGCCAGGGGTGTGGTATAGGGTTCCGACAGTCGGGATCCCGACAGTCATTTGCCCAACGTCGTGATCCCGACTGGCCGGACTCAGACAGCATGGCGAGTGCAACAAAGCCCCTTGCAGGGCACGGTGGCTTGCTATGCTCGCCACCTATTCTATTCTCCCTCTATGGGGTCATGGATCCCCACGAGGGAGAATAGCCGGTGGCCGTCGGGAACCCGTCTGTCGGTGTTTTAACAGTCGGGATCCCGACATCAGGTAAATGACTGTCGGGATCCCGACTGTCGGGACCGGCACCCGGTAGCCAGTGGGCGCAAGTGGCCATTGTTTTTGCACTAAGCATATGTGCAATGCACCTGCGTACAAATGGATTCCGGTAGCCATGTTCAGTCGGACATTCTGCACCTGATAGGGCAGGGGCAATGTCCGATGGTGTGCTGATATTGTTTTTTTCTACACACACTGGTGGATTCGCACAGCAGCCTGTGGGCATCTAGCATTAAAACACAATTGTTCTTGCGCCAAAGGACTACTACAATAGCATCCATCTCTGAATCTCTCCCCTTTGTCTTTTGCATCTGTCCAACTAAAGTAAATCAATTTGCAGTACCCTTAAGGATAGAATTGCCAGCCCCCGGCTGAATGAAATGCACTCCATCTGTATGGGAGATGAGACTGAGTAGCAACATTTGTACTTTGGTGAAAATTGGCTGTAGAATAAGAACAGAGAGTTCTGGTAAATGGAACGTTTAAGTGGTGTCCCTCCAGGGTCTGTGACCTAGGCGATGGTTCTAGTGAGCAAAGTGTCCATTTTTCCAGATGACACTAAACTATGTGAGGTCATTTAGTCGGATCAGGATGTAGCCACTCTAAAGAAAGACTTACATAAAATGGAGAATTAGGAAGCTAAATGGAAGAAGATGATGTTTATTATTGATAAGTGTAAGGTTATGCATTTTAAGGGCAGAAACAAGCTGGGGATTTATAAATTAAATGGGGGACCTATAGGGGAATCATCAAAGGAGAAGGATTTGGGGGGATTCTTATTAACAGGAGACTTAGCAGCACTGACCAATGACAAGGAGCATCAGTGAAGGCAAATAAGGTATTCAGATACATAAAAAGAGGCATAGAGGCGAGGGAAGGCAGTGTCATTTTGTCACTTTATACAATTTTGGTGCGGACTCAACAGTGTACAGTTCTGCATACTACTCCATAAAAAGGACATATTGGAACCTAAAGAGTTTCAGGCAAGAGCAACAAAAATTAATAAAAATTAACAAAAGGTCTGGAGTTACTTTGGGTCATTGGTGACTCAGGTTTACAGTGCTTTAACTAGACATTTTGGTGCCCTGTCGATAGTCAAAGAAAGTGGTGACTGGCTCTGGGCTCAATGTTCTGAATTCTCCTACGACCAGGGGCAAAGATTCTTATACAGATGGAGCTGGCTTAAACTTTGAAAGTATCGCCAGCCCCGCCAGCCCCCGCCACGGGGGGGCACGCGTGCACGAGCCCCCTCCGCTGGTCCCCCTCGCTGCCCTGAACCCCCCTAACTCTGCCCGTCTCTCTGTAGCAGAGACGGGCAGGATGCCGCTGCCCCGCCGACATAGGATTGGGACGTGCGTGTGTCCCAGTTCAGTGCAGCCCCGCCTGCCGGCACTTGCCAGAGGGGAGGCTCTGGCGAGCCCCGGCCAAAGATCACAGGGGCTACATCTGTAGTTTGTTTTCCTTCCTCCAGTTACGTGGATCTCACATGTAGGAAAAAAAGAAATACAGCAACTGTTGTCCAGCAGATCTTATAATGAGTGGGGAAAATAATTCAGGGATGATCAGAATCACATATCTGTACTCACAACTGAAACATAAGAGACATGTCCATAAGGACACCACGTTATAGGGAAAATTAATTGCAGTACCCAATATTGTGTGCAGAAATCTCTATGCATACCGTAATCACATACGCATAGAGATTTCTGCCCTGTGCGAGAAAGGGAATCTCCCCCCACAATATTTAAAAAAGAAACAGTGTGCACCAAAAATGTAGAGGCATGACATCGCTGGGAAGGGGCGTGGTCACATTGTAGTACAAATAATGCCCACATGAGTAGCGCCCCTTACACACCTAATACCTATAGGACTAGCATCGCTTGTGCATACAATACCCACATGGGTTTAGCGTCCACCCTTCCCCAGTGTCAGCCCTCTCCCCCCCCTCCCCACCGTGTCAACCCTGACCCCCTACCTACATTTGCACAAACCTTTTTTTGGGTTGCCAGTGCTCACTGCTTCCTGCTGTCGAGGAGCAGGGAGAGCAGTACAGGAGCAGATTCATAGAGCGATGAGCAGCCTTTGTACATCTGCTGAGCAGCTCCGATGTTGATATTCTGGCAGAGGGAGCAGAAGGAACCCGGCACCCAACCCCTAAGGCTGGTTTCACACACTCCGGCTCCTGCCGGACGGTGAAATCCTGCACGGCCAGGGAGCCGTGCCGCAAACAGTAGTTTATCATGGAGGGGATGGCCACAGCCCGGCAGCCGTCCCTTCCAGTGGTGGGATCCGGCTGCAACCGTGCGGCCGGGCCGTGGCCGTCCCGTGTGAATGGACACAATAGTGTCCATTCACAACTAATGTGTGCGGCACGGCTCCCTTGCCGTGCGGGATTCCACCGTCCGGCAGGAGCCGGAGTGTGTGAAACCAGCCTAACAGTGCAAGAGCTAGGACCCAGCGACTGCACTAAGATCAGCAGCACAGGACAATGGACCAATCATAGACTGTTTCAGTGCAGGGGAAGGGAAGGAAGCAGACAGTAAGGGCTATTTCACACGCTCCGGCTCCTGCCGAGCAGCGAAACGGCTTCTTGGCCGTGCGGGGTTTCGCCGCCCGGCAGGAGCCGGAGCATGTGAAATAGCCCTAACGGTAGTATGGCTTCATCAGAAGGAACTGCTCCATCCCTGGCAGGAGCAGCCAGAGGTACTGTACATAACACTTTCCCTGGTCTCTCTCTCTCTCTCACACACACCGTGGTCACTCTCTCACCCTGGCCTCTCTCTCACACACCCTGGTCTGTCGTGTTCTCTCTCTCTCTCTCTCTTTCTCTGACCCTGGTCTCTCTCTGACCCTGGTCTGTCTCTCTCTGACCCTGGTCTCTCTCTCTCTCTCTCTTTCTGACCCCTGTCTCTCTCTCTCTCTGTCCCTGGTATCTCTTTTTCCCTCCCTCTCTGACCCTTGCCTCCCTCTCTGACCCTGGTCCCTCCCTGACTCTAGTCTGTCTGTCTGTCTCTCTCTCTCTCCAACCCTGGTCTGCCTGTCTCTCTGACCCTGGTCTGTCTCTCTCTCTTTCTCTCTCTCTCTATCTGTCCCTCAGGCCTTTCTCTCACTTAAGACCAATACACAATACAATATGGTTACACACATCGTGTAGGGTGCACTCAGCTGTACTCACAGTCACCAGTAAAAACACATCTAATATAATATGTGTGCTGAAGGGGGGGGGGGGGGCAGTGATGTCAGAGTACTGGAACTTCTCTCTCTCTCTTGCCCTGGTCTGTCTCTTTCTCTGACCCTGGATTGTCTCTCTCTGACCCTCGTCTCTCTCTCTGTCTCTCTCTATCTCTCTCTCTGACCCTCTCTGTCTCTCTCTCTCTGGGCATTACGGTGTGTGGTGTACAGCGTTAGGCTCGTTACGGTGTGTTGTGTATAGTGTAAGGTGCATTACGGTGCATGGCGTGTAGTGTAAGGTGCATTATGATGCGTTTAGTGTAGTGTAAGGTGCATTACGGTGCGTGGCATGTAGTGTAAGGTGCATTACGGAGCGTGGCATGTAGTGTAAGGTGCATTACGGTGCGTGGCGTGTAGTGTAAAGTGCATTATGGTATGTTGTGTATAGTGTAAGTTGCATTACGGTGCGTTGCATGTAGTGTAAGGTGCATTACGGAGCGTGGCATGTAGTGTAAGGTGCATTACGGTGCATGACGTGTAGTGTAAGGTGCATTATGATGCGTTTAGTGTAGTGTAAGGTGCATTACGGTGTGTGGCATGTAGTGCAAGGTGCATTATGGTGCGTGGCATGTAGCGTAAGGTGCATTACGGTGCGTGGCATGTAGTGTAAGGTGCATTATGGTATGTTGTGTATAGTGTTAAGGAAGAAAAACAACGTGAACAGCTGTTGCCAAATTAAGAAGTTTATATAGCAGAATGACATTATATCAAAGTGGCATACAGCAATGCACTTACACGTAATAGGTCATGAGTGATCAGTCTGCTGATGCACCAACCATGAGTAACAGTGATATTGATATACACATTACAGAACCCCACTCCACCCGTGCCTTGAACCAATCAGAGACTTGGGCACGTAGACAGTTCTGGACAGTTCTTCTTATCGGGTACCATCTGTAGCCATCTCACGCAAGTGGTGGGGTCCAAGTCAGCAAGTCCTTTAGCAATTCTGTGATGACTTGGCGAATGCAGTGTACAAGTTCTTTGTTATAAGATTTCTAGTCACGAACAAGCATTTATTTTATTATGTCTTAAGCATCAAAATGATATTAAACAGGGCAATATGCTGGAAATTGCTTAATTTCCTTAACAACTGTGTAAGGTGCATTATGGCATGTGGCGTGTAGTGTAAGGTGCATTATGGTGCATGGCGTGTAATGTAAGGTGCATTACGTTGCTTGGCATGTAGTGTAAGGTGCATTATGGTGAGTGGCGTATAATGTAAGGTGCATTACGGTGCGTGGCGTGTAGTGTAATGTGCATTATAGTGCATGGCGTTTAGTGTAAGGTGCATTATGGTGAGTGGCGTATAATGTAAGGTGCATTACGGTGCGTGGCGTGTAGTGTAAGGTGCATTACAGTGCGTGGCATGTAGTGTAAGGTGCATTATAGTGTGTGGCGTATAGTGTAAGGTGCATTATTGTGCGTGGAGTGTAGTGTAAGGTGCATTATATTGTGTGGCGTGTAGTGTAAGGTGCATTATGGTGCATGGTGTGTAGTGTAAGGTGCATTACAGTGTGTGGCATGTAGCGTAAGGTGCATTATGGTGTGTGGCGTGTAGTGCAAGGTGCATTATGGTGCATGTCATCTAGTGTAAGGTGCATTATGGTGCATGGTATCTAGTGTAAGGTGCATTATGGCATGTGGCGTGTAGTGTAAGGTGCATTATGGTGTGTGGCGTGTAATGTAAGGTGCATTACCAGGGGCTGGCTGGCAACTTTCCCTGGGGGGCAAGTCCAGAGCACTGGCCCACAAGTAAGAGGGATTGAGGTTTTTCGTTTAAAACATATGGATTAACTAAAAAAAAAGATTAGGCCTGGAGTTGATTATACCATAGATACTTTATTATGATAACTTTTACGTAGCAAAATAATAAAAAATATATAATGCAAAAAAATGTTTAAAGATTTTTTTCCCCCAAACATTCACATAATGCTGAACATTATATAAAGGTGCAAAACGATTAACTTTTCAAATAGTTTTTTTTAATAAGGGGAGGGGGGGGCGGGGGGGGGGGTGTCTCAGGGCTGGGGAAAAAAAAAACATTTTCCTCTGTATAATAATAATAATAATAATAGCTGCTCCTCCTCTATAATAATAATAATAACAACAACAACCCTTTCATAATAACAGGAGGACACCGCAGGCTGCTGTTTCTCCTCTATAACAACAGGAGGACACCGCAGGCTGCTCCTCCTCTATAACAACAGGAGGACACTGCAGGCTACCCCTCCTGTATAACAACAGGAGGACACTGCAGGCTGCTCCTCCTCTATAACAACAGGAGGACACCGCAGGCTGCTCCTCCTCTATAACAACAGGAGGACACCGCAGGCTGCTCCTCCTCTATAACAACAGGAGGACAACACAGACAAATTTAGATCGGTTAATGGGAGAGGAAAAGTTGCAGGGCAATGGTAGATAAAAGATATTGTTCTCCATTATGTACCATTATGTACCATTGCCCTGCAACTCATTCACAACACAAACAGTAACTACAAACTGCACAGCATTTCATACTGATAATTAGAATTAGGCACTGGTAGCACTGACGCCCAACATTTTACTTGTAATCAACCACAAGGGTTTTGGGACGCTTAAAGCAAAAGCAGTGCCAAATACCAAACTAATCGATGATTATTATCACCTGTCCAGTCCTGAGGTGTGGTGGCATCTCCAGGACTGTGGTGCTGCTTCGGCCTCCGTCCCCTGCTCACCGGCTCTTCCTGAGCGCACATCAGGCGCACAGTCGGGCAGCGTCGGCATCATGATTTAACCTCTGCAATGAGGACATGTCTTCAGTGCAGGGGAGCGGCGGCCATGTTTCTGTAGCCGCGGCCAGCACCGCTGACAGGAGGACAATGCGTCCTCAGGGCAGGGGGCGGCGGCCATGTTCCAGTAGCCGTGGCCAGTGCCGCTGACAGGAGAAGGTGCGGTGGACAATGAATGGGTGGATCATCACCAGGCGGCCCGCAGCAGTAACTGGTAAAGTGGCCCGGGGGGCACATGGCACCCTGCCCCCCAGCCCAGCCCGCCACTGTGCATTACGGTGCTTGGCATGTAGTGTAAGGTGCATTATGGTGAGTGGCGTATAATGTAAGGTGCATTACGGTGCGTGGTGTATAGTGTAAGGTGCATTATGGTGCATGGTGTGTAGTGTAAGGTGCATTATGGTGCATGGCATCTAGTGTAAGGTGCATTATGGCGTGTGGCGTGTAGTGTAAGGTGCATTATGCATACTTGCCTACCTGACCCTCCCCATGAGGGAGAATTTGCTTTGTTCCTGGTCTTCCCTGGTAATGTATGATTGCCGTCACATGTGGTGAAACACCTTTCTTATCAATTAACTAGCTCAGTGACGGCAATCATACAAGGGAAGTCCAGGAACAGAGCACTTTCTCCCTCATGGGGAGGGTCAGGTAGGCAAGTATGGCATTATGGTGTGTGGCGTATAATGTAAGGTGTATTACGGTGTGTGGCGTATAACGTTAGGGGCAGTGGCATTTATTTAACCCACATCGGTTTCATAATTATCCAGCGCCGCTAGAGGAGTTCAATCCCGTGGGATAGTATTGCAGCAAACTTCCTCAGTGTGGTATGGTGATGTATCTGGCAGATGTATTTGTAATCCAGAAGTGGGCAGAAGAAGATGGTGTTTCTCCAAATCACTTAAAATAGTGAAGCCAAGGTCAGCAATAATAAAGAGCCAGCGTGGCGTATAATGTAAGGTGTATTACGGTGTGTTGTGTATAGTGTAAGGTGCATTATGGTGCGTGGCGTGTAGTGTAAGGTGCATTATGGTGCGTGGTGTATAGTGTAAGGTGCATTACGGTGCATGGCATATAGTGTAAGGTGCATTATGGTGTGTGGCGTAAAATGTAAGGTGTATTACGGTGTGTGGCGTATAACATTAGGGGCAGTGGAGAAAACAGTTATGGCATTTACAGAAAGACAAAGTTGGGCTAGTCGCACTAGGTAGTAATAATAGAATATTGGAAGAGGCCCCCAGTATAAGTTACACTGCAATTAGAGGTATTGACGGGGTGTGCTACCTTTAGATAAGAAAATTTGAATGCACAAAAAGGAGAAGGAAAGACTAAGCTTGTCGTTCTTGTGGTGCACCATAAAGAAGTTTTTTATATAAAATATAACTTTTATTTTATTTTTTTCACTTAAAAAGCGACATATAAAACCAAAGACATACATATTAGACAAATGACACAAAAGGATTTTTTTTTTAAATTGAGGAAAAGATTCCTCACGTAGTGAGACCCCAATGTCGAATTATCCTATGGTTTTTGTTTAGATTGGCACAGAAGTGCGTCTTACTGTGTGGGGAGTATATAGTAGACCTAGGCAAACCAGTGAACTCTACCCATGTGATAGTGTTATATCTGAGTAACCTGTTGATTACAGTATTGGGTTCTAATCCTCTGATATCTTAGGTACTCCAACACTAGTAGTAAAAGGTTGATTATAATGGGGAGATATGGTAATCTGATAAGTCTAGGTCTGCCGGATATAGAAGCAGTATTATAAGTGTTTTACCACACCAGCTGATTAACCTCCAGACAGTTACCATTATATATTACCATCTAGCACACATATAATACTGCTTCTATATCCGGCAGACCTAGACTTATCAGATTACCATATCTCCCCATTATAATCAACCTTTTACTACTAGTGTTGGAGTACCTAAGATATCAGAGGATTAGAACCCAATACTGTAATCAACAGGTTACTCAGATATAACACTATCACATGGGTAGAGTTCACTGGTTTGCCTAGGTCTACTATATACTCCCCACACAGTAAGACGCACTTCTGTGACAATCTAAACAAAAACCATAGGATAATTCGACATTGGGGTCTCACTACGTGAGGAATCTTTTCCTCAATTTAAAAAAAAAATCCTTTTGTGTCATTTGTCTAATATGTATGTCTTTGGTTTTATATGTCGCTTTTTAAGTGAATAAATTAAATAAAAGTTATATTTTATATAAAAAACTTCTTTATGGTGTACCACAAGAATGACAAGCTTAGTCTTTCCTTCTCCTTTTTGTGCAGTTATTGCATTTATTAAGTCCACATCGGTTTCATAATTACCCAGCGCCGCTAGAGGATTTCAATACCGTGGGATAGCATTGCAGCAAACGTCCTCAGAGTGGTATGGCGATGTATCTGGCAGATATATTTGTAATCCAGAAGTGGGTAGAAGAAGATGGTGTTTCTTCAAATTACTTAACAAAGTGGAGCCAAGGTCAGCAATAATAGAGAGCCAGTTGCGGGAAAAGCAGTTAGAAAAGTCCCAAGAAGCTTGCAAATAGCATTAGGATCTGGTCCATAGTACTCCTGATGTGTTTCGCTGTTTGGGAGGTACAGCTTTATCAAAGGTGAATCCAATGGCTTCCACACACATGTCATGAAATATAATTATCCCGCCTGTTATGGTTTTGGCTCCTTCTACATTTTATTTGGTGCCATCCACATGAGGCCACTTCTAGAAATGTTTCACTTTTAGTTGCCAATTCGCCCACTTGAGCACCTGCTAAATATAAGTTGTAAGTGTAATGGGGTGTACACAGGTTGATGATTTACTTCTTTTAGATTCCGATTAGATTTACTTTAGATGTCCTTTAGATTTGGCCTATTCAACTTCCTTTCGATATAGTCTTGCTTGCACAGTCTTTTTTTCGATTCGATATAGACAAAACGGGAGCGAGCATCGAATCAAGATCGAAAGCGGCTGGAAACCGTTCGATTTCGATAGAAAGTTAGTCATAATCAAACTGTATGTACACCCCATTAGGTGTGATGTGATAGTCTGCATAAGATATGGATGTATGCATATTTTATGCAAAACAAAAACACAATCAACTGTTCATGAGCGTCATAGTGGCAACATTATAACATTATAAGGAAATCAAGAGTCTCTTTTTCATATTATTCATATTATGCATTAGACATTGGAAGTTAAAGTACTAATTACTCTAGTAAACCATTAAGAGCAACAGTCTTTTAAATGTTATAGTACCATGCAATTTCTACACAATCATTCATATCGACCTCTGCTCCTGTATGCTTAGCATCACAGGTCCTGTCTTGTTCCAGTTTTGGGAACTTTTCTGTTACATTCATGCTGAGATCAACACAGGCGCACAGTGTGGGAACGTACCATACAGCCAATGAGAAGCAGTCCTAGCCTCTTGACCTAGCGGTCAAACTATTACATCTACACTGAGCAGCCAGGGATGGGAATAAGGAGAGCACATAATGGGTGCAGACAGGTCTTCAATGCCCTAAATGGTTTCACACAGACTTCTGCTCATAAGAAGATGCAGGAAAAAGAAATCTTTTCAGTACCACTACTGCATTGCTAAAAGTAATATCACACACACACGTGGTATCCTGGCTTACCGTATCAAATAGCATTTACAGCATGTCTTAACAAATATCCTCAGTGAAAATGTCATTCTAAAAATGATTTCCAGGTAACTGGTGTGGTGAAATCTTTTTTTTATTTTGGCCCCATATTTGCCATTGAGGTACAAAAAATAAAAACCTGTTGAAAATACTCGCGTTCTATTTTATTCATCCAGTCATCATGAAGTTTTCTGTTTGGAACAATAGCAGGAGACACGTGCAATTACCAGATAGTCTTCACAGTCATCTACTTCCTCATGACTCATCTTCATATCACTGAGGCACACAAACAGCTGGCAGCAGCTTTACATCACAAGTGAAATCCAAGAAACCTAAAAGACTTCAAGGCTACAGACACAACACTAAGAAAGTCCCGACAGTCAGAATCCTGGGTCATTTTCTCCTAGAAAGTGGGCGTGGTGGAGAAAACGTCCACGGATTGTCGAAAAATGGGCATGCATTCAACAAACCGTGGGTGTTTTCCGACAGCATGGAAGACAGATTCCAACAAAACAGATCCAACTTTAAAACAAGTTGGATCTGTTTTGGAAACGGCATTTGAATAGGTGGCAGCTGGTATTTCCCCCGGTGGAAATAGCGGCTGAGATTGAATACCCCTCCTTAACCTCTTTGTAAGCCCTGGGCAAATCAATGCACTGGGATCCCTAACCACCAATTCACCTTAATACATTCTAAAAAAAATCGCAGTCAACTCTGATTTGTGGATAGATCCAGCAATTTGCTAACATGCTGACAGCCATTCACTATCTTGCAATAAGACTGGCCATGAAGCATTCTTTACCTGCCTCCCATGAATCTCCAGAGGCATTAGTCCACCCCAGCTCAAAGGCCTTGGAATTGTAGGCTCCTGGGAAGCTGCCCAGTGTGCCCATACATTAAGATTGCCCTGTGTCTACATGTCATGCATGGGAAATTAAGTCGATAGTCAATAGGTCGACACATGAAAACGGACGACAGGCCTAAGATCGACATTGCCAAAAGGTTCACACAAGCAAAAAGTCTACATTATTTTTTTAAAACCAATTTGCTCTTACTTCAAGATCCTAGTGTGTATAGAGTTAGATAATATTTATTTATTATTTATTTATTAACAGATTCTTATAAGCTGTCATTGATATTGAAAGTGCTGGTATGCCAGCGCTACAGATAGCCAGTGTTTGAAGGGGCTGCCGAGCTGGTCCAGACTCCTAAGAATGCAGTTATGTTGAGGTTATAGCTCTGCACACACCTTCTAGTGTATGAGGGATATAGTAATGTGTCACCATATGGTACTAAAGAGTATAAACACAGTGGGTATGTCAAAATTATTTTATTAGGTAAATTGAGGTGGAAACAACAAATATATATAATAAGTGCTGGCACTGGGATGGAGGTGTGCTGCTGAAACAGAGGGGTATGACAAGGGAACCAGTGTGACCGTGCAGAGTCTCATCTGCATGCTGGTACTGTGCACCCAAACTGGACAACAAGGGGAACGTGGGGGGGGGGGGGGGGGAGATGGGGAGACTCTGTGTTTCAGCAATGTACAGAGTTAATGAGGGAAGAGGAGTCACGGGCTGAAGTCTATGGAAAAAATCACTGTGGTCAAGGCTGCCCGGTGGTACATCTATCACTTACCTGATACCTGTCAGGCTATTTAATCTCAAGGAGTCCCACACCTTGTGTCTCTGTAGTATTCACCGGCGTCCGCACTGTGTTAGTGTAGCCGGCAGCAGGTCCACACTGCTACAAAAGCCGTTCCCGTCACTTGTGGGCGTTCACCTGGAGTGAGGGTGCAGCCGGAGCTGTGTGCGCTCTACTCCTATGTTTGGAGGAGACTTGTGTGTCTTTGGTGGATGTTGTGGGGGAATTTCCAACGCGTTTCGGCTACGGTGAGGCCTTTTTCAAGGATTTGGTCAGTTAGTATGAGACGGAATTTGCAGAATGACGAGTCCTGCCTCTCTTACTGTGATTGGCGATACCGTCTGTCACTCAGTTCGCTGCTGTGACTATAAATGGATGTCCTTATCGAGACTGCTGATCATGCACTCACGAGACAACATGACTGACCCTCTCCTTCAGGATATGGTCAGCTAATATGAGACGGAATTTGTAGGTATTCCCATTCTTGCTGAGCCAGACAAGTGAACACGTATCCAGGTGACCAATTGTATGGGTGATCGACTTAAATACCAGCATTTATTACCCCAAAACAACTCTTACTACCAGAGGTGGGGCCATTTTGGGCCAGTTATCAACTGACTGAGATAGTAGCATAGGCTGGGTGCCCTTCTCTTTCGGCTTAGAGGAAAGAATCGCACACTTTCCACCTTGCTTGTAGTTTTACTACAATGTTATTGTATGATATAAGCTGATATCCCTGAGGAAGTCCCTTGTTGGGCAAAACGCGTTTGAGGAAAACAGCATTTTTTGTCTTAAAAGACTTTTGATAAAGAGAATAAAACTAAGTTATGGACTTTGTTTACTACATTATGGACTGAAGTTGAGAAGTGCGTCATTCCACACTTGTTCTGGTATATTTTCTAACTCCCCTTAGCCAACAGGGGTATTGTGGAAACAGGATGGAGCATTTTTCAATCCCGTATCCCAGGATTAAAAAATGCCCCGGGATTGTCCACCCTAGCTAAGACTAATGGGGCTTACACATGTAGCGACCCCCGGGCATTTTCTAAGCAATCTCACTGGACTGCTTAGAAAATGCCCCTACATCGCTCCATGTGTAGGGGCCATAGCGATGTGCAGCCCCCACGCGTAGGGTTGCCACCTCTCCTGGATTTTCGGGATTCTCCAGGATTTGGTGGCAACCCTCCAGGAGGCTTTTTCAGTCACCCGGATTCCGGGATTCGGTACTTATGTAGTATCTGGGCGCCCGATTTTTGGATTGTATGCCTTAACTTAAGGCATACAATCCGATGCGATAATCGCATCGCATGCAACCAAATCGCATGCGATGCGATCGACCCGATTTTCCATAGGATTCATTGTAAAAAAGGTCTTGTTCATTTCCCTACTATCCAAGTGGGCATGGAGTTGGATATAAACCTGTGCAGAGCGAAGCGAGCCACTGAGCCCGAAGCGTGGCGAGCACAGCGAGCCCCGCAAGGGGACGCAGATTATTTAAAATGTATTCCATGTCACCAAAATAATCTGCGTCCCCTCGCGGGGCTCCCTGCGCTCGCCACACTTCGGGCTCGGTGGCTCGCTTCGCTCGCCACAGGTTTATATCCAACTCCATGCCCGCTTGGATTGTAGGGAAATGAACAAGACCATTTTTACAATGAATCCTATGGAAAATCGGGTCAATCGCATCGCATCGCATGAGATCGACCTGATTTCAAAATCGGGCGCCCAGATACTACATAAGTACCCGGGATTCTCCCAGAATTCGGGTGACTGGAAAAGCCTCCACAGCCTCCTACTGCCGCTCCCCTGCCTGCTGGCTGTTGCTTGCAAATTCCGGTTCATAGCGGGGAGCTCATCGGGCGTGGGGGGGGGGGAGGATATTAGGCTGAGAGTAACTAGCCTGTGTACCTGGCTGAACTGGGCGGCGTGCTTCACGATCATTCATTTTTTTTCAGTTCTGGATGCGACAATGTATGGAGTGTGATCCCTTGTGGACTGGACGCACATGATCATGCAGATGGGAGAGGCTCAGGCACAAGTTACTAGCTCCTCCCCTGCTGCCCCCTGGCCTAGTGCACTGTGACTGCAGGTTTCCAAGTCTCTGAGCTATGACATGTTTTGTTTGTGGCCCCCAAAGTGTATAAAGTTGCCTTTAATTGCTTTAGATTAATATTTGCTACAATTTCCCTTAAGCCTCTACATCACGGGTGTCAAACACAAGGCCCGCGGGCCAAATCCGGCCCGCCAGACCTCGTCATGTGGCCCGCGCGAGGAGATAGCACGCAGGGGCAGTGTGTCTAAAACAGGAGTGCTGCGGGCCGCGTCCACGTCCGGGGCCGCCTTACCTGTTCCTCCACTGTCGGCGGCCATGTTCCTGTAGGCACATATGTATGCGGCTACAGAAACATGGCCGCCGGCCTCCACGGCTACGTGGAGGAGGGCCCGGCCGCCTGTTCCCTCTGATGCCCGGCAGTGACAGACACTGGGTGGGGACGTCATGACGATGACGCCGCCCGCCCATGCGTCTGTAGAGAAGTAGGAGCAGGCAGGGAAGCTGGACCGGGAGTCGGGGACAGTGTGGCCGCAGCAAGCAGTGAAGAAAAGCTGGAAGCCGCAGCAGCTGCAGGACAGACGGAGAACCAGTAAGTGAGGATGAGGATCACACTCACAATAAAAAATATATATATATATCTGCTGTTTCCTGAGGTGTCCCCGTGTATAATAATAATAATGCCATGACACCACAGGCTGCTCCTCCTGTATAATCATTTATGTGTCATGGCATTACTTTTTTATATTATACAGGGGGAGCAGTCTGTGGTGTCATGGCATTATTATTATACAGGGGGAGCAGCCTGTGGTGTCATGGCATTCATTTTATATTATACAGGGGGAGCAGCCTGTGGTGTCATGGCATTATAATTATACAGGGGGACCTACAGATACAACCGGCCCTTTGAGGGTGGCCAAACTGCTGATGCGGCCTCCGATGAATTTGAGTTTGACACCCCTGCTCTACATCCACAGAAAACCCTTGCGCTGCTCTGCAACCTCCTTACTCCGCAGAACATCTGTCCCTGGATAGTAAAATAATATCTGGCAATAATCCATGTACTACATGGGAAAATAAATCTGAGGGGAAGGAAAAAGAAATACATCAGATCATTTTGGGCATCATGGTGTGTGACATAACATGTAAGTGGCATTATGGTGTTTGATGTAACGTATAAGGGGCATCATGGTCTGTGACATAACGTGTAAGGGGCATTACTGTGTGCAAAATCCAGAAAAGTATTGAAGCAGGGGTGTAAAAAAAAGCCCATGATAAGGCAGGCCAAGGGGTGGGGCTGTGGGTGGGTCAAGGTGCAGGCTGTGGGCGGGTCAATGGGTGGGCCATTGTCCAGGAATCTCTCAACACAAAGGTGGCAACCCTACCCACGCTTCTATCACCCGGCGATTAATAGCCAGCATGTTGGATAAATCTAGTTAATCGCAGAAATCAGGGCCAGTGTTTCTCAAATCATACTGGGATGACTGTACCTTTAGCTTCAGGGAACTGCCTAGGGGCTCCAGAGACTCACAATCTTTCATCCGAGGTTCTGGAAAATCGGTATTGGTGTGTGGATGCTGGTGGGTGCAGTAAGCTAAATTTTTGCCTAAGGCACCGAAAAATCTTCCACGTGTCCCGATATCCGGACTGTATTCTCATTTATTAAGTGTGCGTGTCTATGTCTGCCTAGCACCACCTATTGGGCATGTCTAACACCGCCATTGGGTCTGTCTAACACCGCCAATCAGGCGTGCACTCACTACAATATAATCTCTCAGCCACACCATTATATCCTGCTATTTCAGTTTTAATCTTCTAATTACTCTGTGTAACAGTACATGCAAATAAATTCAAAAATCATATCTGATGACAAAGATATGTAGTGATATGACAATGGTGTAATACAATTAATAATGCAAAACACACATAATTGATTGATGGGCGCTTATTTTAATGGAATACAGGTCTAAAAAGCAAAAGTCTTTGGTTAAAGGTATTCCTGGTATTACTAGCAGAAATAAATGTGGGGGTGGGAGCACAGCATTAGGGGGTGCCTGTGCACCCTTAACATTCAATGTGCGCATGCCTATGCCACCTATAGAGTACCTTGACCCATTCTGGCACTTTTCTTAGATATGTGCAGATGCCCCTCATCCCTTTGGATTTTAGCAACCATAGAAGTATTGAGCTTATTGAAACCACTGTGGCACAGAACACCTCAATTTAAAATGATAGTGCAGTTCTTGTTGAGAAGATATGAAATGGCTGTGTGGCCCGCTCGTCAGAGAGAGTGCCAGCAGGTACTGTATCTAAAGGGGGAAGTAAAAAAAAACACTGTTATATCTTATTGATCAAGTACGTCATACTTTTTGTGAGTTGTGGTTTGCCTGCATATACAGTAGTAAGGGAAAAGGGTCTGACAGAAATATATAGGGCTACTGGGATGGCGCCTTGACCTGTGGCTGTTTTGTGATGTTATCACTCCTCCTTTTCTTTAACTTTTTAGTTTTTTTCCCATGGATGTCATGTTTTGATGTATGTTTTATTATGCTAACTAAAAGGTTAAAACAGAGAAAGACAGAAACATATTCCACCAATCCCAGACATTTCGATAAAGTCAGCCACTCATATATAAGGAGGTAAAGATAGCAAATACAAACAGCAGGAGCCGGAGAGAGTATAAACAGAAGGGAACCAAGGCAGGAATCAAGTGTAGCGGACTGAAGACAGTAGGATACATATATTAGAAGGCATAAAAGCAGATAAAATAAGAAAAAGAATAACTAAGATAAGAAACATCATATAGACAACCATATAAAGTTGGTATGGCCTAGAAAGAAACACAAGGCAAAGAATACCACTAGAGTAGTTATAACAGTGACCCAATAAGGAAGACAAAAGGGTTTTTGCTCCAGCAAGATCTGCTAGTACACATTGCAGCTATCACCATGCGTTTAATGTTACTTGCCTTCTTCATAGTATCCTGCGATGGACTCAGAAGGTAAGACCCGAAAGCATGCATTGGACCTTATATATAGAACCTTGTATCTAGCTAGCTGGGAGTTGGAATGATGATTAATGTAAATATGCTTCTACAACGATCTATTGTTAAACTGTTTATTGTTGTGGGATGATAAATTAAAGGTGATACATGTTTAAATAACTCATGGAACATACTAAGGGCCAGATGTATCAAGCTTCAAAAAGTGATAAAGTGTAGAGTGATAAACAAGCAACCAATCAGCATGTAACATGACAGTTAGGAACTGATTGGCTGTCTGTTTATCACTCTGTATTGTATAACTTTGTAAAGCTTGATACATCTGGCCCTATAACTGAAGAAGGGATGTTGTAATGTGCTTTCATATGAGCCTTAGCATTTTCCAATTTCTGGTATTAGATGTTGGCTAAATTGAAGCTCATTTCATGAAGACATTTCTTAAGGATACTGGATTGTCATTTGTTATTCATTTGCCAATATACTTGAGTGACTATTAACAAAGGCATACTAGAACATTCTAGAAGCAACAGTTTGTACTGTGTCTTGCCATCTTTTCCTTTTTCTTTTGTCTTCGGATGTTACTAGAATGATGCATTTTCCTATGGAGTGATGTCTTCTCATTACATGGGCAAATATTTTGTGATAGGAGTGAGACAACATCTGCTTCTAACGAACACTTAAGTTTGAGTCATTTAAGATTATTTGTCATCTATCAAAAATAGAATCTGTTCTTAGTTAGGTATGTGTATATATTAATAGGATTGCAATAATAATATTTTTAGCAGCAAAAGGAATAAAGAAGAATTACCAGGCTACAGTTTAAAATAGACGTAGCAAAGGATATGGATCTATCGGTGGACCTAAATTAGGTCATCTTCATATGGTCAATGTACACATGGCCGACAGGGTCAATTGGTCGACAGGTAAAAGGTAGGCACCTGAAAAGGTTGAAAGGTGGACAAGGCAATGGTCAACACAGGTTTTTGTTTTTTTTGGGTGGTGTTATTTTTGATGTTGATTCATGTAAAATCCAAATGAGTAGATCCGTATACCCTTGCAGGCTTACTTCAAGAGTTACTATTCCTAGTTGTAGCCCCATGGACGTTTAATTATGACCCTGCTGTAACTCCCAGCTGAACTGCTTATGTGAAGTGATATAAGATAGAAAATAGTAATAATATATCACTGTCATGCAGAATAATTTAGTAATAATCAAATTTTATCTGGCTGTAAAATTATATTTAAAATATGATTTCTTGTGCAGTGTATTAATTCTTCACTTTTCCTGAATGTATGCACACAAACAACTTATAATAAAACCGCAGCAGCTGCAGTGCCACCTACAAGGGGTGGGGAGGATTTGTGTAGCACATATAAATATGGTAGCGGCTAGTTCCCTTTCACTGTAAGGACCTGGGGAGGAGAAGGGGTGGGGAGAGAGGGGGTGGGAAGAGGAGGAGAAAAGTCAGAACTAGGGACCCAAACGAATGCTCACCACGCTTCAGGCACAGAGAGCTTGTTCCTTCACTATCCACGCCACCACCGGTTGCCTTTAGTAACCAGGTGGCGAGGGAAGCAGAGCGAGCCACCGTGCCCGAAGCCTGGCAAGCAAAGCGAGCCCGCAAGGGTCCATTTGTGTCCCTTGTTCCGACCTTGCTCTTTCTCTCCCCGCCCCCTCTCCTCCCCAGGTCCTTATGGCGAAGGGGAACTAGTCACAACTATATAAATATACATATTAAGATGGGATCAGCAGGGATGTTTCCTGAATGAATGCACACATTAATTCAGGAAAAGTGAATAATTAACATACTGCACAAGTAACTTTTTAAAATATATGTTTATTTGTGCTACCTGGCCCTTTCCTGCATGGGTGTAGAACATTAGGTAGACAGTGTCTAGGTCGGCAGTCAGTAGGTCGACTACTATTTGTCGACACATGAAAAAGGCTGACAGTCAAAAGGTCGATGCAAGCAAAAACTTAACATGGGAAAGGGTCACCATGTTTTTTTTTGTGTCTATGTCGACATAGGTTGACATGGACACCTTATTAGTGTACTGTGTCAACTCGCATGGTTCGCTGTGCCGCCATGTTTCAGGTACAGTTCATAGTTGTATTTATAACTGATATATACTTCCACTATGCCCACTGTAAAGAATGAACTAGTCGGTTAAAAATCATTTTTTTATGAAAAACCCATGTCCATGTCGACTGTTTGCCTGTGTCAACCTTTTGACCAAGTTGACATGATGCATGTCGACCTATAGACTGTCAACCTAGACACTGTTGACCTAATGCCCGCATACCCCCCTGCACTACGTGGTGTGAGGTACAGCTGTCACTGGATGAAATATCCCTTTGAAATAAACCAAGCAACTCTCCTCAATGGCTCCAAAAGTCTGACACACTGTATAAATAAGTATACATGCTATAGATCAGTGGTTCCCAACCTGTAGTGTGCATACCAGTGGGGGTATTCTGCAGACCGAATGAGGGTACTTAAAAATAATATTGATAATGACGGAAGTAGAAGTAGACATGATGGCGGAAGCAGTCTCCTATCGCCTTGTAGACAAACCAAATCGCAACACTTCCGGTTCCATCTGCAGCTTTATCAGGATCACTGCAGGCATTAGTGGGAACCCTGGAAACAGTACACAGCCAGCGGCCAGACCCCGAGAAACCAGATTCCTGACTGCACACTACTCCTCCTCTAGTCCTTAATATAAGGACACGTATACCACTCACTTCCACTCCACTCGTAAGTGCTGTGGATATAGATGAATTAAAACCGCTTCTATAGATGTATTAAAAATAACATGTTGTGTTACAGTTCTACTCTTCTGATACAGGGTCCCACTCCGGAAAATGCCCTCAATCCGGGAAACACTTCAAGCAATGAAGGTGAAAGTGGGTGATGTTTTCCCAGAATTAAAGCTAAAAGGATTGTGGGAAAAAACTCCTAATAATGGAACAGCCCCAACAGTTCTCACCAACTATCTGGATGTAAGTAACATAGTAAAGTATTTTGGCAATATAAAACATGAACAATATGTATGCGCATCATAAAAAACATCCTCTGTCCTTCTATAAATCTCCTCTCTCTATCTATTTACTGCTTACCCATTCTGAACAGTTGAGCTGTAGTTCCCTCATATTGGGGCAGATGTATTAAGCCTGGCGAAGCGATAAACTGGAGATAAAGTGGAGAAAAAGTGGAAGGAGATAACACACCAGCCAATCAGCAGTGTTTGAAATATGACAGTTGGAAGCTGATTGGCTGGTGAATTATCTCCTTCCACTTTATCTCCAGTTTATCTCTTCGCCAGGCTTAATACATCTGCCCCATTGTGTCCCATAGTAGTGAACACCATTAGAAAATATCATAGGGCCTGATTTGGAGATGTATGCTAATGCCACCTCATTTGCGATGTGAATGCCACAGCTTCCTATATATATTTAGAGATGCTCACTGGTGGTTTTCTCCTACTGCATACAAAGACGCAGCATGGCCATAGTAAGTAGGACACCAGAACCATTGCAGCTGCAGGTAAGAGGGCCCTGCTGCAAGCTTGTGCCACAGTACCCCCACACTAGTAGTAATGTAGCTGTGTGTGTGGGCCCCCTCATGTGGAGTTGACTGACTCTGGTTGACCGAAACTTCCACCTTGTTTTTATTACTGCACTTTAAGGCGCTTAATGGTTGATGCCTTCTCGTGGCTTCAAAATCTCAAAATACTGAGGCAAGACATATGAGCATGGCAGAAAATACTCTATAGCCAGTGACCAGCCAACCAGGATAGGCAAGGGAAGCAGAGCCTCACCTATAATGCTCTAGTATACTCCAGAGATGTGACTATAAAAAGTATTAGAATAATCAAAAATATTTATAACTTAAACCCTATACACACTAGAGGATAATGTAAAATATATCACTCAGAAAGAGCTTTTTGAGCGATATCTTTTGCAATATTGTCTAACGTATACAATATTGTTAATGATGCATGCTCCTGCGTGCTGTTAATGACCCCACCCATCTGCAGAACATGCAGATCAATTTGGCTATATAAGCAAAGACCTGCTTGGTCAGTGGGTCCCAGTGACGTCATTGAATGATATCTTTTACTGATATCATTCAGTGCGCTCAATATGGTTTGCCTGGGAGTTCAGAGAAAACACTGATGATTTTGAACAACATTTATATCATCTAGTGTGTATGGGCCATAAAAACTATCAGCTCTCAATTATTCATACCATCTTTCTGCTATTCTAATTATTTTTATTTATTAAAATTCACCACCAAATCATTTATGTGTGTGTCAATCAGTCTCTGTTGCTAGCTATTGCCTCCCCAGCCATTCACTGCACCTCACTGGTCAAAATGAAAACAAAGGTTGGGTGGCTACAGTTGAAGCTGGTGTCCATAGTTTTATCTATCCTAGAATCTCCAAAATCTCAATTACAGCAGCCTTGGCTTTACCATGGACATCTTATTGTTCCACTTGAGTGTCTTGACAACACTGGGTGGGGTTGTCCATGTGTGTTGCCATGGGGTGTAATTTACTAAAGGTCAATTTAGGTCGAGTAAATTTAGCGAATCGACAGTTTATGAAGGATCAATTTGCTTTGAAAGTGCATGTCAAGTGCCACTTTATTCTCACCATCGGAGCATACATCGGCCAAAATACATTGGTATCATTGGAGATCACTAATTTACTAGATTCATTTGATCATATTGCTCCACTTTAGACCAAAAGACCCATCAAATGCACCAACAGATCACGATCGCACCTAAATGTGCCACATGTAAAAAAGTGTAAACTGGATAATTCAATGTAAGAAACACTAAATGAAACGTAAAGCTAATTAAAGCTCATCACTTACTGCTTACGCTATATGCTCTCAATCATGGCACAGGAGAATTCTGGAATAACCAATGATATCATGTGGCATGCATCAGCTGACTGAAAGGGCCAGGGGGAATCAGCAGGTAGGGGTGCCACAGAGCCTACATAGGCCTAGTTTCTTCCGTTGGCGGTTGGTCATACAGATGTTCCGCCTGGTGATTATGGCTGCATCATTACATTTGTGTTTGAGCATTCTACTGCAAATTCTGCAGTGAAGTCCCATAGGAAAACACTGAAATCGGTGATTTGTAAAAGTGACCAAAAACTATTTTTAATAAACTACCCCATGTAGTAAAACCTCTTACCTACTGCCGGACCATACAAAGCTGCTGACCATAGCACTGCTGCCTGCCATTCCCAATAATAAAAGGAAACCAGTTGTTTGGAGATGGGCCAGAGAGTTAAGCTCAAACAATAGCTCCAGATGAAAGGGCATGACTTTAAAAGTTGCCTTTTACTAAATAACCTCCCTGATTGGACGGAGGACATTATTACTCCCCAAAAATCCCTTTCCATGTAACCCTATGAACAGATGCAGTGAGAGGGCTGAGTGTATGGGAAACACGAATGAAGGGTTAGAACATGCTTCAGCCCCCATTCCTATGGATACATCTCTTATATTCCTTCATGCCTTGACTGGACACCTTTAGCTGACTAGTGCACGTATTACAAATACGCATCAAATGGTTGTTATGGTTTAAAGTAATGCTAGCTATGGTTTAATTATTATGTTCACAAAATGTAAATTGTGCATATAAATGCAATGATAGTGAAGGAACCCAAGTCAGGAAATCACTGGCTGTGAGTAGAGATGTTCTGCACATGTATGACAGCTGCAAGAGCATATGGCTGATGTACCTTCCCATACATATTTAACCACTGAGCTGTATGCATACAATTAAGTGGTTCTGAGAAATAAATTATAATAGCACAGATAAAACAAACAATATGGGTGAGATTTAATAGGATGAGAGATTCAGAAAGTGAGAGATTTGGTAAGACATCTCCAGTTTTTTTTTTAAACCAGTTTGATTTTGCAGTGTAAATGATTGCCGCTTTAAATAAACTGGAGATTTCTTACCAAATCTCTCACTTTCTGAATCTCTCATCCTATTAAATATCACCCTATATATCTACTTATATGAGATACAACATTAAAATTATATTAAGCGGCAAACATACAGTAACATGAAATGACCCTATACAAATCTTTAACAATTGTTGTGGTGTTTTGTCTTTGCAGACCCAGTACTTTGGGGAGATCAGTATTGGGTCTCCGCCACAGACATTCAAGGTTGTATTCGATACAGGATCTGCCAACCTGTGGGTACCATCCAGTCAGTGCTCCCCGCTTTACAGTGCATGTGGTATGTGATGTAACTTTGAGTACATTTGATGCAGGCTTCCCTGCTGAAAGGGATCCAATCGGATGTCTCCCATCACCCCCTCCCATCACTTAATTCATATGGCATTAGAAAAGACCGATATGCATGTGGTGATTGATGTATCCCGTAGAGATTTTACTGTTAATGTTGTGGTCAGAAAATTGTAATGCCCAAACAGGGGCGGATCCAGAAAAAAATGACAAGGTGGAAGCAATGACAGGGGAAGAGGTGGGGGGAGTAATTTTGTGCATGCCATAAGCGTGTGTGCTCCTAGAACAGTTGACATGGCCACACAGCAAGGGCATGACCTCACAACAATGGTCATGACCTAAAAGGTATTTGTATGATGGGGAGAGGCTAATATCTTGAGACAGAGGGTGACAGGTGATAGTGATGCAGGGGGGAGGCAGAGGGTAAGGCAGTGGGTGATGGAGAGATAGTAGTAGATTGAGAGGAAATGAGTGACAAAGAAAGGCAGTGGGTGACAACAGGGATTGGGTGACAGGGAGAGGCAGAGGGTGACAACAGGGAGTGACAAGGGTGAAAAAATTGGATGATGTAAGGGGGAGGTGGCAGTGGGTAACAAGTAGGAAGAGAAGCAAAGAGAGAGTGGCTGCTGCACCATTTTTCTGGAGATTTGCGCATGTGTAGTAGTGTCTGAGTGCTCAGACCCTATTGCTCCAGGCACTCTCAGCGCTGCTCCCGGCAGAGAGTAGGGGGCCCGGCTGGGGGAAGGATGCACACAAGACTCCTATCTTAAAACGCCCTTGATTTACAACATCCATTAATAAAAAATATGTAGCATCAATTTTGCATGGGTACATAGTTTAACATACTATTCTCCCACCACAGTGTCTCATAATCAGTATGACTCCTCTAAATCTAACACCTACATTGAGAATGGAACAGGCTTCTCAATTCAGTATGAATCTGGAAGAGTAAGAGGTTTCCTGAGCCAGGACGTTGTAGCTGTAAGTTTTATCAGCTTTCTTTGCTTTACTTAATGTCGATATAATTATATATTTAAAAAAATATTAACACAAACAGTCAATGTACAAATATAGCATTTGACATTGGGCACATAAAAAATACTCAGATATCTCTCTGTGTGTGTCACTGGCAGCCAGGTAAAAAATCTGTGAGTGGACAGTTCCCAATCTTTGTGCTCAATCGACCCTCACCTTTTTCCCCAGAGGTCTACTCTCTGACAGTGTCGGGCTCCGTGATTAGCTTAGTTGTGCCTGTGAGGGTGAACTAGTAGCGTTGGAGATGGATCATATCAGTGTAAAGCTTTTCTTAGACAAAGACAATAAAAGTATTCGGACAAGTAATCATTATGCAGCCTGGGATACTTTCTAAGCAGCAAAATCCGTAACTTAGCGGACAACTATATGACTTTAGCTGTGGGCCTCCAAAGCATCTGGGCCTAATAGCAATGTCTCACCCAGTATAGCCACACCCATGCTAGTGGGGTTACCTGTTTTCCCTTTCCAAACTGTGGGGTAGATTTATTAAGTGTCTGGTTTTTATCACCGGCCAATCAGCTCCTACCTATCATTTTTTCAAACCAAGCCTGTAAAGGCCCCCATACACTATGCGATTTTGGGCCCATTTCATCCGATTTCGGCACTTTGTGCCAATAACCGGGTGAAATCGGCCCAAAATCGCAGGACTGTGACATCTGATCCGATCTGATGCGCGGTCCCGTGCGCATCGGATTGGATCAGGGAGGTCGGACGGTCAGTACATACGATCACGTCCGACCTCCCTGTTAGCTGGCGGCGCCGGTGAGTGCTGACCTGGGGGCGGTGTGGTCAGCAGCAGGGCTCATCAGGGGGACGCCGGAGCGGGCAGCGGGTCCTAATGCTGTAACTAGCCGGTGGCGCCTGTGTGTGATGATCTGGCCGGGCGCTGTGATCATTCACATATATCATTCAGCAGCGCTGCGGAACGGACGGGGCGGGCAGTGGCGGGTATTATATTTTTAAAACACCTGTCAAATGACTAGCCGTTCTCTGATTGGCTGAGAGCTCTCAGCCAATGACTGACCGTTGGCTGAGAGCTCTCAGCCAATCAGAGAACGGCTAGTCATTTGACAGGTGTTTTAAAAATATAATACCCGCCACTGCCCGGCCCCGTCCGTCCCGCAGCGCTGCTGAATGATATATGTGAATGATCACAGCGCCCGGCCAGATCATCACACACAGGCGCCGCCGGCTAGTTACAGCGTCAGGACCCGCTGCCCGCTCCGGCGTCCCCCTGATGAGCCCTGCTGCTGACCACACCGCCCCCAGGTCAGCACTCAGTACCCCGCTGCCCGCCCCACTGCTGCCCCTGATCACCACCGGCCCCCATGCCCCTCACCGCCCGCCCCCTGCCCCTCACCGCCCGCTGCAGCTCCCCGTACATGTGATAAATTGCAAGCGATTTATCACATGTAAAATTTGGCTCATCAAGTGCCAAATTGTATGTGAGCCTCCCGGGGAGCTGCCGGGCAGCTCACAGGAGTATTGGGTCCGACTTGTCCTAAGGACAAGTCGGCCTAATGTATGGGGGCCTTTACTTCACAGGTTGGAGCTGATTGGCTGGTCATAAAGTAACAGCCACATTATCACTTCACCGAGCTTAATAAATCTACTCCTGTATTAGAAGAATTGTAGCTACAATGAGCAACAGAAAGATGTGTGTGTGTGTGTGTGTGTGTCTGTGTGCATCCATGTGTGCCTGCAATACTGTACTTGAGCATGTGTGCAGCCTCATGGACAAATAGGATGGTTCCTAATATTAACATTGTGCCTGTATCTGTACAAGCCCCAAAAATACTGTTCATTATTTATTTAATAGGGGCTTAGCATAACTAGCTTGGTATTTACAAAGATGTCCGCCTTTACAAAAGGCTTGATCTCTGCCAATTTTCCTTTTTAATTTGTTTTCATCCTTTATGACGCTGGCCAGGTTTTTATTCCTTCCCTTGAAGCCCACCTCCCTTTTGATATTTTTAGTTGGTTTTCTTTTGCTATTAGAGGGATATTTTAGGGGAATTTTGTTTATTGAGTTTTTTTTTTTTATTTTATTTTTATTGTATATATTTCTCTGCAAAGTTAAAATGGAAATTGGAAATAAAAATCTAAAAAAAAAAAACAATATGGCAGATTCAGACGTAATTAGCATAGCATTTAATTTTTGAATGACTGAAGTTGATATACTTATACTTATTACATTTCATGTATTCGTCCTATACATTATCATTGTTCTCTCCCATGCCATTGTCTCAGACCAATAAACCTGTTGTCTCTCTGTCCTACTGTTCATTAATCATTACAGGTAGCAGGTATTCCAGTCATCCAGGTTTTTGCCGAGGCTACTGCGCTCCCTGCATTTCCCTTTATCTTTGCCCACTTTGATGGGGTGCTAGGAATGGGATTCCCAGCGCAAGCAATTGATGACATCATGCCAGTCTTTGACAGGATTATGTCTGAGCAAATCCTGCAGGAAGAGATCTTCTCAGTGTATTACAGCCGGTGAGAGAGAATGGGGCAGAATTAGCAAAGTGTGGGCAGAGATAAAGTACTGACAGTCAGCTCCTAACTGTCATGTTGTGGGCTGTGTTTGAAAAATAACAGGAGCTGATTGGTTGGTCCTTTATCTCGCTAAACTGTTTAACTCATCAATGCTTAATACATCTGTTCCTAAAGCTTTCCAAAAGAATCCACAAGATACACAGTATAAACTATGTGCTATTCAGTGCCTGCAAACCTTGCTGTGTAGAATCACTAAACACTTATCTAGTTTTCATGAACGTGTCTTCACATTCAATGGCTGCATGTTACATTACCTTTCCCTATTACTTTATGTCCTTCACACGACTGCAATATAAAATGTTATCCTGCTGTATCCTTTCTCTCCCCTAAACCTTTGATAAAAGGCCACAGCTGCTTGGATAACCAGGATCTCCTTTCTTTGCAGACAATACAAGTGAGAAGATAAGTTCCCAATCCCTTCATATTGACGTCACTCACACTAACACGGTTCCCTATGTGGTAACAAATTCTCACCTTGTGCCCAAGAGATTCTCTCCAACAAAGTCTTGTTGATGTAGACATGAAAGCAATGTTATTCAAGTTGGTCCCATCTAGCTAAAAGTAGCATATACCACAGTTATACAAAATGTCTATTTGTTTTATTATTATTATTATTATTAATAATAATAATAATAATAATAATAATAATGGTCACTATCAATATTATTACATGCCAAAGGATCAACTATTACCCCTTTCACACTGCACTTGTAAAACGGTATATTGCCATTTTTTCCCATTTCTAAACGTTTAAGGCTGCAGTGAGAAAGCGCCAGAGTTAATTTACCGGTTAAAGATAACCGGTCTTTCAACACGTTTAAAAAGCAGAGTCCTACACGTTTCAGCTCTGAAATGGTATTTAGCAAAAACAACAGATTACAGACCTGTGATAGGCTGGCCCCTGCATTCTGCTTTGAAACGTGTTCAGGGGATTAAACGGGTTGACTGATGTGAATGGTACTTAAACGATATTTAAAACGGTAATATACTGCAATGTGAAGGCTCAGACCCGTTTTAAATACTGTTTAAAAATACTGGTTCTTTAAACGTTTTGGCAGTGTGAAAGCGGTATTAATGTCCAAGAGAAGACTTACAGTATGCACATTGCTACCATAGTTTTAAAGGCATAAAAACACTTACACACAATCCTAAAAAGCTTAATTACATTTAAACTGGTGGCTTTCAGTCAATTTTTATTTTTGTATATACACAAAAGAGAGTGTGAAAGGTTTCAGCTTTGAGTACACCCATAAGAACTATAAAATATGCTTTGAGCAAATAGTTTGGCTTATAAAAACTAAAAGATTTTAGCACCATTTTTTTACTTGACCTCTGGGTATCCTTTATTTGGGTTAGGAACAAAATGCCGTGGGTTAGCATTGTAATGATCACAATCCTGACAGCAGAATCCCAACAGTCATAATGCTGCTCTCAGGGGTAGATTTATTAAGCTCAGTGAAGTGAAAAAGGGGGAAATTTACTAAAGGAAATTTGTAAAAAAAATAGGTGTATTTGTATCCAGAAATACACTTATTTTTTACATTTACTATCCCGAAAATACGGCAATTCATAGACGTATTGATGTGCTATCAAAACGAATACGAATTGCCGTATTTTCGGGATAGTAAATGTCAAAAATAAGTGTATTTCTGGATACAAATACACCTATTTTTTACAAATTTCCTTTAGTAAATTTCCCCCAAAGTGTCTGGTTTTTATCACCGGCCAATCAGCTCCTACCTGTAATTTTTTGAACCAAGCCTGTAACTTCACAGTTTGTATCTGATTGGCCGGTGATAAAAAACAGACACTTTGGGGAAAATTTACTAATATGAAAAACCTAGTTTTTCGTATTAGTATTTTCCCTACTACTGCATACGACTGTTTCAGTCGTATGCAAAGTCGTGTTCCGGAGGGGAAATTACAAAGCAGTCAGATACGACTGCTTTGTAACCCTCATTCATTCGTATTAGCTGGCCGTATATATGGCCGCTAATACGAATTAGTAGAGGCAGTCTGCACGGATCAGTCAGATCCATACAGGCTGCAGTGTGTAAAAAAAATAGAAAAAGAAATAAATATAAAAAAAAAACGGCGTGGGGTCCCCCCTACAGCCATAAGCAGCACCAGGCTGACGGGGCCGGTAATTAAAAATCAGGGAACCCGACAAATAGGGGTTCCCCGATTTTTAACAATCAGCCCCAGGCTCCAGGTCCGGTTCCCAAAATACGGGGGACAAAATGACTAGGGGTCCTCCGTATTTTAAGAACCAGCCCCAGGCCAAACCAGCCAGCAGGGTAATGTCACAGCCGGGGGACACTTATTATATAAGGTCCCGCGGCCAAAACATTAACCCCCTGACCGGTCAGCCTGGCCAGGGGCCCTAGGGGAGTGGGGACCCCCCCCCAATAAAGGGGTTCCCCCCTCCAGGACTTACCTGACCAGGCTGAAGCCTGGTGCTGTCCCCGGTGACCCTGGGCTGTGGTCACCGGGCTGATCTTGGTGTAAAAAAAAAGAACACCGACGTCGACATGGACAGCGACGGTCGACATGGAGCAGAATGCCGACACAGGACCAAGAGACCGGACATCAGGACCAGGGCTACCTACGGGATGAAGATAGGTAAGTATCAGTATGTAAGGGCTTTGGATGTATTAAAGTTTTATTTTATATGTGTATCAGTGTGTTTATTTTACTATTTTTCATACTGTGGAACTACAAGTGCCAGCGGGCCCTTTAATGCCCCGCAGGCTGGGAGGCTTGCTGGGACTCATAGTTCACCAGTATTAAACAATAGTTTATTCTTTTTTTTTACACCAAGATCAGCCCGGTGACCACAGCCCAGGGTCACCGGGGACAGCACCAGGCTTCAGCCTGGTCAGGTAAGTCCTGGAGGGGGGGACCCCTTTATTGGGGGGGTTCCCACTCCCCCAGGGCCCCTGGCCAGGCTGACCGGTCAGGGGATTAATGTTTTGGCCGCGGGACCTTATATAATAAGTGTCCCCCGGCTGTGACATTACCCTGCTGGCTGGTTTGGCCTGGGGCTGATTCTTAAAATACAGGGGACCCCTAGTCATTTTGGCCCCCATATTTTGGGAACCAGCCCCGGACCTGGAGCCTGGGGCTGGTTGTTAAAAATCGGGGAACCCCTATTTGTCGGGTTCCCTGTTTTTTAATTACCGGCCCCGGCTCTGTCAGCCTGGTGCTGGTTACAGCTGTGGGGGGGACCCCACGCCGTTTTTTAAAAATATTTATTTATTTTTTCTATTTTTTTCCACTAAAGCCTGCACGGATCTGACTGATCCGTGCAGGCTTAAAGCAAATACGACAGGAACATCAAGGCTTATTTTCCTGTCGTATTTGCGTGGCTGTTTTACACCAATTAGCAGCCGTATTATCAATACGGCTGCTTAGTACATCAGGAACCACCATTCTTTTGAATGGTGATTCCTGTCGTATCCTATCGATGGTGTAGACATTTGTATTTGTAAATACAAATACGAATGTCCCATCATTAGGAATACGAATTGTTGTTTTTTTGGGATTGTAAATCCCGAAAATACAAATGTGTAAAAAATAGGTGTATTTCTGCCTACGAATACACCTATTTTTTACGAATCCATTTTGGTAAATTTCCCCCCTTATCACTTCACCAATCTTAATAAATTTGCCCCACAGTGAGAAGTGTAACTCTCTAACTCACCCCTCTTGCAGTCTAACCCTAACCCACCCCTACCACAGCTTAACCCTAATCATCCCCTTTGGATGCCTAACCCTAACCCACCCCTCCCACACCCTTCCTGCAACCTAACCCTAACATCTCCTCCTACAGCCTAACTCTAACTGTCCCCTCCCACAGCCTAACCATACCCATCCCCTCCCACTGTCTAACCCTAACCCATCCCTCCCTCAGCCTAATCCTAACTCCAAATCCAACCTAATCCTTCTCTCTGTGTCTATCACTAACCTTAAAATGTACCCAAATCCTCTGTCACCATTGTGACCATCAGGATTCCTATGTCGGGATTCAGACCATCGGAATCCTCACAGCGAGTATCCGGACTACCTCCTCCTTCATTTCCATTGCCTGAGTAAGCCGCACGGCAACTCATTTTCATAAATGCAAATTTGATAATAATTATTCGGTACTTATATGTTAGTTGGGCGCCCACTAAGCTATTTGCTTATTTTCCCGCTTCCTCACGCGGGGCCCGCTACTCTCGCCACGCTTCGACATGGATAGTGGGGGTATGAGCGTACTAACTATAGTGGGCGCCCAACTAACATATAAGTACCAATTATTCTTTATGTGATATAACCCATGCCCATATGGTTCTATAGACTGTAGTAGGGCAGGATTTTGCAAGTGGCACTTCCCAACACTTACCACCCATATAGGGATGAAAGTACTAAAGCTTCTAAAAATGAAAAGAAGTGATGTTGCCCATAGCAACCCACTAGAATCTGTCCATTAATTCTCCATTGCATCCTAGAAAATGTTAGACAAAATCTGATTGGTTGCTATGGGCAACATCACCTATTATCAATGTTAGTAACTTTAGTAAATTGACCCCATAGATTTCTTTCAGTATATCACACCAATGCGTAAAAGCATTGTATTAAGCTCTGCGTGGTTATGTATCTGGCCAACAATCAGGGTGGAACTCGAAGGTGGAGCATCTCCTCCCGCTCTGCACCCAGAGAGCCGCTGGTGGGTCCAGTGGCTCTCTCTCTCTGCACCAATCAGGTCCAGGACAGGGTCCATGTGACTATTCCCCTCTCTCCTGCAAGCCAGGATCAGCAGTGCATGCACGCCCCACATATGTGCGTGCCCGGAGTGTGCACGCGCTTGACTTCAAGTCACGCTCGTGCACAGATGCCAGGGCCAATTCAGCGGCCCAGTCCGTTCCTGCCAACATTCATATATGTATAATATTCCCAAACAATCCAATTTATACTATATAATAGTGTCATATCTTGTACAGGCATTAACAATTGTAGTTCTCTCTCTCCACAGGTATTCACAACTAAGTCCTGGAGGTGAGATTATCCTTGGTGGCTCAGATCCTTCCTATTACTCGGGTAGCTTTCATTATCTCAGTCTTAAGAAGCAAGGGAACTGGCATGTCAACATGAAGGGGTGAGAAAATCCTGAGAATATACATATGTTCATTAGCATTATGCCTGTTTATTTTAGTTGGTACTTGTGTATTATCACGGTGCCCATCGCATCGCATCACATTCTAATAATTAAGGTATGCGATGGGATGCGATGGGACCCGATTTTTGGGTCCAAAGACCCACACTGTACAATAAAATATCGCATCGCATGCCATTAAAATGGCATGCGATACGATGCGATTTTAAATTGTACAAGCACCCTGATGGGTGATTACTATGTTAAGTGCACCCCCATTGTTAACGCCACCCCCACTATCAATGCCAACCTGAAGCGTGGTGAGCGCAGCGAGCCCACGAGGGGCGGCGGTACGCGTCCTCTGACCTTTTCATACCCTATACTCTGTAAAGCGCTGTGTGCGCTATATAAGAAACTGTTAATAAATAAATAAATATTACATGTTAGAGAAATAACTAAGCTTACACATAATGGCCTCTTGATTACGTACACCTCCCTTTTGTAAAAAAAAGATAAGCCCCAGTCATATTGGAGCATAAGAGTTGTAGTTGCAGAGGTAGAGGCATACTCTTATAAACCTTATTAACACTTTCTACAATTTAGCATAATACATGTTAGGCAGAGTAGACCGCTGATGCCAGTTAAAGTTCATTTTGCTCTATGGGTACCATATGACATAAAATGTGTCCTGAGCATATTACCACCACACCACAAGTCCCCACATTCATATGACTTTCAAGTATTGGCTTCTGCAAATCCTCATGCAACTTTTATTAAATATATTGCTTTATTTTTCCAATTTAATTCTTCATAGAGGCCCTTATTCAGTATGGATCTTATATGTGATCCTTAGCAATGCAAATGCAGAAAGAGTGTACCACCACTTCCTGCAATTGCTAGAGCTAAAACTGCAATGCAATTAGAATCGCCATGTTTATCTGTGACTGCAGCCTGTGTAATCCTCTGCTAAGCCACTGCAGATGCAGTATATGCACAGAATGTGTCCTGCACAGTATCTTAGTAATCGGACACTGTGGGTTAGATTGCTTATGTCAGCTCACCTGAATAAGGGCCTGATTCTGGTTCACTCGCAAAAGCAAATTCTCTCTCTAATAAACAAAACGGTGGGGAGATGGTGGGGTTTTTCTTCAAACTGATATCTACAGTATATTGCAGTGTAAAAATAAAGCAGCCAGCATTTTCCTCGCACAGAAACAAAATAACTCACCCAAATCTAACTCTCTCGGCACATGTTACATCTGCCCCACCTGCAGTGCAGAATGGTTTTGTCCATTAGAGAGTTAATTTGCTTTTGAAAGTGTACCAGAATCAGGCCATAAGTCCAAGAATGTGTATTTATAGGATAAAAAAGGAAACGCTTATACAGTACTAGTGAAATTAGAATCTAGAGTTGTATCAAAATAGACAAATCTGCCTTATGGAATAATACATGAAGTTAGAAATTGCCCATAAAAGGACACATGACTATCAGGGGACTCCCAAAAGAGATTTTGATTGCCACTTGGGGTTTACAAACACTGGTGCCTTTGTGCTTAACAATAAATCAACTAAAATAAACATATCATTTTCTGCAGGGTGTCAGTTGGTGCAGAACTTCTCTTCTGCGAAGAGGGATGTACAGTGGCGATAGACACAGGAGCAGCTTACATTTCTGGACCTGCTGGTTCAGTATCTGTCCTCATGAAAGCCATTGGTGCCACACAGCTGCAGGAAGGAGAGGTAACAAAAACATTACTAAAAGCATTTATTTTGAAAATCATTTTGATTAAACTACAATCATTTAGCTGTAAGACAGAATGAGGCCAATCCAACCAGTCCCGGGGGTTGGGAGTCTTTTAGCATTTTTGTTTATAGGTATCTCTTTGGGGGCCAGATGTACTAAGCTAGAAAAGTGATACAATGGAGAGTGAAAAACAACCAGCCAATTAGCTCCTACCTGCCATGTCACAGACTGTGTTTGAAAATATGTCAGGCAGGACCTGATTGGTTGGTTGTTTATCACTCTCCATTTTATTACTTTTGAAGCTTAGTGCATCTGGCCCTGGGGGTTTGAATTAAAAAAGCCTTTATTCCAGAGGCACACAGCCACACTTACTTGCAGGGTTAATTGAATTCTTGTCTGTAGTAGTTTGACAACTTTTGAAAACTGGTTTCAGGGAGATTATAGTTGGAAATAGAATTTTGCACAGCGCCCCATTGAGGGGGCGTGTCATGCTCCACCCAAAGGGCGTGTCTAGTTCCATATATGGAGAGATTGTGAAAAGAGATTGTGAATGTGGCACCTAGAAGCGTGGGTGTGTACTGCCACATCTGAGAGGAATCTTATAAAATGACGTATATCCAAATGTATTGGATTTTGACCGCATCCCACTTGCTAAAGTGCTAGGAAATGGCGATGATGATTCAATGTAAATGTATCTATCTCTAATTCCTTTTTCCCCCAAAAATGTAACAGTGTAATGTGGGCTAGGTGAAATTAGGGAGATTGCTGGATTAATGAGGGAGATTGCTGATATTTCAGGGAGTCTCCTGCAGAATGCAGGAAGGTAGACAACTATTTACTACAGTAGCTGTTAGTAGATAAATACATGTACCACAATGCTTCTATTCTTAAATATACATCTCTGCTGCTGTATGTCTTTTTTTTTTACTATAATCCTCCTTTATTATATTATATTTTGTCAAGTTTAAAAAACACACACATTATAGGATAAAAGTGTTTTTTTTATCTCTGATCTTACTGGAACCTTACTGGCTCACAAGGAAATGCTATGCCAGTCTTTTACTTGTCAGGTTCTGCCAGCAGGGGCGGGCTGGGCCAGGGGGGCAGGGTGCCATCTGCCCCCCAGGCCGCTCTGGCAGGTGTGCTGCGGGCCGCGGCCGTGTCCGCGGCCGCCTTACCGTTTTTTGGCACTGCCGGCGGCCATGTTCCTGTAGTCTTTTAAAAGACTGCGTCCACAGGAACATGGCCACCGGCCTCCACGGCTATTACTTTTATATTATACAGGGGGAGCAGCCTGTGGTGTCATAATTATTATTGTACAGGGGGAGCAGCCTGTGGTGTCATGGCATTATGCCATGACACCACAGGCTGCTCCCTCTGTATATATAATAATAATGCCATGACACCACAGGCTGCTCCCCCTGTATAATATAAAAGTAATGCCGTGACACCACAGGCTGCTCCCTCTGTATAATAATAATTCCATGACACCACAGGCTGCTCCCCCTATATAATATAAAAGTAATGCCATGACACCACAGGCTGCTCCCTCTGTATAATGATAATGCAATGACGCCACAGGCTGCTCCCCCTGTATAATAATTTGTGTCATAGCATTACTATTATTATATTATACAGCCTGTGGTGTCATTGCATTATTATTATACAGGGAGAGCGGCCTGTAATGTCACGGCATGATTATTATACAGGGGGAGCAGCCTGTGGTGTCCTGTCTTTTACGCAAGGGTGCAGCCTTTGGTGCTGTGTTCTTTATGCAGGATAGCAGCCTGTGGTGTCCTGTTCTTTATTTATGCAGGAGATCAGCCTGTGGTGTCCAGACCAATGCGCTACTTTTGGGCTACTTATGAGCTACTTATGGGCCAGTGCTCTGGACTTGCCCCCAGGCTAAAATTTGCCAGCCAGCCCCTGTCTGCCAGTAACATAGTACTTTGGAAAAACTATGTTGCACTGCAGGTGGCAGTCGCACAGTCATCCGATAATCAATAGTGCTGCGTGCAGGACTGCATCGGGCCCAAAGCATACTTGCTTACTTTCGAAAACTAGTTTCAGTGAGATTATAGTCGGTAATAGAATTTCGCAAAGCGCCCCATTGAGGGGGCGTGTCATCCTCCATCCAAAGGGACTTAATGTGTGGAGAAATACTGTGTAGGCATAATGGGCCTAATTCCGACTTGATTGCAGGGCAAGTATGTTTTGAAAATGGGCCAAACTGTATGCACTGCAGGTGGGGAAGATCATGTAACATGCATAACTCCCAACACGACACATTCCAGGAAGGACACAATCATACTAACCTACATTTGAAAACGAGTTTCAGGGAGATTATAGTTGGTAGCAGAATTTTGCACAGCGCCCCATTGAAGGGGCGTGTCATGCTCCACTTTAAGGGCGTGTCTAGTTCCATATATGGAGAGATTGTGAAAAAAGATTGTGAACGTGGCACCTAGAAGCGTGGGTGTGTACTGCTAAATCTGAGAGTAATCCTTTAAAATGACTTATATCCAAATCGTAGATGATCCCCAAAGCAGTTAGTAGGAGCTACTATACTTGGTAAAGTGCTGGGAAATGGTGCTGATGATTCAATGTAAATGTAATGTGGGCTAGGTGAAATGAGGGAGATTGTTAGATTAATGAGGGAGAGAGGGAGATTGTTTTTATTTCAGGGAGTCTCCTGCAGAAAGGGTAAACTGTCTTCTGTACTCATTAATTAGCATTTTCCAAACTTCATAAATATAGTTAAATAATGTACCTAATTACATAATTGCAGCACTTTTAAAAAAAATATTCTATACTGTTGTACAGTGGTTCCCAACCTTGGTTCTTAAGTACCCCCAACAGTGCATATTCTCCAGGTGTACTTATTATTCACTGACACATTTTAAAAGATCCACAGTTGGAGATAATTATTTACTTATGATTCTGTGGGGAGAACTAGAAAACATGCACTGTTGGATTCACATGAGGAACAAGGTTGGGAACTATTGCTGTTGTAGATCACTATCTTTTGTGACTTACTGTACTACACTTCACATATTACAGCACTTTACACTTAACCATTTACAGTGCAAATGTTTTAAGCAATGTAATATAAAATAGTATATCCAGTTTGGATCAAGTTTTTGGAATTTATACCATCAATTTGTACATCAATCTAGATCAGATTAAGGGGGAAATTTACTAAAGGAAATTTGTAAAAAAATAGGTGTATTTGTATTTAGAAATACACTTATTTTTGACATTTACTATCCCGAAAATACGGCAATTCTTATTCGTATTGATAGCACATCAATACGAATACGAATTGCCGTATTTTCGGGATAGTAAATGTCAAAAATAAGTGTATTTCTAAATACAAATACACCTATTTTTTTACAAATTTCCTTTAGTAAATTTCCCCCTACAAATCTGACACTGTCAAGATTTACCCATAGGGGTCAGTGTTTACCTAGTATAGTATTTCTTTTTTAACTATATACTATACTAGTGTTTACCTGTGGCTTCCCTCACAAGGGAACTCATTTTACATATCATCTAACATTGTAATATTTATTTTATATTGTACATATTAATCACAATTTTTTTTGTAAACAATGTTTGCTGTTTTAAACTCAGGGATTAATACAAATATATGTTTGGGGCTACTCGTGATCAAGCCAGGTAAAGCTGCCCATGGAAGAAGTGGCTGGTTTTGAGATCTACGTCTGCAGCCCAAAACATTTATTTCTGTGACTTGTCCATTGTTCAAAGCTCTGCAGGCGCTTGAATAAAAAAGGATTTTTTGGGGCATTTGGGGTATATGTGATATAAACCAGGGTTGTCAACCCTCCCGGAATGGCCGGGAGGATCCCGAAAATTGGGTCCCCCTCCCGGCCCCCCGGAAAGGTGGGCAGCCCTCCTGGATTCCGGTGGTCCCCGTCTCCCCCTCATGTACCTGGGGGCAGAAGCTTGAAAATGCAGCGATTCACGACTTTTTCGTCGGAAGGGGGCGGGGTTTAATATGCCACCCCCTCATCGGAGACCCGCATATTTGCATCAATGGGGGCCGGGACTTATGATGTCTCCATCAGGCCCCGCCCCCAGAAGTGATGCTGACAGACTCCACTCCAGGGTTCTCCCGGAGAGGAGACTGTAAAAGTCGGCAACCCTGATGTAAACACATTTTACCTGAGCCAGATGCCATTAGAATCTCTGCCCCAATTAGGTTATGTAAATATAATATATCTTAATAGGTCAGAGATAGTCATAAAAACCTTATGAAAATACCATAACTAGACATTTTAGTGCCCTGTGCCAAGGGGGAAATGGCACCCTGAACACACACACAAACAATACCTAAAATAGGGACAGTGCACTCCAAAAAAGTAGGGGCATGGCTTCATGCAGAAGGGGCGTAGTTAGATAATAGTAACAATTCACATTAAAACACATAGTGCCACTTGTACCACCAGTGACACTTGTACCTATTGTGCCAGGTAGGGCCCCTTAGGCACACTGCATCAGGTAGAGCCCCTTAGACATGCTGCGCCAGGTAGAGCCACTTAGACGCACTACTCCAGATAGAGTCCCTAAGACACACTACACCAGGTATAGCCCCTTAGACACACTATGCCAGGTAGAGATGCACGGCATCAGGTATCGATAGACCTACTATGCCAGATTCTCCTATGTGCACAATAACCACAGGAGTAGAACCCTTTATGCACATAATGCCTACAGGAGTAGGCCCCCTACGCACATAATGCCCACAGGACTAGCGACACTTATGCACACAATGCCCACAGGAGTAGTGCAACTTATGCACATAATGCCCACAGGACTAGCGCCGCTTAAGCACACAATGCCCACAGGAGTAGCGTCCTACTTCCCTCAGTGGCAGCCCTGTCCGGCTTCTTCCAATATCACATACCATTTATTTGTGCTGCTACTGCTCACTGCTGCTCCTGCTGCTCCCCCACCACAGCCAATGAAAGCACATCCCCTCCATGCTGCACTGTGTTCCCTAGACGGTGGATTCTCAGTCAGTTACAGCACAGCCTGCTGAGCAGAGCGCAGAGTCTAGGACAAAAAGGGGCAGGGCCAATCAGTATCACATACCTCCTAACTGTCCCACTTTCCACGGGAACTTCCCATTTTTGGTGACGTTCCGACATCCCGCCTGGGGCCGGCAGTGTCCCATGGCGGAGGGAGTCCCCCCTGGCACCCTATTCATATCAACAGAGTAGTGAAAACGAGGTGTGTGGCCTGTACTCGCGATGCTACCACGAGGCCATACCCCAAAATGTTTGACCGCCTAGCAGAAAGGGAGCATGGTCTGTACTTGCGATGCTGTTGTAAGGCCATGCCCCCATTTTTGCCACTGTTGGGGCATGCCCAGTAGCTCCGTGAGCTGCTAGCTATGCCCCCAACCCCTCTGGCTGCAGGAATAGAAGCTGTGCGCATGCGTTGTGGACAAGGCACTGCTGGCACACACCTAATTGCATACCTCCCAACAGTCCCGATTTTAGCGGGACAGTCCCGATTATCAGGGCCTGTCCCGCTGTCCCTCCCACGGCCGGCAGTATCCCGCGGTGTGGGGGGGCTGTTGGGAGTCCCCCCTGTCGGCTGCTAAGCAGCGGGGAATAAACGTGGTGCGCATGCGCACAGCGTCTATTCCCGCAGCCAGGGGGCTGGGCATGTCTAGAGGCTCACAGAGCCTCTGGGTCATGCCCCATAGCGTCCGAATGTGGGGGTGGCCTCGCGGAAGAGCTCAGAATATAGGCCACGCCCCCGAAAATTTTGGCACGTCTACATCAACATCGTCAACATCGTCCCGCCTCCTGCTCCATAATAGTTGGGAGGTATGTAATTGCGGCCCTGTCTGATGATGTAAGATGCAGACCTTGAAATGCTCATAAGATTAGTGAAGAGAGTAGTGCAATACTACTACAGGTACAGTTACTTCTAGCTAATTAAGAAATTATTAGGCTATACTTCAAAAAAGCAGTGATCTGAAAAAAGCAGATCTACTAATCTAACTAATGTTACATGAACCACACAGATGGTATGTATCTCATTTGGTTTGTGATTCCCCTTTAATAGCTATTCTGATCCCCCTTGTCTGATGTTTGCTACTTATGTATTAATGCTGTATCATTTTCCCTCAGTACACTGTGGATTGTGATCAAATATCCCAGCTACCTGACATCGCATTTCATATGGGAGGACATGAGTATACCCTGAGAGGACCAGCATACACCCTGCGGGTATGTACAGTATAGACACCTATAAACACAGTACACACGGAGAACTTTTAACAGGAGATTTTGTCTAGATAGTGGTTATACCAGCAGATGAGCAGCTTGTAGCAGCAAATGACCGCATATAATGTATCATCTGCAATCCTGCCACCCAGCAGCTGCCAGTTGAGTTGACGGGGTATCGTGTATGAAGTACCGCATGTGATACCTCACCTTAGTGGATGGGGCCTTTACTTCTAAAAACATAACAATGATAACTACTTTGGTAAATCTTTAGCATTTATATGTGTACAACAGACTGACTGTTAAGAGGTTTTTTTTTAAATGTAGCCTGACCCATTTTATTGTTTATAAGGTGCAAGCTATTTACTATAGTATCTAGTATCTATGTCTTGAATTTGCCTTATCTGCACCTATATTCAGAGGGTTGCGCATATGCAGTCCAATGTCCCTTCCTGACACAATACCAATATTTAATCTGCACTATGAAAAAGCAACGAGAAAAGCTACGCAGTGCAAGCTCAATTATGTATTTGTGGCTGCTTATACCCCATTCGCACTAGCCTTTTTTCCCAGGTTGGCCCTGGGAACAACCCAGGTGTAGTGCTGGTGCGAAAGGATCCGAGGCCCAAATCCTAGGAGCCATGCCCCGGCATTTCAACCCTGGTATCTTCCAGGGTTGCTCCTGGGATCTTACCCATGTACTGGCCAGTATGAACAGGTAACCTGGGTCGAGCAACCTGGGTCTCGTTCAAAGTATGGAGGAGGCAGCACTGCCAAGTCCAAGCGCAGCCTCCTCCCCAGCTCCTTTGAAGACACATCGTCACTCTGCCTTGCCCAGTGCTTCTTGTCATGTTTATGCCTGATATTAAAAAGGGCAATGCTTTTACTAGCAAGATACGGTTAGCAAATGCATTAAAATACAAACAATCAATTGTAGATAAGCTCCTTAGACTTATGATTCTTAGGGGTAATTTTACTAAGATGGGAGTTGTATTGAAGATGGGTTGTTGCCCACAGCAACCAATCAGATTCTATCTATTATCTTCTGGAAAGCGCTAAATACATAAGCAGTAGAATCTGATTGGTTTCTATGGGCAACATACCAACTTCAATACAACTCCCATCTTAGTAAAATTACCCCTAAGGTTTTTATTTAACAAATTTCAATTTATCAAAATTATTTTTCAGCAATTTGTAAAACAGAATTTTAAGCAGCATTTTAAAATACTGGATATAACTTTGCTTTTTTGAGTTATTTGTATAAAATATTTATTATCTAACCCAATTCTCTGCTATAATTAAATAAAAACCATGGTATGTACTTCCATATTTAACAGCTAATGAAATCCTCCTACTATTAAATGTAAAATGTGGTAAAGTTGGAGTTTGAGCTCCGAATGGTCCACCCACATTCCCATACTCCAATCTTTATAGACTTTGGGCCAGATACACTAAACTTCAAAAAGTGATAAAATGGAGAGTAATAATCAACCAACCAATCAGCTCCTGTTTGACATCTTTCAATGTCTGTGACAAGACAGGCAGGAGATGATTGGCTGGCTGTTAATCACTCTCCATTTTATCACTTTTGCACCTTAAGTGAATCTGGCTCTCACTCTGTTAGCCTGCAAAATGTATTTGGGGGCCAAGTGCAGTTCTCTGTAGATGGTGAAACAAACATGAAATTAAACAAACTTTGGCCTGACCATTTATAATGGACTTCAGGTAAATGCCAACTTTGCACTCGCTACTGAAACTATTACAGGAATTATTTTCACCAAATTACATATGCATTATGGGGTTTATTTACTAAGATTAGTAAGTAGTAAGTAAGTAAATTTGGTACTTGTGTAGTTTCACGGCGCCACTTAAGTAGTCAGCATAGTGTCCCTGTCAGCATCAGGGTCGTGTTCCCGCAGCCAGCATAGTCAGCTTGTGTCTGCAACTGTGTGTACGTTCGCGGCTAACCAGAGCTTACGCAGTTGCGTAGTCAGTCAGCATTACGCAGTTAGCATAGTCAGGCAGCGTTACGCAGTTAGCATAGTCAGGCAGTGTCATGCAGTTAGCATAGTCAGGCAGCGTTGTGTCACCGCTTATTACATTGTGTGGGAACCATTGACCATTTTTAACCTTCCTGACATGACACCAGCCTGAAACGTGGCGAATGCAGCGGTAGGCGTCCTCCTGGCCTGTTCATATGCCCACTATCCACGTCGGTGTGGAGTTGATTATATAAAGTGTGGCGAGCGCAGCGAGCTACCGAGCCCGAAACATGGCGAGGGCACGCGGAAAACGAGCATAAAACTAGGTGAGCGCAGCGAGCCCCGGGAGGGGACGCGGATTACTTTACGTGTATTTTGCATCCCCTCATGGGGATCGCCATGCTTCAGACTCGTTGTCCTCCTCTTTTCGCACAGCTCGCTGCGCTCGCCATGCTTCGGGCACGGTGACTTGCCACACTTTATAAAATCAACTCCACACCGACATGGATAGTGGGGGTATAAACAGGTTGTGGAACGCGTCCCCTCGCTCATGCGTCCCAGTCAAATGGAGCGCCTCTCCTGGTGGTTACCGGCGCTGTATGAGAGGTGCTCACTAGGCTTGCCAGGGACGCCGGGGACAGAGCTGCAGCTCGTGGGGACAGTACGGTGACTACGCTAGGCTGCCGTTGGCCTACACTGACAGCGTAGCCATAACGTGGCGCCGCAAAACTTCACAAGTACCGTCAATTTTATTTATATAGCGCACTTTCTCCAACAGGACTCAAGGCGCTTTACAGAAATTTAAAACAATGCACATACTGTAATACAAAGGGTTATCAGAATCAGCTTCACTGGCCAAGCAGACCCACGTACACTAGAAACTTGACCTGAATCACTGTGCAACAGCCAGGGCAGGAACCAGCAATGGCAGTACAGATATACATCACACATACAGATATGCACTAGACGCATTCTAATGAGGGATGCAGACATGGGGAACATATATTTACCGAGCTGTGCACTAGACGAGAGTTCTAGTTTAGATGGGATTGCTGCTATGGGCAACCAATCAAAATGTACTTTTTCATTTAGGGCTTTCTAGAAGATAATAAAATCTGATTGGCTGCCCATAGCAACATCCCATCTAAAAAAAAAGAAATCCCATCTTAGTAAATAGGTCCCTATGAGTTTAAGACGGGGGGGGGGAGCTTCCAGGAGCAGCACTTTAACAGCTCGAGAGCCGCGGGTTGAGCTAGAGAGAGGAAGAAATGACATCAGAACAGAACTACAGGGATTAGGGTGAGGAGGGACAAATTTCAAAAGATGCAAAACTTTGCAATAGTAACATGACTGTAACAGAACAGCATATAAAACACATATATCGTGGGACATGAGACCACCCTACAATAGTTATGGCCTGGATAATGCTGATAGGATGCCACAGACAGTCAATGGAATGAGGATCTGAGAAACACCAACAGAGCACTTCTAAAATGTTTCCAACTTCTTTGCAGTAATTGTTTTTAAACTACAAATTTAGGTAAAATGCTCAGTGACTCAAACAGAATGTAGTAGTGGTGGTGTCCATATGATAGATCTACAGTGTCTAGGTAGACACAGCCCAGCTCAACGCCAAATGCATTTGGTAGATAGGAACAAAAGTTCATAGGGGGAGGGGCCCTAAACTGCACACCCTGGACATATGAGGTGTTACCTGCTGAGAGTAGTACAGCAAGCAGGAGGAGGAGTTTGCAGGTACACACTAAATATAAATGCTAGACCTTTTAATATCATTTCTATATTGCATTTCTGAGGTTATAAGCATAATGATGGCCATTATTATGGGCTTGTCCACCGCTTCCAGGTTACCTCAATAGGACAAGTCCCTAACACTACTCTGAGACAGGTCCAGGGCACGGGACCCCCCAGGCCAGCCCAGCAGAAACACCCTGTGGGAAATTATATGTGATACGACTTACCTAAGTAAGAGGTAATAATAAATGTGGAGGGTGCTACATATATACTAAACAATCTAAAGGGGTGATGGAAAGTGAACGGGTAGCAACACGGCAATAAGAACTGGTAAGAAAGCAGAGTTCTTACCGATTTGTTGCCGTGTTGCTGTGCAGTGTGAACCCGTTTCCTGTTCACACTATGGAGGAGGCAGCACTTGGAGCAGCGCCAGCTCTAAGCGCTGCCTCCTCCCTGCCCCGATGACTTGCCGACTCCCTGCCGCGCCCCCTGATGATGTCAGTGAACCAGCAATATTGTTTGCAGTGTGAGCAGACCTCACATGCAGGGTCGCACCGGGACTGAACCGGTTAAAAGTCCCGGTGCGACCATGCATTTGCGATCTGAAAGCAGTACTAGTAACATAGCAAATTGTGAACAGTTTTGTATATTCAAGTAATTTTAGAAATATTGTCTCTGTAACTTCAACTTTATCATTTTGGTATCAAACAAATTGGATCAAATATGCTAAAATATATATATGTAAAAGGAAGTGATTCAGAGATTTACATAAATCTGATAAATACATAAATCTCTAATATATAGTGATCTGCATATGTGCACACCTGGTCCTACAATGTTGGTTGCAGTGCCCACAAAAGCAGCAGCTTGATTGACTCCAATGCTCAGCAATGCAGGAGTCTTGGAATGTGGAAATCCTAAAAAAAAAAATCACATAAGCTGCAGAATTCAACATCTTACTGTGATCAATGTGTTAATGTGTCTGATGTATATGTATTACATACACTACACTTTGTATAACTAGCCCTTCTGCAACATATAACAAATTACTGTGACCACTGGTCCTTTATGTGTCCGATGTAACAGTATTACTGCTCCCATCGCCAGTCTACTGCTTCCCGCTCCACCGCTTGTCTCCTGCACCCGCCGCCACAGGTCTCCGGCTCCCATCTCCGCCGCTGGTCTCCTGCTGAATGTGCTGCGCAGCACTATTTAAAAATTAAAAAATTGCAAAGAAAACTACAAAAGGCTGCAACCACTGCCTGCCACCTGCAACAGGTGCCGCCCCTAGGCCTGTGCCTCACGGGCCTATTGACAAATCCGGCCCTGATTGTATATGCAATCCTTCTTAAATGGATGGGCTATGGCTTTCTCCTCACAGGCCAGTGGCAATTCTCACATTAGAAATCCATGCTGAATTAGGCTCTCTATACGCCCTTTATCAGAGAAATTTACCAGGCAGGAAATGGGCAGTTTTTACACTCTCTCCATGGGCTGGTAATACTTGCTCTAAAAGCAAGCATTTGGAAAACGCTCTCTAGAAATCCTGCATTTGCCTGTTTTCCTTTACAAAACACAATCATTCAGTGTAGCCACTTTTGTGTGAGACATTGACTGCCACGTGATAACTGTGCTCTTGCTCTTTGTTCCATTACAGCAGTCACATTTTGGAGAAGAAGTGTGTTATGTCGCTTTCTCTGGTCTGGACATCCCTCCTCCCACAGGACCTATTTGGATTTTGGGCGCTACATTCATAGGAGAGTATTACACCGAATTTGACCGACGCAATAATCGTATTGGATTTGCTTCTTCTCTTTGATTGAATTTGACAAAATTGACAGTGTACAGTAGAAATGTTTTACCTGACAGTAATGCAAATAAAGACAGAATCCCTTGTGCTTGCAAACTAGTTACACGGTCAAAATTTTTGACATGAAATTTCAAATATTTATTATAAGCACTGTATTTATGTAGACTGGGTGCACATGACAGGTAGATAACCTGCTGAGATTTGCATCATCATAGCAAGAACTGGAGAACCAAAGTTTGACTAAGCTTGCTTTGGGTCTGAATACATTTTCTTAAGCCCCATACACCCCAGGAGATATACCGGCGTATGCTAAGAGCAGATTGCTTAGCACACATCGCCCTACACACTATATAGAGCAATGTGTGCTGAGCAATCTGTGCTAACTAATTTCTTGATGCACATGCAGCTTGATCTACAGCAGTGGTAGCCAACCCTAGCCCTCGAGAGCTACGAACAGTTCACATTTTCCAGACGACCTAGCTGCTGCACAGCTGCACTCATTAATCACTGACACATTTTAAAAGATACACAGATGGAGCTAATTAGCTCACTTGTGATTCTGTGAGGAGACCTGCAAAACATGCACTGTTGGTAGCTCTCGAGGACTAGGGTTGGCTACCCCAGATCTACAGTAACTAGATCTTGACTGCATGTGCTTAAGATCTGAGTGGGTGACCATGATGGGGCACACATGAAGCAATTTCTAAGCAATCTAGACACTCAATATTAAATAAACCACAACTATTTTGGCCACAGAATGGATAAGTATTCTTAGGAAATCTAAAGAAAAGAAACAGGACAATTAGTTTATTAATATGTTTTTATCACTCCCAATATAAAAATAAGTTTATGTACAGTATGTGATGCTTCAGGACCACAAATTAAAAGTAAAATACACTACCTATTTCACATTATAGCTTACCAAAGAAATTCTAGTTTTCACCGTCATTCCTAACCTTTGGAAGAGCTGACTGGGTTGATTTACTGAAAAAGTTCTCTGGTTTTACCAAAATCACATTTGTTTGCTTTGTCAAAGTTCTATGTAATAAAGTTCACTGCTTTTAATGCTCTATTAAACTGTTATACAAATGTTTTGTCAAACTTTAGGACACATGAATTAGTCTTTGAGCCTGAAATCCAGAATCCGCATATGACGTGGCCTGCTCTCTTTCTTTAAATCCCCTTTAATCCATATAGCTCCTGTAAATTTGAAATGATTGTGGTCATCTCACGGAGCTGACAGTTGCATACCTCCCAACTGTCCCGGTTACCACTTGGGAACCCCCCCCCCCTCCCCCCCTCCCCCGTCACCCGTGAATAGCCACCATAGCGGCGGAAATGGGGGGTGTCCCTTTAGCTAGGCCACTCCCCAAAATTTCCGCTGAACGTGTCAGCAGCCCTCCACCGGTGGCCTCAGAGTTGGGAGGTATGCAGTTCCATGTTATGTGTCTAGAAACATCTCCCTCAATCCAATGCTTTTAGGAGATGGCCACACAATTGTTAAGAGCAGGGCAGTAGAGTGCCTGGCCCGGCCCAGGTACTTTTGAAAGGGCATGGACTAATCGTGGGAGGAGTGGCCATGCGCCCTTAGAATAAAATAAACTGCAGCCCAGCATACAGCAGCATGTGCTGGGTTGAGACATATCTCCCAACATGACCCTCTCCAGGAGGGACACAATGCTCTGCTCCTGGACTTCCCTGTTAATGTATGATTACCATCACCTGTGTTGAACAGGTTAATTGATAAGAAAAGGTGTTTCACCACAGGTAATGGCAATGATACATTATGAGGAAAGCCCAGGAGCAGAACAATGTGTCCCTCCTGGAGAGGGTCATGTTGGGAGGTATGGTTGAGAAGAGCTGCTGCAGCTGCTGTTGCCGAGTAACCAGGGCACCAGAGGGCCCCTCCACCAGGCCTGGGTAATTAGTACCCCTCCCCCTCTCTTGGTACCACTGGTTAGGAGCTAGGAGTGCTAAATAAGAGTTATATCAAGTGGCGTTGCCTATTGCCTTTTCAAGGAAGACAACCTGCAGAAAATAATACATACTGGCAGATGGGATGTGGAAGGAGAGGGTGACAAGCAGTGGGTGACATGGAGAGGCAGGTATGCAAATAGAGGAATGTTCCTCTATCCTGTTATATAGCACACCGGGCAGCCCCCATGGAATTATACAGCAGATTTAGCAAAAATGGAATGATATGGCATACAAGGTAGCACCCCTGGAATGATATGGCACACAAGGCAGGTCCCCTAGAATAAAATGGTACACAGGACAGCACCCCTGGTATTATACGGCACACAGGGCAGCACTCCTGGAATGATACGGAACACAGGGCAGCACCCCTGGAATGATACGGAAGACTTAGCATCACCCCTGGACTGCTAAAGCACACAGGGCAGAACCCCTGGAATGATACAGCACACGGGGTAGCACCTTTGGACTGATACGGCACACAGGGCAGCACCTCTGGACTGAAACGGCTGAAATATATATATATATACATACATGTGTCTGTGTTTATACATTTGTATATCATTTTTTCTTTTTTTTTGTATTCTGTATACCACTGGCCAGTGAATGATTTGTCAATACTTATGTTTTACAATTTAGCTTAGTAAATTTTTCTTAATTTTTTATATACATTGATTCCAGCGCGTTCTATATATTCTCTCCACTGCTTTGTCTTCTATGGGAATTGGCATTTCCCTATATAAACGCTGCTAGAGCCTTCTGCGTACAGAAGTGTACACACACGCTAAGTTCTGTGTGTGCATATATTTTTTTTTCAAATATATTCTTTATTTAATTTTGCACATAAAAAAAAAAGGAAAGGAACATAGAAATTCATGTCATGGAATTAATTTACATTTCATTACATACTTCTCTACAAATGTTTTCCATTACATGAATAAATAATAAATACAGATACATACAATGCAATACATATATCCCCACCCCTCACCTCCCCCACCTGCAGTATCTACCTGATTATCTACACTGTAATCTACGTTTTGTTGATCCTCCCCTTTTGAGGCAACCATTATGGGCTTTATTAGTACAGTATTCTTCCGGCCCAGCGGTAACATCCTGAAACTCCCTCGGCTCCAGTGTGTATTTTATCCTCCCCTGCAGCCCCCTCCCCCCCCCCCACCCCCGGACCCCCCCCCCCCAGTAAAGTGCAGAAAGATAAATTTTCTATTTCATCTATATTAAATAAAACAATATTACCACAGAGTATTCCAAGTTCAGTGATTTAATCTATTCCCAATGCTGCTGTAGCCCAATATTTAAATTGTGTGTCTGTGTATTACTATTTCTTTTGTACCTCTTTTTTTTTTTTTTTTTTTTTTTATTATTATTATTATATTGACAGTGTCTTGGTTTACATCTGTGCTTTCCAAACCATTATCTGTGCATACCTTCCCTTCTGTTTCCAGCTTTCAAATTAATATTAGTGAGTCTACTAAAAAGTCAGAAAAATGTCATTACGTGCATGTCTTTTTTTGCCCTACCTCATAGATAAAGGGCATATTGAAAAGGGGTCTTAAAAGGTGAAAATGAGAATGGGGGGAATGGGGAGAAGGGGGGGGGAGCGGGGGACGAGGGGGGAGAGGGGGGGGGTCCACACGTCGGAGGGAGTAGGGGACAAGAGAGGGAAGAGGAAGATCTACGAATCCTCTCCAAAATGTTCTATCCAACGGTGCCAAATTTTTTCATACTTATGCAGGGTATTTCTATTAAGGTGGAGCTGTTTTTCCTGCCTCGCAGTATAGTTTACTAGCTGCTTCCAGCATATCAAATTGGGGGCTTTTTTTGCCAGCCAATTTCTGGCTATTATGACCTTTGCCAGTGAGCACAAATTCTTGACATATTGTCGGTCTCCTATTCCTGTTTGTCTAATATCAGAGATATTGAGGAGGCAGTTTCTATCTGTCAAGGATTCCCTCGGAATGCCTGTGTCCACCAATATTTGTATTATTCCCTCCCAAAAGTCATTCACTGACTGACATTGCCAGAGAAGATGAAAAAAGGTACCTTCATAAATGTTGCATTTTGGGCATAGGGCGTTAGTGCGACTTTTAAATCTAACAAGGCGGGTGGTAGATAAATACGCTCTATGTATAATGAAAAACTGCACCTGTTGCACCCTGAGTGAATTAGTGGAGAGACTGACTGAGGTCAGCGCATTGCGCCATTCTTCCTCATCTATGGATCCTAAGTCTTGTTCCCACTTCTTCCTTAATATGTCCATTGCATCCCTCCCTTTATCTCGGTTAAGTTGTTTGTATAGTCGACTTGTCAAGTTGTTTTTCCCTCCAATTCTCATTACGGTTCTCAACGGGGATTCCTGTATATTGGGTTGCCCCCCCTTAAATTGGGCGTCAAGGGCGACCTTCAGCTGAAAATATCTAAAAAGGTAGTTACCAGGCAATCCGAATTCGTCTTTAAGTTCTGTAAAAGTTTTAATACGTCCCCTAGAGTATATCTGCCCAATGGTTGTAATAGAGTATCTATTCCACACTTCCCTAACCTGTATCGCCCCGAGTTCACTAAAGATCAATATGTCCCCCAATGGATGCATGGGGTCCAGCCCCCTCATTCCTGCCACCCCATCTGCCTCCCGCCAAACTTTAATGGCCTGCCGTACCAGAGGTATATCCTTGGGATGGATCGAGGTTTGTAGGATTCTACTAGCTGGTGTACAATGGGGCATGGTCAAAGCGACAACCGCCTGAGCCATATCATTATCCTGATCCTCAAAAAACCATAAGCGGACTTGCGCTAATTGGGCAGCCAGATAATAAAGGCGAAAGTCCGGGAGCCCCATACCCCCTGCCTTCCTATCCATCATTAATTTATTTAGCTGTACTTTGGGCCGTTTGTTATGCCAGATGAACGAGGATAATTTACTATTTAATTTCCGAAATGTTGTTTTTGAGATAAAAATAGGGGAGTGTTGAACAATGTATAGTAACTGTGGAAGTACCGTCATTTTAATTAAATTAATCCGCCCGGTTACTGTGAGGGGTAGTCTACTCCAGGTTTTAAATTTGTTTTCCAATTTACCTAACAATGGGGCCAAGTTGTGCATTATGAAATCCTCTGTATTTCTAGTTATCTGGATTCCAAGATATTTAAATTTGGTGGACCAGGTTAGAGGCGTGGGTAAGGGAAGTGAATGTATGGGTGTATTCCCCAGGTATAGAATGTACGATTTGCTCCAATTGATTTGAAGGCTTGAAAACTTTCCGAAACTAGAAATTAACTCTATAGTGACAGGGAGTGATATCCGATAATCAAAAAGGTAAATTAATATATCATCAGCGTACAGTGAGATTACATCGGTTTCATTAGCCATACGCAGTCCCTTTATCGTGTTATGTGTTCTAAATAGACACGCAAGTGGCTCGATTGCCAGGGAGAATAGCAGGGGGGAAAGAGGACACCCCTGTCTAGTGCCCCTGGTTAGGCTAAAAGCCTCCGAGGTCCAACCATTCAGGGAGACCCTGGCTGTGGGTCCATCATATAGTAGTTTTACCCACTTAATATATTTGGGCCCAAAGCCGTAAGCTTCCAGGACCGCCCAGAGATATGGCCATTCCACCATATCAAATGCTTTCGTGGCATCGAGGGACAGGATGGCAGGTTGGCTATCTGGCTTGAGGGGAAGTTGTAAATGTGTATGTAGCCTACGTATATTCATCGAGGTAGATTTTCCTGGCATAAAGCCGGACTGGTTGGGGTGTATTATTTGTAGGATACATTTTTTTAACCTATTGGCCAAGATTTTTGCCAGAATCTTGGCTTCATTTGACAGTAAGGAGATTGGGCGATATGAATCAAGGGCACTGGGCTCCTTCCCCGGCTTAAGTATAAGCACCAATTTAGCCTCTACCATTGATCTGGGGATCTCTCCCTCCTCAAAGCAATTAGTCAGGGAAGTGTGGAATAGCGGGGCTAGGGCATCAACATATTTCTTAAAGACTTCGACGGGAATACCGTCTAGGCCAGGGGCCTTATTGCTGGGAAGATCCTTTATTGCCTGGACCACCTCTTCAAGTTCAATTGGTCTGTCAAGCTGTTGACATTCCAGCCGAGGGAGTAGGGGGAGGTCAACTTTGTTAACATAGGCACGAACTTCTTCTGGGGTGCTTTTAAGTTCCGAGGTATATAATTCTTTAAAATAGTTACAAAACATATTCCCTATCAAGGGGGTATCGTATATCAACTGACCCTGTGTATCTTTTATGGGGCCAATGCAGGAGGGGGAGGTTTCAGCCTTTGCCAGAAAGGCAAGGAATCTCCCTGCCTTATCGGCAGTCTGGTACATTTTGTTGGTACGATGGCTCAACATTTTATTATTTTCTGCCTGGATTGCCCTCAACCAAGACTGTTGGGCTGCCTGCCATTTATCTTGTGATGCTATCAATTTATCTTTTAAATATTTTAACTCCAGAGCCATACATTCATCTTCTTTCTCCTGTAGCTTACCCTTACTGGCCTTCTTTATTTCGGAGATTTGTTTTTTAAATGTACCTCGCATAAATGCTTTGAAAGCATCCCATTCTATCGCTGCATTGGTCGATCCCTGATTGTTTACCCAGAACTCCTCCCAGTATAGTTTCGTGTTTATTTCTTGGGCCAGGCAATTTAACCATTGTGGATTCATCTTCCAGAATCCATGACCCCGCTCGATCCCATCAGATATTTCCATCAGTAAGGGGGAATGATCAGAAATCCCACGGGGTTTGTAATCGACCCCCCTCACCGAGGGCAGGATAGAGCTTGACACGAACATCATGTCGATTCTGGAAAATGTCTGATATGCCGGGGTAAAACAGGAAAACTGTCGATCTTTCGGGTGCCTAACCCTCCAGACATCGATCCACCCAAGATTTTGCATGAAACTTGAGAAAGCGGTGCTACCGCTAACAGTGGCGGCCACGCCTCCCTTCCATCTATCCATTTCTGCATCAAGAATATTATTAAAATCCCCCAGACATATTATAGGAGCCGCGGGGTTCTGGGCTGAAAAAGCAACAGCCTTGATCAGAATCTCATAAGCAAAAGGGGGGGGGATGTATACTGCATGAATTAGGATCGGGGAGGAATCAACTATACAGTCCAGGAAGACGTATCTGCCCCCAGGGTCAATCTCAACACAGTTATTTGTAAAATTAACAGTTTTCTTAATTAATATTGATACCCCTCTAGAGAGGTTTGTGAACGAGGAATGAAAGGCCCAGCCCACCCACCTTTGTTTTAATGCCATCAACCTCCCCCCAACCATATGCGTCTCAGTGAGACATATTATATCTGCTCCATAGGACCGAATTTGATTCATAACCAATGAGCGCTTAATCTTGTTATTTAGGCCTCTGGTATTCCAGGTCAATAACTTAACCATTCCTCAGGTTGATAAATTAGACCTATATATATACTCTCAGACATGTAAACGGTTGACCAGATAAAAGGAGGGATATCGTAGGTTGAGGCCTACAACATATTTAAATATATATACGTTCTCATTACAATAATTCTGTTTTTCATTTTTCAGGCAGATACTTCCCACCCCCCACCCTGTATAACCTTCCCCTTTAGCTATACCTGTTCCCCTCCCCCCCATAGACAATACAGTACCAAAAAGACAAGGAAAATACGAAGACTCCACACAAAATAAAAAATAACTAACAAAAAGATGTGAAAAACATAGAAAAAAGAAAAAGAAAGGAGACATGTGGGGGCTAAAAAAAAAAAAGTCTAGAGTCACCCCTGGGCGGGGGAGCTCCCCAGCATGATCAATCTCTCTAAAAAGGAGAGAAACAGCCGAAGGATCAATGTTCATACATCTCTCATTCTGTATGTTTTTTATGTCGGCGCCAATTGCGCGGTGCCTGGAAATCTTGAGTCTAGCCACTGAGCAGCATCTTTGGGGTTTGTGAAGAAAAGTGTTTGACTGTTATCCAAAACTCGCAATTTGGACGGGAAGATCATCGAGTAACTGATATTTTGATCTCATAGTCTACTTTTAACCTCACCATATTTCGCCCTTTCTCGTTGTACATCCAATGCCAGGTCAGGGAATACTGAAACCTTATTTCCATTATACATTAATGGGCCCTTGGTGCGTAGTAAGCGCATAATCATATCTCTGTCAATAAAGTTCAAAAATTTTACTATAAATGTTCGTGGAGGGGCCCCAGGTGGCGGTGGTTTAAAGGGTATTCGGTGGGCACGCTCTGCCACGAATTGTGATGAAAAAGAGGTATCACCCAGTGCATCCTTTAATAGTTTTTCAATGAACTTCGGGGGATCAGGTCCCTCTGCATGTTCAGGTAGGCCTACGAATCTAAGGTTGTTACGCCTCATTCTGCCCTCCATTTCTGTTAATCTGGTTTTTAACTCTGAGTTCTGCTGAGTATTGTTTTTCATTTTTTGAAGCCATTGGGCATTTGTATCCTCAAGAAGCGATATTCGCTGTTCGGCCTCACTCATACGGGCATTTACTACTTTAAGATCGGTTTTCATTGCTATGATTTCGCCCTGAAGATCTTTAATCTGCACTGATAAACGTGCTTCTGAGCTAGAGATAGCGTCCAGTATCTGTTGCAGAGTAGGACCTGCTGCTTGCTCTGGACTTTTTTGCTTCGTAGGGGTGGACTGAGGGGTAGAGGTCGGGGTTTGGGGAGGATTGGCCGTTTGTGCTCTTGCAAACCGTTCCAGACGGGCAGAGGTGGTTGCATTACCAGTTTTCCCCATTTTACAATGAACAGAGAGATTTAAGTACAGGTGAATGTCAGTGAAAATGGCCTTAGTCCACTCTATATTGTACTACCACCTCCGGGCCCAATGCTTAGTTAACGATTGAAAAGTCCACGCCACTATGCAGAGTGTAGGGTTAAAATGTGATTTCAGAAAAAACAATAAAAAAATAAAAAAACAGTTGCTTTTATACTGCACCCGATCTTCACTTGTTCCCCGGTCAGCGGAGATCTGCGGCCCTTCAATTGGCCCCGATAGCACAGGTTCAATGATTCCGGCGTTGGCCCCTGTTGCTGAGATTCAGTATATCCGGCTTTCTTCCTTGGTCTCACCTAAGAGAAATACAAGGGTCCTTTGGTAGCGATAATCCGCTATGTACCGGCTGGATGAGGTCGGGTGTAGCTTGGAGGCTTCTATATTCGGTAAGATGGGAACTCAGGGCGCTCAGTCTGAGGTCTCCTTCCTCTATGCACGTGCTAGCTTTCCCGGGATCAGCGTTTGGAACCGATGCACGCATCCGCAGCAGCCTCTCACCACTGCCCGGATGCTTCCACCGCAGTTTCAGGTAGGGAGGGTGAATGTCCACTGTGAGGATGCTGTACCTCAGTCGCCGGGAAATCAGCTTGTCTCCCGTGGAGAGTTGTGCAGCATGTCTGCTGCTTACCGCGTTCACCCCGGACCCTTGCTTCCGGCTACCTCAAACGTCACTCCAGGTGCCGCTGCCGTTCTTGCCAGACATACGCCGCTCTATGGTATAGGACGCCGGCATCAGTTAGTTCTGCTTGTAGCTGGGAGAGACGAGGTATCCATTACACGCTGGGGAGCTCAAACACCACCTCACTCCTCACTCCCGCTCCGTCATGACTCCGCCCCCCGTCCCTGTGTGTGCATATATAAATATAAAAATACTATATAATAATTTTATTTATATTTAAAATTTAACCCATCTGTGCGCATTAGTGTATATGGTCCACACCCCTAATCATTATAATAGTGACATTAGTACCTGTTGGGTTACCGCCAAAATGTATTTTTCTTGAGAAATAGACGCCTCACATGTCCTCAACTGGCAGCTTCATTAAATGGTACCTGCAAAACAGGTTTGATTTTGAAACAACCATTTTGCCTGTATTTGGCCATTTTACAGCATGTGGGAGCAAACTGCTGATAATCGTTTGCTCCCACATACTAGACAGATTATCATTCCAACTAGCCAAATAGTTGTCTGGTTGGAACAATGTCGTTCTGATGTATGGCATGCAATACAATGGTAGACAGGTTAAAGCCTATTGAAGTATGATCACACTCCATGACTGGAAGCAAAACCTGCCTTTCCAGATGAAAACTGGACAGTCAACAATGACATAGCGTGCAGGATTTGACATACTACAAACAAACTTTACACACTGACAAAACTTTCTAATTTGAGAAAAAAACTAGAAAAAGTACTCTCCTTTGTTTGGGGGCACGCTTGAGTAGAGAAAATAGCTGGTAATGTTATAATTGGTAACTTTAAAACGTAACTTTTATTATGTACTTTCTTTAAAAACTTTTGTTGACAGACTGACAGATAACACAAAACATATAAAGAAATGATGCACCAATATCAATTATTCTGAGAGACTTTTACTCAGGACCGTATAATACTGATCCAATGGTTCTCATTGATTGTGATAGCTAGATAAAACACTGTTAAATTATTTTACAAAGCTGGCGAATTTTTTTTTGTATATGAACCGGTCAATTCCACATATATATACAGTTACCGAGTTCCCTTATAATATTCTGTATATGTATGAGCGGTTGGTGTCACCCTTGCTACGGGAATTGGAGATCAGCGCTGGGCCCTGTGAACAGGTTAGGGAAGCTGCAATAGATACGAATTATTCAAATGGGAGGTTTTAGAGGTTTGAACAAATGTGAAACGAAACAGACTGTGAATAGCCGAACAGGAATTAATTTAGTGAGCAAGTATAATTTGCAGTATGTGTCTGTGTGCTAATTGGTTTGTCTGGAAAGATAGCTATTAAAGATTAAAGCTAGAGAATCTGCTTTCTCCTCCTTTTTGAATACGGTGCCCTGTTGACACTAGGTCCGTGCAGGGTCTAGCCGAATTCACAAGTGGGGGATGAGAGTGCTACTGTGAAAAATAAGAAGTGTGAGTAAAGAGACGACTAACGTTTATCGGGTTAGTAGGCTACTGCTTCCCATTGTATAAACATTGATGGGTAGTGAGCGGTACTCACCGAGAACTGTGTTATGTATAAAGGTGGAGTATCTGCTGTCCCCTTATTCCGGTATACGGTGCCCTGTTGACATTAATTCAGTGCAGGGTCCGGCCGAATCCCTTTTGGGGGGGGTGGGAGTACTCCTAAGATGAAGTGGGTGCCAGTATGAAGGTAAGAAAAAATAGATCTAACTGGGCAATATGCTACTGTGTCCCATTGCAAATTGCATTGATGGGAGATGAGCGTTATCACCAGAGAGATGGTGCATTTAGGATATGCCACAGAATGTTGTCACTGTGTATCCAAATGTTTTTACTCAAGTGCTGATCTATACAAGCAGGAAAATTTGCCAGAGAGATCATGTATTTAGATATGTCCCAGAATGTTGTTACAATGTAACCGTGCGTTTTTACTCTGGTGCTAATATATACAGGCAAGTTTTCATGCATTTTGTATAGTTAGAGTGTTCACATCTGTTTTTGCCTCCTCACATGTATCCGTCTATGCCCCCTCTTAGCCGTTCGTCTATGCCCCATCCTGTCTGTCTGTCTATATCCCCTCCTGTCCTTCTATTCCCCCACCTGTCTTATCTATGCCACCATATAGTGCTCTCTGTCCACCCATGCCCCTGTCTATCCATCCATCTATGGGGTCAATCCTATTCCCTGCTGATGATGGGACTCATCACGGCACTGGGCGCACTGGGTGTTACTTGTGCAGAGATAATTAGATTTGGGTGGTGTTTTACACCTGCCTCACCTGCAGTGCACATGGTTTTGTCCATCTAAGAAATATTTTGTCAGAAAGAGTGAACTAGAAAAAGGGCCACAGTTCCTGCTGGAACCTGCTGAAAAATAGCCCTGCTTGTGGTGCTCTGTTTGTCTGTCTATGCACCCTCAGTCTAGCTATCTATGCCCCTTTCCATCCGTCCATCTATGCCCCCTCCAGTTCATCTGTACGTCTATGCCTCCACCTTGCCCTCTTCTTTAGTCAAATAGTCTCTCTCGTTCTCCTGCTCTCTCCCTAACAATCCCTCCCTCTCTCCCGAACAATACCTCTCTCTCTCTCTCTTTATCTATCTCCCTGACACTGAAGGTTATTCTGATCGGAGCGGCCAAACGTGCGTACGTTCACTATTAACGTACGCTCTCCGTACGCGGCCGTTGGGGTTAAGTCCACCCACAAATCAGCCGCATACGTACGGCCAGAAACAACGTCAAAGGGGAGTGGCGTACAATTGAGCGTACGCCAACGTACACGGACGGACCAGCCCTTACACTCCGACAACTGGCGTACAACAGAGCGTACGCCACCGTTTACGGACGTCTCTCGTCCGTCTTCCCACCGACTTCTTGCGGCTATCTGAGCGTACGCCAGCTTGCACGGACGGGTCCCTATTGTTTTCAATGGAAAACTCAGCTTATGTCACCGCTCGTGAGAGTGAGCGTACGTCCGTGCACGCTGGCATACCCTTCACATATATGGACCTGCAAATCTTGCCTTTCAACTACAATTCAGACAATTAATTAATTATTCTAATTGTTATTCAATTATTGTTTTCTATTAACTCAATTGAAGATTGTGTGCAAAATAGTGGGCATGGGCTTAAAACATTGCTGAAACATCCTTTGTAGGTGTTAGATGTGGTTTATGTTATTGTATCATAAATACAAAACCTATGTTTGTATTAGAGTGAACACGTTGACACATGTCGACTTGTGTAGATTGAGTGTGCTACTGTGTAAAGTCTATGAAAGCACGTAGTGAATGTGTATAACTGTTTAACAAATACCTACCTTAGCATATATAAGCAGGTCTTAAAAAGATTCTTACCTTAAATTAAACAAACCTTTAAATGTCGAGAAGTATAGAAAGATAAGCTTCCAATGTGTTTGAGTGCTGTGTGTGGCTTGCAGGTAGTGAAATCATGGTTTGGACTTAATAGAATGCAGCATTGGTTATTACATTCAGGTTTATGTGTTTGAGTAGTAATCAGCGTTAATTAGCAAACCCAGGCGCACGCTGGCATGCGGTATCTGTAGGGGTGGTCTGAGCTGGCGGTTGGCGGGCGCCTGTTTTGTGTCCGAAATGAACGGTGCTTTAGGCGATCGTGCGGTAGTAGCACCGTTCATTTTTGGTGCACACCCCCGTGTACGCCCATATTTACGCCCATTTTCCCTCATTATTTCGGCCGCTCCCCTCATCACGCCCCTATGCCGCCCCCAATGCCCGTACTCTCGCGTACAGGTTTTTTCGCACGTAGAGACCCGTCCGTAAGCGTTGTGGAGTGTTCGCGCCTGCGCATTGGAGATGGTACGCATGCGCAGATCATTAAAAAACCCGGAACGTACGCGTACGGCCCGGCCGCACCAACCAGAATAAGGCCCACTGTTTCTCTCTTTGGCCCTTATTCTGGTTGGTGCGGTCGAGCCGCATATGCGGCTGCGACCGCACCAGACGAATCCCCGCCCACCCTACGGATCGCCACGGCCGTCCGTACACGGACGGCTGGCGATCCGCATAAAAATGGTGGAGGCTACGCCTCCACCATGGTGGGAGCTGCCCCCTGCATTCGATGGTCGTCGACCATCGAAGGCAGGTCCGCACGCCGCGACAGCTCCCGCAAGCTGAGACCACACGGACAATCGTCCGTGTGGTAGCTTGTATAAGGGCTGAAAGCTGACATCCGGCGACGTCAGCTTTCCGCCCCCATGAGTTGCGTCATGGCCTCATTACCATGCGTACGCCCCGCGTTTGCATGGGAACGCCCATGAAACGCGGGGCGTACACATAGGGAAATGAGGGCATGATGCCTCTCACGCCCCTATACGCCCCCTTTGCGGCGGACGAAAGACGTCTGCGGCGAAGGGGGCTGCACATGCGCAGAATGACCTCTGCGCATGTGCAGAACAAAAACATCGGCGGTACGGCCGCACGCGGGCCGTACCGATCCGATCAGAATAAGGGCCTTTCTCTGATTCCCTCTTTTTCCAGGAAACCCCTCTCTCTTTTTCTTTCTCTTCCCCTCTGTAACTCATCCCTCTCTCTTTCTTAGGCTTTCTCCCCTTAACATCCTCTTTCTCTCAGAGGCCTATTTTCAAAATCAGCAATTTAATTGTAGTCTTAAAGTGTAAGTATTTATTGAATTCTCAATGCGATAATTACATTTATCAAATGGATGTATCTCTCTCGCCCTGGTCTGTCTCTTTCTCTGACACTGGTTTGTCTCTCTCTCTCTGACCCTGGTCTTTCTCATTACGGTGTGTGGTGTATATCGTTAGGGGCATTACGGTGTGTGGCGTATAGCATTAGGGGCATTACGGTGCATTGTGTATAGTGTAAGGCGCCATAATGCACCTTACACTACATGCCACACACCGTAATGCACCTTACACTACACGCCACTCACAGTAATGCACCTACCACTACACGCCATGCACCATAATACCCCTTACACTACACGCCATGCACCGTAGCATGTCGTGTAGTGTAAGGTGTATTATGGTACATGGCGTGCAGTGTAAGGTGCATTACGGTGAGTGGCGTGTAGTGTAAGGTGCATTACGGTGTGTGGCATGTAGTGTAAGGTGCATTATGAGGAGTGACGTGTAGTGTAAGGTGCATTTTAGAGCAGAGAAGGGAAAGGGGGGACATGATAGAAACTTTCACATATATCAAGGGTTTTAACAAGGTACAGGTGGGAGACATTCTTCACAGGAAGAGGAGCAACAGAACACGAGGACATGCACTGAAACTAGAGGGAGGAAGATTCAGGGGAAATGTGAGGAAGAATTACTTCACAGAAAGAGTAGTAGATAAGTGGAATAGCATACCATCAGAGGTGGTAGACGCAAATACAGTAGTACAATTTAAACATGCTTGGGATAAGCATATTGATATCCTTACAAAAAATTAAGGATCAAATATGGTTTGAGGTAACATGTTTAAAAAAGGGGCAGACTAGATGGGCCAAGTGGTTCTTATCTGCCGTCAAATTCTATGTTTCTATGTTTCTATTATGGTGCGTGGCGTGTAGTATAAGGTGCATTAAGGTGTGTAGCGTATAATGTAAGATGTATAACCGTGTGTTGCATATAGCGTGAGCCTAACGTAGTGTAGTGTAAGGTGTATTACGTAGTGTAGTGTAAGGTGTATTACGGTGTGTGGCGTGTAGTGTAAGGTGCATTATGGTGTGTGGCCTATAATGTAAGGTGTATTATGGTGTGTGGCGTATAGTGTAAGGTGTATTACTGTGTGGTGTATAGCGTTAGGGGCATTATGGTGCGTTATGTATAGTGTAAGGTGCATTACAGTGCTTGGCATGTAGTGTAAGGTGCATTATGGTGCATGGCGTGTAGTGTAAGGTGCATTACGGTGCATGGCGTGTAGTGTAAGGTGCATTATGGTGCGTGACATGTAGGGGGGACTTTACTAAAGGAAATTTGTAAAAAAAATAGGTGTATTTGTATCCAGAAATACACTTATTTTTGACATTTATACGGCAATTCGTATTCGTATTGATGTGCTATCAATACGAATTGCCACATTTTCGGGATAGTGAATGTCAAAAATAAGTGTATATCTGGTTACAAATACACCTATTTTTTACAAATTTCCTTTAGTAAATTTCCCCCATAGTGTAAGGTGCATTATGGTGTGTGGCGTGTAGTGTAAGGTGCATTATGGTGTTTGGAGCATAATGTAAGGTGTTTTACGGTGTGTGGTGTATAATGTGGCATTACTGTAAGTGTTGCAATGTGTAAGAGATATTACAGGTGTGTGTGTCGGGGGGGGGGGGGGGGGGACGCGCTGTCACTGTCTTTGGCCAGGACAGTTAGGGAACAAAGTGTGTGCTGGCGTGTGTGGTATCAGTGCAGATTAGACGGTAACTTCATTTGGGTCATTTATACCGCAGATCAGGTTGAACTTGATGGACTAATGTAGTTTTTCGGACAATATGCCACACAGAAGCGCTGATGATATCAGTTTTTTATATCCTTTTCAAGAAGGGAGGGTTTAATCTGGGTTTAGATTGCTGCCCCCTATATTCAGAGGTTTTTGTGGTCCTCTGGAGGGAAGCTTTTGGGGGTAGAAGGTTGGTGAAAACCACCAACTTCTGTTTACAGGAGGCGCAGCCAAACCCAGAACAATAAACACAATTGGTATATATTCAAAAATACAAATTTATTTTCCACATAGCATAAAACAATTATTCGAAGTGCACTTCTTAATAAAAATGGACAAACAAGACAAACTACATATAACATATATCTGAATTCATAATGAGGCTATAAATTTGACTATTGAGGCTTTGGTAATTTAGGCTTTTGCAATATGTATGAGGCAATGGATATAGTTACCAGTCCCGCATTTCAGAGAATCAATCTCATCTGTGACCATATATTATGGTTGTTGGAAATGTCTCTCCCTGGTGTGCTCTTGGTAGTCTTCTCCTTGGCAAGGGTTGAAAACTCAAGGGGATGAGGGAGGATGGGGAGGAGGGGGAATTAATATTAATTTAATTGGGTATATATTCATGAATTATATATATTTCTAATATAATTTTAATTATGACTAGTTTAATTAAGTGTATGTATTAATTTGAGATGCAAATTTGTAAATATATATTATATTATAATGATCCTCTATATATGGATTGTCCATAAGAATAATAAAATATTAGGGGGGGATATAAGTGATTATTATTATTTTTTATATATATTTTTTTATATGTTTTTATGTTTATTTTATATATGTAATTGTATGTATATGTGAATGTATAAAATGGAGGCATATGAGGCTTTGGCGATTTAGGTAAAATGAGGCATGGTGTTAAACATGAGGCGATTATATATGGAGGCTATTATATGAATTGTAAAAATTATATGGTAATATGGCTTGGTAAAATGAAATAAAATAAAGATTCTATTATAAGTCCGGATTATGAATCCAAAATGGCGGCCAGCTACATCTGATTGGAAGCTGAAAATGAGGCATGGTTCTATGTAATATCCAGGAATACATGAAAGTTAAAATGGACGCTTGTGAATGCTCATAGGTGAACCAAAACGAGGTTTGGAGCACAATCAAAGATGGCCGCCGTAAGCTTATAAAAAGGCTGAGTGAAAGAGAGGCTTGGAGCGCAACCCGGAAGTAAACCCGGAAGCGCGATCGCGGCAAAACCCCGCGAATATCTGGCTATAAATGAGTGGCAGTGGAGTATGGAGGCTTATCTGAGGAAGCCGCCGACACACCAGAGGCGGAGAAACGCGTATGTAAGCCTCTTATCTATCGCCAGGAACCGCTGATTATTGCAAAATCTATGGCCATTGGGCTAACAGAGACTGTGACTGGTCTATGGATCTAAAATAACATCTAAGCCTGGGAGTGTGGAGTCCTGTTGGATACAAGGAAAGGGGGCACCTATACCCCACAAGGAGAAGACTACCAAGAGCACACCAGGGAGAGACATTTCCAACAACCATAATATATGGTCACAGATGAGATTGATTCTCTGAAATGCGGGACTGGTAACTATATCCATTGCCTCATACATATTGCAAAAGCCTAAATTACCAAAGCCTCAATAGTCAAATTTATAGCCTCATTATGAATTCAGATATATGTTATATGTAGTTTGTCTTGTTTGTCCATTTTTATTAAGAAGTGCACTTCGAATAATTGTTTTATGCTATGTGCAAAATAAATTTGTATTTTTGAATATATACCAATTGTGTTTATTGTTCTGGGTTTGGCTGCGCCTCCTGTAAACAGAAGTTGGTGGTTTTCACCAACCTTCTACCCCCAAAAGCTTCCCTCCAGAGGACCACAAAAACCTCTCAATATAGGGGGCAGCAATCTAAACCCAGATTAAACCCTCCCTTCTTGAAAAGGATATAAAAAACTGATATCATCAGCGCTTCTGTGTGGCATATTGTCACAAAAACCTACCCTAGATCTGTTCGCTAATTTTTGTGAAACAGGAGCAGCAGATATATATATATAGAAATTTGTTGATTGGAAATTGTTTATAGTACATATAATTGTATAAAGATGTCAGGTTTGAAATGCATTAGTGAAAGATTAGAGAGGAGGAATATGTATCTAAAGGATCCCATAAGAGCCCAGCAGGTGGCAGTAGAGAATAATGATGAGAATATGCATAGTTTGTTTAATAAACTTGAAAATCTTTGTATGGATGAAACGAGGCACTGGTGGGACCAGGTCTCACTGCAGAAATATTTAGATCAGGACCTAATCCCTAGAGTATTAAGGATTCTCAAAACCTCCACGTTCAAAGACAATAAAACATTCACGGAGGAGTGGGATACAATTCTAGACAACTGCTCAAAAAATCTTATGAGAATACTCATAAGATATAGAGAGACCAAAGTAAATGAAATACAAAAACAAATAGAGAAAATACAAGAGCAATTAAAGGGACATGTGGGAGACCCTGAGTTCTTAAAACGAGACCAGCAGGTTAATAAGAACGTGGAGGAGTTTGAGAAGTCCTTGATTCACAGGAAGAATAACAAACTGAATAGGGATAAAACTGATTATGCCCAAGGAACTGTACATACGTATAATAGAACAAAAAGGTGGGAGTATAACAACTATCCCAATAGAGGGAATGAAAGGAGGTATCAGGGAGGAAATCTGGAGCAAAGAAATAAAAGGTTTAATTATAAACAACAACATGAACAGACTAGGTGGAGAGCGCCTGTGGTAACAACCCAAAATAGGTATGAACCCCTTAATAATTTGGAAACCCCCAATAGTCAGAGAGATGATTATACCCCTAGAAATAAATATCATAGAAGGGATATTGGGTGGAAAAATCAGGATAGTCCTATACCCTCGGTTAGAGAGAATGATTTTTTAGGGGATCGCCCCAGACAACAGTTGAGAAATCGAGGGGAGGGCCAATATGGGCCATTAAAAAGACAAAGAGATCACGATTCCGGGGAAAACGAGGAGGAAGGAAATTATCAAGGAGGAAAAAATCAAAGACAAAGATAAAGGGGAAGGGGATATTTAATCTCACAAAAAGAACGTTGAGTGAAGAAGAAATAAGCCTCCTTGAGAAAGGGTTAAACTATGCGCCGGCGAATAAGCCAAACTTATTTGAATTATTTATCGACCTAAATAGGTTTGTCAGGAATTTAAGCCAAAAAAGATACTTTGCCCTAAAAAAACAGAAAGAAGGGCCAGAAATCCCCATAATCCTAGACTTGGAAGACCAGGAAGCAATAGAAATGCTAGAATCATTATCAGAGGAGAGTCTAATTAAATCCAGTAATGAAAACATACCCATATATGATTTAAAAAGAAGCTCCCCAACAAAGAAAAAATTTAGGAAAAAAATCAGATTTCTACCCCCTACAATATAGGGGACCCTATGTAGAGAGTTTCTACAAAATTACCTTAGAGCAGTTCCGTGAGTTGTGTAATAGAACAGATAAAATCCCCTTGAAGGATAATTTAACAAAAAAAGAGAGAAAGGCCATCAAACAATTATGTGATGATCCGAGTTTAACTAATAAGCAAGCCGATAAAGGGGGGGGGGGGGGGGGGTGTGGTAATTATGGAGACAGTAGACTACCTGAGGGAAGCTTCTAGACAATTATCCAATACTCAATATTATAGTAATTTACGAAGTGACCCCACCCAACTTTTCCAGAAAGAATTCAGTCATCTATTGGATGAGGGTGTGACGGTGGGAGCAATATCCAGGGAGGTGTATAATTTTTTGTTTGTTCAGTACCCTGTAATACCTACTTATTATTTTCTGCCCAAGATACATAAAACAATAAATAACCCGCCAGGTAGACCCATAATAGCGGGGGTAGGGTCCATGACAAACAATTTATCATTTTTCGTTGACAGTTACTTACAAAAATATGTACACAAATTAGATTCACATATAAGGGATACTACTCACTTTTTACAAAAAATTAGCACCATTAAATGGAAGGATAGTTATTTTTTCATTACATGCGATGTCGAGGCACTTTACTCGAACATCGATCACGAATTAGGAATTAAAGCTGTAGCACATTATTTGTCCAATGACACAGAAATATCGGATGAATTGGGAAAATTTATTTTACAATCTATTAAATTTATTTTGACACATAATTATTTTATTTTTGATTCTAAATTTTATTTACAGTCGCTTGGCACGGCCATGGGGACCAGGTTCGCCCCAAGTTTCGCAAACCTCTTCATGGGGCGCTTTGAGGAGCAACACGTGTGGGGGTGCGATCTTGGGGAGAACCTGGTCCTCTATGGGAGATTCATAGATGATTTGATTTTTGTTTGGGATGGGGACATTGATTCAGTTATTAATTTCACAGCTAGTCTAAATAACAACACATGGGGTTTAAAGTTTACTAGTGATTTCCAAAAGGGGGGGATAAACTTCCTGGATATTGCTCTCACCGTCAACAATGGGAATATAGTAACGGAAACTTATATTAAAAGTGTTGATCAGAATAGGTATCTTGATTATCATAGCAACCATTATAACAAATGGAAAAATAATATTCCAAAAAGCCAACTCATGAGAATAAAGCGTAATTGCTCCACACAAGGGGCTTTTGAAAAACAAAGTGAAATGATATGTCAGTCTTTTCTGGAACAAGGCTACCCAGCTAAATTGGTGGAGGAATCAAGGTCAGCAGTCAGTTTGATGGAGAGGGAAGTTTTACTTAAAGATAAACCTAATAAAAAGAACGAGAAAAAGGATAAAGTAACGAAAACCTCATTTGTAACACAATATAATATAAAGGCTATGGAGATAAAAAAGATCATAAAGAAAAATATGTTATTATTAGAATCAGATGACGTTCTAAAGAAAGAAACTGATATTAGTGATGTGGTGGTGTTTAGAAAAGCACGGAATCTAAAAGAAAAATTAGCTCCCAGCTTTTATAGTGATAAAAAAGATAAAAAGGAAGATAATCAAGGGAGACTCACTTGGCTTCCAGAAAAGCCGGATGGCTTCCATGTCTGCGGGATGGATGCATGTGTATCATGCAAACACACAACAAGGAAAACCATGAAATTCACATCATTTGTTTCAGGGGAAGTGTTCCCTATAAAGAGTTTTATAAACTGTAAAACGAAGTACGTTATTTATGTGCTCACTTGTGGATGCGGTCTACAGTATGTGGGCCGCACAATTAGGAATACACATATAAGATTTATGGAACATAAAAGGAACATTGAAAAAATGAATAGAATGAACAGTTTATATAAACATATAACTGTCTGCCAGCAGGGTAAGATGGGAGAAATTAAAATGTTAGCAATAGAACAGATAAAAAGTACACCCAGGGGAGGGGATAGATATACTTTATTATGTAGGCGGGAGGCGTATTGGATATTTTGTTTAAGAACGTTGACACCTTCTGGGTTAAACGACACAATAGAGCTAAATAATGTATAATATCAGGGAGGAGGGTGGTAAGGGATTAATTAGGTGGGTCATGATATACATGGGGTCTGTGAGAGGGGATTGGTCCAATATTGGCAAGGGTTGAAAACTCAAGGGGATGAGGGAGGATGGGGAGGAGGGGGAATTAATATTAATTTAATTGGGTATATATTCATGAATTATATATATTTCTAATATAATTTTAATTATGACTAGTTTAATTAAGTGTATGTATTAATTTGAGATGCAAATTAATAACCCGCCAGGTAGACCCATAATAGCGGGGGTAGGGTCCATGACAAACAATTTATCATTTTTCGTTGACAGTTACTTACAAAAATATGTACACAAATTAGATTCACATATAAGGGATACTACTCACTTTTTACAAAAAATTAGCACCATTAAATGGAAGGATAGTTATTTTTTCATTACATGCGATGTCGAGGCACTTTACTCGAACATCGATCACGAATTAGGAATTAAAGCTGTAGCACATTATTTGTCCAATGACACAGAAATATCGGATGAATTGGGAAAATTTATTTTACAATCTATTAAATTTATTTTGACACATAATTATTTTATTTTTGATTCTAAATTTTATTTACAGTCGCTTGGCACGGCCATGGGGACCAGGTTCGCCCCAAGTTTCGCAAACCTCTTCATGGGGCGCTTTGAGGAGCAACACGTGTGGGGGTGCGATCTTGGGGAGAACCTGGTCCTCTATGGGAGATTCATAGATGATTTGATTTTTGTTTGGGATGGGGACATTGATTCAGTTATTAATTTCACAGCTAGTCTAAATAACAACACATGGGGTTTAAAGTTTACTAGTGATTTCCAAAAGGGGGGGATAAACTTCCTGGATATTGCTCTCACCGTCAACAATGGGAATATAGTAACGGAAACTTATATTAAAAGTGTTGATCAGAATAGGTATCTTGATTATCATAGCAACCATTATAACAAATGGAAAAATAATATTCCAAAAAGCCAACTCATGAGAATAAAGCGTAATTGCTCCACACAAGGGGCTTTTGAAAAACAAAGTGAAATGATATGTCAGTCTTTTCTGGAACAAGGCTACCCAGCTAAATTGGTGGAGGAATCAAGGTCAGCAGTCAGTTTGATGGAGAGGGAAGTTTTACTTAAAGATAAACCTAATAAAAAGAACGAGAAAAAGGATAAAGTAACGAAAACCTCATTTGTAACACAATATAATATAAAGGCTATGGAGATAAAAAAGATCATAAAGAAAAATATGTTATTATTAGAATCAGATGACGTTCTAAAGAAAGAAACTGATATTAGTGATGTGGTGGTGTTTAGAAAAGCACGGAATCTAAAAGAAAAATTAGCTCCCAGCTTTTATAGTGATAAAAAAGATAAAAAGGAAGATAATCAAGGGAGACTCACTTGGCTTCCAGAAAAGCCGGATGGCTTCCATGTCTGCGGGATGGATGCATGTGTATCATGCAAACACACAACAAGGAAAACCATGAAATTCACATCATTTGTTTCAGGGGAAGTGTTCCCTATAAAGAGTTTTATAAACTGTAAAACGAAGTACGTTATTTATGTGCTCACTTGTGGATGCGGTCTACAGTATGTGGGCCGCACAATTAGGAATACACATATAAGATTTATGGAACATAAAAGGAACATTGAAAAAATGAATAGAATGAACAGTTTATATAAACATATAACTGTCTGCCAGCAGGGTAAGATGGGAGAAATTAAAATGTTAGCAATAGAACAGATAAAAAGTACACCCAGGGGAGGGGATAGATATACTTTATTATGTAGGCGGGAGGCGTATTGGATATTTTGTTTAAGAACGTTGACACCTTCTGGGTTAAACGACACAATAGAGCTAAATAATGTATAATATCAGGGAGGAGGGTGGTAAGGGATTAATTAGGTGGGTCATGATATACATGGGGTCTGTGAGAGGGGATTGGTCCAATATTGGCAAGGGTTGAAAACTCAAGGGGATGAGGGAGGATGGGGAGGAGGGGGAATTAATATTAATTTAATTGGGTATATATTCATGAATTATATATATTTCTAATATAATTTTAATTATGACTAGTTTAATTAAGTGTATGTATTAATTTGAGATGCAAATTTGTAAATATATATTATATTATAATGATCCTCTATATATGGATTGTCCATAAGAATAATAAAATATTAGGGGGGGATATAAAAGATTATTATTATTTTTTATATATATTTTTATATATGTTTTTATGTTTATTTTATATATGTAATTGTATGTATATGTGAATGTATAAAATGGAGGCATATGAGGCTTTGGCGATTTAGGTAAAATGAGGCATGGTGTTAAACATGAGGCGATTATATATGGAGGCTATTATATGAATTGTAAAAATTATATGGTAATATGGCTTGGTAAAATGAAATAAAATAAAGATTCTATTATAAGTCCGGATTATGAATCCAAAATGGCGGCCAGCTACATCTGATTGGAAGCTGAAAATGAGGCATGGTTCTATGTAATATCCAGGAATACATGAAAGTTAAAATGGACGCTTGTGAATGCTCATAGGTGAACCAAAACGAGGTTTGGAACACAATCAAAGATGGCCGCCGTAAGCTTATAAAAAGGCTGAGTGAAAGAGAGGCTTGGAGCGCAACCCGGAAGTAAACCCGGAAGCGCAATCGCGGCAAAACCCCGCGAATATCTGGCTATAAATGAGTGGCAGTGGAGTATGGAGGCTTATCTGAGGAAGCCGCCGACACACCAGAGGCGGAGAAACGCGTATGTAAACCTCTTATCTATCGCCAGGAACCGCTGATTATTGCAAAATCTATGGCCATTGGGCTAACAGAGACTGTGACTGGTCTATGGATCTAAAATAACATCTAAGCCTGGGAGTGTGGAGTCCTGTTGGATACAAGGAAAGGGGGCACCTATACCCCACAAGGAGAAGACTACCAAGAGCACACCAGGGAGAGACATTTCCAACAACCATAATATATGGTCACAGATGAGATTGATTCTCTGAAATGCGGGACTGGTAACTATATCCATTGCCTCATACATATTGCAAAAGCCTAAATTACCAAAGCCTCAATAGTCAAATTTATAGCCTCATTATGAATTCAGATATATGTTATATGTAGTTTGTCTTGTTTGTCCATTTTTATTAAGAAGTGCACTTCGAATAATTGTTTTATGCTATGTGGAAAATAAATTTGTATTTTTGAATATATACCAATTGTGTTTATTGTTCTGGGTTTGGCTGCGCCTCCTGTAAACAGAAGTTGGTGGTTTTCACCAACCTTCTACCCCCAAAAAATGTAGTTTTTCAACCGCACAACTATGTTACTATGTTAAATCCCGCCCACTGTAAGCCTGGGAATTGCCTAGCACGGCTTGCGAATAGCCATCTCATGATTTTACCACTGTGTGCAGCCTGTCGGCGTCTGCAATATAAACAGGCTATTCGGAGCATTAGTTGACGTCACACTAACATATAATCAAGTCCAGGTCTGCCCCATATCTACTAACACCCTGTGTGAGAATTTTTTGGAGACCCCTTTCCATCCCTCCTTCCACCCAATCCATCTGCATCACCTGCCATGTATCAAAACACACATTGCCCTTAGTGCAAATGGCAGGTGTTGACCTTCTAAGACGCCTCCACATGTTCACCTGAGGGTCAGTGGGAATTGGTGTTTTGGGGATAGTGGAAGCAGTAAACACCTTGCACGGCCCAGTGGCTGCACTGCACCCAGTGTGACCGCTCCACTGGAACGACCCTGGTCATAGTGCAACATTCAAAATTGGAAACTGCTTTGCAACATGATGCATACCTCCCAACTGTTCCTATTTTCCCAGGACAGTCTCAGCTTTTGTGGGGGGAAATTCGGAGTCCCCCCTACAACCCGCTGTTCGGCTTAGAACAGCAGCAGGGAATAGATGCTGTGTGTATGCGCATAACATCTATTCACTGCAGACAGAGGTACAGGGGCATGGCAAGCAGCACATAGAGCTCCCCCCCCAGCTGCGAAATCGGGAGAAATGGCTTATGGGAGCATCATTGCCACTAAACCATGCCCACTCTATGTTTCTGGCGCCCACACGGCTACGGCACGCGAGAAGTCCCAATGACAGGGGACAAAATGTTGGGAGGTATGCATGATGAATTAGTGAAGCTGGCACAGAGACTGTGAAGCCTAAACAGCAAAACTATGGCAGGGCATGCTGGGATGTGCGGTTCCACAGCAGCTGTAGGGTCACTTACACTTGGTGCAGTGTATTTGGCCAATGAGGAGACAATCCAATCCAATGATCCAATACCAATCTGTTAGACAGGAATGGATCCCCCAGCCACCTATGTTGCACATCGGTGTATGTACAGCATCACTGGGGAGTAAGGGAAAATAATGTGTATAACCGGCCAAAGTCTCACAGCCAGATATACCAGCAGGCATGGGGAAGAGGTGACAATAATGCAGATGTATAGATCTGGGGGTATATGGAGGTGTATGGGGGTATATGAGGGAATATGGGGGTGTACAGGGTTAAATGGAAACCCCTGCCATAATATAAAACCAGAAAAAGGTTGGTTGGCGCTAACCCGATTGGGGGAGTGATAACTTACAAGCTGCAGATCCTCAAAGAGGGGGGGCTGCCCTCTAATAGATAATATGAACAAATGGTTTTTATGAGGTCTTGCGCTCAGTAGGTTTAAATGTAACAATATGCAAATGAAGCTGGACGTGATTGCAGGTGAATAACAAGCACACTTTTATTGCTGCAGTGGGGAACAGAGTAAATCATGTGTCTTTAAACGCATGTAATAGACAATGTCCAGTGTATGCAGATCAATAAGCAAGTGCTGTGGTGCACAAATTAATGAGCCTGTGGCTCAAGTCTCTGGTGGGTGGGTAGCGGGATGAAAGCACAAGTGGTGGAGAAAGGCAGTCTGGAATGGGGGGGGGAGGGAAAGTCTGAGTAGCACAGGGCTGGTGGTGCGGGGGGCTGGCGTCCCGTCCCGACCGCAGTACACCTCTGACCTGTGTTTGCCGGACTGTGTCCTCCTCTGGTCCCACGTCGCGATCACCTTTCGATGCGCACCTCAGTCGTGCAGCCCGCCGGGCTCCACAGATTGTGTCTGGGGTGAGACTTCCGGGTACCGTTATCGCGAGATCCCGGCACCGGTGCCTCAGTCCCTTCACGCTCTGTGCGCTCTACTCCCAGCCGGGAGGAGACTTGGACTAGGTAGGATGTGGTGTCTCTCCAACGCGTTGCGACCCTTGAAGGGTCTTCTTCAGGGAGTAATGTTTGTGGAGTGGTCTGGACGTGGTTTTTAACTATTTGCCGGTGGGAGGCGCTGAATGTCCGGTGGCCATCTTTGTTGAGGGCAAATAGCCCATTCTTGTTTTGTGCAGTTAAACTCAGGGAACTGTTTGTTTTCAGGTATCAGAACTGCAAATATAACGGCTGGCAAACTTGTATGAAAGCGCAAAAGATAGTAACAGGCTGATAATTTAACTACTTAACGGTGGGAGGCGCTGAATGTCCGGTGGCCATCTTTGTTGAGGGCAAATATCCCATTCTCGCTTTATGTAATTAGGATAAAGGAACTGTGTGTTTTCAGGTAACATAACTGCAAGTTTATGGCAGGCAAGCTTATATGAACTGGCGAAAGACTGTAACAGGCTGATAGTAATTAAGTTAACATAATCATCTATGTGATGAAATGTGCGGGATTCAATGTGTCCGGTATTTTAAGGGATGGTAAATGTCCCTAATGGTTTTAGTAATTACTTATAGACCTAACCTCATTATCTGCGTTTAGGCCCCTTGGTACCATGGATCTGAGTGTAAAGATCCACTTTAATTCTTCCTTATTGATGGTTTGGATGAAGTCGCCCCCTCGCCAGTTTTTGTGCACTAGTTTAATCCCTATGATAGATAATCCTGTGGAGTTACTGTTATGCACGTCTTTAAAATGCTTTGAGAGGTTATGTGTTTCTGATCCTTTGTTAATATTTCTTATGTGTTCTGACGCTCTTATCTTTAATTTTCTGGTTGTTCTACCTACGTACTGCAGGCCACACGGGCAGGTGGCTAGGTATATGACTCCCGTGTGGTCGCAGGTGATGTGCTCTGAGATTTTGAACTCTTCTTTTGTTATGTGCGATCTGAATGAGTCTGTCTTCTTTGTTGTGTTTATGTGTGATTGTTTGCATAGTTTGCATCTACCACAGTAGTAGAAGCCTTTATTCTTGGTGTTTTTGTCTCTTGGTTTTATGTGGTTGTTGGTGAGTTGTTGTTTTAAGTCAGATGACTTTCTATATATCACTCTGGGTTTGTCCGGCAGAATGTCGCCTAAGGTTTCATCTTCTAAAAGAATATGCCAATGCTTTTTCATGATATTGTAAAAAAGTCTGTTATCTGTATTGTATTTGGTTATGAAAGTGAGTTTGAATTTGTCTGGGTCATTCATTGGTTGGTCTTTGTACCTAAGAAGGCTTTCTCTGTCTACTGTTTCTGCTCTGGTGTATGCCTCGTGTACTTTGGTGCTGTCATATCCTTTCTCTAGGAATTGTGTGCTCAGTTTGTCTGCTTGCGTCTGGAAGTCTTTTATGTCAGTGCAGTTGCGTCGTACTCTTTGAAATTGGCTTATGGGGATGCTGGACAACCAGTTGGGATGATGTCCACTGGTGGAAAGAATGTAACTGTTAGTATCGACTGGTTTTTGGTATATTTTGGTTTTGATGTGATTGTCCTCAATGAATACAGTGATGTCCAGGAAGTTTACTTTAGTTTTACTATATTCTGTCGAAAAAATGAGGTTGTTTTGGTTGTGGTTGATATGGTCCATGAATGTTATGAGACTGCTCTCTGTACCTCTCCAAATGAATATGATGTCATCTATATACCTACGCCAGAGCACCAGATTCTCCCCTAGCTCGTGATTAGACCAGATGTTACTGTCTTCCCAACAACTCATAAAGAGGTTGGCGTAGCTAGGGGCGAATCTGGTGCCCATAGCTAGGGGCGAATCTGACAGACAGATCACAGGCACCGCTATGGGCACCAGATTCGCCCCTAGCTACGCCAACCTCTTTATGAGTTGTTGGGAAGACAGTAACATCTGGTCTAATCACGAGCTAGGGGAGAATCTGGTGCTCTGGCGTAGGTATATAGATGACATCATATTCATTTGGAGAGGTACAGAGAGCAGTCTCATAACATTCATGGACCATATCAACCACAACCAAAACAACCTCATTTTTTCGACAGAATATAGTAAAACTAAAGTAAACTTCCTGGACATCACTGTATTCATTGAGGACAATCACATCAAAACCAAAATATACCAAAAACCAGTCGATACTAACAGTTACATTCTTTCCACCAGTGGACATCATCCCAACTGGTTGTCCAGCATCCCCATAAGCCAATTTCAAAGAGTACGACGCAACTGCACTGACATAAAAGACTTCCAGACGCAAGCAGACAAACTGAGCACACAATTCCTAGAGAAAGGATATGACAGCACCAAAGTACACGAGGCATACACCAGAGCAGAAACAGTAGACAGAGAAAGCCTTCTTAGGTACAAAGACCAACCAATGAATGACCCAGACAAATTCAAACTCACTTTCATAACCAAATACAATACAGATAACAGACTTTTTTACAATATCATGAAAAAGCATTGGCATATTCTTTTAGAAGATGAAACCTTAGGCGACATTCTGCCGGACAAACCCAGAGTGATATATAGAAAGTCATCTGACTTAAAACAACAACTCACCAACAACCACATAAAACCAAGAGACAAAAACACCAAGAATAAAGGCTTCTACTACTGTGGTAGATGCAAACTATGCAAACAATCACACATAAACACAACAAAGAAGACAGACTCATTCAGATCGCACATAACAAAAGAAGAGTTCAAAATCTCAGAGCACATCACCTGCGACCACACGGGAGTCATATACCTAGCCACCTGCCCGTGTGGCCTGCAGTACGTAGGTAGAACAACCAGAAAATTAAAGATAAGAGCGTCAGAACACATAAGAAATATTAACAAAGGATCAGAAACACATAACCTCTCAAAGCATTTTAAAGACGTGCATAACAGTAACTCCACAGGATTATCTATCATAGGGATTAAACTAGTGCACAAAAACTGGCGAGGGGGCGACTTCATCCAAACCATCAATAAGGAAGAATTAAAGTGGATCTTTACACTCAGATCCATGGTACCAAGGGGCCTAAACGCAGATAATGAGGTTAGGTCTATAAGTAATTACTAAAACCATTAGGGACATTTACCATCCCTTAAAATACCGGACACATTGAATCCCGCACATTTCATCACATAGATGATTATGTTAACTTAATTACTATCAGCCTGTTACAGTCTTTCGCCAGTTCATATAAGCTTGCCTGCCATAAACTTGCAGTTATGTTACCTGAAAACACACAGTTCCTTTATCCTAATTACATAAAGCGAGAATGGGATATTTGCCCTCAACAAAGATGGCCACCGGACATTCAGCGCCTCCCACCGTTAAGTAGTTAAATTATCAGCCTGTTACTATCTTTTGCGCTTTCATACAAGTTTGCCAGCCGTTATATTTGCAGTTCTGATACCTGAAAACAAACAGTTCCCTGAGTTTAACTGCACAAAACAAGAATGGGCTATTTGCCCTCAACAAAGATGGCCACCGGACATTCAGCGCCTCCCACCGGCAAATAGTTAAAAACCACGTCCAGACCACTCCACAAACATTACTCCCTGAAGAAGACCCTTCAAGGGTCGCAACGCGTTGGAGAGACACCACATCCTACCTAGTCCAAGTCTCCTCCCGGCTGGGAGTAGAGCGCACAGAGCGTGAAGGGACTGAGGCACCGGTGCCGGGATCTCGCGATAACGGTACCCGGAAGTCTCACCCCAGACACAATCTGTGGAGCCCGGCGGGCTGCACGACTGAGGTGCGCATCGAAAGGTGATCGCGACGTGGGACCAGAGGAGGACACAGTCCGGCAAACACAGGTCAGAGGTGTACTGCGGTCGGGACGGGACGCCAGCCCCCCGCACCACCAGCCCTGTGCTACTCAGACTTTCCCTCCCCCCCCCATTCCAGACTGCCTTTCTCCACCACTTGTGCTTTCATCCCGCTACCCACCCACCAGAGACTTGAGCCACAGGCTCATTAATTTGTGCACCACAGCACTTGCTTATTGATCTGCATACACTGGACATTGTCTATTACATGCGTTTAAAGACACATGATTTACTCTGTTCCCCACTGCAGCAATAAAAGTGTGCTTGTATTCACCTGCAATCACGTCCAGCTTCATTTGCATATTGTTACATTTAAACCTACTGAGCGCAAGACCTCATAAAAACCATTTGTTCATAATATAAAACCACTTTCAGCCACTGTGACCAACAGGAGTTTACAGAATGCAATGAAGACCTCAGGTACAGTAAGACAAAAACATGAAGTACTGTAGCCTAGTGTGTCATACTCTATGTGCTTTATATTGGTCACTTGTAGCGGATTCAGGGAATAAATCAGGGACAAAATAAAGATTGTTCTAAAAAAATTAGTAACAGTACTTTATGTTAGAGATGGGCACCAGGGCCGAAGATATGGATTTTGGTTCGTCGCCAGGATTTGGATTTTACTTTGTCAAGCGGCAGTGAAAAGCTTTGGATTTTTTTCAAATATGGTCAAAAAACACCCAAATTACATAATAGTAGTTACGCCACTGATGGAACTTCTGACAGTATCAGTATGGTGTATTTGGGTGCATGACAGTGGAGAAAACAGTTATGGCATTTATTTAGCCAACAATGGTTTCATAATTACCCACGGGATTTCAATCCCGTGGGATAGCATTGCAGCAAACGTCCTCAGAGTGGTATGGCGATGTATCTGGCAGATGTATTTGTAATCCAGAAGTGGGTAAAAGAAGATGATGTTTCTCCAAATCACTTAAAATAGTGAAGCCAAGGTCAGCAATAATAGAGAGCCAGCGTGGCGTATAATGTAAGGTGTATTACAGTGTGTTGTGTATAGTGTAAGGTTCATTACGGTGCATGGTGTGTAGTGTAAGGTGTATTATGGTGCATGGCGTGTAGTGTAAGGTGTATTACGGTGTGTTGTGTATAGTGTTAAGTGCATTACTTTGTGTGGCATGTAGTGTAAGGTGCATTATGGTGTGTGGCATATAATGTAAGGTGTATAACGGTGTGGCGTATAGCATTAGGGGCATTACAGTGTGTTGTGTATAGTGTAAGGTGCATTACAGTACTTGGCGTGTAGTGTAAGATGCATTATGGTGTGTGGCATATAATGCAAGGTGTTTTACGGTGTGTGGCGTATAATGTAAGTGGCATTACTGTAAGTGTTGCAATGTGTAAGAGCTATTACAGGTGTGTGTGTGTCGGGGTGGCGCCAGAGACTTTTTTGGAAGGGTGGAGCATAATTTATATTTACGCCACTGACTCCTAAATGCACACATAGGGCCTGATTCAGACCTGTATGCAAGGCTGCGAATTTGTATCAAAAGACCATGCATGCGCATTATCCACTGTGCACATGTGCAGGGACCCCTTGCAAATGGACCATGCAAAGTAAAGCCTTCACTGGCTGGTCGCCAGTGACAGTCACTGGGAGTTTGGAGCCATAAAGCCAGTGTTTTTCCAGGATTGCCCCATAAAACACAGGTGTCCCGCGGCTTTTAGGAGGGAGGACCTCCTTCTGCCCATGGCCTTTGCAGCTCTGAGTAACTCTAGACTTATACTCTATTTCCCCTGTGTGCACTACTGCAAACGTGGGGAGGGAGCTCGGCGGGACAGCGTTTACCTGCTCCGAATACTCACAGCTAGGGTGGCCAATCCCGGGATCGGTGGGATCGGTGGGATCCCGGGATTTGGCCTCAAAAAGTGCGGGATTTCAATCCCGGGATTGGAATATCCAATCCCGGGATTTCGGGATTAGACTGCGCATGCGCAGTCTAATGCCGGGCAGCGTCTGAGCACTCGCTCAGAAGCTGCCCGGCTCCCGAATCCTGACCTCTGCGTGCGGCCAGTGTAGCGTGACAGTAGAGGTCACGCTGCGCAGCTTTCTCCTGTGCCCGCCCCCTCTCGTCTCCTCCGCACGCGCGCCCGCCCGCCTCCTTTCCGGCCTGCCCTGCCTGCTAAGAAGGAGGTGCACGAGCCTGGAGGCACCGTGCACCTCCGAACCCACTCCCGGCCGGCCGCTAATGTAAGTAAATTGTCGGCCGGTGTGGGGGTGGGTATCCACAAATATGCAGCACAGCACAGGTAGGCTTGTTCAGCAACGATCATTTGCTGTGTAGCGAGCCCTGAAGCACAGCCCGCCCTACTATCCCGCCCAACACCCGCCGAATCGCCTCGGTACCATGCAAGGGGATGTACACAAACACATTCTCTCACATGTGGCCGAAGGGGAGAGAAAACATATGATGGTAGCCGACCATTGAATGATTTCTCTCCCCTTCTGAACTGACTTTTATTTCCATCGGTGTCTGACGAAGAGGGTGCTGATGTCATGTGATGTCAGCTGCCAGCCCCTGGCAGGCCCATGTTCCCAGGGACACCCATAAAATGCTCGGCGTTCCCATGGTCCAGCCCTATTTCCGCCTCCGGTCCTTCCACCCCGCAAAACAAACGACCTGGCGAGTGTGTAACTCACCGAAGCCATTTGATGCTGAGGTTTGCACATGCGCAAATTGATGGTACCCAGAAGATGTGTAGCCATACACATCCATTAGCACAGCAAGCACATTGATTCACAAGGCAGGATTTCACTCTAGCAGGGCGGCATCTTAACTGAACGCTGTCCCTGCAAACGGTCAGAGGTCACGGTGCGCAGGCCAAACAACCACTCTGCCCGCCCACCGTTCCCTGGCCCAGCTCCTAGATGCGCCTCCAGCTCCCTAGCCTGGCTCCCAGCTACCTGGCACCAGGCTCCAGCTCTCCAGTGCCCGGCCACGCCTCCAGCAGAACAGCTCCCTAGCATCGGGCTCCCACCCACTCGCACTATAAAGCTAAATATGCTTGGCTTATTTTTTCCCCCCAAAATTCTGGGATTTAAAAAATGCCCCGGGATTTGCATCCCTAGTCATGAAAGAGCAAGGCCAGATTAGGGATGGCCATCGACCATCGATGATTCGAAATCATCGATGGTTCATGGCCGATGTCGAATATTTTTGCCATCGATGGGGGAGAACCAGATGGTTTTCCTCCATTGATGGAATAGCAAAACAATGTTTTGTTTTTTTATTTTTTTCAAAGTGCCGGGACACTGAGCATAGCTCCGCCCCCCGACACCCACGAAGCCCCGCCCCGTGTTTTGATTGGCCCACAGGCCAATCAATCAAGCACAATGACTGACCATCGATATGTAAAAATATCGATGGTCAGCCATTGCATAGTTTAGTACTATCGATGGCCAGTTGCAGAATTGCCATCGATGGCAACCATCGATGGCAAAGGCAACGATGGCCATCCCTAGGCCAGATTAAGGGGAGGGCCACAGGGAGTCAGTACCCCTGGGGCCCCTCTATCTAGGGGCCCCCTGTGGTTGGCATGTATTTTTCAAAACATTTTTTTAGCAAAGGTTTTGTGCATGGGAGCGGGGTACTGCTGCAGCTTCGCCTCTCTCCCAATGTGACAATGATTAATGGTGCTGAGCATCGGGAGCCAAGGCACACTAAGAGTTGACTAAGTCCCATAAGACTTTGCACAAGAGGTCAGAGGCTGAGAGGCTTGTGCTGAGCTCTGCTTAGTGGAGTTCATCATATGCTTTTCATGCACATGGAGGACAGCAGCAGCAGCGGCCTCTTCATGGGAGGGTTTTTAATTAGAGGCAGCGCTGAGCCTGTCAGGGCTCCTACAGAGTAAGGTACAGAGGGACAAACACAGGCTTTTCATGTGGTATTTAATGTATATATTTATGTTTATATTAATCCCCCCCCTGCAGTTACCCATTAACCAAGTTTATACTGCCTTTACTCTGAGTTTTGACAGTGTAATATTCTTCCATACAGTTTGCGGCCAGTAATGACAAGCGGGAGGGGGCCCCCAGTCTAACGTGACCCCTGGCATCACAAAGTCTTAATCCGGCCCTGTGCAAGAGACCCCCCTCTCTGTTGATTCAGGAATACCTCCCAACTGTCCCACTTATCACGGGAATGTCCCGCGACAGGGCAGTTGGGAGTCCCTCCCCTTCTTCAATGAATAGACCCTGTGCACAGCATCTATTCCTGCAGCCGGAGGAGCTGGGGGCATATCCAGCACAGCGGGGAAAATGGGGCGTGGCCTCTTCGTGAGTATAGACAACGCCCCCAAAATTTTGCCACAATTTCACCACGACTGTGGCACGCGCACTGTCCCGCTGGGCATCGCCGGAATGTTGGGAGGTATGATTCAGGGGTACTTATGTATTAGCAGGGCGCCCACTAAGCAAAGTGGGCGATTCTGCGTTAGAAAATCGCATCACATGCGTTTTTTGCGTGCAATGCGATTGCATGCGATTTTCCTATGTAATTTATTCACTGCTTTCTACCCTTGGGCAGTGCGATCACATGCGATTGCACCGCACGCAAAATCGCATGCGATTTTATAGGGTGCAATGCCATTTACTTTACTATACATTTCTATGAGATGCAATGAGATTTAGGCACCCCTGCGAGGGGCCGCAGAATACTTGTATAACGTAATCTGCGGCCAGGGCCGGCGCCACCACTAGGCAAATCTAGGCATTTGCCTAGGGCGCCGGCCACTGGAGGGCGGCATTTTGCCCCCCCCCCCCCCCCCGTGCCGCCCGGGTACCTGTCCTGCGGCGCTGTGTATTTAAAGCTGGCGGCGGAGGCAGCGGGGGTCCCTGCAGTCCATTAGAAATAACGAGCGCTATCCGCTGGGCTATGCGGAAGCGCTTCTGTTGTGAAAACACTGGCAGCACGGCGCACGCTGATCTCAGCCAATCAGCGTGCTGCCAGTGTTTTCACAACAGAGGCCCGGCGAATAGCGCTCGTTATTTCTAATGGACTGCAGGGACCCCCGCTGCCTCCGCCGCCAGCTTTAAATACACAGCGCTGCAGGACAGGTACCCCCCTCCCCCGGCACCGGACAGTGCCGCAGGACAGGTACCACCCTCCCCCGGCACCGGACAGCGCCGCAGGATAGGTACCCCCCCCTCCCCCGGCACCGGGGCGCCCCCTCCCCGACTCGCCTGGGGCGCTCCGGTGCCTTGCACCGGCCCTGTCTGCGGCCACCCGCCACTCTTCGCTCTGCGCTCGCCATACTATATAAAATCAACTCCACGCCGACATGGAAAGAGGGGCTATGAAAAGTTAGGGAGGACACATTCCGCTGCCCAGGGGCTGGCTGGCAACTTTTAGCCTAGGGGGCAAGTCCAGGGCACTGGCCCATAATCAGCCAAGTCACCGTCGGAAGGAATGCTTTTGCGCGCCGTAGGCGCGCCGAAAAATTAGGGGCGTGGCCTATCATAAGGGGCGTTGCCTGTACCATGATTGTATTGTGTACCTGCAGATTGCACATTTTAGCGAACCTTGTAATACCCATTACACATAAAGCCACATGCCGTAATGCCAATTACACATTATGCTGAACACCATGATGCCAGTTACACATTACGCCCAACACTGCGATGCTAATTACTCAATACACCGCACACTGTGATGCTAATTACACATTATGCTGCACACCTTGATGCCCATTACACCCCATACTGTGATGGCAATTACCCAATGCTCCCCACACCGTAATGTCCATTACGCCCCATACCATGATGCCCATTACACCGCACAATGTGATGTCCACAGTGCCAGATATGCCCCCACAGTGCAAGATATTCCGCCACAGTACCAAATACACATATGCCCCCACAGTGCCAGACACAAATGCCGCCACAGTGCCAGATATTCTGCCACAGTGCCAAATACGCATATTCCTCCACAGTGCCAGATATGCCCCCAGAGTGCCAGAGAAACATATGCCCCCACAGTGCCAGAGACACATATGCCCCCACAGTGCCAGAGACACATATTCCCCCACAGTGCCAAAGACACATATGCCCCCACAGTGCCAGATATGCCCCCACAGTGCCAGAGACACATATGCCCCCACAGTGCCAGAGACACATATGCCCCCTCAGTGCCAGAGACACATATTCCCCCACAGTGCCAAAGACACATATGCCCCCACAGTGCCAGATATGCCCCCACAGTGCCAGAGACACATATGCCCCCACAGTGCCAAATACACATATGCCCCCACAGTGCCAGATACACATATGTCCCCACAGTGCCAGATACACATATGCCCCCACAGTGCCAGATACACATATGCCCCCACAGTGCCAGATATGCCCTCACAGTGCCAAATACAAATATGCCCCACAGTGCCATATACACATATGCCCCCACAGTGCCAAATACACATATGCCCCCACAGTGCCAGATACACATATGCCCCCACAGTGCCAAATACACATATGCCCCACTGTGCCAGATACACATATGCCCCCACAGTGCCAAATACATATATGCCCCCACAGTGCCAGATATGCCCCCCACAGTGCCAGATACACATATGCCCCCACACAGTGCCAGATATGCCCCCACACAGTGCCAGATATGCCCCCACACAGTGCCAGATATGACCCCACAGTGACAGAAACACATATGCTGGGGTGAGGGAGGGGGGAGGGGGGGAGAGCGCTTACCCACTCGCTAGCTGCGGGCCGTGCTGCGGCTGGATCAGCTTCTCCAGCCCTCCTGCGCTGGCCGCGGCTTCCAGAACACGGCCGCGGCTACAGGAAAATGGCCGCCGGCCTCCTGCACTGATAACATGTCCTCAGTGCAGGGGGCCGGCGGCCATTTTCCTGTAGCCGCGGCCGTGTTCTGTAAGCCGCGGCCAGTGCAGGAGGGCTGGAGAAGCTGATCCAGCCGCAGCACGGCCCGCAGCCAGTGGGTGGGTAAGCGGCCCGGGGGGCATATGGCACTCTGCCCCCCGGCCCAGCCCGCCCCTGCCGCTGCCACTCGTCAGGTGTGGATAGTGGGGGGGGGGGGGGGGCCTAAATCTCATTGCATGTCATAGAAGTGTATAGTAAAGTAAAGGGCATTGCACCCTATAAAATTGCATGCGGTCGCATTGCATCATCCGAGGGTAGAAAGCAGTGAATAAATTACATAGGAAAATCAAATTGCACGCTAATACATAAGTACCGATTCAGGGGTCAAATTTGTAGCCCAAGACTCGTTAATCCTTGCAAAATTTATGTTCTGAATAAGAAGCTGGAGCTGTAATAAGAAATGAATAACAAGCTGTCCGAATAAGAAGCTAACTTTATCCTTGTTGGCCACTAATGTATATACAGTATGGGGTATGGGTAAAATCCGGAATCGGATAAGACACCGGAATGCCGGACTGGACATCAAACTCTGCTTTCCGGAGCATGTAGTATCCGGTCCGGGGGTGTCCTGTCCGGGGGTGCTCCATCTGATGAGGCTGCTCTCGCACCTGTCACCTGGGAGAGGAGAGGGGGGAGAATACAGCCTCACCGCATGGTCCGGGGGTGTAATAAAAACTGGAACGGTCCAGACCACACGGGGAGGCTGTAATCTCCCCTTCCCCATGTCCCTGGTGTGAGCAATCACAGGCATCCCCCCGGACAAGACACCCCCCGCATGGGACACCCCTCGGACCAGACACTATAAGCTCCGGAATGCAGAGTTTGATGTCTGGTCCGGCGTTCCGGTGTCTTTATCCGGGTCCGGTTTTTACTTAGTCCCTACAGTATGTTATGTATGAGTGAGTACAGAGAGCGTTCTCCTTCTACTCCTGCTGCTGACTGAGTCCAGCTCTTATGACATCAGCCTGTAGGAGGAGGAGGCCACTGAAGTATGCTGCGCTCTCCTCCTCCTTCTCCGTCTCCTTTTCACTCTCTTTACAGGGAAGGGTGACAGTGGGTGACAAGTCCCGGCCCTTTAAACCCCCCCTCTCCCCCCTCCAGTGGGTATTTCCCACCTGAGGAGGGGGCCGAGTTGTCAGAGCACAGAATCAGTCGGGGATGGGTGAGCAGCAGTGTCACAGTGACAGCCCCACGCTGCGCGCTCTCAGCATATGTGTGGATGAGCAGAATGTCATGCCCGGCGCCCTCAGCCTTATCCAGCAGCTGAGACCTGACTGGAATCCCCGCGATGTACAGACAAAGGTACAGTGACCCGGGGACGACAGGGCAGAACTTCGTGCACTCACACACACTGACATCAAGACGTGCAGTGACAACAAGACATGCAGTGACAACAAGACGTGCAGTGACAACACACAACGCAGCTAGTGTGTGTAGTACATTACAGGTCTGTTCAACAGGGTATATTATGTTGCTAGGTGACTGCACCGTATGAGCAGGCCCGTGTGTAGCATGCAGATCCAGACTCCAGCAAGAATGCACAGTGTACAGAACTGCAGCCTGATGACTTTACCTTCCTGTCAGCTGCACCATCAATCGGGGTGGTGTGGTGTGTCCCTTATACACACCAAGGAGAAGAAGAAAGTGTGAGTCTGTGTATGTCATCATGCGCAGGTATGCCGGCTGGCGTTATACACAGACATACACATACAGACACACAAACACACACTGCCTTCTTGTAACATTCGAAGAGATTTCGCTAATCTCACAGAAGTGTCACAGTGCATGCTGACAGCGTCCTACAACATGTCTCCTCCCATGTGTCATACACATCCCCTCCCCTCTCATGTGCCACACTATGTCCTCAGTATTGTTAATGATATTGTGGATCAATTTGGCTATATAACCAACGTCCTGCGGGTCCCGGTGACATCTCCATATTGTTTACCAATTTTGCTCAGTTTATACACTCAATATCGGCCACCCACAGCCGATATGATTAGCTGTATCGGTGGCAGGCAGGGTCGGCTAGTCTGCTATAGCCTGCTGCTTTTACATCCTATGCCTGATCTTTCATTTATGTACTGGCAGCTGACACTGAAACAGAAGTAGACCTTGGGGTTCATATGGGTCCAAATTCATCCCCTTCCCTAAAGTTTGGGGTCTGCGAATGTGCAAATATGCACATGCGCAAAGCCTGAGTGTTTCACACTTGCCGAGCCGTTCGCTTGAGGAGGGGAGGGCCTAGGACAGGCAGGGGCGGTTGCAAGGGAATCTTTAAAAACACTAGGCGTTCCCCTGAGAACACAGGCGTGACAATGCCTGCTTGGGGTGGGCGGGTGATGTCACTTGACATCAGCGCTGCCCCCTATTTGGCGATCTGCGGGCATCTGAAAAGTAAGTATGGACAGCATCACATCCGCCAGCCATCTGTATGTATTTACCCCACAGCAACCCTGTCATCAATACTAGTGAGTTCTGTGCCCAGGTCCAAAGATACTCCTCATACGGCATTAAAGAAAAAAAAAGAGGCAGTTAGTACCTTGTTGCAATGAGTTGCTGTTGCTATGCAACCTCCATTGCTGTGTTCTTAACATATTCTCCCTTGTATGGCCACAGTGACCCCAGTGTTTGCCAGACATGCCTGCTCTTCAGCAGCATATGCCCCACATACCCTAAATGCCTCCATGACATTGCCCCTTTACAGCAGCATGTTCCATACCCTCCAACATGACCCATTCCATTAGGTGAAAAATGCTCTGTTTCTGGACTTCCTTACCAGTGACAGCTACAGAGGTAGGGTTGCAGCACAGTCCAATATTCAAAAAGGGGAGCCACACCTACTGCCACCCCAAACATCACAGTCCTGGACTCACTGGCAGTTGATGTGACCCCCTTCTTTGAATACTGGACTGTGCTGGAGTCCAACCTCTGTAACTGCAACTGGCAGGGAAGTCCAGGAACAGAGCATTATGTACCTAATGGAATGGGTCATGTTGGAGGGTATGATGTTCCATACATGCCTTCCTGTGAGCCAAATGCCCCTACAAACTCCTTCACATGCCTCCTCAAGCTGCATGTGCACAGCACAGCAAAGCCGGCCATCACATGCACAAGCCTCAGTGGGTCAATTGGGTTTCTTTGGATACCTCTTCAGGAGATTCTTACAAAGAGAGACCCATAGACGGCATTGCCTGTGGGGCTCAAGCTCCAGAAAGTTATCACTTCTTGAGCTTGATGCATATGGGCACATCTGTAGATATCTACAGATGGAGCGCCTCCCAGCCAGCCTGCAGGATCACCAAATGTCCTGAGCTGGTGCAGACCGGTGGACAGCAGCTCCATCTGACGTCCCCCTCAGCACGGCGGCATGGAGTGGATTCCCAGCCTGTCTCCGCTTCAGGAGCAGGGTTCGTGGGGGCTGCGGGCGCTGTTGGGGGAGCAGCGGAGAGCCGGCGGAGGACTCCGATGGAATAGGGCGCACGAGCATCTAGTGCGCGTGCTCCCTTTCCATCAGCTGGTGGCGTGGCCTGGCGAATGGTGACAGAATCACCAGGAGCAGCTCCAATGTGAGCTGTTCCATCTGTATGAGGACTGCTGTGCTGCGTGTCAACAGCAGATACCTCAGAACACAGCAGTTTTTGTATCTTATTAAAAACACACTTTGGGTACAGTGTACATGTGAACACAAGTCAGCTCTAAATACACCTGCATTGCTGACACAGAATTAAAAGTGAATATTAACTCATGCATTGTTGTACCAATCCACGTGATGCATGCAATCTGTATTTGTAACTTGAGTCCATAGCCATCATCATTATCTGGGTACAAATGCACCAGCCCCTATCCTTTGTGTCAGTCAATAAAAACACTTTTTCATACTTTACCATCTATGAGTTCGATGCTATTGGCTGCTGATTACCCAACCTTGCTTCTGCTGTTACTCCAAAACCTGGTCTGGATCCTCCACATTACCCTCATGTGGTATATGCTGTCTCTGCCACATCACATATTGCAGTATAAAAAGTTATATATTCATATTTGTGGGTTAGAACCTTAAGGGTCATACACACGTTGAGATGTGTGCTAAGAATTTTTGCTAAGATATTTAGGGTAGGCGATTTCCCGATGTCTAAATCGCCCATAGAGAGCCCATACACATGCAGCGATGTGTGCGATTTTGCTAAGTGGTTTTGCTAAGTGATTGTACTTAAGCAAAAAAAAAGGCAGGCTAGTGGTTCAGGATGGCGTAGATCGCGATCGCTATAGCTCATTCTGTACACACACAGCTATTTGCAGTCACTTGCTAAGCAATTTGACTAGATTTTGACTGCATGATGCACTGATTTAATAGCGGGCGATAGCGACATGTGGAGGCATACACACAGACAAATCTGTGCTTACTTTCTAGTCAGATACAGTAGCTTAGAAAAGAGCACAAAATCACTCCGTGTGTATGCTCCTTTACAATTTAATCTAAATATTTGTAATATTTATCACTACAGATCCATAATAAAGGAGACAGCCTTATCTGACATTGCAAAATTAGTATTTTTTATTTCTGTATAACCTGGAAATATTCTCAAATCATGAATGGTTCTGGAAGAGAATTGCATCCCATAAATAACAGAGTCTCTGCCAAAAGCCTCTTGTGCTGTAAATCTGTTTTCATTACCATTTGTATACAGCACTTAAACACTGTATATCACATAAGAAAATGAATGTTATTCTGAACAGAGCAGTGTCTCTGCTAGAAAGTACCTGAAGGGAGCTGCCACTTTCTCCTGGTATATGGGCTAAACCTACTGTAGGATGAATTGGAAAGAAAATACCAAGCCAGTTCTTTAGGGAAATAAAGAACCTAATGCTTGCAAAGTTCTACTGTGTTGGTATCTGGCCATAATGTATTGGTCTCTTTTATATTTCTCTAAAATATGCATTAAAGGATGGTTAGACATTATTTAGTGGTAATATTAAGTGTGATCACAAGCCGGTCTTATACAGTTACATTATTTGCAATCCCTTGATCTCTTCCCAGAGTTCCCCATCAATGTAATTGAGATTTTTAGTCTCCTAAAAATACAATGGCAATACTAGTGTTATAACAACAAGTATTATATAATTGGCCCATTATCAGGTTGGGAAATTACCTAAAATATGACTATATGAGTTGGCAAGCAGGCAATGGTTGTTATTCAGATTTGATCGCAGCGGCAGTCTGAGTGAAATCCCACCCTATGCAAGCCTGCAAATTGCTTAGCAAGGCTGGCTAAAAATTGTCTGAATGGTCAATTAGATGCAAATTTATACACAAACCCCTCAGCATCGAATGATTTTTCCAGTGTGTGCAGTCTCTGTGTAGCCTGCATTTTCTCTGACCGTCCCAGAAAACATCCAATTACCACCCACAAACACCAGCTTCCTGTCAATCAACTTGTGTGCAGCCAGCGATAAAAAAAAAAGTTGCTGGATTCTATCTCAGGATGGTCTTGCGAATGTACACTGCGATCCATACGCATGTGAAGTCTATCCATAATTGTTTGCACTGCAAATTCACGACCATGCAATCAGGTCTGAATAACCCCCCAATATGCGCTCCTGATTGTCCTGCCATACAATTGTAAAAATTCAACATGATATTTTTTCCTGCAAAATTCTATGGGAAATAGGTTAAAAAAGTACCGTACCTTCAAAAAAGGCACATTAATGTTGTTTATCATTCTATAAATCTTATATTGCCCTTAAGAAAAATCTTTGGCTCTCTGAATAGCTTAAAAATAGTTGATTTTCATAGTTCTTTTCATAGAACATTTGAAAAGTTTGGGGTGCATAAAATGACTATTAACTATATTTTTGTGGGTGCATAAAATGACTATTAACTATAATTTTTGTAATTTTAAGCCACTTCTAAATGTCTTGTACATATGCATACTGCATAACAATGGGCAGCTCATATCTGTAGCAAACGATAGACACACCTATACAATTATGCACCTTTTTACCATATTATCTGCTGATTGGCAAAATAATTGTATAGGTGTACTGTAGATAAAAGTAGCGTTAGGTAATAAACATCTGTAAGTGTCCTTCAACGCTCGAACTGGAAACTAAATGAATTCCCCAACTGCCTCTATGGGAAAATGATCTGATCAATAATTATAATTTGATGTGGTACAATTTTCTAACAATCAAAAAATTTGAGGTATGAATTTTTTTTATAGTTAATTAATGCAGATATTTGCTACAGATCAGTTTCACAAGCACCTTACACGCTATCAAATAATAAACTCTTTCTTGTACACTTCGTACTTTGTTACACTACTACACTTGGGTTATTAAGCTGGGCATACATTAGGAAGACTTCTATGGGGAAAGTCTCCCGTGATCCTCCCTAGAGCAGCCCGGGACCTTCCCAGGCAGCAGGATCACATGCGATATATCGTATGTGGTCCTTTTGCATACAGCATTTCTCGTCTACACCTGGCATGACTCGCTGGCTCTTGTGCGATGCCCACGGGACTGCGCATCACACCTGCTGTCAAATAGGTGGGATTTGGACCTTTTATGCAATCGATTGCTGCAATCGCATAAAAAGTGACCAAATAGCATGTATATTGCCTAGTGTATGGGCACCTTTAGTTAAGCTGGGTACACAATATACTATGAGTGATAAGCACGATAAAGATCACTAACGATATCTCAGTTTATACCCACTATATCGTTAATGGCATATGCTCCCATGAATCATTAAACAGAACCTTGATTGTCTGAACATGCAGTGACTGCATGTTTGGCAGGATGTCTCCAGGTGATGTCATTGAAGGACACTTAATACCTGATCCATAGATTGTTTGTTTTGCAGCACCGCCAATAGCGATATCGGTGGTGCCACATATCGTAGAGTGTGTACAGGGCATTACACCCTCCATTACCCCAACAGTCCTGAACTCTCTAAAATATTGGGGTTTTAAAATGTAACATATGACAAATGATGTGAACAAAGAAAAGCTGTTTATTTATAAATACAGTAGTTAGGTTACATTATTACAATACAGACTAGTGAGTATTAACAATCTGATGCTAGAAAACAGGTGCAGAGTCCAACAGCAACAATCTTGCAGCTGAACTTCTGGTCATTGCCATAATGTCAGATTATGCCCTGAAATAGTGGAATTCAAATCCAAGCTTTGTTATTAGGGTATTGGCATTTTCTGTAAAAATTTAGGGGTTCGGATGAGGCGCTCCCACTTCACATATGTAATCTTCAGTGTTGATAGTATTATGTTATATTCATGTGTTCAATACCTCAAAGAAAAGAAAAACACACTTCTCATGGTGCAGAATTTCTAAAAATATGGTTTAAAACCACCACAACATGTGTTCTTTTTACTCCATACCAGACAGAGGCCACGAGATGCCTCCCAGATTCTCCACAATATATTTCCAGCGATTAAAAACTTGTAAAATCTTAATTTACCGGGCAGGGGAGAGGGGAGCAGGCATACAGGCAGGGAACCGGGACACGGGAGCCCAGGCACAGGTCACGGGAGCAGGGGAGGGGGCTCCCCTGTGACCTGTGCCTCGGCTCCCAGCTCCGGAGTCCTAGTTCCCTGCCTGTTTGCCTGCTCCCCTCTCCCCTGCCCGGTAAATTAAGATTTTACAAGTTTTTAATCACTGGAAATATATTGTGGAGAATCTGGGAGAATCTCACCTCATCCAAACCCCCCCCCCTCCCCCTTTACACAGTAATAAATCATGCCTAGCATGAATCGAGTCGCCTATCTGAGTAGTGTTTTTTAGTAACTTGCTACTGTTTTACTTTTAGTAACATTTAGTTAAATCTTTTATTTGTGTTACTTACTAATTTTCATGTATTAAAGGGAATTTTCATTTTTATTTTTTTTTATTTTACACTACCACTAAGTAAAAAAAAACATTTCAACCTAGCTCACGTCAGGCTAATGCTTGTGTCGACCGAATGACATGTCGACCTTGGCTGGTGTTGACATTCAGTGGTCAACCCAATGCATGTCGACCTTAGTGCTGTCGACCTAACGACTACATAATACTGCATAATACTACAATTTAAAGATTTACGTCATGTTTGGGCCTTCCAGAAAGATGATAATAGAGATAAGCATTTACGGTAATCACGTGGAGGTGAAAAGCTTATTATTGCTTCTATAGTAATGCTGTAGGGCAGGCACTGGCAAATTAATACCGTATCCACATATATTATATAATGCACACTTCTTTCACATGTGAAGACCACTTGTGAATGTACAGCATTCAACTTCCCATGCAATTTGGAATATACAGCATATATCTTACCCTAACCTCATCTTTCTCAGGTTTATAAATACACCAGTGAGTTTGAGTTGGGAGTTTACAGGCTTACAAGTCTACTCATACTGTTGCCTCAAACAGCCTTATTATAACTTGTCAATGGATGTACAGGCTCACATAATAAACTAACCTGAGTAACGTGTATGACTTGTTTTGTGTATAGTATACACAGTCCATTGATGAGTATTTCAACCCTGTAATAGTAGTCCCTTAAACAGGAAAGAAAGGTCAAAGGACCATTACAAAAAAAATATTTGGCATTTCTCCAAAATTCCTGAACATACTGTCCCAAATTAAAAGCACACTTATATATTGTTCAAAGGCAAACATGCCCCCTGGTACCTGATAATATCATTCAGCCGAGGGTGGGACTGATGCAGCCAATCGGCTTCCAATGTAGTAGGGAGTACTGGCATTTAGTCATTAGATTGGAGGTGACAGTGCCATGAAGATAAAGACCAGAAAATAAACAATATAAAATAGTGTAAACACCTTAAACTGTGTAATATACAAGTGATGCACCACCTGCTGTCACTGTAGCAAAGTCCTGTTGGAGAAAGTGCGCTATATAAATAAAACTGACTTACTAAAGACCAGATTTTGTGGTGTGTGTTGAAAACAAAAGATCTAATCTAGTTAAGCCCTGTACACACATGTTAGTATGTTCCAAGAGCAATATTGGCGGTATTTTCCTTTGCACTCACTGGCAAATGATATTGAACGTATATGCTGAATGATGTCATTAACAATATCTTTCAGTGATGTCACCTGGCCCCCCCGCTGACATTGTGCAAGCTGCACAGATGCCTGGGGCGGTGGGGAGGGTGTCATTACTGATGGGCGGGAGTGCACATCAGTAACGATATTGAGCATAAACACTAAGCGTTTTTATTCTGTATGGGACCTAACACAGAAAATACATTTTTATCAAAAGCAATCTTAGCTATCGACACTGCACTGCAGTTTTAAGTCTGTAATGTGATGTCATAATAACAAGCTAATTGGAATACAATTTATTTATTTGCAGTTTCTTATATAGGGCAGCAAATTCTGTTGCGCTTTACAATACTTTACTATTTATAGTTCCAGTAAACATACATTACTAGAATTTCAGAAATGAATTAAAGATTAACTCCGGTGGACAACATGTACTGATAAAAAACATATTCATAAAATTGTTGATAACTGAACATATGTATTTCTCTCATTATTGTGCAGTTGTTTACCGATGGCATCACCAACAAGTTGCTGGCCTGCTACGTGGACACAACAATGAAGGACGCAGTACTAGTGCGCATCTATGGCAAGCGGACTGAGCTGTTTGTTGATCGTGAGGATGAAGTTACAAGCTTCCTGTTGTTGCGCACTCATGGTTGTGCTCCTGAGTTATACTGTACTTTTCAAAATGGCCTCTGCTATCAGTTCATGCATGGCTTAGCACTTGGACCAGAACACGTGCGCCAACCTCATATATTACGGTAACATTTAATGCCAGAGCAGCAGGCAGTGGGTTACCTTTTACTATATAGACTGTCATAAAGCGAAACGGGTCTGAAAGTTCGTATTTTAGTTTACATGTTCTGTCATAGTAGCAGGTATACACATGTAATTCTGTTTTTGCATATAATGTACAAATCCTGAGCAGCTTTATTTTTACAGTGTGATTTAGGGATGATAACAGGCCTGTTCCATTTTGAGTTTACCATCACGCAGCACAGAAAGGCTGGATTTACTCATAACTCTATACGAGGCCTAATATTCATAAGTTACTGTACCAGGTATCACTACTGTACATCATGCACAGGGGTCAGTGAAGCCATCGCTGCCTAAGATGTAACATTGGTATTACTGTGATAAACTATAACTATAATAATTATAATTGTTATAGAAATAGTAGCATTTATTAACCCCTTCACTGGTGCTCCTGAGAATTTTCTGGGTAATGCTACAGTGTGCAGAATGCTTAACCCAGAAACCACTGCCTGCGCTCCCTCCTGCTGGGCAACGCCACTGAGCTGAGCGCTGAGATCAGCACTGCGCTTAGCTTTAGTCACTGCCCGGCCCTGCCTCCTTTCACGGCTGTGTGCTGCCTTTCACGGCTGTATGCGGCCTTTCACGGCTGTGACCTTGCTAACGGCATGCTGCACACAGTCGGGTTGCAAGGGCCGGGGGAAGGGCCGAGCAGCAGCTGATGGAGTGCGCTCCCTGAAAAAAAACACCACTGAAGGGGTTAATACTGTGCCACAAAGTTCAGCAGAGCCATACAGAGTAGTGATTCAGTTATGGCAGCAATAAAAATAACGTTGCAGTGTGTATGTGTGTACACATATAAATGGAAGTGGCAGTGTATGGCAGTGTTGGTGAATTTAAATTTAAACAAGGGCATGGTTTGGTAGGCTTGTGTGAATTAATGCTTTTAAATTATAATTTGAAGGAATAGAGGTTGGGGTAGTGTGCGATGGACACAGGGTAAGCCTACCATAAATGGGCGGCAATGTGTGTGAAATCTTAAGCTGGCAATATATATATAACGACTTGTCTAGGACCTGATTGTATGCAGGTCGTAAGAGCGATCGAACGAGCAAAAGCACATATGATCTGCTTACGGCCACAAGCAAAGCCAACAGATAATAAATGCAGCACATTTGAACAGAGGATCGACCTCTCGGACTGTGGGACTGCACATCATATCGATATACCTCACGATGTGCACACAATCAATTGCACAACCTGTTGAAATCATGCAGATTGGCCAGATATCGTTCTAGTGTAGATCAGTGGGGAGGAGAGGCAGGTGTTTTTGCCCAGTGTGTATGGATAACGATTATGGGAAAAATTGCTGGGCTGAAAAATGCTCAGTGCATACTGTTTTAGCAAATTGCTATGGAAAGCCGTCCACTACCTCGCTCATCTGCTGGTAATACCGAGCGGCCGGGCCAACGATGATGCGGGAGCGCGCATCACCACTCATCGCAGCTCCGTACACACTGGGGGTTATTCTGGTTGATTCACAAGGCTGCGAATTCGCAGCCTTGCGATTCCACCAAACCCCTCCCTGTGATTAAATGCCCACCCGTCCCCCTCTCGCAGTGGAAGTTCGCCCGCACAGGCTGCGAATGGATGTTAAGCATAAACATCCATTCGTATGCCTCGGGTAACCGCCCACATCTTTCGATGGTCGGCGACCATTGAAAGATGTGGAAGGTACAAGCATATAAAATATGCATGCTATATAAAATATGTATGCTATATAAAATAAATGCGCGCACGGATATGGGTGGTCAGCTGCCTGCGTCACCGCCTCATTACCATGAGAACGTCCAGCATTCTCATGGGAACGCCTATGGAACACTGGGCGTTCCCATATGGTAATGAGGCAGCCAGACGCCCCCCACCCTTCTCTGCCCCCTGCACACTGTCATGGGTGTGTGCCCCCTACGTCTGCGCATGTGCAGAAATGCACCTGCGCATGCGCAGACGGGCAACATTGGTCGCACGGAGGACAGAATGAACTTGAATAACCCCCACTGGGCGGCTTTCAAACTGACAGCCGCTCAAACGAGTAAACTGAGCGGCTTTCAGCTGAAGGTCACCCAGTGTGAATGGGCCTTAAGGACTGTAGAGAGAGAGTAGGTTGGAGATATAGGGAAAGAGAGGAGGCATGAGTAAAGAGTTTATGTAGTATGTTTAAGGGCACATAGGGAGCTGGTTTATAGAGTGGCAAAGCTGCGAATCTTAAGCAGAGCAATTTGAATGAAAGATCATTAGCGGCATTAAGAAGAGTTTAAAGAGGAGAGAGGCAGATAAGAGAGGATAAAAATGTCATAATAGGTGAGATAGGTTAAGGGACTGGGACAGAATTTTTCTAGCATCTAAAAACTATGGTCTAATCCTCGTAATGGTCTGGGTGCCTCACCCATTCATAGTGGTTCTCTCTCCAGATCATTGCCAGGATTAAAGCAGTCAAGGGTGATGCCCTGGCAGTAGACATGAGGGACTAAAGAGATGGAAATATTGCTACTAGACAAGAAGAGGTGGGGTGGAAATGTGAAACGGCCGAAATACGGTAGTAGTTTCCTTTTTTTTTACCTATATTTTCATTTATATTCGTATGGGTATACGAATACAAATGAATACAACTTCGAAAGAATAGGCATGGAATCACCCTTCAGTCAAACGTTGATTCCAAATTTACTAAAACCTCCTACTGTATGCTGAATACGTATTTCAGTGTAAAAGCCTGCACGGATGTCAGATCTGTGCAGGCTTATGTGTGTAAAAAAAGACAAAATAAATAAAAACCTGATTTGCGGTCCCCCCGCCCAGCAATAACCAGACCCGGGCTCACAAAGGCAGTCCTGGTGACCGGCACTGGTTTCCAAAATACCCAACCTTCGAAAATTTGGGAAAAAAATATGCATGCCTTTATACAATTCAATGCCAATGCTACTCATAGGCATTCATATTGATATACGCATACACATACGTACCGTTAATAAATTTCCCCCAATGAGTTCAGTTTTGCATACATTAAGCTTGAGGAAGGTTTGAGACATCCAGGAAGAGGTAGTGGAAAGTCAGTCAGATTAACAAGAGAGGAGAAATGGGGAAAGGTACTGAGAGGTGGGGTGTCTGACAATGGTGCAGTGCCACCTGGGTTTGTAGGATGGGAGGGGGGGGGAGCTGAAGGCCTTAAAAATGACTGCTTGGGTAAAGAGTGAATTACTATAGGAAGAAAGAATTTAATGGAGCTAATATGGGAGCATTTATGGAGGAAGCAGTTCAGTTTTGATTGTCAGGCTTTTTTTCTATAATAATTTGGTCTGTTCTGTCTCCAACATTTATGCTCAATGAAAGCTGGAGCGCGTGCCTCAACAGCTGCCATTGTTAGGAGCAGGAATGTGCCGCTAAGGACGTGTTAAGTATGGGGAGAAGTGTAGCAGCATTGGGGGGTGATTTATCAAAGCTTAGTGACAGATAAAGTGGAAAGAGATAAATGCCACCATAGTGCTCCTTATTCACAATATGCCACTCAGTAGTGTCTCCTATTAATATATTAATACATAGATTACAAAGTAGAGGTCAGTGTCTATATGTAATGCCAGTGCATTGTCCCCATCCCGAAATAGACTGTTCAAACATAAATGGTGGCTGCCTTGCCAGTAGTGGGCCTGGTTGTAGGTCATCATGTACAGGGATCTGCTGAGGTGAGGTAATGGCCACTCCACATCTTCTTCAAGCACCTTTTCTCTGGTTATTGTGCAGAGGACAGTCACAAGATGTCAGATCCCCTGTAGCAACAGCAGGAGAAGTTCCTCAGAGAGGAAGCAGAGATGAGAAGCCTGAGGTGAGGGACTCCCACTACTCCTCTGGCCGGTCCTCATCCTTCCATCTTGTTATGGCCCACGCTGCAGTGGCCACTGGTGTATCTGAGTCCTCCTGATAATGCTATCAGATGGTATATTTCCTATCCTCTGCAGTGTGAACAGCCTGGATAACCTGAGGGTTTGAATGTAATTAGATAAGCACATGAGTCCTACCTTTTCTCTCTTAGGGCCTGATTCAGACCTGTTCGCTAGGCTGCATATGTCCGCAGCCTAGTGAACAGGTAAACGCCACCCGACATCTAAAAGTATAATAAACACAGTCTGGAACAGTGGTTGCAATAGCAAAATGACACTATAACATAGCTTGAAACAATATAAAGAAAACAAATGTGGACTACTTTTAATTTTGTTTTCTGTCTTAATGTGAGAAACGTATGTACAATACATCTTATTCACATTTTTAAATCCTGTTTATACTCTAGTACACTTATTGCTTTATGTGTAACAGGATCTAAATGTTTTATCTAAATCAATTGTAATCATTTTGTTTTTTAATGTTTTGTTTCGCAAATGTTGGGGGTAAAAATAAATGGACAGATGGCTTGCCAGGGGGTACCCCAGCTGAAAATGACTGAGATCTACTGATTTAGAGAATGATTCCTAATTCGACTTCTTAAACTATTCTTCTTAACAGGTTAATTGCATCTGAGATGGCCAAATACCACTGTATTCCTGCTCATAATGGCTGCCTACCAAAAGCTGCTTTGTGGCAGAAGCTGAAAAAGTATATATCCATCTTGCACACTGATGACGGAGCCCAGGGCAGGTATGTAGCTGGCAGGAGTGATTCTACTCAGTGCAGCAGCCTGTACTGGAAATACCCCTCTCCAACAATGTGTACATTATACGGCTACATGCAAAGTGCTACTGTAAAGATCTATGAAGAAACTACTAATTACTATCTATATAAATTGTCAGAGAGGCACACATTCATCTATTGCCATCCACGGTGATACAACTGCAACAATTGTTTTTCTATCTATCCATCCCGAGGCAGAATACCATTGGTCCAGCAAGTGCATTGAGCACAGTGGTCTCTACTCTGGTCTGGGCAGAAGTGGGCCCCTTAGTCCTAAGAACTGGTCTGGGGTCCACTTCTGCCCAGACTAGCAAGGAGTTATCCCATGGGTTCCCCACAGACCATTTTGAGCAATGTCAGATGAATGGCCCAGTGCAGAGAGCAGGGTGAACCCCAGTGCCTGAGGTACCTGCCGCTTACCTTATGGCTGAAGGGCTGACATTTCCGGTGCCTGCTCATAGAGTCCTGTCACCCAGTTCTCCCCCCTCCCCCGCTCCTCTGCCTTCTGCTGTCAACCTCTGCCCACCACTGCCTTTTGCTGCCCCCCCCGCCACCTCTCCCTGTCACTGGTTCCCTCTGCTCTTCTTTCACTCCTGCTTTTCACTGTCACCCTCTGCCTCCTCCTGCACTATACTGGCATCATTTGCCTCTCCCTGTCATCCCCTGGTTCCCCCTGCCCTTCTTCTTCCACCCCTGCTTTCCACTGTCACCCTCTGCCCCCTCGCCGGCTTATGTTGTCACTCTCTGCCATTCCCTGTCACCCACTGCTTTGTAGCATATTGTGAACTACGGTTGAAGTGGGGGAGGGGGGCCCAAATAATATTTTGCACCTGGGCCAAGTTTTCCCACTCTGTCATCTTTCTCTCTCTCTCTCTCTCTCTCTCTCTCTCTCTCTCTCTATATATATATATATATGTCACGCCTGGAGCATTTTGTGGACCCGGTACTGACACGGGAACTTCAGGAGTGTCTGGAGCTCTGTATAACAAATGTGCTGGACGAATGATCGGCTGTTGCATGAATAGGTTTAATACCGGTAAGACTGTGACAGCAACAGAAAGTTCACCCGCAGGTTTGTCAGCGTCGCCGACGTGAGGGTAGGCACTTTGGCGGAGGTAATACCGGAATGCAAGGTGCTTGGAAGACCACCGGGAGTGCGGAGCAAGGCAATATATTGGCAATACAGGACCTCGGCAGAAGCGGATAGCTGAACTGGTAGTTGCACTGGAACCAGCAATATGCACGATTGTAATGGAGCACAGAGAACTAGTGGCCACAGTACTGGACTGTGGAGACGTTGCACTGGCAACTTCCTGTACCAGGCCTTCCTCCTAAATACCCCTCAGGGCGGATCCCATTCGTTTGGGACGTCCTAGACCGAAGTAAGGGCAAAACGGCTGTTTGCCCACAACCAAGATGGCGCCCCGAGAGTCCGGTGCTCAGAGGACTACTCCCAGCTCCAGGCAGCTCAGATCTTGCCTGCAAGCCTGAGGAACACCCAGCCACACGGGACCAGTGCCAGCAGCCTGCACCTCCACCAGTGGGACCCCTCCAGAGCGCCCTCACAGGTATTCTACGCTGCACCAGCGTCCCCCTGTGGCAGGCCATGACAGTACCCCCCCCTTTTTAGGGTGGCCTCAGGACACTTCCCGGGTTTCTCTGGGTGTTCTTTGGGAAATTTACGAACTAATGCTGGGGCGTGGATGTCTGAAGCATACTCCCAGGATCTTTCCTCATGACCATATCCCTTCCAGTCCAAAAGGTATTGTAGAGGTCTGTAGCGGAAACGAGAGTCCAATATTTCCTTAACCTTGAATTAATGGTTTTAACAGGGAAATGTGGAAAGATGATGGGACCTTGAGATAGGAAGGTAACTTGAGTCTATAGGCTACTGGGTTGATGACTTCTATCACAGGGAATGGCCCGATAAAGCGAGGAGCAAACTTCATGGATGGAACCCGTAACCGCAGATTTTTAGTAGACAGCCACACTTGATCTCCTATGGACAATCTTGGAACTGCTCTGCGCTTTTTATCAGCCCATTTCTTGTAACGGGAAGAAGATTTCTTCAAGTTGAACAGTACTTTGTTCCATATTTTTGAGAAGTACTTCAAAGATTTCGTAACTGCAGGGAGATCTAATGTGGGTAGTTCAGGGAATCCAGGAACCTTAGAATGGTTTCCGTAGACGATGAGAAATGGTGAAAACCCGGTCGATGAATGATAAGTGTTATTATGGGCGAACTCAGCCCATGGCAATTCAGGCGCAGTGGGTAACTTCTTTAATGGGATGAAATGGACCATTTTTGAGAACCGATCGATAACGACCCAAATCGTGGTGTAACCTTGAGAGGCAGGTAGGTCAGTAACAAAGTCCATCGATAGATGTGTCCATGGGCGTTGAGGAATGGGTAAGGGCAATAGGACCCCGGCAGGTGGTTGTCTGGGTACCTTGTGCTGTGCACACTTGACACAAGAGGAGATGTAGGCCGTCACTTCGGCTTTTAACGTGGGCCACCAATAGGACCTTTTTAGGAAGTCCACTGTCTTGTGAACACCAGCATGACCCGTGAATCGGGAGGCATGAGCCCAGGTGATAAGTTTCCTTCGGAGATGGGAAGCAACATAGGTTTTCCCTGTCGGTGGTTGTGGCTGAGTCACGGCAAATACTTTTGATTCTAGGAATTCTTTGGAATTTGCTCGTCGGAAGGCAAAGAACGGGATAAAGCATCTGCTTTCTGATTTTGGGACCCTGGTCAGAAGGTTAAAGTAAAATTAAAACGAGTGAAGAACATGGCCCACCGAGCCAGGTGGGGATTGAGTCCTTGAATGTTCTTTAGGAAGATCAAATTACGATGTAAATGGTGATCGGATGAATAGCCCCTTCAAGCAAATACCGCCATTCATCCAGGGCTAATTTTACAGCGAGAAGTTCTTGTTCCCCAATAGCATAATTTTTCTCAGCTAGAAAGAAGGGTTGACTGGTGTCCGGTTGTCTAAGGATGGGGGCCGAGGTAAATGCTTGCTTTAAGGAGTTAAAAGCAGTTTCGGCTTCGGGGCTCCATTGAGCTGGGTTTGCACCCTTCTGGGTGAGGGCTGTGAGAGGTGCGACCAGAGCAGCGAATCCTCTAATAAATTTCCGATAGTAATTAGAGAAGCCCAGAAATCGCTGGATGGCTTTCAGGGTTGTAGGTCGAGACCAGTTTAAAATGGCTTGTACCTTCTCCAGATCCATCTTAAGTCCCTGTCCTGAAATGATGTATCCCAGAAAAGGCATAGAGGATTGTTCGAAGACACACTTCTCCAGTTTACAGTACAGGTGATTCTCTCGTAACCTCTGAAGGACTTCTCGTACATGACGCCGGTGGGTTTTTAGATTTAAAGAAAAAATTAGGATATCGTCTAGATAAACTACGACGGATTTGTACAGAAGATCTCTGAATATTTCGTTGACGAAATTCTGGAACACGGCAGGAGCATTGCTGAGGCCAAAAGGCATGACCAGATATTCAAAGTGTCCGTCCCGAGTATTTAATGCAGTCTTCCATTCATCTCCGGCCCTGATCCGGATCAAATTATAAGCGCCACGGAGATCTAGTTTGGTGAAGATTGTTGCACCTTTAACTCGATTGAACAGTTCAGTAATAAGGGGAAGTGGGTAGCGATTCTTCACAGTGATTGCGTTCAAGCCACGATAATCTATGCAGGGTCTCAGACCTCCATCCTTTTTCTACACAAAGAAGAATCCTGCCCCTGCTGGCAAGGTTGATGGCCGAATGAAGCCCCTGGCTAGATTTTCTTGAATGTATTCAGACATTGCCTTAGTCTCTGGGAGTGAGAGCGGATAGGTGCGACCCCTCTGGGGATCTTTCCCGGGAAGGAGATCGATGGGACAGTCCCAACTCCTGTGTGGGGGTAAAACCTCTGCTGCTCGTTTGCTGAACACATCGGAATAAGAGACATATGGAGACGGAATTTGCAAGGAGGGAGTGACGGAAACTTTATTAAGGGGTTGGATCTTGGATAGACATGTGGAGGAACAACCTTCTCCCCACGACAATATTTCCATTTTTTGCCAGTCAATATGGGGGTTGTGCAGACTTAACCAAGGATAACCTAAGACTATCTGATGCGATGCTTTCGGTATAACTAGAAACTGAATCTGTTCCCTATTGAGGGCGCCAACATAAACAGGAAGGGGAAAAGTCTGCTGAGTCACTGACCCACAGGATATGGGACTTCCATCCACGGCAGATAATGAAATACTTCGGGAGAGGTCTCTCACGGGAATCTTTAGTTGACGGACCAATTCGGCAGTAAAGTTGTCCGCGGCTCCGGAATCTAAAAGAGAAAGCACAGTCTTAGGACCCAGAGGAGAGTCTAATGTTATGGACATAACTGGTTCTGCTACATTTGGAGACTGAGATAATACTCCTAACCTGGTGTCTCCAGGCTTGGTTAGGAGCGGAAGTTTCCCGTTCGCTGGGAGCAGTTTGCCACCATATGCCCTGCGGTACCACAGTACAGACAAAGATTATCGCGTGGTCGTCTCCCGGCCTTCTTCTGGGGTAAGCTGAGCTTGATTGATTTGCATAGGTTCGTCGGGGGGGAGCTGGAGTTGGGGCAGCCCCTGGAGTGGAAGGAGATGGCCGAAAGCGGTATCGCTCCCCTCTGTTCTTCTCTGATTGTCTATCGCGAATGCGTAAGTCCACTTTATTACACAAAGATATCAATTCGTCCAATTGGGCTGGTACATCTCAAGTTGTCAAATCATCTTTCAGACGTTCTGAGAGACCGTTCCAGAATGCTGAAATCAGTGCTTCTTCGTTCCAGTGTAGCTCTGAAGCATAAGTCTGAAATTGCACAATGTATTGGCCAAGAGACCTATTGGAGGCGCATGATCTCCATAGAGGCAGAGGTAGAGCGACCTGGTTCGTCAAAGATCCTTTTAAATGTATCAAGGAACTCAGAGTAGTTTTCTAGAAGGGAATCTTCCCGTTCCCACAGTGGAGAGACCCATTCCAGTGCAAGTTGAAAGGCTGGAGGGTGAAATGGATGTCACACTGATTGATGAATCCGCGGCACAGCTTGGAGTACCATCATACTTATTGTAGGTGGAAAGTCGGAGTGAAGACGGAGACGCTATCGCTGCGGCAGAAGCAGGAGGACTGCAGCCATATTTACTAAGGAGGCTTGAATGGCGTCCTGGCGGGCAGATATTTCCTGCAGACATTGGGCCAACCGCTGCTGGGACCCCTCTAGTCCTTACCTATACCATGTAGCAACTCCGGACTTGTTCCCTGGCCGGTTGCCGAATCCATCGGGCCTGTGCAATCTGTCAAGCCTGGAGGATTTTGTGGACCCGGTACTGACACGGGAACTTCAGGAGTGTCTGGAGTTCTGTATAACAAATGTGCTGGACGAATGATCGGCTGTTGCATGAATAGGTTTATTACCGGTAAGACTGTGACAGCAACAGAAAGTTCACCCGCAGGTTTGTCAGCGTCGCCGACGCGAGGGTAGGCACTTTGGCGGAGGTAATACCGGAATGCAAGGTGCTTGGAAGACCACCGGGAGTGCGGAGCAAGGCAAGCTGGAATATATTGGCTATACAGGACTTCGGCAGAAGCGGATAGCTGAACTGGTAGTTGCACTGGAACCAGCAATATGCACGATTGTAATGGAGCACAGAGAACTAGTGGCCACAGTACTGGACTGTGGAGACATTGCACTGGCAACTTCCTGTACCAGGCCTTCCTCCTAAATACCCCTCAGGGCGGATCCCATTCTTTGGGACGTCCTGGACCGAAGTAAGGGCAAAAACGGCTGTTTGCCCACAACCAAGATGGCGCCGTGGGAGTCCGGCGCTCAGAGGACTACTCCCAGTTCTAGGCAGCTCAGATCTTGCCTGCAAGCCTGAGGAACACCCAGCCACATGGGACCAGCGCCAGCAGCCTGCACCTCCACCAGTGGGACCCCTCCAGAGCGCCCTCACAGGTATTCTACGCTGCGCCAGCGTCCCCCTGCGGCAGGCTGTGACAATATATACTCATCTGTGTCAGTAGCATCTACAATATGTGCCCCGTGGTCTAGGCCCACACTGCACACCCTGCATCTGTATAATTATATAGAGTATCTATATAACTATCTAGAGTCCAAAGCCTATTGTCATTGCAGAGCAGCAGAAACCATCTGAAAAATAGTGCGACAACATTTTTCAGAGATTTGCATATGTTCAGTAGCGAAGTCTACATAATGCTGCCAGAGAGGAGGGGTTCACACAATCACCCTCTCCGATCTTATACCAACCCTTTGTGCCCACATGTGACCGGACAGTTGTGTGCACTAAAACAGCTGTTGGCTCACCCATATGCGGGCATTGTGTCAAAGCTAGTTGTGATGACGCTAAAGCTGCTTAGGTTTGCGTTATATGGCACCTTTTGCTGTATTTATCCATATTGTGAAAGTAGCATTCATCGTATCAGCCCTATACTGTGTGATACAGCTAAGTGAAATTCACTGAATTGCCCATAATTCCGCCGATATGCCACAGAACACTATGAGCGTCCAGTTGCCACCCAGCACCACCCACTTAGTGAAAAGTAGACATGACTCTAAATAGCCATTAGTTGCTAAAAGTTGCTTGTACTTAGATCGAAACATATGCAGATGTAAACAGACCTGCATGCAACTCCACAATATTTACAGAAATGTTAATAGAAAGTGTGCATTAATGAGTATTATATCATTAATTTGATATTGATCGCTTGGCCCCTATGTTTTATCATGCCAGACCCTTAAACTTCCTTTCAGTACCAACTCCATAGCTGTTATGATGTTCCAATGGACTGCACGACAAGAAGCAATGATACTTGCTGGAGGAACAGACAAACGGAGGCAGGATGGATAAAACTCACTGCTTTATCAGGTTAAATCAATCAGGAACAGGAATCAAGGTACAGGAATCAAGGTACAGGACAAGGCTCCAAACAACTCCCAAAAACTCCATAACTGGCCCTGAGCTCAGGGCAATTGCAGTTTTTAAACCAGAGCCAACCAATAGCTGCAGCACACAGAGACAGGCCCCTTAATGATCAGAATGTGCTGCAGCTGGGAATGGCACTCTGAGAGCAGCCCAGTCCAGCTAATTACACCAGCTGGAACTGCTCTCAGAGACCACTGCTCTGCAGGCAGAACCCACTAGCAGCACCTCTGGTCACCCACAGGTACTGCCGACAAATAAATCAGCACCTCTGACCACACAGAGGCACTGCAAGGTGAACATAACAGCAGTACCTCTGTGTAACCAGAGGTACCACAGACCAAACAAGATATACATGGCAGTCCTGACATAATGCCCCCCTTGAGAAGGCGGATTCCAGACGCCTTCTGGAAGTTCAAGCTCAGGCTTCTCTCACTGGGCAGAGCAACAGTCCATTCCGGCACCACCAGGACATCAGACGTGGACAGGACCTCCGAGATGGCAGACACTGGCTGGATCTTGGTCACTCTGAAATTTTTTTCACCATGATCGACATATCCAATGGCAGACGCAACCAGGTCCTCATGCCCGAGGGCAAGGGCAGACGGGACCACATGCCCAAAGGCAAGGGCAGACGGGACCACATGCCCGAAGGCAAGGGCAGACGGGACCACATGCCCGAAGGCAAGGGCAGACGGGACCACATGCCCGAAGGCAAGGGCAGACGGGACCTCATGCCCGAAGGCAAGGGCAGACGGGACCTCATGCCCAAAGGCAAGGGCAGACGGGACCTCATGCCCAAAGGCAAGGGCAGACGGGACCTCATGCCCAAAGGCAAGGGCAGACGGGACCTCATGCCCAAAGGCAAGGGCAGAAAGACCCCCTCCTGGGTCTATGATACATGGACCCCCTTCTGGGGCTAGATCATCATACTCGGCAGGCAGACCCTTGCGGACCTCTGGGACATCAGGCGGACCCTCGCGGACCTCTGGGACATCAGATGGACCCTCGCGGACCTCTGGGACATCAGATGGACCCTCGCGGACCTCTGGGACATCAGATGGACCCTCACGGACCTCTGGAACTTCGGGTGGACCCTCACGGACCTCTGGCATGGCAAGTGATAGTGTACTAAAAGAAATATCAGATTGTTACCTGATAATATGTTTTCCTCTACTCCACCATGGCAGCCAACACCTGTGGGTTATCTCCCTTCTGGGTAGTACTTGGAAAGGAAAAAAAGACATCCGGCCCCTATATAAGGCTCCTCCTCCTGGGCCTCCTTGTCTTCATTTCTCCAGCTTAAATATAAACTCATAGTTATTGCATAACAAATTAACAACACAGGGTCGGGAATATATGCTGCCATGGTGGAGTAGAGGAAAACATATTATCAGGTAACAATCTGATATTTCCTCTACCTCCCCCATGGCAGCCAACACCTGTGGGAGGTACCCGAGCAGTACTATAAGGGTGGGTTACCTCTGATAAACATAAGATAATATATACATATAAATCATATATTATGCATAAAAAGTTTTTTTTTTTTTTTACAAACCCTTGTTAGTTTAAATTGCTGCACTTAGCACTTTCCGTCCGAATTTTGCGTCTGCCGAGGACATAACATCTATTCTGTAGTGCCTCGTAAAGGTGTGAGCCGAAGCCCAACCCGCTGCTTTGCACAAATCTGTAATGGACGCTTCACCTTTTTCTGCCCAAGAAGTGGCTAGTGCTCTTGTAGAGTGCGCCTTTAACCCTGATGGTAAAACTTGGTTATTCATCTTGTACGCCTCTTGAATACAGCACCTGATCCATCTGGCCAGTGTCAATTTTGAGACACCTAATCCTTTTCTACATCCTTCTGATAAAACAAATAAATTCTTTGTTTTCCTGAAGTCCTTTGTTCTCTCTATATACACCCTAAGTGCCCTCACTAGGTCCAATGTGTTCAATCTCTTCTCCTTCTCATTACTCGGGTTCTCACAGAGAGATGGAAGTACTATTTCCTGGTTTACATGGAAATTTGAGACTACCTTTGGTAGAAACTGTGGGTTTGTTCGCAACACCACCTTACTTTCAAAAAAGTTTAGAAATGGCTCTTCCGCCCATAAGGCCTGTAATTCGGACACCCTCCTGGCCGATGTTATGGCCACCAAGAATGCCACCTTCCAGCTCAAGTACTTTAGAGGGACCTCCGTTAGGGGTTCGAAAGGTTTGTCCATTAATGTTTTAAGGACCATATTCAGGTCCCAAGGCGCTAGAGGGTTTTTGAACGTTGGTCTTAACTTCCTGGTTGCTTGTATAAACCTTTTAACATACTTGTTTTCTGCTATGTTCTTATCGAGCATAGCTGCCAGTGCCGAAATCTGTACCTTTATTGTACTCAGAGACAGTCTCTTTTCCAGACCTCCTTGCAAGAATCCCAGAATTCCTGGTATTTCCCCTGGAGGCTGCTGATTTTCCGCACACCAAGAACTGTACTTCTTCCATACCTTATAGTACGATTTTGATGTGGACTCTTTCCTCGCCCTTAGCAGTGTGTTAATCACGGTCCCTGAGAAACCTCTTCTTTTTAAGTTTCTGACCTCAACAGCCACGCCGTCAAGTTCCACGACTCTGGTTGTGGGGACTGAACTTTCCCTTGTATTAACAAGTCTGGCCTTTGTGGTAGTTTCCAGGGCTTGTCTACCGCCATCTGAAGCAATTTCGGAAACCAAGGTCTCCTTGGCCAATACGGTAATATCGCTATCACCGTTGTCTCTTCTTTCTGTATCTTCCTTAGCAATCTTGGTATCATAGGAAGGGGAGGAAAAACGTACGCCAATCCCTTTGGCCATCTGCAAGTCAGGGCATCTATTTGTGATGCTTGATGTTCTTTGAACCTTGAGAAGTACTTCCTGACTTTCTTGTTTTCTCTTGTGGCCATGAGATCCACCTCTGGAAGTCCCCATTTCCCTACTAGGGTTTCGAAGACCTCTTCGTTCAGACTCCATTCTCCTGGGACGCATGTAGTTCTGCTGAGCCCATCTGCCAGGGTGTTGTCCTTCCCTGCCAGAAATACTGCTGACATACTCTGCACGTTGTTTTCGGCCCAGTTTAACAACTTCTCTATTTCCTTCATCATATGTTGGCTCCTTGTGCCTCCTTGCTTGTTTATGTAGGAGACTACTGTGCTGTTGTCCGAACGTATCACCACATCCTTGTTTTTTAGAATGTGGTCGAATTCCTTGCAAGCCAGATATACTGCTCGCATTTCCCTCAAGTTCGAGTGTGCCGTTTGAAACTTGATTGGCCATAATCCTTGCGTCATATGTTGGTCGCATGTCGCTCCCCAACCTGTCTGACTGGCATCTGTCGTTATTACTACTTGTTGTGCCACGGCAAAAGATTTTCCGCTGTCCAATCGGCTTACGTCCGACCACCATCTCAAGTCCTCTTTTGCTCTGCTTCCCAGCACAATCCTTTGTGTTAGGTTCTTGCTGTTTCCATCCCATTGAGACAGGAAACATCTCTGCATTTTCCTCATATGGAACCTGGACCATGGAACAGTCTCTAGTGCTGCCGACATCAGACCTAGTGCTTTCATACACATCTCTGATGAGACTATCGATTTCTTCATCATCGATTTTAAGAAGCTTATTAGCTTCTTTTGCCTCTCCTTGGTTAATTTCACATTCATTAACCTTGTGTCTATTGTCACTCCCAAATAATCTCTTTGGTTTGACGGCACCAGCTTGCTTTTTTGCAAGTTTATCAACCAACCGTGGTCTTTTAGGCACTCCAACACCCTCTGTGTATGGTCGACTGCCTGTTCCCTTGACCTTGCCACGATCAATATGTCGTCCAGATAGGGCCATAACATTATGCCTTGCCTTCTTAGCACTGCTATCACAATTACCAGGACTTTTGTGAATGTTCTTGGGGAGGTTGCCAGTCCAAACGGAAGTGCCGTGAACTGGTAGCTTATTCCGCCGACTGAGAAGCGTAGAAACTTTTGGTGCGCTATGTAAATTGGTACATGGAGGTAGGCATCTTTTAAATCGATGGCTGTCATGAACATATCTTGACCTAGATCTGGTAGGATTGTCTTCACCGCTTCCATTTTGAATGCCCTTACATGAATGAACCGGTTTAATCTTCTTAGATCTAGTATTGTTCTGAACCCTCCCGTCGCTTTTCGCACTACAAAGAAACGGGAGTACCAGCCTTCTCCTACCTGTGATTTTTGTACTTTTACCACCACTTTCTGCTGTATCATGACTTGGAGGCTGGATAGTAAAGCTTCCCTTTCTGCTTTTTCTTTGGGCACCGGTGACTCTGTAAAAAACCTTCCTGGTTTGGTTTTGAACTCTATTTTGTAACCTTTTGTTACCACCTCTCGAACCCATTTGTCCGATGTAGAGTTCTCCCAAACTTTTGCAAAGTGAAGTAGCCTGGCACCCACAGTCTGTGGGCTGGCGTCATTGGGTATTCTGTTTGGAGAAAAACCTGTTTTCTCTTCCCCTTTGGCCACGAAAATTAGATCTTGATGACCAATTTCCTCTTCTGTAGCCTCTACCCGGGCGATAGGCTCTAGCTTCCTTATAGTCTTGAGGCTGGTATTTAAACTTCTTACTAGCAGCACCTTTTCTTGCCGCTCTGTCCTGCGGTAACCATACCGATTTTCCTCCAGAAATTTTCGATATTATCTCATCCAACTGAGCCCCGAATAAGTAGTCACCTTGAAAAGGTAATGTTAGCAACTTGTTTTTGGACTGTACATCCGCAGCCCAGGGTTTGAGCCAAAGTGCTCGTCTCACCACTGCTGCTGTGGCATTTGCCCTTGCCGCTAACCTCAGAGAGTCCATAGAAGCTTCACAAAGAAATTCTATCGCCAGTTGTATGTTTTGCACCCCTTTTAGTATTTCAGATCTCTTGATCCCATCCAGTAAGTCGACTTCCAACTGCTGACACCATCCCCTAAGGACCCTTGATGTTATAGCCATAGATGCCGCTGGCTTTAAGGCTGCTCCCGTGGTTAAGTGCTGTTTTCTTAAACCTAACTCTATTCTCCGCTCCATCGGATCTTTAAAAATGTTTGCATCTTCCAAGGGAAGTGTTGTTTTCTTTGAAATTCTTGCTATTGCTGCATCTACCTTGGGTAATTCTTCCCATGTTGCGACTTGGTCACTCTGGAATGGGTACATTTTATTAATCTTTAAGGGCACTGAGACCTTTTTGTCTGGGAATTTCCATTCTTCTGCGACCGCCTCTTTAAGAGTTTGAGATAATGGAAAACATTTCCCTTTCTTCTTTTTATCTTTGAATAGGAGATCTTGAGGCAGAATGCTCTCCTGTTTATCCTCTATCTCCAGAGACTTATGTATCAACAGTATCAGATTTTCCACCATGTCTGGGTTAAAATCTGAATCTGATTTATCAGCTATCACCTCCTCTTCATCTGCCAGAGCCCCTGCCTCAAACTCCTCTGCTGAGCCTGCAGAACCTTCACTTGACACTGCCCTGCTTCTTTTGCTTGTGGCTTTAACCAGGTCTTCCTTGGTTACAAATGTGTCAGTAAGGGCCACTCTGAGCATGTCCACTAAACCCGTCATCTGGGTTAGGGGTATCTGAGGTGATTTGCATTGCTCACACACACTGCCAATATTATTGTCAGGCAAATCCTTTGTGCACATCAAACATTTAGCCACGTGCATTTTTTTGTGTTTTGCTTTAAGGTCCCCTTTATCCTTGCTGGAATCTGACCTGTAGCCAAAAAAACACATACCGAGTGTTTAGCCAAAAGCCACACTCCCTCCAAATGATACAGGTTTTCACCTGGCTTACAGTTGGCTTACCCCGATTTCTTAACGACTGGCCGTTTATCTTCCTCCATAATGACTTTAATTTGCCTGCTAACAACATATAGAAGTTAGCACCGCCATTGATACTGCCCACTGCGTGTATCCTGCACATGTGCGCCCGCCGTACTCACTTTTAGGCTGGCTGTACTGGGTATAGGTCTGTCCTTCCGGCAACGGCGCGCTTGCAGTAGCACACAGAGACTCCAGCGTCTTCCGTGTGCTGCCGCGTCATACTTATGCGCCGCGCCGCGCCCCCTATGACGTCCGTACGGTCTCACGTACTGATTAACCCGGACCAGGCGCGCACCACTGTAAGCCCTTGTGCCGCCTGAGGACGCCGCCACTTGAGCCCACTCCACTAGGAAGCGGCATGCAGCACCCGAGGTCTGTCATACCTCTGAAGGCCGGCACCACCTTCTCTCCTCCCCGGTGCGCTCTGGGCGTCGGGGATAGTAGTTTCGTCGCTGGGGTAAGCCATCACCTTTCCTGCAGGATTTTTTCTACCTGCTGCTCCACGCACTACCCTGCTGGAAAGGAAAAAAAGACAAGGAGGCCCAGGAGGAGGAGCCTTATATAGGGGCCGGATGTCTTTTTTTCCTTTCCAAGTACTACCCAGAAGGGAGATAACCCACAGGTGTTGGCTGCCATGGGGGAGGTAGAGGAAAGGACATTGCGACTGACAGCCGACACGGCGGCTCTCAATTTATGCTCCATGACATGGGCATTAACGGACTCAGGCCCGGAGGCCACGGAGGCAACAGAATCAGGCCCGGAGGCCACAGACTCAGGCCCGGAGGCAACAGACTCAGGCCCGGAGGCCACGGAGGCCACAGACTCAGGCCCGGAGGCCAGGGCAATAGCGTCCTCAGGCCCGAAGGCCAGGGCAATAACGTCCTCAGGCCCGAAGGCCAGGGCAATAGCGTCCTCAGGCCCGAAGGCCAGGGCAATAGCGTCCTCAGGCCCGGAGGCCAGGGCAATAGCGTCCTCAGGCCCGGAGGCCAGGGCAATAGCGTCCTCAGGCCCGGAGGCCAGGGCAATAGCGTCCTCAGGCCCGGAGGCCAGGGCAATAGCGTCCTCAGGCCCGGAGGCCAGGGCAATAGCGTCCTCAGGCCCGGAGGCCAGGGCAATAGCGTCCTCCTCCTGGGGCTGGACAGAACCCCCTCCTGGGGCTGGACAGACGGGACCCCCTCCTGGGGCTGGACAGACGGAACCCTCTTCAGGGGCTAGACAGACGGAACCCCCTCCTGGGGCTAGACAGACGGAACCCCCTCCTGGGGCTAGACAGACGGAACCCCCTCCTGGGGCTAAAACATCGGGCTCCTTGGCGGGGACCGGATCATCGGGCTCCTTGGCGGGGACCGGATCATCGGGCTCCTTGGCGGGGACCGGATCATCGGGCTCCTTGGCGGGGACCGGATCATCGGGCTCCTTGGCGGGGACCGGATCATCGGGCTCCTTGGCGGGGACCGGATCATCGGGCTCCTTGGCGGGGACCGGATCATGGGGCTCCTTGGCGGAGACCGGAACATCGGACCCTCTGGCGGAGACCGGAACATCGGACCCTCTGGCGGAGACCGGAACATCGGACCCTCTGGCGGAGACCGGAACATCGGACCCTCTGGCGGAGACCGGAACATCGGACCCTCTGGCGGAGACCGGAACATCGGACCCTCTGGCGGAGACCGGAACATCGGACCCTCTGGCTGAGACCGGAACATCGGACTCACTGGCGGAGACCTGGACATCGGACCCACTGCGATATACGACATCGGCAACGACATCGGCCACCTCTCCTGGGAACACACCATCAGCTACGGGATCGTCCACCTCTCCTGGGGGCACACCATCGGCTGAGGCATCGGATGCAGCTTTGGGGAGGTGCACATCGGACACTGCTCCGGAAGCCTGCACCCTCCGATACAAGCCTGCCATAATACGGGCCAGGTCTCTGATCTGATCTTCCAGGCTTTGAGATGGGTTAGGCTCCATAATGACACACAGCAAAGTTCACTGTTCTCCCTCCAGCAAGTCGGTATGGCCAGTTATAATGTTATGATGTTCCAATGGACTGCACGACAAGAAGCAATGATACTTGCTGGAGGAACAGACAAACAAGCGCAGGATGGATAAAACTCACTGCTTTATCAGGTTAAATCAATCAGGAACAGGAATCAAGGTACAGGAATCAAGGTACAGGAATCAAGGTACAGGAATCAAGGTACAGGAATCAAGGTACAGGAATCAAGGTACAGGAATCAAGGTACAGGAATCAAGGTACAGGACAAGGCTCCAAACAACTCCCAAAAACTCCATAACTGGCCCTGAGCTCAGGGCAATTGCAGTTTTTAAACCAGAGCCAACCAATAGCTGCAGCACACAGAGACAGGCCCCTTAATGATCAGAATGTGCTGCAGCTGGGAATGGCACTCTGAGAGCAGCCCAGTCCAGCTAATTACACCAGCTGGAACTGCTCTCAGAGACCACTGCTCTGCAGGCAGAACCCACTAGCAGCACCTCTGGTCACCCACAGGTACTGCCGACAAATAAATCAGCACCTCTGACCACACAGAGGCACTGCAAGGTGAACATAACAGCAGTACCTCTGTGTAACCAGAGGTACCACAGACCAAACAAGATATACATGGCAGTCCTGACAATAGCCCAGTGGTTCCCAAATATTTTTGAATCAAGGCGCCCTACAGCATCATCATTTTTTCAAGGCACCCCAAGGCCAATTGTTTCTAAAGAAATTCAGAAACAGATGTTACATTTAGTAAACTGTGTTTCTCTTTCAATGGTCCTGGTGACACAGCTCAACACTGGGATGTAGGAGGGTCCGAAGGAGCCAGGCACCTATCCTAAAGTTTTAGAGGGTAGGCTCCTCCCCTACTGCATCCCTGGACTCTTCAGTTCGTGTTAGGTGCCCACTGGAGTGGGTGCTATTCTAAAGGGCTGCAGGAGCAGCCGAAGAATTAGAGTAGTTAGGGGATTTTTATTGTTTTATTAACTTTCACCCTAGCTAGGTAGGCACAGTGTGAGGATTCTCATAGTGAATCCTCACACTGCTAGCGCAGCAGGAGCTGACAGAAGCGCGTCCTGTCAGCTCACTGTGCACAGGGGAGACACTGTCTGGTCTCCCTGTGCAGCGCTTATAGCCTTTTCTAAAAGGCTGCCTGGGCTCCGGAGTACCCTGAAACCGGCTCCACATTTAGGTGGGGATCATGGGGGACAGGCGCTCCGTGATGGCGGCGGCCATTTTATGCGGAGCTTACACGCTGAGCTCCTAGATGAGAGGACAGCAGCGTTGTGACAGGCATGTTCCAAGTGATCCCCAGTTGAGGGGGAGACACTGGAACTAGGAAATCCTACCTAAGGAGCGGCTGGCTGGGGGTGGTTGGCGCCAAAAGGTCACGGACCCCGCAGCAGCAGGGACCTGTGGTCTCTTCCTTCACTCTGACTTTGGCGCCTTTCAGAACGCTTGCAGCGGAGCTGAGCTGGCTTACTGATCCTGGCAGAGTGACTTGGATTTCCTGGGCATCGCTTCCCCGCAGTTGAAACCAACAGACAGATAAGTGACTGGGTGCATTGCCTCTGTATAAACGCTTGTACATTGTTTGCACTGTGTATACTGATAGATATACATTTATCACTTGCATCATGTCTGAGCATCAGGCTGTGGTTTTGGGGGAGGGAGCCCTCAGTGCACTGAGCGCGTGCAATGTTTGCACACAAAAGTTTGTACCTGAGCAGATGGCCAAGGGGGGCTTATGTATTACTTGCGCTGATGTGAGACCCATGGGCAGTGAACCCCATAGGGCAGAGCAGATGGAACCTGCGTGGGCCAGGGCCCTAGGCAGGTCAGTAAACGCTTTGGTGCAGCTTTTGGACAGGCAGAGTGATGGGCTGGTAGAATCACAGAGACCTATGCCATCATCTCAGCAGTCGTCCGGCTCCTTGCCTCTTTCCCAGGCAGATCCTGCACTGATTCAGGTGATGCAGGATACTGCTAAAGGGATCAACAGGTTCAGTGAAATGCTGGACAAAATGGATGATGTGGCAGGGACCCCTAGAAGGTCTTATGCTTTAACTACTGTGGTAGATGAAGAGGAAGGAGAGTATACTGACATCCCCTGGGATCAGGGTGATGATTTGGAAGAGAACTCTGCTGCTGGTATAGAGGATCTCATTGTAGCTGTGAAGCAGGCTTTAAAGCTGTCTGTGGAGGATAAGACTCCTGTTAAAGGTGTTTTTAAGCGACAGCGGAAGGAGGCTGTTACTTTTCCTTCAGATGAGGGGTTACAGGAATTGTTAGAAGGGGCTTGGAAAACTCCTGATAAGAGGCTTCAGATGCCTAAGCGATTCCTTAGTCTGTACCCCATGCCAGAGTCTCATGCGGAGCTCTGGGAAAAGGTCCCAGTTGTGGACGCTTCAGTGGCACGTTTGTCCAAGGCTACTGTATTGCCAGTACAGGGCGGTGCAGCTTTTAAAGATTCTGTGGATAAAAAGCTGGAGGGAAACCTCAAAGCTATCTTTGAAGGGGTGGGGTTTACCTTACGGCCCCTTATTGCTTCAGCCTGGGTCTCTAAGGCCATGATAGAGTGGGCTGGTGAATTATGCACCATGCTGCAGGCTGACCCTGGAGCATTACTGCTTGCAGAAAAGATTAAGGCAGCGGCAGAATATGCAGTGGAAGCAGAGGAGGAAGCTATTAAAATGGCAACCAGAGTGTCCACAGTCCCCATTAATGCCAGGAGAGTGCTTTGGCTTAAAGCCTGGGAAGCAGACAATGAGTCCAAGAAGGCTCTGGAAACATTAGCCTTCAAAGGAAAGGTACTCTTTGGTACCGAATTAGAGGAGATTATAAAACAGGCCACGGGCGGCAAAAGTACATTCCTGCCGGCCTCCTCAGCAAAGCAGACGTCCAGATTTTCTGCTTTTAAGCCGTCCTTTCGGCCCTCCCCTAGAGGTGGTGCGTCCTTTCGAGGACAGTCTTTCAGGGGAAGGTTTCAGTCCTCTAGAGGCAAGACACAAAAGTCAAAATTTGGCTCCTTTCACAAGAAGCCTGCCACAAAAGGAGAGGATAAACCCTCTGCATGACTGTCAGGGGCTTCGCCCGACAGTGACAAAAGTGGGGGGGCGTCTCACACTCTTCAGGGACGCTTGGGCTTCTCTAGGCCAGGATGCCTGGGTGTTGGATATTATAACACAGGGTTACAAAATCCCTTGCAGAGGGCCGCCTCCGAAGAGGTTCATCCCCACATCCTTACCAAAGGAGGCACGGCTGCGTACAGCTCTTGTGAGAGCAGCTCACTCCCTTTTGGAAAAAGGGGTGGTTACACCAGTCCCCAGGGCAGAGTGGAAGAAAGGCTTTTACTCCACGCTGTTCCTGGTGCCCAAACCAGACGGGTCTTTCAGACCAATACTAAATTTGAAATCCCTAAATGTTCATTTATGGGTAGACCATTTCAAAATGGAGTCCCTACGGTCAGTACTCCTGAGTCTGGACCAGGGAGAATTTTTGGCGTCCATGGATGTCCAGGACGCATATTTGCACGTTCCTATACACCCGGAGCATCAGACCTTGTTGAGGTTTGCCATAGGAGACCTGCATTTACAATTCCGGGCGTTACCCTTTGGGCTAGCAACCGCGCCAAGGGTATTCACAAAGATAATGTCAGTAATGGCGGCGGTGCTGAGGCTCAGGGGAATCACAGTAATACCCTATTTGGACGATCTCCTGTTCAAAGCAGAGTCAGCAGCCAGGCTGCAGAGTCACTTGGCAGAGGCCATCAGTTTTTTGCAGGCTCACGGCTGGATTTTAAATTTGCAAAAATCTCAGTTGGTACCGTCACAAAGGCTCCAATTCTTGGGAGTCATACTGGACACCCATCTTCATCGGGTATTCCTCCCGGAGGTAAAGGCCAGGGATCTGGTCACCCTAGTCCAGGAGATTCTCAGGGCTCAGAGCATTTCAGTATGGAGGTGCCTCAAGCTCCTGGGGAAGATGGTGGCGTCATTCGAGACGCTTCAATTTGCCAGGTTCCACTCTCGGAGGTTCCAATGGAACATTTTGTCAGCCTGGTCAGGAAACACTTTGACCATGAAATCCGAGATGATAGTGCTGTCTTCGGACACCCGAGAATCCTTGAAATGGTGGACAGAAGTAGATTCCCTTCAGTGGGGTCGGTCATTACAGACCTGGGACTGGTTGATAGTAACTACCGACGCCAGTCTCAGGGGCTGGGGGGCAATAGTCCTGGATCTCAGGCTTCAGGGCCTGTGGACGGCAGAGGAATCAGCGTTACCAATCAACATCTTGGAGCTGAGAGCTGTCTGGAAAGTGATTTCCTTGGCGGGAGACAGGTTACAAAACCTCCCTTTGAGGATTCAGACCGACAATGCCACAGCTGTGGCGTATCTGAATCACCAGGGAGGTACACGCAGCAGATTGGCCATGTGGGAGGTATCCAGAATCTTCCTATGGGCGGAACAGAATGTTCCAGCTGTATCGGCTATATTCATCCCAGGAATAGAGAATATAGAAGCCGACTTCCTGAGCAGGGAGGAGCTCAAGGAAGGGGAATGGAGCTTACACCCTCAGGTGTTTCAACAAATCACTTCGATGTGGGGAACTCCGGATGTGGACCTGATGGCATCCAGGATCAACCGTCAAGTGCCCAGGTTCTATGCCAGAACAAGGGATCCACTAGCGGAGGCAGTGGATGCCATGACTATTCACTGGCAGGGAGATCTCCTTTATGCATTCCCACCAGTACCAATGTTACCGAGACTTCTGAAGAAAATACAGGGGCAGAAGGTTCCAGTGATCTTAGTGGCCCCAGATTGGCCAAGGAGATCCTGGTACTCGAGGCTTCAGAGGTTGTCTGTGGACTCATGGCGTCTACCTCTGAGACCAGACCTTCTAAGACAAGGCCCATTCAATCACCTGGATTCAGATCGATTGATTTTGACGGCCTGGCTATTGAAACCACCATTTTGAAAAGAAAAGGGTTTTCTGAGGCAGTAGTACAGACGATGATAAAAGCCAGAAAAGCTGTATCTTCGGCAAATTATTATAGAGTCTGGAAGACTTACATTCGATGGTGTGAGAGAAGAAAGGCTCATACATCTCATTTTAAGCTATCAAGAATGATGGAATTTTTACAAGATGGTTTTTCATCGGGCCTAAGCCTTCAGTCACTGAAGGTGCAGATTTCGGCCTTGTCCATCTATTTCCAGAAAAAGATAGCCATTTTCCCGGAAATTCAAACCTTTTTACAAGGAGTATCCAGGTTGAAACCTCCATACAAGCAACCAGTAGCACCTTGGGATCTTTCACTGGTTTTGGAATGCCTTCAAAAGGCACCTTTTGAACCTTTAAGGTCGGCTGACTTTAAGTTTCTCACGTGGAAGCTAGTGTTTTTGTTAGCAGTAGCATCTGCTAAAAGAGTTTCAGAATTGGGAGCTTTGTCATGTAAATCTCCCTTCTTAATTTTTCATGATGACAGGGCTGTTTTAAGAACAGTGCCTCAGTTTTTACCGAAGGTGGTATCTACCTTCCATTTAAATCAGGAGATAGTTCTACCTGTGTTTCAACCCCCAGAGGGTTCTAAGAAAAGGGACAAGTTGAGAACTTTGGATGTTGTGCGTGCCTTACGCATATATGTGGACAGAGTGAAGAGTGTCAGGAAGACTGACACATTGTTGGTATTGTATGACGTACACAAAATTGGTTGGCCTGCATCTAAGCAGACTATTGCTAGGTGGTTGCGGTCTGTGATAGCCTTTGCATACACCAAAGTGGGTAGACCAGTACCGGCCAAAATAAATGCGCATACCACCAGGTCAGTTGCCACCTCTTGGGCGGTTCGACATGGGGCCACAGCTGAGCAGGTTTGCAGAGCTGCCACTTGGTCATCTGTTCACACATTTGCCAAATTCTATAGATTCCATGAGTTCGCGTCGGAGGACGCATCATTCGGGCGAGCAGTGCTGAGAGCTGCAGACCTGAGCGTACCCTCCCAAAGGACCGGCTCTGGAACGTCCCAGTGTTGAGCTGTGTCACCAGGACCATTGAAAGAGAAAAAGGGATTTTTGTAAGAACTTACCGTTCGAATCCCTTTCTCTGATATGGTCCTGGTGACACAGCGATCCCTCCCTTACGCTCAGTAAGTATGCCAGAAGTTTCATGATGTTCATGTTAAAATGGTTAAAAGTTAACAGTTTTCTGTTATAAAATGTGCATATAATATGTGCAGGCGTTTGTACTGAGTTATGTATTCCAGTGGCTTTGAAAGATTGAACTGAAGAGTCCAGGGATGCAGTAGGGGAGGAGCCTACCCTCTAAAACTTTAGGATAGGTGCCTGGCTCCTTCGGACCCTCCTACATCCCAGTGTTGAGCTGTGTCACCAGGACCATATCAGAGAAAGGGATTCGAACGGTAAGTTCTTACAAAAATCCCTTTTTATATATCATCCTAGGGTCAGATCGATGGTGAGGGACAGCCACCAGCACTGGTTTTGCCTGTTCCATTGACCATAAATAATTTTTATTGGTTCTGGACCGCCAAGGCATCCCTGTAAGTGTCCTGAGGCATCATAGGGTGCAACGGCACACAGATTGGGAACAACTGCATATTTGATGGTGTAAAATCTTAGAGGTGTCTTCCATAGAAGCCCACAATAGGCTTTATTGGTGTATTGCTTTGACATGTTTGAATAGGAACCAACTTTAAACATAAAATAACATGTAAGACATATAAAGGGCCTAATTCAGAGTTGTAGGGTACCGCAGTTGCATTTGTAATTTTTCTGGGCTATGGAGCTGCTAATGAAATGAGACGCCCACTGGAGTAATCGCAACTCATTCACAATATGCATACACATTTGCAGCCCATATGCAACAATGTGTAATATCAACTGCACAAGTAGGTATATGGCGTCGCAGACTGGATGTGGCAGTAGTGATGCAGATGAAGGTTCTCTGTGTAGATGTCCACAGTTGATATGTCCACAGTTGATATTATAGTCACCCTAAAAATGGCCATGACACATCCACGTTTATATTCCCCTACTCCCCCATTACCTCCTAAAAACAGTTACTTCCTGTATATCACTGTGTGATTATATCCTCACTTCGACCGCGATCATAAAGGAACCTGTGCAGTGCATTCATAAAGGAATGATCATAAAGGAACCATCTGAGTGCATTCAGTCAGCTAATAATCGTTCAATTGCAAAAACATCAGCATAGCATACAACTCTGAATTAGGCCCAAAATAAATACTTCTAGGGGTGCCCTAACTGAGTAAGATTAAGGGGGGGATCTAATTAGCCTTACTGTTTGCTGCACAGCGAATAGCTGTGTGTTTCACACTGGTAGCTATTTAAAAAAAAAAAAAGTGGTAAACACAGGTTAAATACACACTACCCCATTGATTCTATGAAAAATGTGGAACCCCTGCATGTTAAACCCCAGAGGGTGCCTTTTTATCATGGACTGTTCCTGAAACTGGGCGTAAAGGGCTGTACACATGGGCTGCAGCTGGGCGATTTTGACTAAACAATATGTTTAGTCAAAATCACCCAGTCCTTGCCGGAGATAAGCCGGTGGCAATCCGCAGCAGCAGCCCGTGCATACAGCTGAATGGACACTGTGTCATCTAGCAAGAATATTATTGCCTGCAGTGTCTATTCAGACGTGCGAAAGTGATGCTGCGGGGCCGCGCAATGCTATCGCCAGCTGTGTACACACAGGTGATTCAAGGAAACGTTCTAAGTGATTTTGATGATGTAGTCAAAATCGCTGGTACTCTTTACCTAGCACGGCGCCCATCGCGGTCATCGAATGCACTTAAAAATCGGGTGCGACGCGATGCCCGCGATTTCCCATAGGGACCAATGTTAAATTTCTCAATTGACCCGATTTTTCTGTTCAATGCCTCAATTGACACGATTTTTCCATAGGAATCAATGTTAAATGGCCCACAGAGGCCAGATAGCCACCCTGAAGTGTGAAATGGCCCCCACAATTGTTAACGCCACCCCACGATCAACGTGAACCCGAAGCGTGGTGAGCGCAGCGAGCCCGCGAGGGGCGGCGGTACGCGTCCTACGACCTTTTCATACCCCCACTATCCACGTCGGCGTGGAGTTGAGAATAGAATAGTGTGGCGAGCGCAGCGAGCCACCGAGCCCGAAGCGTGGCGAGGGGACGAGGATACCTGTGAAGCCCGCGAAGGGACGCGTTTACCTGTGAAGGTATCCGCGTCCCCTCGCCACGCTTCGGGCTCGGTGGCTCGCTGCGCTCACCACACTATTCTATTCTCAACTCCACGCCGACGTGGATAGTGGGGGTATGAAAAGGTCGTAGGACGCGTACCGCCGCCCCTCGCGGGCTCGCTGCGCTCGCCACGCTTCGGGTTGACGTTGATCGTGGGGTGGCGTTAACAATTGTGGGGGCCATTTCACACTTCAGGGTGCCTATTTGGCCTCTGTGGGCCATTTAACATTGTTTCCTATGGAAAAATCGTGTCAATTGAGGCATTGAACAGTAAAATCGGGTCAATTGAGAAATTTAACATTGTTCCCTATGGGAAATCGCGGGCATCGCGTCGGTCGCGTCGCACCCGATTTTTAGTGCATTCAATGGCCGCGATGCCCGTGATTTTTTTACCTGCGATGCCCACGATCAAAATCGTGGGCGCCGTGCTAGGTAAAGAGTACCAAATCGCTTAAAAAATCGCCCCCTGTGTACACGGCTTAATTCTTCCTCTTTTGTTTAACATGCAGGATAAACACCACTAGTTAAATCGGTGGCTGTGGGTACTAAGCCTCAGCTCATTGTATTCCCACTCATAATTATGTGAAAATGTATTTTTTGCAGTTGGCCTGTCTGTGTATTAAAGGACTCAAGTCAAATTTCCACAATAGCAAAGCAATCAAATTAAAACGCAAACAAGCAGCCCCCAATTTATCTGCCCTAGTTAGAGACACATTTGTATTTTAGTGTTAAATATATAAATGCCACTTTGTATCTATTTGCCTTACTTTGTACATCATATATGAGCTCTGAATATGTGTGACATTTTATAGTAACTCAGTTCATGATTGTGGAGTATTGAATGAGATTATTCTCCAGGCTTATTGGTTACCTGAGAAACTGCATTCTCCTTATCCAGATTATCATAATGAATGTTAGAGATTGGGATGTAATCATTCCTTTTCCCAAATGTGGGGACATGGTAGATAGTGTGCCAGTAAGTTATCTTCTGGAATATTCATAGATGGGCTAAATATACAAAATATACCAAAAATATACATTAAGGAATGTTGCAGGAAATCTCATAATTTACTTTATTCAATCAAATAAAAAAACGAACATAAATAGAGTATATATTAAAATGCCCACTTACATAGGCAAATGCAGGGGGTGTTGCTGGTTTCTCTCAAATTATGACCATAACAATGGTACTGTATATAAGATGATAACTAGAGCCGCCACCGTTTAATGGACAGATCGGACGTGCTGTACCTGCCCAGTGGTAGCAGCTTCTTCCACCAAGTTTGCTGCGTGTGTGGATCTGAGTCCTCAATCATTACATTGGACCAAAGAGTAGCTAATAGGAAGAAGAGACAGAAGCCTTACCATGAGGTGGGAGAATGTGTGCTTAGAAAATGCAGTACTGATTTTATTATGTTTGTGTATTTATTTATTTATGGTATGTTTAATCTTTTCCTGCCCGCTTATTTATATTATTGAAATGTTTGATACAGCCTATATTATTGACAATCTATAATGTTAAATACTATTTCATACAGTATCTAGTGTACAAAATGTTTACATAAATGTACAGGGTGGATACTAGATTCTTCTACTGCTCACTCTTAAGGTCCATACACACTGGGCGACTATGCTGCGGGGAAAACCTCTCAGTGCATACACACTGAGCGGCTTTCCCCCTGCCTGGCGCCGATGGAGGGGGGCGTTACATAGTGCAGAACTATGCAAAGCCGTCCTCAACGCCTCTCATCTGCTGGTATTACCAGCAGATGAGCGGCTTTCCCGGTGATGATGCGGGAGCGCGCAGCAGCGCTCACCGCTCATCGCCAGGGCATACACACTGGGTGGCTTTGAGTCGCCCAGTGTGTATGGGCCTTGACTTCTGTAATTGTCCAATGTTCCGTAGAGTATATAAACTGCTTTTGGTAACCCTCCTCAAGAAATCCTGCATTTGCCACTGACCCACCCAGGGTGCTAAAATACCAGATACAGCCCCGCATATTATAATGCTTTTCACAAGGTTTGCCTGCAACTTTCTGCTTGAATAGGGCTCATGAGGTATGAATGCTTGCTGAACACTGCTAAAGCCTTTCTCATTATGATGGCACAAACTTTTAGGTTACTGTTGAATGCTATGACACATTAAATATATGACATTGAATAAATATACTGCCAAATCACCATTGTCATACTGTACACAATAGTAAAGCAATCTCTTATAACCCACTGTAGGCTACCAGCAGAGGTTCCCAGCATGAACGTGTTAGAAGAAGAACTTACCTGGCTGCAAAACTACTTGCCATCCCTCAATTCTCCTATAGTTCTATGCCACAATGACTTATTATGTAAAAATGTAATCTACAGTGAAGAAGAAGGTGAGTAAAAGTTGTGATAAAAGTAGTTGCAGCAAAAAAGTTTACCAATACTTAAGGGGGTTCTTTCTTCTCAGGTTATGTCCGGTTTATTGACTATGAATATGCTGGCTACAATTACCAGGCCTATGACATTGCAAATCATTTCAACGAATTTGCAGGTAACTATCTGCACAAAGTACTCCATGTGCATTATAGTGTATTAAAACCCATTTACCTACTTTTAACTACTGCTATACCACCTCACTATTACCCCATAGCACCTGTTTTCTTCCCCTCCTCACAACCTACAGAACCCTACTTTTTATAACAGTCACTTAGGGTAAACGATACGTGTCCTACAATACGGTAGCCAGTATGTTGTTAGTATTGTACCAGGCTGCACCATGTACAATTAGGTCCGGCATGCTCCATAAAAATCTGCCTATGTCTTAAATTGTGTAGGAGGAATGGCACAACTCTTTAACAAGAAAGACATAGTGCGCCCCCCCCCCTCCCCCCCCCCCCCTCCCCCCCCCCCTTAATTTAGCTCATAGGACATGCTAAAGATTTGTTTACAGTGAACATTTGTCTATAACTTAATCTCTACTTTGGACAATAAATTAATAAAAAAATGTAAAATACCATGTCGGGTTCTCAAAAATAAGACTTTAGTACTGTATCCATTATGCTCTCTATAATATTTAATTATTTACTTTAGCATGGTTTTCTACTACGGTTACAGGGCCTTATTCTGGTTCACGCTTAGAGGCAATTCCTTCTCAAGTGGACAAAACCATGTGCACTGCAGGTGGGGCAGATGTAATATGTGCAGAGAGAATTAGATTTGGGTGTGGTTTTTCTTCAAAGTGAGATCTATATTGCAGTGTAGAAATAAAACAGTTAGTATTTTCCCTGCACAGAAACAAAATAACTCACCCAAATCTAATTCTTACATCTGCCCCACCTGCAGTGCACATGGTTTTGTCCATTTTAGAAGGAATTTGCCTCTAAGAGTGAACCAGAATAAGGCCCACTGTGCAGGTAGCAATTGCTTTTGGTACAATTCAACATTACAGATTTTTTTTTAATTGTGCTACTATTGTCATTTTAGTCAAAAGTCCTCCCTGGGAACACAGTGAAAATCCACAATAGATATAGGGCAGGTTACAGTAGCAATGTTGCACTTTCTTTTAATTTAATTGAAATATATTTTTTCAATGCCTGGATTTATTTTGATCATTTCTTTTTACTTTTTTTCTTTCCCATGCTCTGGCAGCCCTGCTGGCATGTAGTTTGTACAAGTGCCAGAATATCCAAACTGTTTAAAAGGGCTTGCTGGGATAGTACCGCATAAAAAAATGTTGAATCTTTCATTTTAAATTGTATTCCACTAACACCCACTGCACACGTGTTGGGTGCATTTTTTTGTGACTCAGACTGTGTCTCACTATAACAGGGCGGGGGATTTAGAAAACTCTGCATTTTCCTTTTACACTGTGGCATGTCATAGCCTAATGCTGTTAAGCTGGGTGCACACTATACGATTTGCGTCACCGTCGATAGCATTAGCGATATTGGTGGTGCCTCTGGACGAACGTTCAACGGGTGTTTTACGATATTGAATAATATCGTTGTCGATATCCTTCAATGACGTCACCTGTCCCCCGGCTGAACATATTCAGATAATAGAGACGGTCATTAACGACGCGAGAACGTGCATCCTATTGTAAGTACACACTAGAGCAGGCATGTCTAACGTTGGCCCTCCAGATGTTGTGAAACTACACATCCCAGCATGCTTTGCCACAGTTTTGCTATTAGAGAATGCTAAAACTATTGCAAAGCATGCTGGGATGTGTAGTTTCACAACATCTGGAGGGCTAATGTTGGACATGCCTGCACTAGAGTATATGCACGGTAAATCGTTTACAGAATTAGCATAGTGTGTACCCGGCTATAGACTCCCTGCCTGATGCAAGTCCAGACTATGAGCACATGGGTTTGCATCACTGTTTTTGGGGAAGGTGGGGTGCAGCTGTTTTTAGAAAAGAATTTGTTTTTTAAATATCATCATCAAATTCATGGGTCTCGGGTTGTGACATCACAATATAATTTGCTAAAAAAAACTCATCTTGATGCAATTTATACATATCTTCATATCCCTTTATGTACTAACTAGTGTTTAACTGAGGCTTTGCTTGCGTGGATGTTTGTTATTGCTCAGTGGAATTCATATGTGCCGAGTGTAAAGGTTTATCCTTTATTGCTCCTCTCCCTGATGTCACATCCAGATAATGCATACCTTACTTTCTTTCTAGGTCATTAATCTATACAATAGTGAAAATGTGATCCAAATTATCCAGTAGTATTTCGGTGAGGCCAGATCTTTGAAGGGTAATGCTACAGCCAAAGGGACCAATATAAACATGTCCCCCAGCTGTGGCATTACCTTATAGACTAGTGGTACCTGGTGCTAGTTTCAAAAATACTAGCACCGGAAAAAAAAAATCCATTTTTTTTCCAAGAGCCCGGTGCTGGTTCTTTAAAAACAGGAGGAACTCACACAATTTTCTCCCTGTATTTTTAGAACAAGCAGCAGCTCAAAGAGCCCAGGGTAGGTAATTCTTAGGAGGGGAGGCCCAACAATTTTCCTTTCCACATTTTTAACTCTTCCTTTTTCTTTTAACACTGAGGGCAAGATGTATCAAGTTTCGAAAAGTGATAAAGTGGAGAGTGATAAATGTGTTCCCTATATAAATAACATAATAATAATAAAATCAACCAGTCAATTAGCTCCTAACTTCCCTTTTTTTTGTTTATCACTCTCCACTTTATCACTTTTTGAAGCTTGATACATCTGGCCCAGAAGCACCACACGGATCAGTCAGACTTCATGGGTAATATGTAATAGGATGCGATTGTTTAGTCATCAATTAAAATCGCACCAATTTGCCCATGTCACATGTGCGATTTTCGGCTGAGTTTTTAGTAATAGTAATGTGTGATTGTTTTAGTAACTGTGTGTAGTTTTTGAAATTTGAAAAAAATAGCTTGGGGTGTCCTGTCCCCCCTTGAGCATAGCCAGCCCTCTTTGAGCCAGTCCTGGTTTGAGAAATACGGGGGACCAAAAATGTAGGGGTCTCCCATATTTTGGAACCAGCACCAGTCTTCAACAGCCAGCAGGGTCAACTTTGTGGGTGACCCCAATTAACATTGCGGTCAGGGAGATTAGATGGTTCATCATAGGACTCCACGTTAAAGTCCTAACATGGCCTCCTATGATGAGAACTGCCCATAGACTGCTCTCTGACTGATGGTACAATTTATACCCCTGTAACTGAATGTACCAGGGAATACTAACTGTGAAGACATCAGTTGGACAGCAGTCTAATTTTGTTTTTAATTTCTGATCACCATTGTAGCCACATCATATGATATGGTTTAATGCTTCGATACCAAACAGATTTATTTATCCTATGGTATATTCCACACCTTGTTGTTTACCATCAATAAATTATCCAATTTGATCCTTGGTTACCCCTGAAGAAGTCCCCATGGGACGAAACGCGTAGGGTTATTTCAAGCAATGTTGGACAAATGTTGGATCAAGTATTGAAATTTTATGTGAAACCATCTATTGGAAGAAATATTTTATACTGTTGTTCAGAATAAACACTTTTTACCATTGTATTTTTTCGGATGAAACTCTAAATAGCGCACTTCTATACCCTTCTTCTGGAATGTGATCTTTTAAGATAAAGGTTTTTTTTTTTTTTTTTTGGTGTAAAAAAAATCAGTAAATTTATTCTGTGAAGGGGCAAGCTATTTTTATTCATGTTCTTGCAGCACATGAATATATATGACATTTAAAAAATATTTTTTATACATATTAGTCAGCAGGGGGCGGGAAGCCGCTCATTAGATATTCACTGCACACTGGACCCGCTCATTACATATACATGAGCGGGACCAGTGCAGTGGCTCCCTCCACCTGGTCCCATGCCAGCTCTCCCGGGGGCAGCTTGTGCTGCCTGTGTCCCCAGAAGCCCTCCTTCTCCCCCACACATTCTGGGGCAGGCAGGTAGGCTTCCATCTCCCTGCCTGCCGCCGCCCCCCCGGCTCTCTGCGGCAAATATCGCTGTCAGGGGCAGTGAGCCCCTGCGGAGTTGAATAGGATGAGAGGAAGGGCTGGCAGCGAATGCTCCAGCCCCCTGGAACCCTGCGAATGTGCAGTGAATCCTAAACCGGATTGGCTGCACATAGCGATAATGCTCATTGAATACCTGCCATAGAATTTGATGGCAGATAAGAACCACTTGGCCCATCTAGTCTGCCCGTTTTAAAGGGCTACTACCTAAATTAGTGGCACTGCAGAGGTAAGTGATTATTCTATACCCTCTGCCTACATTTCTAGGTGTGAGTGAGCCAGATTATCGGTTGTTCCCTGACAGACAGACACAACTAGAGTGGCTGCGCCATTACTTGTGTTCCTGCAGAGAGCTGAAACAAGAGGAAGAGGAGATACAAGACAAGGAAGTGGAAGATCTCTATGTTCAAGTTAATCAGTTTGTACTGGTGAGTTGGTGAAAATGTGTACAATAGTAAATATAATTAACTACATTGCTATGTTTCACTTACATGAGATGTATAGTACAGGTATTAAATAGCAACTACATTATTTACGAGGCTGGATTTAAAAGTAACGCCTCCACGTATATAGATTTTTTATTTGTGAACGCATTTCATCACTTTTTTTTGTACATGATAACTCTGTCTATGTAGTGCACTATTCACTTTTCAACGTAGCCTCCATTCCTCTCCACACATGTGTGCCAATTGAGGAGTAAGGCAAACCTGTCGGGGAAGAAAGCTGGTGGTTGTTGTCCACACCAGGACTGATCGGAAGCTTTCACCTCGTTGTCAGAGTTGAAGTGTTGACCCTTAAGGTGCTCTTTCATCTTTGGGAAGAGGTGAAAGTCACAGGGCACAAGTTCGGGGTTGTACGATGGATGTGACAGAACCTTCTTGAATTGCAGGCGGTACAATCCTCTTCCCAAAGATGAAAGAGCACCTTAAGGGTCAACACTTCAACTCTGATGACGAGGTGAAAGCTGCCTTTCGGTCCTGGTGTTGACAACAACCACCAGCTTTCTTCTCAAATGGATTTGCCCAACTTGTCAAGCGTGGGCGCACGTGTGGAAAGGAATGGGGACTACGTTGAAAAGTTAACAACAAAAGACAACAAGAAACCCTTCTGGGACAATTTTTTAGACCACAATACAATGTTAATGTGATGTCATAAAAAAAGGGAGACCCCCCGTACAAGACACCATACTTTAACTCTTTGAGAACCAAGTGAATTTATCAAAATACGTGTGAAAATTGCCAAGCAAACATTTTTGTTCATCATAATGACCTATAATTCTTACCTTATATAGGAAATATAATTTTTTACACAACATTTTTTTATTTAAATTTACATAACAAATGTGAACAACACTGGCATTTTTAGCAGATATTTTGCACCTCTCTCTCCCAGAGATGTTAATAAAAGTCTTCACCCCCACATCATCCATAAACATTCTTCCACCTGACCCCTCCTTCCCTGGGAGAGGTAAGAGAAACAAATCTTCCAAATCCAGCCATACCCATACATTCCCAACCACACCTTGTGCATTCTAACTTTTTTCTTGAAACAAAAGCTACCAACCTCCTATCATACACTACCTTACCCCCTTCACACTCTCTTCAATGCATCCTTACATATGTGTAATACTCTCCCATAACCAAAAACAAATCCCTTCTCCACACTATACCTCCATACTTTAAGTCTACCTCTACTATTCCCACAAGATGCTCAACGACACACCAGTCACTCTCCCATTCCAACAACCTCATACTTTGCCAACATTAAATCGCAGCACCATTAAAAAGCTATGGCATCAAGCTGCATGTAAACCATTATAAACCAAAATCCTTAAAATACCAATCGTGAAGGAAAGAGAAGCCATTAAGAACAGAGGAAGGGAAGATCACCCACGACCCATTCAGATGGTGCCAAAGATGACTCCAACAGATCGCATCTAATGTCCCCTTCTCTGTCTCCAACATCACTTTCACCTTGTGCAGGATCAAAACCGCCACCTCTCTATAGAGGAGGACTTTTCCTCTCAGAGACATGTGACACACGCATTCCATGCGTGGAACCTAACCATTAAGCTAACTACATAAATTGTTCATAAATTTAATTCTTCATCCCACTTTATTGCTCCTTAAGCCGACCAAAAGTAACTTAGCCCCAAAAGTATGGGAATGCCCAAAGCTTCTGGCACTGCTTCATAAACTTTCCATTAAAGGGACACTCACACAAGAAGTGGTCCATAGTCTCCACCTCCCCTAGACATTGGACAATAGCAATCATTGGCACTATTAAAAATGGAAGGTTCTCATTAACATAAAGCCTCCCTTGGAAAGAGAGCCAGGCAATGTCCCTACATTTCAGAAGGATACTTTGCAAATTTAGAAACCAACCACTTCAAACAAACACCACCCGGGGAATCTTTCAGAGCCAATGAAACATGGAAATTGGATTGCAAGATTCTCTTCCCGAACCCTTTTGTAGACATCGGTACTTGTGAGTTATCTGGACGCCCGATTTTTTGATTGTATGCCTTAAGTTAAGGCATACAATCAGATACGATGCGATGCGATATCGCATCGCATCGCATCGCATGCGACCATCGGATGCGATGACCCGATTTTTCCATAGGAATCAATGTTAAAATGATTCCTATGGAAAAAGGGGTCCTTTTCATACCCCTACTATCCAAGTGGGCATGGAGTTGGATATAAACCTGTGGCGAGCGTAGCGAGCCACCGAGCCCGAAGCGTGGCGAGCGAAGCGAGCCCCGCGAGGGGACGGTATTCCGTGTCCCCTCGCGGGGCTCGCTACGCTCGCCACGCTTCGGGCTCGGTGGCTCGCTACGCTCGCCACAGGTTTATATCCAACTCCATGCCCACTTGGATAGTAGGGGTATGAAAAGGACCCCTTTTTCCCATTGAATTCCATGTTAAAATGGACTCAGTCCATTTTAACATTGATTCCTATGGAAAAATCGGGTCATCGCATCGCATCACATCGCATCCGATGGTCGCATGCGATGCGATGCGATGTGCCCGATCCGACCCGATTTTGAAATCGGGCGTCCGGATAACTCACAAGTACCTAGACATCTTACATCACCCACTCTCCATCGCAATTTTACCTTCAGGTACTGAATCACGTAGATCTAGAGGTAGCCACCCCTGGCCTGGAGACTTTTCTCTTGACCCTCCTCTATACATGCCCATATGAAAGGGATCACCCATTCCCTGAAACCATCTACCCACCGAGGGAGAGTCCCCAAGAAGAGACTTTGACTTTAAAAAGTTGTTAACAAAAAAGATTTTAGTCCCAGGTGCAAACAGCAATGCACATGGCTCTGAACTTGGCCATAACAATGCTCAAATGCTCCTTGTGCCGGCTCCTCCTTAGCAATCAATGGTAATGATGCACATGATATTGATACATTGCGCAGAGGCGGCAAGGACAGCAGTACTGGTAAATGCAGGGAATCGGGACATCTGTCAGAATGAACTTAGGTCTACAGTCATTAGGTCGACCCCACTAGGTCGACTGGCAGGAAGGTCGACCTGACTTAAGGTCGACATGGGCCAAGGTCGACATGACTTAAGGTCGAATTTGCATAAAGGTCGACATGAGGAAGGTCGACTGGTCATAAGGTCGACATGGGTTTTTCACTGTTTTTTTATCCGAATGTCGACACAGTCGACATGGACACAGTTGGCAATGAGAATCGGACCCTCGCTTCGCTCGCTAATCTTTCGGGCACACTATTTTATTCTCCCACCACGCCCTAGTGGATGGTAGGGCATGAAATACCGCCTGTCGGCACATGTCGGCTCAAAAAACAGTGAAAAACCCATGTCGACCTTATGACCAGTCGACCTTCCTCATGTCGACCTTTATGCAAATTCGACCTTAAGTCATGTCGACCTTGGCCCATGACGACCTTAAGTCAGGTCGACCTTCCTGCCAGTCGACCTAGTGGGGTCGACCTAATGACTGTAGACCTAAGTTCATTCTAATAGATGACCGCATCCCAAATGCAGTGGGGTATGAGTCACAATGTCGACTGTATAAAGGTCGACATACATTAGGTCGCCCACTAAAGGTCGACAGGGCTTAGGTCGACTCATGAAATAGGTCGACAGGGCTAAGGTCAACCGGGTCGGAAGGTTGACACAAACATTAGGTCGACAATGGGAAGGTCCACATGAGTTTTTCACTTTTTTTTTTCCCGAATTTGGCCGTAAATCCACATGGACACCATATCAGTGTACTACGTCCCCTCGTCTAGCTCCCCGCGCTCACCATGCTTCTCCCTCCACACCCTAGTGGATGGTAGGGTATGGAATACTGCCTGTCGGCACAAGTCCGCTCCATAAAAAAGTTAAAAAGTCATGTCAACCTTTTGACTGTCGACCACTAAATGTTTTCTTATTAGTTTTCATGACTATAGATAGTATAGTATTTTTTTTTAAATGTCTTAGCAGATAATACTGATGTGATATGATAATCGCATTCTGATTACGAATGGGCTATGCTCTACAGTTAATAATGGAAAATAATAAATAGGTATAAAAGTTATTGGAAGTCACATTGTGTATAAAGTTTATTGCATGCTAATTGCATTGATTCCAAAATATAAAACTTGAATAAAACAATTAGTAAAAAATTGCAAAGTGTATGCATCCTTTGAAGTTTTTAAAAATAATATATTCATGTTCTCACACTGGCAGTTATTAATGGTTGTCAGATACGTGTCACTGAATTGAAACAGGAAATTAAAATAAAAAGAATTAAAAAGGTCAGCAAAAACAAATTCACATAACACTGTTGTTTGTAAGTGAGGGGGTGTGAGGTGAGGTTTCCATGGTGTTACTGCACAGTTGAACACTGTTATTTGGCTGGGCAATGACCAAAAAAGTTCAGCATGTTCCTGCTTTAAACACTGAATGACGGGGAAAAGGAGCGTTCAGAAAGTGACCCGACCTTTCATACGCTGACAGTGACAAGTGAGAGTACTTAGAGGAAAACAAATGCAAAATATTTAGCAGCTGAACTAAAAATGCTGTATTTGTCCATACACTTTAAAAGAAGCAGTTTCACAAAAAAAAAATCTATCTAACATTAACCCTCTACAACTATTAAGCTGTGTACACACGGGGGCGATTTCAGCATATATGGCTGGCAATATGGTCGCTGAGCGGCCATATTGCCAGCGATTGGAGTGTGCACCGGCGATAACTCGCCGGGTGCGTGCTCCCGTTTTTTGACCCCCTTATGATCGCTGGTCGCAGTCTGGTTTAAATTAATTGCAATTTTTGGTACTTGTGTATTATCACGGCGCCCCCGATATTTAGTCGCACGATTTTTGATCGAATCGCATGTATGAACCCGAAGCGTGGCGAGCGCAGCGGTACGCGTCCTCCGACCTTTTCATACCCCCACTATCCACGTCAGCGTGGAGTTGATTTTATATAGTGTGGCGAGCGCAGCGAGCCACCTAGCGTGAAGTGTGGCGAGCGGACGCATATACCTGTGAAGTAATGCGCGTCCCCTCGCGGGGCGCGCTGCGCTCGCCACGCTTCGGGCTCGCCACACTGTATAAAATCAACTCCACGCCGACGTGGATAGTGGGGGTATGACAAGGTCGGAGGACGCGTACCGCCGCCGCTCGCCACGCTTCAGGTTCACGTTAATACTCTTTAAAAAGAGAAAGGCCCCACTTCATCCCATCCCTTCAAAGGTCCAAAGGGCCGATAAAGGGAAAAGGGAACATTCAATTCCACCCATGCCAAAGCTCAGATGGACTGCCTCTTTTCCCCAAGGGTTGGCCAAAACTTCCCCATGGCAATGGATTCTTCAGCTCTCCCCAGGAGAGAGCAGCCCATAAGGGTCCTGCCCCTATGTCTGCACAGATTCTGATGATATAATTAACGATATTGACCGCACACACTGGCTGATATCATTCATGTGACATCACCCACCTCCCCGCTCCGTACATGCAGTTGCTGATGATATTTTCAGATTATACTGCATGTACAGACAACAGGGGGAGTGGTTAACGATTAACGATATTGACCGCACACACTGGCTGATATCATTCATGTGACATCACCCACCTCCCCGCTCCATACATGCAGTTGCTGATGATATTTTCAGATTATACTGCATGTACAGACAACAGGGGGAGTGGTTAACGATTAACGATATTGACTGCACACACTGGATGATTTAAATGTGATATCGTCCAGATTAGTGACTATATATCGCACAGCCTAAAGGTTATGAAAGATAGGAGATGTATCTGCCACTAATGTGCCCATGGTGAAGTGTTCACCTGGGGCTCAACGTGTTTCATCGGGGGGCTTTTTCATGAAACAATTGATCATTTATCTAGATTACATTGTCACATGAACCACGATATATAAATACATTTCTTTCTTTCAGGCTTCTCACTTCTTCTGGGGTCTTTGGGCTCTCATCCAAAACAGATTTTCAGACATTGACTTTAATTTTGCAGGGTAAGTAGCTACAATTATAACTTCCTAGAAAAACTCTTTAGATTTAAGCAGAATGCCAGTGACATCTGGTGTCTAGTTTTTGGTATTACACCACAAAACAGCAACATTGAGAGTGCGTTACTTTGTTGGGTGGGGGGGTGGGATTGGTAGGGGTTTTTCAGCACACAACCATTTCAGTAAAATAAGACAAATCTTAACCAACAATACCCAAAAATTTGTAGAAAACAATATATGTCCTTGACCAGGAGCAACAAATACACTGAAGTCAGTCTTGGATCATTGTTCAGGCAAAGCAGAGGGTTATTGAGACCTGTTTGCAAAGCTGCTTTTTAAGTAAATGGACAAAACCATGTTGAACTTGGGGGGCCAAATGTAACGTGTAGAGAGAGTTACATTTACATGCTCCGGCTCCTGCCAGGCGGCGAAACCCCACACGGCCAAGAAGCTGTGCCGCACTCAGAAGTTTACAATGGTGGGGATGGCCACAGCCCAGCAGCCCTCCTTTCCAGCGGTGGGTGGTGGGGCTGTGGCCGTACCGTGATAATGGACACAATCGTGTCTATTATTAACTACTGTGTGCGGCACGGCTTTTGGCCGTGCAGGGTTTTTTGCCGCCCGGGAGGAGCCTGAGCGTGTGAAAGGGGCCTAACTGGCTGCAGCCTGGTAGAAAATGTTTCCCAGAAGCTCTGATTTTGTATAATTTACAACCAAAGCAACTGGGCAGCAATCTCTACTAGCCTAATGCTGCCCATACATATGTGAGATATTGCATGCAATCATTTGATTTCGGCCACATCTGCCCGATAAATCGAATGATTGCATGCATTTTTAAGGGGACATTCGGCGCGATGCGCAGGCACGCCGTCAAATGTCGCATCGATAAATAATATGTGCTGTGCATAATATTTATCGAATTGCATGAGCAAACGCATGTGGTTTTTAACCACATGCGATTACTCAAATGCAATCAGCAGCAGGACCGAGGAGCGGGAACGGGGTGGGGACCGGAGCTGGCGGAGGAGGAGCGGGCACGGGCGCTGGCGGGGAGTGGGTACCTGAGCGCTGTTGACTGTGGAACTGGAGACCGGAGCGCTGGGGACCAGAGAGGTGGAGCCTGTGAAGAAGCACTTTCACGGCAGCTGATGAATTTGAAACACTGGATGGCCCTCTGATTGGCTGAGGCCGCTGAGAGAGAGAGCTCTTTTCAGTCAATCAGCGGCCGCCTGAATGTTTGGCCGCTGATTGGCTGAGAGAGCTCTCTCTCTCAGCGGCCTCAGCCAATCAGAGGGCCATCCAGTGTTTCAAAGTATCTTCTGCCGCTGCCGAGTCCTGCCGCCTGAAAGCTCCTCCGCTCCAGTCCCCAGCTCCGGTACCTGCTACACAGCCGCCACGCCACCCCTCTTCCAGCACCCAATGTCCATCGCAGATGGCATGCGACATCGGGTGCTGCACTGGGCACCACTTGATGCGTTGTCCCATCGCATCTGATTGCATAAGTGTATAGGCACCATTACAGTAACCCCAGAGGCACCACCAAACCCCTGCTCAAAGGCCCCTAGAATTGTGGAGCCCTAGGGAAGCTGCCCAGTAATCCCATGCATTAAGATGGCCCTGCTGGTCATTCTGTTTTTTTGTACCACTTTTGTAGTAAGCATCAGCAGTCAGTAATGGTGTTTCATGATTTTCTTCTGTGTCTTCTGTATCAGGTACGCTGTATTAAGGTTTAAACAGTACTATCATGTGAAGCCACAAGACACAACGCTGCTACTCAGGAATAAGGAATAGATTATTATCGGAAAGTAAGATAAAATCTGGATGTCAAGGAATCTGTTGAAGGTTGCATAGAGCCCATCTGGGTATTGCTGCACCCTGGCATCTAAACAAATTCAAATTTTGATTAATAAGAATTTTTGACCTTTGTGTTGTCACATGCGGAGTAGAACTTTTAATTGCTGTTATTCCAGAAAGTTTGCAAAATATGCTTGTAGATTAACATATAAAACCTAAGAGGTTAATCCAGTTATGTGCAAAAGGTGGGAGTTGCCACAAATACACTCAGCTGCAAGCAATTTCCTGAAAGTTAATCCATTAAGTTTGGTTGTTAATTGGATCGACCCCTACATTGTGATCATTCACATCGTACCATATTGTTCAACATTTAGATCAAAACATTTTTTAAATAGCTTAATTGTTTGTATAACGGTTAATTATTACCGACTATCGGAACATTTTCGACAGTCAGAAATACTGCCCAATTCGACAGTCAATGTTCAATTTTGTGGCTGTCGGAAACATTGGAACGGCCGTTGATTGTCAAAAACGGCCATGGGTTCGACAATCTACTGGATGTTTTCAACAATGCAGATTTGATCTGAACACAGAGCCGCTGGCCATGCCCCACAGCGGCAAAACTGTTGCTGCGTGCGCAGGGTCCACATTCCTGTTTTCTGTAAGTTGGGAAGTATTAGGAAGAGCCAAAATGGACCCAAATAGCTGATTGTGTCCGTGCACCTTGCCCTTGTGACACAATAGAACAATATTTTGCAAACAGCGCAGTATGAACCTGTACCAGAAAGCCTATAGACAGAGTGGGAATACTACTGGATATAATAGTTTTTTTCCAGTTAAAGTGGCCTTATACACTTTTAATCTGTAAATGCTCCTGCTGGAAAATAAGCTTGGTTATACTCTGTTAAATAGTATTATAAGCTACGTGTAAAGAGTAACTATAAGCACATAAATGCTAACTGTTTCTAACTTCTTAGTACAGTCCCAGGTTTTAAAGTTCTATTCTTATGCATTAAAGTGGATTTATTTTTCTACCTATTCTTATAATATGGGGTTGATAAATTATTACTTATCAAATAGCAGTATTTAATTACAAGAAATATTAATAACATGTTCATAACAGTGTAGTTCAATTAAAAACATCCCCCCCCCCCCCCCCCGTGCAATAATATATTTTTTTAAATCTAAAAACTTTTGGTACGTCAGTATCCTGTCTATATAAAAATGTCCATGCTATATAATAAAAGGCTTACGCTTCTCCTCGCCTCTAAGGGGTAAGTGTTTTACAAGTCGGGGGGCACTAGATAGTACCCGATGGAGCAATTCAAGAGTTGCTCCATTAGGGAGCACACTGCCACTGGTGTTGACATTCCAGGGGATGTTGTTCCATCATTGTAACAGGCTGGTAACTAGTAATGTACATAAATGCCAAGTGTTAAGTTTCCAGAAATTGTTAAGAGTATTTTCTGGATCACAATATATAATTCCATCTGTGATAAACATGAACTAATTATAAAATTATTAAAAAATCTGGAATGATAGCTATATGTTTGTGAACAAAAATCCAATCTGTATAAAGGTGTAAAGAAACATCACATTTGTCATGTAAAGATTGCAAGATACAGCTATCCTGCAGCACTCATTTCTGTTCCTGTTATGTATGTTATACTGTACATGTACCATTGGCCTGCACTATGGAATCTATGCCGCCTTACCAATAAACAGTGATAGCATGGTTAGCTTCTGCTAGCGATATCTTTAGCGTATTCATTTACATCTCCACTAGATTTTGAAATGAAACAGAAAGAACAATAAGTAACTATGAAAACTTTAACATCATTTACGTTGTTATGAAGATAAAATCTAAATAAAGGAAGAAGCTCACGTGCCATTTGTATCTTTACTGACTAGTGATGTTTGTTCTTAACAATAAAAAAACTTTTGTCTAAAATATATTCGTGTTTGTGATTCAACCTTTATAAAATGTATGCTTCCCTTTCCGATAAAACATTGGGCACGAATAACGGGAGTTTTCCTTGATTTTTCACCATGTTTCGCAGATTTCTTTCATTTTCTACAGGATATCCAATTAATTCTCCAATTTAAAGAATACGGTGATAGGAGACCCCCATAAAGAGTAAAATAGGGCAAGATAAGGAGATATGGATCCAAAACATGGGTGTCTACCAGATATTCTGGAAGCATAGATGAGTAAGTGGTTATAGCATTTTTTGTTAACATTCTCCTGTTGTCAGAATATATTATCTTGTGGAAGCCCATGAGCTGTCTAGTTGAATAATTATTTTTGTGAAGGAAACAAGGCCAATGGTACGAATGTGAGAAACTAAATATCACAGTCCAGCAGGTAAAGAGCTTTTCCTTTCAAACGAATCGGCGTACTCTGCCGCTCAGTGCGGCATTCACCCGACGGGCTGTCTGAGAGTCCTTGCCGGCTCCTAAGATCTGTGCTGGTCAGCAGCATGTAGGTGTCTACCAAACTCACTAGCTTTTGGTATCAGTACAGTACAGTACATCTAGCCTGCAAAACTACAAGTTATCAGTTCTAAACAGACAGTACCCCAGATTGTATCTACAAAAAAAACATATTCATGACAGTTTGCACTGATCACAAGGGTTTCTTACATCAGAGCATTGGCTCGTCTCAAGAGTTTGGAAGCAACTTAGTGACAACCAACCCAATGTTTGCAGGATGCATCTCAATGTCAAGATTCACTACAGGCAATGATGTCTAAAGCTCCATCTACTCCACAACAAGCTCCAGTTGCACCAAGTTCTCTCTCCTCCTAGATCGCTTCTTCAATTCACTTCCCAATAAATTCAGCAGAACTCAGACGTAAGAGGGTTTTTATACCAGTGTGATTTTCTGACAGACAATTATCGGTTTATATAGTATCCTTACTTTCAGTTTCTGCATTGGATTAGGTCTTGCCGTTACCTCTCTTTATAATAAGTTAGAGCTGTGTTATGGAGAATTGTAGGCATCACTGTCCTTGACTCTTCTTATTACCTCTTGGATGTCTTCTCACCACCTCAAGCTCAATATTTCCAAAATGAAATTAATTATATTCCCAACAGACAATAACAGTTACCATCCTGATATCTCCATAACTGTTGACAGCTCGACAATCTACCCTACCCCACAAGCTTGTTGCCTAGGGGTCATCCTTGACTCTGAACTGTCCTTTGTTCTCCACATTCAATCTGTCTCCAAATCATGGTACATGCCTCCAAAATACGACCCTATCTTACACAAGATACTACTAAATCTCTTATCCATGCACTCATTATATCCCGCATAGACTATTGCAATAGTCTCCTAACTGGTCTTCCCAAGAACAGACTCTCCCCACTGCAGTCCATTTTAAATGCTGCTGCTAGGCTGATCTTCCTAGAAAGCCCTCATCGTATGCTGATCTGCTCTGCCAGTCCCTCCATTGGTTGCCTGTATTTTACCAATTTCAATATAAAATACTTCTACTCACATATACAGCTATTAACAATACTACAACAGCTTATATCTCTTTACTTATCTCAAAATATCTCCCCACTTGACCACTTCCCTCTGCAGAAAATCTGCGTCTCTCTTCTGCATGGATCCCATTCGCTATTACAGGACTTTCATTGGGCTGCTCCTACCCTATGGAATGCCCTTCCATGTACAATAAGAATCTCTACCAGCCTCCAAACTTTCAAGAGTTCCCTGAAAACTCACCTCTTCAGGCAAGCCTATCATATTTAAGTTCCACATGTATAACCCTCTGAGGCACTTATGTATTATATAGCTTTTCTTCTTGACTTGCAACTTGGTAGGACTGCTATGCTATTACTGGTGCCTGTTCTTGTGTTTCCCTCCTGTGTCCCTATAGATTGTAAGCTTGTCGCAGGGCCCTCTTACCTGCAAGTCTGTCTGTTATCCAGTTTGTTTTATTATTGTCCACAATTGTTAAATAGGGAACAGGGCGCCCGCCAAAATCAATCTGCATTAGCGTCTCACCTGTGTTCATGTGCTCCCCGACAGCTGTTTCGGAGGTCCTCCTCCTTTACCAAGGGCATAAGGTATACTAACACATGTTAGAGGCTAAATAGGGAACAGCGTCTAGCATATACTTTAGCAGGGACTGGGGAGAGCAGCATAAATGCCAGTAACCAGTGGTGGTGGGCGTGACTCCCCGGCATGTCTGCTGAGTGACAGCAGTGACTGCGGCTGTCCGGCGGTTGCTATGGCACCCAGAGACGCTGCGAACAGAGGCCTGTGGAACAGAAAATTACACGTGCGGTGCACAGCTGTAGTTCCAGGCTGTGTTACTGCGAGATCTCCTGGTCTGAGCTGACAGATGGGTTACACTAGAATGGGAGCCCGTATATATGAATTATACCATATATATATATATATATATATATATATATATATATATATATATATGGTATAATTCAACTACACAGGCTGGAACCTGATCCCTAGGGGAGGAGGTGAGATCCCTTATGCAGCAGGGCCCACCAGGGGTTTCCCCATTTGCTCCTGTGGGCCAGTCAAACACTGATTACCTCTTCAGAATTCTGCAGCAGTTAGTACTGCAGACATGAATTACATTTTCCCGGTGATTTCGTATTGTGCAATAGGTATCATGTTATTGGAAACCTGTGAATGCCCAGTAGACCCTGGCATAGAGCCAGAGTCTACTTTCTATCAGAGAGGAGTTATTCTGCACCAAGGGCATTATTCTAGTTCACTCTTTCTGACAAAATCCTTCTTAGATGGACAAAACCATGTGCACTGCAGGGGGGCAGATGTAACATGTGCAGAGAGAATTAGATTTGGGTGAGTTATTTTGTTTCTGTGCAGGGAAAATACTGACTGCATGATTTTACACTTCAATATAGATCTCACTTTGAAGAAAAACCCCACCCAAATCTAATTCTCTCTGCACAAGTTACATCTGCCCCACCCGCAGTGCACATGGTTTTGTCCATCTAAGAAGGATTTTGTCAGAAAGAATGGACTAGAATAACCCCCCATGTGTGTGATTCGGACCTTGTTGCATTTTAGCTAGGATTCGCTAAACTACAACTCCTGGTGCTAGGCTCTGGGGGAGCCATCCATCACAGAGCAAGGCCGTGCCGCTCACCAAGTCCCTTCCTGCATTGTGCAAGCACTTAAATACACAGAAAAGTGCTCACACATTATCAGCTGACCCACTGGCTGCGAAGCCAGGCACAGGCTGGCCATGTTTTAGGCCGCAGCAGCTGCATGTGGCCCAAAACTTGCCTGCATCATCTGGATCACTTCCACAAAATGCTGCGTCCCATCCCCGAACAGGCAGCCCCCACCCTTAGCCAGCTCTGAAACTATGTTAATTGAATCAGGCCCCAAGTCTGCATATAGGATCCTCTTAAAAATACCCATATTTGCCTGTATATTATATGCAGCCTATCTGTGTTTATACCAGCATATACTATAAATGTATTCAATATCCCATTTCAAATGCATACATACAGTATGACAGTATTGGTCAAAAAAAAATTGTCTACAGCATATTTATAGTTAGTATCTCAATGGAATCTTGCATTTTTAGTCACTTTATTTCCGACATTAAAAAATGTTACATAGTTACATAGTAGGTAAGGCTGAAAAAAGACTTGCGTCCATCTAGTTCAACCTGGTATAGATATCCATTGCTGATTTAGTCTATATGTGTCTATAAATGTCTATGGGCGGTATTCAATGTGAATACCAGCGACGTGCAGCGAATCCTGTTTAGGATTAGCTGCACATTCGCCACTGCCCGCCACGTTCCGGAGCCTCGACGGCTCCGGTATTCAACGAGTCGGGCTCACTGCCCCTGACTGGCGAATTTGTGCTCCTGCGGCGATGCCGCAGGGAGCCTTAGGACGGTGGCAGGCAGGGAGATGGAAGTCTCTCTGCCTGCCCCAGAGCGTATGTGGGGGGAGGTGGGCTCCCCGGGTGCCAGGCAGCACAGGCTGCCCCCCGGGGGTGCCAGCAGGGGACCGGGTATATTCACTACATCCGATAACGATCGGGTGCAGTGAATATATGAATATCTAATGAGCGGCTCGGCTCCGGCGCCCCCTGCTGGCTGCTTACAGCACATGAATAAAAATAGCATGCCCCTCCTCAGAATAAAATTCCTGATTTTTTGACACCAAATGTAAAAAACAAAACACTTTATTTTAAAAGTTCACATTCCACTTCACCATAAAAAGATAGCGATTGCTACTCGGTGAATCATGGCGAAAAAAACCTTGAAATGTATTCGCCATCTGCTCATTGAATAGGGTGATTCACCGTTTTAGTCAAAAATTCGCCAAACAGCACAAATTCGCCATAAAAACATGGCGAATCAGGCTCATTGAATACCGCCCTATATGTATTTAATGTAATTTGTATTAGCAGGTGGAGGTGGTCTGCACTCCATGTGTGTCACTCATCAGAATAATAAATGTTAACTTTCTTTGCTCAGCTTATCATTTATTTAAGAGATGGCACTGAATGACAGGTTACTACCCCTTTCACACTGACAGAGCTGGGTCACACCCAGGAATGTGTTACAGGACACCTCCAGGGACACAACCCAGGAATATCCCCTTTCACACTGCACTTAGACCTGGGATCGACCCGTGACAGCCACGTTTACACTGATCCTGGGAAATCCCTTCAAATACATATGTATGTCATTAGAAATGGATGTGTTTATTGCTCACAATGATGAGGTCACAATCGGACCTTGCAGCATTGTTTCAATAGTAGTTACAACCCTTTCATCATTATTAAAAAAAGTCATCACAACATGTTTGGTTAATTCAATTATGTTTATTTTGCTTATGAACAATACCATATTTCACTGTGCCTGTTATCTGTATTATTATTTCTTTCTCCCCTTTACACTGAGCAGCTCTCTGATCTCTGGATCTGTCTAGGTCGCCATGCTGCCGGACTCCTCTGCTTTCCCGGGCTCTGAGGCCAAGAAAGCTGAAATCACAGGCATTTTTATAGTCCCGTGTACAGAATCCTGGGTAGTGCATATTCACACTGCACTAGAGATGAAGCCGGCCTCTTTCTTGCAGGGGCTGGTGATTCTATCACCAGCCGGCTCTCGCCAGGTGCGCGCGCGCACGAGACTCTCGCACACGCCCCGTGGTTACGGTGCTTTCACCACCACCGCCCCCCCCCCCTATCCCTGCCCGTCTCCCTGAAGTGGAGACGGGCAGGGACCCGCAGCGGCGCCGCCCGGAAACTGGGACGCACGAGCATCCCAGTCAGATGGAGCGCCTCTGCGCCGGCAATCAACAGCGCAAGCATGCTGGCGATCCCCGGGCAAGAACCAGGGGCGCTCCATCTGTACATCCTGTGATGCTCAACCCAGGATATTCTTTCAGGACCCTTTCACACTGAGCATATTCCCGGGTTGGTAGCTGTGCATGTGCAAAAACCGGGGAAAAATTTGTCAGTGTGAAAGGGGTATTAATCTGATCCATCATAAAGCACACCAAGCAAAACATAACCTGTATGTCTGCAGCTCCAGAGTGCTATGTGTCCTTTATGCTGAGAACTACAGGCAAGTCCATATCTATCATGCAATACCAACAAGGAGGCGTCTGGCTCCAAAGTTATTCTGCAGCAGGACAATGACCCCAAAAAATACAGCCAATGTCATTAAGAACTATCATTGTAAAGAAGAACAAGGAGTCTAGGAAGCAGGGGCTGGCTGGCAACTTTTAGCCTAGGGGGCAAGTCCAGGGCACTGGCCCATAATCAGCCAAGTCACCGTCGGAAGGAATGCTTTTGCGCGCCGTAGGCGCGCCGAAAAATTAGGGGCGTGGCCTATCATAAGGGGCGTTGCCTGTACCATGATTGTATTGTGTACCTGCAGATTGCACATTTTAGCGAACCTTGTAATACCCATTACACATAAAGCCACATGCCGTAATGCCAATTACACATTATGCTGAACACCATGATGCCAGTTACACATTACGCCCAACACTGCGATGCTAATTACTCAATACACCGCACACTGTGATGCTAATTACACATTATGCTGCACACCTTGATGCCCATTACACCCCATACTGTGATGGCAATTACCCAATGCTCCCCACACCGTAATGTCCATTACGCCCCATACCATGATGCCCATTACACCGCACAATGTGATGTCCACAGTGCCAGATATGCCCCCACAGTGCAAGATATTCCGCCACAGTACCAAATACACATATGCCCCCACAGTGCCAGACACAAATGCCGCCACAGTGCCAGATATTCTGCCACAGTGCCAAATACGCATATTCCTCCACAGTGCCAGATATGCCCCCAGAGTGCCAGAGAAACATATGCCCCCACAGTGCCAGAGACACATATGCCCCCACAGTGCCAGAGACACATATTCCCCCACAGTGCCAAAGACACATATGCCCCCACAGTGCCAGATATGCCCCCACAGTGCCAGAGACACATATGCCCCCACAGTGCCAGAGACACATATGCCCCCTCAGTGCCAGAGACACATATTCCCCCACAGTGCCAAAGACACATATGCCCCCACAGTGCCAGATATGCCCCCACAGTGCCAGAGACACATATGCCCCCACAGTGCCAAATACACATATGCCCCCACAGTGCCAGATACACATATGTCCCCACAGTGCCAGATACACATATGCCCCCACAGTGCCAGATACACATATGCCCCCACAGTGCCAGATATGCCCTCACAGTGCCAAATACAAATATGCCCCACAGTGCCATATACACATATGCCCCCACAGTGCCAAATACACATATGCCCCCACAGTGCCAGATACACATATGCCCCCACAGTGCCAAATACACATATGCCCCACTGTGCCAGATACACATATGCCCCCACAGTGCCAAATACATATATGCCCCCACAGTGCCAGATATGCCCCCCACAGTGCCAGATACACATATGCCCCCACACAGTGCCAGATATGCCCCCACACAGTGCCAGATATGCCCCCACACAGTGCCAGATATGACCCCACAGTGACAGAAACACATATGCTGGGGTGAGGGAGGGGGGAGGGGGGGAGAGCGCTTACCCACTCGCTAGCTGCGGGCCGTGCTGCGGCTGGATCAGCTTCTCCAGCCCTCCTGCGCTGGCCGCGGCTTCCAGAACACGGCCGCGGCTACAGGAAAATGGCCGCCGGCCTCCTGCACTGATAACATGTCCTCAGTGCAGGGGGCCGGCGGCCATTTTCCTGTAGCCGCGGCCGTGTTCTGTAAGCCGCGGCCAGTGCAGGAGGGCTGGAGAAGCTGATCCAGCCGCAGCACGGCCCGCAGCCAGTGGGTGGGTAAGCGGCCCGGGGGGCATATGGCACTCTGCCCCCCGGCCCAGCCCGCCCCTGCTAGGAAGGGATGTCCCCAAGCGAATCCTTATCTCAACATTAAGGGATTACATGAAAAGACAGAAAGATTTCAGCAAGACAACATATGATCCATAGAATATTTGTGTTGGTTCTTCAGGATGTTTGGAACAATCTTACTACTACAGCAGTGGGCAGGGAACTCGGTCCTCATTGCCCCACACAGTGCATGTTTTGCTGGTAACCCAGCAGGTGCACAGGTGTACTAATTACTCACAGACACATTTTATAAGGTCCCCAGGTGGAGTGAATTATTTCACTTGTGATTCTGTGAGGAGACCTTCAAAACATGCACTGCGCAGGGTTATGAGGACTGAGTTCCCTGACCACTGCACTACAGAGTTCCTTAAAAAAACTGTGTACATACAACAATTGATTTTTTATTTTTTTTACGAAAATATTGATTGATACAGATTTCTGTTCATTCAATTCAATCAGGAATGCAGATATAGTACTATTGATGGTTTGAAAAGTGGTATCTTGCCTAGTGCACTATGATGGATAAATAGGTCTCACACACAAACGCAACGCCCTGGCTCCCAGCAGCAAATGCTTCTTTCAAAAGCCGCTTCAGCTGTACCATCAGCTGAGTCCCAGACAGCTGTACTAGTCCCAAAGTTCCAGCAAACCCCCCCCCCCCCCCACACACACACACACACACACACACACCTGTCACGGTCGCGATATAGATGTATCGCATTTTGCTTCCATTGTTATTGGGATTTTAACATATATTTGCCCTTGTATTGGAACACACTACATCTCAATATTTCTCTTAGACTGATTAAACAAGGGCAAATATATGTTAAAATCCCAATAACAATGGAAGCAAAATGCAATACATCTATATCGCGACCGTGAAAGGTGTAACTATGCATAAGAGTAGATACACTACCTGTTGTCACACATGACACAGGAGCTGGGAGGAGCACATCCAGACGAGATTAGCATGCTGCAAATCAATCAACAAGCGTCGAGAACCGCGATTGGTCACACGCACCGACAGCAGGGTTTAAAAGGAGCTTCCGGGTATCGGGTCTGGTTGGCCTTGAAAAAGCAAATGCGAAGCGCGCGCCGGCTAGCGGTGCGCTGATTGGCAACGCATGTCTGATAGCAATGTATTTTGATCTGTATTTCTCCTCACAGGTTCTCACCTAAAAACCCGGTCTTAGGGTTCTGCCTAATTACTCTAAAATCTGCAAGTGGTGCTGTCAACTGCTGACACATTCCTGGTTAAGACAGACACCGATGTCTACCCAGGCAGCAGAGTTGACACGCACTTTCAGATAAATAGCAGCACAGGCATGCATTGTAGCTAGAGTCACCAGATAAGCCTGTGACAGACATTGTTACAACATATCATATGTCTGTTCAGGCAACATTGTAGCACTGGCTTTGGAGACTCAACACACACAGCCACAGTGCTGAGACTATTGGTAATTTTGAGTCACAACCAATCCAGTGCCTGCACTGACAGTCAAAACGTGGGCACTAGAATTTAAAAAATCACAACTATACAGCATTGTGCTGATAACACTGCTTGTTTGATTTATTGGAGTTGCACCACATCTTGCTGCCTACTAATTGTATACATGGTTATATCAGTGCCTAAGACTGTGCATAACATCTACCTTATCCCAAATGTGGAATTATAACCACGCATGAACATAATAAACTTTGCATATATCCCCATTTTTATGATTTTGTGAATTTGGTATCATATTGATGAACAGGCAATTCTAGGAAGTACAGGCAGCATCATAACGTGGGCAGCAGAATTTAAGACCATAACACATAGCCACGGTGCTGAGAATATCGGGTGATTGCTCCACTTTATCTGAGCTGCACCACACCCTTTTTTGCCTGCAATATAATTATACGTATGTACAGATCTGTAATTGACCTGAGTGTATTCATTATCCTTCTTGCCCAAAGTGTGGAATTCATCCACCCTTAAATGCAACAAGTCCCGTATATCTCCACACATATGAGATTGGGAATTTGTTAGTATACTGACAAGTGGGTAACTCAAGGTCATTTGGTGACTAAACTCCTTTCAGTCCTGAGGCTGCTAGAATTTACTAACATTGATACAGAATATTTCTAAATTACACTAAAACACTGTACCCATCTCCACCAGTAGGGGATACGAGACTTACAGCTAAAAGGCAGTTTAAATCCACAATATAGAGAGCTATGTACTAATAATCCTCTCTCCAAGTGGTATAAACACTATAACCTGTGACATTACACAATATAACATATACTGAAACAGAACAGACAACAGTGTGTTGCCAAGAAGCCACTTTCCTTTTAACACACCTATTCTATCTTTTGTCCATCACACTTACTTTGTCTTATGTGTGTTTTATATTTCGCTATTTTTGATAAATAATAAAGGTTACATTTTATTGTTTGAAAATTTCTATCACAGGTGCACCACACCAGTGACAATACTTTTTCTTGCTTCTCTTTGAAATATTGTTTCCTCAGATACTGGAGTTCAATTACTACCATTTCCTTTTCAGGTAGGCCAGTTGCGATCTTATCTACAAATAGACCATTTGCTGCCTCCTACCCAGATAGATCATTAACGATCTTCTGGTCAGTTGCTGTCCCCTTCTTCTGGGTTAGGTCTGTTACTGCATATTTCTCCTGAGAGACCAGTCATTGCTTCTTGCAGAGGCAGAACTACAATTTGTGCAGCGCACTGGGGCCTCTGAGGACTAAGGGGCCTACTGCTGCCCCTGTCAATTACGGTTTTTCTCTGGCACACTCCCTGTAACCCTTTGCCTCTCCCTGACTGATGTGTTGCATATTGTGAACTTGGGATTGGGGTGGAGGAGGGGGCCCACGTTATATTTTTGCACCTGGGCCCACAAGATCCACTCCTGGCTTCCTGTATTATTTCATATCTAGGCCGGTTGCTTTTATCTCCTCCTGCAGTAGGACAATCAGTCTTTTCCATCTGAGTTAGTTTGAGATACATTATCTTGCAGAAGCAGGCCACTACCATCAGTGAATGCAATTCCCATGAAGGGATGTACTTGGTTTGCATGAATGCCAGGACCCAGAACTTTGCCCATAGCAGCACACTGCTTCGTCTGGCTTGCATTCTTGCCATAGTGCATTCTATTGCCATCGCTTTCCCCAGTTAACACCACACATGCACCCAGCTACCATATTATATAAAAGAAAATCAATCCAGGACACCTTCTTCCATTGCGCCGTGGTCAATGTCTGACACTCACATATCCATTCTAGGAGCTTTTGGTGGGTGACTCGGGTTAGCATAGACACTGACTTGGCTGCAGCTATGGAGCACAATACCCAGTAAGTTGCGAAGCACTGTGTGTTCTGACACCAAGCTATGATGGCCAGAATTAATTTTCAATGATTCGTGCTACATTAGCTCTTCTGTTGCATAGAACCAGACAGGTCCCTTCCTTGGACCACTTTTACTATGTGCTAGCCCCAGCATACTGGTAACATTCCATGAAACCTGCTGTTTTGGAGATGACTCAGTTGTCACAATAGGGCTATTGTCAAAGGCTTGCTCATTTTTCCTGCTCCCAGCTTCCAATACTGTACATCAACTTCAAGACCTGAGTGTTTAGTTGCTGCCTGAAGTATCCCACCCCTTAGTAGGTGCCATAGTAACAAGATAATGTTACTCACTTTGCCAGTTGGTGGTTTTAATGTTATGGCTGAGATGTGTATTTATAGTCAAACATTCCCATGTATGATGTTATACAAAATAATCCAACAGGAAAAGGAATAGTAGTGGGATGTGCTCTTTAAGAATGTTATATTAACAGAATAGCAGTCAGAAGAGATTTTCTGGGAATTTTTGTGCCAAGCGCTATGAGAGCCTTTAGCAGAAACCATATAAAAACAATCTTCTTAGGATACAAAGATTAATGATCAATGTCCTAGAAGAGCACTGAATGTTCTATAGGCACTCAATGTAAATTAAAAAAATAATAAGTAGGTGCTATATCACTATCGCAACAGGAAAAGCATAAATAGGTTATAAAATCATCCACAAGATTATAGATAGAATTCAGGTTGACGAAACAAAGTTAACACACCAAAATGATGTACAAAGTTGTATATTCGTCAACTGGATATGATTTAACATTGTATTCTGGTTAGTAACAACAAAGACATTTTAAATAATTAGTGTACACGTCCTGCTATCGTGTTTACCTTGTCAATTGGTTCAAATGTTTTTCATAAAAAAAACTTTAAATAAAAATGAATATTTAAAAAAAAAAAAAAATAATTAGTGTACACACGGTGCAATGTACTTTCTATTCAATCCCCATCAAATCGCACGGCGCCGCATACACCATCTATAAAGACCCATACTGTACACACTAGAAGATTGTTTTTCCAATCTGGTTGGTTGTAATTTGTTCCCAGAAATTTCCAGATTTTCATTCCAATCAATTGTTTGCTCTGAAACACTGGAAAATGGACAAAAGCAATCATCTGCATAAATTGATTTAACCAATTTGTCTGTAGGACCAATTTTTGTCAGTTGTTCATGTTTAGGAGCAAATGGTCAATGGTCATTTGCTCCCAAAAATGTCTAGATTTTTCTTCCATCCAGCCAGATTGGAAAAATAATCTTCTAGTGTGTATGGGCCTACTATAGATCTGTACTAATGTATACAGTATAGTCTTGCCTGCACAGTCTATTTTTCTATTTCGATGCCATGGGGCTGTGCTTCGGGATCAAATGAAATGCGTTCAATTTTGCTTATATAAGCAATATCGTATAGAAAAATAAACTACATCTACCCATGTGTGCGCCCTATTAGTGAAATCACCAAAACAAACAGTTTATATCTTTGAATGCGTTATTTTCTTTAAATTACTTTCGACTAATGTTTTTCAGTGCTGGTACATATATATTTTAATTTTAGGAGAAGAATGCTTACACCCACCTGGCTGCTTCTTTATCCCATAAACCATCCCCATATTCCAAATACTACACTCTGTGTATTGCACCATCACCCTTTCTCAAATCGAAATAGAATGTGGATTTAGCAGGAAGTAAACATCTTGGAGAAATTGTCAGACCCATAATGAGTAGTCAGTGACATACAGACCTCGCACAAAAAGTGTAGTTTGCTTATTTATTTTTTTCTGCACAATAAACATAGAATTGGAGAAATAATTCAGGTTTAAGTTATTTTCTTTTTATTTAACATAATAAAAAAGGATTTCTATGATCTATATTTACAGAAGTATAAAAATATACATATATTCATATATATATATTGTGTCTCTTATGAGGTATGAGAATTATGACTTGTTAGATCGAATCCCTTCAGTACATTCAAATAAGGCACTATGAGGGTGTAAATATGATTGCATACCGCCGTTGTGACTGCCAAAAATCTAGTTAACAGAGGAATGTGAATTATGAAATGGGCAAATCTTTATATTAAACCACACTGGTATTCGGCAAATTACTGAATCCCCCCCCACCCCTCCCCAGCATCTGACTGCAACTTCCCTTAACACCCTAATTGCAATTCTTTATACTGTATATACTCGAGTATAAGTCGACCCAAATATAAACCGGAGACACCTAATTTTACAAAAAAAAAAAAAAAACTTGACTCAAGTGGGACCCTCGCTCGAGTATAAGCCGAGGGGGGCCTTTTCAGCATAAAAAATGTTCTGAAAAAGTAGGCTTATACTCGAGTATATATATGGTAATAATAAAAAATAAAAAAAAAACAGCACTATGGATTCCTGAAGCTGGTGTAGTCAGCCTTACTCTTCCAACTACCAGCATAGAACCATTGATGGCACGTCATTAGACTGCACCCACTTAAGAATTTAATGCAGCAATGCCAATTTTTTTAAATTGAATATGCAAAATGTTGGAAACCCTGTGGTTCTAACATGTGACTAGCTGACAGGATGTTAGACAGCAATACAGTCTAATGTCTTCTCCCAAAGCTGAAGTGGTTGGTGAAAGAAAAGTTTCTATTTAAAATATAGTAATGATTGCAATGAATTTGTGTTCTATCTCATTTGCATATGCTATAATGCAAGAATAACGCTGAAGGGAACAGATAACTTTCTACAGCTATATAGGTAGGCAGGTTTGCTTTATGCATAGGTAGTTTGCTGTGAATAAATTATAAAATGTTATATTCCAGATTACAGACCCTCCCATAAAATCTATTCTCATTACAAAATGGTCTTTTATACAAGAAACGAGCTGAGTATACCGGTCCCTGTAACACTAAAGGAGCAGTATTTTTATGAAACTTCTCAAACTGTCCACCCGGACTCGGCTAAGCTGCTTTCCAACTACAGTACATACTAAAAGTGCCAAATCCTGCAAACTGATAAACCGCAGACACACAATTTTCCCAAACAGATGACATTTCTTGTAACCTGTCCATGCTTTAGATATATATTTTTAATGCACTGTACATGTGTCCATAACCTAACCAAGCAGACAGATGGTGGGAGCCACTGACATTGCAAAATAGGAAATGCATCTGAATTCTGCAGACTAAGTTTCTCTGTATGTACACAATACCCATGACATCTAGACTTTGCCTTTTCAATCTGTTATAACTACAAGTTCTCCATCACTCTTCCCAGAGTCCTCGGAGTCACTGCAGAGTTCATGCATATGAGCCATGGACGCTCTTGGGTCTTGAGTTTGAAGGCTTCTTGTGTTGAGGATGACTGGCATATTTTCATGGGCCTGGTACATGTCAGGAGTGGATAATTGGGACATAGTTCCTGTAGACTGTGGCTGGAATCCAGATGGTGATGGAGGATTTGGCAATGACCCTTGAGACCTACATTTAAAAAACAGAAACAAAAAACAAACACACGATTAATACCTTTGTGAATTAAACATTTGTTTGTTATAATTTTATAATTATGGTTATATGAAAAACTTTCCTATTCGAATCTAGCCCTGTCCCAGTTTTTAAGGATATAGTCATAGGAAACAGTCAGAGCTGTGGTTACTCACAATGCCCGATAACCTATTTTGTAAGACAAGGCCACCTAGGACCACTGGTAACCAGTAGAGGAGGTGGTGATTCCGAACTGCACTATTCTGATAATCGCTCTCAGTGCAAAAGGAAAAATGTGCGAGACTGGGAGCACTCAGCAATGCAGGTGGGGTAGGGGGGGTAAGGTTCTCTACTGCTTCCCATTGCAGGTCCCCAGGCTTTCCCATTCTTCTCCCTCCTGCCGGCCACCCAAACTCTACAGCTCACAGGATTGGCTGCAGCAAAGTGCGTCTTCGGGCATGCACTCATTTTGTCCCTGACAAAATATAGGGTAAAGTACACACTATAGTGTGTATTTGCAATCACTGGAAGCTAGAATATGGGCCAATGCCCCAGGTGGCTCTGCACTGAGCCAATAAACTTCCTAAATGATAGTCATGAGCTCATAGAAAGATATAACACATTTAGCAACTGCACTGCATCCAAATGGCTATTAGCTGCTATAATCCATAAAAATCAGGACAAAAACTGCCACATGAAGCTCTGCTAAGCTAGTGATTAGCCTACAGTTTGTCACCATAACCACTTTGTGCCTAGATGATAGTGTGTAGCTGCCATATCCAGTGTCACCCACACCATCAAATGATTACTGTGCTTCCGCCATCAAATCTTTCGATGTGAAAGATGGTCACTGACTATCACATCCAAAGAATTCAATAAAAAAAAATAAAAAATTAAAAATCCTTTTTGGCTCATGCACAAACATCTTCAGCGTGGCCACTCATGCGCAAAAGTACTGAAGCGTGGCTGGCGGGCAGGACCTTCGGAATACCATTGAATGTTTACCATTTAATGGAGACAACCATTGGAATGCCACCATTGAATGTTAAAACTACTAACTTCTAACATTGATGGTAGTGAAACATCTCAATGCAATGTCCATCCCTAAGCCTACCAGGCACCGATGCTATGTGAGGGACCAGTATCTCCCTGTAGTCCGCCACGCACTACAGCTTATCTATCCGGTGCTGTGCACAAACACACTCTCCTGCTCACCGGTGGCATGAGCTCCTGCTCCACAGTACCAGCTGCCTGTGCCACACTCCTGCCAGCCCAGCAATGCTGTAGATCATGACACATGGCTGCTGCTGGTGACATTTTTAAACTGAGAGGCTGCAGGAGAGTGCGTCCCCCGGAGACTCACTCATTTTCTAAAACAAAGTCCCCGTCATGCAATTAAGGGTAAAACACACACTATAGGGCATAATTGCAATCACTGAGTATAATGTAATTAATGTATAAATGTAAAATTGAAGTTAACTGCATGGAACTTGATCCCCAGAGGAGGCAGTGGATGCTCAGAAAATTTGGCTCACTGCGGTATTTACCCTGTACCCCTTTCGGTCAGTCCAGCCCTGCATGAGTCTCTAATCTTGAGTCCTAGGCTAAAATGTATAAGCTTAACCAATCCATTTCATAAAGTCTTTCACCCCTCTCAACCATAAAATAAATCAGTTAGTAAGTTTTAATGTAAAAATGTGAAATTCCTCTATACTTTAAATAGTCTGCACGCTGTTTTGTGGAAACCCCATTACCTATATCATTTTATTAATGGTCATACTGATCAGGCTAACATTATGCTAATGATATATTTATGGGCTAAGTAACAGAAAGGTGAAAATGTGCAATCATTGTCAAAATGTGTCCCTAAGATATGGTCACTTATTAGGAATGCAAGGTGTATGCCCCCAAGCACATAATACGTTGCACTTCTTCCCCTTTCCCCTCAGATTATACAGCATCACACAATAAGCCACAGACCACCCCTGCCCTCCAGTCAAAGGTTAGAGTGCCAAGGCCACCTCTCATTACAAACCGCAGACAATTTATGATGGTGTGGTAAGTGACAGAAAAATTGCATTGCTTGTTTTTGGAAGATAAACCTTCGAGTGAGTTGTTTTTCTGGCGATGGTCCAAAAATATACTCCGGGGTAGGGGGGCTGTGCCCTTAAAATATACTCCATTGCTTTAGTATGTTTATTTTTCCTATGTTTTGCAGACTGTGACTGCCCTTTCTAAAGTGTATTTAAATGACTTAATATTGTAATTGCACTTAAAATCTTTTACTAGGAAATGTGGAATAATCAGATTTCCACATTTATATAATTTATATATACACAGTAACACAGTGTCCCTTATTCAGACCTGATAGCAGTACAAATTTGCTCTCAAAATGGGCAAAACCATGTGCACTGCAGGTGGGGCAGATGTAACTTATTCAGTAGATAGACATAGTTTTATTTATTTTTTATAGCTAATAATGTATAGAGAGAGTTAGATTTCTGTGAGTTATTTTGCTTCTGTGCACGGTAAATACTGGCTGCATTATTTTTACACTGCAATTTAGATTTTAGTTTTAACACACCCCAGCCAAATGTAACTCTGCTCGTCACAGCTGCCCCACCTGCAGTGCACATGGTTTTGCCCATTTTGAGAACAAATTTGCGATCAGATCTGAATAAGGGCCAGTATGTATCATTTAATTTTTATGAAGCAGAATATATACATAGTTATTTGGATATGGCAGGCTATATCAATTTTACTATAAGCAAGTACAAGTGAAAAATGCATTGGAAATGTGATAAAACAAAACGGAATGAATCTCCTGTGTTCGATACCTTTGTACACTTACATCGCATATCCATGACGGGAATCTTGCCTTCGGTTCTTCATTAGGGCTTTATATTCCCCCACACGCAGTCTCTTCCCTTCTACAATGCATGTACGTTTGGGCCGAGGCTTGTACTTGTAGTCCGGATATCTCTCCAGGTGCTGCCGGCTGAGGCGTGCCTGCTCCTCATAGTATGGCTGCTTTTCAGAATTACTCATCGATTTCCAACGAGAACCTGAAGAGGAAGAAAATACAGCTATCAAACAGAGGTAATATCACAGCTTAAAGAAGTTAAAATCTCTGTAAACAATTGACTTTTATGCCAATCCATGAAATTATCCAGATCTACCCAAAAGTAGCAATTTCAGGACACTTCCAAAAGCTCCTGGACTTGGGTCTCAGTTCTGGCCGTAGCTACAAGCCAACATATTTATGGGGTCTAGCAAATGGTTTGATGATCATCTTTTTAAATCAGCAGGCATGTTAAGATTTTTTTTAGTGCTCCAGTTTATGAGCATCTTTATTAACCTTAAAGAGTTAATAAGATCAGACAAGTAGTGACGCAGTACAATTCTTAAGAGACAACCAAGCAGATAATGGGGATTTTACTGTTACATAGGGTCAGACTAGATGAGCCAAGAGATTCTTATCTGCCGTCAAATTCTGCTTCTTTTTCTTTTATCCATTTAGTAAACTTCAGTTCAACTCGTGTCTGTGTAGGACATTTGTATGCCTGTCCCAAGCATGTTTTAATTGCTCTACTGCAGGGGTTCTCAAACTCAGACCTCGGGAGCCCACGCAGTTCACATTTTCCAGGTCACCCGGAAGGTGCATGCATTACTCATGGACACATTTAAAAAGATCCACAGGTGGAGCTAATTATTTCACTTGTGATTCTGTGATGAGACCTGCAAAACATGCACCGTGTGGGGGCATGAGGACCGACTTTGAGAACCTGTGCTCTTCTGTATTATTAAAGTTATGAGATTTGTTTCTATTAACAAAATGATACGCACCTAGGATTTTGCTGATGCTGGAATTGTGCATGTCCGGGAAGGCTTGCAGAATCTTTCTTCGTTCGTCCTTTGCCCACACCATAAAAGCATTCATTGGGCGTTTAATGTGACTGCCACGGCCCTCGGGAAAATGTCGAGATCCTACAACACATACAAGAACAAGATTCATGAGGCCAAATTTTGGCAATTACCAAATCACAGATAAACATGTTTCATTTAGTAAACACACATGACAAAAACCATGTAAGGCTGGAAAGGAAACGTCAGAGACCAAATATATAAAAAGCTAATACATTTATGACATGGAGGTGGATTTATTAAATTGTTTAACAGTCATGTGTGTTTTAGTCATACGGCTGGACATTTTTCGCATTTTTGTTTTAAGGGGGAGATGCATCAACACGTGTAGAGGAAATTAATGGAGATAAAAATACCAATCAGCCCCTCACTGTCATTCAAAACATGGAAGAGAAGTGGTGTCAGTGCATGGATGCCGCTTCTTCTCCATGTATAAATGTGCAGATGTGTGTCACTATTTACCAGACAGTACGCCGATATGGGGGCAATGTTTGAATGGTCAGTTGCACTGACCTTTCCTACACCTGCAGCTATGGATTTTAAAAGCTGCAGGTGCTGTTTTACATATACCACAGCAGGGCAGTGCTATCCCTGGCTGTGGGCTGCTAGCGAGATCTCGTTCATCCCCAGAGAGCCGGCCAAGGGTGAGACAGAGCATCGACATTATACTGATACTATGTGGGTGGTCTGGCAGCCATAGCCAGAGTGGAGAGTTAATACTCCCCCACTGTGGAACTTACATTTTAAAGCTGCCATTTTCAGCTTCACCTCGGTAAAGATGTGACACAGTTAGATAGAATACATACAAACACATTTTCCACAGATGTTTAGTAAAAAACAATGACTAATAAGGATCTTAACCATTTCATGTCCAACATCTAATCAAGCTCAACAGCCCTAGCACTGGTATCCACTTTAAAATAAGAACATTAACATCGTTCAACATTCAATGTAGACCATTTTTGAATAAAAAAAAAATAAAGAAAATGAATTTAAAACATTTAAATCAGACTGTTTAAATTGCAAAAAAAAATAAAAATTGGACTGCAAAAGGATTAACCTTGAATTAAAAACCTCAATCATTTTTATTTCAAATTGGATCTTTCAAGCATATATTTATAATCCAGAAATTACTTATTTTTTCCATATGCCAGACTGTCATAATTAAAGTAATCATGGCCGTCACTAGTTTTTAAAGATGGACATTGTGATACAGACAGTCAATATGAAGCACCAGCATATAACGTAGATGCCTCAAGCTAATAACATGAATGTAGAAATATACAGCCCATTAAAACAGATTCACTGCTAATCGGTATACTGTATAAAGTGATTACAATATTGTTGACTGCCACTGTAAGACATACAAACCAGTGACTAACAATAAAGCTTCCATTGAAAAGGCTAAATTACGATGAAAAACAGCATATCACATAATCTTCACACTGCCGAGAGCACTGTAGGTCTTACCATCAATGTCCATGCTGCACCTCAGCAGAGAATCCTCCCCATGCTGCAGAGAAGACTCATCCTGCAGCTCCTTCTCCGGCATAGCTTCAAGCATTTCCTGCAGGGCACAGAAATACATACTTATTATATTGGTATGGGCTAAAAATAGTGTTCTGTACATGCACTCACACCAAGATATCTTGAACATTGCTAGATTTAGTTACCACTGCAAATAAGCAACTCCCCCACAACTCAATAACTATTAGTATACATTTTCACTTCATCACATTTTCTGAGAATATGCAAATAAATGTGAAACCTCAGGTGGAAAACAAGTTGATTAATATTCAGAGCCGACATAGTTTACAATACAAAATGGTAAGTCATTTTCTATCATTTGCATTGCACTTCGAAGGTATTGTAAACCTGATTTGCTCTTCACCAGGCATTAACCTGTAGTGATTTAGGAAAAAGATTCTTATCTCAACCCATCAGCCAGTCCTCAGGACTGATGTTCCTGAAGAACAGTAGGCACAAGCTTAGTAGAACACACTTGCTATATAAAATGCTATCACAGAGGGTAAAGACTAAGGAAAAGTGAACAAATTTGATTTTAGGAATAAGCACCGTTTCCCAAAGACAGACTTTTAGGTTTCCCCGAGCAAAAAAATCTTATCCGCAATACCCATTTTTTCCTGCTAGATATGGGCACACAATGGGTGAGATTTACTAAGATGTGTATTCTACTTCACATGTGATGTTGCTATAAGCAACCAATCAGATCCTGTCTACCATCTTCTAGTGCTGGGGTAGCCAACTCCAGTCCTCGAGAGCTACCAACAGTTAATGTTTTCCAGATCTCCTCACAGAATCACAAGTGAAGTAATTAGCTCCACCTGTGGATCTTTGAAAATGTTTCAGCTAGTAATGAGTGCACCTGTGCTGCAGCTAGGTTGGAAAAAGGGGATTTTTGGTTCTTACCTGTAAAATCCTTTTTTCAGAGGCCAAGGTGGATGCTGGGGTATGGGTATTCCGGGCTGGAGGTCCGGGCACCAAGGAGTACAAACTTCTTGTGGCTAGTGCAGCCCCAGGCTCCGCCCCCCTAATACCCCTTCCTGTCCTCAGAGACCAGTTTTTTAACTTTAACAAGCCGAGGAACAGGTATAGGAGAGGGGAACCATTCAACTTTTGAACATTCAAAAACCAGAACACTAAAATGTGAACTATAACTATAACTGCAAGATTTGGAGCGGTAGGGCGGGCGCCCAGCATCCACCTTGGCCTCTGAAAAAAGGATTTTACAGGTAAGAACCAAAAATCCCCTTTTTTCTTACGGCCAGTGGTGGATGCTGGGGTATGGGACGTCCTAAAGCTGTGTCCCTAAGGGTGGGACCGCTCCTGAGCTGCACTGAGGGCACCCCTGCCAAAGGCCGCATCGGCCGAGGCAAAGGTGTCGAATCGATAGAATTTAATGAACGTATGAGCCGAAGACCACGTGGCTGCCCTGCAGATGCTCTCCGCCGAGACCCCTGCCCTCAGGGCCCACGATGCCCCCACAGACCGGGTGGAGTGCGCCCTTATCGAATGCGGTACTGGTCGTCCCGCCAACAAGTACGCTTGCCTTATGGTCGACCTTAGCCACCTAGCCAATGTGCATTTTGAAGCAGGCCAACCCAGCTTCCGGGCATCAAAGAGGACAAAGAGAGAATCAGATTTTCTTATCTGTTCAGTTCTGGTCACATAAATCTTTAGGGCTCGAACAACATCCAAAGAGACATCGTTATCCCGCGATTCTGTGGTTGTTTTATACACTGGTACTACTATTTCCTGATTTATATGAAATCGGGATACAACCTTTGGGAGGTAGTCCAGTCTAGTTCTAAGAACTGCTCTATCTTCATGAAAGATGAGCAATGGGACCTTACAAGAGAGGGCCCCTAAATCCGACACTCTGCGCGCTGACGCAATGGCTAGTAAGAAAACAGTCTTCAGAGTGAGCCATGAAAGAGAAACCGATTCCAAGGGTTCGAATGGGGCCTTCATCAAACTCTTCAGCACCAAGGTAAGGTCCCATGGGTTTGCCGGTGGACGTATGGGAGGTTGTAGGTGAAGAGCTCCCTGTAGAAAGGTATGGATCGTAGATGACGTAGCGATCTTCCTCTGGAAAAGGACAGAGAGAGCCGACACTTGAACTTTCAAGGATGAATGGCTCAATCCCATGTCCAAGCCTGCTTGTAGAAATCCTAAGACCCTATCCAACCTGTATATCCTTGGGTTGAACCTCCTGGGCTCACACCAGAGAAAATACCTTTGCCAGACTCTGTGGTACACCCTAGCTGACGATGGTTTTCTTGCCGCCAGCAGGGTCTTGACCACTGTAGGGGGAAATCCTCTTCTGCTTAGGATCGACTCTTCAATAGCCACCCCGTCAAAGCCAGCCTGGCTAAGTCGGGGTGTAGACACGGTCCTTGTGACAGGAGGTCTGGCCGGAGGGGCAATGGAACCGGTGGTGCCATGGCCATCTGTAACAGGTCTGGGTACCATGATCGTCTCGGCCAATTCGGGGCCACTAGGATCATGGTCACCCTCTCTCTCTTGAGGCGTTGAAGTAGCCGGGAGATTAAAGGGATTGGTGGAAATGCAAATACCTTTTGAAAAGGCCAGGGGGCCGATAGTGCGTCTACCAGACACGCCTGTGGGTCCCTTGTCCTGGCTCCGTACCGGGGGAGTTTTTTGTTGTGTTTTGAGGCCATAAGGTCGACCTGTGGCATTCCCCACTGACCTGTCAGGATTGTGAACACTTCTGGATGGAGGGACCATTCCCCTGAGTGGATCGTCTGCCGACTCAGGAAGTCCGCCTCCCAGTTCAACACTCCTGGAATGTATACTGCCGACAGGGTGAGTAGGAATTTCTCTGCCCATATGAGGATCTGGGTCACTTCCCGCATGGCCGCTCGGCTCCGGGTCCCCCCCTGATGGTTCACATATGCGACTGCCGTCGCGTTGTCTGATTGTATTCTGACTGGTTTTCCGTGAAGAAGGGTTCCTGACTGCTCGAACGTCCGGGAGATGGCCCTTAGTTCCAGCACATTTATTTGTAGCTTTGTTTCCTTTTGAGACCAGAGGCCCTGGAATGACTGATCTAGGGTTACAGCCCCCCAGCCTACCAGACTGGCATCCGTTGTCACAATGATGTAATTGTGGTTTGCAAAGGACTTTCCCTTTTTCAGATTGTCTGACAGCAGCCACCACTGTAGGGACTGTCTGACCATGTTTGATATGATGAGGAACTGTCTTTTCAAATCCGCGTGTGATCGGTTCCAGCGAGACAACAAGGCCAGCTGGAGTGTTCGGGAGTGGAACTGGCCGAATTCCAGCATTGGAAACGTGGATACCAGTTTCCCCATTAGTGTCATACAGAGATGAACTGACACCCTGCTTTGCGACAGAAAAACCTGGACTTGTGAGTGAATGTCCTGTATCTTCTTCTTGGGAAGAAACACTCTCTGGGTCTCTGTATCTATTAGTGCCCCCAGATGAACCATGGTGGATGAGGGAGTCAAGCTGGACTTCTTCCAGTTGATTATCCACCCGTGAGATTGGAGCATGTCCAGCGTCATCTGGAGGTGGGCCTGAATCTCCTCCTGTGACTGCGCTACTATCAGTAAATCGTCCAGGTACGGAAGAATTCGAATGCCTAGGAGGTGCAGGCGAGCCGCCATCACCGCCATGACTTTCGTAAACACCCGGGGGGCTGTTGAGAGTCCGAACGGGAGCGCACGAAATTGAAAATGGCGATCCAGTATCGCGAATCTGAGGAATCTCTGATGCTCCTGCTTGATTGGAATATGCAGATAAGCATCTTGTATGTCCAGAGAGGTCATCAGGTCTCCTGGTTCTAGAGTGCTTAGAATGGAGCTTAAAGATTCCATCCTGAATTTTGGGACCCTCAGGAACGTGTTGAGTTTCTTGAGATTCAAAATCGGGCGGAAGGACCCGTCTGGTTTGCTGACCAGGAACAGGTTTGAATAGAAACCCGTCCCCCTTTGGGAGTGTGGAACCGGTATAATCACCTTCTGTTCCAACAGAGTTGAGACTGCAGTCTCGAGGGCTCTTGCCTTGAGCGGGTCCTGTGGCAGGCCCGTTGTAAAGAATTGTGTTGGGGGTCTGGAGCAAAAGGTCAGAGCATACCCTTGCAATACTAGATCCAACACCCAGGAGTCCGATGTGGAACCTGACCAGGTCTCCGCAAACTCCAGAAGGCGACCCCCCACCCATGGCACTTTCTTGGTGTGCCCGGCGTCAGGCCGCTGGCTTTTCCGCCTGTTTTGGGGGCTGGCGACGAGCTGCCCAACCCTGCTTGGGCTTGGACTTCTGCGTCTTTTGTGAGGGCTGTTGAGCCCTAGTTGGCCAGGATCCTGTATACTGTGATCTGCCCCTGGAGGGACGAAAAAAACGAAAAGCCTGTTGCCTAGGTTTTGCAGTTCCTGTGGGCAGAAAAGCCGACTTTGAGGCTGCAATGGAAGTGACAATCTTGTCCAATTCCGATCCAAAGAGGATGCCCCCCGTAAAAGGTAGGGCCTCCAAGGCCTTCTTTGAATCATTATCGGCCTTCCAAGATCTGAGCCAGAGGGCTCTGCGTGCGGCCACCGATACTGCCGAAATTTTTGATGCAAAAATTCCTGCATCCAACACTCCCTCACTTAGGTAGGAACTAGCCTCTCTAATATTGTCCACAAAAGACATCAACTCAGATCTTTTAGTCCCTGACTGCAGGCCCTCCAAGAGCGCATCTGCCCAGTGTGCTATAGCTCTGGTTGTCCAGGCTGCCGAATAGCTAGGCCTAACTGCAGCCCCTGCGTTAACATATATGGACTTGAGGAACTGATCCAGCTTTTTATCTACTGGATCTTTTAAGGATGTTACATCAGGTATGGGCAGGGCCGTTGCCTTAATTAGCCTGGTAACGTGGGCGTCCACCTGAGGGGGTTCGTCCCATTTCTTGTGGCTGTCTGGGAGAGGATAAAAGGAAGAAATCCGCTTGGACACCAGGAATTTCCTGTTAGGATGTTTCCAGGCCTCTTCAAACAGGTCATCCAACTGCTTTGATTTAGGGAAAAAGGCACTATCCTTCTTTTTGCGTTTGAACACTGGTTCAGTATCTATCCCCTCTGCAGCGGCCTGAGTATCCGGCTCCTTAATGTTAAAGGTGAGCCGTATCAATTTAATTAGACTATCCACTCTGGATTGAGACATGTGATCCTCAGTATCAGCGTCCACATCATCCACTAAATCAATGGCGCCCCCATCTTGGTCGTCCCCAGTTCCATCGGCATCATCATCTGTGTCCTGTGGGAGAGGCTGAGTTGCCTCACGTCTGGACGGTCTATTTGAACTAGACCCTGTCAGGACATTTTGTAGTGAGGATGAAACCTGCACCAAACCCTGGACTGACTGAGATAGACCTGCTACCCATGCTGGTTCTTGCTGGGGCTGGGCTTGGGGTGCCGGTACGGCAGCGGGGTTACGTGACGCTGCCAGCTGGGAAGCTAATTCCCTCATCGCAGAGGACAGGTCTGCCGCCCAGTCCGGTCTGCAGGGAACATCCGCATTGGGTTGCGAACTAGGCCCCGGCTGAGAGCAACGGTCACAGAGGCCTGCGTGGTTCTGCTCTGCACTAGCAAAATTTTCTTTGCACACTGTGCAAGTATATGCATGCAACGCTGGAGCGGGACCAGGCCTACGGGATTTCCCCTTTGCTGACATGATATGTGTATGTATCGCAGTAAATTAGTAACCTGAGTTAACTAAACACCAGCGCTATTGTATGTGGAATTGTCAGTCACTATATAAACGAATAAGTGACCTAATACTGCACTCTCTGGCACTTCTACAGAGAGAGATGTGGTATATGAATACTCACATTAACATAACAAACTGTGAAAAATAACAAAGACAGAAAAAACACTGCAGTATACAACTCCTCACACAACCCATACACACAGGATTCGGCACTTTGTTTCCTGCACCTACACCATAAAAGTGAGGTGAGGATAATACAACCTGTCACTGATAACAGTGGAGGCAAAGGGGGGCGATTTCTTTAGCTCCTCTCCGTTTAGCAGGCAGGTAGCAAGTAAGCTAAAATGGCCCCCGCTGTGACACAGGTGGGAGGAGAGGAGCGCTCGCGGCGGGAACCCAGGACAGGCTATTGCCGCGAGCAGGGGGGCGGAGTTTTCTTATACTCCGTCCCCTCCTGGAACCACCAGCGTAACTCTCTAAACGGCGCCTCCTGAGAGAGATATGCTTACGCAAAAAACCATGGTGGTCTAGCGGTTACTCAGCATGAGCTGAGTACTGCTGCCAGGCCTCCGGCGGCGCCCCTCCGCCGGCGGTGTGAGCCGCGACTCCGGCTCCCTCACAAGTGAGAAGCCGCTTACCTGCGCTTCTCCCGGCTGCAGCTCCCTCCAGTGCCTGAGGTGTCTGGTGTGAGCGGCCGACAGGTCCGTCCACCAGACGCCGGGAGAAGCTCTGCCGTCAGCCGCAGCAGCGCTGCGCTGCCGGCTGTGTAAAAATAAAACACACAGCAAAAAAAAAAAAAAAAAAACTGAAGTAAATTAGGGCTAAAAATGCCCTCTCCTTAGCGAGGTGCCTGTTCCTCAGAGCACCAAGGAAAAAAACTGGTCTCTGAGGACAGGAAGGGGTATTAGGGGGGCGGAGCCTGGGGCTGCACTAGCCACAAGAAGTTTGTACTCCTTGGTGCCCGGACCTCCAGCCCGGAATACCCATACCCCAGCATCCACCACTGGCCGTAAGAAAAATGTGAACTGTTGGTAGCTCTCGAGGACCGTAGTTGGCTACCACTGTTCTAGAGGGTTCTAAATACATAAGAAGTAGAAATAGATTCTGATTGGTTGCCCATAGCAACATCACATGTGAAGTAGAATACAAATCTTAGTAAATTTCCCTCTGAGTTCTTATTACCTTAACATTGTGACTTTCACGGTGCTCTGGTGTTTTGTTTGGTCCATGGAGAAGTTGTCGTGCTTCCTGTATTGCTTTAGTGATTGCATCTCCTTCACCCAAGAATCCTGTGGAGTGAAAAATAGCAATACATTAAAAGTTAACTAGAAAGTATGTGTATGAGGGGAAAGATACAACTGCCAACCACATGCTGAACCTACATTACTGCATGCTCTAGGATCATTGTTGGCTATCTTTGGACATCCTTTTCTGTAAATGTATGGACAAAGAGATACAATACCTCAATATTTTACAGTAACAACCCCTTTACACCAAAAACCCTGGTCTTTGAACACTGGAGTTTCCAGGATCTGACCCTGCTTTATACCCCATTTACACAGCACTTCGACCTGAGTCGGACCTGGGTCTGCACCATTTACACTGAACCTGGGTCAGCCCTGCTTTTTGTTGCGGATGTCATTAAAAATGCTTGCTCGTTGCCAAGGGGGCTGAAATTGCTCGTTGCCAAGGTGGGTAAAACTGCTCATTGCCAAGGGGCAGGGCCATGCTAAGAGCATAAGGGGCCCCCGGGGTCACCGGCCTCTACACGGGTCCGGACAGTGTTCTACCGAGGACCAGTGTAAATGGACACGGCATGACCCCATTTACACCGCTGCAGATCCGGATTTTTCGGCGGTGTAAAATGGGTATAAATCAGGAATTGGAGTAATTGCTGGAGCAGTGTACTAAACCTTTAAGGATTAAAGGCGAGATGTACTAAAGGGAAAATGCGGTAAAACCCCCGTTTTACCGCATTTTCCTATGTACTATTACCCGACCGCACCATCACCGCAGTGTAGGGTATCGCCACCTTTGGGTGGCGATACCCTATAGAAGCCTATGGGCTTCTTTTCGCCGCCTCCGCCGAAAAACCCGCCGACCCCCCTCTCCCCCTCCCTCTCTTACCTGGTCCAGGTCCTCCTGGACCCGGAAGGTAACACCTTCCTCCCCCTAGTGACGCAGCCGGACGTCCTTCCGGCTGCAGGGGGGAGGAAGAGGCGCCGGGGACAGCTTGCTTAGCTGTCCCCGGCGTGAGGGATGCAGAAGGGGGCAGAGAGGTGACGGAGACCCCCCGCACACCACATTCCAGGTATCACGGGGGGGCCTCCGTCACCGCATCGCGATGCCAGCCGCATATGTTAGTACATATGCGGCGGCATCGCGGCGGGGGGGCCGCGATGGGCGGCGATGTATTTTAATACATCCCGCCCTAAATATTAGCCCCAAGTGCACACAAGACATAGCCCAGATAAAAAAAAAAATGTAATTCGTGTTTATAGATCACGTAGGCCCGGCCAGAAGACAATGATTTTAGCACAAGTTATTATCTGGCTATATAGCAATATCTTATACTAACTAAGTACAACTCAGATTAGCTATAAAAAAAAGGCATTATACCTTTTAGTGAGTTTATATAATCAGTCTCTGAGTATTCTTATTCAGTAGATACAGATTTAATTTTTTTTATAGTTATACATATATACACACACATACATACATATACACACACACATATACACACATACATACAAACTAAAATACATTTTAATATATTGTAACTTTTGTAACTTGAGGAAAACAATGAAAGGGAATATACAAACTCAATACAGTTAGGGCCATTTTGGGAGTCTAACCCAAGACCTCAGTGCTGTGAGTCAGTAACGTTAACCATTGCACCAACCATGCTGCCCATAAGATATAAAACCCTACTAAGGGTCTTTTTATTATTTTTTTTGTGGTACCTGCATGTCTAGAAACTATTCAATTAGCAGGGAAAACAAAATCCCCAAAAGCAGTCCTGGTTTTGTGAAGCAGCCCACAAAAACAAACATTTAACTGGGAACTGTGTTCGCATGAATGTTTTTTTTTTTTTTTTACAGAGCCTAAGGTTTACCAGATTTGAATAGAGCTACAACAATGGTTAATAAAAAAAAAAATACCCAAAGTCCCGGCTGCTGACAAGGTTCCAGTAAAGTGAATATGGAATGACACTTAAGGCCCATACAAACGAGGCGACTGAGCTGAAAGCCACTCAAAACAGCCTGTTTGAGCGGCTTTCATCTCAAAGCCACCCAGTGTGTATGCCCTGGCGATGAGCGCTGCTGCACGCTCCCGCATCATCGCCGGGAAAGCCGCTCATCTGCTGGTTATACCAGCAGATGAGCAGCATTGAGGGCGGCTTTGCATAGCTCTGCGCTATGCAACGCCGTCCTCCCCCCTTTGTCGGCGCCGGGCAGGGGGAAAGCCGCTCAGCGTGTATGCACTGAGCGGCTTTCCCCACAGCAATGATTGACATCATCGCTGTCCATACACGCTGGGCATAGTCGCCCAGTGTGTATGGACCTTTAATAGATAACTGGTAATAAAGAAGTGCAGTTCCAAAAAGATTGTTGCATGTAGTAAACATACCAAGTGTCAGATTAGTTCTTGGTGGGCTGGAAGCGTGATCTCTGCTGCTTCCCCCACCATTGCAACCTCCTGGGGATAGCTTTAAAGCAGGGGAGTTCCTGGAGGTAGGAGACAGCTCAGAGCCTTTCAGTTTGGCTGTCAGATTCAGAGGCTGCGAGGTTTCCTGGGTATAGAGAAGATTATAATATTTTTCCACTGCACAATGTACATTTTCCTTCCGATTCTGTACTGTAACAAGTTACCTGTTTTCCAGAAGAGGGAGCTCTTGGTGGAGTCGGATTATGAAGCATCTGCATGGGATATTCCACTGTAATTATACAAGTATAAAACATACTTGACATGAATTCCTTTTAACAATAAAATAAATACTTCTAACACTCCACTAGACTTCTACTATAATAACTACTTTATTTACTAATTTTATTCCTTTCAAACGTAACCCGATTTACATCATGATGCAGAAAATATTACTTAGTAAAAACTCAAAACGTTAAGGGGGGGGGGGGGGTATTCAATCCAGGGTCACGACTGTTGGTCCTTCCTAACAGCAGTGACCCTAGCCCGGTTTCCTAGACTGCATATCAGCAGACAAGATTCAATACCCCGCTTGCCATACAGCGAAAAAGGGGTGTGGCCACAAGATAAGGCCTGATCGCTTTTAAAACCGGGCCTGTTCCATGCTGTCGGGAAAGACAGCATTGAATAGGCGCCCGCTTCTATGTCCCCCATCGGAAATAGTGTTGGGAATTGAATATCCCCCATAAAGCTAATTCTCGAATTTGTGAGTACATATACATACATTTAAAAAGCCACAGTGCACTGTACCCATCTACATAGAAATGGGGCGCTGTTCTATGCACTAAAGTGAATGTTATCCTCCACTCACCTGGCTTGCAAGGAATGGGCTGCATAAGAGGTGAGATTTGGGGGTCCGAGTTTACAGACTGAGCAGAAGGGAATGCGGGAATCATCACATAGGGCATGTTTACTTGCTGCAAAATGCAAAGAAAAAGAAATCATGGGTCACTTGCTTATATTAGAGCAATAAATAAAGTTTTTTTATTAAAAGACAAACACATACCTGAATTTGCTGCTGTAACACATTGATTTTGTGCTGCTGTTGGATAAGTTGTTGCTGCTGTTTGGCAATCTGTACAGGAAAAAAAAATACATTGATGATGAATTATACAATTCACATGTTGTGTACAGCCACTCCAATTTCAAAGTAAAGGGGCATACAGACGCGCCAACCCGTCCTCTGTGCTGAGCAATAGGCTTTAAGCACAATGGCTCAGCACACATAGCGGCACACCCGCAATGCTGTGTGCTGAGTGATCCTGCTGAGCGGGGCATTGCCTATGGTTTATAGGCAAAGCACCATGATCTAGCAGGAACCAGTGCAAGAACTGACTTTCCCTGCAGGCAATAGCAACACACGAGACCGCGTAACGCCGTCGCCCATATTCAGTATTTGTCACCCATCTGCCTGCAACTCCCCTTAAGAATGAAAGCGCTCATGTGCTTTTCCGTCTCTTACTTAGGACTATCTTCTACTCCATTCTGCCTACAATGATACCATTACCCTCTGTTTCTGCCACGCTGATGCTTCTTTCAATATCATGTTGGCTAATTTATTAATTTCTTAGTTTCTTATACGCAGTAATGTTTATATACCATGTACTTATACTAAATGACTACACTCCATTGCACTGTTAGCAGTTATGTACTTTGTGAGGTCCTGTAGAACCCTTGTACCTCCATATAAAAAAGAAATAATAATAATAATAAAAAATAGTAATGACTACTTGAATAGTTCACTGTTTGAAGTCCGCACAGAGGGCTGAAGAAACAAAGAGGGGAGGTCGTCATATACATGTGAACCTCAGAATATTGCTTTTTATTGATATTGGTCAAGATTGAAGTATAAAACAAAGTGACAAAGTAATTCAGAAATAGAAAAGTAAAATCATGTGATCACAGTAAGGTGGCAGCCTGGCAGTGCTTAAATAAAGGTTAAGTGCTTAAATAAAGGTTAAATGTCATCTGTGTCAGCCTTCCCTATATGTTTCTTCTGATACAATTGTCTAGTTGTACAGTAGCACACCCCCATACCAGATGTGACCAAAGAGATAGCGAGAATATTATAAAATAAGGGGGTCCTCTTTTCCTAAATACATAGGGCCGTATTCAATTTGTTTAGTTTAAACCCCGTGCCGGCCGCTCACCCTATTCAACGTTCCGGGGGAATCCTCGCTGTCAGAGGACAGTGAGGATTCCCCCAAACAGCAAGGTTAATGCAGGGAGCCCGCTGCATTTAGCCGCTGTCACAGCTCGCAAAAAGGCATTGAATACTGGCCATAGCATCTAATGCAAATGGCACCACTTCCATTTTCCAATGCACAGAGGGCTGGAATGGCCCACTTCAGCACTTTCAATAATATGATTGGTGCAATAGAAATAAACACTTAAATAATTATTTATTTTTCTTCTTACCTGCTCCTGCTGTTGCCTCGCAAGCTCCATCTGCTGTTGCTGTTTCTCCAACAACATGGCCGCCATGTTCCTATGTTCAGAATGCGCACTGAGCAACTGGTCCCTTAGCCCTGCCAGCTGGCGGATCATGAGCAACAACTGCAGCTCCTTTTCTGCCAGGCTCTCCTGGGTGCCTAAAGGCATAATGTAAATTAGTTTTACAAAAGGCCATCACAAGTACATTTAAATGCACAGATACAAGCTTTACTGATTAAAGGAAATATCCCAATAAGGACACACTGCCTATATAACACGTCAAAGTCACAAGAATTTGTCTGAAGTGGTCAGAAGGCAGCATTACAGGATGCCACAGCACACTTACTGTAACCCACATATTGTGTAGTAGTGCAGCAGTGAGGGAATTGCATACCTTTCACATCTTTACTGTCCATTGTTCCATTTCCCAAGAGTCTGTCCTTCCAATCACTAGACAACAGTTTCTCTAGGGCAGGCATTGCTGTGGGGTAGAAAGTAATTATAAATAACGATATAGGAAGCATTGGTGCCAACCACATGTGCGTGTTTGCCAGCAACAAAATGGTGCAACGCCATCTACGGATGGCCACTAAGTTGCATTATAGACAGTTCACAATAAAATAATAGGATATCCAGAGAAAAAAAAGGAGTAGACGCATATGTAATCAAGAATGGCCATCTCCTCAGTCATATGCTGAGGTTGCCAGTGCTCGCCCCACCCGCCAAATAAAGGAGATGCACAGGCAATGAAAACACAGAAGGAGAGAGAACTGCAAATTCTAGAAGAAGAAAAAACCCACTATAGCAACCATTTTAGCAGTAAAAAAAAATATATTGTTTTGAGAGCATGGGTTGGCCATATTACCATCTCTCATTGTTCTGCTTAATTCCAGACTTTCTTGGCGACCATTAGAGAAAGGAGCACTATTTTGAAGTTCATTCTGGTAAGATCCATCCTGAGTAGACAATAAACAAGTTCAAAATAAGAAAGCGCAATTAAAATCCAGCACATTCACAAGAAAAAAAAAAAAAAAAAGTACACAAATACAATACTTACACATTTTTTTTAACTTTTTAAAGCCCACCAAAAATTAACTTTTGGTGGGCAGTAGTGGCAACAATAAAATAATAATACATTGAGAGAATTATACACTTTCTTATACAACTTCAAATAATTGTTAGAGCCTAAACTGCGTGTGTGTATGTGCACAGGAGGGTATGGTGGTATTGTCATGGCACTTTCTAAGTCTGCACTCTAGGTAGCAATGCTGCCAACTGAATGGAACCTAAGTTAAGTCCAGCCCACATCATCCACTTCTTTACCTATGATTTTGAATGCAAATTGTAAAACCCTACATAATACATCACTATTTGTTCAGTTAGATATGTACATAATGTAACACATTAAAGTAAAACAATAGTCACTGTTGTGTATTGTTATTACTGGAAATGAGAAGCATATCAGTACAGAAATCAGTTTCCAGATGCCATTTAATAAATAACTTTTAAAAAGCAGCTTATCACATTTATTGCTATCCATAGCAATAAATTCCCAACCTTTTGCCCCCAAATACACATATCTCTATGTAATAAACTATACAATTAAAATACAGTTATGTTTTTAATTCTATTTGAGTCAGCTGTTGTTTGAGGAGACATCCTTCATTAGTGTGAGAATAGTTTTAACGTTGGGATAGCCTATGCTAACTGTACTGAAGCTGCCCCATGCATTAACCAGTCCATGGCTGGCAAAACTAGAAGGATGCTTAGGGATGAATATCTAATGGCAGATAACTAGGGCAGATTTGTCTTCAACATTAGCCATTTATTTGTTTCAAGTCACTGGATCTAAAGAACATTAATGACCTGTCTAATCCCCTGCGTACTTAGCACCTGCTTATTATAATCTGTAGGCAATGTTTATGAGCAGGCCTTGCTCCTCTTATTAGAAGTGTGATTTTACTAAAGTAATTACATCAGTACTATTACAAGTACACCTACTGCTTCACGAGTACGTTTGGTCATCTCACTGCCTTTCCAGAGTCATTGTAACCTACCTGAGGAGAGGGATCCTGTTTGAAAGAGGCTGAATTACTCATTTGTTGGAAAATGTCATCTTTACAATCTTCCTCCATTTTATTGTAGGCTGCTGATGAAGAAACTTGCACCTTCGATGACAGTCTGCAATATAGGACATAAGAAGGGTTATTTACTAACACGTTGCACTAATGAAGGAACTTACAGCAGTCAGACAACTCAGCGTGCACTAGCCGAGTGAAAGCCAATTGCTCGCTGGCTGTTATGGGTTACTGGGGATTTGCCGTTTATTTATAACAATGTGTGATATTTAGCCACTGAATTGCCATCACAGAAGACTTCAGCTTCTGGTTTATTTCTGCAACATACACATTGCTGGGCATTACTTTTTGCTTCATAAGTAAATTAATCACAAAAACAAACATAGTGCACCTGGAAAATAAAGTAGGAAGAACAGAAATCAACCACTGACTAAGAGGAGAAGTGGGACGCCTGGAAAATATTAATAGCAAAGTAAAGTGTAGTTATAGTAGACACTTTGTCCTAAATGATTTTTTGGCAGGAGCAAGCATTTCAACCATTGCCTAGTAATTTGTGGGCACTGAAGAACTTGCAGGGTAAAATCACCATAGACGTGGTCTTATTAATAAATGCATTACTATGAGCCAAACAGTGCTGAGTATTTCTAGAACATAAATTAGCTGAATTCTACTTAGAAATGGGGTATATTATCCATCAGAAAGACAAGTCACAATGCCAGCAAAGTGTTAGAATGGCCAGAGAGAAAAGGAAGGAAATCCACAATTCAATGTTAACACCTACTGTAAAGTGAAATGGTCAATGGAAACAAAAAAATAACTAGCAAAATGAAACCATTGAAACATACAGCCAAGCGGTGTGTAGTGGAAGCCTCCATACTATTCACTAGTCTCCACTGCGCATGGTGACCTGGCATTTACTAGAATTTGTTTGCTCTCCCGGTTCTGCAGAGTATTACTCCTTATTAACACTTTCACCTTTGCATGGAATCTGACAAGCCAAAAGCAATGCTGGCATAAAAGTGGTGAGAGTGCAAAAGCCTCTCGCTGGAGGGAAGGCAGGGAGAGGCCACTCAGCAGGGGGCAGAGGAAACAGAACAATGGACGGACAAACCAACAAAGGAAGTATGACAAGGACACAATGGGGCATTGTAATAGTGTTCCGCTGCCAGGAACCTGCATACACACAGACATAGATCATCCAACCACATATACCTACAATACATGCTTCTCCCACCTATATTTATATCTAAACAAATGACAGATACAAAACACACCCATAGCAGCTCCATAGAAATACATGTACATTTATAGTCCACCATAAATGCTCTGTCTATTCACATTACCGTTGCTATCTTTTAATCTTATTTGCTTGTTCCTCTCTCCCTCTGCTTCGGTCTCTCCATTTTTCTCTCCCTCCCCCTACCAATCAGGTCTGTTCCTGCCCTGCAGGTTGCTGTGGGGACTCTGCCTTTGCTAAGGATGGCATTGTTAGAGTACAATGACTGCCCCCACCCTCACTCCACGCACTGAGCCTCTCCCACATTCCTCACACTCGGCCGCTGATCACCAGGGAAGGGAAAACACAAGGGACAATATACAACAACCTTGTTAATAACTGCCTTAAAAAAAAAAAAGAAGTTTTATTCTCGCCTTGCTCAATGCAATGGTGTTTACTTTCCTGATGTGTAACTCATTCTCTGTGCTGTGTACCTGTAAACCAATAGTATCTCTATCGTCATAAAGTCTCACCAAATTCCCACAAAGATTGGATTAAATAGGATAAAATTACTAATTATTTAATCCAATTTGATTTTCTCAAGGCCTAAAAAAATTATAAAATATATGCACACTTACTCTATAACAACAACGGCTGTGTAGTATACAACCCATTATAGCACAATACTCCTCTATGGCCTCCATTATAGTATCTAAAGGCCACTCAGGATACATATACATGTGTGAACAGAGTAATTCAGATTCCAAGGAAATCCTTAAACATGTCTCTCTATGGACAGGGATGCGCCATTTTCTTGACGCATATAACCAACAGTTCAAAAGTCCTGATCCCACAAAATGGTAATAGTAAATGGACACATGGGAAACTTCCCACATTCCACAGGTGTCCTTAATGTTAAAATCAAATACGAACTAAAAGCATAACGTGTGTGTAAACGCATTTGGAGACCATACGCGGATCTATTATTTAAGGTTTCTGGGTGCACTGACTGAAGAAAAAAAGGCAGAAGTGTCATATGAAGCTGTATACAACATACAACATCTGCTTAGCAGCTCAAAACTCTTCCCATACGTCAACGTAGTTGAGAAACTAGAACAGTTTTTTTTTTTTTTTTTAAAGGTGTAAGTTTAGTGAAGAGGATAACAAATAATGGGGCCACTTCTGGTTGGATCATATAAGCGAACCAACCTCCATTATGCCCAATGTATTCGTTCTGGTCCTGCAATCCTGCTCCAGAACAGCGGTTGGTGAAAAAGGGCATGAAGACGGCCATCAGTTTCAGAAATGGGGGCGTGGCCCAAGTTGGCCTGCGACTGCTACTGCCTGTAGAGTTTAGTCTTCGTTACAGTTGAAAGTCGCAATGTTCTTCTAAACCAGGGTTGCCGACTTTAAGATTATCCTCTCCGGGAAAAGCCCGGAGAGGAGAGATTCAGCAGCCACTCAGGGGGCGGGGCTTACGAGTGACATCACATCACTGGAGGGGGCGGGGCTAAAATGACACGATTGTGACGTTTTAGCTCCGCCCCCTCCTCTGAGACCCGAGGATTGCAGCATTTTAATGCCGCGATCCGGGGATCAGCGGGGGTCTCCCCTGAATCCGGGAGGGTTGCCCACCCTTCCGGGGGGCCGGGAGGGGTACCCGATTTTCGAGAGACTCCCGGAAATTCCGGGAGGGTCGGCAACCCTGTTCTAAACTACGATCGGTATTTGATGTGATCACACACGCATGCAGGGGATGGTATGCACCTCCTCCTGCATTTGCATTGCATATAAGCTACTATGAGCAGCTTATATGTGATCCGAGCTGAAGCAGGCCCAATACCAATATATGGTAATATTCTATGTACAAAACATGCTTCTCAAATGTACTTTCATACTAGTTAATCAGGATGAATGTATCCTTGGTGATATTTTAGACCCAAAGAGCATTTTATTGTCGATAATGTAAATGTATTCTCATTATGCAAGTGTATGAATGCAGCTCAAAGATATGTGTGTGTGTGTGTGTGTGTGTGTGTGTGTGTGTGTGTGTGTGTGTGTGTGTGTGTGTGTGTGTGTGTGTGTGTTCTAGGTCACCGTGTACTACAGTTGAATTCAGTTGAGATACAGGCTACAACTAATTTTGCATCTACAGACTTTAGCCGGATTAAACAAACATTTTCAAATGCAATGCAAATCTAGATCTGAGGAGTCCTAGCTCTATTACCTTTCCGCTTGCATGTGCGCTGCACACCATTTTAATTCTTCCTTTGCATCTGATGGATCCATTCAAGCAGTCACTGCAGGAAAGAGATATTTCTAAGTTAGATACAGAACACATTACAGTATGGCTTACAGAGAAAATTACAGTTGGAGTCTACAATACAGACGTCCCCAATAGCTGCAAGTTTGCTAAAAGCACTCCGTAACTGTAGCAACTTTCATGGACAGCAAGAAATTATACTGATTATTCCGTATTTCAAAATATTTTTATATTTGAAAGAAGTATCTTGCATTTATGGTGTGAAAGCACAAGAAATACACACAAATATATTTTATTTGCACATGAAACAAGGTTTCAGACACTGAATTTGAATGCCAAGCAATCATGTCCTTGCACATATTTAGTGCCAGTTACTTGTTATTTCCCTCAGTAGTGTCAGTTACAGATGTAGCCAGTAGATATTTGGATGAGGGATACTCAACCTGTAATGAAGTTTATTTACATTTCCCACTCCCCACACTTCCAGGGAGGTAGACTAGTATTCTAGGTAGGTCCAAATGTATTACTGAAGCCTGTGATTTGCAACAAGCACCAAGCTTATGGTGATGTAGCTGCAAGAATTAAAGAGACTATTTTTTAAAAGGCAAAACCAACCCGTTACCTTCCCAAGAAAATAACAACAGGTAGTATAAAAATAGCAGCTAAACTGCAGCCATCTTGGAACTTGTCAAACAGGGTATTACATTTGTGACTTTAGAGTTACAAGTTCAGTTACTGGCTTCCAAAACTCTGATTTTAGCATAACTGAGATCGACTCCTTTGCCTCCCGATCGTTCTGTGTACACAAACTTTGTTTCGCAAATACAATTAGGTACTTGTATACTATCACGGCTCCCACGATGGGCATCGTATAGGAAAAAAAAAAAAATCGCCAACCAGAAGCGTGGCGAGCAGAGCGAGCCCGCGAGGGGCGGTGGTACGCGTCCTACGACCTTTTCATACCCCCACTATCCACGTCGGCGTGGGGTTGAGAATAGAAAGTGTGGCGAACGCAGCGAGCCACGCGGACACCTGTGAAGCCCGCGAGGGGACGCGGATACCTGTGAAGGTATCCACGTCCGCTCGCCACGCTTCGGGGTCGGTGGCTCGCCACACTTTCTATTCTCAACTCCACGCCGACGTGGATAGTGGGGGTATGAAAAGGTCGTAGGACGCGTACCGCCACGCTTCGGGTTGGCGTTGATAGTGGGGGTGGTACAAGGTGAAAAATGACATTTGGGGTGCATTTAACATGTTTGCTACTAATTTAAATGCATTTGGATGCATTTGTGATCAAAATCGCATGCCATCGCATCACATGGCATGCGATTTTTCACACAAATGCGTAAAAAAACCCGTAGAAATCGCATCGCATGCCATCACATGCCACTACATATGGCATTCGATGGGAGCCGTGATAGTATACAAGTACCTACAATTATTTAAAAACACTATAAAATGACCTTCAGGCTGTGTGTGTATATAGGAGACATTCATGCATTTTGAGTTTAGACCTGGGTCCCCTCCCAAAGATATCCCATTATGGTATGCAAATATCTCAAGCTACGGAAACATCAGTTAGCCCAGTGGTAGCCAACCCTAGCCCTCGAGAGCTACCAACAGTTCACATTTTCCAGACAACCTAGCTGCTGCACAGCTGCACTCATTAATCATTGACAGTTTAAAAGATCCACAGATGGAGCTAATTAGCTCACTTGTGATTCTGTGAGGAGACCTGCAAAACATGCACTGTTGGTAGCTCTCGAGGACTAGGGTTGGCTACCCCAGAGTTAGCCAAAAGTATTTTATTTTTTTACCCCCATGCACAAGCTTGTACATTATTAGAGAATGTTGCAAGAACTAAAAATGAAACAGCTAACACCGAATTACAATACGTCACCTAATTCTATGATGGCAGCCAAAATCTGTAGTCAGGAAACGGTTTGATCATAAATTAGGAGCAAATTAATTTAGAACACTAGAGAGAAGCTGCTATGAATTTTGTTACCTAGAAAAAAAAATATTGCATTCTTCTGCATGTAGAACTAAGCACTTTCCAGTTTGCTTTTAACACAACGATTAAAGGTGGCCAAACACGTTACAATTATTGTATACAATATCGCATCTCATCGACTCTCGGTTTTGCGATGATGAGATCTAGTACAAAAAGTGTGTGCAGCACATACTTTTTGTACTAGATCTCATCGCAAAACCGAGATGCGATATTGTATACAATAATTGTAACGTGTATGGGCACCTTTAGGGTTGGGACAGATAAGTGTTGCCAATTTTTGCTCAACACTTTAAATTTGCTGGGAGACCATGGATTGCCTAATTGCAACTTCTTATACAGTTGGACTTAGAACTTTAAATGAGACCTTAGGTTATAATCATTATAATATACAATTATATTCATGTCTTGGTAATCACAATGGGTACTTTGATAGTTAATGTATATACTGGAACAATGTAATTATTCTGCATAGGCCAATTACTGCATAATTGCCAAGCAGTTTTATACAGTACTTGCTATTTATACAGAAGCTCTACCTGCTATGACAATGTCCTGCTTTGATGAAGCCCTATCTTCATTTTTATCAGAAATATTTGCATACCTCTGTATGTCTCCTCATTACACATTGCTAATGTATATATTTTGGCTTTAGGATTCTCTACAGCATAAATGAGTACGTATCTACGTAGAGAGCATAATTCCCTGTGTAAAGTGTCCAAAGCTGCAATCCACTGATAATGATGTTTAAGGTATTTGGTCTGGTGCACTTTGTACACACAGGCAGAGAGAGTCAATCTACAGCTGCGATGTTCGGTAGACTATGGTAGTATAAAAGTGCTCTATGGTTTGACTTGATCGAGTGACCGGATACAATGGGAACAAATGAGTACATTTATCACCTTGCCATTCATCTGAATAGCACGATAACATGGAATAAAATGTTGACCAAATGAAATATAAATCAGATATAGAATATCTAATACTACATCTCTGCATATTCGTCTCTATTTTTATCAGTGAGAGACAAACATTTAGTCCCCTAGTAGCAGTGCAGGAACATACATAATAAAGCGTTTACTTTCCGTACCTGTTCCAGCTCATTCATAGACATGTGTAAGCATTTATTTTTTGAATAAGGCCAATCAAGGAAGTCTATGCAAAGTGCATGTGAAGCATCAAAGTACATCAAATAGCTCCCCAATCTGGAAGCAGATATGGGTACATGTTTCAGCGGAGATAAATATTACAGACATTTGTATTATTGTATGCAATGTAGCAATATCAATGAGGATGCCTGTAGAGTACAACAAGATTCAAGTAGCCCCCAACACACAATGGTCCTTATTCAGATGTGATCGCAGTACAAGTTTGTTCTCAAAAATAGGCAAAACCATGTGCACTGCAGGTGAGGTAGATGTAACATGTGCAGAGAGAGTTAGATTTTGTTGGGGTGTGTTGAAACTGAAATCTAAATTGCAGTGTAAAAATAATGTACCCAGTATTTACCCTGCACAGAAACAAAATAACTTCCCCAAATCTAACTCTCTCTATACAGGTTACATCTGCCCCACCTGCAGTGCACATGGTTTTGTCCATTTTGAGAACAAATTTGTACTGTGATCACATCTGAATAAGGGCCAATGTACCAGGAGAGGAACACCTGTGAAAGTGAGGACCATTGCCTCTTAAGTTTAGCTACTCCTTACATTGGTATTGTATTAATACAATACCAGCAAAGAGACAAGGCTCCCTACTAATGCCATTTCTATACGACTAAACTGTGGCTATGTTGGAGGATGACTGGAAGTCTAAAAGCAAAGTAACATAACCAACTTTAAAGACCATAACTTGTCTGGCAGACCAAGAACTGCTAAAAACAGTCACTCCCAAGTATTACCCTAGACCAGTGATGGCTAACCTTGACACTCCAGCTATTGAACTACACATCTCAGCATGCCCTGCACCAGCTTTAGCATGGCCAAATATTTAAACTGTTGCAGGACATGCTGGAATGTGCAGTTCAACAACAGCTGGAGTGTCAAGGTTAGCCATCACTGCCCTAGACTATTTCAGACTCCTTACCTACAAATCTCATCCGCTGAGGCCAGATTGTTTGTCTATGGTCACAATGGATTCATCGGTTTTTATTATTTTAAATTAGCTCCCCCCTCCGGCATTCTGCAAACCACCCACGCAATGCTGACGTCAGGGGCAACAGTATCGCAAACCGCATCACTACCCAATTGTGAAGAATACACAAAAAGTGAGACCGTAGACAAATTTATTCTCATCAACAATCCCACCATAGATCTGGTCCTACCTATAAAGAGAGGAAGTGGGCAAAAAAAATGATACTATCTTTTTCTAGTTTTCATCCTTTTTCTAAAGTTTGTTTTTCCATCCCAAGATTAAATCTGCAATCAGCAGTAATGCAGAATATGGGAGACGCTGCAACAACTAAATGTGCTGTTTTTGAGGTTAGATTATTAAGAAATTACCAGTAGACAAAATGCTACCGAAAAATACTGTCACTGTCATGAAAAACTAGATAAGATTTAATTACAAGGAGAGCACAAGTGGGCAAGATTGCTATAGAGTATCACAAATTAGATTTTACAGTAATTAAAAAATAAATGGCAATTTCCCTATGTCACAATTAGAATGGCATATGTATACCTTTGTAGCAGAAATGTAGAACACCAAATCCGGCAGTACGGATGGTGTAATGGTTAGCATTACTGCCTCACAGCGCTGAGGTCATGGGTTCGATTCCCACCATGGCTCTAACTGTGCGGAGTTTGTATATTCTCCCCGTACTTGCGTGGGTTTACTCCGGGTACTCCGGTTTCCTCCCACAATCCAAAAATATACTGGTAGGCTAATTGGCTTCCAAAAAATTAACCCTAGAATGTCTATGTGCGTGTGCATGTGGTAGGGAACATAGATTGTAAGCTCCGCTGGGGCAGGGACTGATGTGAATGTTCAACTATACTCTGTAAAGCGCTGCGGAATCTGTGTGCGCTATATAAGAAACTGTTAATAAATAAATAAATAAATAATAGTGAGAGGATTATACTTTTCATTGCATGCATGTAGTTCATTTACATCCTGTATAGATTACATAATAACAGCCTGCAATACTCTAACATAAAGAACTATTAACAACATATGTAAACATTCCCATACATTCCCTTGCTAGAACATGTGATATTTCACATTTATGCAGCAGAGAGCAAGGGAGTTTATTTGCCATTTGCGATAAGGTAGTATTCAATGCAGAAATATCTTAGCTATCTAGCTACAATACAGAGCTAAGTTGCATATTATTCCTAATTATTAAATAAAAGAATGATAAAAAAAAAACACTTATTGGGCCTTTATCGGACACTTGGGGGGTAGATATCAAAGTTGGGAGATATACAAAATTATGATCGATAAAGAACCAACCAGTCAGCTTCTGCCATTTTCCAGCACAGCCTGTAAAACATAAGGTAGAAACTAATTACGGAAAGAGCCATGCTCATCTATCCCATTAATAGGATTAAGTGAGCAGGACCGTCAAACTTAATCCACTGCTGTATTGTTCTATGTACTTTATCTTTCACAAGTTTATCTCTCTTAGATTTGATAAACACCCCTTTAGAATGAGAGATAGATAGATAGATAGATAGGATATAGTGGTGGTGACTGTCAATCAAAAGTGGTACATGTGAGAATGACCAAAGCTGCTGAGAGAGAGAGAGAGAGAGAGAGAGAGAGAGAGAGAGAGAGAGAGAGAGAGAGAGAGAGAGAGAGAGAGAGAGAGAGAGAGAGAGAGAGAGAGAGAGAGAGAGAGAGAGAGACATTTATATTCTACATGGTTTTCTTGATGCCATTTGTGTTTTTGCTTCCACAGCTGTGCATCAATACAAACATATCCAGGCAGAACTATCCAAGCTGTAAACACAGCCTCCGTAATGCATTTGCCATCCAGCGGCATAACTGCACTAATAACTCTTTACAGACTCTCCCCGAACTGTGACCTATAGAAGCAGCAGAGCTTTGTATCTACACAACAGATGAGGTTTCTGCTTTGATGGTCATCCATGCGTAAGGGTTTGATTTTAATCCAGCTACTTGTAAAGTTACCAGCTCCTTTCATCTACCAGCAGGTCCATAAAGCTTTAATAATGTCATCATGCTTGTTTTAAATATTTACAACCCAGGTAAAAAAATAGTCAGAATTCAGTTTCTAGTTTCCGAAAAAAGTCACTGAACTGGGGCTTTTTTTTTTTTTTTATGTTGATTTATTTTGGTTAAAGTGCTGCAGAAAACACTATATAAAAATAACTGACAATAATAAAAACACAAATAAAAAAAAAAAAGCTGCAGTACCTGTGTGAGTGGCAGTATCTGCATCACACCAAAGTATTTGCTAATCTTATAACTAGATTTAAATTTTGCACCCAAAACTATTGTAATTGTATTGTAAAAACATATCAATCCCACAACACAACTACAGTTTGGGATTCAACAACATATACGTAGCATAAAGTAGGCAGCTTAACGTCCGTGTCATTTATAGAAGTGATCGGTAAAACTCAGTATAGACAATTGAGGGGCAGATTTATTAAGCTCGGTGAAGTGATAAACGGTCTGGTTTTTTTTATCACCGGCCAATCCGCTCCTACCTGTGAAGTTACAGGTTTGGTTTGAAAAATGACAAGTAGGAGCTGATTGGCCGGTGATAAAAACCAGAGTTTCTCACTTCACTGAGCTTAATAAATCTACCCCTCAGTGTAGTATGGATCATAGGGTCGACATTCATTAAGTCGACCACTGAAGGTGAACATGCATAAAAGGTTGACATGTTTGAGGTTGATAGTTAATACGTCAACATGGGGTTTTTCACGTTTTTTTTTGTATCCTGACATGGACACTAAAAAAGTGCTCTACGTCCCATGTCAACATGGACCGCATCCTGTCGGCACACATCGACCTTAATGCACGTTGACATTCCGCTTGTTGACCTTAGTATACCTTTCAGTGCACGTGGAAAAATGGATAAAGCATAAGCAAGAATTACAAAAATAAGTAACACTTGGCAGAAAGGAGAAAAGCAAAAAACAATAGTGCATTTGTCCTAGTGTAGATCAGTACTAGTGCAGAACAAATGCACGTAGGTACATTTCATAAAACTACTACGGCACTTTTCATAACCAGGCATTTATTTTCGTGAATTATATTTGCACGAAAGAAACAACGGATCAGCAAATTCAAATTTGTACATTTGGTAACAATGCCGCTCAGACCGCCTAAAATATTATACATATATATCTTAACTTTTAGACCACTGTTTTCCAACTCTAAACCCTCAAGTTACCACAAAAGGTCATGTTTTCTGGGTTTCTGTATGTGGAAGCAGATGGATGAATAGGCCCAACAAAATAGAACATAGAAATAGAAAACAGAAAACATGAGCTGTTTGGGAGTATTATCAGTCGAGCAGGGTTTCATCTGTAGTCAAAGCAGGTGTCAGGCACATTACAGATACGAGTAAAGTAACAGAAGTAATGCAGTAGTGTCAAGTATGAGCCCAAGACAAAGGCAGGATGGACACTTGATAATAAACATGCTTGACTGATAGAACAACACAACCTATGTAATAAAAGGCTATGGGGGGAATTCACTGTTCTGCGAGCCAGCAGCCACTAGATGGCGCCCGACAGAGCAATTTCAGTGTTTTTCTGTTCAGCCACGTGCAGCTGCCTCCACTTCCATTACAGTTGCGTTGTTCTCTCATTTTGACAGGCTGTAAATTAGGTGATTGTTTGTGTGGAATTAGCATAGTGTTTTGATGTAGCTGTAACTAAAGGGAATCAACCAAGCCAGATGCTCTGTGGTGTAATCGAATGAACCCCACCTATACGTTTAGGACATAGACTGACGACTTTGTCAGTCAGGATATATTTCTGCCATTCCACTGGCTTTATATAAAGCTAGTACTATCAAATGAAGTGCCTAGACCTAGTACATAGAAAGTTATAGGTGCAAAGAAATTGGCAGCATAATGGCACAGTGATTGGCACTGCCATAGATGAGAATGCAGACAAGGGGATTATAAATCAGAATCCAATAAACACACAAGTATATAGTTTCAGCAAACATGAATGGAGCAACCCTTAAGGTGCCCACACACTAGAAAGATCTGCGATCTTAAGATGTGCGCAGAAATTAGCCTTGAAATCTTTTGTCCGTCCTGGACAAAAGATTTCAGGCCAGCGCACATTTTCTCCGAAGACTTCTCTTAAGATCCCATGTGCGTTGCTATGGATCTATTGCTAAATATTCTGAACTTTCATGCAGCATGTAAGATCGATTCAGCCAGAAATCGACCGATCGACAAAAAATTATTATTCTAGTGTGTGGGCACCTTTACAAAAGACACAGCCGTCCTGTATCCATTTGATAAATGCCTAGCTCCAACATTTACAAGGGGGAAAAGGGTCTTATTCATATGACAAAGCCTAGCATTTGAGATCGTATAGAGCTTGGTTCGTTACTGATAAAGAGAAATCAATATATAGAACAACCACAATGAACAGACAGTGTACCAGGTCAATACAATAGGCCTTTGTTGTTAGTAAATACTGTTGGACACAGCCCTAATTGTATATCAAAGGTGAGCACAAAAGCATAAGTAGGAGTTGTGTGAAGAACCTGAATGTCAAACGACCTAATACTGTAAATAAGCTGTACTGTTTATTATATACCTGTATATAGGGGCTATGTAATAATGCCATGAATTCTTTACTGTACTGTAAAGTGTGGAATAAACATTTACATATGCTGATACGGGAATGATTCAGAGAACAGGGTTTGGCCCCTGCACAAGGATGGCAAGCAAATAAGTGAAGCATTCTATAAACCTATCTTTGATTCGACTTTGTTTAGCTGTGGTATCGCCAAAACCTCATATTATACTACAGAGTATTATGTGGTCTATTGATCAAGCACTGCAGTGCACTTCCACTCGGCAATGTTACTTTACTAACACGGCTGTGAGTAGCAGCAGTGGATACAGAAGAGTATCCGGATAACGGACAATGCTAAGGTCAACATGCACAAGTTCCACATTGACAAAAGGTCGACAAGGCTATGATTGACACATCGAGTTTTTCACGAATGGCATTTAATTTCTTGGACTTTCATGCTTTACCATACACATGGACATCAACTGGGAATGTCAAAATGTGCTGAGTGCAGTGGTAGAGTGCAGCAAGGCACTTGGTGTGAGCCATTCAAGGGTACGCGTTACACTAATTAGGGGTCCGGTGTCCATGTTCCGGTGTCAAAATTGACACAAATATACTGTGAAAAACTCATGTTGACCTTTTCATATGTCGACCTTGTCCAGGTTTACCTTTTTTCAGTGTTGACTTAAACATTGTCTGTGAGCTATACCACACCCAATCTAAAAAGGACACCGGCCCCCCTGATCCCTATCAATGCTACTTTGCAATGACTAGCAAAATGATCTTGTAAGAAACAGCATTCACACATGTGCACAAAAAAACCTGCATCCAGTGGGAGGATCCAAACAGCCCAGATCAGGGGGCAGATGCTTTAAAAACGTTAAAGGTGCATACACACAGGCATTTATCGCTGGCAATATGGTTGCTGAGCGACCATAATGCCAGCGATTGGAGTGTTCACCGGCGATAAATCGCCGGGTGCGCACTCCATTTTTTAGCCCCCTTATGACCAGCTGATTCCCTCAGCAGCTCCCCTGGCAGAGGTTACCTTTCATCAGCGACCATCTCTGGTCGCTGTTGAAAAGGAGACACTGGGCAGTATTCAATGACAAATATTCTCCGTGCATGGCGAGAGATTTTTTCTCTCGCCATGCACTCGCCCTGTTCCGGAGGGCTCGCTGCCTCTCCTGCTCCCTCTATTCAATGTGGTTAAGACTCGCCGCCACTCGCGGCGAGTCTTAACCCCTGCAGGGAGCTGGCAGGGAGCCGTGGGACGGTGGCAGCCAGAGAGATTAAAGTCTCCCTGGCTGCCCCAGAACATATGTGGAGGGGAGGGGGCTCCCCGGGACCCAGGCAGCACAAGCTGCCCCTCCCTATAGCCAGCGGGGGACCCAGTATTCACTGCACCCGATCGTGCATATGTAATGATCGGATGCAGTGAATAAATGAATATCTAATGAGCGGCTCGAGCGCTCCGGCCCCCTGCTGGCTGCTCTGTGTAAAAAAAAAAAAATGTTTTTTTTTTTTTTTTTAATTAAATATATATTCATGTGCTATAAGCACATGAATAAAAATAACATGCCCCTTCACAGAAAAGAAAAAAAAACTGATTTTTTTACACCAAAATTAAAAAAAAAAAAAACCTTTTAGTTTAAAAGTTCACATTCCAGCTCTCCATGAAAAGATGGAGAGTTGCTACACGGAGAGAGACGGCGAAAATCACTTAAAAAGACGGCGAATATTTCACATTGAATAGGGTTGCTCGCTTTTGGAGAGCAAAAGTCTCCATCCAAGGCGAGAAAAGCACAAACTCGCCATAAAACACGGCAAATTTTCTCATTGAATACTGCCCACTGCGCAATATATCGCCCCTGTGTGTACACAGCTTAAGAGTGATGGAGATGAATAATCATCCAGCCAATCAGCTCCTAACTCATGTTACAGGATGTGTAAGAAAAATGAGAGTTAAGAGCCGATAGGCTGGTTGTTTAACACACTCATCTGTTTCACTTTCTGAAGCTTTGTGCATCTGGCCCCAGTACTGAAAAGTATGGCAGAGATATCAGTGAAAACTACGCATTACATTTATGATGAATGACACAATAGATGTATTGTAAGTCTGATTGGGTCAAGTGGGAATTTAAAAAAAATATGTACAGCACTGCCTAGTATGCAGGTGATACATTAAGTATAATGTATTCTATATCGGCAGGCACGCCAACAAGGAGAACAAGAGCACAAAATGACCCAATTGTTTTAATGAAATTCGATGGGGCCACAGATAATGCAAGATCTCTCACTGCTGTCTGAGCTGCTGCATGTTCAACAGAGCGCAGGCAGGTATGGGGCCCATCCAGGTGAAGCTTTAGCATTGTAGAACCCACTCATCGTTGTGAAATAAACTATTGTTGTGTATTGTGGCAAGGTTCAGCACACAGATACGTCATAAGATTTCACACCAGTATAGGCAAGTTGCGGTGGGCAGCAGACAACACAGGGGAAGGTACCGTAATTGTTGGGCCTGGATGAATGTTACATGGCTGGCTTGGAGTTACGCTGGAGCGACACTGTGGGGCTGGCTAGAGAAACAGAAGACAACGGGGGAGGACACTGTGGAGGTGACTGGAGGGAAGTTGTGGGGACCTGGGGGTTGGGGCCACTAAAATAGTGGGTGTACAGGGCCCTGTGATTTCGGTTGACAGCCCTCTCTGCAAGAAAACCACCTAAAACATTTTCTGTTGCAAGGTCACTTTACTTAAGACCTAATTCACAAATAGGCACAGCTGCTGTGTGTAAACATGCTCATGCTGCAGGAGGCATCTTATGTAAAATAGATGCCTCCTGCAATCTGCTTCCGCGTCCAAGGATACAGCATAGAATCCTCTGGAAAAATGTCAGCATAATGAGTAACCCTGATGTTAGTTGCTTGAAAGCACAGGCTATCCTATCAGTCGCTACCCCTTCACTGCCCCTATTGATTGACATGTTGTGACTCAGGGGCAATATGACCATCTTCCAGAAAGAAACCTGTTCATATCTTTCACCACTGGTGTTCCACACAAGCCACTGGTTTCTGCACAACACTTATCAGGCCCATAGTCTACAATTCAGGACTCTTGGACACATCTTCCAGTTCACTTATAAAAGGCTTTCTAGGAGCTACCAAGAGCAAAAAGGTATCTAAAGCTCTGAAAAAAAAAACACATTTTATGAGATTTGAATAATAAGGTTATTTGGTACTTATGTAGTATCTGGGCGTCCGATTTAGAAATCGGATCGCATCGCATGCGACCAAATCGTATGCGATGCGATGGTCAAGATTTTTCCATAGGATTCAATGTTAAAATGGTCTGAGTCCATTTTAACATAGAATTCAATGGGAAAAAGGGTCCTTTTCCTTTCCCCACTATCCAAGTGGGCATGGAGTTGGATATAAACCTGTGGCGAGCGTAGCGAGCCACCGAGCCCGAAGCGTGGCGAGCGTAGCGAGCCCCGCGAAGGGACACAGAATACTTTTTAAGAAATATGCGTCCCCTCGCCACGCTTCGGGCTCGGTGGCTCGCTGCGCTCACCACGCTATATAAAATCAACTCTATGCCCACTTGGATAGTGGGGAAATGAACAGGACCTTCTTAACACTGAATCCTATGCAAAATCGCATCGAATCGCATCTGATTGTATGCCTTAAGGTAAGGCATACAATCACAAAATCGGACGCCCAGATACTACATAAGTACCGGTTATTTTTGTATAGTCCCCGAAATCCAATCAGATCTCTCAAAGCACTGTGAGTGCCACCTACCATCCTTCACAAAAACAATAATAATAATAATAATAAATATATATATATATATATATATATATATATATATATATATATATATATATATACACATACATACACATACACACACATAAACACACTAATTCTGCTATATGCTGCGCTATTATAAGAATCTGTAAATAAATATGCACTGAATAACAGCAGAACATACAATGACCCTGCATCCATATCAGTGTGGGGCGAGTTTGCCATTATCTGTGGGAGTCCTGCTTATTCAGCTGCTTCCTGACACTGGGAAACGTGGGCAAAGCAAGAGAACAGGATCAGCGACAGACGGTAGCTTAGTAAATGGGGGAGAAAGCTGTGTGACTAGGTGGACAGACCTCCTGTACATATGACGATATGAAATCCATGCTTACATAGATGGTGAGCACTGCAGCTACAATTACTGCGCACACACACCTGTATAAAGCATGTACAGTAAACACTAGTCACGTGTTTACCAGTCACACAAACACAACATTGTGCCAAACACTAAACAACAGCCCGACTGTTGTGCGAGCCGGGAGGAACACACAGACCATGCACACAGGGGGGCACGGGGTTATACAGCATGGGCACACATGGGCTAGTACTGTGTGCAGGCAGGGATAGCGGAGTTGGCACAGATGAGGGGGGAGGGGAGGATGGAAAAGTTACCAGTTTCGCTGCCCACCAGAAACACCGAGCCCCGCTTACGATAAATACTAGTCGTAAGATGAACATGACAGAAATCAGGGGGAGCATGAGCGGGTGCTGGGGGCACAGACAGCAGCCCCTCCCCGGACATGTTCCCCAGGACAGACATCATACTCACTGCTCATGGAAGTGGCGAATCTCCAGCAACAGCGAGAACTCAGCCCGGGCTGCGGACGCCTGATGCTCTCTTCTGCAGCCGCTCAAACCAGTGCGCACTCTGCTCACTTCGGGGGCGAGCGCTGTGACCCTGCCAGTACGGAAAGCGCTTCACTCACACTCCCTGACCATACTCAGTGTACTGCCCCTTCCTCAGTGATCCGGCGCTGTTGCTGCGGCTGGGTGTGAGAGAGGGAGGACTGGAGCCTCCTGGGATCATGTAATAGCTGCTTCCTGCCCGCCCCCTGCTGTGCCGCTACCACTCACTCACCATCACACACATCATCCCTGCTGTATATGCCCAGCACTCATATATACACACAGGGTTATGTACCGCCACTGCCTGTCTCCCTCCCCTGCCCACATCTGACAGCCTGCCACAGGGAGCCCATACCAGAGGGCATGCTCATAGTGCCATCACCTTATCGCAAAGGCTCCCAGTACACACTCACCAGTAACTATTGATGTTCTCAGTTCCAATTCTCTCCAGTCTTTCACCCTGTGCACACAATGTGCATGCATATCTATCTATCTATCTATCTATCTATCTATCTATCTATTTCTGTATCTCTCTCTTTACATCTATCTCTCAAAATCTATCTGTATCTTTCGATCTACCTATCTGTCTATTATGTCTGACTGTATTGTTTGTAATGTACTGAGTTCTGCTGCCTGCATATTACTTTACGTTAATGTCTGGGTGTGTGTCTAGCTAACAATTAACAAAAGCCCCGGCGGCAGGGAACAATGCACAATGGCTCTCTGAGAGGAGGGGTAGTGAAGAAGAAAAGCCCTTTGTTCCTGTGTCCATATGATGCTCGCAGACCCTATTACAGGGAGCTGCCGGAAATGGCTGAGTCCTGCTCCGGGGGGAGGGGGGCACATTCTTGTCCCGTGAGGGACACAGATCAAAGGGAAGTGGGGGAGTACTCAGAGGCCCCTATACTAGTCTGTAAATATAATTTAACTCGTGTGCTTCTGGTCCGATACAACAATAATAATATTATTATTTGTTTGCTCTTTTTCTAGTGTAAAATTATGTTTTGACAGCTGTCTGAAAGTCCCTAAACATGTCCTGTTTAGTTGTTAGCGACCTTGGTGTGCAGTGATTGATTTGTGCCAGCTGGGCTGGGGGCTTTTACCACACGGCAAGGACAAGTGTCGTGAAGAGCCATTAGAATGCAGCAGTATAGGAATGGAAGAGAACAGAATTCTTGTATTGGTGGATCAGAAAGATTTGTTGCATACAGGCACCTAGTTGTACATATAAAATGCATAGTGCATGCAATTACATTAATTAGACACATCTAATGTATATTTAGGATGAATAATCACTCGCAGATCTTCAATTGGATATTATTTTAGCTTGTTTTACTACAAAATGTATCAATAGGCATAAGTGTTCAGTAGATGGAAACATTTTGCCAAGTTATCCTGCTGAGATAGACAAATCATACAGTAGGTTTATTCACCTAGTGTAGAACCATTGTTTCTTAAAATGATAACATGCTTTGTTCACTTTATGTTTTATACTGTAGTCTGTACCCCACTGAGCTAATTAATGATGTACCAAGCATGGCATTTTGGATGAGATAATGGGTGAAATTTACTAAGATGTGAAATACACTTCAGAGGTCATGTGGCTATGGGCAACCAATCAGAAACGAGTTCTTATTGTAAGCTTGCGAGCAGGGCCCTCCTACATTTTGACTGTCTGTAAATACCCTGTTTGTTGTATCACTGTCTCCTTTGTAAAGCGCAATGGAATATGCTGCGCTATATAAGAAACTGTTAATAAATAAATACAATATTTTGTTATCACCCTCTAGAACAGGCATTCCCAACGACGGTCCTCAAGGCACACAAAGGGCTATTTCACACTGTCTGGCTCCTGCCGGATGGCGAAATCCCGCTCGGCTTAAAAGCCGTGCCGTCCCAGCAGTGTGTAATGGACAGCTATGTGTCCATTCACACAGGACGGCCACGGCACGGCTGCCGGGTAGCAGCCGGATCTTTCCACTGCAGTGTCCGGCTGCCGTGCCGTGGCCGTCCCGTCCTCACAGGTCAGTGTGTGCTGAGGGCGATGGGGGCCTTTCACACACACCGGTCATTTGGTGTCCGGTTTTAGCTCTCCACTGCCCCCAAACTGACGTCACTTCAGTTTTTACCCTCAAATTTACACAGCACTGGCTCACGGAGCCGGTGCATGTGAAAGAGACAACTGTCAGGTTAAAACCGGAGTGTGTGAAACTAGCCAGGGAGCCGTGCCGCACACAGTACTTTATCATGGAGGGGATGGCCACAGCCCGGCAGCCGTCCCTTCCAGTGGCGGGATCCGGCTGCAACCGTGCGGCCGGGCCATGGCTGTCCCGTGTGAATGGACACAATAGTGTCCATTCACAACCACTGTGCACGGCACGGCTTCCTGGCCGTGCGGGATTTCGCCGTCCGGCAGGAGCCGGAGTGTGTGAAACCGGCCTATGGCTGGTTTCACACACTCCGGCTCCGGCCGGACGGCGAAATCCCGCGAAATCCCGCATGGCCAGGAAGCCGTGCCGCACACATTAGTTGTGAATGGACACTATTGTGTCCGTTCACACGGGACGGCCACGGCCCGGCCGCACGGTTGCAGCAGGATCCCGCCACTGGAAGGGACGGCTGCTGGACTGTGGCTATCCCCTCCATGATAAATTACTGTGTGCTGCATGGCTTTCCTGGCCATGCGGGATTTCACCGTCCGGCAGGAGCCGGAGTGTGTGAAACCAGCCTAACAGTGCAGGTTTTAGTAATATCCAGGCTTGAGCACAGGTGACTTAATTAGTACCTGAGTGATTCTGATTAAACCATCTGTGCTGAAGCCTGGATATCTTTAAAACCTGCACTGTTGGTGTGCCTTGAGGACCATGGTTGGGAATGCCTGCTCTAGAAGTTAGTAGACAGGATGTGATTGGTTGCTCATAGCAACATGACCTATGAATTTCACCCAATATGTTAAGTGTTAATAATGCCAGCATGCACATGTACAAATGCATACTTCCCAACTAGGGATTCGGGATTCAAAAATGCTTAATCCCGGGATTGGCCCCCCAATCTTAAAAAAAAAACACACCTCTGCTCCTCCTCCCCCACACATTTACTTACATTGGGGCAGTGCAGCCGGTAGAGGGGCAGGCAGCAGCAGTGTGGGGATGTGGCCTGGGTAACATGACCACGTCACGCTGCGCAGAGCCGCACGCCAGGGTCGGGAACAGCCAGGCAGTTACTGTGTAACATCCATTCGCAAACCCCTGAGAGCGAGTCGCCCTTGCGAATCAACAAGAAAAACCCCTAAAACTGTTTGACCTGATATTGAATACTGATATCCTTATTAACTGCAGTTACAGGACAGTTACAGGATAAGCTTTACCTAACATTGGTTCAGTATTATATCTCTGGGAGGACATTGCAACATTGTTACTTTGAATATATCATTAAATACAAACACACACTGGCCCTTATTCAGATCTGATCTCAGTGCAAATTTGTTCGCAAAATTGGTCAAACCATGTGCACTGCAGGGGGGCAGATATAACATGTATAGAAAGCCTAAAGAGCCCTACACACTGAGAGATTTGTGCCAGAGATTCACAACGGGAGATTCAGCATGAGAGATTTAAAATCTCTCAATTTAAGTAATGGGTTGGAATAAAGCCTGGGGGAGTGTCATATGACACATGTCACAGGGTGACATATAAACATTGGTGCAATGGTCACCCCCCCCCCCCCCCCAATAAATAAAAGTTGGTGATATTAGGGCCTTTTTCTAGTTAACTCTTTCTGACAAAATCCTTCTTAAGCTGCCCATACACAGAGCCGTTCGCCGGCATCCGTTCTGTACTATGCGATGCGCGCTCCCGCGCATCACATAGTACGGTACAAAAAGTATGTGCTGCACATACTTTTTGTACTAGGTACACATCGTATCAGATCGCAGTGCATGCACACTGCATGCACTAGGGATGCGATCCGATCCGATGTGTGCTGTTTAAGTACAGAACGGATCCGATGAACGGACCGTGTATGGGGGGCTTTAGATGGACAAAACCATGTGCACTGCAGGTGGGGCAGATGTAACTTGTGCAGAGAGAATTAGATTTGGGTGGGGTTTTACTTCAAAGTGAGATCTATATTGCAGTGTAAAAATAAAGCAGCCAGTATTTACCCTGCACAGAAACAAAATAACTCACCCAAATTGAATTCTATCTGCACCTGTTACATCTGCCCCCCTGCAGTGCACATGGTTTTGTCCATCTAATGCTGTGTACACACGGGGGCGATAGAGGCTGAAATCGCTGGGAATATGGTCGCTGGCGACCATATTGCTAGTGATGAGAGTGTGCCCCAGCGATAAATCGCCTGGTGCGCGCTCCCGTTTTCTGCCCCATTCTAATCGCTGGTCACAGGAGCTTGCTCCTGCGACCAGTTGATTACCTCTGCGGCACCGCCGGCTGAGGTTCCTTTTCATCAGCGACCATCTCTGGTCGCTGATGAAAAGGTGACACTGAGCAATATATTGCTCAGTAATAGTACGGGGCTTAAGAAGAATTTTGTCAGAAAGAGTGAACAAGGCCCATGGTGCCCCCCTGATCATAAACTTTACTGATATAATGCCCCCCCCCCCCCCCAATTACCCATTAATTACTATGCCCCGCACTGCACCCATACTATGCCCCTCATATACTGTGCAGCATAATAATAAAAAGACAGTAAAAAGTGTAACATAATTATAGCAAAGTGCAGTATATAAATCAAATATAATATAATCAAAATATCAAAATATAATATATAATAGTGATTATATAATAGTGAGACCTCACTCCATGCAGGGTAAATACTGGATTTCAGTTTCAACACACCCCACCCAATATCTCTGCACACCTGCAGTGCACATGGCTTTGCCCATTTTGAGAACAAATTTGTACTGCGATGAGATCTGAATAAGGGTCTTTCTCTCTCTCTCTCTCTCTCTCTCTCTCTCTCTCTCTCTCTCTCTCTCTCTCTCTCTCTCTCTCTCTCTCTCTCTCTCTCTCGGCTGCAACATTGTATATTATCTTAACTGAGGGTGCTTGTAGCACAGTCAAGTTCTTTGGAAATGAAATAAGATGTCATAGGGTTGAAACCTTTATTTCAGGGATGGGAACTTTTGGCCCTCCAGATGTTGTTAAACTACACATCCCAGAATTCCCTGCAACAGTTTTAGCATGGCCAAATAGCAAAACTACCAGGGCATGCTGGGATGTGTAGTTCAACAATAGCTGGAGGGCCGAAGGTTCCACATCCCTGATTTATTTCATTTTACATTTATGAACATTTGCAGAGTGTACTTGTAGCCTGCCCCCAGTGATTTTATTTCACACACTGTTCCTTTCCTACTTTCTATCACATCTCCCTTGATTTTGATATTAAGATTTCACAGTCTTAATATTATTCTATAATAAAAGTTATAGTTACATTTTTTTGAGGTTCACCACGAAAGTGACCTTCTTTCTTTTCTTGTGTTTCATTAGTCTTTTGTGGCATGTGGGCTTTATATGGTGGAATTATCTTGGAGAGGGTTCACTTGAAAACCGCACATGCGTTGTCAGTTGGACCACACATGCACATTAGTCCCGCTGCCATTCTGAGCACATTGCCATTCTAGCTAGTTCTCATCTGCGGCAGGGACCCCGTCTATGACTTCACATTCTCCTAACGGACCCGCTTTCTTCTGAGCATGGACCGCGCTGCCCGGATCCCCAGTGCCCCCGCTACAAACTGCACAGAGAGTATGCACCTGCTGTGCTTCTTCCTTTCATGCATCAAACGGGCACATGCTGAATTGCAACTCCGGCACGCCCGCTGGACTACTGTGCCTACCTAGCCCTGTTCCCAGTGAAGATGAGGACAGCGCGGACTGCGCTGCCCGGATCCACACAGGCTGCCAGGTACCAGGGGAGGGGGGGAGCGGGGTTCCAGGGGAGGGGGGGAGCGGGGGTACCAGCTGCCAGGTACCAGGGGAGGGGGGAGAGCAGGGGTACCAGCTGCCAGGTACCAGGGGAGGGGGGGGCAGGGGTACCAGCTGCCAGGTACCTGGGGGGGCAGGACAGGTACCAGGGAATGGGTGGTATATAACCGTTTGTGTACCTTTCAAAACGGGTTCAATGCGAAAGGTAGACAAACTGTAATTTACCAGTAATGTACCATTTACAACATGCAGTGAGAAAGGTTCTTTATGGTTTTAAGACCCGTTTAGAAATACCAGGTCATTACCCGTTTAGGCGATGTAAAAGCAGCATAACTTTATCTGTTGACACATAACACATTCTAGTTTAAACAAACGGATGTATATTTTCGGATAGCAACTGAGTGCTCTTAGCCCCGCCTTCGGTACGGATCGCTCACACCGTCCGAATGCGGTAAGACGCCGACCGAACGGACCGCGAGTGGATTTTTCATGTGAACACCTCCTCCATCTGTGGGAATCTCCCCCCATCATTCGATGGTCGCAGACCATCGAATGATGCACCGAGTGGTCAGGCAGCACCAAGTGCTCCAGACCACTCGGGCATTTCTCCATGCGAAAGCAGGGATATGGGCGGGCAGCTGGCATCCGGCTATGTCAGCTGTCCGCCCCCCACACGTGCGTCACGGCCGGATTACCATACGTATGCCCATCGTTTTCATGGGAACGCCCATGAAACGCGGGGTGTACGCATATGGTAATGAGCCCAAACAGCCTATCACGCAGGGCTTAAAGTGGTCAAGCAGAGGTGGGGGAACTCATTTATCTATGCCAACTAATTAACCCCCCTCCCCTACCCCCATTAGGGCCAGTGGTAGGGTTTTTGGCATCCCCTGCAAACTAGGATGCTTTTTTTGTGTCAGTCAATGTTCTATCGATTTTTGGTTGAATTTGTGTGTCAGGATTCAAAAATCAAAAATTGTCTGAAATAGAACTTTACATTGCAATAGACTACAGTAGATTGCTGCCCCGTACATCTGGGGAGGTTACAGATTGGTCCATTTCCATCTATTGGACCGATCCCTCCAGCGACACACAGGATTTCCTTTGTCGAATTGACTGGACAACACTGGGACTCTTGCCAATTGGTACGGTGAAGTACAAGTAATAATGGTCAGTGATCCTGATCCATTATTACTTGTTTTAATGTTTTAAATGTTATTGTTTATTAAAATTGTACTATTAATTGATTCACTTGCTATATTTTATTAGTATGAGCGCTGCTTCCTTTTTTTGTGCACATAAGTTTACATACTCTAGCAGAATTTGTGATTTTCTAGCCATTTGTCAGAGAATATGATAACTCACAAACTTTTCTTTCACCCATGGTTAGTGGTTGGGTGAAGCCATTTATTGTCAAACAACTTTTTAAATCATTATGAGAGGGAGTGTGGCCAGTCATCACAGAGGCTTTCCTGACCATAAGAGGGTACATGATCTGGGACTCTTGAGAAACATATATACTAAATACTGTTTACTTTGTAGGGAATATACCATACTCCTGTGCAGTATAAGGTAACATATGCATAATTCAAGTGCACAGTACAAAACCTGATTTCTAGAGAAGAATATGAGGCCCCATGCCAGGGCCGAAACTAGGTGTTTAGGCGCCCGGGGCGGCAGTCATTTGGTGCCCCCCCCCGGCGGGGGGACCAAATGGCTGCCGCCCGGGGACAGGCAGCGGGGGTCCGGGGACTGGAGTAGGTTAACTCTGGCTCCTAGCGCTGCCGGGCGGTAGGCGGGAAGCAGATTTTGAAAAGACTTGCCGGACGCTGATTGGCTGATTGGAGTTCCTATTTTGTCAGTCTCTGGCCTCCACTATTTATTATGACAGCCCTGCATATACAATGCACTTTGTATAGATCACCCTGTCAAGACAATAGATGGAACATAAGTTGGTTCCTAATAAGACTGAACATAGGCCCTTATTCTAGTTGATTCGGACGGATGCGTATTTCGGACAGGAACCGAGTGTTCTTAGCCCCTCCTACTGTATGGATCGCTCACACCGTCCGTATGCAGTAAGACGCCGAGCGAACGGTGTATGCATATGGTAATGAGCCTAAACCTCCCTTCACGCCCCTCTCCACCCCCTGCTTGGATGGTTCCGAACGATCGTTTCCTGCACGGACCTCACGCCGTGTTCGGACGTGCGAGGCGTTTGCATATGCGCAGAAAACGCCTCTGCACATGCGCAAACACCAAACATTGGCCGTCTGACCGCAAACAGAATAAAGCCCATAATTCAGTATCCCCTTGGAATTACAATAATAATGAAAATGTAATTTTAAAAAAAAAGTGGTGTTTGACACATTGGACCTTATTCAGGTTGATTCGTTTCGCATGCACATTCACAGGTGAACAGCAATCGCATGCACCAAGTCTGTGAAGCAACACCCATACCACATGCGAATGGGAGTGTTCACAGCGGTAACCAAAGGGAATGGACTCAAACTACTCGCACACTCAAACTACCCGCACACTATGCACATTCTAGAGTGAGCAGGAGCATGCACTGTGCAAATGTACGCACACGCACCAAGCTATTTTTCCCCCGACCCTGTAGGCACACGCATACAAGCAATTTAAACATGCTCATCACTACCCTTCAATTATATGTATGGGCTTACCTCATTGTCTATATTGGAACTAAATAAATCAGTGTGTGTAATCACTTTCTAATTAAGTGTTTATTATGTTTCTTTGACTATGTGTAATGTGAAACTTTAAATAAAAAAAATTGGTGTTGGCCAACTACCTCCTGTGGAAATCCCACAATCCATAAGGCATTCTTCCCCCTCCATGAGTCCCTACACTTTACACACTATTGAATATTTATAGTAAAAAACATAGGGGGTGTAAAAGCGCACAAGCGTACCTGACAACACACGTCAACTAACAATTCTAAAAATATAGTAATAGTGAGATTTTGAGGGAAATAATGTACTAAACGATATGATCATTTGAGGTAAACACATGTGCAAAATGAAAAGGATCAACATTGATGGATGTCAACGTTGAGTCGGCTAATCAAAGAATGTCCACCGTGGTTTAGAATATGTAAGCACTGTATAATGTATTAAATATATCATTGTGTGGGACATATCTTTGAGTGCAAATTTTACCATGTAATGCAAAGTGTTTTACAAATAAAATTGTTCATTTTGAAATATTTAGTAACAGTCACATGTTTTGAGACACTGCACTGGTGTATAAATGCATGATAACACAGATGTGTGTAGTGTCAGCACACCATGAGGGTTGTGTTTGCTACCAAGTATGAGAGTTGTCACATGTCATTCGGTGTACATTTCTTTTTTAATTTACTTTTATTGATATTTTTCACATATAAACATACAATACATACTTTCCCCATTTGTTGGTCATAATCACATTTAATTTTTACCATTTCTCTAACAGAAGGTCAGAAATTCACATGTAGTGCTTTATCCTATTCCCTTTTTGTTCTTTTATCCTCCTTTTCTGACCCCCTTTCGTACATCATATACAAATATTCATAGGGAGTCACTGACAAAAAGCAATAAAGATTTATCCTCTGAATAGCAAATATGGAGATATGAATATTTGTGGAATGGGATCATTCATCAGACTGCATTTAGGTCTACAGTCATTAGGTCGACCCCACTAGGTCGACTGGCAGGAAGGTCGACCTGACTTAAGGTCGACATGGGCCAAGGTCGACATGACTTAAGGTCGAATTAGCATAAAGGTCGACATGAGGAAGGTCGACTGGTCATAAGGTCGACATGGGTTTTTCACTGTTTTTTTATCCGAATGTCGACACAGTCGACATGGACACAGTTGGCAATGAGAATGGGACCCTCGCATCGCTCGCTTCGCTCGCAATGCTTCGGGCACGGTGCCTCGCTGCGCTCGGCACACTATTTTATTCTCCCACCACGCCCTAGTGGATGGTAGGGCATGAAATACCGCCTGTCGGCACATGTCGGCTCAAAAAACAGTGAAAAACCCATGTCGACCTTATGACCAGTCGACCTTCCTCATGTCGACCTTTATGCAAATTCGACCTTAAGTCATGTCGACCTTGGCCCATGTCGACCTTAAGTCAGGTCGACCTTCCTGCCAGTCGACCTAGTGGGGTCGACCTAATGACTGTAGACCTAAGTTCATTCTAATAGATGACCGCATCCCATCTAACCCATATGGAATAAGATAAATATTTTTTAATTATCCATTCCTAATACGTATAGGAGGTAGGTGTACATTTCTTAAAATGCACATGAACACTTGTGTTTTGACATTAAGCAAGCAGATTATGTGACGGTACATAAGAGCCATTAGAATTATTGATGGAAGTGTGGTTTTAAGAAGTGAAATATACTGTATATTACAGAAATTAAAACATAGCGCACAAAGCAGCAGTGGTCCCTTTTTGAAGTTGTGGACTCAATTAATGTGTGTTTCACCCATTAACTACATTGTGCACTGTGTTTTGAATGTTTAATATCATTTTGAAGTAAAGTTAACACAAATGCTCAACGTCATTTTCCAGTTATATATAAGTGACGCACAAAAATTAAAATTTCCTTCCAAAGTCGCACAGCCAAAATCTTTTGCCGCACACAGCTTTCGTAAAATTAGAGGGAACATTGGTTGTGACAGTGTATAGGTTTAAGATGTTTGGCACAATGATTGTCAGTCATTAGAGTGATTTAGTAGTCATGTTTCTAAATTAAAGGGTCCACATGTACACAGTAACATTTTGCAAAGCGAATGTTATTAAGGTGGTGTTACATACTGTATACGCACACTCATATATATTAGATTTGAAGCATGAAAGGGATAAATGTTTAAGGTCCAATAGTGTGCTTACCGTGGGCCTGCATTGAGTAGATGTGGTTGGTTAGTTATTTGTTTAATGAGAAAAACTTGTATGGTGCATGGGTGAGTATTGTGTGCATGTGTATGTATTTTAGCAACTGTGCATGCTGATTGGTGTTGCAAATGTTGGTCCGCTAAGCTGCAGCTCTACGAGACCTGAGAGTCAGTTTTTCTTACAAATGTTTTGCAGTCTGTGCACCTCAAGTGTACATAGAAGGTTGCAAAGCCACCACCCAGCACTTGTGGTCATCTCCCCTTGTATATACCCAGGTTTCTGCCCCCTTTTTTCCCTCTTGCAAAGCCAGGCCCAGAGAAACTCCCACATCACGCCTTTATTTTAGGGCTCTTTGGCAAGTGTTTTTCTGCACGCAAGGGTGCGAGTGTGCACGGACTATGAAACCTGCACATGCGCACTGCGGCAGTTGCACAGGCGTAATGAGCTAAAACCCACCTTGCCCAGGGGCAAACGCAGGATTTTCAGAAGGGGGTTTCCAGAGGGGCGGAGCAAAGCACAGAGATGGACACTTAGGTGACCCAGTACATGCCGGGTTAGTTAAAGTATTATAGATAGACCAAATGTATATAAATAATAATAATAATATATATATATGTAAGAGCAACTTTCTGTGAGACTCAGGACGCCATGAGTAAGGGCCTTGTTAGGTCCGCGGCATACTTGTTGTTTACTATGGAATAGAATAAAAGAAGCATTGCCTTACAGCTGCTTGGTGAGTGCCCTGATTCTAAGTGACTTATGTATATATATATACATAACAGCAGTGTAGAACCCTGGGCATAGCAATGTATTGGGACCCCTACCTATCCTCCAACAGTAGGGGTGGGGGGTGCTATGAGCAGAAGCTTTGATGTCCCGCGGGTGGTAGGGGGTATTATATCAACCACTCAGCATGTAGGGCCTGGATCAGTAATTTCCACTAATTACCCCTTTACTGCACAGATGGTGGGAGATGAGGTGGGAGAAGGGGGCATTGGGCTGAATGAAGAAGTCCTGATACATAACTTCCAGGGTGGTAAAGGATGTTTAATATGCAGAGGGGTGTATAGTGGAGTGGGCTTATTATTTATAATTTTCTGGTGGGAGGACAGCTTGCTTGACTGCAGATATCTCCGGTTCCCGGAACTAGATTTCTTAGCTTTTAATGGAATTAAAAACTAGGTATGGAGGACAAGGGGATCAGAGTTCAGGAGGCAGAGCAATCTGCCAACGAGGATATAAACCTACATACCAGGTGTGTGGAGCTGGAGCAGTAACCAGCTGCTGGAAGGCTGATATCTCTGGTTCTGGGCACAGTAAAGACCAGCTTGTAGTGTCCATCAAAGGGGGAGAGCCCTCAGAAAAACTCTAAGTCAGACATAAACTGAAATATGTGACTGGGGAGAGCAATTAACAGGCTTGGATGGGGACCACTATTTGAAGTCAGATATCTCCGGTTCCCCAGGGCCGATTTTTTAAATTCTTGTACCCATGGAAAGAGGGGACCCTCAGCCTTCAGACTAGGGAATTCAGATTCCTGGGGGGTTTCTGGGTACTCAGAAACCCCCCCTGCGTGCGCTACTGTTGCCTGTGAATTTGCATTGGAGAGTATCAACCAGAATAACCTCCATAGGGGATAGACACCAGGGGTGAAATTTAATAGGATGAGATATTCAAAAGTGAGTGATTTGGGAAGGAATCTCCAGATTTTTTAAAGCGACAATCATTTACACTGCAAAATCAAACTGCTTTTGTAGTGTAAATGATTGCCGCTTTAAAAAATCTCTCACTTTTTGAATCTCTCATTCTATTAAATTTAACCCCAGGTGCGAGATATAATAGAGTGTGAATTTTAGGCTTTTGCCTCACCCCACAATCACATCGAGGGGAGCTGGCTCACCCCCGCTGCCTAAGTTCTGCAGCCAATCCCTATCCTTACTACTTTAGGTATGTCCAGTGTGTCACACTCTGGGGATTTGTAAGGACTGGCAAATGGGGAGTAACCTTAGAGGAGATGGGAATTGGATGGCGGAAGCTTGGTGGACGGATGTAGTGCTTTTTCATGTACCAGAGTACAATATAAACTGAGGAGAAGTTGCGTAAGGTTGAGAAGTTTGAATAATTGGGTCTTGAGATACAGTCAATGAATAAACTGAAATAGAAACAAGCAACAAATACTGGTAACGTAAAGAATAAGGCAACAGTAATAAAAATAGCAAAATTATATATCAATGGATGGACTGTTGCATATAACTAGGATGAACAACTGTAAAGAGGTTGTAGATAAATGGAGGATTTGGAGACCACTGTAAGAAGTTTTAGATGATTGTGAGGACATTGGAGAAAACTGTAAAGACTTGGAAATGATTAAAGAACTTGGAGAACACTGTAAAGAGTTTGTAGATGGTGGTATACAACCTGGAAATACTGTGAACAACAGTGAAGACTTGGAGACAACTGTGAATAACTCTGAAGACTTGGAGATGGCTGTGGATAACTGTGAAGACTTGGAGATGGCTGTGGATAACTGTGAAGACTTGGAGACAACTGTGGAGATAGCTGTGAAGACTTGGAGATGACTGTGAATAACTGTGGTACTTTGAAGACAACTGTGAATAACAGCGACACTTAGAGACAACTGTGAATAACTGTGGCACTTTGAAGACAACTGTGAATAACTGCAGCACTTGGAGACAACTGTGAATAACTGCGGCACTTGGAGACAACTATGAATAACTGTGGCACTTTGAAGACAAATGCGATTAACTGCGGCACTTGGAGACAACTATGAATAACTGTGGCACTTTGAAGACAAATGCGATTAACTGCGGAACTTGGACACAACTGTGAATAACTATAGCACTTGGACACAACTGAGAATCACTGTGGAGCCTTGGAGATAAATGTGAATAACTGTAGTACCTTGAACACGACTGAGAATCACTGTGGAGTCTTGGAGTTAACTGTGAAGCTCTGAAAGGTTATCCCAACAGAAGAGAGAGGTGGGTCCCCTGCAGCACACTGGTGGGTCACTGCGGCACTGGTACCTTTAAGAAACACCAGACAGGAGTATCAGCAGGTTGGACAGGAACAACTGTGGAGTGCAAAGCCACTGACCCACTCTCCAGGAGGTAGACTGAAGCACTGGCAGGGAGACAGGGGCCAGACCCCTTTTATTAGGGAAAGACACACCGGATTGGCTTTAGAAACCCCTGGCAAGGAGATTGGAGAAACCTTGGTCTCCAACATGGCTGTCCCCATACTGGAGACACTGCAGAGAACAAGGCACATTTCCTCTCACAGCCATAGACATGCAGCAGGTCTGCCCCTCCACAACACTGTACTACTCCGTTGCTGCACCACGCTGCCCGGAACCTGCCTCCTGTGTGCTCCTGCTCTCCGGTGTTCCAACCACACCACGCAGCCCGCAGGGCAGACAGCGCGACCTCCACCTGCGGAAAGCCTCTGCGCGCTGACACAGTGGCGTAAGTTCATCCCAGTTGCCCAGAGGCAAAATAAATATTGGTGCCTGGAAGCTCACGCGCGCACGCGCGCGCACACACACATACCACCTTAAATAAATATACATATGCATCTATGTATTTATGTATGTATGTATGTATGTTATGTAAATAATGTTTAAAATAAATAGAGTGGGACATCTATGGTCCTGCTAGGAGGGGGAGTCAGCCACAGAAGCAAAATTGATGGCTTTCAATCAACTGATTCAAACTTGCAGGGGAGCAGGAGCCTGCATGGTACAAACTTGCCCCCTTGGGAAGAGGAGCCCGGCGGCAGATGACTCCATTGCCTCCCAGAGTTATACCTTTGGGTATGTCACATGGATTCCATATCTGACATCATGTAAGTCAATTGGGTCATCTTAAAAATAAAGATAGACAGGGATACAGATACAAAAAGATTTACATAGAAACATAGAATTTGACGGCAGATAAGAACCACTTGGCCCATTTAGTCTGCCCCTTTTTTAAACCTGTTACCTCAAACCATAATGTATCCTTATTTTTTTGTAAGGATATTAATATGCCTATCCCAAGCATGTTTAAATTGCTCTACTGTATTTAACTCTACCGCCTCTGATGGTAGGCTATTCCAACTATCCACTACCCTTTCTGTGAAGTAATTTTTCCTCAAATTTCCCCTGAATCTTCCTCCCTCTAGTTTCAGTGCATGTCCTCATGTTCTGTTGCTCCTCTTCCTGTGAAGAATGTCTCCCCCCTGTACCTTGTTAAAACCCTTGATATATTTAAAAGTTTCTATCATGTCCCCCCTTCCGCCCCTTTCTCACAGCCACAGACACGCAGCAGGTCTGCCCCTCCACAACACAATGGCGGCCTCTGTTGCTGCACCACGCTGCCTGGAACCTGCCTCCTGTGTGCTCCTGCTCCCCAGCATCCCGACCACACCACGTGCCTCTTCTCAAGGGGGCAAGTTTGTACCATGCAGGCTCCTGCTCCCCTGCAAGTTTGAAGCAGTTGATTAAAAGCCATCAATTTTGCTTCTGTGGCTGACTCCCCCTCCTAGCAGGACCACACCACACCATTTGGATTAAGGTCCTCATGTGGGTGGTTAAGTGATGAAATGATGGTTCAGTGTATATGTGAAAACATAAAATCAACAATTAGATGCGATAATGAAAATCAGTGAAAACTTCAGGTTAGGTTGGAAAAGGATGTTATGATGGGCATACCCAACTTAACGTTAAGTGATGAAATATTCAAGCTCATAAAGGTTTCTTTCATAGAACTTGCATCACTTCTTTCCAAACTTAGACAAGACACTATAGATGTGCGCAAACATGTGAAAATAAATGTATATACAATGTGTAGATAGATACAGATGTTTTAGCACCGACTAGAATTTACTATTTACAGCAATTTAAAGTATTGCTCTTTTATAATTATGCTTAGTATTACCTCATACCTCATAGATAAATGTAAATACTGTCTTGCTTTTATTAGTAATAGGTAGGCATAACCAAGAGAGAACAAATTCTAAATCTTAAATTACTATTTTCTTGTTAATATTATCCAATTCATATGGTTACTAATCCTGTATTATTTCAAATATTGGCTTTCCTTCTTCAATAGCTTATATAATTTGAAGCTCATAATAATTAATTAGCATATTTCAAAATGAATATATTCATTCATTGTTCTATTAAATAAATAAATAAATCTAGCCATTGTATCTCTATTATGTGTCTGTCTTTGATCATTGCTATTTGGTGTAAATATTGTAACACCATATGTACCATTTACTTCTAATGAATAAAACACAACATTACCATATCAGTGCGGATATTCTATTATCTGTAATCACTGGTAATAGACTTGGCCGGTGCTATCTAATTAAAACACTGTCCTTGCCGCTAGTTATCTGGGTTTTTGTTGTGGCTGCCTTAAGCAGGCAAAGCAAAACCCGCAAAAACAGACCCATTTCTCGGCGGAAACTGGGCTGCTGCAGCCAAAAACACACATGTTTCATTGAACCTGTGTGTTTTTGGGAGAGCTTGTGTTTTTTTATTGGGTGATTCAAATTGGACAGCCCTATAAATTCATCAGTAAAACATTGGTAAAAAGTGTGAAAACTGGAGTTTTTTACACCCAATGTTTTATTGGGAACAATAGGATATCCCCATAAATGTGCAAATAAAAATGTTTTGATGTGAATATAAAAAAAAAGAGTACTCAAAAAATATTGGGGGTTATTCTAGTTCACTCTTTCTCACAAAATCCTTCTTAGATGGACAAAATAGTATATGCAGCTCTTAGTCTCATGGCATATTTATAAATAAACACACTAAACATCGGCACTGGTGCAATTCTGGGCATGTGCAGATGATGGCAGTGCAGGCGCTGGGAGTGGGGAGGCGGTGGGGGGCACAGCATTTCATGGGCATTTCCATGAAAACTCTGGGCATTCCCATTCAAATGGGCCAGTTACGTGGGTGCAGGGGGCAAGCAGCTGACATCAGCGGATGTCAGATGCCCGCTTCCCGCACAGGGCGCTTGCAGATCTGAGATACCACAGAGGTGTCTCAGATCTGCGAGCTCTGGACAAATAATTTGATGGTCTCCTATCATCAAATCCTTTCTTCTCCACACCCAAGGCTGCAAATGGATGAAAATGCAAATCATCCATTCGCAGCCATGCAAGGAATCGCAGCATGCGAGGGGGGGGGGGGGGCGGCCATTCCTACGGGCGGCATTTAGTCCACATGCAATGCTGCGAAATGTGCAGCGTTGTGTGTGGACCAGAATAAGGTCCTTAGTTCATGTATTGCTCAATGCATTCAAGCCTGCAGCCCCCTTTATGTGACCCCACTTTTCTGCAGGTCCTACACTATTGCTCAAAATTAATACCATATCGCATTCTCTCATGCTCCCTGTTTTAACTTACTTTTCATAGCTTGTCAACCATTTCCCTAGGTGTTTTGCAACAGGTGTGTTGTTAATTGCCTCACCTTCAAAAGTATAGTTTCTGTTAGACCAGATAGCGTGCCTGAAATCTAATGCTAATCTGATAGCTATGTTTATGGGAATAATTTAAGTAATAGTGTACGACATGCAGAAAAGTGGGGTCCCATGAAGGGGGCTGCAGGCTTAAATGCATTGATCAATACATGAACTAAATCTCCACTGTTTATTGTTGTTAGTCATTTCAGTGAGTACAGAAGTACAGAGCCCCCAGTGGCGTAACAATAATATATGCGCCTCCCCACCGATAATTTGGCAGCACCCCCTCCCACAGTTCTTGTCATCGGTGCTGTCCCAGCTCCCCTCCTAGCTTCTGCTATGAAAAACGGACCATCACAAAATGCCAGCCCCCATACAGCAGACAGTTTCAGAGAACAGTCTGCTATATGGGGGCGGACATTTTATGATGGTCTGTCCATTTTCAAACCATCAGAACGAGCCAGGAGGGGAGCCACAGAGAATACAAGTAAGTCTGTTGGTCTGTGGCGGTGGCGTTACAATAGCCCCCTAGCCCCATGGTGCCCGCACTTACACAGCACCTCCCCCCTACCTCGGGGCTGCGGGGCTATTGTTACACCATTGAGAGCCCCTGTGATTTCTATTTAAACAATGTGGTCACAAACCATAGGGCACCCCAAAATTAGGAATGGTGAGTGCTGATGTTTATTGTATATTGCTTATTAGATAATTTTGTTAATTAGTCTCATTTTGGTTACATTCTCTCATGCACCCTGTTTTAACTTATTTTTCATAGCTTATGTCAACTATTTCCCTCGGTGCTTGGCAACTGGTGTGTTGGCAATTGCTTCACCTTTAAAAGCATAGTTGCTGTGAGCATTAGACCAGATAGCATGTCTGAAATCTAACATTAATATGATAGCTATGTTTATGTTATGCTTATTGCGGGACTCCAGAGGGGTAAATATTAAAAATAGGTGCATGCATATCCATTATAATACATCACCAGGGGCGTAACTAGACTTTTGTGGGCCCCATAGCAACATTTTTGAAAGGGCCCGCCAGCAATTCTCCAGAATGATGGAGGGGGGCATGTTGGGGTCAGAATAGAAGAGAGGGATGACAGAATAGAAGGCAGGACAGACAGGAAAGTCCCTTGATATATTTAAAAGTTTCTATCATGTCCCCCCTTCCGCCCCTTTCTCACAGCCACAGACACGCAGCAGGTCTGCCCCTCCACAACACAATGGCGGCCTCTGTTGCTGCACCACGCTGCCTGGAACCTGCCTCCTGTGTGCTCCTGCTCCCCAGCATCCCGACCACACCACGTGCCTCTTCTCAAGGGGGCAAGTTTGTACCATGCAGGCTCCTGCTCCCCTGCAAGTTTGAAGCAGTTGATTAAAAGCCATCAATTTTGCTTCTGTGGCTGACTCCCCCTCCTAGCAGGACCACACCACACCATTTGGATTAAGGTCCTCATGTGGGTGGTTAAGTGATGAAATGATGGTTCAGTGTATATGTGAAAACATAAAATCAACAATTAGATGCGATAATGAAAATCAGTGAAAACTTCAGGTTAGGTTGGAAAAGGATGTTATGATGGGCATACCCAACTTAACGTTAAGTGATGAAATATTCAAGCTCATAAAGGTTTCTTTCATAGAACTTGCATCACTTCTTTCCAAACTTAGACAAGACACTATAGATGTGCGCAAACATGTGAAAATAAATGTATATACAATGTGTAGATAGATACAGATGTTTTAGCACCGACTAGAATTTACTATTTACAGCAATTTAAAGTATTGCTCTTTTATAATTATGCTTAGTATTACCTCATACCTCATAGATAAATGTAAATACTGTCTTGCTTTTATTAGTAATAGGTAGGCATAACCAAGAGAGAACAAATTCTAAATCTTAAATTACTATTTTCTTGTTAATATTATCCAATTCATATGGTTACTAATCCTGTATTATTTCAAATATTGGCTTTCCTTCTTCAATAGCTTATATCATTTGAAGCTCATAATAATTAATTAGCATATTTCAAAATGAATATATTCATTCATTGTTCTATTAAATAAATAAATAAATCTAGCCATTGTATCTCTATTATGTGTCTGTCTTTGATCATTGCTATTTGGTGTAAATATTGTAACACCATATGTACCATTTACTTCTAATGAATAAAACACAACATTACCATATCAGTGCGGATATTCTATTATCTGTAATCACTGGTAATAGACTTGGCCGGTGCTATCTAATTAAAACACTGTCCTTGCCGCTAGTTATCTGGGTTTTTGTTGTGGCTGCCTTAAGCAGGCAAAGCAAAACCCGCAAAAACAGACCCATTTCTCGGCGGAAACGGGGCTGCTGCAGCCAAAAACACACATGTTTCATTGAACCTGTGTGTTTTTGGGAGAGCTTGTGTTTTTTTATTGGGTGATTCAAATTGGACAGCCCTATAAATTCATCAGTAAAACATTGGTAAAAAGTGTGAAAACTGGAGTTTTTCACACCCAATGTTTTATTGGGAACAATAGGATATCCCCATAAATGTGCAAATAAAAATGTTTTGATGTGAATATAAAAAAAAAGAGTACTCAAAAAATATTGGGGGTTATTCTAGTTCACTCTTTCTCACAAAATCCTTCTTAGATGGACAAAATAGTATATGCAGCTCTTAGTCTCATGGCATATTTATAAATAAACACACTAAACATCGGCACTGGTGCAATTCTGGGCATGTGCAGATGATGGCAGTGCAGGCGCTGGGAGTGGGGAGGCGGTGGGGGGCACAGCATTTCATGGGCATTTCCATGAAAACTCTGGGCATTCCCATTCAAATGGGCCAGTTACGTGGGTGCAGGGGGCAAGCAGCTGACATCAGCGGATGTCAGATGCCCGCTTCCCGCACAGGGCGCTTGCAGATCTGAGATACCACAGAGGTGTCTCAGATCTGCGAGCTCTGGACAAATAATTTGATGGTCTCCTATCATCAAATCCTTTCTTCTCCACACCCAAGGCTGCAAATGGATGAAAATGCAAATCATCCATTCGCAGCCATGCAAGGAATCGCAGCCATGCAAGGAATCGCAGCATGCGAGGGGGGGGGGGGGCGGCCATTCCTACGGGCGGCATTTAGTCCACATGCAATGCTGCGAAATGTGCAGCGTTGTGTGTGGACCAGAATAAGGTCCTTAGTTCATGTATTGCTCAATGCATTCAAGCCTGCAGCCCCCTTTATGTGACCCCACTTTTCTGCAGGTCCTACACTATTGCTCAAAATTAATACCATATCGCATTCTCTCATGCTCCCTGTTTTAACTTACTTTTCATAGCTTGTCAACCATTTCCCTAGGTGTTTTGCAACAGGTGTGTTGTTAATTGCCTCACCTTCAAAAGTATAGTTTCTGTTAGACCAGATAGCATGCCTGAAATCTAATGCTAATATGATAGCTATGTTTATGGGAATAATTTAAGTAATAGTGTACGACATGCAGAAAAGTGGGGTCCCATGAAGGGGGCTGCAGGCTTAAATGCATTGATCAATACATGAACTAAATCTCCACTGTTTATTGTTGTTAGTCATTTCAGTGAGTACAGAAGTACAGAGCCCCCAGTGGCGTAACAATAATATATGCGCCTCCCCACCGATAATTTGGCAGCACCCCCTCCCACAGTTCTTGTCATCGGTGCTGTCCCAGCTCCCCTCCTAGCTTCTGCTATGAAAAACGGACCATCACAAAATGCCAGCCCCCATACAGCAGACAGTTTCAGAGAACAGTCTGCTATATGGGGGCGGACATTTTATGATGGTCTGTCCATTTTCAAACCATCAGAACGAGCCAGGAGGGGAGCCACAGAGAATACAAGTAAGTCTGTTGGTCTGTGGCGGTGGCGTTACAATAGCCCCCTAGCCCCATGGTGCCCGCACTTACACAGCACCTCCCCCCTACCTCGGGGCTGCGGGGCTATTGTTACACCATTGAGAGCCCCTGTGATTTCTATTTAAACAATGTGGTCACAAACCATAGGGCACCCCAAAATTAGGAATGGTGAGTGCTGATGTTTATTGTATATTGCTTATTAGATAATTTTGTTAATTAGTCTCATTTTGGTTACATTCTCTCATGCACCCTGTTTTAACTTATTTTTCATAGCTTATGTCAACTATTTCCCTCGGTGCTTGGCAACTGGTGTGTTGGCAATTGCTTCACCTTTAAAAGCATAGTTGCTGTGAGCATTAGACCAGATAGCATGTCTGAAATCTAACATTAATATGATAGCTATGTTTATGTTATGCTTATTGCGGGACTCCAGAGGGGTAAATATTAAAAATAGGTGCATGCATATCCATTATAATACATCACCAGGGGCGTAACTAGACTTTTGTGGGCCCCATAGCAACATTTTTGAAAGGGCCCGCCAGCAATTCTCCAGAATGATGGAGGGGGGCATGTTGGGGTCAGAATAGAAGAGAGGGATGACAGAATAGAAGGCAGGACAGACAGGAAAGTCCCTTGATATATTTAAAAGTTTCTATCATGTCCCCCCTTCCGCCCCTTTCTCACAGCCACAGACACGCAGCAGGTCTGCCCCTCCACAACACAATGGCGGCCTCTGTTGCTGCACCACGCTGCCTGGAACCTGCCTCCTGTGTGCTCCTGCTCCCCAGCATCCCGACCACACCACGTGCCTCTTCTCAAGGGGGCAAGTTTGTACCATGCAGGCTCCTGCTCCCCTGCAAGTTTGAAGCAGTTGATTAAAAGCCATCAATTTTGCTTCTGTGGCTGACTCCCCCTCCTAGCAGGACCACACCACACCATTTGGATTAAGGTCCTCATGTGGGTGGTTAAGTGATGAAATGATGGTTCAGTGTATATGTGAAAACATAAAATCAACAATTAGATGCGATAATGAAAATCAGTGAAAACTTCAGGTTAGGTTGGAAAAGGATGTTATGATGGGCATACCCAACTTAACGTTAAGTGATGAAATATTCAAGCTCATAAAGGTTTCTTTCATAGAACTTGCATCACTTCTTTCCAAACTTAGACAAGACACTATAGATGTGCGCAAACATGTGAAAATAAATGTATATACAATGTGTAGATAGATACAGATGTTTTAGCACCGACTAGAATTTACTATTTACAGCAATTTAAAGTATTGCTCTTTTATAATTATGCTTAGTATTACCTCATACCTCATAGATAAATGTAAATACTGTCTTGCTTTTATTAGTAATAGGTAGGCATAACCAAGAGAGAACAAATTCTAAATCTTAAATTACTATTTTCTTGTTAATATTATCCAATTCATATGGTTACTAATCCTGTATTATTTCAAATATTGTCTTTCCTTCTTCAATAGCTTATATAATTTGAAGCTCATAATAATTAATTAGCATATTTCAAAATGAATATATTCATTCATTGTTCTATTAATTAAATAAATAAATAAATCTAGCCATTGTATCTCTATTATGTGTCTGTCTTTGATCATTGCTATTTGGTGTAAATATTGTAACACCATATGTACCATTTACTTCTAATGAATAAAACACAACATTACCATATCAGTGCGGATATTCTATTATCTGTAATCACTGGTAATAGACTTGGCCGGTGCTATCTAATTAAAACACTGTCCTTGCCGCTAGTTATCTGGGTTTTTGTTGTGGCTGCCTTAAGCAGGCAAAGCAAAACCAGCAAAAACAGACCCATTTCTCGGCGGAAACGGGGCTGCTGCAGCCAAAAACACACATGTTTCATTGAACCTGTGTGTTTTTGGGAGAGCTTGTGTTTTTTTATTGGGTGATTCAAATTGGACAGCCCTATAAATTCATCAGTAAAACATTGGTAAAAAGTGTGAAAACTGGAGTTTTTCACACCCAATGTTTTATTGGGAACAATAGGATATCCCCATAAATGTGCAAATAAAAATGTTTTGATGTGAATATAAAAAAAAAGAGTACTCAAAAAATATTGGGGGTTATTCTAGTTCACTCTTTCTCACAAAATCCTTCTTAGATGGACAAAATAGTATATGCAGCTCTTAGTCTCATGGCATATTTATAAATAAACACACTAAACATCGGCACTGGTGCAATTCTGGGCATGTGCAGATGATGGCAGTGCAGGCGCTGGGAGTGGGGAGGCGGTGGGGGGCACAGCATTTCATGGGCATTTCCATGAAAACTCTGGGCATTCCCATTCAAATGGGCCAGTTACGTGGGTGCAGGGGGCAAGCAGCTGACATCAGCGGATGTCAGATGCCCGCTTCCCGCACAGGGCGCTTGCAGATCTGAGATACCACAGAGGTGTCTCAGATCTGCGAGCTCTGGACAAATAATTTGATGGTCTCCTATCATCAAATCCTTTCTTCTCCACACCCAAGGCTGCAAATGGATGAAAATGCAAATCATCCATTCGCAGCCATGCAAGGAATCGCAGCCATGCAAGGAATCGCAGCATGCGAGGGGGGGGGGGGGGGGGGCGGCCATTCCTACGGGCGGCATTTAGTCCACATGCAATGCTGCGAAATGTGCAGCGTTGTGTGTGGACCAGAATAAGGTCCTTAGTTCATGTATTGCTCAATGCATTCAAGCCTGCAGCCCCCTTTATGTGACCCCACTTTTCTGCAGGTCCTACACTATTGCTCAAAATTAATACCATATCGCATTCTCTCATGCTCCCTGTTTTAACTTACTTTTCATAGCTTGTCAACCATTTCCCTAGGTGTTTTGCAACAGGTGTGTTGTTAATTGCCTCACCTTCAAAAGTATAGTTTCTGTTAGACCAGATAGCATGCCTGAAATCTAATGCTAATATGATAGCTATGTTTATGGGAATAATTTAAGTAATAGTGTACGACATGCAGAAAAGTGGGGTCCCATGAAGGGGGCTGCAGGCTTAAATGCATTGATCAATACATGAACTAAATCTCCACTGTTTATTGTTGTTAGTCATTTCAGTGAGTACAGAAGTACAGAGCCCCCAGTGGCGTAACAATAATATATGCGCCTCCCCACCGATAATTTGGCAGCACCCCCCCCCCCTCCCACAGTTCTTGTCATCGGTGCTGTCCCAGCTCCCCTCCTAGCTTCTGCTATGAAAAACAGACCATCACAAACTAAATGACAGCCCCCATACAGCAGACAGTTTCAGAGAACAGTCTGCTATATGGGGGCGGACATTTTATGATGGTCTGTCCATTTTCAAACCATCAGAACGAGCCAGGAGGGGAGCCACAGAGAATACAAGTAAATCTGTGGGTCTGTGGCGGTGGCGTTACAATAGCCCCCTAGCCCCATGGTGCCCGCACTTACACAGCACCTCCCCCCTACCTCGGGGCTGCGGGGCTATTGTTACACCATTGAGAGCCCCTGTGATTTCTATTTAAACAATGTGGTCACAAACCATAGGGCACCCCAAAACTAGGAATGGTGAGTGCTGATGTTTATTGTATATTGCTTATTAGTGTTCGAGGTGGGTATACTGCGCTCCCCTGTGGGTCGTGGTTTTGGCGCTGCTTAGCCTAAGGGGTGTCCCGTGCCCCCTATGGGTCATGCAAGAGAAATTGGGTTGGGCTGAAGCGCTGCCTAGGTGTGCTAGTTTACAGTGAGTATAAGAAAGAAGAAAAGGGTGTATTTGGTGCGTAAAATGTTTATTTAGGTAAATAACAAGTATTGCAATGATAATAAATATAATACATGAAAAACTGTTGCATGGGGTGCAATGATGCTTTGTGGGGAAAAGTGGGTTAAGTGGCTCGTTGAGTACCACTACTGAGAGCCCCTGAGGGTATTGGGGTATCAACAGATCCCTTTGTACCATAAGCCCAATGAGGGCTTATGTCTCTCAGCAGGTGTGACCCAGCGGGGTTTGGTTACAGTCTGGGTGCGTGCTTGGGATAAGCAGGGAGCGGCGTCCCGCAGGCCTGCTTCTTACCCTGTCAGCGTTTGCGGAGTTGTGCGATAGTTCAGGTGCACAGTCACTTTGATCCTCCCTTGGGTGGACCACCAGTGTGGATGATGCGACTTTCCCAGTCCTGGGAAGCCGGTCGTTCCTCCTCCCTTGTAGGTGGTGATGTCCGGGTGACGCTGCAGCCGCAGCGTACTTCTCCCGGTTCTTGGTCTGTGTGGACGGTTCCACTCACTCTGTTGGCGGCGTCACTTCCGGGTATCGGGTCTCGCGAGACCAGCGGCGATTCCCGGGTGACGTCACTTTCAGAATGGTGCGCTCGACTCCCGACGGAGGAGACTTGTCCTGTATGCTGATGTAAATGCTGGTGCTCCCTCTTGTGCGGGAGATGCTGTACGAGGTCCAACGCGTTTCGGCTTTCAATAGCCTTTGTCAAGGATGTTTGTGGTTCTCTGGGTGACTTCATTTATTCGCTGAAGTTGCTGCTGATTGGCTTAGAGTTCAATTGCAGCCATTGGTCCGTAAGTGCTGTGTGGGAGGTTACTGTTCAATGATTGGCTTTCGGCTTTCATTGCGTTAGTACATGGTGAAGTGGGGCGTACAGGTAGCTCCGTGTAGTGTGGGAATCCCTGTCTCTAATAAATAGCTTATTGTAACTAGCTCAATATGGGTGCCTGTAATGTATGTACTCTTTATTAATGTATTCTTTATTAATGATGAACTAAGAGTCATTACTACTGTTCTGAAGATGTTTAAATCTAGCTGTGCGAGTTTTACTTTTGCTAAAGTAGGAGAGATAAAATGGTGTGTACTAATTGCTTTTGTAATTTATCTAACTGTGTGTTGCTCTGACGGCATGGATGGGTTGTTCGTAGAGAAGGGTTGAAGTAAGAGAGATAAAGTAAGAGGTAGAAAGTAGGGGAAGTAAAGTTGGAGAGATAAAGCTGAGAGAGATGGAGTTACAATTATTGTATTTTGGGGGGGATGATGCTAAGAGGTGGATTAATGGGTTGATACTAGTTGATATTATGAGGATCTGGTGACGTGTGGTTGGATTGTGGGGTTGGTGGCGGAGGGGAGAGTGAGGGGTGGTGGTGATGGTTAAGGGCTTAGGTGGGTATGGCTGGTGATTGATATTAGGTTTGAGGGAAATGGTGTGAAAATGGGATAGATCTGCAGTTAGGGTGTGGGAGGGCATTGCCCGTGATGGTTCATGCCAATGGGGGGTGGAGACTGAGGTGGAAGGACCGAAGGGGGGAGGGGTGTTGCTGGAGGGGGAGGGTAGATGGGGGTGGGTGGGTTTGGTGCGGACCTAATATGAGGAGGTAGACATGTTGGTTGGAGTTAAACAGTATTTACAGTATGGAGGCAATGTTGAAATCAATATTGAGTCCCTTAGGTTCTAGAGTTTTTAGAGTGTAGATCCATCTGAGCTCTTCCCGGTCTAAAGTCTTGCTGTAGTTGCCCCCCCTCCAGTTGGGTGTCACTAGTGAGATTATTGTGAATTGTATGTTGTCAGGGTTCTGTGCGTGTGTGTTCTTGTAGTGGGCGGACACACTGTGTTGTTCATACCCTTTCCGTATGTTCCGGATGTGCTCTGCCAGTCGTACCTTGAAAGGTCTGATGGTCCGGCCTACATATTGTAGGCCGCACGGGCATGTGAGTAGATAGATGACCCCCTTGGTATGACATGTTAGTTCGTTTTTGATTGTGAAGGTCTCTTTGGTGTTTGTAGATTGAAATGTTTTGACTGTCTTGTTGGATCTGGTGCTTTGGGTTCTGCAGCCTATACAATTTCCACACTTGTGGAAGCCATGGGTGTCTGTTGTGCCCTCTAGTTTGCTCTGTTTCAGTTCTTTGGGTGGAATATGGTTTGTCACTAATTTCTGTTTGATGTCAGGGGCTCTTCTGTATACTATTTTGGGGTTCTTTGGTAGGATGTCGGCTAATGTTTCGTCTTTAAGTAGGATTTTCCAATGTCTGTTGACTAGGGTTTTGATCTGTCGGGCTGAGTTGCTGTATTGGGTAATGAAGTAGACGTCTTTGTGTGTGTTCTCTGCGTCTGTAGTTCTGGGTTTATGTTCTAGAAGTCTTGTCCTGTCTTTCTGCTCCGCTGTGTGGTATGCTTCGTCGATCAGTTTTTTGTCGTAATTTTTGTCTAGAAACTGTGTTTTGAGGGTCTCGCTTTGTGATTTGAAAGTATTAAGGTCTGAACAGTTGCGTCTGAGTCTTGTGAATTGTCCAAGTGGTATGCTTTTCAGCCAGTTATGGTGATGTCCGCTGTCAGATGAGATGTAGCTATTAACGTCCACCTTTTTATGAAAGGTCTTGGTTTCGATGGTGTGTTCTTTAATGTAAATTTCGAGGTCCAGAAATTCTACTTTGGTTTTACTGTAAGTGGTTGTGAGGATGATGTTTCTATTGTTGTGATTGAGGTATGTGATGAAATTGTTGAGTGTTTCCTCTGTGCCCTTCCATATGAATATGATGTCATCTATGTACCTTTTCCATAGGACCAAATTCGCCCCAAATTCATGCCCACCCCATACATGTTCCTCCTCCCACTTGCTCATGAAGAGGTTGGCATAACTTGGGGCGAATTTGGTCCCCATGGCGGTGCCTGTGCATTGTAGATAGTACTTGTGGTCAAACCACCTCTTAGCATCATCCCCCCCAAAATACAATAATTGTAACTCCATCTCTCTCAGCTTTATCTCTCCAACTTTACTTCCCCTACTTTCTACCTCTTACTTTATCTCTCTTACTTCAACCCTTCTCTACGAACAACCCATCCATGCCGTCAGAGCAACACACAGTTAGATAAATTACAAAAGCAATTAGTACACACCATTTTATCTCTCCTACTTTAGCAAAAGTAAAACTCGCACAGCTAGATTTAAACATCTTCAGAACAGTAGTAATGACTCTTAGTTCATCATTAATAAAGAATACATTAATAAAGAGTACATACATTACAGGCACCCATATTGAGCTAGTTACAATAAGCTATTTATTAGAGACAGGGATTCCCACACTACACGGAGCTACCTGTACGCCCCACTTCACCATGTACTAACGCAATGAAAGCCGAAAGCCAATCATTGAACAGTAACCTCCCACACAGCACTTACGGACCAATGGCTGCAATTGAACTCTAAGCCAATCAGCAGCAACTTCAGCGAATAAATGAAGTCACCCAGAGAACCACAAACATCCTTGACAAAGGCTATTGAAAGCCGAAACGCGTTGGACCTCGTACAGCATCTCCCGCACAAGAGGGAGCACCAGCATTTACATCAGCATACAGGACAAGTCTCCTCCGTCGGGAGTCGAGCGCACCATTCTGAAAGTGACGTCACCCGGGAATCGCCGCTGGTCTCGCGAGACCCGATACCCGGAAGTGACGCCGCCAACAGAGTGAGTGGAACCGTCCACACAGACCAAGAACCGGGAGAAGTACGCTGCGGCTGCAGCGTCACCCGGACATCACCACCTACAAGGGAGGAGGAACGACCGGCTTCCCAGGACTGGGAAAGTCGCATCATCCACACTGGTGGTCCACCCAAGGGAGGATCAAAGTGACTGTGCACCTGAACTATCGCACAACTCCGCAAACGCTGACAGGGTAAGAAGCAGGCCTGCGGGACGCCGCTCCCTGCTTATCCCAAGCACGCACCCAGACTGTAACCAAACCCCGCTGGGTCACACCTGCTGAGAGACATAAGCCCTCATTGGGCTTATGGTACAAAGGGATCTGTTGATACCCCAATACCCTCAGGGGCTCTCAGTAGTGGTACTCAACGAGCCACTTAACCCACTTTTCCCCACAAAGCATCATTGCACCCCATGCAACAGTTTTTCATGTATTATATTTATTATCATTGCAATACTTGTTATTTACCTAAATAAACATTTTACGCACCAAATACACCCTTTTCTTCTTTCTTATACTCACTGTAAATTAGCACACCTAGGCAGCGCTTCAGCCCAACCCAATTTCTATATTGCTTATTAGATTATTTTTTTAATTAAACTCATTTTGGTTACATTCTCTCATGCACCCTGTTTTAACTTATTTTTCATAGCTTATGTCAACTATTTCCCTAGGTGCTTGGCAACTGGTGTGTTGGCAATTGCTTCACCTTTAAAAGCATAGTTGCTGTGAGCATTAGACCAGATAGCATGTCTGAAATCTAACATTAATATGATGGCTATGTTTATGTTATGCTTATCGCGGGACTCCAGAGGGGTAAATATTAAAAATAGGTGCATGCATATCCATTATAATACATCGCCAGGGGCGTAACTAGACTTTTGTGGGCCCCATAGCAACATTTTTGAAAGGGCCCGCCAGCAATTCTCCAGAATGATGGAGGGGGCATGTTGGGGTCAGAATAGAAGAGAGGGATGACAGAATAGAAGGCAGGACAGACAGGAAAGGGGTGTGTGTGTGTGTATGTGTTGGGGGGAATAGATATATGAGGGGGACATTGGGCTGGAGGGGGTTCTATATGGTGGGGCAGTGGGTAGGTTTGGATGGGAAGAGAGGAAACACTGGGTGGCAGAGTGTGAGTCAGATGGGGGTCTTTGAGCAGATGGGGCCACTGTATTGGGTGGGGGAGGGGATAATATATTTGGAGGACACTGGCCTGGATGGGAAGAGGCGCAGTAAAATGGGGGTGGGAGGGGCAATCACTAGTCTGGAAAGGAGGGGACACTATGCGTGGGGCACTGTAACTGTGGCTGTGGGTTAGATCGGGCAGTGGGATGGGATCAATTGTCCAACTGGGAAAAGAAGGAAGGGGACAAGGTGGCAGGGTGACAGACACTGGGATGGGGGGCACTGTGCTAAATAAAGGGGACTGTTAGTAGATAACAGGACACTAGGTTAAGGTGACAGAGGATGGCAACACTGACCTGGCCCATGCACATGCTGCTGCTTGGAGACTGTTGTGTCTGCAGTCTGTCACTGCTGACTCTACTGCCCTCCGTGGATGTGTGGTGCAGCTCGAGGGGGAGAAGAAACTGATGTGCCAGCCCCAAGCAGCCAGTATTGTACTGAGAGGCAGCTTGAGGAGATGGGTCCATTCACATGTGGAGGTCTCCTGCTCCCGATAAGCGTGCGGTAGTGGGATGCAGGTATCTCCAGTCCAGCAGTGTCAGGAGTGGACGGACTCCAGTTCAGTTTACAGCCCCCAGCAGTGCCGGGGGTGGGGTGACACCAATCCAACTGTATTGCCACCAGCAGTGCAGGGGGTGGGCTGTCTTCATTTCAGCTTACGGGTGTCTGTCAGCAGCGATGGATGTGGGGGGAGGGAACGGACTGCAGCCCAGCTTGAGCTTACTACCACCAGCAGCGCCTTGGTGGGGGGCACAGGTTGATAAAAAAAAATTCAAGAGGGTTCTGGGGATTGTCTGCTGGGTCCTCGGGCCCCCCCAAGCAACCCGGGCCCCATAGCAGCTGCACCCCCTGCACCCTCTATAGTTACGCCACTGCCGCTGCCTCAAGTTTGTTTGAATTCTCCTAGGACACTTTGCCAAGCCCTTATCTGTAAACAGAAATGGCCAAAGTTTATAAGAATTTGGTTGAAGAATTTTGGTTCTCTGCAGTGATTATTAAAAGTTCCAAAAGTTACTGATTCCTTTTCCTTATTCTTGGTTTTCGGTAGTAAAAGGTTTTCTGAGTTATACTCCTACATATATAGTCCTAACTGCTATTTTGGCCACATTCCTACTAAAACCTCTTTTTTTCAGTCTTTTACAAATTTTCTTTTCTTTCTGCTTGTTCTTTCTGCTAGTGACTTGGGGGGCCGAGGACATAGCAGGCTATCCCCTGCACCCTTTTGAATGTTTTTTCCTTTTTTATGAATTTATGTAGTGATGACCGGTTCAGAGCAGCACTGAAAAGAAGTTCGGCAGCGTGACTTTCTGGTTGCGAAGGAGGCAGGGTCCTGTTTGTGCACCTATGTCATTGTTTAGCGTCAACCCCAATATCAACGCCACCCCGAAGCGCGGCGTTCGGGCTCGGTGGCTCGCTGCGCTCGCCACACTATATGGAATCAACTCCACGCCGATGTGGGTAGTGGGGGTATGAAAAGGTCGGAGGACGCATTCCGCCGCCCATCGCGGGGCTCGCTGCGCTTGCCACGCTTCGGGGTGGCGTGGATAATGCTGGTGTTTTAGGAACACATTCACACCTGCAAAATCATACAGCTGACACAGTAATGACGACATGTGTTAACTTAGAACTGTAAGTTTACTTGGTACTTGTTTCCTAGAACGGCCACAACGATTTAGATCGTTGTGGTCGTAAGATAAAAAATCGGATCGATCGCATCGCATGCGATTTGGTCGCATACGATGCGACCGATCCGATCGACCGATTTTTCACCCGATTTTTTTTTTTTTTCACCAGATTTGTTTAAATTGCCCCCCCAAATGTTAATAAGTGTGCTAGACCCCACGATATACGTGAACCCGAAGCGTGGCGAGCGCAGCGAGTCCGCGAGGGGCGGCGGTGCGCGTCCTCCGACCTTTTCATTCCCCTACTATCCACTAGGGCGTGGAGTGAGAATATAATAGTGTGGCGAGCGCAGCGAGCCACCGAGCCCGAAGCGTGGCGAGCGCAGCGAGCCCCGCGAGGGGACGCGTCTAACTTCACAGGTATACGCGTCCCCTCGCGGGGCTCGCTGCGCTCGCCACGCTTCGGGCTCGGTGGCTCGCTGCGCTCGCCACACTATTATATTCTCACTCCACGCCCTAGTGGATAGTAGGGGAATGAAAAGGTCGGAGGACGCGCACCGCCGCCCCTCGCGGGCTCGCTGCGCTCGCCACGCTTCGGGTTCACGTGTATCGTGGGGTCATGGCGGGCACATAAAAAATGTGAAATGGGTCATATTGGCCCATTTCACCTTTTTTATCATTTTTCCCTATGTGAGATGGACTTAATCAAGTCCATCTCATCTTGTGCCATTATAATGGCACAAGACCGACCGATTTCAATGTTAAAAGATTTTTTAACATTGAAGTCTATGGAAAAATCGGGTCAATCGGTCGGTCGCATCGCGGCCGATTTTAATTGGTCGCGACCGACCGATTGACCCGATTTCTGTCAATCAAAGTGAAAAAATTGTAAAAAATCGGCCACATCGTGAGGATCGTGTCCCTTAATTAAGAGCCACGATCACTCACGATTGTGGCCGTTCTAGGAAACAAGTACCGTTTACTTAAATATATTAAAGATAACAAGAATTAGACTTCCGGTTCCGGCGCGGCTGATGTAAGGCGGCTTTCAGAGTCGCTCCGGTGCCATCCCCGCAATATACCTTACAATAGCCTTTACGGCTACAACTGAGACCCACCCGCACTCCCCTAGAACAAGCCGCATCCCGACTCCCTGTATGGACAGATTCCTGTCCGGGAAGATGACGGGGAAACACAGCAAACAGAAGCCGGAGGGAGAACGTGCGGTGTCAAGCAAAATGGCGCCTGCTCCCCTCCAAGATCAGGACCGCGACTCCGGCCTCTCAAATCAGGTACAGCGCCTCATTGCACCCCAGATACAGCCTCCGGTCCCCCTGCAGCCCCCAGATGCCCCTGCCGCACAACTCACATATGCACACATCGTGCAGGCGATCAGAGAGACTGTCCACCCGCTCCTCCAGGAACAAGCAGCCGCGAATGCCACGGCGCTACAGCAGGCAGTGGCAGACATAAAGAGTCAATACAAACAAATGTCGAAGAGACTTCAGGCGGTGGAGCACACCGCAGGAGAAAACTTCAAAGCCATTTCTGATATGCAGGATCTCACGCTGCGTCTGCAAAAATCTGACACACAGGTTTGGGCTAAACTGGACGACCTTGAAAATAGGTCTCGTCGCAACAACCTAAGAATTATAGGCTTGCCAGAGTCTTTAAAAAACCAGGCACTTTCTCATTTCCTGAAGCAAACCCTCCCAGAGCTGCTTGGGGTGCAGGGGGCCTGTGAAGATATGGTCATCGAACGGGCACACAGAACAGGCCAGCTGAGAGAGGGATCTTCATCCAGACCCAGGGCTGTTCTTTGCCGCATCCTGAATTATGTACACAAGGAAACACTTTGGGCTGCTTCGAGGCGCAAGCGGGATATCACCTGGGAAGGATCGCAGATCTTGATTTTCCAAGATTATTCCCCAGAACTGACCAGGATGAGGAAGCAATTCAATCCAGTCTGCTCTAGGCTGGCAAAGGAGGGCAAGAAGTTCGCTCTATTGTACCCTGCGCGACTGCGCATATTTGACGGTGCTGCATTCGATGACTTCAATACGGTAGCGGATGCAGAAGCGTACTTGCAGGGCGATTTGGAAACACAGGTTGAATAGACCCACATCATGCGGATTACAACACCTGATCAAACCAAGTCTGCTAGATCCCACATTGCACAAAACTGCAACCTCCGACAGCCAGATGTCCTTATGGATATTTTACCCCTGCTTGGAGATGCTGAAAGCCCCATGTTTCACGTGTGATACTACCTTCCCATCTTCCCCTTGGTTGCGCGGCATCTGCTCCGGGAGTGGGTGGACCTGGATCCCTCCCGCACCGGGAACTTTCCTCTCTTTGGGACCCTTTGCAAGTAGAGTGCTACCCACCATTTTTGAGCCAAGCGTCTCCGTGGAGGTTGATTCAGCACATCTCAGGTTGTATGGTTATGACTCAACTTCGACTAAGGACAAGGACGATACTGTTTGCTGTTTGATATTTGATCCTGCACCTGTTTAGTTAAAACACGCCAAGTTTATTAGTCTCAGTTACTGTTTAATCTCTGCCCTTAAGGGCTCCTAAATATTTGCGGTGGATTGGCTAGGAGCCCCACCCTTACTACAATGTCTTGTAGTATACTTAGGAATTGTGAAGTGAGATTTGTTGGTTATTTGGAAGCGCCTCCCACGCTTCTGAATTTATGTTACCCCTCTTCACCCCTCCCTCCCTCTATCCCCCTAGTTATGCCAAATTTTAGGCCTTTAGAAGTGCTGGTGTCTGAAGCTACCCTACAAGGCTTAATGAGATGTCTGTGATCAAGATTGCTTCTTGGAATGTAGGAGGTATCCACTCTCCTATTAAAAGGAAAAAATACTCCTATATCTCAACAAGCTCTCTATTGATATAGCTCTCCTTCAGGAAACCCATTTGTTAACACCAGAAATAAAAAAACTGAACACTCTTGGTTGGACTGTTTGGGCTTCGGCCCCCTATACCTCTAAGGCTAGAGGAGTTGTACTCATGGCACGGTCACGCCTCCCAATAACTGTTAGTCATATGGATATAGATCTGCAAGGTAGATTCTTACTGGCTGTGATAGATATTTATGCACAGAGGTATGTGTTTTTCAATGTCTATGCCCCTAACTCCCATAGCCCCTCCTTTATCAAAATGATCCAATCTAAACTTACTCCGTATATGGCGGAACGATTGATATTGGGAGGAGATTTCAATATGATCGCTTCCCAACTATTGGACTCTAACTCCCACTCCCATAGGAAACCTCCTCATACTTATGGCATACCCTTCCTTACACAACACCTAGCTCTCACCGATGCCTGGAGGGCCCTTCACCCTCTGGAGATAGATTTCACATGCCTCTCTGCTGCCCACGGGTCTATGTCCAGAATCGACTATATACTTGTTTCGGACCAAATTTTTACAAATATATTAAAAGCCTCCATAGAGCCCATGTGCATTTCCGACCATGCCCTGATATGGATATCATTCACCACCGCGTTAGATGTCGGCTCTTTCAAATTGTGGCGATTTCCCACACACTTCTCCTCATCTCAGGGTTTTAGGAACAAGCTGGACTCACTCTGGGAAGAGTATAGATGTAACAATTTAGAGACCCTCACAAATGACCCAGTCCTGTTCTGGCAAACTGCTAAGGCAGTTCTCAGGGGCCAGATCATACAGTATATCTCCCAGAGGAAGAGGGAGCTCACAGCGGCCTATAAATCTGCCCAGCAAAAACTGACGGAAAGCTACCAAGCTTTCAAATTAACCCCTTCCATATCTAATAAAGCAAAATTCAAGCAAGCCAAACAAATCTTTGATAGTACCCTAGAGTCAATGGGGGAAAGACACACCTTTCATAAAGACCATAGGTTTTACAGATTTGGAAACAGAACGGGTAGACTACTCTCCAATCTCCTGAAATCCTCCTCTCCTCCGTCCCTACTGAGAGCTATCAGACGTCCAGATGGCTCCTTTGCTGTTGGCGGTAAAGACATAGCCAATGAATTCCATGAATTCTACGCAGAGATTTATTCCCAACCACCCCGGGATGGGAGGGAGGAGGCCGCTTTTTGGAGAGAGATCGATTGCCCGTCACTCTCTGCAGACGCTACTGCCCAGCTATTGTCCCCATTCACCACTCAGGAGGTAGAATCCGCAATAAAGCACTTAAAGAACATGAAATCCCCAGGCCCTGATGGTTACACAGGAGAATTTTATAAAATCCTTCTCCCCCGAATCTTAGAGCCACTAACGAAGGTCATGAAGTGGAGCAAGGCTCAATTCCACAATACTTCACTGATGCCATTATAAAATTGATCCCAAAACCGGGCAGGGACCCACACCTCCCGGGTTCGTTTCGGCCGATATCCCTGTTAAATGTGGATTACAAGTTGCTAACAAAGCTAATCGCAGATAGACTCAAATTTTTGGTCCCAAAAGTAATTCACCACGACCAGACAGGCTTTATGACAGGCAGACACTCCTCTGCCAACATACGTAAAGTAATCGCGGCTTCCCACTGGTACCAACATAAACGAGGAGATCATGCCCCCTTCTTACTCGCTATAGACGCCGAAAAAGCATTCGACGTAGTGGCCTGGGACCATTTATACCGAGCCATGGAGAACTTTGGTTTCCCTGACAAACTAATCTCCCTAATTAGAACTCTTTATTCCCACTCTAGTTCCAGAATTGTCTGTAACGGATACTTATCCCCCCCAATTAAACTAGCCAGAGGCACTAGACAGGGCTGTCCCCTCTCCCCGTTACTTTTTGCCATTGCTATTGAGCCGCTAGCAATAGCCCTAAGAACACTTCCTGACTTCCATGGATTAAATATAGCACAACATGACCTGAAGCTGGCTTTATTCGCAGACGACATGTTGTTGTTTATCGCTAACCCCCTAACATCCATTCCAGCCATCCTGAAACTTATTGCCTCTTTCGGATCCTTTTCAGGTTATAAGGTAAACAAAGACAAATCGGAACTCCTCCCCCTATCTCCTGACGCAAAATCCTTCCTTTCCTCCGCAGCTGCTCAGCCCCTCTCCTTTCTAAAATTCAACACTACTAAACTAAAATACCTCGGCATTTACATCCCCCCTTCCCTATCCAACCTATACAGTGCAAATTTTACCCCTGTCATTGCCAAAATAAATACTCTACTAGATGCTTGGAGGACTATGCCGTTGTCACTCCTGGGCAGGGTTGCGGTACTCAAGAGTATCATTTTCCCCAAACTTGCTTACGTCATTCAAATGTTACCCTTGGCTATATCTAAAACAGATCTTTATAAGTGTAATAAGATGTTTACAAAATTCCTCTGGGCGGGAAAGAGACCGCGCATCACCTCTGCTAAGTTGAGGGCACACAGGGACAAGGGAGGCCTTGCACTACCGGATGTCCAGACTTTTACGAAAGCGGTAGCCTTTCGATATATATTGGACTGGTTTCATACACGTTCAAGCTATACTAACTACACCCTAGAACAAGCTATGGTGGCCCCCTTTAATTTACAGGCTTTGCTCCACACTCCCAAAGGCGAATTACCTCAAAATATTCGGGTCAATCCCCTCTTCTGGGATACATATCTGGCGTGGTGGTCGGTGAATAGAGCCTTGAAACTATCTCCAACTTGTACTAAATTGATCCCCTTTTGTGGAAACCCTGCATTTCCGGCTGCTTTGGAGAACCCGAGGTTTAGCTTGTGGGCGCAGAGAGGCATTGCAATTATAAGAGATGTTTTTGACCCAGGAGGCCACTTCAAATCATTTGATAGTCTATCTGAAAAAGCAAAAATTCCCAGGTCAGACTTTTTCATGTATCTGCAATTAAGGCACTACGTCCAATCTTTAAGTCTGACATGGGCATCCAACGCACCCGCAGACCACATCACAGCCCTCATAGGCCTGACAGAGACAACCCCATTTAAAACAAGATACATATACTGGGATATAATAACAGGACATGAGGATAAAGCATGGGCCCTGACCACGAGGAAGTGGGAACACGATTTGGGTACTGTAGTAACCCTAGCCTCTCTAACAAAACATCTCCCCACTATTAGAAAGGCGTTACACTCCTCCCAGCTGCAAGAAACGCACTATAAATTTATCAATAGAATCTACATCACCCCGGGACAGAGGAAACATATGGTTTTGGACGACTCTGGGAAATGTTTAAAATGTGGGGCCCCAAACGCTCTGTACCTCCACTGCTTTTGGTCCTGCCCGAAAATTAAAAGGTTCTGGTACAAGGTGCTGGAATACCTCAAACAAGCCCTTGGCCTGAATATGCAACTGAATCCTTCTGCTATGCTTAACCTCCAGCTTCAAGAGTGGGGTATCCCAAAAGATAAAAAACACCTATACCCGCTGCTATATGTCATTCTCACCCTGGGGAAAAAAATAATCATGGAGAATTGGATCTCCAAACGCCCCCCCTAGGTTGGAAGTGTTGAAATCACGCCTATTGTAAACTTTGTACTTAGAACGCCAATCGACTCTCCCTGAGGTGGAAGCGAATGTGCCCCGATTTTATAGAAAGTGGGGTCCTCTCATTGAATTCCTTGATATAAAGCAGCAACAAAATATCATGGTTATATTTGACTCTACCTCTTGGGCTGAGTTGAGACGTCTCGCATCGGTAAATTGAGAGTTTGAAGATCTGTTTGGTACTTAGTTAAACCCGCTTTTATATATTACACCCTTGGGTTATGACTTGCCCTTGGAACATTGAGTCGAAGTAGACCTATTCCTGATAACAGACACCTACCTTCGCTTCATAAAATACTTATGCACTTTAAGGCCGAAAAATGTGTTGCTTCTCCTATGTCCCTCCTCCCCCTCCTGGTTTATGATTATTTTGATCCTTTTTACTTAACTGTGTATTAGAGTTTCAGTGTGTAACTTTGAGTATCTGCCCTTGTACCTCTTTGCTTTCTTTTAACTCTATCTGCCTGTCCTGAAAACTTTACATGATAAACATGGCTATTACTTATATTTATATTAATGCTTCTGAAACGCAGTTTCTCTAGTATAGCGGATGACTCCAGATGTAGCGGATTTGAGGTTAAGGACACCAGCAATTGTATATTATTATTCTTTATTCATGTTACTCTTTTATACATGCTGATTTGTGATGTATACATGGAAAATCTAATAAACATATTTTCAAAAAAAAAAAAAAAAGATAACAAGAATTAATCAATTACAAACAAAAAAACAGTGATTAATAACAAAGAATCACAGTAAAGATCAATTAGTCATCCTTAGGAAGGAGGGTCAGTGCAACCAGGATTCTGTCAAATGGCTTATCCCCACCCAATGTTTTTCTCCACATAAACTCCTGGAGGTAAGAATTTAGCATGTGGCGTGCCGTACCTCTGTGGCGCTTGTTTTGCCATTTGCACGCGCCCCACATTCGCTCCACTTTTTGGGTATGCACCCCTGTGAACGTGTCGATAAGGTTAAAGCGATAATTCACTTGGGCGTGCTGATACCCAGCAAGTTAAAGTTGTTCAGTGCTGTATGCCCTCCAGCAGTCACTGTAAATTGTGGTGCTTGGTTCGACATTCTCCGCAATAGCCACCATCAATGTGCTTGCATCTCGCCTTGGCACCATAGTGAGGAAGCGCTGTCCCGTTTCTCGGAATATTCCCCCAAAAACCCACTGCTGTGGGAACATACGGCCAACATTGCTTTTCCTCCTGACGAAGATGCTCTCGTCCACTTCGACGATGTGACCTGGACTGCCATGACGTCCATTGTGCACGCCTCACTCATCCATCGATTGTATAACACAGCCGTCTTCTTGGAAATATCCATCTGTTTCGGACAGAACTCGATGGATGTCATCTCCTGGGCCCATGCGCATATAAATCTCAACAGGGTGACAAAAGACAAGCGGCACCCCGGAAACCAGTGGGCCGCTCTCAGGCTCACCTTCACCTGGCAGACTTTCACATGGCAGCGCCACATGTTCTCTTTGACTGAAAGCCGCATAATGTGTCCATTTGCGCAATTCTGCGCCACAGGAAGCAGGTTGCGTCCTTGAAAAAAAACTCCGTCTGAGGCAGCGTGAATACGGTCATCACGGATGCAGCCATCTCAATAATAACTATCATTTTCTCTCAAATCACAATAAATGCAATTTGACTACATTTGCGTACAAAATAAATCTGGGCACCCTGCTAGGAAACAAGTACCCACTGTTGTAGCTGTGTTTTTGGGATTGAACAATAAGTGCTTGTAACAACCAGTACAAGTAAGTTGCCCTTCTGCAAGCTCTTGCAAGAACCCTTTCTCTCCTTCAGGGAAATTCTCTACAGGAAGGTGTTGATGATAATATTTATGAAATGTCGATCTTAGTCCTTATATGTGTATGTAATAGAGTCCGAATTTGCTGGAGGTGCTGCAGGATGTTGGCCAAGAATGTCCATATTTTTAAAGTGGCAATCATTTGCATGGCAAAACCAACCTGGCCAATCTAGCTGGCAGCTTAGTCTGTGTGAGGTCTACTTCGCTAGTAGACTTCAGCACTTTGGTAGAGTCTACTGTGCATGCACAGGTCTACAGAAATGGCACAGTCAGGGCAGGTGCTACCCGCTCAGCACAGCCTGCAAAGCAGGTAGGCGCCGGCCCTTAGAGGTGCTTCTTCCCCTCCTTTAACAATGTAGCTGCCATCTACAGCCCGTTCCTGTCAAAGTATATGACAGGCAGCGGCTCCGGCAGCAGGCTTAGCGCATCAGAAAGGCAGCTGGGTAGAAGCTCCCAGTCCCGTGTTGCTGAGTGCCGCTGCTCGCCTCCTGTCCGGCGGACTGGACCTTGCTGAGTCACAGTGCTGGAGGGACATCGGGATTCCTGTCCCCCTGTAAAGCCGGGCAGGTGACATTATGATGCTCTTGCCATGCACGTATCTCTGCAGGGGGAAAGAGCCATTGGGCAGTTTTGTCTGGAGGAGCCGGTACACAGTAAAGGAGGACACACTGGCAGGCAGTGTTTGTGGGACAGTGTGTTTCAAAGGTATGTGACACTGTAAATAAAAGGGGCAATTACCCAGATCCAGATTGGTGGGCCATTATAATAGACACACACAGGGCCTTCCACAGGCTTGGCAGTGGCACTCTCAAAATTAAGCATAGGAAGAGATAATTGCATATTATAGGGATGGCATTGTATGGGCACAACTCTGAGCATTATATGCAAACAACACTACAGTATGGTTTAGAATATGGCTAAGGAATGCTACTCTGGGCATTATGCGTAACTCACTACTCTGGGCAATATGTGAAAGCTGTGTTACTGCTATTGTTGGCATTATATGTAGCGGCGCATTATGTAAAAGGGCACTATTCTGGGCATTATGTGTAAACAGCACTAGCCTGGGCATTATGTGAAAGTAACATTCCTGTGCAATATGTGTAGGCGGCACTACTGTGGGCATTAGGTGTAGCCTGGATTACTCTGGAAATTATTTATAAGGGACACTACTGTGTGTAAAGGGTACAAATGCCTGATGTAACGTAAATAGTGGACTCTGTGTTTCATAATGGGAATAAGGGAAACTGATGTGTGGTATAACATACCCTCCAACATGACCCATTCCATTAGGTACAAAAGACTTTGTTCCTGGACTTACCTGCCAGTGGCAGTTACAGAGGTTGGAATCCAGCACAGTCCAAAAATCAAAGAGGGGGGGTCACATCAACTGCCAGTGATAACAGGTCAGTGATGTTTCGGGTGGCAGTAGGTGTGGCTCCCATTTTTGACTGTGTTCATGTCGACTGTGTTGATGTCAAAAAACACCCTAGCACTGGCCCTAGAATATTTACTTCTATTCCCATGTGATATATTTCCCTAACAAATGTGGACAATTGTATATAGTCGCCAGTTGACATTGCATTGACAAACCATACTCAGACTCCTATTGTCCCATTGCCCAGCCGTTATGGCCATTGATGGTTGTAAATCACTGATGGCCCTCTTTAGGAATGCTGAAGAGTAATCAAGATTAATACCAAGTACTGTAAATGATAAACAAAGTATACTATGCGCTCTCCTTCTAACAGAGTTCTGCCTGTGTGCAGAAGTCTGTCCTGTAATAAGCCCTGTGTGGTAATGAGTGCTGGGAATGATCAGCTGCTCAGAATGTGTGGTAGTAACAAACGTGAGACAGTACTATTAAAGCACCGTTGCTTTATTTATAAGGTGATAAGGTGATGGTAAATATATCCCAATTGCGGGATAAGTCACTGGGGGGGAAAGGGGATGCCGGGAGGGTAATGGATGGCAGCAATACTGTTATTACTGTTAAGTTCGTGAAAGAGGTAAGAACGTCTGTAATTGCAGACAGGGAGGGAGGAAGTCAATTGGAGTAAAGTAAATGCGTGAAGCACAGGGGGTGGTGCAGGGGGCTGGCGTCCCGTCCCCCCGCAGTGCACCTCTCACCTGTGTTATGTAGTCGGAGGTCCCGCGACGTTCCTTGATGGTCTTCTCAGCCGCAGCACATACAGCGTGTAGAAGACACTGTGTACCCGGCTCTGCAGTGACGCGGTCGAGCACGACTTCCGGGTCCCGGCGCCTGGTTGCCAGGGAGACCGTAGCCGCGTTCAGTGGCGTCTGCGCTGCAGGCTCAACTCCCAGCCGGGAGGAGACTTGGATGTTGGTGTGGCAGTAAGTGTGCTGGTGCTGGTGTCCAACGCGTTTCGACCGCTGTGCGGTCTTTTTCAAGGATGGTGAGAAGTATCCAGGGTCAGTGTTTTATTACAGAGGATCAGCCCGCCCTCTGGGTTTCTGATTGGTTATAGTACAAGTGGGAGTGTTCATAATTAGGTTGCGTGATTGCAGCAGCCTGTAGTGGAGATTGCTGTCTCAAATTGCCTGGTGTGTGGTTATCTTTTTAAATCATGCAATCAATGGGTGTTTTAAACGATTTTGTGGCACAAGTTTATTGAGAGGATTGTTCTGTGATGAATGGGCATCTGATGGGCTCATTTAATCAGCCCAATGTGCCATTATTAAAATCAATGTTAAGGCCCATGGGCTGCAGAGTCTTTAAGGTGAACATCCAAAATAATTCTCTTTTATTCAGGATGTCTAAGTGGTCCCCCCCTCTCCAATTAATGTCTGGAGCTTCTATTGCAGTGAAAACTAATCCCTTGGGGTTGGAGTTGTGAACCTCTTTAAAATGCATCGACACACTATGTTTGGTGTACCCCATTTTGATGTTTCGGATGTGTTCGTAAAGTCTCACTTTAAGGGGCCTCGTGGTTCTGCCTACATATTCCATTCCACAGGGGCACCTTAGGAGATATATGACCCCCTTGGTTTCACATGATATGTGGTGTCTGTGTTTGAATGAAAGATTAGTGGTAGTAGAGGTCCATGTTGGTGTGATTTTGGTGGAAGGGTTGGTCAGGTTTTTACATCCCGCACAACGGCCGCAGTAGAAAAACCCTTTCTTGTCGGTGAGGGTGGTTTGTCTGTTTACTGTAGGTTTGATGTGATTTTTGACAAGTTTCTGTCTTAGGTCAGGCGCTTTACGGAATATGAGTCTAGGTCTTTCTGGTAGAATGTCCTTGAGTTGGTGGTCCTGTCTGAGTATATGCCAGTGTTTGCCCAGTATGCTCTTGAGTTGATTGGAGGATTGGTTAAACTGTGTTATGAAGTTGATCTCCTGTGTCGTCTGTGAGTCGGTGGGGTTTTTGTTAATGAGGGTGGCGGATCTGTCCATGGCGGATATGTCTTTGTATGCTTGGTCAACAATGTCTTGGTCATACTGTTTGTCTAAGAGTTGTTCCCTGAGTTGTATGGATTGTGTGTGGAAGTCGTCATTTTTAGAACAGTTCCGTTTGATGCGGCGGAACTGTCCTCTGGGAATATTTTGAAGCCATGGTTTGTGATGACCGCTATTGTAAAGAATATAACTGTTAACGTCCACCTGTTTCCTGTATGTTTTTGTGTGTATTGTGTTGGATTCTATGAAGACTTCTAGATCAAGGAATTGTACTGTAGTTTGGCTGGCTGTTGAGGTAAATTGAAGATTCCTATCGTTGTGGTTGAGGTATTGCATAAATTGTTCCAATGAGTGTTGGGTGCCCTTCCAAATGAAAATGCAGTCATCTATGTACCGCCGCCATAGGATCAAATTGGCGCTCCAGTCACGCTCCCCCATATGTAATCCTCCACCCACTTCCCCATGAAGAGGTTAGCGTAACTGGGCGCCACTTTCGATCCCATGGCGGTCCCTGTGGTCTGTAAGTAGAAAGTGCCGTTAAACCATGTATAATTGTGGTGTAGTATGAAATCGATGGAGTCAATGATAAACTGTATCTGGTCCTGTTGTAGTGTTTGTGATTTTTGGAGGAAGTGTCTGGTACTGTCTAAGCCTTGGTGATGTTTAATGACGGTATAAAGAGATGTGACGTCACTGGTGACAAGCCAGTAATCTTCTTGCCATTCTATAGTTTGTAATGTATTGATAATGTCTGTAGTGTCCCTTATGTGTGACGGTAGTTGCTTTACAATGTCTTGAAGGAAGGTGTCAGTGTATTGTGCCAAGTTGGAGCTGATGGAGTCAATGCCTGAGATTATTGGTCGTCCGGGTGGTTTCTGTAAGTCTTTATGTATTTTAGGTAGGTAATAAAAAACGGGAATTTTGGGATGTGTTTGTCTGATGAAGTTGTGTTCTGCTTTATTGAGGATTCCAGTTGTGTGTCCTGTGTTTAGTAGGTCGTGTAGTTCTTTGTTGAATTTGGATGTCGGGTCATGAGGTAGTATCTGATATGTGTCTTGATCTTCAAGGAGTCTGAGTGATTCAGTGATGTAGTCTGCTTTGTTCAGTACGACTATACCACCCCCTTTATCTGCCGGTTTTATTATGATCTGATTGTTGTGTTCTAGGCTTTTCAGTGCTTGTCTTTCGTTGGCTGTCATGTTCTGTTTATGTTTGTTGTGGTAGGTTGTAGTCAGTTGTTCCAAGTCCTCTGTAACCAATGATTCGAATGTTTTGATCTGGTGTGTCGGATTGAAGGTGGACTTGGGTTTTAATGTGGTATGTGAGTATCTGTCTGGTTCTATGTTACTGTTCCTGATGATGGGGTTTGTCATGAAGTATTTCTTCAGACAGAGTTTCCGTGTAAAGGCTTGTAGGTCGCAGTATGTTTCAAATTTATCTGTTTTTTTGTCAGGAGCAAACTTGAGTCCTTTTGCAAGGACATCAAGTTGTTGTGGAGATAATGTGGTGTTGCTGAGATTAAATATTTGAGTGTGTTTGTTGGCGGGTTCTACTGTGATGTGTTGATGTGTTTTTGTTTTTTTGGAGTCACCTCCTCTACAACCTCTTCTAGATTTATGTGTCTTTTCTTTTTGTTTTGTGTGTTGCTGCTGATGATGGGTGTTAGGCAGGCCTGACTGTGAGGTTATCAAACTGACCGTATGACTGTAATTATGATATTTTATTAGGTGTAGTAAGTAATGTACTATTTTAGTCCGTCTGTACCCTCTTATTCTCCATAGATGTTTCTATCCCCCAAATCTGTGTGTATTTCCAGATCAGATCGCTCTTGCCCAAATATGGTCTGACAGGAAATACCCAGGAAAGAATTCACCAAAAGGTTATGTCCAATTACCATACTTTTGTTCCTGCTATCACAGGAGGGTGGTAGCTGAGGGACAGTCTTCACAGGGGGTGATCCAATTCCCCTGCTATCAACAGGAAATGTTCACAGGGGGTAATCAGGACATAATGTAATCAGACTGTGTTTTGTATCTTGTGTTGACACTGCTCTGCATATCTCTGGCCCCTTCCAGACTTTCTGGGGCCTGACCCAGCAGGGGGGGGGGGGGGGGGGGGCAGCAGCAGTACCTGGGAGGGGGGATAAACCTGACTTGAATCCACCAATAGAGATTGAGTGCAAGCCCACTGATGGTATGGAGACGCGTGGGAATTTAGAAGTTTTTAAAATGACTGGCACACCAGCCAGGGGGGGAGATTTGATGGACTGTCCTGGACTAAGAGGTTATGCTCTGTCTAGGTATCGTGTGGACTTATCTGCTATCACTGCTGTGTGGAATAAGTGATAGTTTCGTTATTTGGACTGTGATGCTACAAGGACTTTGCTACCCGGATGTGTTTATGCTACCATTTGAATCTTTTTCCTGTCTTCATCTACATGTGTGTGCTGTGATAAAAATAAACCATATTTTGGTTTCATCTGCTCGGTGTCTGAGTGTTTGAAGAACTCGTATCCTCACATTTGACCTGCCTCCGTGTCTAAAAAATGGTCTCCCCAGGTAGGAGCCTCTGCTGTGGGTGCAGTACATGTTGTTGGGTTGTTGGTGGTCGTTCTGTCTGTATGGTCTTGGGGAGTGATGTTATTACCAAGATCGTTGTTAGGCAACCAGGCGCCGGGACCCGGAAGTCGTGCTCGACAGCGTCACTGCAGAGCCGGGTACACAGCGTCTTCTACACGCTGTATGTGCTGCGGCTGAGAAGACCATCAAGGAACATCGCGGGACCTCCGACTACATAACACAGGTGAGAGGTGCACTGCGGGGGGACGGGACGCCAGCCCCCTGCACCACCTCCTGTGCTTCACGCATTTACTTTACTCCAATTGACTTCCTCCCTCCCTGTCTGCAATTACAGACGTTCTTACCTCTTTCACGAACTTAACAGTAATAACAGTATTGCTGCCATCCATTACCCTCCCGGCATCCCCTTTCCCACCCAGTGACTTATCCCCGCAATTGGGATATATTTACCATCACCTTATCACCTTATAAATAAAGCAACGGTGCTTTAATAGTACTGTCTCACGTTTGTTACTACCACACATTCTGAGCAGCTGATCATTCCCAGCACTCATTACCACACAGGGCTTATTACAGGACAGACTTCTGCACACAGGCAGAACTCTGTTAGAAGGAGAGCGCATAGTATACTTTGTTTATCACTATTTCTCTGTGGGTCTGGGCAACTCACCACTGTGCAGCCCCTTCGCTCATAAGGTAACTGAGCGCTGGCAAACCCCCTTCTCTCAAGTACTGTAAATAGCAACATGCTTTCCAAATCTGAGCAAAAAATTGAACACCCAGAAATTATAATCTCAGGGATTATTCTATGCAATTTAAAGAAAGGCAAACTGATGTAGTTACAAACGGTGCGATTCTGACTTACTTTCTATTCCATTTTTGACTATATAGTTGAAATCGAATAGAAATCTAATCGAAATTGGTTTTCAGCCGCATTTGATGCCAATTCAATAGCGATGCGCATGCAAAACTATATAGTACGGATCTGTACTACAGTATATAGTCATATTGAATGCGTTTTGCTTTCCATGCAGTACAATTGGAATCGCAAGGCAGTCTCACCATGCGTACACACCTTAACAGAGAGACTACCACTGTGGTAATTTGGCTAATCCATTTGATTAGCCAATTTATCCAAGTAATGTTTTTGACCATTTTCTGGCTTTTGGAAGCAAATGATGGATTGTCATTTGCTCCCATGCATTAATTGCTTTAACCAGAAAGATTGTACAGATAATCTTATAGGTAGGTATTCAATATGTGCCTATATTTCCCTACAGGAGAAATATGGGCATTCACCTATTCAATGCTGCTGTTAACGACAGCATTGAAGACAGTCATATCCAACTTTTTTAAAAGTTGGATTTTTTTGTCGGAAACTGCCGCAGATTTTTTTGACAATCCGGGCCATCACTCGACAGACAGAACATTGAATTCCAACTGTCGAGTTACTGTTGGATCAGTTTAAAACGGCCCAGGATTCCAACTGTAGGGACATTATGAATCCCATATTAAATACCCCCATAGTGTGTATCCAGCCTTATTGCATTTTCTGAACTATAGGACGGGTGGTATAAAATACCTTTTAAACTTTCCATACCCACCTTGTATATCTCACTGGCTGAAAGATGTCTTCTGAATTGGGGTGTAGGATAAATGAAAAATGCAGCAGATATGCATTTCAATCTACACTAGTAGATAAAAGTGATTGTACACTGACAGCAAATAGAACAAGATTTTATTGACATCAGTACTTTGTATGTACACCACATGCAGTGATTATGCAGCCTTTTTAGTAACTGTCCACAAGTTCCTGGACAACAGCAGGTGGTATGTTTTGCCATTCCGACTAAGGTACAGTGACCAACTGTGACACCAAAAAAAGTAAATTCTGCCTAGAATGCACTTGTACATCCAAGACGTTATTTTTGGGTTAAGATCTGGACTCTGAGCTGGCTGGTCCATCAAGGTTACTGGTAGAATCTCCATTGCAATTGAGCTGCCTGGGTAATCAAAACCACTGTCTCTCCATGGCTTGATACATGGCCTCTTCTGTCACCATAAATCTTGTAATATAGTGGATAGTGAGGGTCAAATTTACTAAAGCTTCTAAAATAAATAGAGGTGGTGTTGCCCTTCTCAACAAACCAGATTCTCTCTATTATTTATCTGTTGCATCCTAGAAAATGATAGACAGAGTCTTATTGGATGCTATGGGCAAAAATCACCTATTATCATTTTTTTTTTTTTTTTACGCAATCATTTTTTATTGAGATAGAACAACAAACATACATTGTGATATATACAAATCCATAGGGACAACAAAGAATGTGGAGATTGTCAGGTCGAAATACACATGTAATCCCCACTATTATCATTTTTAGTAATTTTAGTAAATTTACCCCTTAATCTGTAACCTATATTAATATTGTGTACATGTTCTCCCTTTCTTATTTTGAGGGATTTTGTTGTGCATCCCATGTAATACAGGTGCTAGTGCATCTAAAGTGCATCTGAAATGGCTCCGGAAGTTCTGATTTTCTAAGCAGCCATATGGTTGCACAGATGTTTACGCAACCGATGTGGAACCAATTCCGTTCCTTTATACAAAGTGGGGATTTAGACAGCAGTCAGTGGGCATCTCTGTACAAATTCTCATTATCATATTTCTGCAGTAACGCATTGCACAAAGACACAGTTCCATTGGACCTCGTGTTTTGAATCAATTCCTATGACACATAATAAAATCAGAAATGGAATAGTCTTCATCATGCATTTTGAATTTGGATACTTTGGGATCCCTACTGGTGACCGTCTTGCACATACTGTAACTGCCACAGTAATGGAAGCCTCTTGTTCCCTTTGGATTTAAGGTATTATTGTATTCCAAAGCACTCCGGTTAAGTCTGTTTTTTAAATGATCAACTTTTATATCTATCAAAGGTGGCCAGTTAGTTATAGAAATGGGAAAAAATAACCTATCTGAAATATAGGGCAATGATATTTACTGATCTTTTCAATTATATGTGTACATTTGAAGGCCGAGACCCAGATAAACTACAACGGACAGCCCAAGTACTTAACCCATCATTATTTCTAGTGTAGTAGAGCTGTAAAGCTGTGTTGATAGTTACACTCAGGGCTGGATTGGCCATCTGGAACTCCTGACAAATGCTGTTATTTGTGGCAGGCTCCCTTGTCAGGGATGATTTCTAGCAACAGTTTATCCCTGGTTACACTTAGCGAATATGGTAGTGCTTCAGAGGAACATACAGAGGTCCAGACGGTCATGTATGAGGGTAGTGATAGAGCTATACACCAGCATTGCCACCAAGGCATATCATAATTACACCTCTGTGTCCAAAATACAAGTTGCATTATATGCATAGACTTGCATTTTGGACACAGAGGTGTACACATCTATTTGGCAAACCAGTGTCTGATTTTTGGACATTGCCCTACCTTTGAGGATCAAATTAAATATACAATTATTGGAGGCTGGTTTCCCTCTATAGGAATTAATTGTGATCCCAATTCCATCATTTGGATCCTTTCATATATGAGAACAGTATTGGTTACATTTAATTCCAGAATTCAATTAAATTGATCATTTGTGGCACTACTAAAGGTGGGGAGGAATACCCATTAACACAGTTGTTTGGAAACACCTAATATCACAGTGAAATCATAATCTGTGGAAAATTGATGTGCTAAATAAAAGCACTCAGTAGGACATCAGTACTGGTTCACACAAACAACAAAAAAAGATTGGCGAAGATTTGTAATACACACCCCTGATGAAGTCTCGTGTAGAGACGAAACGCGTCAGAATTATGTATACACCAACTGTATGAGAAATAACCTCTGACAAGAAAAGTGTATGAAATTTGTTTTTATGTTTACATTTTTAATAAATGTTTTATATTTAAGAAGCTTGTCTATATCTATAAGAGTTTGAAAAATTGGGAAGTACTATAGTAAATACTAGTGTAATATAGGGCACTATATAACACTTTGTTGGTGGTATATATATATATATATATATATATATATATATATATATTAATTAGCTGGTGCTTTCTTTCATGGTCAGGTAGGCACATTTATGTAGCAGTCCTCAGTTAGCACTCAGCAAATAAATTAATCAAGATGTAGTAGTTTTAAAGATCAACGTTTCAAATAGATTTTATTCATCTTAAAATCTATTTAAAACGTTGATATTTAAAACTACTACATCTTGATCCATTTATCCATTTATTTGCTGAGTGCTAACTGAGGGTTAAGCTAGCCTGACTTGACTGAGTTATTGCTACAAGTGCCGCACGCCGTGATCACTATATATATATATATATATATATATATATATATATATATATATATATATATATATATATATATATATAGAAAAGGAAAATGACAATGCGCAAAGGTAATAGGAATGAATATTTGATGGCAAACGATACCAGTCTCGTGGGGATAATTCCCAAAGTTCCACAAGGGTCGGGTGTTTTCGATCCTAACACCTGTGGATATTAGTTCCTTTATAGTCCACACTGAGCTTGTGTCTTAAGCCGGCTGCTCCACTTAAAAATCCCGAATCCACACGGGTTGGTTTATCTGAGAACAAAAGAAGAGTGGGCGCTCCGATAGTGTATTATCACTTTTTATTTCAACAGGAAAGATTTAAGAACAATCAGGTCAGGTCACGTACCGCAAATTGCGGCTGTTACCTGCCGCTGGTATAAATTATATGGAACAAACAGTTGGAGAGGTTGCACTCCTCCTTGCAGCCTTTGAGTACACGATCAAACAGAGACGCTAGGCCACGCCCCTACGCGTTTCGTCACACCGGACTTCGTCAGAGGGCTGGCCTAGCGTCGGACGCAGTCCTCCATATATATAGTGTCAGCACATGTGTTGCGAATTTATGTACTAATTACCTGTCAGATTCTCTGACCATGAAACCTCTCAGCAGCAAAGTTTCAACACATGTGTTGTGGATTTGTGCACTAATTGCCTGTCAGATTTTCTGACTTACGGGAGCATAAGAAAAATTTCTGTGTTTTTAAGAAAAAGTCCCCTAATATTATTCGCAACTGTGACACAATAATCCTATAGTACAATTACAATATAAAAATACGATAATACAGTATAAACGGATCATATATAGAAAATACATACAAAATACGTGTATATGTCATAAAATATTTTAAAAGATTTCTGAAAAATGTATATATCTAAAAATATATGTATTCTAAAAAGATTTAGAAAGAGATCATTTTTACAATCTAAAATATATCAGCGTGATTAAAATGCATACGCAATAAACAGTAACAGAGAAATTTCCCATAATTAAATTCTTAAAGATCAGGGTCTGCTATAATGATACACCCCTGTCTTTTAAAGTGACCACAACTTATGTCAGATGTATTATATAATACGGGTAGAACTACGACTAAAAAAGCAAAGAAGTTCGCAGAGAGATATTCTTAAAAAGCAAAGAAGTTCGCAGAGAGATATTTTTAAAAATTTGCAGAGAGATATTCTTAAAGAAGCAGAATAATTTGCAGAAAGATATTCTTAAAAATACGGTTCTGGCTTTTTATTTTATTTTAGGAATGGAGTAATCTCCATCCCTTCATTTAAACCTGTGGGGCACAACGTATCTAGTGCGTATATCCAGTATGATTCTCTTTTAAGGAGCAGGATATCTCTATTGCCAGCTCGTACATCCAAGACTACATGTTCTAGTCCCATGAATTGCATGCCCTCTGGATTGCCGGCTTGACAGGTCTTAAAATGCCGGGGTACACTGTGCGATAAGATGCCATTTTTAATATTGCGGTAATGCTCCAGGATGCGAATTTTAAGCATCCTTTTAGTTTGGCCCACATACCGTTTTCCGCACGGACAAACAAGTAAGTAGACCACGTATGTAGTAAGGCAATTCATTGCCCCTTTTAGAGAGAAGTTTTGTTTGTTTCTAGCCTCAATTTTTTTCACGTTTTTCATTCCATGTGAGCACATTTTACATTTACCGCATTTGTAAAAACCTTGAAGGGAAGGCATATAATATAATTTGGCAGGTGCAGAATCTATGTGTAACATACTTGGTGCTAATTTTGTTTTTAATGTATTTGCTCTCTTGAATATTATTTCGGGGCGGGGACCCACTATATCTTGAAGATAAGTGTCCATCTTAATTATTGGCCAGTGTTTTGTAACAATTCGTCTGATATCGTCACTCCTGTTGTTGAACTTGGTGACAAACGGGCAGAAGGTCTTTGATTTCGATGTGTTTGCCTTCTTGTCCCTATATGTCAATAGGTCTTTCCTTTCTAGGCTTCTGCACCGGGCGATGGCTGTCTGGATTAGGGGTTCGGGATATCCTTTTTCTTTGAATCGACTGCAGTATGTGTCGACTTGTTTATCAAAGAGCTCTAGATTGCTGCAATTGCGTCTTAGACGTAACAGCTGGGAGTAGGGGAGATTATCTTTCCACTTTTTTTGGTGACAACTCTTGTAATCAAGATAATTATTTGAGTCTACTGACTTAAAGAAAGTTGAAGTTTCAATGGTAAATCCCCCGTTATCGGGAGCTTCTACTGCCTTGAGGTTCAGATCTAGGAAATCCACAGTGTTCGCCTCAAATCTGTAAGTGAAGGACAGGTTATATGTATTCACATGTAAATATTGAATGAACTCCATAAATTGATCTTTAGATCCTGACCATACTACAATCAAATCATCAATATATCTTTTATAAGTGACAATGTATTTGGAGAAGGGGTTATTACCATAAATGTGTTCTGTTTCCCATTCGCCCAGGTACAAATTTGCGTACCCCGGTGCGCAAACTGTACCCATCGCAGTTCCGCACTGCTGATGGAAATATTCGCCCAGGAAAGTGAAGTAATTTGATTCCAGCACATACTTTAAACATTTCACAATGAAACACCTTTTTTCCTCTGAGAGGCTTACATCGCGTGACAACACATTATATATACACTCTGCTCCTTTCGCATGGGGTATTGATGTGTAAAGCGAGTTTATGTCTATAGTCCCCCAACATGCATTTTTCTCCCATTTTAGTTTTTCCATGATTTGGAGAACCGTAGTGGAGTCCTTGACATATGACTGCAATTCAGGTACATACTTATTCAAATAAAAATCAACCCATTCGGATACCCTAGATGACAGGGAACCGATCCCCGATACAATCGGGCGACCTGGTGGGGAGGACTGGCTTTTATGGACTTTCGGTAAGTGGTAAATCGTTGCCACCCTTGGCTGTTCGTTGTACAAATAGTCATATTCCTCCTTGCAAATACTCTTGTCATTAAGGCCAAAAATAAGAAGTTCTTTCAGTTGTGACAAGAACTCAGGGGTGGGATCTTTATTTAACCTTTTATATGAAACTGTATCCGACAGTAATCTACTCATTTCCCCTATGTATTTCTCTCTGTCCATCAGAACCAGTCCTCCCCCCTTGTCTGCTTGTTTTAGCACAAGGTTTTTGTTATTTAACAATTCTTTTAAAGCCACATTTTCAACAGCTGTTATATTATATTCATTTACATTTAGTTGATTTGGGATTTTCTCCAAATCTCGTTTCACCATCTGGAAGAATAGATCTATATTAGGGCCACGGGATTCTACCGGGTAGAATGTGCTTTGGTTTTTGAGTCCTGTCTGATTTGTTACAGGACGGTCTATCTGATCTTGTCCTGGATGTTCTTTGGCGTTTTTAATAAAATGCCGCTTGAGTGTTAATTTTCTTATATACAAATTCAGGTCTATATATAGCTCGAACTTATTGACTGTTGTTGACGGGGCGAAGGATAATCCTTTCTGCAAAAGTTTTAGTTGGGATGGGGTGAGGTCAATGCTGGAGAGGTTGAAAATACCTTTTGGTGTTATATTAGTTAATTCAATGTTCTCTTTTTGAAGGTGGGTACCCTTTCCCCCTCTCTTGCCCCTTCGTCCCTGTTTCTTTTGCCCCACCTTTGTGGTGTCGGGTTTTCCGATTGTTTGAACAATGGACCTTGGCGCTGGTCTAAAAAATGTTGGTTGGGCTCGGTTACATGTTGTAAGGGCTGGAATCTATTGAAGGTGGGAGGTGGTTTCACCTCTTGTACGGAATTTCTCCTCCACGCTTTTTCTCTGTTTACTTTGACCCATTTATTTGGTGTTTTTTCGTAGACCGGTTCGGTCCTTCTTTCTTCCCATGGTCTAGGTTTTCTGTTATAGGTATTTTTTTGTCTATATGATTGATTAATTTTAGTATCTCTATATTCTCTGCGTTTTTTGTGCCAGGATCTAGTTTGATTGAGGTCGTAGTCCTCTTTATCTCTTTTAAATTTATTTATTTTTGTTTGTGTCACATCTTTTTCGGCTGTGACAATCTTATCGCTGATATAATCTCTAAACTCTAGTACCTCCGTGGGATTTTTCTGTTCCAGTTGTGTCTCTAAGGCTGTAATATTAGTTTCAATTTCTTTTTGGTGATTCTTTTTTTCAAATACAATTAATTTCATAAGCTCTAGGGAACTGTTGTCTAAAATTCGATACCATTCTTTAAGGAATTTATCATTATTTTGTCCGAATGTCGGTTCCTTAATTAAACGTAATCCTCTCGGGACCCGTGAACATTTAATATAATTTTCTAACGTTTCAATGTCCCACCACACCCGCATTTCTTTCAGCAATAAATGCTCTAATTCCTCATACACATCTTTGTCTGCTGTGGGCGGTTGTTCTATTATTCTTTCATTGATGGTCTCGTCTGAGAAGATATTAATTCTCTGTTGTTGCCTTTTCTCCCTTATGTCAGATAATTTAGCCATATTTACCATGCAGCTTTGTCACAATTGGATACAATAAATGCAAATACAGAAAAGGAAAATGACAATGCGCAAAGGTAATAGGAATGAATATTTGATGGCAAACGAAAGAACTTCTTATTTTTGGCCTTAATGACAAGAGTATTTGCAAGGAGGAATATGACTATTTGTACAACGAACAGCCAAGGGTGGCAACGATTTACCACTTACCGAAAGTCCATAAAAGCCAGTCCTCCCCACCAGGTCGCCCGATTGTATCGGGGATCGGTTCCCTGTCATCTAGGGTATCCGAATGGGTTGATTTTTATTTGAATAAGTATGTACCTGAATTGCAGTCATATGTCAAGGACTCCACTACGGTTCTCCAAATCATGGAAAAACTAAAATGGGAGAAAAATGCATGTTGGGGGACTATAGACATAAACTCGCTTTACACATCAATACCCCATGCGAAAGGAGCAGAGTGTATATATAATGTGTTGTCACGCGATGTAAGCCTCTCAGAGGAAAAAAGGTGTTTCATTGTGAAATGTTTAAAGTATGTGCTGGAATCAAATTACTTCACTTTCCTGGGCGAATATTTCCATCAGCAGTGCGGAACTGCGATGGGTACAGTTTGCGCACCGGGGTACGCAAATTTGTACCTGGGCGAATGGGAAACAGAACACATTTATGGTAATAACCCCTTCTCCAAATACATTGTCACTTATAAAAGATATATTGATGATTTGATTGTAGTATGGTCAGGATCTAAAGATCAATTTATGGAGTTCATTCAATATTTACATGTGAATACATATAACCTGTCCTTCACTTACAGATTTGAGGCGAACACTGTGGATTTCCTAGATCTGAACCTCAAGGCAGTAGAAGCTCCCGATAACGGGGGATTTACCATTGAAACTTCAACTTTCTTTAAGTCAGTAGACTCAAATAATTATCTTGATTACAAGAGTTGTCACCAAAAAAAGTGGAAAGATAATCTCCCCTACTCCCAGCTGTTACGTCTAAGACGCAATTGCAGCCATCTAGAGCTCTTTGATAAACAAGTCGACACATACTGCAGTCGATTCAAAGAAAAAGGATATCCCGAACCCCTAATCCAGACAGCCATCGCCCGGTGCAGAAGCCTAGAAAGGAAAGACCTATTGACATATAGGGACAAGAAGGCAAACACATCGAAATCAAAGACCTTCTGCCCGTTTGTCACCAAGTTCAACAACAGGAGTGACGATATCAGACGAATTGTTACAAAACACTGGCCAATAATTAAGATGGACACTTATCTTCAAGATATAGTGGGTCCCCGCCCCGAAATAATATTCAAGAGAGCAAATACATTAAAAACAAAATTAGCACCAAGTATGTTACACATAGATTCTGCACCTGCCAAATTATATTATATGCCTTCCCTTCAAGGTTTTTACAAATGCGGTAAATGTAAAATGTGCTCACATGGAATGAAAAACGTGAAAAAAATTGAGGGTAGAAACAAACAAAACTTCTCTCTAAAAGGGGCAATGAATTGCCTTACTACATACGTGGTCTACTTACTTGTTTGTCCGTGCGGAAAACGGTATGTGGGCCAAACTAAAAGGATGCTTAAAATTCGCATCCTGGAGCATTACCGCAATATTAAAAATGGCATCTTATCGCACAGTGTACCCCGGCATTTTAAGACCTGTCAAGCCGGCAATCCAGAGGGCATGCAATTCATGGGACTAGAACATGTAGTCTTGGATGTACGAGCTGGCAATAGAGATATCCTGCTCCTTAAAAGAGAATCATACTGGATATACGCACTAGATACGTTGTGCCCCACAGGTTTAAATGAAGGGATGGAGATTACTCCATTCCTAAAATAAAATAAAAAGCCAGAACCGTATTTTTAAGAATATCTTTCTGCAAATTATTCTGCTTCTTTAAGAATATCTCTCTGCAAATTTTTAAAAATATCTCTCTGCGAACTTCTTTGCTTTTTAAGAATATCTCTCTGCGAACTTCTTTGCTTTTTTAGTCGTAGTTCTACCCGTATTATATAATACATCTGACATAAGTTGTGGTCACTTTAAAAGACAGGGGTGTATCATTATAGCAGACCCTGATCTTTAAGAATTTAATTATGGGAAATTTCTCTGTTACTGTTTATTGCGTATGCATTTTAATCACGCTGATATATTTTAGATTGTAAAAATGATCTCTTTCTAAATCTTTTTAGAATACATATATTTTTAGATATATACATTTTTCAGAAATCTTTTAAAATATTTTATGACATATACACGTATTTTGTATGTATTTTCTATATATGATCCGTTTATACTGTATTATCGTATTTTTATATTGTAATTGTACTATAGGATTATTGTGTCACAGTTGCGAATAATATTAGGGGACTTTTTCTTAAAAACACAGAAATTTTTCTTATGCTCCCGTAAGTCAGAAAATCTGACAGGCAATTAGTGCACAAATCCACAACACATGTGTTGAAACTTTGCTGCTGAGAGGTTTCATGGTCAGAGAATCTGACAGGTAATTAGTACATAAATTTGCAACACATGTGCTGACACTATATATGGAGGACTGTGTCCGACGCTAGGCCAGCCCTCTGACGAAGTCCGGTGTGACGAAACGCGTAGGGGCGTGGCCTAGCGTCTCTGTTTGATCGTGTACTCAAAGGCTGCAAGGAGGAGTGCAACCTCTCCAACTGTTTGTTCCATATAATTTATACCAGCGGCAGGTAACAGCCGCAATTTGCGGTACGTGACCTGACCTGATTGTTCTTAAATCTTTCCTGTTGAAATAAAAAGTGATAATACACTATCGGAGCGCCCACTCTTCTTTTGTTCTCATATATATATATATATATATATATATATATACTGTATGTATAGAACGGGACTGGGCACGGCACTCCGGGCGGCTTGAATAATTCAGGCAAACACAGATTTCATACAACGTTTCAATGCCTTTTAATGTGGCATTTTTGTCAGGTAATAACAGTAAAAACAAGCTCTTACCTTATAAAGGCACCCTGTGAGTGCGGCAAGACCCGGGGGCGGAGACGCTTCCCAGGTACAAGTCGCAAGAAGATGACATCATCAAAGAGGATGTCAGCCTGCAGACCCATCACCATAGCAGCATGTAAACAAACTGGAAAGCAACATCAGGACAGTTACTAGTAACCATAGAACGATACTACATAACACATATAGAATGTATATAATAGAGATGCCTGTGTAGCGACATCATAACAGTATAATGATCATCATGAAATACATCATAATAATAATTTTAATCATAACAATGATAATTATAATCATAACAGAGAGCTCGAACCGGACCTTGGGCTTGGGAATACAAGATTGCTGTCCTGCTATACTCGTGGGCGCAATCTTAGAGATATTCTAGTGCGGGCAGACATAACAGAAGACCAGCAAAAATTTAGCAACCCATATGCCAACACTAGAAAAGGTTGCTTTAGATGTACATGCATGACCTGCCAATACATGATCCCAGGCGATACATTTCCACACCCTCGCTCGGGCCAACCAATCCAAATCCAACATAGATTGGGCTGTTGTTCCAGATACGTGGTCTATCAGATCATATGTCCCTGTGGGCTGTCATACATTGGCAAAACTGAATGCCAATTTAAGGAACGTATGACAGCCCACAGGTCAGCCATCAGAAATGCCTTGCTCAAGGGCACGAGTGAACAACCAGTTGCCCGTCATTTCTGTATGCACCCTCACCCTCTGTCTTCTATCCGTTACCGCATGATAGACCACCAACCTCTATCTATTAGAGGTGGGGATAGGTCTAAGAAATTGATTCAGCTTGAGACTCGATGGATCCATCGATTGGGCACTTTGGCCCCGATGGGTCTCAACGAGCATTCCGGTTTGAGCTCTCTGTTATGATTATAATTATCATTGTTATGATTAAAATTATTATTATGATGTATTTCATGATGATCATTATACTGTTATGATGTCGCTACACAGGCATCTCTATTAGATACATTCTATATGTGTTATGTAGTATCGTTCTATGGTTACTAGTAACTGTCCTGATGTTGCTTTCCAGTTTGTTTACATGCTGCTATGGTGATGGGTCTGCACGCTGACATCCTCTTTGATGATGTCATCTTCTTGCGACTTGTACCTGGGAAGTGTCTCCGCCCCCGGGTCTTGCCGCACTCACAGGGTGCCTTTATAAGGTAAGAGCTTGTTTTTACTGTTATTACCTGACGAAAATGCCACATTAAAAGGCATTGAAATGTTGTATGAAATCTGTGTTTGCCTGAATTATTGAAGCCGTCTGGAGTGCCGTGCCCCATCCTGTTCTATACTACATCCTTCTGCCCGGGCACCCGATGCAGCAAAGCACATCACAGGAGAGCCGTATCCCCTCCTTCTCTATACTGTATGTATATATATATATATATATATATATATAGATATCGATATATATAGCTATATATATATATATATATATCTATATATATAGATATATATACCTACAACAACAGATGAAAGAAGGGGCCCCAATAGTGTAATATTGTCAATTATTCAATGGTTGGCAATTTCTCTTCCCTTCGGTCGCACGCTAGGGGATGTGTTCGCTTATATCCCCTCGCATGTTAACAAGGGGATTCGGCGATAGGAGGAGGGGCAGACGGGCGTTTCGGCAAACGGCAGCTGCTTAGCGAGTGGTACTGAATTGGACCCATTATAAAATATAGGTATGACCGCGCTCTATGTTTGGGCAGCTCCTGATAAAAAGGGGGGTTATGTGCAATAAGGTCGGAGCGCTCTGATTATGCTAATTTGAGTGACACCTGAAAAACAATTTTGGTTAAAAAACAATGTTTACACTCCTTTTGGAGTAAGTGAAGAGTCCCCAATTGCCTAACTTTCCCTACCTTCCGGTTAGCCAGCGGGGCAGCTCGGCGCCTGTCAGATGTTTGTCTCCCGCGGCTCCGTGTCTCTGTGACGCACCGGAGTTGCAGCTTCCGAAATCAGTTCAGCCGGCGTCCCGGCACAATCTCCGATTCTGCGGCTGTTTGTTGTAGTGATAGCTGATGGGGTGAATTCTCTTGTTCTCTGCTCCAACACGTTTCATGCCGCATCGGCAGTTTTTTCAAGGATAGTCAAAATCACTTAGTGCTATTAGCAGCCTGCCCATGTGTACACCCCTTTAGTGAAAATGCTAAAAAATATCAGTAGCAATGTTAACAGCATCTCCCAGGTCTGATGGAACGGTAGTTCTGGTAAGTATTTTTGCCAAATCCATAACCCTGTTGCCTAACTGTAAAATCCAGCCCCACCCTAACCCGAACATACTACAGCCTAACCTAATGTCAACATATGGAGAATGCAGAGATGTTTGAACAATTTTGACATCATAACTGTTGACATCATGCTGTCCACATTATGGTTATCTGAATTCTAAATGCCAGCCTTATGACTGCATCCCTTTGCTACTGGTTTTGACCTGCATACAACTTACAATTATTTCAGCTTTGCATGCACGTGCAACTGCAACTTTTCTAAACATTGTATGTTTAAGATAGCGCTACACTAGGCCTTTGTTCTCTTACCACCATTGGGTCAGCAATGACATCAAACACTTAGGCCCTTATTCTGATCGGTGCGGATATTCCCGAATTCTTTCGGATGGCGTTTTTTAGCCGTCTGCACATGCGTGGAGAACGCTACGCGCATGTGCCACGCATGGTCTCCGTACTTGTTCTCACTAATACCGTACAGAAATGTGCACCGCAATCATTCGGCCAATATGGGTGTGTTATGGGCGTCATGCGGAATGACACAGGGGCGTAGTTTCAAAGTGGGCTAAACTGGGCGGTAACATGGGCGGACACGGGGGAGTACACACATTTTGGTAGGCGTGCATTCGGACAGCACGCCGAATGCACGCGAGCAAAAAGGGAAGAAATGTGCGGTGTACAAAAGGTTACTCTTGCTTTGCGTACACCACTCGGTCATGCGCTAGGCAATCGGAACGCCTAATCAGGACGAACGCACCTCAACCAATGTCACCTGAACACAATACAATCACATACTTTACCCATTACTTGTTAGTTACACGCTTCTCACTGCTACAATTGGAAGCATTGCAGCTTAAAGGGAACATTACATGCTGCACTTGTCACACACTTTTACACTGCAAATAATCAACACAACTTAATATTAATAATACTAATACACATGGCACTTGTGCATGTATCAATTAATACAGACATTTGGGGGGCCAACATACAATTTATTAAACAAACTTTGGTACAAATTTCAAAACCATAACAAAACAAATGGTACCATACCAGGACAAAAATGACATAATATATAATAAATAGCCACAGCAGAATCATTGGGAACACATCAGGTGGCTTCACAACAAAAGTACAGCACCAACACTTCAAGTACAGCACACAGTAATGGTAGCCGAAACAGGGCAACAGGTGAACCAAACATGACATTTGAACCGCGGGCAAAAGTGGTGACCCTGGGCACGGATTTGGACACAGGATGCTGACACACACAGCTCAATGGAAGATTTGGGAAGACATAATGGAGGAGATTAATGGGGACACAAGTTCATTTGCGAGCACGTTTGCCCCTGGCAGGCTCCTTGCCACGTGCAGCAGCTCTTCGGCCTCGTCCACGGCCAGAGTCCAATGGTGGCTCATGTGGAGCACATGCTGGTGAGGGGGTGGATCTTCTTCCCCCTCTGGCAGCAGGGAGTGATGAGGTTGGTAATGCACCCGAAGCGGGTGACATTAGGGCCCTATTGCTGTTAACTAGCTCCACCATAAGTTCATTATGGCGGAGGAGGAGGTCGTTTTGCCGCAGGGCTTGATCAGCCAGCACCTGCAGGCTACCAGCAATAGCTTGGTGGCTGCCAGCCATAGCTTGCTGGCTGGCACTCATAGCCTGCAGGCTCTCAGCAATACTCTGCTGGCTGGTGGTCAAACCCTGCAGCACCTCCTCGGCCCTACGCACCCGCTCGAATGCCGACTCTCCCTGCTGCACAATACTATCCAGCACACGGCCCCACATGGACAATTCAGCCGCAGTCAATCCCGGCGGCTGCTGCACGGGCCTGCTACTGGGGCAAGGTGGCACAGACTCCACAACCTCCTCAAGAGAATCTTGACCAAGCGGTGGCGATGCTGTTGACCAAGAAAATTCCAATTACCACACATTCCATGCAAAATTTAAAACATCTACTTATGGCCTGGCAAATAATTACCTTCAAGAGTAGAAGCCATCACTTCCGCTGGGGACTCGCTGTCTATAGTACTCACCCCCCGGACCTACTCCACTGCAATACAGCACTGGGCCATCTCTTCCAGGGGGGTGAGCTCCAGCTTGGATGGCATGGGGCCAGCCCCAGAGGTCTGGCTGTGTTGCCACCGCTTGGTCAATTTCTTCTTGAGGTTGCCTTTGAAGTCGTGCCACCTGCAATCAAAGTGTACATATTAATACATGTAACTCCTCATGTTTGGTGTAGCACCCATTGCAATCTGAAACATAATACAACATGTGCCTACTGACACCAAACTTACATTATATTCATTTTTCATACCAACCCTTAGAAGATACAAAAACAGTCACCCTCCAATAACTATCAATTCAATGTCATGGCTAACATGTCTGTGCCTCCAAGCAACGTGAACACCCATTGGCCAACTCCATCTAATATTGAATGTAAACATTACTGGACTTGTACTACTCTAATGTAACACACATGTACTTGCCTCTTCTTAACATGCTCTGTCTGACGAACTTGTGGAGCCACTGCATTAATCTCCGCCGTTATCTCCTCCCAGATCTTCCATCTCCTTGTGTGTGTCAACTTCACCGCTGGACACTCAATTAAATCACGTGCCCGGGTCACCAGGATGTCAAGCTCCCGCGGTTCATATGCCATGTTTCGTGTTGTTGGTTCCCGTGTTGCCCCACTGCGGCCACGGGCACGGCACTGCCACGGCCACGTCCACCGGTTGCTGTACCTGAAGTGCTGGGCTGGCTACTCTGTTGGGAAGCCACCTGCTGTGTTCCCAATGATTCTGCTGAAGCTGAGGATGGCCCAGTTGTTGATTGGCCTGATGTTGATGGGCCATCTGGGTCCTCTGGGTTGAGGGGGACATAGGTGGTGTTGGCCTCCATGCGTGCCAAGAGATTCTGCACCACCTGGTCTTCCTCTGACTCTGAGCCTGGCATGTTTGCAACAAGTGTTTGCCTTTCTAGGACTACTTTAAATACTATTTCTGTAATTGGCGTAAATCAGCTGCAACCTGCGTTCCGTACGGCCGCGTCCCGTACGCCAGCGTCAACCGTGCGGCGCATACGGGCCGCCCCTTGGTGTTGAAAAATATGTACAAAAAACCTGGCAAACTCAGTAAGTCTGATTTATTAGCTAAATGCAGATTCCAACACCAATGACCCAATACAACTGAGGTCAGACATTACATGTATATTTGAATGTACTTCTGTACTGTGCACTTGTTTGCTATGTAGTACAACTGACACTACCCATTCCATATGTCAATCCAGTCCACCACTTAGCCACAAGTAATCAGTGCTAGCATCCAAATCACATGTGAAAGCACTCCAAACTCAGGCTGGATGCTAGCTACTTTTCATTCCACCTCTGTAGTATGGCCCAGTAGAAGGTAAGTGTACACATGGCACCATGGCGTAATTTTGGGAAAAGGTCTGCCACTATTTGCTATGTTTCTGTTGCATAGCTTTCATTATAAAATAGCTGTTTAGTACCTTGTTGAGTTAGGTGTTAGTGTCTAGTGATGCAGACTATTTCACCTGGTGCTTATACCCATGTTTGGTGAATGTTATAGATTATATATAATGTGTTTACATCTTAGTTTAGACTGTGTGTTTAGGATGGGGGTGCGATGCAATGGGTTAGCCGTATGTTCGGGCGCATACACGCTGTTAGTGTACAAATGAACAATAAAGTTAATACCAAATATCACTCTAACCAACCAATGACAGCACATGATTGTTTGATTAGTGCCACTCCTAAAATGGCTGCCTACCAGCGTGCAGATCCCTTCTCCACTGCGGAGCTACTGGCGCTGGTGGGAGTGATGGAGCGGAGACTGGGGCAGGCAGGCCCCTTCATCTCCAATCGGGATAAGCGCCGGGCGTATGTTGCGGCCCGGCGCCGCATATTCGCCCGCACGCATGTGCGGAGGACCATCGCCCAACTGGAGAGGCGATGGTCCGACCTGCGGAGGCGGGAGCCGGATCATCTGCAGGCTCTGAGGCGGCGTCTGCAACGCTGTAAGTATTTTCGCCAAATACCTATAAATTACAGTGGCCAGGATTCGGTCTGCTTCAAAAGTGTTAAAATGGAGAGTAACAAACAGGCAGCCAATCATCTCCTACCTGGCATTTTACAACTACAGTCTGTGACATGACAGGAAGGATCTGATTGGCTGCGTGTTTATCACTCTACATTTTATCACTTTTGAAGGCTACTGCATCTAGGCCAGTGAGTGTTTGCATTTTAACATTATTTAATATTAATATTACATGAGGTCAATTGGGTGTTTATGACATAGAAAAGCCATATACTATATGTGTGATATATAACACATATATAATGTGGTTATGAGATGTACTTGTTAGAGTAATTTAAATGTGAAATGACACTCACCCATTTTGTTTGTTTAACCCACAGCGCGGGAGAGAGCCAGACAGGCCCGTCAGGAGGCCCAGGAGGTGGGCAGTGCGGAGGCCAGACAGGAGGTGGCCAATGAGGAGGACTCCCAGGAGGTGCCCATTGAGGAGGCCAGACAGAAGGTGGGCATTGAGGAGGAGTCACAGGCCCACAGTTATGTGACAGAGGAGGACACGGAGGAGGCACAGGAGGTCTACGTGGAGGAGGAGGAGGTGCCCCTACCCCTGGACGATCTGCCACCACCTCCCAATATGGAGGATGAGGACCTTGTGGAGCTGCCTGGCAGGGGTAAGTAGACATAATGCTTCATTACTGAGTTAGGTACAGGTTGTTATGTCGCACAGCTGATTCAATTTTCCTATAATATAGTAAAGAGTAGTCCCAAAAAATGGACAACAACAACAGACACACTTTGGTCTTATAGGCCCATGCTGCAAACGTGCAATCTGGATGCTCATGTAGGTGATGAGTCTTAATTTATGGATGCTCTTTGTATAGAAACAACAATAAAACATCAATGGAATATGGGCAGGCCTGATTTATACTGGAGTCCCATGTGGGCAGTTTGCATGGGCCCCCCTCTAGCCAGTGTGCCCGTGTTGTTGTCATGTATTTTTGTAAGGTATTATGTATGATGGATTGACCTTAGAAATTGTTTGGTGTATGGAAGCGGATTAGTGCTGCACTTTCACCTATGTGGCAAATGTGACAAGGAATCATGAAGTAATGGGAAGAGGGAGTAGCCTAGCATTTTCCTGTGGTATCTATTCTATCTATTCGATCTATCTATCATGCAGTTTAGCTATTAAGCAGTAACATGCAGGTATATATGTATGGGTCAATGTGGCATGTTGTAGTGGGTGTATGTTTTGAGTTGAGTGAGGAGTCTTTGGCCAGGACAACTGTGAGTGATCCTCAAGTGTGGTTCTGTTTTTGATATATAGATTGTGAAATGTATATGTCACACAAGTGTGTGTGTGTGGTGGCAGCATCATGATCATATATTTGATGACATAACATACAAGAGTGGATAAGGCTTTTTTTGTATGTATGTTTTCTCATGGTGTAGGTCATGGGTCTTCAACCTTTGGCCCTCCAGATGTTGTGAAACTACATGTTCCAACATGCATTGCCACATTTTTTCCTATAAGAACATGCCAAAAAACCTCAGGGCATGCTGGGACATGTAGTTCCACAACATCTGGAGGGCCACCGGTTGAAGACCTGTGGTGTAGGTACTTAGGATTGACTGTACAAGGTGTACGTGAGTAGCATAATTAATGTTGTACCCCCTTTCTCATGCACACAGATTACCAGGAGCCACCCCAGGGAGTAAGAGGGGCTCTGATGAGCTTAAGAGAGGACCTGAGGCGGATGACGGCTCATGTGGAGGACCTCTGTGTCCTGCTGCTGGACGAGTGATGGTGGTCCATGTGTTGGATTTATTTAAATAAAAGTTTTCCGTTGTTTAAGAAGTTGTCTGTGTGTTATTTTAGAATTTAACAGTAAAAGGATAAAAAGCATTTAAAACACAAACATGTGGATGTTTAGATATGTACACAGTAAAAGGGTAGATAACATTTTTATCCACATAGGGAATGTTAGGGTTAATGTATAGTGCTTGTAAGTGTTTAAGGATCAATTAGCTAAATAACAGATGACCAGGAGCAACAATCTGTTCTCAAAGTGGTTTGTTAATTGCATGTCATGTGATCTATTTGGGAACTCAGATAAGAGTAGTCTGGTTTTGTGCGTAAGTACACCGCATCTGTGCGTAGTGGCCGCTTCGCGTCCGTTCTGACGCGGGAAGGCCGTGCATACGCGGTCAGACCGCGCAGAATCGGAGTGTTTCCCCCGCACACGCATGGTTTCTATGTCGTCCGTACACACGCCCTGTTCTTAAAGAGTGAGTCCGTCCGAATGCGGAGGATATGTGGGCGTTTCTACGGACGATGCCCGCACGCTGCCGCACAGCGTGGCGTGCGGCCCGCACCGTAAGAATTCGGGAATATCCGCACCGATCAGAATAAGGCCCTTAATGAGGGGAGTCAACCTGATGTGCTACCGTGTTGGCTCCAATATGATAAGATTATATTTCTATTGTTTAGAACATGGCCACACACTGAACAAGTGTCTAAAACGGCTCTCAGCTCACACTGTATGTGCTGCCTGCTCACTTCTATTGTTTCTCTTTCCTATTGTCTATGGTGTCATTTCCTATTGTCTGTGTTGTTTTCCCAAGGGTAGTAGCATTGAAAGAGCAGGGCTCTGCTCATTTTATACTTACCAGTATTCACAAGAAAAAATGTATATTAACCATTACATGAGAGAAAGGTTTTTGCCCTTCACGATTAAAGTTCATTTTCAGGATTGTGGTATGTCTGTTCTATCAGGCACTTCCTTGTCTGTTTGTTTGCAAAAGTGATAGGGCTTTCTCTTGGCATAGCAGTATAAATATGATTTATATGAGGTAAAAAATCAGAATTTGCCAGTAACATTTGACAGGGAAATAAAAACAGTCAGTGTAAAGCACACCAGGAAGGCGGCGAGGCTTCCAAAAGCCACCGTTTCCTATATAAAGCCCCATGAGTACATGTACAGTGGAACTTGGCTTCCTGTTCCATTTTTATGGAAAATAAATGAATAAGGAAATATATTTTAAATAAAACTTTACAGAAATAGATTTTTTTTTTTTTTATTTAGATTAGAGAAAATGTTTTTTACATTTTTATAGATTAGAGAAAATTTTTTATTTAATTAATAAAATATAACATTTCTTATAAGTGTCTTGTCATCCTGAGATGGCGATAGTGACAGAGCATTGTACACATTTTCAATGGATTTAAATCTTTATCACCCCTTAATTCAGAGGAGCACCCAATGATGATGCAGAGAAGAGATTATTTCCTCACAGCCACAATGTGTGCACACCAAGATTGATTAGTGATTGTGGATGTACACAGCATTTATGTGAAAGTGAGTGTCAGATAGTGAACATTTGGCGGAGAAAATAGGGAGATGGTTCGAAAACGCTACCTGGGCTTGCCCTAATCAGCCACCGTGAATTCATAAACAGTTTCCATATTATGTGAGACACTCATTTTCATATAGCATAGGGTTGCTCAGAGGACCCTTCAGAGCACCTAATATTCACAATGTTTTCACTTTTGTAAGTAAGCTGTAGTTATGAAACTTTGGCAGTCTCTATGCTCAAAGTGGCTAAACCATGGGCATATTTTCAAAAGTCTGCTGCAAAAAAAAAAATTGCAGCCACCTACTTATAAACCTGGGTGCACTTCTCAATGGGTCCCAATGTAATATCAATCACATTTCCTGAGGTAAGTAATCCTGGACGTAGCAGGGAATTCCAGACTTTGTCTACACATGTTTAAATAAAAGATTTATAGGATTCCCATGAAATGGGCCGGTGACGTACGCGCGCACGCGTGCATGTGTGGGGGGGGAGCTGTGTCAGATCGTAGATGTGAGACACCAGAGCGGTGTCTTACATCTGTGAGCACTGTAGAAATCATTAAACGGTTGGCGACCATCAAATGATTTTCTCTCTGCATGCAAGCTGCGAATGGATGTTTAGGCAAAACTTCCATTCGCATGCATGTAAGGAAACTCAAGGGGGGGCGGATGGCGTTTGGTGGACTCGCAAAGCTGCAAAATTTGGTCCTAAATGACAGGGGCTGCAGCCCATATAATTAAAAATATTGTCCGCTGCTGCTGCTGGACAGGCAGTTCATTTGGCTATATAAACAAATTGGCCTGCAGGTTGAGAAGAAATCAATCATCGTTAACAACACTTGGAAGCACGCATGGCTAACAATGATAAGTGTAAATACTAGACAATATTGTGAACAATATCGCTCAGAATCGCTAATGAGTTTCACGATGAGAGGTTTAATTGCACACCCCTAACCTATCCTAAGGAATTTGTGAAGTATAGTTCTTCAGTCTTACAATTCGGCTACAAGGTTCTGTGGTCTTTGTAATAAGGCTTGTATGTTTCCAATTTTAGGTTCAGTACTACTAACTGTGTCAGTTCCAAGCTCGTATCTTTTCTCACATATTTGTGTTTTCCCACCATTTTTCACCTGTGTACCAGGTATGGATTTTTGAAGACATTTTTTATTACATCCTGGGAATTAAGAGCTCAATAGTCCAAACACATCAATGTATATCAAATCCACGGACATACCCATATTCTCTCCCTAAATCATTTTGGGAGGGAGGCATCCACACCACTGCTTTTAAAGGCCCTCATACAGTTGTGCGACTTTTCCTAAGGACAAATCGAACCAGTTTGCCCTTTTAGCTCCCCTGGCAGTTCCCCGGGAGGCTCGCTTACAATTTGGCACTGATGTGCCATTCCCGGAGAGCTGGCAGTGGTGAGGGGCGGGCAGCGGGGCCCGAGCGGCGACTGGGAGGTGGTAGCGGCATTTGCTGGGTGGTGGGGCATGAAGCTCTGCTGAATTAAAAAAGAAAATATTTTGAAAAGACTGGCTGAGAAAATTTTGAGAGAAGACTGTTATTGGCTGAGAGAATTCTCTCAGCCAATCAGTGGCCTCCCATATTATTGGCTGAGAGACTGCAAATGCCGCTACCACCTCCCAGCCCCCGCTTGGACCCTCTGGTTGATGTGCCACTGATGGGCCCGATCTGACGGATTGAACCTGCAGCAGGTTGAATCTGTAGGGTCTGACCTGATCATTTCTTACTTATACATTATTTATCAACTGAAAAGATTGGCCCATAGACCAGACCAGTTCCACAAACACCTAAGTCAAGAGCCCGGAGCACTATTTCGCAGCACATCTTGTCGCTTCAAGAGTCTCCCTCCCTGTTTCCGGACTGACCGGTACTTATACACGGACTTGCACTGTCCTCCAAATAGACGTGGCTTTAGTGCAGCCACTGGACACCGCAAGGAACTCTAACTGTGCATTCCAACACTTACATGAGACGTTCCACCCAATATTGCCTGTGTGACAGCTGACCTTGGTTGGTGGCTGCGGCCACACCATGTGTAACTATGTACTGGAATCTGAGGACTCCCTGCATACAGATGCTCCTGTGTTGATCGCCGTTGTGACAGCTGGCTTGTGGGGACGGCCGCACACTGTGCTTCTGTTACATCACCTACAATTGTTCTACCTGGGTGAATTCACCACTGCAAGATTGAGCGGCCATCTGCACTTATTTCAAGTACTCCCATAAAGAGGCTCCCCCCTTCTACCCATCATCATCAACTTTGCTACACGTATGTGGACTCGCATGGGGTAAGAGCAATAACGGATCTTTAACACCAATGCATCAGGTTGAATACCGCATAATATAGAATTGGACAATTTTTTGTTTATTCTGACCTCAATTATTAGAATTTATATATAATGCCAAGGTTTATTTTAATTAATATTTCTAAAATATTAGTGTGATTATTTATTATAATTACCATTTTGTATACAGATGTTTTAAACCAAAATAAATAAATACAATTCTGGTTATAGCATCACAGTGCACTCTTAATTATTTGTTTTTGCCAAATTGTAGATTTCCAGCTATTTCTGGAAGCAGCCTAACACTAATAATCCATTGAGAATTGAAAATATAAACATATTTATTTAATCTTTATCTTCTTACATTTTTTTTAGTTCCACCCGTCCTGATGAAAATAAGTAAAACTTATTGAAACGTTGACAAGCAGCAAGCCTACGTTGTGAATTTACTTGACCTGAGTGCCGCCGGACTGTGCTACTATGTGGGGATGGCTTGTCTCCTAATTACGGAAGGCAACAGGCAATTTGGCTGATTTTAGCGAGTGCCAGAGCCCACGGAGGTGTATATATATATATATATATATAATCACGGTACCTCCTGGCCTGGCTGGGTCCAGGTAGGAAGAAGCGGCACTCCACGGACTCCAATAAAGTATAAACAAGTGTTTTAATCCATAAAAGTACTAGGTACAGTACATCATGGTCGACATTATAAGACCTACAGGTCTTTTCCTCAAGACTAGTACCATAAAGTGCAATTAGTGCTGTGCTGGTGACCAGCAAAGTAATCCTCCTCGATTTTTTCAATGTTAACAGCATTGTACGCAGTGATGCTCACATGTCCCAGTCAGTATGGCAGAGGGAAGAAGATTCCCTGCCCGGGGACTATGGGGGATTATGGGGGAGACAGAGGAGCAGCGGGGAGCCGGCGGAGGGAAGCAGCAGGCTCCAACAGAACGGGGTGCGCATGCGCCCCCTTCTGTCAGTTGACACGCATCAGTGTTTGGCAATTCTATCGCCAGGAGAGCTGCTCCATCTGTATACTCTAGTTTATGCACACTGTGTAAACTGTTGTTGTGCTGTCCTACACAATGGCACCCCCTTTCATTAATTGTGGTGCCCCCTGTTATTGTTTCCTGTATCTGCCTCTGGTCACACACAACAGATTTTGAAAGAAAATGCTACACACTTCATACCAGGTGTATAGTTGTGGTTTGTTATGTGAATCTCAATTCCCCTCTACATTATATCTTTGATAATTCACAATCAACAGGAAAGTTACCAAAAGACTGGAGAATAGCAGAGGTAGTGCCATTATTCAAAAAAGGAATTACAGACCTGTTAGTTTAACATCAATAGTGGGTAAATTATTTGAAGGATTGTTAAGAGATGGTATCCAGGAATATTTAGACCTTCATAGTTTACTCAGTAATAACGAGCATGGGTTTGTGAAAAATCATTCATGCCAAACTAATCTACTTGGTTTCTATGAAGAGGTTAGCAAAAACCTTGATAATGTAAACGCTGTAGATGTGATTTTCCTAGATTTTGCTAAAGCCTTCGACACCGTACCACACAAGAGGTTGATAAAAAAATGGAGGACCTGGGATTAGGGGCAAATATTTGCAGATGGGTATGGAACTGGCTGTGTAATAGAGAACAAAGGGCCTTATTCTGGTTGGAGCGGCCGGGCCGTACGCGTACGTCCCGGAGTTTTTCATGATCTGCGCATGTGCAGATACGCTAATGCGCCGGCGCGAACACTCCACAACGCTTACGGCCGGGGTCTCAACGTGCGAAAAAACCTGTACGCGAGTGTACGGGTAATGGGGCGGCATAGGGGCGTGTTGATAGGAGCGGCCGAAATAATGAGGGAAAATGGGCGTAAATATGGGCGTACACGGGGGTGTGCACCAGAAATGAGCGGTGCTACTACCGCACGATCGACTAAGGCACCGTTCATTTCGGACACCAAACAGGCGGCCGCCAACCGCCAGCTCAAACCACCCCTACAGATACCGCATGCCAGCGTGCGGCTGAGTTGGCTAATTAACGCTGATTACTACTCAAACACATACACCTGAATGTAATAAGCAATGCTGCAGTCTATTAAGTCCAAACCATGATTTCACTACCTGCAAGCCACACACACAGCACGCAAACACATTGGAAGCTTATGTTTCTATACTTCTCCACAATTAAAGGTTTGTTTAATTTAAGGTAAGAATCTTTTTATACGCTAAGGTAGGTATTTGCTAAACAGACACATTCACTACGTGCTTTCATCGACTTTACGCAGTAGCACACTCAATCTACACAAGTCGACATGTGTCAACGTGTTCACTCTAATACTAACATAGGTTTTGTATTTAGGATACAATAACATAAACCACATCTAACACCTACAAAGGATGTTTCAGCAATGTTTGAAGCCCATGACCACTATTTTCCACACAATCTTTGTATAGTACCCAAAATAATGACCTGTACCACTATCTCATCTGCTATGATTTGGATTTGACTACACTCTGGATGTAAGATGCCACCAATCACATTATTGCACTCTCATCTCTCTAACAAAGGATTCCTACATCTGCTTATGACACTGTAAAATCATATATATTTAAACAGTTATGCATGTTTGTTCACAAGCTAATTTATCATGTTTGGCCCATTCACACATCTTTTTTTAGGGAGGACACATATGCATTCCTACACAAATGTACCTTTTCACCCTTGTTTGTCTGCCTCACCCACTCCATGAGGAAAGCATTGTTCTGGACCTGCTTTTACCTACTACTGTAGGAGCTACCTCACCTGCACACAAACTGCTTTCTCACCTATTAAGTTGCTCTGCACATGTGCTGACACAAACTAATTAGCAGGGAAAAGTTGGATAGGAACATGGGAATGGCCATGGAGAGGGTTACACATGGGAAACTTCGACCACACTTCAACAAATGTTCAAAAATACCCTGGTCAGTAAGTACACATAAATCTAGTATTTGTTTCACACAAGAAATGACACATACCACAATTTAGATTTAATTTGTAAAATACATTTATTTGCTGTTCAGCATCACAGCTTGACACATTAATGTGAGAAATCAAATAAACAAATAAAATAGACACACAAATAATAAAACAGCCAGAACAAGAGGTTGCATATCTCCAAACATGTGTTACCCTGCAAATGCAATGGTGAAAGAAATGGGGACACCAGAATACGTACTGCAACAACCAGGGTGAATACTAAGCAAGATACACACCACCAAAAAAAAATATCCTGCATTCGTAGAGGTAAAAATACGAACTTTCATGCCCATGGCACGCAAATGGATCGATGGGCAACTCAGGAAGCGGATGTCCAGTGCAATTTAAACCTTTGGCCTCCAACCACAGAGGAAGTGAACCAGGTCTCATTTGGGCCCTTTTTTGCCCCTTTTAGATGGGGCCTTGGGGACAGGGGCCTTTGGCTCAGCTGGCTTTCGGCGTCTTCCCCTAGTCGACACAGGAGGGTCAGCCGAGGTGGAAGGTTGGGGAGCAGCTTGGGGTGGGGCAGCAGATGGGGGATTGTCCCTTAGGGACCTGGCGGTGGACAGCTGCTCCGCAAGAAGTTCATTCTGGCGGCTGAGGTGTTGGCCAATGCTTAGCATGCCAGCCGCCAGAGTTTCATTAATGCGGTTCAAGGCCTCAACCTGCAGATTGTTTGTGGCCTTCCACTCCGCCAGAAAATCCGCCACCTGCTGCTGACGGATCGCAGCATCCACCCCTTGCTGCTCGATCCTGTCCAGCGTCACCAACAGGCTCTCATCCCATGTCTCCTGTGGCTGGGGCTGGGGGCGACGTCTTGGTGGAGGCTGGACCACTTGCTCCACCTGTGGCTCTGCAGAGGAAGATGCTGCCGGTACATCCTGGCTTTCTGCTTCTGCTAGGATAAGAATTGAAAACAATGTCACCATCACATACGCAATAAAAAATATCTTTCTAAATACAATGCATTACTGTGACTTACCATCAAAAGGAGCATCAAAGACCTCCGCCGGGAGCTCACTGTCCATATTGGAGATCCCCCTGATCTCCCCCACATCAATCACGTCCACGGAGTCCTGCTCCAGGGGGGTATACTCCAAATGGTCAGGCATAGGACCGCTCCCGGTGGACATGCTGTGGTTGTACCGGTCAGTCATCTTCCTCTTCAGTGTACTTTTGAAGTCAGTCCACCTACAAGTTTAAAAATACAAATATCACCATGAGATATGTGCACCACTGTGCTACGTGTAGGGTTACCACCTAGTCCCTTCAATTCCGGACACATGTTAATTACACAGGTTCTGTGGCAGTTTAAAATTAGGTGAAGTGGAGTCTTGAAGTCAGCCAGCCACAGAACCTGTGTAATTAATATGTGTCCGGAATTAAAGGGACTATGTGGTACCCCTAGCTACGTGACATTTCCTAGTGTAGGTGCTCTTATGTTTTTTTGCCATATGTGTCCCACACACACATTCATGTCTAAATTAGGAGGCATTTCAGTGTCTCATCTCATTCATTAGGCCACTAAATGCACATACATACATCACTATGCAGAAATGACATCATCCATGGCCAAATTAGGCACCTCCACCTGGTGTGAAACTACACATTCCACCATAGCTTGACAATGTGGTTATTATGGAGTAATTTAACTATGGAATGGCATACTGGGATGTGTAGTTTCTCACCAGCTACATGTGCACAGTTTGCTCATTCTTGTTTCAGTAGCATCATATGGAACATGTTACAACAACTCTTTCAAAAACACACTTTCTCTTGTCCCATCACATACTTCACATGAGCAGAACTGTGCCCATAACCTCACATCACACCAATGGTGCATGTTTCATATATCAATGTGGGTTATTAGACATGGTTGTGTTCACATGTGACATTGAAGTGTAGCACTATCTACAAACACACCTTTCTATTAGTCTCAAAACATACATGTAACATATGTACACACATATGACATCAGGGGGACAAAGACCAGGGCAATTTTTCAGCAGTCTCCAGCAGGAACTGAGGCCCTTATTCTAGTTCACTCTTTCTGCCCAAATATTTCTTTGATGGACAAAACCATGTGCACTGCAGGTGAGGCAGGTGTAAAACCCCACCCAAATCTGATTATCTCTGCACAAGTAACACCTGCCTCACCTGCAGTGCACATGGTTTTGTCCATCTAATAAATATTTGGCCAGAAAGAGTGAACTAGAATAAGGGCCTCAGTTCCTGCTGGAGACTGCTGAAAAATTGCCCTGACAAACACACTAACCTTTTCTTCACCGCGTCCCAATTTCGGACCACTGGTGACACCTGGTTCACTTCCTCTGTGATCTTGTCCCAAAGGTTTCTCCTTGCACTGGCACCCGGCTTCCTGGTTGCCAATTCAATCCATTCGCGTGCCCTGGGCACTAGAATTTGCATTTCGGCCTCTACAAATGCAGGGTTTCTCTTTCTGGTGGTGGTATCCTGCTCAGTCCTCACCCTAGATGTTGCAGCTCGTTTTCTGGTGGCCCCAGTTCTCTCACCATGCACCTGCTGGGTCACACCTGTTTGGAGAGATGCAACCTCTTGTTCTGGCTGGTTGCTTGGCACTTGTGGAGCTGGTGGAGGTTCACCAGGGCCTGTTACTGAGGGGCCCGCTTGATCTTGCAGGCTACTCCTCTCTTGGGCCCTCCTTCTCCGCTCCTGTTCCCTCTTGTTCAGTGCATCAAGCAGGGATTGTGCTGTAGCTCTCTGCAGAGCGTCCTCAGCTGCGGAATCGTCTGAGTCAGACATGTTTGCAGCAATTGTGGGCTGCATCTGACTGAATATTTATATGTTAATCTCCCGCCATGAACAAGGGGGCGTATATTTTTTCCCGCAATGTAGATGCAAATTTACGCCGATATTTCCCGCCGATAATTCCCGCTTAAATTACGCAGGTCTCAACGCACCTGATCAATCACCTGTATATGCACATACACAGGTTGTGGAGCATTGTGGGCTACATCGTGAAATGTGTGCACCTGTCATTCCAATGATGAGTGTTGTCAGCTGGTATCTGTTGGAGTTCGTGTATGCCTTGTGAGTCACATTTCAAAACATCACGTTACAATGCTTTCCTTACATATGTAATGTGTATGAAATTGTCATACAGCAACATGTCGCATTGTGGCCCTTTAAGCAGCGTAGTTATGACTAGAGGGTTGCGTGTATTATTTTCCGCACACTGTAAATACAGTACTCCTCTCCATGCATATCGGTGTATCGTGCCCCCTTTAAGCAGCGTAGTTATAAGTAGAGGGTTGCGTGTATTATTTTCCGCACACTGTAAATACAGTACTTCTCTCTTCATTGAATGCATGCTGTTGGTTGTGGTGTGTGTATATCGGAACGGTCCGCATAAGTTTCTATTCGCATCCAGTTTGTTAATGTAAGAGGGATTAATAAAGTTAATACCAAACAAACAATTTTTTCGACCAATCAGCAAGCACCAAAAGTGATATATGTACCTGCAATTAATAACTGCGCCATTGCCACTATGCCTTGTCCTCGAGCTAGGCCCTTTTCCACCTCAGAGCTTTTGGCCCTGGTCGAAGTTATGGACCGTCACCTGGGGCCCAGGGGCCCATATGTCAGTAATGCGGACAAGCGGCGGGCGTATACTGCTGCCCGCCCAGGGGCTGGCTGGCAACTTTTAGCCTAGGGGGCAAGTCCAGAGCACTGGCCCATAATCAGCCAAGTCACCGTCGGAAGGAATGCTTTTGCGCGCCGTAGGCGCGCCGAAAAACTAGGGGCGTGGCCTATCATAAGGGGCGTTGCCTGTACCATGATTGTATTGTGTACCTGCAGATTGCACATTTTAGCGAACCTTGTAATACCCATTACACATAAAGCCACATGCCGTAATGCCAATTACACATTATGCTGAACACCATGATGCCAGTTACACATTACGCCCAAACACTGCGATGCTAATTACTCAATACACCGCACACTGTGATGCTAATTACACATTATGCTGCACACCTTGATGCCCATTACACCCCATACTGTGATGGCAATTACCCAATGCTCCCCACACCGTAATGTCCATTACGCCCCCTACCATGATGCCCATTACACCGCACAATGTGATGTCCACAGTGCCAGATATGCCCCCACAGTGCAAGATATTCCGCCACAGTACCAAATACACATATGCCCCCACAGTGCCAGACACAAATGCCGCCACAGTGCCAGATATTCTGCCACAGTGCCAAATACGCATATTCCTCCACAGTGCCAGATATGCCCCCAGAGTGCCAGAGACACATATGCCCCCACAGTGCCAGAGACACATATGCCCCCACAGTGCCAGAGACACATATTCCCCCACAGTGCCAAAGACACATATGCCCCCACAGTGCCAGAGACACATATGCCCCCACAGTGCCAGAGACACATATGCCCCCTCAGTGCCAGAGACACATATTCCCCCACAGTGCCAAAGACACATATGCCCCCACAGTGCCAGATATGCCCCCACAGTGCCAGAGACACATATGCCCCCACAGTGCCAGAGACACATATTCCCCCACAGTGCCAGAGACACATATTCCCCCACAGTGCCAAAGACACATATGCCCCCACAGTGCCAGAGACACATATGCCCCCACAGTGCCAGAGACACATATGCCCCCACAGTGCCAAATACACATATGCCCCCACAGTGCCAAATACACATATGCCCCCACAGTGCCAGACACATATGCCCCCACAGTGCAAGGATACACATATGTCCCCACAGTGCCAGATACACATATGCCCCCACAGTGCCAGATACACATATGCCCCCACAGTGCCAAATACACATATGCCCCACAGTGCCAGATACACATATGCCCCCACAGTGCCAAATACACATATGCCCCCACAGTGCCAAATACACATATGCCCCCACAGTGCCAGATACACATATGCCCCCACAGTGCCAAATACACATATGCCCCACTGTGCCAGATACACATATGCCCCCACAGTGCCAAATACATATATGCCCCCACAGTGCCAGATATGCCCCCCACAGTGCCAGATACACATATGCCCCCACACAGTGCCAGATATGCCCCCACACAGTGCCAGATATGCCCCCACACAGTGCCAGATATGCCCCCACACAGTGCCAGATATGCCCCCCACAGTGACAGAAACACATATGCTGGGGTGAGGGAGGGGGGGGGGGAGAGCGCTTACCCACTCGCTAGCTGCGGGCCGTGCTGCGGCTGGATCAGCTTCTCCAGCCCTCCTGCGCTGGCCGCGGCTTCCAGAACACGGCCGCGGCTACAGGAAAATGGCCGCCGGCCTCCTGCACTGAGAACATGTCCTCAGTGCAGGGGGCCGGCGGCCATTTTCCTGTAGCCGCGGCCGTGTTCTGTAAGCCGCGGCCAGTGCAGGAGGGCTGGAGAAGCTGATCCAGCCGCAGCACGGCCCGCAGCCAGTGGGTGGGTAAGCGGCCCGGGGGGCATATGGCACTCTGCCCCCCGGCCCAGCCCGCCCCTGTGCCCGCCGCCTGATCTTCTCGACGACCGGCGTCCGCAGAAGCCTGGGGCAGGTTGAGCGGCGCTGGTCAGACCTGCGCAGGCGGCAGCCAGTGTTCCTCAGCAGCCTTCTCCGCCATATTGCCCGATGTAAGTTTTGATTACTAGTATGTCAGCGTTTTTTAGCAATGTTTTGTGTATTTTTTATAAATATGTTCCTGAGTATGGGGGTGTATATGGGGGTGTATATGGGTGTATATGGGGGTGTATATGGGTGTATATGGGTGTATATGGGGGTGTATATGGGTGTATATGGGGGGTATATGGGTGTATATGGGTGTATATGGGGGGTATATGGGTGTATATGGGTGTATATGGGTGTATATGGGGGGTATATGGGGGTGTATATGGGTGTATATGGGGGGTATATGGGTGTATATGGGTGTATATGGGGGGTATATGGGTGTATATGGGTGTATATGGGGGGTATATGGGTGTATATGGGGGGTATATGGGTGTATATGGGTGTATATGGGGGGTATATGGGTGTATATGGGTGTATATGGGGGGTATATGGGTGTATATGGGTGTATAGGGGGTGTATAGGGGGGGGTTTAAGTAGTTGATCAGTTTTTGGGTGTAGGATATCAAATAGTTTGCATGATAAATGTCTGAAATATCACAGCAATGATAATTTTGAAGGTTATGGGCATGACTAATGTGAATTTTTCTTTCCACCTTTTTTATGAAACCCAATCTTCGATTTCTTTTTTTTTTTTTTTTTTAATATTTTATTGAGATTTTTTTTGCCATATAGAAAAACAATCTTACAAGTCTGTTTTCATACATTACAGTAAATAAAGTGCAACATTGAATCACCAACAACAAACAGTTGCATGTCATAGGGATGACGTCTTAACCTTTTTCACATAACTGTTCACATTTCCCTCCGATAATGCACTGAGTATTGGCGACAGTTAACCTTATACAAATATCACCAATTACCTAAATCTATACTCCTTAATCTGCATTCCTATATAGGCAACTATACCGACATACAAATACATATACACGAACAAACACACAAGACACTTGAATTAAAGGGGGGGAGGGAGGAAGGGTGGGCTCTTTCCCGGCTCTATTCCAACCCCTGAGATTGGGATGTTATCCTCTACTTTATATGCCCAAGAAAAACAAAGTACCCAACGTGAAAGTAAGCTGTCCGGGCATTTAAGAGAAGGGTACACCTTATATACGTTCATGGGTTGGCCATAGCGGAAATTTTTCTAATCCCTCACCGTGGGATATTTTTAGCAGAAAAGGGTTCGTCATTTAGGGGGGAAAGAGGGTGTGGGGGGGGAGAGGGGTGTTTTATTACTTCATTCTCTCTGATTTACTGTGGTTGGCTCTTTATTCCATATTTTTAATGTCTCTACTTTTATTTTATTTTACCTCGAACATATTTATAAGGGGGATAAAGCATGGTATGTTAGCCATGGGGTCCAGATTTCTCTGAAATCTAGTGATTTCTCTTCCACTATACTTGATAAGAATTCCATTTGATATAAGTCCCAAATTACCTCCTTTATTGCATTCTTAGATGGACTTGTATCTGCTTTCCAGTGTGTTGCTATTTTTATTTTAACTGCACTGGTCATAAACCATATGAGTTTTTGAATCGGCTTTGAGGTCCCCGGTATATTCTGTGGGAGTAGCATAAATTCTGGCCTCATTGGCATGTGAAGGCCAGTGACTTGCTTTATTAATTTGTGTATATATTTCCAGATATCCCGTATTCGGGGGCATTCCCAAAAGATATGAATCAGGGTGCCTCTTTCTCCACATCCCCTCCAGCACTGATCTGTGGCATCTGGGTAAATATGTGCTAGTCTACTGGGTGTCAAATACCATCGCGTATATAGTTTATAGGCATTCTCCCTATATCGGATCGCGGGGGAGATCGAGATCAGGTTTTGTTTAATCTTATCCCATATCTCTGGCTTTATTTGTTTTCCGAAATCTATCTCCCAAGCCGTTTCATACGTTGTTCGTACTTCCTTACCATAATTTATCATTAATTTATATATTATTGAGATTAGGCCACTAGAGTTTGCCCTTTTCTGGCACAGGTCTTCTAGTTTTGTTTTACCCCTATCTTTTTGAACTGATGTGTAGTAACTGCGGATCTGCAGATATTGATAGAAACATTTATTTGGGAGATTATATTTTAGTTGTACGTCCGCGAATGTGGGGAAGTATTCTGCCACCTCTAGATCGTTTATAAATAGTGTTTCTGTTTTTGCCCAGTCTTTATAAAGTTGTCTATCCTTACTAACCTTAAATTGTGGGTTATCCCACATGGGTATTAGTGCTGGAGGCGAAGATAACCATTTAAATCCTTTATTTAACTTGTCCCATAAGTTTAATGTAAATGAGATTACTGCTGAATTTTTAATTTTTATTGGTCTTTGATTTTTAGGTAACCATAATAATGTTGAAATAGAGTATACTTGTAGCAGTTCCGATTCTAATTGGACCCATCTACGTTTAACCGTATCTGTATGCCACAGTACAGCCTGGGCCATGTGGACTGCATAGTAGTAAAATTTCAAGTTTGGTACTCCAAGTCCTCCTTCTCTTGTACCCTCTTGCAGAGTTTTTAACCTAACCCTTGGTCTCTTTCCTGACCATAGGAATTTTGAAAACATTTTATGTAAATTTTTGAAGATTATTGGTGATATCGTTATTGCAAGTGCTTGGAATAAATATAGGAAGCGTGGCAGCACATTCATTTTCAGGGAGTTTACTCTGCCTGTCCATGAAATGTGCTGCCCGGACCATCTCGTAAGGTCCTTTGTGACTTCATTTATCAGTTTGGGGTAATTGGCTTCGTATAATTGATTGTATTGTTTTGTAATATTGATTCCTAAATATTTCAGTTGTGTCTTTTTCCACTTGAGTGCGTATGCGGCTGATATCCCCTCTTTCACCGTGTCGGGTAAATGAAAGTCCAAGACTTCCGTTTTTGCCTCGTTGATCTTGAAATTTGATACTTTGCTAAATTCATGAACTATCTCAAATAATTTTGTCGTAGAGGGCATTGGCTCAGATAGAGTGAGAAGAATATCGTCCGCATACATTGCTATTTTGTAGTCCTCTGTCCCAATTGTTATTCCCCCAATTTCCCCATTATTTCTTATTTTAGCTGCTAAGGGTTCTATCATTAAAGCAAATATTAAGGGAGATAAGGGGCATCCCTGTCTGGTTCCGTTTTTTATTTCAAAGGAAGGAGATTTGATACCATTTATGATTACTGAGGCTATTGGAGATTTGTATAGTGATTGAATTCCAGTCAGGAACCGACCCCCTATTCCGAATCTCTCCAATATTTGGTTCATGTATTCCCAGGACACTCTGTCGAATGCCTTTTCGGCATCGAGGCTCATAATCATAGCTGGAATCTTAGAGCTATTGACAAACTGTATTGTATCTATTACCCGTCTGATATTTTCAAAAGCCTGTCTGGCAGGTATAAAGCCTACCTGGTCTGGATGGACCAGTAAGGGGATGACCTTAGCTAGGCGGTTTGATAATATTTTTGCAAAGAGTTTTAAATCTGAGTTTAATAGAGATATTGGGCGGTAACTACTGCATAGTGTGGGATCGCGATCTGGTTTTGGTATTACTATGATTTCTGCTGCCGTTGTTGCCCTGTCAAATGGTTGGCCCTCTAATATTGAGTCAAAAAGATTTTTTAAATTCGGGGATAAGATTTTACAAAATTTTTTATAGTATATGGCAGAAAAGCCGTCTGGTCCCGGGGCCGAGGCATTTTTTAGGGTTCTAATTGTTGTTTCTATTTCTTCTATTGAGATTACTCTCTCTAGTATTTGCTTTTGATTAATGGTCAGTTTTGGTAGTTTACATGTTGCTAAAAACTTGTCCAATCGGCTCTCAAATCCTTCTTCCGTATTCCCCGGGATATTATATAGAGTCTGATAGTACTCCCTAAAGCATCGTGACATTCCTTTTGGATCATAGATCAGTCGGTTTTGTGTATCTTTTATTACTAGTATCCGATCCCGCTGTTTTCGTTTACGTAGACGATATGCTAACAGGGAGTCAGCCTTATCTCCTTTAGCGTAGAATTTATATTTGAGCCATTTCATAGTTTTTGCTGCCTTTTCGGAGTATATCTGATATAATTGACTTTTTAGGGCCAAAAGTTTACTATAGATACTACGTTTGGGATTTTTTTGGTGTTTCATTGTTAGCTCATTTATCTCCTGCTCCAAGTCTTTGCATATTTTATTTTCCTTTATTTTTTGAATTCTGGTTAATTTTATTATTTGACCTCTGATTACTGATTTATGTGCTTCCCATATTATCGCGGGTGTCATATCTTCTGTATTATTTATTTCAAAGTATTCTTTCAGCATTCCCTCTATCTGCATAGTGTGGTCTGCCTTTGATAAAAATGAAGAGTTAAGTCTCCATCGGAATTCTGGGTGGCTTGTATTTCCAGACTGTATCGTTATCGATACCGCCGCGTGATCCGACCAGACCACTTGTGAAACCCAAGCTTTGACCAGGTCTGAAGTCACGTTTGCGTCTATCAAGAAAAGATCCAGTCTGGAATAAATTTTGTGCGGAATTGAGTAATGTGTATACGAACGTTCTGTTGGGTATAACACCCTCCATGCATCATATAAATTATTTGAGGTCATCGTTTCTTTAAGTCGTTTTGACTCCTTAACTGTTACTGGGCTAGGGGTGGAGTTTGATTCTCTGTCCCACTTCAAGTCTGGGATTGCGTTAAAGTCGCCCCCTATAATTATCTTCCCATTAGATATTTTGTTAAGTTGCTTAAAGAAGTCTGCGTGGAAGGTTTTTTGCTCCATATTTGGGGCATATATTGAGGCCACTGTCAGGAACCCCTGAGATAGCCGCATAACCAAAATATTAAACCTCCCTTTTGGGTCTGAATAAGAGTGTTCTTCTTTATATACCAATGACTTATGTAGTAATATTGCTGTACCTTTTCTTTTTTTTTCAAATGTTGAGTAATACACTTTAGGGAACTCCCGGGAGGCCATAAGTGGATGTTGCTCTTTAAAATGTGTTTCCTGTAGTAATATGATATTGGCTTTTTGCTTTTTAAAAAAACTGCAATGCCATCGTTCTTTTACGAGGTGAGTTTAAACCATTTACGTTTAAAGACATTATTTTTAACGTCATGGGATCATTTGGTGATGGAATCTCTTCGTGAGATGTATGTTTAATTGGGTAGTTTTAATTTGAGAACACCCAGGGGGGGAAACACGAGGGTAACATAAAATCGACAGAACAAAAATTAAATACGTCACATTTAAAAACATAACAAAAGATGTGCATCTGCACATCTTGGTATCTTAGTATACCCGTCGGTTTTTAGATTAACGGATTTTCACGCCTTTCTTGGAAATTACCCTCGATGAGGGAAGATCCTCAAGGTGTGACTTCGGCAGGGGAGGGAGGGAAGGGATAAGGGTTTTTTAAAGAGATACGTATGCTGCCCTTTTATTTCTTTATTTTGGGTTCAGGTCTAGCCCTATTAAGTTGTATTAACGTGTATGTTAGATATTTAAGAGCTTATCACTTTCTTCACAGGTTCTCATACACTTATAATTAATTTTATTTCTTCTTTGTTCTACTTTATTCTTCTTTGATCTTTCTCTTTCCTTCCTAGGGGTTTCACCTCTCTTCTAAGAGTCTTAATTAACCTTCTATATTTTGTCACAATTCACTTCCTCTTAATGTATATAAGGAAAAAAAAAAAAAAAAAATTTCTTAGGGAAGCGACTCAGTCCTCCCTTCATTCCGTCCCTCCGCCCCCCCGTACCCCCTTCCTCCCCCCAACCACCTTATCCTTCATCTAATACCTCCTATTTATTTTCTTAGTTGCTCCTTCATTCCTCCCTTTCTTAATTCCCTTCATTCTGTGCGGGGTGCTTTGGTAAGAGAAACCCTTAAGATTATGTTTTTCCTCAGGGGGTTTCAATACATTCAATAGTGCCTAAAATATGTGTAAAACGTGTAAAATATTTTCCTCAACTGTGTATATTTACGCATATTCCTCCACAGTGCCAGATATGCCCCCAGAGTGCCAGAGACACATATGCCCCCACAGTGCCAGAGACACATATGCCCCCACAGTGCCAGAGACACATATTCCCCCACAGTGCCAAAGACACATATGCCCCCACAGTGCCAGAGACACATATGCCCCCACAGTGCCAGAGACACATATGCCCCCTCAGTGCCAGAGACACATATTCCCCCACAGTGCCAAAGACACATATGCCCCCACAGTGCCAGATATGCCCCCACAGTGCCAGAGACACATATGCCCCCACAGTGCCAGAGACACATATTCCCCCACAGTGCCAGAGACACATATTCCCCCACAGTGCCAAAGACACATATGCCCCCACAGTGCCAGAGACACATATGCCCCCACAGTGCCAGAGACACATATGCCCCCACAGTGCCAAATACACATATGCCCCCACAGTGCCAAATACACATATGCCCCCACAGTGCCAGACACATATGCCCCCACAGTGCAAGGATACACATATGTCCCCACAGTGCCAGATACACATATGCCCCCACAGTGCCAGATACACATATGCCCCCACAGTGCCAAATACACATATGCCCCACAGTGCCAGATACACATATGCCCCCACAGTGCCAAATACACATATGCCCCCACAGTGCCAAATACACATATGCCCCCACAGTGCCAGATACACATATGCCCCCACAGTGCCAAATACACATATGCCCCACTGTGCCAGATACACATATGCCCCCACAGTGCCAAATACATATATGCCCCCACAGTGCCAGATATGCCCCCCACAGTGCCAGATACACATATGCCCCCACACAGTGCCAGATATGCCCCCACACAGTGCCAGATATGCCCCCACACAGTGCCAGATATGCCCCCACACAGTGCCAGATATGCCCCCCACAGTGACAGAAACACATATGCTGGGGTGAGGGAGGGGGGGGGGGAGAGCGCTTACCCACTCGCTAGCTGCGGGCCGTGCTGCGGCTGGATCAGCTTCTCCAGCCCTCCTGCGCTGGCCGCGGCTTCCAGAACACGGCCGCGGCTACAGGAAAATGGCCGCCGGCCTCCTGCACTGAGAACATGTCCTCAGTGCAGGGGGCCGGCGGCCATTTTCCTGTAGCCGCGGCCGTGTTCTGTAAGCCGCGGCCAGTGCAGGAGGGCTGGAGAAGCTGATCCAGCCGCAGCACGGCCCGCAGCCAGTGGGTGGGTAAGCGGCCCGGGGGGCATATGGCACTCTGCCCCCCGGCCCAGCCCGCCCCTGTGCCCGCCGCCTGATCTTCTCGACGACCGGCGTCCGCAGAAGCCTGGGGCAGGTTGAGCGGCGCTGGTCAGACCTGCGCAGGCGGCAGCCAGTGTTCCTCAGCAGCCTTCTCCGCCATATTGCCCGATGTAAGTTTTGATTACTAGTATGTCAGCGTTTTTTAGCAATGTTTTGTGTATTTTTTATAAATATGTTCCTGAGTATGGGGGTGTATATGGGGGTGTATATGGGGGTGTATATGGGTGTATATGGGTGTATATGGGGGTGTATATGGGTGTATATGGGGGGTATATGGGTGTATATGGGTGTATATGGGGGGTATATGGGTGTATATGGGTGTATATGGGTGTATATGGGGGGTATATGGGGGTGTATATGGGTGTATATGGGGGGTATATGGGTGTATATGGGTGTATATGGGGGGTATATGGGTGTATATGGGTGTATATGGGGGGTATATGGGTGTATATGGGTGTATATGGGGGGTATATGGGTGTATATGGGTGTATATGGGGGGTATATGGGTGTATATGGGTGTATAGGGGGTGTATAGGGGGGGGGTTTAAGTAGTTGATCAGTTTTTGGGTGTAGGATATCAAATAGTTTGCATGATAAATGTCTGAAATATCACAGCAATGATAATTTTGAAGGTTATGAGCATGACTAATGTGAATTTTTCTTTCCACCTTTTTTATGAAACCCAATCTTCGATTTCTATGCCATCAACATGAACATTTCAGCACGGGCAAGGGCACGCATGGAAGCCCGGGAGCAGGCAGCCCGGGACCAGGCAGCCCTGGAGGAGGAAGAGGAGGAGGAGGAAGAAGAGGAGGAGGAAGAGGAGAAGGAGGAAGAAGAGGAGGAGGAAGAGGAGGAGGAGGAGGAGAAGAAAGAGGAGGAGGAAGAGGAGGAGGAGAAGGAGGAAGAAGAGGAGGAGGAAGAGGAGGAGGAGGAGGAGAAGAAAGAGGAGGAGGAAGAGGAGGAGGAGGAAGAAGAGGAGGAGGAAGAAGAGGAGGAGGAGGAAGAAGAGGAGACACTGGGTGCAGCTTGGACCCACACAATTTCCCCATCCCCTTCCCCCTCCACAACCCCCACCCCCTCCACAACCCCCACCCCCTCCACAACCCCCCCCCCTCCACAACCCCCTCCCCAACCCACACCCCCTCCCCCTCCCCAACACTGGAGACACTGGGTGCAGCTTGGACCCACACAATTTCCCCATCCCCTTCCCCCTCCACAACCCCCACCACCTCCACAACCCCCACCCCCTCCACAACCCCCATCCCCTCCCCAACCCCCACCCCCCCCCTCCCCACCCCATTTCCTACCCCCCTACACCTCTCCACCACCCACCCCCAAACCTCTCCACTCCCCACTCACACCCACTACCTCGGTCCAAACTCCAGGACCATCCCCCTTGCTCCTGACCCCCCCAACCACTGCACAGCCAACCAGCGGCGACCAGGATGGCTCAAGTAGCCGTAAGTAAATAATGTGTCTAATGTTGACCTACACATTTCTACACATAAACAATCACAACAACCACATATGTGTATCCAACATCAACATTAGTTGCAACATATCACTGCAGGCCGACCATGAGGTGTGTCCTGTCCTTCTCCAGGAACAAGGCTCCCCTTGGTGGTTTTTTTGAGTGTGGCCATGCCTCACCCCTTGAATAATTGACATAACAGTACATCCAATGAGATATCCGACATTAGTGGTGTGGTAGTTATGTGGCTCCAGGTGTTGGGTAACTCCAGTTCCCAGCATGATGTGCAACACAGGGCCGGATTATAATGGAGGCGCAAGGGGTCAGTGCCCCTGGGCCCCCCTCTAGCTAGGGGCCCCCTGTGGTTGTCATGTATTTTTTAAAAATAAAATGTTTAAGTTATGTTTTTTTTTTTTAGCTAAATGTTTTGTGCATGGGTGGGGTAGTGCTGCAGCTTCACCTATCTGCCAATGTGACAATGATTTATGGTGCTGAGCATCGGGAGCCAAGGCACACTGATTGCACAAGTGTGCAGTGCATTTCTGGGAGTTGACTAAGTCCCATGACACTTTGCACCAGAGGACAGAGGCTGAGAAGTTTGTGCTGAGCTCTGATTGGTGGAGCTCATTACATGCTTCTCAGGTCCATGGAGAACAGCAGCAGCAGCTTAGTCATAGGAGGGTTTTTAATCAGAGGCAGCACTAGGACTGTGAGGTCTCCTCCAGAGTAAGGGGCAGAGGGACAAACACAGGCTTTTCATGTGGTGTGTGTGTGTATATATATATATATATATATATATATATATATATATATATATCCCCTGCAGGTAACCATTGACCAAGTTTATTCTGCCTTTACTCTGTGTTTTGACAGTATAATATTCGCCCATGCAGTGTGCGGCCAGTAATGACAAGTGCAAGGGGGCCCCCCGCTCTAAAGTACCCCGGGCCCCCCAAAGGCTTAATCTGCCACTGGTGCAACTTAAATGTAGAGATTGTTTTGGTAATAGTGTGTGAGGCCATGCGGATGCATGCTTTACAAACATAGCTGTAGGCCTATAATTTGTACAGCAATGTCCTAAATTTAAAATACTAAGGAGTGCTTAAGCCACAACAATGTCATAACCCTTAAATAGCACAGGCTAATTGTGAGGTTAGAGGACAGTCCCCCAAAACCAAAGTACCAATTGGGATACAGCATACATTCATTGATGAAGGAGTAATTGAATTAATGTTATTTACTATGTACAGTATGTGTGTGTTAACATATTTTTTTTTAGTACTGTGTTTACAGCAGACCCATCTTCAATGTAGTTTCTAAATGTATGTGGCCTTCACACATAACTCTGAACTTTTTATTATGTACAAATACAACAAACATTTGTGTATGTTATATATTAATTTTTTGTTTTATCCCTTCATTACAGACACTGAACAGCACCAGGAGGAGGTGGCAGTCCTCATGCGGGAGATCATGATCACCTTCCTGTACCTCCAGCTCCTTTTTGGCCTTCTGGAGGCCCGCCTTTAATTTTTTTTTTATCCCCCCCCCTTATTATTTTTGTAGAAAATAAAAGTTTCATTACAGTTCGAAATTGCCTGTGTTTTTACTAATAAATATGTTAGAGGGCTTGTAAGGGTAGGTACATACAGATGTGTACTGTAAGTTATACTTGTAATTTGAGGTGAGGGGTAATGATTGATGTGTGAGTGTGTGTGTTTTTGAGTAAAATAACACATAGTGAAAATGCATGAATGTTTAATGTTGTTCGATTAAAACATCACACATAACATCAGGGTAGGTATACATGTTACACATTTTGGACAAAGTAATTACGGACATAATTTAGTACATATACAGAAACACCAACATAACTTGATTTAAAAGTAACAGCAATATGGGGACACATAGATAGTGATTAAAATGCCACATTAGAACATAACAAATATACATGTAATGTGGGTTCAAATGTAGTTTTATTAGGTCTTTATTAAGGTAGACAATTGAGTTAATAGAAAACAATAATTGAATAACAAATAGATTAATTAATCAATTGTCAGATTAGTAGTTGAGAGGCAAGATTTGCAGGTCCATATATGTGAAGGGTATGCCAGCGTGCACGGACGTACGCTCACTCTCACGAGCGGTGACATAAGCTGAGTTTTCCATTGAAAACAATAGGGACCCGTCCGTGCAAGCTGGCGTACGCTCAGATCTCCGCAAGAAGTCGTTGGGAAGACGGACGAAAGACGTCCGTAAACGGCGCCGTACGCTCAGTTGTACGCCAGTTGTCGGAGTGTAAGGGCTGGGCCGTCCGCGTACGTTGCCGTACGCTCATTTGTACGCCACTCCCCTTCTACGGTATTTCTGCCCGTACGTAAGCGGCTGATTTGTGGGTGGACCTAACCCTAACGGCCGCGTACGGCTAGCGTGCGGTAATGGCGAACGTACGCACGTTTGGCCGCTCCGATCAGAATAAGGCCCAAAGTGTGGTCGTGAACAGTGCCCAGGGGCGGATTGGACCACCGGGAAACCGGGCCATTTCCCAGTGGGCCGGCCCAAAAGTCATTAAAAAGGGCCGGCTGTGCTCCCCCATGGGCTGGCTGCGCCGCAGGCAGCAGTCGCAGCACTTTGCCCAACTCCAAAATGGCATCAGGAGGATCTTTCATAGCCATGCAAAAATCAACTCTCTGGGGTAGATTTATTAAGCACGGTAAAGTGATAAAGTGACTGTTTTTTATCACCGGCTAATCAGCTCCTACCTGTCATTTTTCAAACCAAGTCTGTAACTTCACAGTTAGGAGCTGATTGGACGGTGATAAAAACCAGACACTTTATCACTTCAAAGTGCCTCCGTTACCCGGTGAATTTATTTCCACACAGCCAGAGTCAAATCATTCCTCCCAGCGCATTGTACAGCTACCCGGCAGATGCTGTGGCAGAGCGCCACACGGAGCGCGCAGCAACATCAAGCCGTGGCAAGGAGACGGCTCATTCTGGAGCAATACAGAAGCTGGAAACCACACAGAGGGTAAGTCGGGAGATACAGGACGGAGCGGGCGCTGTGAGCCCTGCAGAGTGGTGAGAGACACCTGCACTTTAATCAAACGGACACTGCCGTTAAGTTTATTACTCTGCCAAAAAGGAAACAATTCCCTTTACCTTAACGGGTGCCTACATATTACTATTTATACAGAGACCTTGTGGTGCTGTCCGAATCTGACAGTGTGTACACTGATCACAAAATCGGATGGTCTATGGTCCAAAGGAAATCTGACCCACTATTAAGAATTAATTGAGCTTGAACTGGTCCTATAAAAAGTTAATCCATTACAACTCCAAAGGATATAAGGTTACTACGTAGTAAAAGACCACCATTTAACAACAGACTCACTGTATATATATATATATATATATATATATATATATATATATATATATATATATACACACACACACATTCATTGTATATGAATTCAATTTTAATTAATGTATTGTCATATTAAGTGTGTTTGTTTTTGTTTTTAATAAATTGTTTATTTTATCTTGTGCACCTTTGAGCGCCCCACTTTTTTTTCTTTCTTGTGTCTTTCGTGGAGGCTAGCAATCCTCCAACGTGGTGGCTGCAGGGTGACAAGCTACACCATTTTAGCCTCCGGCGCCAAAGACATGTTGTACATATTCAATTTATCACTTCACTGAGCTTAATAAATCTGCCCCTCTGTATCCAGCGGGAAATTAGAGGCTGCACGGCAGTTCTTCTAAAACGAGGTATGGTGGCCCTTGCTAAGTTTACTAAATGCTGTAATTATTTTTATATTGGGAGAGTGGAATCTCCAACAAACTAAGGAGCCAATATCCCCTTTTTTTTATTATCACTAAACCGTTGAGTTAGTTATTGGTCTATGTCAGTCGGCCAACTACCGCCATTGTATTCATGGGCTTCATGTAATTGAGTCCCTGGTGACAGAAGAAGAGAACTGGGCACCTTGTTTACAAATTCTAATCATGAGGCAAGTGAGGTGCAGCCAAGTTTTCGATAGCTGCATGTAAACTAGCTTAGCACTGTATAAAAAAATGCTGTATCAGCCAGTTACTGTATTACAGCACATTCCACATCCAACAGCAATCTCATGTATTTCCTGTATAAAGTACCTTATTTAAGAATGTTTTAATGATATCTGCCCATCTTTTCTATCTTCTCACACTACTGAGATATAATCAGTCAAACTGATCCCACTGCTTCATCTATATTTAGATATTTAGGTTCTTTCTGGTTGCACCTGCTTCAGTTCTGGGTTTAGATAATAAAAATGTGTATAAGAAGAATTATGAAGATGTACCATGCTACACACACATTTAAACATCAACACAGGAACTTTTCTTAAATGTCTGATAAAACTATAACCCTTTCCTTCTATAGCATAGACCAGAAGCAATGGCCCCAACTTTTATCTAGTTATGTGGTAGTTTTTATTTGTGCTATTTTATTCTTATGGTACTTGTTTCCTAGCACGGCGCCCCTGATTTTGATTATATTACATCTTAAACAATCGCATCGCATGCAATATAGCGGCATGCGATGCATGCTATGCGATCCGATTTTTAATTGTACAAGCACCCTGATGGGTGCTTTTAATGTTAAATGCACCCCCATTGGCAACGCCACCCCCAATATAAACGAAGCATGGTGAGCTCAGCGAGTCCGCGAGGGGCGGTGGTGTGCGTCCTCCGACCTTTTCATACCCACACTATCCACGTCGGCGTGGAGTCGATTTTAGATAGTGTGGCGAGCACAGCGAGCCACCGAGCCCGAAGCGTGGTGAGCGCAGCGAGCCCAGCGAGGGGACACGGATTACTTTACATGTATTGCACGTCCCCTCGCTGGGCTCGCTTCGTTTGCCATGCTTCGGGCTCGTATTCCGCGTCCCCTCGAGGGACTAGCTGCGCTCGACACGCTTCGGGCTCGGTGGCTCGCTGCGCTCGCCACACTATCTGAAATCAACTCCTTGCCGACGTGGATAGTGGGGGTATGAAAAGGTCGGAGGCGCACGCCGCCCCTCGCGGGCTCGCTGCGCTCCACACTATTCGGGTTGGCGTTGATCCTGGGGGTGGCGTTGACTATGGGGGGTCATTTAACATTGTAAGGACCCATCAGGGTGCTTGTACAATCAAAAATCGTATACCATTGCATCATATGCCATTGTATGGCATATGATGCAATGCAATATTGCTTAGCAAAATCGCTTAGCAAAATCACTTAGCACAAATCTCTGCATGTGTATGTGCTCCCCATGGGAGATCTTGACACCAGAAAAATTGCTTAGCACAGATCTCTACGTGTGTATGCCCCTTAACTCTTTCTGTAGTTGCTCAAAGAATACAGAATTTCTACCAAATGGAATAAATGTCAACAATACTAAATATCTAGGCTAAATTCTAGTTCTAATCCCCTTCCCTAACTTTTTTTCTTGTGTTTATGGGGTATGCTTATCAACAGGCATAAAGCCCAAAAACCTGTGAAAATGTTGTGGGTTTTGCTTCCTTATCAATGTTGCCCTACTTGTGAAGGCTATCACCAGGCCCTTAGTCCAGGCTTCTAATTACATCACTATAAAATCTACTTTTCATGTAATCCTAAAAATAGACCTGTAAAAATAATTTTAGAATTCAGATTATAGCATGAAATGTATTTTTATATATATATAATTTTTACCTTCTTTATATTATTATTTTAACTCCACATTTTTTTAAGTACCAGTTGCCTCTGTTTTTCACCTGTTTAAATCTTTATATTTATATCTGAATAAAAATAAGCTGCAGTAATAAACGATGAAATACTGGGAACAGTGGTACTTTTTTGAAAACAAACAATATCTCTGATATGTACTATAGCAGTGGTTCTCAAACTCGATCCTGATGACCCCACAAAGGTCATGTTTACCAGGTCACCTGGCAGGGGCACTATGTATCACCAACTGTCACATTTTAAAAATCCACGGGTGACACATGAACAGTGTGGAGTCCTAAGGACCGAGTTTGTGAATCAGTGCGTTAAAGCAATAATAAATAACTCATTGAGTACATTAAGAAGAAATGATAGTCTAACAACAACACAGAAATGGAAACGTTAAATAAAAGGCATTAAATAATGAAACGGAATGCATTTTGGTAAATGGTGTACAGAGATGTAACAACTGTTATTGTAATACTTGTACAGAGAGATATCTGATAATGGCGCCAAGAAGACATTGCCATTCATACAGAGGACAAGTTGAACCTGATGTACTGGTTTACTTTCTCTCCTTGAAAATAATGTGACACCTTACTAACAATACAACACAGTCATTTTTTTCAACCCACACCTTGAGGAAATGAGTTTTCCTTAGTGTTCAGCTAATGGCAATTGTACTCATGAGTTTTTAAATTATATACACTGACACATTTCTGGAACACTTACTGTATATAACCCATTGTCCATCTGGCCAATCAAACCATATATAAACAATCCAAAGGTCATGTTATCAGTGCCCATCAACATTCCAGTGACAAATCCTATCCAGGTCATACAAAAACCCCACCAGGATTGCCACCTCAGCCACTCTCTGGATTCTCTTTAAGTATATTTTACAGTATGTCAGCCAGGGCAACCAAGTCCTCTCACTTTTCCATGTTAACAGGCAATTTTACATGTTATATTTGACTCTGGTCCTAATTCACTTTATCTTTTCTGAATGGTCTCTTGTATGTATTTTTTTTTCTGGGTGTGTTTAAAAAAATGGAGGCATGCCCAGGTGTTTTTTAAGCATACCTCCCAACAGTCCCGTTTTTCGCGGGAGCGTCCCGGTTTTTTGGGACGGTCCCGCGTCCCTTCCGGGGCCAGCAGTATCCTGCGGGTGGGGGGGGGGGGCAGTTTGGAGTCCCCCCCAGCCTGAAGGAATAGATGCTGATGAGACCTTGCTCAGCCCAACTCCAGCAGTACCAGGAAGTGCTCCCATCCCAGCGCAATCTATTGCACTGGTAATAATAATAATAACAATAATGTAACTGTTGCTCTTTTATTTAACCTTCAAAACCTTGTCAATTGTACTTTGTTATTGATTAGAAAATTTATTTTATAACTATTTTGGGGTTTTTTTTCAATTGCTTTTGAAGGTGAGAGACTATGGCTCCAATAACATCATGCAAGTTGACCGAAGTATTTTTTTTCTGACTCTCATATCCTTTCTCTGCAGCCAAGAGACGTAATAAGCATTGCTCACTGGTGGTGAACAAAAGCTCTTCTGAAAATAGCTGCAACTCCCTCCAGCCGGACTGGATCCTGGTTACATAATGTCTGTCGGCAACACAGCCCCATTGTGCTGCTGTCACTGGACTCATTGTCTGAGATCCAGGGCCTCTTCGCTTATTGTTCTCAGGCCTTTGTCTGTTAGATTCCTTTGTTAGTCTTTGCACAGACTTGCTCTCCTTTCTTCCTTTGTTTCCTCTCCCTCTTTTGTCTCTCTCTCTCTCCAATTTTATCCCTTTTGTGACATTAACCCTTCTGCTCCTGGAAGCTAGTGAAGCTACTATTCTTTGTATAATAATTATTTTGTATACATGGTGACAAGTTTATCTCAGCCCATTATTGCTGCTTTTACAAGTCATACAGTGTTTAATAGCACTTCGGGATTCTTTAGAATGAGTCACTATTTAATATCCCAATGTGCCTCATTCATTATTTAGCACAGATTTTTATATGTAAGTAAGTGGGTTAGAGGCAAGAACAAAATAGAATCACACAACTGAAATGGGTTATAGTGGCAGTTCACAGTACATTAGGAAAATGCCGAAGAAAGAATAGTTAATCATTATGTAACTCTGTAATGAACTTACTGGAACTAATGAAGGTGGTTATCATTAATGACTGAAAGGACTAATCTTGACCCTGTTTTGACTCTTTGGGTTTTTAATGTCATTGTTCCACACTTACAGTAGTTACAACAATCATTGTATTTATTATGATGTCATTTACAGACTGTTGCCAGCCTCATTTATACTCACTGGATGTGCCAGAATGGATGTAGAGACCAGAAAAACATCACCAAATGGACTGGCTAATATAATAAATGTAAAATACTTAAGAGTAAATTTATTAAAACTTTTAAAAAATGAAACAAATGATGTTGCCCATAGCAACCTATCAGATTCTTATTGGTTGCTATGGGTAGCATCACCTCTTTTCTTTTTTTAGAAGCTTTAGTAAATTTACCCTTCTGTTTATAATAACTTTAAATATTTAGAATATGATCACAGGGGAATATTTTTCTTTGCTGAATGATATCAGAAAGTGGTAGCTTCCATTCAGCTGCATATTTGCATACAATAGAATGGTACAAGTCTAGAACTGGGCCAATGTAGGCCATATTTCAGATCTACATAAAACCTCCACCAAAATATAAAAATGTTTAGCCCAGCGAGCAGGTTAACGCCACTCCACCAAATGCACTAACCCCCACCCGGCCTCAACCGCCCCTGTGCAGGGATACGAACGGATGTGTAACCATTTTGGTTAACCTTTCTAAAGTGGGAGATATCATACTGATCCTTATCAGTGCTAACATCTTCTTCATCATCATCATCACCACCACATAATAGTGGCTCAACTCCCCTGGAATCCACTATTACAGAAGTTTCTGTACTTTGATGTAATGGGCATGAAAGGTCTTCCTCGTGGAATTTGTGGTTTATTTTGTGAACATCATTTTTTACACCCTTTGAGTAATGTGTATGTGCCCACTAATAAGCACTGCAATTCACTCACCATTAAAAAAAAAATCCCACTCTGTGCACAGACCCTTTGATAAATTCTGACCCTTCCACAACTCTGCCACCGAACCTGGATGATAGAGGCGAGTGTTAATGTCAGCATCCCTCCCTTAAAACACCTGGGCACACCTGCAATTTTTTCGGATACACCCTGAAAATAGCTGTTACCACCACCAAATGCTGACTTTATGTCAGGCAAATTGTGAAGGTATTACAATTAGATATTTTCACTATTTCAATAATATTTTAGCATGCACATGCGCAATACGGTCTGTACGAAGCCGTAGTTGTTTTGATAATTGAACGGATTCCGCAAATTCACTCAACAGGGATCAGGTCTGAATAAACCCCCAAGCTGGCACTCTCTGGGCTGACTTCATAATTACTACTTTGAATGGCTTCAGCACTTTAAAAAATGGTAAGAATTCCCCATTATACTAGACTTAAGCTGGCCATGCACTTGTGCGACTTCTCCGAGGGAACAAGTTGCTTGTGATCCCCCTTGAACTACCCGGCAGCTTCCCAGGCGGCAGGATTGCATATGATTAACCACATGTGATCCTTTTGCATATGATACATCATATGCAAAAGGATGTATCATGTGCAAACCCAGCAAGGGCTGAGGGATACAAGAAATCTAGCATGCAGCCCTTGCGATCTCAGGCTCCAATCCGATGCGCATGGGAACGTGCATTCTATCAGATTCAGAGACAAAACACATATGGTTTGCCATTTTACAAGTGATTTCTCACCTTGATCCACCAAAATCAGGTCAAAAGGGCCCATGTTGTTGTGTATGCTTGGATGTCTTGCTGCTATTATTACATTCACTGTGCCAGATTAATGTCCATATGGACCTGGAGCTGAAATATATTAAAAGCCTATTGTGTGCTGTTGCAGAGGGTGTGATAATTACTGCGGCAGAATGAATGATGTGGGGTTTGTAAAGAGTACTGTGGGTGTGTGGTCTATGCAGAGGGTTTAGCCTGTGCTGTGGGTGTGTTTATCTCCACGTAGTGCAGAGATAATGCATACCTTTCAAACTAATTTTATAATGAAGCTACTACCACAAAAAAAATTTTTTTTTGAAAGGGTGAGAACTGTATTTTCTGCCATTCCTTGAGTGTTTTAAGCCCCCCATCCACTGCACAGACATATCTGAAGCTACGAATCTCTTCAGATTTCCTTTGAACTCTCCCAGGAATCTGTTTTGACCCTGGGCTAATTCTTCACTCTATTCACTTCAGATACATCTGATCAGATCTATGATGGACTAGATGGGCGCCGGGGCCAAAGATTTGGAATTGGAATTGGATTTAGCTTTGTTAAGCGGCGGTGAAAAGCTTTGGATTTGGATTTTTTTCAAAATGGTCAAAAAACGCCCAAATCCTGTAATTTTTCTTATTTCCCCTTGCATTCTGTGGCCAGCCCATCCCCATCTCTTCTATTCAGCATGCCCCCATCCCAGACATTCCATTCCCCCCCCCCCCCCCCCCCCCCGATGTAGGCTGGCTGCTGCATTGTCTCCCACTGCACTGCAAGGGAGGGCCCCTAGGGCTCAGCCAGCATCTACCCTCCACAGGCAACACTTCCCCACTGGCGTGTCCCACTGCATCTGTTGGCCCGCCTGCATCCCTGCTGGTTTCTCGCAATCGATGGACTGACTGTGCAGGGAGGTGAGCAGTCTTTAAATACACCCCTGATCGGGACCTGTGATTCCCTGGCCAAGCCGCTGATGGTGGGTAGCTGCACGATGGGTTTTGGGACGCTGGGCTTTTGTGCCATTTAATCCCTTCAGCCATGAGAGCAACTATTGTGGCTCCCGTGGCAAGCAGTCCGAGGGGTTTTATCACTGGTCTAATTAGGGGGAGCCTAGTCACTGTGCAGGGTTCACAGGGGGGGCGGGGCATCTGCTGGTCAGCCCATACTGCAGATGGCCACTGCCCAGAATTTGGTTTAGGCTACTTTTACCATGTCAATGCTACTTCCGCTTTTAAATTCTCAAGGAGCGGTGCACGGCAATATTTTTTTCTACCAGGATGCCTGGTTTGCAGGTTTGCCTAATCCTCAGCAGTGTTAGCAGGATTTTCCAGTGGCAATTTTGCTGGCAGTTTCTTCCTATTTACCAGCGATGGTGTCCTCCCCTCAAGGGGCCCAGCCCATTTGCTCCTTTATGTACCACAAAGCATGGGTCAATTTCCAAAGTTTGTGGTGCCATATCACTTCGAGAGGCCGCAAGTTTCTGTCCACTAACTGCCATATTGGCAGGCAACATATGCCCCTACGCAGCAGTAGTGACGTCATTACTCTTACCAGTGACTGGCTAGTTATGTTGGGCAGAGTCCCTGGTGGCCAGCATATAGTATGTCTTCCCTTCTGACCCTGTCTTCTGTCCCCCATTTACCTCCAGTTTCATCTGCTCCATTGCATGAATGCTCACCCTCCTTCCCCCCAATTCTGATTGTCCCTGAGCATGAAACAGGTACTGCTGGATCAGTGTCCACAGCTCCATGAAGGAATCAGCTGGGAGGAAATTCTGCATCCACATAGGTAGACATTGCTGCCACAAGTTCGACTGCACAGTCAGCCGAGACAGCAGAAGTGATCGAACCTGCAGGATCTGTTGAGCATGAAGTTTTCACTGCATCTTCTGGTTTTTCCTTATCTGATTCCTCTGCTAGCAGCAATGGTTCAGGTTCCCCAAGGCATCCACACAAGTTAGCAAAATTAGTGGCCCGGAAGTTGCCAAAAGGTAGGCCAGCAGGGAGCCAAAACAGATGGCGGATCCGAGGGAGTTGCCTTTGTTTTAAGAAATGGTGCATTGTCCAATATGTCTGTGACCCGGGGTATGAGGAAGAGGAAGAGGATGAGGGAAAAAGAAAGAAACGGAAATTTGTAAATGTATTCACAATTATGGATGACATGAGAAAGGGTTTCGAGAAGGTCAAGGAGGTGAGAATGCTTCCATCAATGGTTAAGGGGTTTTCCCAGTCTTCTTGGCATGGTATTTAAAGACCAGGCCAGAAGAACATAATTTAATATATATTTTTGATCAAGAAGATGTTCTTAAAATGAAAAGGTTTCATTTGGAGGGATTATGATGATACAATTCTACAGAATCAGGATGGTAATCCAGCGTTGCCTTTGGGTTTTAAGGACATTGACGTTTGGCTTTAGAGGAGTAACCAACCAAATACTCTGTCTGAGACTCAAGCCAAGAGGAGTTTCATTGGCAAGAAAATTAATTTGGGATCATCTGTGAAAGGGAAGTGTTTCGCCTTTAATGATTCTAAATTCTCCAGGGGCTCAAGCTGTCATTTTTGACACTTGTCAACTCTACAGAACCAGTCACCTGCCCAAAGATTGCAAATTTGCTACTGGGGGACATGGGGTAGTCCAGGGAGAGCATAGGAGAAGTATTAAGTAAAGCACCTTCCCCTGTAGTTGGCTGGCCAATTGGCTGCATCTTTATCTCAGTAGGTTTGAGGCTAAAATAGAGTTACTGTAGATTTTTTTCAGTTCAGGCTTCCATTTACCTGTCCCAGATATGGTTCAGGTTGTTTCTTGCAGGAATTTAAGGTTGGCGAAGTAGTTATTTAGGGGCAGATGTATTAAGCCTTAACAAGAGATAAATGCAAGGGTGATAAAGAGAGATAAACGTCCAGCCAATCAGCTCCTTACTGACTTTTTTTTCAAACACAGCCTGTAATATGACAGTTAGCAGGTGATTGGCTGGATGTTTATCTCTCTTTATCATGCTTGCATTTATCTCTTGTTAAGGCTTAATAAATCTGCCCCTTAATGTGGTTTGGCAGAAGATGGAAGTCAAAGTGAAACTGGGGTGCATGTGTGGCCCTTTTGCATCTATATCTTTGCGCAATTTGTGCATATTCACTTTGGGGGTTGTGTCTAAGAAAGTCCAGGGCAAATGCCGCTTTATCCAGCATCTGTCTTACAACCACAGGGGTTCAGTTAATGGCATTCCTGTGGAAATTTGTAGGGTTCATTACTAGTTGAGGCCCTTGAATTAGTACAGGGATTTGGTCATGGGGCCATTTTGGCTAATTTAGATGTTGAGCTTTTCACCATCTTCAACTCCACCATGAGTCAATAACCAGTTGTCCTCTTCACCACAAGGTTTGCAGCTTCTGAGGTACCTGTATTTAAATTGCCTGTTTTTTAACATTAACTTTACAGCTAGGCAGGTATAAGAAACTGTCAAAAAATAAAATAAATAAAAGAATAGGCATTTGCTCAGAGATGATAACAGTGGTGCAGATTCACTGTTGCATTTCAACTTTGAAAGATATTGCGAGTTGGCCCCAGGGGCTGAGTCCCTGGGTTTGACACGTCAGCATTTTACAAATAAAAAACATTTGGAACCCTCGCTTCTTATTAGGGTGTACGGGATTATACACAAGGCAAAATGTCTAAGGTCAAAGTTCTTATAGTCTCTGATGAGGTTCTTGATCCGTGACGATGGAACACCGAAATGGAAACAAAAACAGAAAGCAGGTTTGGGTGCTCAAAGGGTAAGTTTTGCGATACAACAATTATCAAACTTCCGTACCATATAAGGGCCTCACTCAGACCAGACCAAACAGCATAGATAGGGGGGGTCACAAAATCAGAAAGATTCTTCAATTCCTCTTCCAATATCCCTCAAAAATATTGGCCGCATTTTGTCTGGCAGATTATAGATCAGGCTTAATAGATTTAGCATTGAAATCTTTGGCGCCTTCGACCCATAGGGCATATTTATTTATGTATTTACAGTTTCTTATATAGCAAGCAGATTCCGTTGCATATTCAGCTGCGTTGCAGGATTAGGAGACGTATTGAGTTAGGTTTAGTGGCGAGGGTAAGTCAGAGGAGGATTTTTTAATGGCAAATCAATAGATCCAAAGCAGCCATGGGTGTGGCTTTGGCGGGTATTTAGTTTCACTCTCGATTGCATGGCATGAATGAACCCAACAAATTATTTATTTTATCCAAAGCTCTTAGGGGCTGGGCTTAGAAAGAACCCTCACCAGCCAATTTGTGCAGGCCTATTGACTTGCTGTTGCGGAAGTTGTTAGTGGTCCTCGCTGAATTGACTGAAACAGAGTTTGAGGCATCCCTGTTTAAACTGTCCTTTTCTTTGGCATTTTTTGGTTCTTTTTGAGCGGGTGAATTGGTGGTGGACAATACAAGGTTGGTGGATATGGGTCTACTGTTTCAGTACCTTGCTTTTAAAGAGGGGTTAAACTTAAACTTACTCAGTTTCAGTTCACTGTATTGTTTAAATGCTTTTTGCCATTTAGGGTTTAAAGAGGAAGAGTATGGGATGCACTATTTCAGCATTGGGGCGGTTAATTACGCTGCAGCTATCCGACTTCGTAAGTCTTTCATTCAAGAAATGGGGCATAGGAAATCTGCAGCTTTAAAATCCCATATTAGGTTGGATATGGTTTAATGTTATACTCCTTGCGCCAAAGCAAAAATTCTGTTTGCCTGCCAATTTTGGAATGGCTAACATTCCAGAATTGGAGGTGTGAAGGAATTTTTACTTTTTCCTCTGAGGGGGCCTAATTACAATTGATTGATTCTTAAGGTCCATGGGAGTTTTTTAAAGTTTTTTCCTTCACTTGGGTTCATAGCTAACAGTTCTGTTTTGTACTAACTTTCATACGCAATATTTGGGGGTGCGGTGTCTGACAGCTATGTTCAGTTTTTCTTTTTCAGCTCTAATTTCTTCCTCTGAACACATTTGGGTAGTGGGATATTCTTATGTAATTTGTGCTGTGCATCAACCCCTTGCTAGGAGAGCATCTGAGTTGTGGTTGTAGGGCTAGATGGTTAGGTAGAGAAAAAAAACAAAATATGCAGCGCTTATGAAATAAAAAACTGATGTACTCGTTGGATTGACTTCACAATTTTATAATTAAAATTATATTTAAAAGATATCACAATTTATTAGGCCAACATGGCCACACATATAATACAAGAAACTGATAAAAAGATGCATTGGTGCAGAAAAGCAGAAATCGGATTGGCTAAGTGCACTGTCCGTTCCTATATTGCCTGGAAGTTTTGTAATGGGACCGCCTCTGTAAACAGAGTGGGTTATATTTACCGTCCACCTTGCTTGGTCTAGGGAGAGAATGGATCCTGATGGAATGAGAATTTCCCTTTTACCGTCCAAAGTCCCTTAGAGTATAGAGTCCATGTGCAAGGAGTGGGGCTTGCCACTTGGTGTTGGTAACAGATTTGAAATTGTATCCGGTCCTTTCAGGCTGGTTCGGGCAGATATGGGTAGCAAGTGATTGCTGGAGCCTGTAGTCCGATTCTGCTTCTGGGGTTGGTGTCCGTCTAACGCGTTTCGCTCAAACAAGCTTTTTCAAAGGTATTAGATGGTTAGGTGTTAGGGGTTTGAAGTGGTCAGGCTTGGTAGATTTGATCTTTCAACATGAGCGGCATTGGGGTTGTCCTGATGTGTTGATACTACATCTTGGAGGTACTGATTTTGGCCAAGTTAAGGACATTGATTATACTGAGGTTCAAGGTTGTCTTGGAGAGTGTGCATCTCCATTGGCCTGAGGTTCTTTTGGTATGGTCAGACATTATACCATGTTTTGTCTGAAGAGGTTCACAGTATTTAACTGCCATAGACGAGGCCAGGAAGAAGATACATTTTGCTGTGTTGAAATGTATATTTTCCAAGGGTGGTGTGGCGATTAAGCATCTATTGTTGTTGTTACAGAGTCCTCATTATTTCAAGAAGGATGGTGTTCACCTGCCAACATTAGGCTTGGGTTTGTTTCTTAAAGGCCTTTTTTCCTTTTTTGATTATTTTGTTGTGCAAGGTGACAGGTTGCGGTTCTTAGAACCTGGCAGTGACTATTATTAAACCTAGCGGTGGCAGGAAGGTACTACTAGCCAGCGGTTATGTGTGGCATAAGTGGTCACTTACCATTTTGAAAGACAGCAGGTGTGTCCTTCCCTTGTGGGGGGCGGGGGGGGGATGGACAATTGGGCATTCCTCTGTGGGATTGTCCTTACTGTGCCATAGAAAGGGGTGGTGAGACCTGCTCAATGCAGATTATGCCTATGTTTAGATGGGGCATTTCATTTGCTTCCAGTTTATAACATCTAGTTGACTAGAGCTGGTTTAATATAGTGCCTTCCTAGCCATCCCTTTACGGAGAGGGTCATTCCAATTAATAAATATTAATGACTTTTTAATAAAATGCAGATGTGTCCATGTCACTAGTCTTAAGCTGGGTACACATATATACAATCGTCAGGTCATTATTCCATTCTGGGTTGAACAGCCGTTTGATTGTATAGGTGAGTACATTGTCCCGAATCCTGCTGTGTGATCGATCGGTTGAAGGTTCAGTGCTGTTTAATATTCATCCGACCGGACGGGGCTATATCGGAACAAAAGTGCAGTGTGTGCGCACGTTCGATCGATATGCTGGCCGTTCTTGCGACTATACTGGCAAAATTGGAACGCCCATGTGGGCATTCCATAGCTGCATGATCTCTCCTACAGCACAACAAGTGTTCACCTCTCCCTATAGCATTTCAATAGGGAGTATATATAAAATATATATATGTATATCTGCTATGATCTGTTATCTATATATATATACAGTATATATATATATATATATATATATATATATATATATATATATATATATATATATATATATATAGATAAGTTTAGTCACCTTGCCGGCTGACTAATTAGGCGCGTACCCCGTCTATATAGAAGTTTAGTCACCTTGCCGGCTGACTAATTAGGCGCGTACCCCGTCTATATAGAAGTTTAGTCACCTTGCCGGCTGACTAATTAGATGCGTACTCCATCTATATAGAAGTTTAGTCACCCTACCGGCTGACTAATTTTTAGATGTGTACCCCGTCTTTATAGTGGTTTTGCGATCTGAAAGCAGTACATGACTCCTTGTAGTCAAGTTGTTTGTGCAACTGAACACGTGCAATTAACCAATCACACAGTTTTCTCTGCACACGTGGAACACGTTTTCTATGCATGCGACACAAAAGAATCTTCATTTTGGAGAAATACGTGAACGTAAACAGCAGAATACACACTCTTTCCTTTGGTGAGTACTCAACCACAGTTTATTGTTGTTATGACAAATGCTTTGTTGATGTATTTGTTGCGTGTATCATGAAAGTAATGTCCATTATGTTTTATTTTTGAACAGACATTTCAAACATGGCAGAGAAAAACGTGGAATTTATGAAGGAGTTCATTGAGGCCTACAGAGACCAGAATTGTCTCTGGAATAGTAAATTCAGAGATTATTCCAATAGGCAGAAGAGAGCTGTAGTGCTGGAGGAGCTGGTTAAGGTCAGCCTCCCTTACTACCCCACGGTAAACATTGAATGGGTGCGGGCAAGGATTGCCAACACGAGGACAGTGTTCAAAAAGGAGCTAAACAAGATAGAGGCATCAAAGAAATCAGGGGCCAGTACAGACCAAGTTTATGTGCCCAGGCTCTGGTACTATGATCTGCTGGCATTCACGGTGGACCAAGAGCTGCCAAGGGAGTCCATCGTCAATCTGCCTGCCGTCCAGGCTGCCCCATGCTCCACACCTCACAACCCTGAACTTGCTGAGGAAACCCTCTCTGGCACAGTAAGTACACAGATTACACACATTTGAAATATTTATTGAAAATGAAGATAAAAACTACAAATAAAGTACAGTACAAAGGTAGCATGTCATAGCAATTTAGCAGATCGTGTCATCCTGCCAATCCACTGCGCCTACACCATTAAAGTACTGCAAGTACTCCTCTCTGGTCAATTTTGCACGCATAGTAGCATGTCTTGTATTTAGATTGGTCTCCAAGCATGTTAATCCTACTGGCTCCTCAACTGTTTCACTGTCATCCACGCTTGAAACATTGGGGTGTGCAGACTGTGTTTTTCTGCGTAGATAGTTGTGCAGCACACAACAGGCCATAACTACCATGTCCGTGTCACTAGTCTTAAGCTGGGTACACATATATACAATCGTCAGGTCATTATTCCATTCTGGGTTGAACAGCCGTTTGATTGTATAGGTGAGTACATTGTCCCGAATCCTGCTGTGTGATCGATCGGTTGAAGGTTCAGTGCTGTTTAATATTCATCCGACCGGACGGGGCTATATCGGAACAAAAGTGCAGTGTGTGCGCACGTTCGATCGATATGCTGGCCGTTCTTGCGACTATACTGGCAAAATTGGAACGCCCATGTGGGCATTCCATAGCTGCATGATCTCTCCTACAGCACAACAAGTGTTCACCTCTCCCTATAGCATTTCAATAGGGAGTATATATAAAATATATATATGTATATCTGCTATGATCTGTTATCTATATATATATATATATATATATATATATATATATATATATATATATATATATATATATATATATATATATATATATATATATATAGATAAGTTTAGTCACCTTGCCGGCTGACTAATTAGCCGCGTACCCCGTCTATATAGAAGTTTAGTCACCTTGCCGGCTGACTAATTAGGCGCGTACCCCGTCTATATAGAAGTTTAGTCACCTTGCCGGCTGACTAATTAGATGCGTACTCCGTCTATATAGAAGTTTAGTCACCTTGCCGGCTGACTAATTTTTAGACGCATACCCCGTCTATATAGAAGTTTAGTCACCCTGCCGGCTGATTAATCAGACGCGTACCCCATCTATATAGAAGTTTAGTCACCCTACCGGCTGACTAATTTTTAGATGTGTACCCCGTCTTTATAGTGGTTTTGCGATCTGAAAGCAGTACATGACTCCTTGTAGTCAAGTTGTTTGTGCAACTGAACACGTGCAATTAACCAATCACACAGTTTTCTCTGCACACGTGGAACACGTTTTCTATGCGTGCGACACAAAAGAATCTTCATTTTGGAGAAATACGTGAACGTAAACAGCAGAATACACACTCCTTCCTTTGGTGAGTACTCAACCACAGTTTATTGTTGTTATGACAAATGCTTTGTTGATGTATTGTTGCGTGTATCATGAAAGTAATGTCCATTATGTTTTATTTTTGAACAGACATTTCAAACATGGCAGAGAAAAACGTGGAATTTATGAAGGAGTTCATTGAGGCCTACAGAGACCAGAATTGTCTCTGGAATAGTAAATTCAGAGATTATTCCAATAGGCAGAAGAGAGCTGTAGTGCTGGAGGAGCTGGTTAAGGTCAGCCTCCCTTACTACCCCACGGTAAACATTGAATGGGTGCGGGCAAGGATTGCCAACACGAGGACAGTGTTCAAAAAGGAGCTAAACAAGATAGAGGCATCAAAGAAATCAGGGGCCAGTACAGACCAAGTTTATGTGCCCAGGCTCTGGTACTATGATCTGCTGGCATTCACGGTGGACCAAGAGCTGCCAAGGGAGTCCATCGTCAATCTGCCTGCCGTCCAGGCTGCCCCATGCTCCACACCTCACAACCCTGAACTTGCTGAGGAAACCCTCTCTGGCACAGTAAGTACACAGATTACACACATTTGAAATATTTATTGAAAATGAAGATAAAAACTACAAATAAAGTACAGTACAAAGGTAGCATGTCATAGCAATTTAGCAGATCGTGTCATCCTGCCAATCCACTGCGCCTACACCATTAAAGTACTGCAAGTACTCCTCTCTGGTCAATTTTGCACGCATAGTAGCATGTCTTGTATTTAGATTGGTCTCCAAGCATGTTAATCCTACTGGCTCCTCAACTGTTTCACTGTCATCCACGCTTGAAACATTGGGATGTGCAGACTGTGTTTTTCTGCGTAGATAGTTGTGCAGCACACAACAGGCCATAACTACCATGTCTATTTTATCTAGCCGCAGATTTATGGCACTATGGAAAATCCTAAACTTATTGCTTAGTATGCCATATGTATTTTCAACCACTCGCCTAGCTCGTGACAGGCGGTAATTGAAAATTCTGCATTCTCTATTAAGCGACCTTTGTGGGTAGGGTTTTACAACATTGGCGTGCAAGGCAAACGCCTCGTCAGCCACAAAACCAAAGTTTAAACCATGCACATTCTGTGTCCGCTCTGGTAAATGAAGTCCTTTGTTTTTAAGTTTGTCATGGAACATGGTCTTTTCCAAAGCCCCACCATCAGACACCCTGCCTTTTTTGCCAATGTCCACAAAGATGAATTCATATTTGGCATTGGCAATAGCCATTAAAACAATGCTAAAGATCCCTTATAATTATAGAAAAAAGAGTCACTATTAGCTGGGGGCATGATGCGGATATGCTTTCCATCGATGGCACCACCACAATTGGGGAAATTCCAAAGATCCTTGAAATCTGGGGCAATAGCTTGCCACTCCTCAGTAGTCGTAGGGAACTGAAATATAGAAGTAAAGAGGTTTTTAAAAACAAATCAGTGATTTTGTTGTTACATTATGTTTTACAGCCTTCTCTATTTGTGGAAGAGGAGTGCACAGACATTAGATGTGGCATCACAGCTGCCTACACCGCTCCACTGCTCTATGCCTACACCCAGCACTCAGCAAGCCACGCAGCAGCCTGAAGTTCCATCAAGGAGAGGCCGTAAAAGGCCAAGGCAGACACCAGATACATATGAGGTCATGACTCACCAGATTCTGGAGTCTGCCAATCGACAGATGGCATTGGATGAGGATGAGCAGGGCCATGTGGGGAACACAATTGCCAAAAAACTGAGAAAACTTGATCCTGCAACAAGGGCAGAGGCTGAGCGGATCATCAGTGACACCCTGTACCGGGCCAGTGTCGGGACCCTTACCTGACAAACTCGCCTTACAGATGACCCCCCTATGTCACGGGTTGAATTCCAACCCCTCAGCCCTGCCCCAGTACCACACCACCAAATGTATCACCAAGGTCATTATCCCCACTATCCCCAGTATGATATGCGCACACATCCCACTTCTGCGCAACCACGGCAGCAACCAACTGGAGTACCTTCACCATTGCCAATAGCACCAGGTTCATCCAGTGGCCCCCTTCCAGCGTTTGGGGGAAACACCATCTCCCTCCCAAACAGTGATAGATACAGAGCATTATCCTCTTGATCCCATCCATTACCAGCAGCAAATTTTCTAAGTTTCTAGTTGTTTTTCTATATTTATTATAAAGTTTTTATATATATATATTCTAAATGTTTACAAGTTTGTTAAGTTTATAATAAAACATTTTACTTTTAAAATATTATTTGGTGTTCGTGTCTAAATTTTAGTCAGCCAGCAGGGTGACTATGGACAGATACTGCAAACTGCTATAAAGACGTGGTAAGCATCTACATTTTAGTCAGCTGTCAGGGTGACTAGGGACAGATACGGGTGGTAAGCGTCTAAATTTTAGTCAGCCGGCAGGGTGACTAGGGACAGACATACGGCAAACTGCTATAAAGATGGGGTGCATGTATATTATTTGATATATCTTTATTTACCTTCATGTATTGCTCCTGTAGAACTTGAATGATGGCATTACACGTCTCAGGTATTATTAGTCCCAGAGCTTGAGAGGACATAGCGGTGCTGTACCTCAGATCCGCAAGGGTCCTCCCAGTAGCCAGGAAGCGTAGCGTTGCCACCAGTCTCTGCTCAGCTGAAATAAAACAGGTGTCCTCTTTTTGGATTAAAGGGGTAACTAGTGTCAGAAGCTCCATGAAGGTAGGGTCATCCATACGAAGATAATTCCTGAAGTCATTGGGGTTGTTCTCCCGTATCTCCTGTACCAATGGCATATGGGAGAAGGTGTTTTGCCTCAGAAGCCAGTCTCTGGTCCAGCAGCTGCGATTCTTGCTTCTCTTATTTTTTTTTTATAGACTGCTATGTTGTGGCAAGAATGCAAGCACGAACCTTTCTTTTCCTCAAGCTCATGATGAAAGTGGTAGAAAACAAACGGAATGAATGAACGAACCTACGTGTTCTCTGCAAGCCAGCACTGATGTAAAAAAGGAAATTTTGTTTAGGTTCTGTACTCACGCCTCTTTGTTTTGGTATGCCCTTAACCCAGCCCATTATTATCATTTTGTTTATATATATTGTGTCTATAGCCCAAATCGAGAGAGTGTGTATGGTGGTACAGTCTTTTTCTTACGACTGTTTGGACGGGAGTACATCAGATGTCGCAAGTAAAATTGTACAGGTGTGTACGCACGTATCCGCTGGTGTTTGTGGATGGTCGGTCGCGTCTATGGTCGGTCGAACGGTCGCAAGAAAACAGGTATTGTATAGATGTGTACCCAGCTTTAGTTGATAAGCTAACTTAAATTGTTTGTTAAGATACAATTGCAATACATTTATAGACGTCTTAACAGTAGAACTTCACATTGTTTATTCAACTTGTTTCTTCTTTCTTCCTTGTTTCTTTGCAGGGCAAATTGAAGAGTTCTTGCACCTGCTGTATTCTGCTTCATTCTGTTTCTAAATTCTAAAAAATGACTTCAGGGATTTGCTGTGCAATTGGATGGCAGCTTTCATTCTTGCTTCCACTTGCAAAGGATTGTTTTGCTGTTTATTGTCAATTGTTGTTTGAAACTACTAGTAGTCTTCTTTGTTCCCTTCTGGAATGAATATCCACCCCCAGGGGCGGATTGGCCATTATATCTACCGGGAACTTTCCCGGGAGGCCGACACTACAGAGGCCGCCGCCGCTGCAAGTTGCGCATGCACACTTGCACACTGACCGTCACAAATTTAGTGACAGCAGGAGGCCTTGCCCAGTGTGCGGCCCTTCTTCCTAATTGGTGGGTGTCTGCCGTCCATCACCCAGGCACGTCCCCCCCCCCCCCCCTGTCATTTTGAAAATATATTTGAATTACGTCCCACACTGCTGCCGGGAGCCAAGTGTAGGGACAGGGGAAGGGAAAGGGGTTCGGAGACAGGCAGGGTAGCTCAGCCGCCACTGCAGGAAACTAGAGGGGGAGGTAGGGTCAGCGAGGACACTGACAGGGGAAGAGGGAAGGCAACAGATATAGAGCTGCCCCATGGAGATGCTGGCAGCTTAGCGCGGTAGCTGGAGAAACCACAGCTGCAACAAGTGCAGAAACGGGAGGAGGCCGTCACGTTGGAGAGCGGGTACAGCGTGGAGGACAGAGCTGCCGTGAGGCGCTGTGAAGAGACATGAAGCGCCTGACACTACAGGTCAGAACGGGGGATGAGACAGAGTTGCACTGCCCTATCGTACTGCAGGGACTGGCTGCGTGTTAATGTTACAGTAAAGTAGTATGGGGGCAGCATCATTGTTTGTTATTTAGCCTCCAGGTACCTGCTGCATATTACGGGGTGGGTGTTAGGATGGCAGTGGGAGTGAGATGTTTGGTTGCATTGCACCCCCCCCCCCCCTCACCACTGCAAGCCCCCCCCTGCCCATACCACTTTACTGTGGGGGAGTGGAGGTGCAGGGGGGCCACCTGAGTCGGATGTGGGGAGAGGGGAATACAGTGCCCCCAAGAAGAGCCAGATGTGGCCTCCTTCTGCCTTGCACTAGGCTAGGCTGCTGCTGTGACTCGATATCTGGGGTCAGTATGGCCCTATACCTTGTTAGTAAGCAGCGCCCTCCTATGTCCAGTCCCCACTACAGAACACCAAGCCCAGACCCCAGAGCTGTAATCCTCAACAATCATGTATTCCCCTGGGAATGAGGATGTATATCGGAGTATGTATGTATAAGAATGGTGGAGTATGTATGTATGTATGTATGTATGTATGTATGTATGAGAGTGCCGGAGAGTGGCAGTGTATGTATGTATGTATGAGAGTGGCGGTGTATACATGTATGTATGAGAGTGGCGGTGTATGTATGTATGTATGAGAGTGGCGGTGTATACATGTATGTATGAGAGTGCCGGAGTATGTACTGTATGTATGTATGTATGTATGTATGTATGAGAGTGGTGGTGTTGTATGTAAGACAGCGGTGTATGAATGACATTGGTGTATGTATGTATGAGAGTGGCGGTGTATGTATGGATGAGAGTGGCGGTGTATGTAAGACAGTGGTGTATGTATGTATGAGAGTGGCGATGTATGTATGTATGTATAAGAGTGGCGGAATATGTATGTATGTATGAGAGTGGCGGTGTATGTATGTATGAGAGTGGCGATGTATGTATGAGAGTGGCGGAGTGTGTATGTATGAGAGTGGCGGAGTATACATGTATGTATGAGAGTGGCGGTGTATGTATGAGAGTGGCGGTGTATACATGTATGTATTAGAGTGCCGGAGTATGTATGTATAAGAGTGGCGGAGTATGCATGTATGTATGTATGAGAGTGGTGGTGTTGTATGTAAGACAGCGGTGTATATATGACATTGGTGTATGTATGTATGAGAGTGGCGGCGTATGTATGTTTGTATGTATGAGGGTGGTGTTGTATGTATGTATGTTTAAGAGTGTTGGAGTATGTATGTATGTATGTATGAGAGTGGCGATGTATGTATGTATGTATGAGAGTGGTGGTGTATGTATGTATGTTTGTATGAGGGTGGGGGTGTATGTATGTATGTTTAAGAGTGTTGGAGTATGTATGTATGTATGTATGTATGAGAGTGGCGATGTGTGTATGTATGTATAAGAGTGGCGGTGTATGTATGAGGGTGGCTATGTATGTATGAGAGTGGCGGTGTATGTATGTATGTATGTATGTATAAGAGTGGCGGTGTATGTATGAGGGTGGCTATGTATGTATGAGAGTGGCGGTGTATGTATGTATAAGAGTGGCAGAGTATGTATGTATGAGAGTGGCGGTGTATGTATGTATGAGAGTGGCGGTGTATACAAGTATGTATGAGAGTGGCGGTGTATACATGTATGTATGAGAGTGGCGGTGTATGTATGTATGTATGTATGTATGTATGTATGAGAGTGGCGGTGTATACATGTATGTTTGAGAGTGCCGGAGTATGTATGTATGAGAGTGGTGGTGTTTTATGTAAGACAGCGGTGTATGAATGACATTGGTGTATGTATGTATGAGAGTGGCGGTGTATGTATGGATGAGAGTGGCGATGTATGTAAGACAGTGGTGTATGTATGTATGAGAGTGGCTATGTATGTATGTATGAGTGGCGGAATATGTATGTATGTATGAGAGTGGCGGTGTATGTATGTATGTATGAGAGTGGCGATGTATGTATGAGAGTGGCGGAGTATACATGTATGTATGAGAGTGGCGGTGTATGTATGTATGAGAGTGGCGGTGTATACATGTATGTATTTGAGTGCCGGAGTATGTATGTATGTATGTATGTATGAGAGTGGTGGTGTTGTATGTAAGACAGCGGTGTATATATGACATTGGTGTATGTATCTATGTATGTATGTATGTATGAGAGTGGCGGTGTATGTATGTATGTATGTATGTATGAGAGTGGCGGCGTATGTATGTTTGTATGTATGAGGGTGGTGGTGTATGTATGTATGTATGTTTAAGAGTGTTGGAGTATGTATGTATGTATGTATGTATGTATGAGAGTGGCGATGTATGTATGTATGTATGTATGTATGACAGTGGCGGTGTATGTATGTATGTTTGTATGAGGGTGGGGGTGTATGTATGTATGTTTAAGAGTGTTGGATATGTATGTATGTATGAGAGTGGCTATGTATGTATGTATGTATGTATAAGAGTGGCGGTGTATGTATGAGGGTGGCTATGTATGTATGAGAGTGGCAGTGTATGTATGTATTTATGTATGTATAAGAGTGGCAGAGTATGTATGAGAGTGGCGGTGTATGTAAGACAGTGGTGTATGTATGTATGAGAGTGGCGGTGTATGTATGTATGAGAGTGGCGGTGTATACAAGTATGTATGAGAGCGATGTATGTTTTAATACAGGATTACAGTTAACATTTAAGTTGCTTTGTGGGCTAGCATTAAAATCATTGGTAACACTAACAATGGTTCTTGTACGGCACTAGCCATAGTGCCGTAGTGTAGTCGTTAGTTGGGGGGGCCGGGGGCCCGGCACCAGCAAGCCTGGCAGGCCATTGTTGCATGTGGTATACTATGTAATGGGTGTGTGACGTGTGATAGTCATTATGGTGTGGATTTTCGGCGCGCGCCTAAGGCGCGCACTATCCATGTTATGCCTATTTTACTGACATTTGTAAAGCCCTAACATGATGTGTAAGGGGCATTACGGTGTGTTGCGCAGTGTGGCATTAGTTTTGCCTGTCAACGATGTATCTAAGTATTGTGATGTAGTAATCCTGCCTAGTGTTGTTGAATCTGCCCTTTATTGATTTGTTGCCGCCCACATGAGGCCACTTTCAGAAATTTTCCAGGGCCACTTTTAGTCCCCAATCCGCCCCTGTCCACCCCTAACAATGGCAGCAGACATAGCACTCAAGGATTCCTCTGAGGAAATCTCTATAGAGTGAATGCAAGAGGACTACTTCCAATTAGTATTAGAATCGCCCGGCGGGCAGCAGCGTGTAGCAGTCCTGTGCACACTTCCTGTATTTCTGGCCCTGCTCCCTTCTTCCTGCAGGAGCTCTCCTCTCTCCCGGCTGGCAAACTCTCTTGCAGCTCCCGGCGCTGGCTAGTACAACCCAGTGCCAGGGCGCTGGGCTATGACGTGGCAAGCTGGGATTGGCTTGCAACCGCCACTTCTGATTGGCCGCTAAAGCGGGAACCGGGATTGGCTCCCCTTTGGTGCCAAAGTCAAATCCCTGCTCCATGTTTGGCAGGGCCTGAATCCAGGAGGATACGGGCCCGATGCCATTGTCCACGTGGAGCTCACATGGGGATTCACTGCTGCCCACATACCCCCCGCCGGCCGTCACAAGTCATGGGATGGCGCCGGGACACCCCAGGTAAGGAGGCAAGCACCCACCATCAGCAGGGCCAGTGACCGCACAAGTACACTGGCCCCGGCTGCAGGGGGCAGTGCCACCCGGCGGGGGCACCGTTCCTTCCGCTCCGGTGCAGGGGAAACTGTCCCTGCACCATGGCATATTTCTACAGGTACCCAGGATGCGCAGCAGTAAGTACGAAGAGGTGCTGTTCAGGGTAGCATTTTTCTATGGTGTTTAGGGTAGTGGTCAGAGATGGGGAGCTGGTAGCAAAGTCGAACAGGGCAGTGGAATCTGGTCTGCTGTTCAAAAACGTAGTGGTAAGCGAGGACATCGTATTGTGTAGGATTCATAGGTCAAAGACAGACCAGGAAGAAAACAGGAGATGGATCCAGCTGGCCAGGCAGCGGGATGCAGCAGTTTACCGATTTGTGGCAGTGCATAAGTTTGGGAATGTCAGTCACGCCCTCACCAGGTACCAGTTTACAGCAATCTTTAATCAGAATCAGAATCACTTTATTGCCAAGTATATCAATGTACAGCATACATAATACACAGGGAATTTGTTTCCGATAACCACTGCTCCCACACAGTGTCCATACATAACAGACCAATACAAACAGGATAATTTCAAGGAGAGGGCATCAGGGTTGTATTTAGAGAATTGTGTCGAGTGCCGAGATTAGCGCAATGGGTCGGAATCGCTGACCTTTGAGTTTATTATGGAAGTAGCTTGGGGAAAAAAAAACAGTTTCTGTGACTGGCTGTCCTCGCCAGCTGAGATCTGTATCGCGTCCCAGATGGCAGCCTCCTGAACAAGTCATGGGCAGGGTGGGAGTGGTCACTGATAATTCTTTCGGCAGGTTTTGTAACCATTGACCTATACACGTCCTCAATCGCCGGGAGACCCGATCCTATGATTTTTCCCGCTGCTTTTACAATTCGCTGTAATCTATTTATTTCATAAACCGAGGCCGACCCATACCAGACTATGATTGAGGTACAGATCACAGATTGTATAATTGCAGAGTAGAAGAGCACCAGGAGTTCCTGTAGCAGTTTGAACTTCCTGAGTTGACATAGGAAGAACAGTCTCTGTTGGGATTTTCCCACAATGCCATCGATGTTGGCCCTCCACTTCAGGTCCCTGGCAATGTTGGAGCCTAAGAATCTGAAGGATTCCACTACCGCCACTGCACTACCTTCAACCGTTAGCGGGGGGGAGTGTAGGGGGATTCTTCCTGAAGTCTATGATCATCTCAACAGTTTTTGATGCATTCAGCTGTAGGTTGTTAGCACTACACCAGGTGACTAGCTTTTCCACCTCTTGCCTGTAGGCATACTCATTACCTTCTGTGATCAATCCAATTAGCGTGGTATCATCCGCGAATTTGGGAAGCTTCACCAATGTGTCTCCGGAGGTGCAGTCGTTGGTATAAAGAGAGAAGAGAAAGGGAGAGAGGACGCATCCTTGGGGGGCTCCCGTGCTGGTGGACTGTGCACCAGAGGTGAATTTCTCCATCCTAACTCTCTGCTCTCTTTCCATGAGGAAATTCAACAAGAGATGCTACACAGCATTTGGCTTGAATGTAAATACATTCGGTACGCCCTCTTTCAGGATTGGCACAGCAACATCTGCGGCCAGTCAAGCGCAACTGTGGAGATCAGACAGTTATAAAACATATACGTCAGACTTGTGGTAGTGACAGCATTGCAAGTGGAACTGTTGTAACCTGCTGACAACTTCCTCCTCTGCTCGTTTTTTACAGAGCTCAGTAGGAAGTAGGAAGAAGCAGGTTTGGATCTTTGGGCATTCAGATGTACATTGGACAGCGGAGCGGGCTGCGGTCAGGCCATATTGGCAGCAGCTGGGGCTGCAAGAGGAAGCAGAATAGGTATTTTTGTACAGCAACAGGGGCATGTCATGTGCGCAGGCCAGAGAGGCCCTACACAAGGCCAAGCAGGTGGGCCAATGTTTTACTGTTGCAACTTGGAGGAAACAATCTAGGTAAGATCAAGTAGCTACTATTATGCTGGCCTTGGAGGATATTGTCTGAATAAAATGCAGTTGGGTGATGTACACATAATATGGTAAAAAATTATCCCAAGGCTAGTCTGGAGGGGAGGCAGAGTGGGGTCAGGAATGGACAGGGCCAGGAAGAAGGTAAATGCAGCCATCAGTAATATACCGTTCTCACTGCAGCCAAATTCCCGGGTCTAGCATGTGGACCCTGGAATTTTCCTTTTAACACAGGATTTTTGGCAGTGTGAATAGGTCGCATATCTGGATCTGAGATCCGGGTATGCAGACACGGGTTGACCCGTTCACACTGCCGAAAAACCCGTGTCTAAAGGCAAATTCCTGGGTAGAACTTCTTCACCCGGGAATTTGCCTTGCTGTGAGAACGGGGGTCCAGCGCGGCAGTCCACGGCATATGTTGGTCACAGCCATTCAGCACAACAAGCTGGCCGTATAGGAGCAATGGGGTACACCTTTCCAACTTAGGCCTGGACCTTTTTTAACAATGCCTTGTGGATGCCCTAGAATGCTTAGTGTGGTAGCACAGAATGGGGCTTTGATCCCCAGTCACAGGGGCCTCATGTGGTGGAAATGGAGCAGTGCACTGTGGAACTCTCTTCCTGGAATGGTGGTGTCGGTGGACACAATAGGTACGTTTAAGGTAAGGTTGGACAAACATTTATTTGATAAAAACATCCAAGGGTACTAATAAGAATCATATTCTGAATTTGAAATGAATCATATTCTGTCTTTTACAAGGGATAAGCTACTAAAACCTAGGTTGAACTCGATGTACGCAAGTCTTTATTCAGCCTTATCTACTATGTAACTATGTAACAAAGCATGAAAGTAGGGGATTTTTAGAATGCCTCACATATGCACCAATAGGTGGCTGCACACTTGGGCCCAGGGCTACCTGGAAGTGTGGATTCCAGGAGTGCTAGTGCGCTATACCCCTGCAACCCCTGGCAATGAGCATGTAACCCCTGATGGCCACTAGCATTTAACCCCTCCTACCAAAGACCTTGTAACCCTCCCTGGCAATGAGCACGTAACCCCTCTGGCAATGGACTGGATAGAATGGGGGGAGACAGCGCTTACATTGATGACACAATAAGGTGAATTTATAAAAAGCAATTTAATTGTACAATACACATACAAATGAATAAAATGCGATAAAAGGCACACAATGGTGGGGGAAGGGAAGGGGAAAGTTGGGAGCTGCAACCACTAGATGTATTCACCTTTTGAGAGTCCACAGTTCAGTGTGTGACTAGGAGATAAAAAGGAGAGGAATGTCCTCTATGCCTGGCCAAAGCGGTGTCTCGATAGTACTTCCTCCAATTTTGTGCTGGGGGTAGCTGTCCTCCCGGTTGGAATATCAGAAGTGAAAGGTGGAGTATCCGCTGAATGACCCCGGGTGGGTGTTTAGATAGGCTGGCTTGCCTTCCGATAGATGTTAACCTCACTCCGGTCAAATGGCTGTAGGTAAAAGGCAGTGCTGGGTCTCCTGTCAGCTTGGTCAGTGGTCGGTGATAGTGGCTGGATAGCAGCAGGGGTGGATGGGCAATCTGGATGCCTGGTCCAACGCGTTTCGCCGCTATGAGCAGCTTTTTCAAGGTGGTTATTGATAGGCAGGGGTAGGGGTATATATACCTGAAGTAATGGGTCAGGCAGGTACACCTGTGTGCAAACAATTAGCTTAACATTGTTAAAAAACCATTAAAAACATACCTTATTACGAGCAGGAGACAAAGCTTGGTGAATATAGAATATACAGGTGCAAAAACGAGTGTTGCTTACATTATAAAACTGTTGTTAAGTTAGAAGTGCTCTGACCGGCGTCATGGGACTTCCGGTTGCGCACTTCCGGTATTCGCGTGGAGCGCATGTGGAACGCATAGCGCTGTTAAAACAGCGCTATGTGAATGCTGAATCAGAGATGTACATCATAGTATATGGTGTGATAAAGCGTGGGTAATAGGTAATAGCTACATACGTATATTAAGTGGCCACAATGGAGATATATAGTTTTTGAGAAGCATTATTCTAAAGCGGGTGCAGCCAGGAACAGTGTCCCTTATTTGAGGGGAAACAAAGGTCTTCCTCTTTAGGGGCCTGATTCAACTAGTGCACACATGCAATCCACTTGAAGCAAAAAACAGGCTTGGGCTTTATATAACACATATAATTCAACACTTATATATTGAGATTTGAGCAAGTGCTCACAAATAGCGATAAATAATATATTATAATAGATTATAATTAAATTGGATTATATAAATAGGGAACAGATACACATACATATGTTGTAGGATATAAAAAAGACAAATAATTATAATAGTTGATACATAGCAGGAAAATTATTATTGATATAAAATATCATATACTGTAGAAAATATTGGGGATATAATCTAATGTCCGTAGAGAGATAATGGGAGAAGAATATACTTTTACTCAAATAAATATGAAGACAGTAATAATGAGTATAAAATAATCATAAAAACTTGTAATTAATACTAATGGGGCAAAAAATGAAAAATAAAAAAGAAATCCTGTAGGTATATTTGTATGAAGATAACAATAATAAAAGGGAGAAAAAGGAAGAGTATGTAATATGATTATGCTATAACACAGAATTCAGCTCGACTGCCTCATTTAGGCCCTCAGGATGAATAGTGTGCAGTTGGAACATCCAAAAGACCTCTTGCTTACTAAGCTTCTTGAACCTGTCACCGCCTCGGTGGGTCTTAGATACAGATTCCAAACCAATTATACTCAATCCCTTAGGGTCACCTCCGTGGACTTCTGTAAAATGTCTTGATATACTGTGTGTAGAAATCTGTTTTTTAATGTTTCTGCGGTGCTCCAGGAAGCGCACTTTTAGGGCTCGTGTGGTGCGGCCTACGTATCCTAGGCCGCAAGGACATTGTAAAAAATATATTGCATATTTTGTATTACAATTAATAAAGGTATCAATTTTATATTGTTTACCTTCCCTATTCACAATCTCATAATTCGATTTTTTTGGGATATGGTCACAAGTTATGCACCTATTGGCCCCACATTTGTAAAAACCTTTTTGTTTTTGCCCCAGCCAGATGGTTGTGGGCATCTCAGTAGAGGTATCCTTGATGGGTTTTAAAAAACTGGGGGCTAACATGTTTTTCAGTGATCGATTCTTTTTAAATACAAATCGGGGATTGGTGGGTAATAAGTCTACCAACAGGGGGTCTTGCTTGAGGATGTTGTAGTTTTTATCTATGATTTTACGGATTGCCGTGGAGTGTGTATTGAAAGTGGAGATGAACATGACTTGGTTCTGATTGGAATTAACATCTCCTTCTTTCTGGCTTTTATTTTTATTTTGGTACTTTAAGAGGTTCTCTCTATCCATAGTTAATACTTCAGAGAGAGACTGATCAATTAGAGCTTTTGGGTAGCCCCTTTGTAGAAAGGACATTTTCATGTCCTCTGCTTGTTGGTTAAAGGATTTTGAGTCGGAACAGTTCCTATACAATCTAAGAAACTGTCCCTTGGGTATGCCCTTCTTCCAAGGGGGGTAATGAGCACTACTATAGTGCAGGTAGGCGTTTGCACCAACTTCCTTAGAGTAATTGGAGGTGACAATAATGTCACCTTCAGCAACGAGGGTCACATCCAGGAAGGAAATCCGCCTAGGATCGAGGTGGTGAGTGAAGGATAAATTATAGGGGTTGGTATTAAGGTGATCAACAAAAGAAAGTGCTGAAGTGGGGGTCCCATCCCAAATTATAAACAGGTCATCGATGTAACGGCCATAGAGAACCAGGTTCGCCCCGAAGGGACTATCCCAAATTAGATGTTGCTCCACCTCCCCCATATAGAGGTTAGCGTAACTCGGAGCGAACCTGGTCCCCATGGCCGTCCCCATCACCTGCAAGAAAAAAGTGTTTTGAAACAAAAAATAGTTGTGCTCTAGGATGTAACTGATAGAATCTGTGATAAAACGCTGGTGTTTCTCCCCCAGGTCCCCATCAGACACCAGTCTTCTGGCTATAACTTCCTTACCAAGTTTGTGAGGGATGTTCGAGTATAAACTCGCAACATCTAAGGTGAGAAATGAATATGAATTTTTCCATTGAATATTTTGGACTAATTGTAAAAAGTGAATGGTGTCTTTGATGTGGGACCTGAGGGTAGAGACCCTTGGCTGAAGGAAGGAATCAACATAAAAGGAGAGGTTGGAAGAAAGTGAATTGATTCCAGAAATGATAGGTCGACCCGGGGGTGAGGTGAGGGACTTGTGAATTTTGGGGAGGTGATAGTAAATGGGAGTGAGGGGGTGTTCACAGAAAAGAAAGCGGAGTTCGTCCCTGGAAATGACCCCATCGCTGAATGCATTTTTCAATAGTTCGAAGAGTATAGAACTGAATTCTTTGGTAGGGTCCTTATCAAGGGTTGTGTAGAAATTAGGATCGTAAAGCTGTCTATTGGCCTCCAGGATATAATCCTGGCGGTCCTGAATAACGATCCCTCCCCCTTTGTCGGCCTCTCTTATTATCACTGAGGTGTCTTTCATCAATTTCTTGAGGGCCTGTTGTTCATTTCTTTTAAGGTTAGATTTTTTTAACTCTATTTTGGGGTTAATGTTCTGACACATATTTTTAAAATCGCCCAGAGTGGTCTTATAAAATGATTCGACATTAGACCCCTTGGATTTTAGGGGATAAAAATCCGATTTTAGTTTAAATTTTTCTCTAGAGATGTCGTAGATTTTTGTGGGTTCTGGATTTTCGGACCCAATTTCCTCAAGCAACTCCGTGAGGGCTGCGAGGGCTGGCGCATCTCCTTGGTCGAGTATGATAGCCGCCGCTTCGTCCTTATTTTTATAAAGAATTTGGCGCGCGAAATACCTTTTCCGGCAGAGTCCTCTAATGAACCTGTTCAGTTCGACGAAAAGGTCGAATATATTGGGGGGTGCTGTTGGAGAATATTTTAACCCTTTTTCGAGGAGTGTTATTTCTGATGGTGAGAGAATTTTAGATGAGATGTTAAAAACTGACTGTTTTTTGCTAAATTTAATCTTTAGTTTCTTCTGTCTCTCCTTTTTTCCCCCCCTTCGCCCTCGGAGTCGTAACTTCTTCCCCTTTTGGGGGTTCCTGAGTTTAGTTCCCTGTGCGGGTTGGACTCCCCTTGTGCTAGGTGTCTCTGGTCTAAAAAAACCTCCTCCTGTTCTGTCCGCTGATTTCTAGTGGGTACTAGGTCTTTTGGGCGTGCTCCCAAGGGTCTTATCTCTTGTGTGGTGGGGGAGGTGGAGCAACATCTAATTTGGGATAGTCCCTTCGGGGCGAACCTGGTTCTCTATGGCCGTTACATCGATGACCTGTTTATAATTTGGGATGGGACCCCCACTTCAGCACTTTCTTTTGTTGATCACCTTAATACCAACCCCTATAATTTATCCTTCACTCACCACCTCGATCCTAGGCGGATTTCCTTCCTGGATGTGACCCTCGTTGCTGAAGGTGACATTATTGTCACCTCCAATTACTCTAAGGAAGTTGGTGCAAACGCCTACCTGCACTATAGTAGTGCTCATTACCCCCCTTGGAAGAAGGGCATACCCAAGGGACAGTTTCTTAGATTGTATAGGAACTGTTCCGACTCAAAATCCTTTAACCAACAAGCAGAGGACATGAAAATGTCCTTTCTACAAAGGGGCTACCCAAAAGCTCTAATTGATCAGTCTCTCTCTGAAGTATTAACTATGGATAGAGAGAACCTCTTAAAGTACCAAAATAAAAATAAAAGCCAGAAAGAAGGAGATGTTAATTCCAATCAGAACCAAGTCATGTTCATCTCCACTTTCAATACACACTCCACGGCAATCCGTAAAATCATAGATAAAAACTACAACATCCTCAAGCAAGACCCCCTGTTGGTAGACTTATTACCCACCAATCCCCGATTTGTATTTAAAAAGAATCGATCACTGAAAAACATGTTAGCCCCCAGTTTTTTAAAACCCATCAAGGATACCTCTACTGAGATGCCCACAACCATCTGGCTGGGGCAAAAACAAAAAGGTTTTTACAAATGTGGGGCCAATAGGTGCATAACTTGTGACCATATCCCAAAAAAATCGAATTATGAGATTGTGAATAGGGAAGGTAAACAATATAAAATTGATACCTTTATTAATTGTAATACAAAATATGCAATATATTTTTTACAATGTCCTTGCGGCCTAGGATACGTAGGCCGCACCACACGAGCCCTAAAAGTGCGCTTCCTGGAGCACCGCAGAAACATTAAAAAACAGATTTCTACACACAGTATATCAAGACATTTTACAGAAGTCCACGGAGGTGACCCTAAGGGATTGAGTATAATTGGTTTGGAATCTGTATCTAAGACCCACCGAGGCGGTGACAGGTTCAAGAAGCTTAGTAAGCAAGAGGTCTTTTGGATGTTCCAACTGCACACTATTCATCCTGAGGGCCTAAATGAGGCAGTCGAGCTGAATTCTGTGTTATAGCATAATCATATTACATACTCTTCCTTTTTCTCCCTTTTATTATTGTTATCTTCATACAAATATACCTACAGGATTTCTTTTTTATTTTTCATTTTTTGCCCCATTAGTATTAATTACAAGTTTTTATGATTATTTTATACTCATTATTACTGTCTTCATATTTATTTGAGTAAAAGTATATTCTTCTCCCATTATCTCTCTACGGACATTAGATTATATCCCCAATATTTTCTACAGTATATGATATTTTATATCAATAATAATTTTCCTGCTATGTATCAACTATTATAATTATTTGTCTTTTTTATATCCTACAACATATGTATGTGTATCTGTTCCCTATTTATATAATCCAATTTAATTATAATCTATTATAATATATTATTTATCGCTATTTGTGAGCACTTGCTCAAATCTCAATATATAAGTGTTGAATTATATGTGTTATATAAAGCCCAAGCCTGTTTTTTGCTTCAAGTGGATTGCATGTGTGCACTAGTTGAATCAGGCCCCTAAAGAGGAAGACCTTTGTTTCCCCTCAAATAAGGGACACTGTTCCTGGCTGCACCCGCTTTAGAATAATGCTTCTCAAAAACTATATATCTCCATTGTGGCCACTTAATATACGTATGTAGCTATTACCTATTACCCACGCTTTATCACACCATATACTATGATGTACATCTCTGATTCAGCATTCACATAGCGCTGTTTTAACAGCGCTATGCGTTCCACATGCGCTCCACGCGAATACCGGAAGTGCGCAACCGGAAGTCCCATGACGCCGGTCAGAGCACTTCTAACTTAACAACAGTTTTATAATGTAAGCAACACTCGTTTTTGCACCTGTATATTCTATATTCACCAAGCTTTGTCTCCTGCTCGTAATAAGGTATGTTTTTAATGGTTTTTTAACAATGTTAAGCTAATTGTTTGCACACAGGTGTACCTGCCTGACCCATTACTTCAGGTATATATACCCCTACCCCTGCCTATCAATAACCACCTTGAAAAAGCTGCTCATAGCGGCGAAACGCGTTGGACCAGGCATCCAGATTGCCCATCCACCCCTGCTGCTATCCAGCCACTATCACCGACCACTGACCAAGCTGACAGGAGACCCAGCACTGCCTTTTACCTACAGCCATTTGACCGGAGTGAGGTTAACATCTATCGGAAGGCAAGCCAGCCTATCTAAACACCCACCCGGGGTCATTCAGCGGATACTCCACCTTTCACTTCTGATATTCCAACCGGGAGGACAGCTACCCCCAGCACAAAATTGGAGGAAGTACTATCGAGACACCGCTTTGGCCAGGCATAGAGGACATTCCTCTCCTTTTTATCTCCTAGTCACACACTGAACTGTGGACTCTCAAAAGGTGAATACATCTAGTGGTTGCAGCTCCCAACTTTCCCCTTCCCTTCCCCCACCATTGTGTGCCTTTTATCGCATTTTATTCATTTGTATGTGTATTGTACAATTAAATTGCTTTTTATAAATTCACCTTATTGTGTCATCAATGTAAGCGCTGTCTCCCCCCATTCTATCCAGTACATTTTCTATAGGGACTGACAACCCCTTTTTTGACAGCTGCTGGCAGTAACAACTCATACAGGCGCTCCTTTAGTTACCTAGGTAACTGCTTTTTTCTATTGTTTCCCAGTCGAGTGTGGGGCAGACAGTATGAGTTGTTTTGCTAACTTTGATGACAGAATGAGCAGGAGACAAGCTTATTTTTCCCGATGGGAACAACCTGTCTTTGAAAAAGACAATGCTAATTATGAATTAAGAGATGATTTTGTGAATTTGGAAAAACTGCTGAAAACCGAATTGAGACACTGGCTGGATAATACGAATTTACAAAAATATTTAGATAAAAATATTATTCCAAGAGGTTTGCGATTGTTCAAACCCTCTATTTTCCAGCCGGAGTCCGAATTCCAAAATGAATGGGAACAAACTTTGGACAGATGTTCAATTGAACTCATGAAAGTAGTGATTAGGTATAGGAAGATACAGGCGGATAAGACAATAGAAGAAATAAATAAATTGAAACTTAAAATGGATGCATACAAGCAGACCAAGGAATATAAAGAGAGAGATGAGAGCACAAACGATAAGATAACAAAATTTGAACAATCTGTTGTTGAAATGAAAAGTAAAAAATTCAGGAGAGATTTAGAGGACTATAAACATGGTACAGTGAGATCGTATAGGGATAAAGATAAAAATAGAAATAAGAGAGAGGATACGGATCCCAATTATATACCTATCTCTTCCGTGAGACAATTTCCGGAGAGACAACAATATAGGAAAAAATCCTTCTCAAAACAAAATTATTCAGGGAGGAAGTACTCAGGTGATCTTTCACGTAGATACCGAGTTCAGCCCGATTCACAGACCCTTGATAAACACCGCCAAACCATCTATAATACTAATTATCCCTCAATGCAAAGGGAAAGAACAAATCCCCCCACCACACAAGAGATAAGACCCTTGGGAGCACGCCCAAAAGACCTAGTACCCACTAGAAATCAGCGGACAGAACAGGAGGAGGTTTTTTTAGACCAGAGACACCTAGCACAAGGGGAGTCCAACCCGCACAGGGAACTAAACTCAGGAACCCCCAAAAGGGGAAGAAGTTACGACTCCGAGGGCGAAGGGGGGGAAAAAAGGAGAGACAGAAGAAACTAAAGATTAAATTTAGCAAAAAACAGTCAGTTTTTAACATCTCATCTAAAATTCTCTCACCATCAGAAATAACACTCCTCGAAAAAGGGTTAAAATATTCTCCAACAGCACCCCCCAATATATTCGACCTTTTCGTCGAACTGAACAGGTTCATTAGAGGACTCTGCCGGAAAAGGTATTTCGCGCGCCAAATTCTTTATAAAAATAAGGACGAAGCGGCGGCTATTATACTCGACCAAGGAGATGCGCCAGCCCTCGCAGCCCTCACGGAGTTGCTTGAGGAAATTGGGTCCGAAAATCCAGAACCCACAAAAATCTACGACATCTCTAGAGAAAAATTTAAACTAAAATCGGATTTTTATCCCCTAAAATCCAAGGGGTCTAATGTCGAATCATTTTATAAGACCACTCTGGGCGATTTTAAAAATATGTGTCAGAACATTAACCCCAAAATAGAGTTAAAAAAATCTAACCTTAAAAGAAATGAACAACAGGCCCTCAAGAAATTGATGAAAGACACCTCAGTGATAATAAGAGAGGCCGACAAAGGGGGAGGGATCGTTATTCAGGACCGCCAGGATTATATCCTGGAGGCCAATAGACAGCTTTACGATCCTAATTTCTACACAACCCTTGATAAGGACCCTACCAAAGAATTCAGTTCTATACTCTTCGAACTATTGAAAAATGCATTCAGCGATGGGGTCATTTCCAGGGACGAACTCCGCTTTCTTTTCTGTGAACACCCCCTCACTCCCATTTACTATCACCTCCCCAAAATTCACAAGTCCCTCACCTCACCCCCGGGTCGACCTATCATTTCTGGAATCAATTCACTTTCTTCCAACCTCTCCTTTTATGTTGATTCCTTCCTTCAGCCAAGGGTCTCTACCCTCAGGTCCCACATCAAAGACACCATTCACTTTTTACAATTAGTCCAAAATATTCAATGGAAAAATTCATATTCATTTCTCACCTTAGATGTTGCGAGTTTATACTCGAACATCCCTCACAAACTTGGTAAGGAAGTTATAGCCAGAAGACTGGTGTCTGATGGGGACCTGGGGGAGAAACACCAGCGTTTTATCACAGATTCTATCAGTTACATCCTAGAGCACAACTATTTTTTGTTTCAAAACACTTTTTTCTTGCAGGTGATGGGGACGGCCATGGGGACCAGGTTCGCTCCGAGTTACGCTAACCTCTATATGGGGGAGGTGGAGCAACATCTAATTTGGGATAGTCCCTTCGGGGCGAACCTGGTTCTCTATGGCCGTTACATCGATGACCTGTTTATAATTTGGGATGGGACCCCCACTTCAGCACTTTCTTTTGTTGATCACCTTAATACCAACCCCTATAATTTATCCTTCACTCACCACCTCGATCCTAGGCGGATTTCCTTCCTGGATGTGACCCTCGTTGCTGAAGGTGACATTATTGTCACCTCCAATTACTCTAAGGAAGTTGGTGCAAACGCCTACCTGCACTATAGTAGTGCTCATTACCCCCCTTGGAAGAAGGGCATACCCAAGGGACAGTTTCTTAGATTGTATAGGAACTGTTCCGACTCAAAATCCTTTAACCAACAAGCAGAGGACATGAAAATGTCCTTTCTACAAAGGGGCTACCCAAAAGCTCTAATTGATCAGTCTCTCTCTGAAGTATTAACTATGGATAGAGAGAACCTCTTAAAGTACCAAAATAAAAATAAAAGCCAGAAAGAAGGAGATGTTAATTCCAATCAGAACCAAGTCATGTTCATCTCCACTTTCAATACACACTCCACGGCAATCCGTAAAATCATAGATAAAAACTACAACATCCTCAAGCAAGACCCCCTGTTGGTAGACTTATTACCCACCAATCCCCGATTTGTATTTAAAAAGAATCGATCACTGAAAAACATGTTAGCCCCCAGTTTTTTAAAACCCATCAAGGATACCTCTACTGAGATGCCCACAACCATCTGGCTGGGGCAAAAACAAAAAGGTTTTTACAAATGTGGGGCCAATAGGTGCATAACTTGTGACCATATCCCAAAAAAATCGAATTATGAGATTGTGAATAGGGAAGGTAAACAATATAAAATTGATACCTTTATTAATTGTAATACAAAATATGCAATATATTTTTTACAATGTCCTTGCGGCCTAGGATACGTAGGCCGCACCACACGAGCCCTAAAAGTGCGCTTCCTGGAGCACCGCAGAAACATTAAAAAACAGATTTCTACACACAGTATATCAAGACATTTTACAGAAGTCCACGGAGGTGACCCTAAGGGATTGAGTATAATTGGTTTGGAATCTGTATCTAAGACCCACCGAGGCGGTGACAGGTTCAAGAAGCTTAGTAAGCAAGAGGTCTTTTGGATGTTCCAACTGCACACTATTCATCCTGAGGGCCTAAATGAGGCAGTCGAGCTGAATTCTGTGTTATAGCATAATCATATTACATACTCTTCCTTTTTCTCCCTTTTATTATTGTTATCTTCATACAAATATACCTACAGGATTTCTTTTTTATTTTTCATTTTTTGCCCCATTAGTATTAATTACAAGTTTTTATGATTATTTTATACTCATTATTACTGTCTTCATATTTATTTGAGTAAAAGTATATTCTTCTCCCATTATCTCTCTACGGACATTAGATTATATCCCCAATATTTTCTACAGTATATGATATTTTATATCAATAATAATTTTCCTGCTATGTATCAACTATTATAATTATTTGTCTTTTTTATATCCTACAACATATGTATGTGTATCTGTTCCCTATTTATATAATCCAATTTAATTATAATCTATTATAATATATTATTTATCGCTATTTGTGAGCACTTGCTCAAATCTCAATATATAAGTGTTGAATTATATGTGTTATATAAAGCCCAAGCCTGTTTTTTGCTTCAAGTGGATTGCATGTGTGCACTAGTTGAATCAGGCCCCTAAAGAGGAAGACCTTTGTTTCCCCTCAAATAAGGGACACTGTTCCTGGCTGCACCCGCTTTAGAATAATGCTTCTCAAAAACTATATATCTCCATTGTGGCCACTTAATATACGTATGTAGCTATTACCTATTACCCACGCTTTATCACACCATATACTATGATGTACATCTCTGATTCAGCATTCACATAGCGCTGTTTTAACAGCGCTATGCGTTCCACATGCGCTCCACGCGAATACCGGAAGTGCGCAACCGGAAGTCCCATGACGCCGGTCAGAGCACTTCTAACTTAACAACAGTTTTATAATGTAAGCAACACTCGTTTTTGCACCTGTATATTCTATATTCACCAAGCTTTGTCTCCTGCTCGTAATAAGGTATGTTTTTAATGGTTTTTTAACAATGTTAAGCTAATTGTTTGCACACAGGTGTACCTGCCTGACCCATTACTTCAGGTATATATACCCCTACCCCTGCCTATCAATAACCACCTTGAAAAAGCTGCTCATAGCGGCGAAACGCGTTGGACCAGGCATCCAGATTGCCCATCCACCCCTGCTGCTATCCAGCCACTATCACCGACCACTGACCAAGCTGACAGGAGACCCAGCACTGCCTTTTACCTACAGCCATTTGACCGGAGTGAGGTTAACATCTATCGGAAGGCAAGCCAGCCTATCTAAACACCCACCCGGGGTCATTCAGCGGATACTCCACCTTTCACTTCTGATATTCCAACCGGGAGGACAGCTACCCCCAGCACAAAATTGGAGGAAGTACTATCGAGACACCGCTTTGGCCAGGCATAGAGGACATTCCTCTCCTTTTTATCTCCTAGTCACACACTGAACTGTGGACTCTCAAAAGGTGAATACATCTAGTGGTTGCAGCTCCCAACTTTCCCCTTCCCTTCCCCCACCATTGTGTGCCTTTTATCGCATTTTATTCATTTGTATGTGTATTGTACAATTAAATTGCTTTTTATAAATTCACCTTATTGTGTCATCAATGTAAGCGCTGTCTCCCCCCATTCTATCCAGTACATTTTCTATAGGGACTGACAACCCCTTTTTTGACAGCTGCTGGCAGTAACAACTCATACAGGCGCTCCTTTAGTTACCTAGGTAACTGCTTTTTTCCCTCTGGCAATGGGCATGCATCCTTCCCTAGCAATGAGCATATAATCCCCCTAGCAATGAGCCTGTAACCTCTCCTGGCTATGTGCATATGACCCCACCAGGCAAAGAGTACATAAACCCCCTGGCAATGAGCATGTTACCCCCATGGCAATGAGAATGAAACCCCTGGCAACGAGAAAGTAACCCCCTGGCAATTAGCATGTAGGTAAGCTGCACTTAATGGGGCATTATGGTTGTACGAGGCACTACAGGGGGGAATTTTATGTGTAAGCAGGACCAGTGGGGGGGGGACACACATTATATGTGTAAGCAGAACTACGGGGGCATTATATGTGTTAGTGGCATTTCAGGGGACACAATGGGCAGTATTCAATGTGAATACTGGTGACGTGCAGCGAATCCTGTTTAGGATTCGCTGCACATTCGCCACTGCTCGCTGCGTTCCGGAGCCTCGCCGGCTCTGGTATTCAACGAGTCAGGGGCTCGCTGCCCCTGACCAGCGAATTTGAGCTCCTGCGGCGGGAGCCTGAGGACAGTGGCAGGCAGGGAGATGGAAGTCTCCCTGTCTGCCCCAGAACGTTTGTGGGGGGGGAGTGGGCTCCCCGGGAGCCAGGTAGCACAGGGTGCCCCCCGGGGGTGCCAGCAGGGGACCGGGTATATTCACTACACCCGATCATGCATATGTAATGATCGGGTGAAGTGAATATATGAATATCTAATGAGCGGCTCGGCTCCGGCCCCCTGCTGGCTGGTCTGTGTAAAAAAAAAATATATATATATTTTTTTTTTAATTAAATATATATTAATGTGCTTACAGCACATGAATAAAAATAGCATGCCCCTCCTCAGAATAAAATTCCAGATTTTTTGACACTTGTAAAAAACAAAACACTTTATTTTAAAAGTTCACCTTCCACTTCACCATAAAAAGATAGCGATTGCTACTCGGTGAATCATGGCGAAAAAAACCTTGAAATGCATTCGCCATCTGGCCATTGAATAGGGTGATTCACCGTTTTAGTCAGAAATTCGCCTTACAGCACAAAATCGCCATAAAAACCTGGCGAATCAGCCTCATTGAATACCGCCCTATGAGTGAAAACAGCACTAGTGGGGGCATTACAATGTGTGGTATAAAGTGAACTGCGCATTATGGTGTGTGGCATGTGCAATGGGTATTATGTTGTGTGTTATAATATATAATGGGCATTACAGTGTGTTCCGGTTTGTGTGGCATAATGTGCTATTATTATAGGAATTATAGGAAGGGAAAATGACCGGGGGTGGGGTGCCAAAACACCCTTGGCTACTGAGTAGTCATTATGTAAGGTTAACAATGTCATGGTTTTGCATTGTATGTTTTATTTGGAAATTAATAAAAATATAAAAATAAGGAAAAACAAGAATATATATACCGTTGGATTTTAATTTTATGCACCTATGTTATTGTGTACACTTATGTGAAGTTTTATGCATTGTCACAGTATATAGGCAGGGAAAGAGCGGTGCACAAGGCATGAAAGTAGGTGATTTTCAGAATGCCTCGCATATTCACCAATAGGTGGCCAAAAACCTGGTTCCAGCATTAATGTAGCATGGGCCATATGGGTTGCGCGCAAGGTGAGGGTGCTGTGTGGATGGTAGCAGGTCCCAAAATGGTAGGTGGCAAGGTCACGTACCCGCATGTTGGGAAGGACACGCCTAAGGTGGTACCAAAAATGTAGGGCCTTGGTGGTACACCACTTCTCTTTTATTTGCACAATGTTATGTAATCTCATATAAGTTATTGGTTTCCCTCTTCATCCTTATCACGTATTAACCAGTTGCACCTTCTCCCCAGAACAAATGAGAGCTGGATCCAGGGGTTTCATGCATGTAAAATGTGTTCCTACAAAATGAGTAATCCTGTCCAACTGGAAATAAAATCAGCATTTACATTCTTTTGTGACCTCCCTTTACAGAATGAATGTTTTTGTGCAGGTGTAAGAAAACTTTTACTAAATTATCTTTTATCTTTAAAAAAATAAATAAAATATATATATATATATATATATATATATATATATATATATATATATATATATATATATATATATATATATACAGTATCTTTGTGCTATTACGGGCTGCAGTTAGACCGTGGGAGGATGCTGGCTTCTCTCTCCAGCGTCAGGGGCAGTTTCCTTTTTACATAAAGCTCTAGTTAATGTTTATGCCCCCTCCTCCCTCTAACCTTCCCAAACTGAGCCACACTGCGGTCTGGCACCTATAGTGATCCTATCTCACTTCCTAAACCATGTCACATGGTCTGCACCAGCAACTAACAAACTGCAACCAAAGTTATCATCTCCTACACTTGTGGGAATAATACACTTGTGGATTTACGTAATCACAGAATTCTTAAAAAAGCCCTTGCGAATTGATGATAGATAAATAATGTCTCATTGCCAGACACATTTTCTATGTGTGTTACCCATTTGAAATGACTATTTTCAACATAAATCAAAGTATTGCAACAATGCTTTTACTGGTAGCTAGAACAGAACATGGGACATGATTATCCCAGTTATAGTCATTCATCTGTTGGTGACCACTACAGCTTGCATGCACAAAACAAATTCTTGAACAGGTGGCCATGCTAGGATTTTTTATCAAGATCTAGAATCTATACATGAAACGGGATGTGTTTAGAATGGCGGCAGTCGTAATCCTGTTGCTGGAATCCGGACATCACTGGAAAAAACAACTCTTGAATCTTGATGCCTGGTATCTTGTTCGTAAGTATGCTGGATACTATTAGCGCTAGGTAGGGATGGCCATTGACTATCGATGTTCCCAAAACATCGATGGTTGGGACCTAGTGCTCGATGTTTTGGGCATCGATAGTGGATGGTCGAATAGTTTTATGCCATCGATGGATGGCTTCCGATGGTAAAAGTTGTGGGCGCATGCGCACTGCGTGCGCAGCGTCATTGCGTCCAGCGGCATCGCTGCGGGCTGCCCACCCCGCCAGAAGGTGCGCGAATGCGCAAAAGAAACTTAAACTTGATTGATGGCTAAAGTTTCTTCTGGCATGCGCGGAATCCGGCCGAGCAGGCTGCCCATAGCCATCGATGGTTCCTGCTCTAGAAGCGATCGATGGCAACCATCGATGGGGGATGTGCCGATGGCCATCCCTAGCGCTAGGCCATTGGGGGGAGGGGCTTAGGTTTAGGCACTGGGGTGGGGAGGGCAGGTTAGGGAGATTAGGGTTAGGCTGTGAGGAGGGAGGGTTAGTCATCAAAAAGGGAAAGATTAAGTTTAGACTGTGAAGGGGGGGGGGGGTGTTAGTGATAGGAATTGGGTAGGGTAGGTTAGGGATAAGGGGTAGGGGCAGAGAGTAAGTATACTTACTGAGCCCCTGTCGGGATTCTGAACATCGGATGCTGCTCATAGTTGCCTACCCTCCTGCATTCTGCAGGAGACTCCCTGAAATAGCAGCAATCTCTCTCCCTCCCTCCCACATTAGTCTAGCGATCTCCCTCATTTCACCTTCCCCACATTACCCTGTTACATTTTTGGGAAAAAAGGAATGAAAGATACATTTACATTGAATCATCAGGGCCATTTCCCAGCACTTTACCAAGTATAGTACAGTAGCTCTTACCAACTGCTCTGGGGCTCATCTACATTTGTATATAAGTCATTGTAAAAGATTCCTCAGATGTAGTAGTACACACCCACGCTTCTAGGTGCCACATTCACAATTTTTTGTTCACAATCTCTCCATATATGGAACTAGACACGCCCTTTGGGAGGAGCATGACACGCCCCCTCACTGAGGCGCTTTGCAGAATTCTATTACCAACTATAATCTCCCTGAAACTAGTTTTCAAAAGTAAGCAAGTATGATGCTGCTGTTGATCTTCAGAACCTCTGGCATCCTGACCGTGGGCAATCTGTATGTATTCCACAGAAAATACTGTACTGCTGCAGATTGTGGCAGCATATACATGCAGTCATTCATTTGATAATAAACATAACTTTTCAATGTACACCTGAACAAACAAAAAAAATCATAACACATTTTCTATTTTTAAAATACCATGGTCATGTCTGAATGCATCATAACATGTTGCTGTAGTCATAGCTTATAAACACATTTTTAAACTCTGACAACAACAAAACATTTCACCAATGTAATTAAAAAACTTTGGTCTATTCTAAAGTAAACACTGAATTGTATTTCAATGTCTCTTCCATTGTCATCAAATACATAGTTACAGACTGAATGGAGCCAACATAATAGCACCTTGTGCAGTACAGACCAATGTCTTATTGTATAGTCATAGGGCTATATTTCAAGTTCTAAATTTCATGTTAATGTTGGACTATAGACCTGATTCATGTTTGCAAGTAAAGCTAAAATGCAAGCACCTGTGCACACCATGTTGCACTTCAGGTGGGGCAGATGTAACATGTGCTGCCTCTGCGGGGCGCATGTACGAAGCTCAAACTGGAAGGATACAATCACATTTTAATAGTCGTTGAAGGCGACGGTGCAGCACAGTACGGACAACGCAGGCGTGTTCAGACCATTTTCAGGGTGGTTTTGGACGACTGCGTGATATCACACAAGTGACATACAGCGAGACAGAAAATGGTGGCCCTGCACCTGCCTTTGCTGCAAGGGACTAACCTAGATATGTGATCTCATCGCTTTTCCTGCGATGCCATGGTAAAGTTATGCTGTTCCCAACATACAAGAGACACCAGGGGTGACATTCTATGGGATGCGATTATCGTTTTTTTGCGGTATTAGACCACAAAATGGCGATATCGCATTTTCCCATTAAATCGTTTATTTAATGGGATGCGCTCAGGGACTGAAATCGCATATTATGTGCGTTAAGGTATGCTGAATAAAAATGCGAGATTAATTCGCATTTTTATCGCATCCAGATGTTTTCCAATACAAAAGTATACAAGTCGCTTATTTAATGCTATGCGCATTTGCACATCGCATTTTTTAGGTGGCTAATTATCGCACTAATTTCAGACCAGGGTCTGTTTGGCGAATTAGCCAGAACCCTGCACAGATCGCAATGTTCTGTGCAGGGTTCTGCAGTAAAAAATAAAAGAAAGGGTTAAAAAAAAAAAAAACGAGCGCGGGGTCCCCCGCCAGAGTATAACCAGCCCCGGGCTCACTGAGCCGGTGCTGGTGACATAAAATCAGGGTCCCCGACAAATAGGGGTCCCCTTGATTTCATGAAACCAGCACCAGACTCAAGGTCCGGCGCTGGTTCCCAAAATATGGGGGACAAAGTGACTAGGGTCCCCCGTATTTTAAGAACCAGCACCGGACACAACCAGCCAGCAGGGTAATGCCACAGCCGGGGGAAACTTATTATATAAGCTCCCGCGGCCAAAGCATTAACCCCCTGGCTGGTCAGCATGGGCAGGGGTCCTGGGGAAGTGGGGACCCCCCCAATGAAGGGGTCCCCCCCCTCCAGGACTTACCAGCCCATGCTGATAGTCCGGGGCTGTCCCCGATGCCCCTGGGCGGTGGGCATCGGGCTGATGATTTGTGTAAAAAAAAAGAATTAAAACTATTGTTTTATACTGGCGAACTATGAGTCCCAGCAAGCCTACCCCGCATGCTGGGACTTGGGGAACCACAAGTCCCAGCATGCGGGGCATTAAAGGGCCCGCTGGCACTTGTAGTTCTGCAGTGCAAAAATAGTGCACAAAATCACACTGACACACTGTGAAATAAAACTTTAATACACACAAAACACACACACACTGATACTTACCTACCTTGAGCCCGTAGGTCGGTCCCTGGATCCTGGGTCCGTCCTCCGGGGCTCCAGGGCAGAAGAGTCCGGTTCCGGGGCCTTGGTCCTGGTTCCGGGGCTGGTCCTGGGGTTCCGGGGCTCCTGGGCTGCAGAATCCGGGGTCCGGGATCCGAGGTAGTCCCCAGGGGTACCTAAGGAAGCAAATCCAACTTACCTGGTCCCCGGCGGCGACCTCGGACTCCTCACCGGTGACTGCGCTGCTCCCATCTGGTACCCGGCTTGCAGGACTTTGACCGGCGCTGAGATGTTTCCTGCTCGGCGTCTCTGCACAGAATGATTTCTTGGCCAATCAGGAGCCGAGAAAGTCGGCTCCTGATTGGCCAGAAATCATTCTAACTAGAGACGCCGAGGAGGAAACATCTCTGCTCTAGATGCGCTGAGATGTTACTTCCTCGGCGTCTGTATTCAGAATGATTTCTGGCCAATCAGGAGCCGACTTTCTCGGCTCCTGATTGGCCAAGAAATCATTCTGTGCAGAGACGCCGAGGAGGAAACATCTCAGCGCCGGTCAAAGTCCTGCAAGCCGGGTACCAGATGGGAGCAGCGTAGTCACCGGTGAGGAGTCCGAGGTCGCCGCCGGGGACCAGGTAAGTTGAATTTGCTTCCTTAGGTACCCCTGGGGACTACCTCGGATCCCGGACCCCGGATTCTGCAGCCCAGGAGCCCCGGAACCCCAGGACCAGCCCCGGAACCAGGACCAAGGCCCCGGAACCGGACTCTTCTGCCCTGGAGCCCCGGAGGACGGACCCAGGATCCAGGGACCGACCTACGGGCTCAAGGTAGGTAAGTATCAGTGTGTGTGTGTTTTGTGTGTATTAAAGTTTTATTTCACAGTGTGTCAGTGTGATTTTGTGCACTATTTTTTGCACTGCAGAACTACAAGTGCCAGCGGGCCCTTTAATGCCCCGCATGCTGGGACTTGTGGTTCCCCAAGTCCCAGCATGCGGGGTAGGCTTGCTGGGACTCATAGTTCGCCAGTATAAAACAATAGTTTTAATTCTTTTTTTTTACACAAATCATCAGCCCGATGCCCACCGCCCAGGGGCATCGGGGACAGCCCCGGACTATCAGCATGGGCTGGTAAGTCCTGGAGGGGGGGGACCCTTCATTGGGGGGGTCCCCACTTCCCCAGGACCCCTGCCCATGCTGACCAGCCAGGGGGTTAATGCTTTGGCCGCGGGAGCTTATATAATAAGTTTCCCCCGGCTGTGGCATTACCCTGCTGGCTGGTTGTGTCTGGTGCTGGTTCTTAAAATACGGGGGACCCCTAGCCACTTTGTCCCCCGTATTTTGGGAACCAGCACCGGACCTTGAGTCTGGTGCTGGTTTCATGAAATCAAGGGGACCCCTATTTGTCGGGGACCCTGATTTTATGTCACCAGCACCGGCTCAGTGAGCCCGGGGCTGGTTATACTCGGGCGGGGGACCCCGCGCTCGGTTTTTTTTTTTACACTTTGCGCTGTCCTGCAAATGTGCGATTTTCAGACATGAAAATCGCACATTTTCAGGACTAAATACAGCGCACCACTTCGCTGCAAATCGCCCCTCTTCGCACTTTTCAGCCTCCAATGCGCATCACATTAAATATGCGCATTTTGACTGAAAAATGCGAATTTAAAATAGGCGATTTGCGGCGATGTGGTGCGCAAATAAAACATGCGCATTTAGCGCATAGCATAGAATGTCACCCCAGTAGCAGTTTTGTTTTCAATCTGAATTAGGTAAGCATCTAATGGTGTAAGGGATGGAACACTCGTATACTGGGTCTACCTACAAAGTATCTGTAAATATAACTTATACGCACCTTCAATATACAGTAGGGTGTATTTAATATATTTCCTACATATATGTAAATTAACCTACGGGAGTCATAACATACAATGAGTATCATATACTATACTATATACCAGGGCTGACCAAACCTGTCCTCGAGATCTACCAACAGTTCTAGGTTACCAGACCACCTAGCAGGTACAGTCATTACTATCTTATATTTTAAACATGTGCAACCGGTTTGGCTACCCCTGCTATATACCATATATGGTATGTTTACTGCAAAACTTGTCATACAGTGAATGTTAATGAATCTCAATTACGTATATGATCGGTCACTTACATGGGCGGCCATACTCAGATAGAGAGACTGCACACACCATAGTACTTGTGCAAGTTTCATTGTTGCACACTGACAGACATGTGCTGGTTTCAGACACTGCAAGTGGGTATTCCAGTTATTAAAAAATCATTAGCATACAGGTGATATGGCAAAAGATCTGGCCAAGGCCGCAAATACATCCATCTCTGAATCAGCCACTTTCGGTTCTATCTTGTATGCAAGGGGCACTATGGTATACTATGAGCATGGGGCAGTGTGGCATATTGTGTACTAGGGACACTGATATATTGGGCCTTATTCTAGTTCACTCTTTCTGACAAAATCCTTCTTAGAAGGACAAAACCATGTGCACTGCAGGTGGGGCAGATGTAACATGTGCAGAGATAATTAGATTTGGGTGGGGTTTTACTTCAAAGTGAGAACTATATTTCAGTGTAAAAATAAAGCAGTCAGTATTTACCCTGCACAGAAACAAAATAACGCACCCAAATCTAAGTCTCTCTGCACATTTTAAATCTGCCCCCCTGCAGTGCACATGGTTTTGTCCATCTAAGAAGGATTTTGTCAGAAAGAGTGATCTAGAATAAGGCCCATTGTCCTTAGTACACAATATGCCACGTTAGTTCACTGATTTGCAAGCCTTGTAGTGCTGACCGCTGTGCGGCCTAACGCCTGCCACTCGTTGATTTTTCCAGCATCACTGCGAATGGATGATTTGCATATACATCCATTAGCAGCCTTGTGTGGATATCCTAAATCATTCTATGGCTGCCGACCATCCAATGATTTCTGAAGCGCTTGCTAATCTATATTACTCCCTGGTGCCTTAGATTAGTGGCACTCTGCTCCTAGAACACAGCCCATGGATGGCTGGTAGCCACCCCGTTTGCATGGGAACGCCCAGTATCTTCCTGGGCACACCAAGCATTTTCATGGGTGAACTCCCATTATCCACCCCCTGCACAAACCCCCACCTCTGCAAGTGAAACGGAGAACGGAGACTATGCAAGTCTCTGAGGGGCCCCACAGTGAAGACCTGCACATGTGCATAAGTGATTATGTACATGCGCAGGAAGTAAAAATCGATAGCCATCGCGAATTCGCAATGTAGTGAACCGAGCAGAATCATGCCCATTGCGTAGAAAGGGTACTATTTGGCAAATTGTGAAAAGGGACATTGTGGCATACATCCATCTCTAAATCAGCCCATTGTGTGCAAGGACACTGTTTCATGTACTAGTATCACCATGGTATACTTTGAATAGGGGGCACTGTGGCATACTGAAAAAAAGGGGGCACTGTGGCATACTGTGAAAAGTCATCATTGCGGCATACTGTGAATAGGGAACACTGTATCACACTGCGTAGTGGGAGCACTGTGATGTACTGAGGACAGTGTGCCATACTGTCTACAGCAGGCACTGTGGCATACTGTGTACTGGGTACACTGTGGAATATTTTGTACAGGGAGCTTATCATTTTTAACTTGTCTGTTTTATTTTTTTCTCTAATGTTCAGGTAAATGCACTGTTATATAAAAGTAGCAATGGTTGTTGGGAAGTCATGGGAGATTATAAGTTATATAATTAGTGTACATTTTGACACATGAAAGTAAGTTGGAACCTACTGTATTTGATATTGCACATGCATGTGGATGTCCAAACATGGACCTCAATGTTGCTGGTTCTGCACAACTGAGCTAAAGACATTAGGTGGTAAAAGCAACAAGAATATTGGAGAGAGTGGCTCAGAATTGGGTGGAAATCTGGCACATATAGAGATCCCAAAACTTGTTTGGTCACACCTCCTCTGGTAGTCAAGAGGTAGATGGGGGATTCATCAGAGTTTTTTCTTGCCCTGGGCGTCGAAATCTTTAGTTAAAGCTCTGTACAGAACTTTGTGTAGTAGTCAGCACTGCAGACAAGGCAGTCTCTGGGGGCAGCCCACATCTGATGGACCCCGAGAGTGACAGAACCAGAGGTCGGGATGCTCCTTTCACAAATCCATGCCTCCATTCCGCAAAGCCACATTTTGGCAACCATACTTGAGATTAGGTTTAAGTAATTTCTTTGCAGTTGACACAGCTATTAAGAGATGCAAATAGTTCCTTGTAAGCAAGTTGGCAGCTCAAGTGGCACATGACACTTGACATGACACTTGACATGACAATGGGGCATATGTATTAAGCCTGGCGAGAGATAGAGATAAACTGGAGATAAAGTTGAAGGAGATAACGCACCAGCCAATCAACTCCCAACTGTCATATTTCAAAACACAGCTGATTGGCTGATGCCTTATCTCCTTTCACTTTATCTCCACTTTATTTCTAGTTTATCTGTTCGCCAGGCTTAATACATCTGGCCCAGTGTATCATCCTGGAGTTTCTCCTACAACTGCTGCTACTAGGTTTTCCCAGCAATTCACTTTGTGACACCTCTACCATGACTCAACATAATACAGTAACCATCCAGTCCGTTGTCATCTGACTTTATTTGATTATTGCTCCGGAGTGCCGCACCTTCACCAATTCTATTTAGTTTTCTCGTGAGGGCACCGGACCCAGTTACTCACTGTCTTACAGTCACTGTATATATATATATAGAATTATTTACTTGTTGGTAATCACAACATCTGTCTTCTTCCTCCAGATTGCTTGTCCGTTGTCATGGTGATGGTTTATTTGTCATTTCATTGCGTCTGCCACGCGATGACGTCACTGCACGGCGACGGGGCTGGGGGATTGTCCCGCCCTCTCTGCCGCAGCTTCACTTTGCACGGGTGATTGTTAGTAGTATTTAAGGTATGTACACTCTGTCTTTTTTATATGTATGACTTGAAAAAAGTTGGTTAAATACAACTGAAACGTTGTCAAATCAGTCCGTTGTCATCTGACTTTATTTGATTATTGCTCCGGAGTGCCGCACCTTCACCAATTCTATTTCGTTTTCTCGTGAGGGCACCGGACCCAGTTACTCACTGTCTTACAGTCCCTTTGACAACTGTAAGGAATAAAAAAAAAACATATGGAGCCTATAATAGGACAGGCCTATGGGGGACCCTATATGTAAGTATGTATGTGTGGGGTGTGTATTAAAGTGTTTTAGTTCTTTATACTCACTGCTCTGTCCGCCCATCCATGGCTGCAAATATCACTAGCAAAATGGCCACACAGGGATTTTTCGGTGATTCATGCATGTGCATTGGAGATGTCCCCGGGAACACGGCACAATTGAGAAGACAGAATATCAGATCTACAGGGTTTTTAAACTACAGGGGGATGACACGGTTGTAGACTAGTAGTGCTGTGGCTATGTGCTTCTATTACAAACAAGCACTTCAGTATATTAGTGTTTGATCTTTTGTTGTTGTTTTATTTAGACTTTTTACAATCTTTAAAATTTATATTTTAAATATTTATAATTCAGTGATTATATTGTGTCTACATTCTACTAAAGTTTGCAGTGTAATTGTGAAATGATAATGAGTGGCAGAAGTGTATTAAACTTATGTATTTGGTATCGAAAGTGCTTGGCTTCATATTGTCTACTTAGACAATGGTATAACAATGGGTGTTTAGCTTTAGACAGATAGAACATAATTAAGTTTGTTCCATGATTTGTTCATGTGTTAAGCTGGGTACACATATATACAATTGTCGGGCCTTTCTTCCGTTCTGGTTCGGACAGCCGTTCAATTGTATAGGTGTGTACACTGTCCCTACCGACCGATAAACGGCAAAAAACTGTCTTGACCGTCCATACTCGGTCGGTCGACGGTTCTTTGCTGTTTAATTTTCATCCGACAGGACGGCCCCATATCGGTACAAAAGTGCAGTGTGTACGCACGTCCGACCGATATGCTGCCGTCCTTGCGACTATACTGACAAAGCTGGAACGCCCATGTGGGCGTTCTAGCTTTGACTAAAAAAAAAAAAAACGGCGTGGGGTCCCCCCCACAGCCGTAACCAGCACCAGGCTGAAGGAGCCGGGGCTGGTATTAAAAAATCAGGAAACCCGACAAATAGGGCTTCGCTGATTTTTTAAAACCAGCCCCAGGCTCCAGGTCCGGGGCTGGTTCCCAAAATACGGGGGACAAAATGACTAGGGTCCCCCGTATTTTAAGAACCAGCCCCAGGCCAAACCAGCCAGCAGGGTAATGCCACAGCCGGGGGACACTTATGATATAAGTTCCCGCGGCCAAAGCATTCATCCCTACTGACCAGTCAGCCTGGCCAGGGGTCCTGGGGGAGTGGGGACCCCCCCAATGAAGGGGTCCCCCCCCTCCAGGACATACCTGACCAGGCTGAAGCCTGGTACTGTCCCCGATGCCCCTGGGCGGTGGGCATCGGGCTGATGGAATGGTGTAAAAAAATAGAATAAAAACTATTGTCTTTTACTGTGGAACTATGAGTCCCAGCAAGCCTCCCCCGCAGGCGGGGACTTGGAGAACCACAAGTCCCAGCCTGCGGGGCATTAAAGGGCCCGCTGGCACTTGTAGTTCCACAGTAAAAGAAAGAGTTAAATAAACACACACTGACAACACAGAAAAATAAAACTTTAATACAAACATTACACACACACATACTGATACTTACCTATCTTGATCCCGTAGGTAGGTCCCAGGGTCCGGGGCTCCAGGGCTGAAGAGTCCAGGGTCCTGGATCCGTAGTACTCCAAAGGGGTACCTGGGGAAGCAAATCCTACTCACCTGTCCTGTCCACCCCGGCATCTTCACTTCAAGATGCGCTGCTCCCGGCTTCTGTACCACAGCAGCGCGTTTTGAACAGCAGATGCCGGGGTGGACGCCACAGAACAGGTGAGTAGGATTTCCTTCCCCAGGTACCCATTTGGATTACTACGGATCCAGGACCCCGGACTCTTCAGCCCTGGAGCCCCGGACCCTGACCAGCCCCGGAACCAAGCCACCGGACCCAGGGACCTACCTACGGGATCAAGATAGGTAAGTAGCAGTGTGTTTGTGTAATGTATGTATGTATTAAAGTTTTATTTTTCATATGTGTCAGTGTGTATTTATTTCACTATTTTTTTTTCTGTGGAACTACAAGTACCAGTGGGCCCTTTAATGCCCCGCATGCTGGGACTTGTGGTTCTCCAAGTCCCAGCATGCAGGGGAGGGGCTTGCTGGGACTTATAGTTCCACAGGAAAAAACAATCGTTTTTATTCTATTTTTTTACACCATTCCATCAGCCCGATGCCCACCGCCCAGGGGCATCGGGGACAGTACCAGGCTTCAGCCTGGTCAGGTATGTCCTGGAGGGGGGGGACCCCTTCATTGGGGGGGTCCCCACTCCCCCAGGGCCCCTGGCCAGGCTGACTGGTCAGTAGGGATGAATGCTTTGGCCGCGGGAACTTATATCATAAGTGTCCCCCGGCTGTGGCATTACCCTGCTGGCTGGTTTGGCCTGGGGCTGGTTCTTAAAATACGGGGGACCCCTAGTCATTTTGTCCCCCGTATTTTGGGAACCAGCCCCGGACCTGGAGCCTGGGGCTGGTTTTAAAAAATCAGCGAAGCCCTATTTGTCGGGTTTCCTGATTTTTTAATACCAGCCCCGGCTCCTTCAGCCTGGTGCTGGTTACGGCTGTGGGGGGGACCCCACGCCGTTTTTTTTTTTAATAGGTAAAAGGGTGACTGCTGCCCTAACCCAGCCCATTATTATAATTTTGGTCACATGTGAATTGTGAATAGCCCAAATCGGGAGAATGTGTACGGTGGTACAATCCTTTTCTTGCGACTGTTTGGACGGGAGTACATCAGACGTCTCAAGTAAAATTGTACAGGTGTGTACGCGCATGTCGGCTGTTGTTTGTGGACGGTCCGACGGGAGTACGGTCGGCCGAACGCTTGCAAAAAAAAAAGGATTGTATAGATGTGTACCCAGCTTTAGGAGCACTTTCCAATTGAAGAGGGCTGGGTTGGAATAACAGTAGGATAACGTAACTGATACAAATCAATTACTGTGAGTTCTTTATATAATATTGCAATAGGATTATTTCAAATGTCTTTATAACTCGAGTGACAGGTAAAAGTAGGTCAAACATAATAACACTCAGTTCTGAAAATCACAAGGGACATATTTTAGGTATGAGATTTTATATAACCTGCTAGCTTATATTTCTTACAGTTTTCCTTGTGGTGAATTCGTTTTGAGTTTAATTTCAAAGTCCTTCATGAAGCAAATAACTATTTAAAGTATTAATATTCAAAGACCACATCAATTTTAAGTCTATTATTATGTAAAACATAAGGTGAAATTGTTCTAACAAAAAATATTTAAACACATTAAATGTAATAGCAAATGTTAAAATACAGGGCCATAGATTAATTGTACTGTACATCCATGAACTGCATTTATGGTTAACATCCAGTGGTGCCTTTACATTGCAGTGAACAGGACTCGGGTCGCATTGACCCGTTACCTGTTTCCACTGCCCCTGGATCCAGGAGCATTCCAGGGTCCAACCCAGGTAAATACCCGGGTCAGTCGACCCAGGATTTTGCTTTCTACACTGCAATATAGCTCTCACTAATCTTAGGCCCTGTGCACACCAGAACAATCCTGATTGTTAGTAGATCGTTAGCAGATTGTGTGCTGGTCGCACGATCTGTTGGAGCACACGATCTGCTAACGATCTGCATCCAATCCGATCCCAATCCGATCTGAGTCTGTATCCAGTTGAATGGATCTTTTACAGATCCTACCTGCAGCAGGTAGGATCTGTAAAACGACCAAACGACAGCGCATTGAATTGGAATCGGATCAGATTTGGATCTAAACATGCCCAATCTACATACAATCTGCATCCAATCGGTTGGAATTGAATCCAGATTGATGGAATTGAGCCCTAATCGTTCTGGTGTGTACCCCCCCTAATTCTCTATGCACGTTATATCTGCCCCACCTGCAGTGCACATGGGTTTGTCCATTTGAGAAGGAATGTGCCTCTAAGAGTGAACCAGAATAAGGCCCATGAATCGATGCACCTTGACCTGGGTTATTTGTGCTAGTGGAAAAGGGGTATTTATTCTGATGTTATTAAAGAATACCCCCAAAAAGAATCTAAGATGTATCAAATAGAGATGTGCGGCGGCCACTTTTTCGGGTTTTGGTTTTGGATCTGGATCTCCCTTCGTGTTTTGGATCTGGATTGGTTTTGGCAAAACCACCCTTGCAGGTTTTGGTTTTGGATCTGGATTTATTTGGAAAAATGCTAAAAATTGCTAAAATAATAGTTTTCGGGCCTGTTTTTGCCCCTAAAGTGTTATTAAGCTCAATAACATTAGTTTCCACTCATTTCTAGACAATTTTGATCACTTCACAGCTCACAAAATAATTTTCATATACTGTAGTAGGGCCATAAGGTTATCCCGAGGTAGCTGGATGACTAAGCTAGGCGACAGCAGTGGGCATCACATACATGTGGACCTTACACTTCCAACCTGACACATGTTGGAAGCAGAGCAGCACTACAGGGGCAGACAGGGTGGCAGTTTAATAACCCCCCCCCTTGTAGCTGCGCTCCTCTGTTAGAACCTCCACACAAGTACCAAGAGCCCAATGTGGATTGATTTTGCAGTTTGGCATGTGCAGCCAAGGAGCAGTGGGTGTTTGGTGCAGCATTGACTGTGTCTGCAAGGTAGTATCTGATTGGATCAGTTTAATATCTAACAAGACCTATATCTGGCGTGAGGTCACGTGGTTTGTGAAGTTACCACCTCCTTATCAAACTTGATCAGACAGGCTAGGCGGGCGTTCCATTTCCTCCCTCACCACTTCACCACATTACATGTGTTCCTCCCGAAGCCACGCACTTGGTCTAGTACGCTGACCATCAGCAGCTGTTGGGACTACTTCTTCCCAAACATTTATCAATCCATCCATACTATCCCAAAAGGAGGATAAATACTCTGGATGTCACTGATGACATCTATTCTTCCCCAATAGAGAAGGACCGATCTTTGTTCAAAGCTATACTAGTAGCTGCGCTCCTCTGGTAGAAGATCCAATCAAGTACCAAAACCCCTGTTTGGCTTGATTGTGCACTCTTCCTCATGTTCAGCCAAGGAGCAGTGGGCGTTTCGTGCAGCACTTATTTAGTCTGCAAGGTAGTATCTGATTAGATCAGTTTAATATGTAACAAGACCCCTATCTGGCGTGAGGTCACGTGGTTTGTGAAGTTACCTCCTTATCAAACTTGATCAGACAGGCTACGCGTGCGTTCCATTTCCTCCCTCACCCCTATCTGGCGTAAGGTCACGTGGTTTCTGAATGCTGGGAGCATTACCAGTTGCCTCCTCATCCATCACCTAATGGGTGGAGGGGGGTGGGGTAATTGGTGGCAGGGGTGGGGTAATTGGTGGCCTCCACCTCTCTAGGACCCCAGTTTAGGAGATCCCTATATAGGTCTACCATTATAGACCGCTATCTATGTAGTAGGGTCAATTAGTCTGCGACATCTGTCACCCAATTCACCGCTAAGGTTAATTTGTTTGAGCTGGCTGGCTAGGTGTGTTTTCCCTTACCTCCCTCACCACTTCACCAAATCACGTGTGTTCCTCCCAAAGCCACGCATTCGGTCTAGGAATGAATAAGACCATGGATGTCCCTGAGGACATTTTTTTCATCCATAATGGATGATGTGGAGAAAGAAATCACCCATCTCCCCACCATTCATCCATCAAAGAGGTAAAAAAATTAGGACGCTACAAAGAGCCAACAAATGACGCAGAAAGAGGTGCAAGAAAAAGATTTTCTGGGGCCCTGCCACCCAGCCATCCATCCATCCGGGACATCCCATCCAAAAAGAAGTACGATAGGAAGGGATAAGAACATGGATGTCCATGAGGACATATTTTCATCCATAATGGATGATGTGGAGAAAAAAACCACCCATCTCCCCACCATTCATCCATCAAAGAGGTAAAAAAATTAGGACGCTACAAAGAGCCAACAAATGACGCAGAAAGAGGTGCAAGAAAAAGATTTGCTGGGGCCCTGCCACTCAGCCATCCATCCATCCGGGACATCCCATCCAAAAAGTACGATAGGAAGGGATAAGACCATGGATGTCCATGAGGACATATTTTCATCCATAATGGATGATGTGGAGAAAGAAACCACCCATCTCCCCACCATTCATCCATCAAAGAGGTAAAAAAATTAGGACGCTACAAAGAGCCAACAAATGACGCAGAAAGAGGTGCAAGAAAAAGATTTGCTGGGGCCCTGCCACCCAGCCATCCATCCATCCGGGACATCCCATCCAAAAAGAAGTACGATAGGAAGGGATAAGACCATGGATGTCCATGAGGACATATTTTCATCCATAATGGATGATGTGGAGAAAGAAACCACCCATCTCCCCACCATTCATCCATCAAAGAGGTAAAAAAATTAGGACGCTACAAAGAGCCAACAAATGACGCAGAAAGAGGTGCAAGAAAAAGATTTGCTGGGGCCCTGCCACCCAGCCATCCATCCATCCAGGACATCCCATCCAAAAAGTACGATAGGAAGGGATAAGACCATGGATGTCCATGAGGACATATTTTCATCCATAATGGATGATGTGGAGAAAGAAACCACCCATCTCCCCACCATTCATCCATCAAAGAGGTAAAAAAATTAGGACGCTACAAAGAGCCAACAAATGACGCAGAAAGAGGTGCAAGAAAAAAATTTGCTGGGGCCCTGCCACCCAGCCATCCATCCATCCGGGACATCCCATCCAAAAAGAAGTACGATAGGAAGGGATAAGACCATGGATGTCCATGAGGACATATTTTCATCCATAATGGATGATGTGGAGAAAGAAACCACCCATCTCCCCACCATTCATCCATCAAAGAGGTAAAAAAATTAGGACGCTACAAAGAGCCAACAAATGACGCAGAAAGAGGTGCAAGAAAAAGATTTGCTGGGGCCCTGCCACCCAGCCATCCATCCATCCATCCGGGACATCCCATCCAAAAAGTATGATAGGAAGGGATAAGACCATGGATGTCCATGAGGACATATTTTCATGCATAATGGATGATGTGGAGAAAGAAACCACCCATCTCCCCACCATTCATCCATCAAAGAGGTAAAAAAATTAGGACGCTACAAAGAGCCAACAAATGACGCAGAAAGAGGTGCAAGAAAAAGATTTGCTGGGGCCCTGCCACCCAGCCATCCATCCATCCGGGACATCCCATCCAAAAAGAAGTACGATAGGAAGGGATAAGACGATGGATGTCCATGAAGACATATTTTCATCCATAATGGATGATGTGGAGAAAGAAACCACCCATCTCCCCACCATTCATCCATCAAAGAGGTAAAAAAATTAGGACGCTACAAAGAGCCAACAAATGACGCAGAAAGAGGTGCAAGAAAAAGATTTGCTGGGGCCCTGCCACCCAGCCATCCATCCATCCGGGACATCCTATCCAAAAAAAAGTACGATAGGAAGGGATAAGACCATGGATGTCCATGAGGACATATTTTCATCCATAATAGATGATGTGGAGAAAGAAACCACCCATCTCCCCACCATTCATCCATCAAAGATTTAAAAATTTATGACGCTACAAAGAGCCAACAAATGACGCAGAAAGAGGTGCAAGAAAAAGATTTGCTGGGGCCCTGCCACCCAGCCATCCGGGACATCCGGGACATCCCATCCAAAAAGTACGATAGGAAGGGATAAGACCATGGATGTCCATGAGGACATATTTTCATCCATAATGGATGATGTGGAGAAAGAAACCACCCATCTCCCCACCATTCATCCATCAAAGAGGTAAAAAAATTAGGACGCTACAAAGAGCCAACAAATGACGCAGAAAGAGGTGCAAGAAAAAGATTTGCTGGGGCCCTGCCACCCAGCCATCCATCCATCCATCCATCCATCCGGGACATCCCATCCAAAAAGAAGTACGATAGGAAGGGATAAGACCATGGATGTCCATGAGGACATATTTTCATCCATAATGGATGATGTGGAGAAAGAAACCACCCATCTCCCCACCATTCATCCATCAAAGAGGTAAAAAAATTAGGACGCTACAAAGAGCCAACAAATGACGCAGAAAGAGGTGCAAGAAAAAGATTTGCTGGGGCCCTGCCACCCAGCCATCCAGGACATCCCATCCAAAAAGTACGATAGGAAGGGATAAGACCATGGATGTCCATGAGGACATATTTTCATCCATAATGGATGATGTGGAGAAAGAAACCACCCATCTCCCCACCATTCATCCATCAAAGAGGTAAAAAAATTAGGACGCTACAAAGAGCCAACAAATGACGCAGAAAGAGGTGCAAGAAAAAAATTTGCTGGGGCCCTGACACCCAGCCATCCATCCATCCGGGACATCCCATCCAAAAAGAAGTACGATAGGAAGGGATAAGACCATAGATGTCCATGAGGACATATTTTCATCCATAATGGATGATGTGGAGAAAGAAACCACCCATCTCCCCACCATTCATCCATCAAAGAGGTAAAAAAATTAGGACGCTACAAAGAGCCAACAAATGACGCAGAAAGAGGTGCAAGAAAAAGATTTGCTGGGGCCCTGCCACCCAGCCATCCATCCATCCATCCGGGACATCCCATCCAAAAAGTACGATAGGAAGGGATAAGACCATGGATGCCCATGAGGACATATTTTCATGCATAATGGATGATGTGGAGAAAGAAACCACCCATCTCCCCACCATTCATCCATCAAAGAGGTAAAAAAATTAGGATGCTACAAAGAGCCAACAAATGACGCAGAAAGAGGTGCAAGAAAAAGATTTGCTGGGGCCCTGCCACCCAGCCATCCATCCATCCGGGACATCCCATCCAAAAAGAAGTACGATAGGAAGGGATAAGACGATGGATGTCCATGAAGACATATTTTCATCCATAATGGATGATGTGGAGAAAGAAACCACCCATCTCCCCACCATTCATCCATCAAAGAGGTAAAAAAATTAGGACGCTACAAAGAGCCAACAAATGACGCAGAAAGAGGTGCAAGAAAAAGATTTGCTGGGGCCCTGCCACCCAGCCATCCATCCATCCGGGACATCCTATCCAAAAAGAAGTACGATAGGAAGGGATAAGACCATGGATGTCCATGAGGACATATTTTCATCCATAATAGATGATGTGGAGAAAGAAACCACCCATCTCCCCACCATTCATCCATCAAAGATTTAAAAATTTATGACGCTACAAAGAGCCAACAAATGACGCAGAAAGAGGTGCAAGAAAAAGATTTGCTGGGGCCCTGCCACCCAGCCATCCGGGACATCCCATCCAAAAAGAAGTACGATAGGAAGGGATAAGAACATGGATGTCCATGAGGACATATTTTCATCCATAATGGATGATGTGGAGAAAAAAACCACCCATCTCCCCACCATTCATCCATCAAAGAGGTAAAAAAATTAGGACGCTACAAAGAGCCAACAAATGACGCAGAAAGAGGTGCAAGAAAAAGATTTGCTGGGGCCCTGCCACTCAGCCATCCATCCATCCGGGACATCCCATCCAAAAAGTACGATAGGAAGGGATAAGACCATGGATGTCCATGAGGACATATTTTCATCCATAATGGATGATGTGGAGAAAGAAACCACCCATCTCCCCACCATTCATCCATCAAAGAGGTAAAAAAATTAGGACGCTACAAAGAGCCAACAAATGACGCAGAAAGAGGTGCAAGAAAAAGATTTGCTGGGGCCCTGCCACCCAGCCATCCATCCATCCGGGACATCCCATCCAAAAAGAAGTACGATAGGAAGGGATAAGACCATGGATGTCCATGAGGACATATTTTCATCCATAATGGATGATGTGGAGAAAGAAACCACCCATCTCCCCACCATTCATCCATCAAAGAGGTAAAAAAATTAGGACGCTACAAAGAGCCAACAAATGACGCAGAAAGAGGTGCAAGAAAAAGATTTGCTGGGGCCCTGCCACCCAGCCATCCATCCATCCAGGACATCCCATCCAAAAAGTACGATAGGAAGGGATAAGACCATGGATGTCCATGAGGACATATTTTCATCCATAATGGATGATGTGGAGAAAGAAACCACCCATCTCCCCACCATTCATCCATCAAAGAGGTAAAAAAATTAGGACGCTACAAAGAGCCAACAAATGACGCAGAAAGAGGTGCAAGAAAAAAATTTGCTGGGGCCCTGCCACCCAGCCATCCGGGACATCCCATCCAAAAAGAAGTACGATAGGAAGGGATAAGACCATGGATGTCCATGAGGACATATTTTCATCCATAATGGATGATGTGGAGAAAGAAACCACCCATCTCCCCACCATTCATCCATCAAAGAGGTAAAAAAATTAGGACGCTACAAAGAGCCAACAAATGACGCAGAAAGAGGTGCAAGAAAAAGATTTGCTGGGGCCCTGCCACCCAGCCATCCATCCATCCGGGACATCCCATCCAAAAAGTATGATAGGAAGGGATAAGACCATGGATGTCCATGAGGACATATTTTCATGCATAATGGATGATGTGGAGAAAGAAACCACCCATCTCCCCACCATTCATCCATCAAAGAGGTAAAAAAATTAGGACGCTACAAAGAGCCAACAAATGACGCAGAAAGAGGTGCAAGAAAAAGATTTGCTGGGGCCCTGCCACCCAGCCATCCATCCATCCGGGACATCCCATCCAAAAAGAAGTACGATAGGAAGGGATAAGACGATGGATGTCCATGAAGACATATTTTCATCCATAATGGATGATGTGGAGAAAGAAACCACCCATCTCCCCACCATTCATCCATCAAAGAGGTAAAAAAATTAGGACGCTACAAAGAGCCAACAAATGACGCAGAAAGAGGTGCAAGAAAAAGATTTGCTGGGGCCCTGCCACCCAGCCATCCATCCATCCGGGACATCCTATCCAAAAAAAAGTACGATAGGAAGGGATAAGACCATGGATGTCCATGAGGACATATTTTCATCCATAATAGATGATGTGGAGAAAGAAACCACCCATCTCCCCACCATTCATCCATCAAAGATTTAAAAATTTATGACGCTACAAAGAGCCAACAAATGACGCAGAAAGAGGTGCAAGAAAAAGATTTGCTGGGGCCCTGCCACCCAGCCATCCGGGACATCCGGGACATCCCATCCAAAAAGTACGATAGGAAGGGATAAGACCATGGATGTCCATGAGGACATATTTTCATCCATAATGGATGATGTGGAGAAAGAAACCACCCATCTCCCCACCATTCATCCATCAAAGAGGTAAAAAAATTAGGACGCTACAAAGAGCCAACAAATGACGCAGAAAGAGGTGCAAGAAAAAGATTTGCTGGGGCCCTGCCACCCAGCCATCCATCCATCCATCCGGGACATCCCATCCAAAAAGAAGTACGATAGGAAGGGATAAGACCATGGATGTCCATGAGGACATATTTTCATCCATAATGGATGATGTGGAGAAAGAAACCACCCATCTCCCCACCATTCATCCATCAAAGAGGTAAAAAAATTAGGACGCTACAAAGAGCCAACAAATGACGCAGAAAGAGGTGCAAGAAAAAGATTTGCTGGGGCCCTGCCACCCAGCCATCCAGGACATCCCATCCAAAAAGTACGATAGGAAGGGATAAGACCATGGATGTCCATGAGGACATATTTTCATCCATAATGGATGATGTGGAGAAAGAAACCACCCATCTCCCCACCATTCATCCATCAAAGAGGTAAAAAAATTAGGACGCTACAAAGAGCCAACAAATGACGCAGAAAGAGGTGCAAGAAAAAAATTTGCTGGGGCCCTGCCACCCAGCCATCCATCCATCCGGGACATCCCATCCAAAAAGAAGTACGATAGGAAGGGATAAGACCATGGATGTCCATGAGGACATATTTTCATCCATAATGGATGATGTGGAGAAAGAAACCACCCATCTCCCCACCATTCATCCATCAAAGAGGTAAAAAAATTAGGACGCTACAAAGAGCCAACAAATGACGCAGAAAGAGGTGCAAGAAAAAGATTTGCTGGGGCCCTGCCACCCAGCCATCCATCCATCCATCCGGGACATCCCATCCAAAAAGTACGATAGGAAGGGATAAGACCATGGATGTCCATGAGGACATATTTTCATGCATAATGGATGATGTGGAGAAAGAAACCACCCATCTCCCCACCATTCATCCATCAAAGAGGTAAAAAAATTAGGACGCTACAAAGAGCCAACAAATGACGCAGAAAGAGGTGCAAGAAAAAGATTTGCTGGGGCCCTGCCACCCAGCCATCCATCCATCCGGGACATCCCATCCAAAAAGAAGTACGATAGGAAGGGATAAGACGATGGATGTCCATGAAGACATATTTTCATCCATAATGGATGATGTGGAGAAAGAAACCACCCATCTCCCCACCATTCATCCATCAAAGAGGTAAAAAAATTAGGACGCTACAAAGAGCCAACAAATGACGCAGAAAGAGGTGCAAGAAAAAGATTTGCTGGGGCCCTGCCACCCAGCCATCCATCCATCCGGGACATCCTATCCAAAAAGAAGTACGATAGGAAGGGATAAGACCATGGATGTCCATGAGGACATATTTTCATCCATAATAGATGATGTGGAGAAAGAAACCACCCATCTCCCCACCATTCATCCATCAAAGATTTAAAAATTTATGACGCTACAAAGAGCCAACAAATGACGCAGAAAGAGGTGCAAGAAAAAGATTTGCTGGGGCCCTGCCACCCAGCCATCCGGGACATCCCATCCAAAAAGAAGTACGATAGGAAGGGATAAGACCATGGATGTCCATGAGGACATATTTTCATCCATAATAGATGATGTGGAGAGAAAAATCACCCATCTCCCCAACATTCATCCATCAAAGAGGTAAAAAAATTAGGACGCTACAACAGCCAACAAAACGACGCAGAAAGAGGTGCAAGATGACATTGTCCTTGGGCCCTCCCACCCACCCTTATGTAGTATACAGGACATGCACAGTTAAACAAACCAATCATTTCAGCGACAGGGACTTCAGCGGCAGGGACTGTCAACTGTGGCTGAAATGATTGGTTTGTTTGGGCCCCCACGAAAAATAAATGGCAATGGGCATTGCACAAACTGGCTTTACAAGATGTCATCCTCAGCATCAGATTCCTCAGCCTCATCCTCTTCTTCACACACATTAATTCGTCGTCGCTGGAATCAACCAATACAGGAGGACTGTGTGTATTAGGAGGACGTAAGTGCTGGTGAAGGAGGTCAAGTTCGTGGAATTTGAAATTCATTTTTATGAACATCATCTTCTCCACGTTTTGTGGAAGTAACCTCCTACGCCGATCGCTTACAAGGTTCCCAGCTGCGCTGAAGACTCTCTCAGAATATACACTGGAGGGTGGACAACTTAAGTAAAGCAAAGCCAGTTTGTGCAAAGGACGCCACATTGCCTTTTTTTCTTGCCAATAATGGAATGGACAATCTGACATACCTATATCGATGCTATCGGCAAAGTAGTCATCCACCATTCTTTCAATTGTGATAGCATCATAGTCAGTAGCAGTCGACATGTCCATTATGCTAGGAAGCTCCTTCAGTCCGGACCAGATGTCAAATATATTTCCGGGCTGAATAGCAGTGGGTCTCCTAGGAAAATTTAGCTTTTTCCTCGCAACCCCAGTGGTAGAAATTGAAGGAGAAGTTGTGTGCCTGCCACTTTCCGCTTCAGCTGACAAATTTTGGAGCAAGAGGTCTTTGCACCTCTGCAGATTTGTTCCCATTGGTAACAAAGACACAATGTAAGACTTAAACCTAGGATCCAGTATTGTCGCCAAAATATAATGATCTAATTGTAAGAGATCGACGACCCTTGGATCCTTGCTAAGTGAACTAATAGCGTGATCCACTAGTCCTACATATTTTGCAGATTCACTGTGCTTCAACTCCTCCTTCAATTTCACCAACTGGTTTTGCAAAAGGCCTATCAAGGGAATGACCTGGCTCAAGCTGGCAGTGTCAGAACTAACTTCGCGTGTAGCAGCCTCAAAGGGCTGCAGGATCTTGCACACCACGGAAATTATTCTCCACTGAGCTTGACTCAGGTGCATTCCCGTTCCTCTCCCTATGTCATAGGTCGAGGTGTAGGTTTGGATGGCCTTTTGCTGCTCCTCCATCCGCTGAAGCATATAGAGGGTGGAATTCCACCTCGTGACCACCTCTTGCTTCAGCTGATGGCAGGGCAAATTTAGCTTTTCTTGCAAGTCTTGCAATCTCCTGCACGCACTTGCAGAATGGCGAAAATGTCCACAAATTTTCCGAACAACGGACAACATCTCTTGAACACCCCTGTCCTTTTTCAAGAAATGGTGCACCACCAAATTTACTGTGTGAGCAAAACATGGGACATGTTGGAATTCGCCCACATGTAATGCACTCACAATATTGGTGGCATTGTCGGATACCACAAATCCCGAGGAGAGTCCAAGTGGGGTAAGCCATTGCGCAATGACTTCCCGTAGTTTTTCTAGGAGGTTTTCCGGTGTGTGCCTTTTACTGAAACCGGTGATACACAGTGTAGCCTGCCTCTGAATAGCAATGGGAGATGATGTTGCTGTTGCTGCTGCTGTTGGTGCTGCTGCTGAAGGCAATACATCCACCCAGTGAGCAGTCACAGACATGTAGGGGGACATTTACCAAAATGGATTCGTAGAAAAAAGGTGTATTCGTAGGGAGAAATACACCTTTTTTTTACGAATCTGTATTTTCGGGATTTACAATCCCAAAAATACAACAATTCGTAGTCCTAAAGATGGAACATTCGTATTTGTATTTACAAATACGAATGTCCTACACCATCGATAGGATACGACAGAAATCACCATTCAAAAGAATGGTGGTTCCTGATGTACTAAGCAGCCGTACTGATAATACGGCTGCTAAGTGGTGTGAAACACCCACGCAAATACGACAGAAAAATAGAACACCATTTTCCTGTCGTATTTGCTTTAAGCCTGCACGGATCAGTCAGATCCGTGCAGGCTTCAGTGTAAAAAAATAGAAAAATTAAATAAATAAATTAAAAAAAACGGCGTGGGGTCCCCCCCACAGCTGTAACCAGCACCAGGCTGAAGGAGCCGGGGCCGGTAATTAAAAATCAGGGAACCCGACAAATAAGGGTTCCCCGATTTTTAACAACCAGCCCCAGGCTCCAGGTCCGGGGCTGGTTCCCAAAATACGGGGGACAAAATAACTAGGGGTCCCCCGTATTTTAAGAACCAGCCCCAGGCCAAACCAGCCAGCAGGGTAATGTCACAGCCGGGGGACACTTATAATATAAGGTCCCGCGGCCAAAACATTAACCCTACCGACCAGTCAGCCTGGCCAGGGGCCCTGGGGGAGTGGGGACCCCCCCTCCAGGACTTACCTGGCCAGGCTGAAGCCTGGTGCTGTCCCCGATGCCCCTGGGCGGTGGGCATCGGGCTGATTATGGTGTAAAAAAAAAGATTAAACTATTGTTTTTTACTGTGGCACTACAAGTGCCAGCAAGCCTCCCCAGCAAGCTGGGACTTGGAGAACCACAAGTAGTCCCAGCCTGCTGGGCATTAAAGGGCCCGCTGGCACTTGTAGTTCCACAGTTAAAAAAATAGTACACAAAACACACTGACACACATTTAAAATAAAACTTTAATACATACAAAGCCCACACATACTAATACTTACCTATCTTCTTTCCGTAGGTAGCCCTGGTCCTGATGTCCTGTGTCGTCTTCAGGATCCATGTCGACGTCCTTCTTCATGTCGACGTCGCTGTCGGCGATGGCGTCCCCGTCCGGATCCGACGAAATCCATGGAGAAAGCTGTGGAAGGAAACCATACTCACCTGTCCCAGCGCGACGTAGTCCAGGTAAGTGTCTTGGCAAAAAAACAAACCGACACCCCGAAACCAGCCCGGACAGCAGGGAGCCGCACGGTGTTTGTGTACATCGTGCGGCTCCGCCTCCCGAATGCCGCTATTGGCCGCCTTGCGGCCTAGCGGCTCCTGATTGGCCGCTAGGCCGCAAGGCGGCCAATAGCGGCATTCGGGAGGCGGAGCCGCACGATGTACACAAACACCGTGCGGCTCTCTGTCCGGGCTGGTTTCGGGGTGTCGGTTTGTTTTTTTGCCAAGACACTTACCTGGACTACGTCGCGCTGGGACAGGTGAGTATGGTTTCCTTCCACAGCTTCCTCCATGGATTTCGTCAGATCCGGACGGGGACGCCATCGCCGACAGCGACGTCGACATGAAGAAGGACGTCGACATGGATCCCGAAGACGACACAGGACATCAGGACCAGGGCTACCTTCGGAAAGAAGATAGGTAAGTATTAGTATGTGTGGGCTTTGTATGTATTAAAGTTTTATTTTAAATGTGTGTCAGTGTGTTTTGTGTACTATTTTTTTAACTGTGGAACTACAAGTGCCAGCGGGCCCTTTAATGCCCAGCAGGCTGGGACTTGTGGTTCTCCAAGTCCCAGCTTGCTGGGAAGGCTTGCTGGCACTTGTAGTGCCACAGTAAAAAACAATAGTTTAATCTTTTTTTTTACACCATAATCAGCCCGATGCCCACCGCCCAGGGGCATCGGGGACAGCACCAGGCTTCAGCCTGGTCAGGTAAGTCCTGGAGGGGGGGGGACCCCTTCATTGGGGGGTTCCCCACTCCCCCAGGGCCCCTGGCCAGGCTGACTGGTCGGTAGGGTTAATGTTTTGGCCGCGGGACCTTATATTATAAGTGTCCCCCGGCTGTGACATTACCCTGCTGGCTGGTTTGGCCTGGGGCTGGTTCTTAAAATACGGGGGACCCCTAGTCATTTTGTCCCCCGTATTTTGGGAACCAGCCCCGGACCTGGAGCCTGGGGCTGGTTGTTAAAAATCGGGGAACCCCTATTTGTCGGGTTTCCTGATTTTTAATTACCGGCCCCGGCTCCTTCAGCCTGGTGCTGGTTACAGCTGTGGGGGGGACCCCATGCCGGTTTTATTTTAAATTTATTTATTTTTCAATTTTTTTTTTACACTGAAGCCTGCACGGATCTGACTGATCCGTGCAGACTGCTAGAAAAATTCGTATTAGCGGCCGTATATATGGCCAGCTAATACGAATCATTACACCATCGGAGGGTTACAAAGCAGTCGTATCTGACTGCTTTGTAATTTCCCCTCCGGAACACGACTTTGCATACGACTTAAACAGTCGTATGCAGCCGTAGGGGAAATACCAATACGAAAAACTAGGTTTTTCATATTGGTAAATTTCCCCCGTAGTCTTTTGTTTGCCCTGTTCCGCTTGTCCACATATCCGTGGTTAAGTGGACAGTGGGTACAGAGGCCTTTTTAAGGACAGTAACAACGCTTTTTTTAATGTCCGTGTACAGTCTGGGTATTGTCTTCCTGGAGAAGTGGAACCTAGATGGAATTTGGTAACGGGGACACAGGATCTCTAGCAACTGGGTAAAACCCACAGAATTAATTGCGGATACTGGACGCACGTCTATTACCAACATAGTTGTTATGGCGTCAGTAATACGCTGTGCAACGGGGTGACTGCTGGCATACTTCATCCCCCTTTCAAAGGATTGACTTACAGTCAGTTGCTTGGCTAAGTGATCAGGACTAGCATTCCTGGTCCCTTTCCTTGAAGCAGCAGCAGCAACACCAGCAGCAGCAGAAGCAACAGGTGTACCTGATAAGGATGCTTCTGAGGAATCCAGGATAGGAGAGGATTCAGTCAGGATCATGACATTGGGTGCAGGACTACTTCCCAATCCCATAATCTTTGAGGATGGGGATGATGCAGTTGTTTGAGGAGATTGCAGGACCTTGGATTTAACAGAGAAAGGGGAGCAGGACGGTGACGCTGGGCGGGCTGCTACATATTTGTTCACAGTTTCTTTTGACAAAAACTTCTGATGGATGCGCTGCAAATGACGTAACAGTGAGGAGGTCCCAAGGTGCTGCACGTCCTTACCTCTACTTACAATAGCTTTGCAAACGCTACACACGGCTTGACAGTTGTTGTCCGGATTTGGGTAGAAATAATTCCATACATACGAGGTGGATTTTTTGGTCTTTTGCCCTGGCATGACAATGGGCTTTTCCACACCCCGGACAACAACTGTCTCCGTCGGTGCCTTAAAACAAACAACATCATCCCCAACATCGTCATCATCCGCATCCCTCTGTGTGCCAGCTTCACCAACAGAATCCACATCCAATTCCTCAGAAGCATCCTCAATAACCAGGTCAAAATCTTGACTGGGGATGCTCTTGCACACACTTGCAGAGGGCATGCAAATGGTGGAATGAACCTCCTCTTCACAAACAGTATTTGAAAGGTTCGGCTCACATATGGCATCCGCGGACACACTTAGACTCTCCATTGGGATTTGTGACATTTGTGAACTCGCCTTTGTCTTAAAAACTTTCATTCTTTTTGTTGTAGTAGCAGAAGGGCTACCGTCATTCTTCTGAGACGCTGTACCATCAGTCAGAAACAAAGGCCAAGGCCGTAGCCTTTCCTTCCCACTGCGTGTGGTGAACGGCATATTGCCAATTTTATTTTTCTCCGCATGTGACTTAATTTTTTTTTATGGACCATTGTAAAATGAGATTTCTGCTTTGCTTTTACATGGCCTCTAGGCCTTTGACCATCCGCCTTGACATCATGAATCTGACTGGTGGTAGCAGCTTCAGAAGTTCTATCAGGTTGCTGATCTCCCACTATTTCCTCCTCCATCATCCTCCCCCCCAAAAAAATTTTTTAATACTTTTATTTATTTTTCTGATTTTTTACACTGGACACAGCCTGTGACACTGGACACTGCCCCTGGTCACTGGACACTGCCCCTGGACACAGCCCGTTACACTGGATATATGTCGTCACACTGGACACAGGATATATGTCGTCACACTGGACACAGGATATTTGTCACGCTGGACACAGGATATATGTCATCACACTGGACACAGGATATATGTCGTCACACTGGACACAGGATATATGTCGTCACACTGGACACAGGATATATGTCGTCACACTGGACACAGGATATATGTCGTCACACTGGACACAGGATATATGTCGTCACACTGGACAATGGATATATGTCACGCTGGACACAGGATATATGTCGTCACACTAAACACAGGATATATGTCGTCACACTGGACAATGGATATATGTCACGCTGGACACAGGATATATGTCGTCACACTGGACACAGGATATATGTCGTCACACTGGACACAGGATATATGTTGTGACTTGTGACACTGGACACAGGATATATTGTCGTCACACTGGCCACTGGATATATGTCGTCACACTGGACACAGGATTTATGTCGTCACACTGGACAATGGATATATGTCACGCTGGACACAGGATATATGTCGTCACACTGGACACAGGATATATGTCGTCACACTGGACACAGGATATATGTCGTCACACTGGACACAGGATATATGTCGTCACACTGGACAATGGATATAGGTCACGCTGGACACAGGATATATGCCGGCACACATTACATGTCACACTGGACACAGGATATATGTTGTGACTTGTGACACTGGACACAGGATATATTGTCGTCACACTGGCCACTGGATATATGTCGTCACACTGGACACAGGATATATGTCGTCACACTGGACAATGGATATATGTCACGCTGGACACAGGATATATGTCGTCACACTGGACACAGGATATATGTCGTCACACTGGACACAGGATATATGTCGTCACAGTGGACACAGGATATATGTCGTCACACTGGACAATGGATATAGGTCACGCTGGACACAGGATATATGCCGGCACACATTACATGTCACACTGGACACAGGATATATGTTGTGACTTGTGACACTGGACACAGGATATATTGTCGTCACACTGGCCACTGGATATATGTCGTCACACTGGACACACGATATATGTCGTCACACTGGACAATGGATATATGTCACGCTGGACACAGGATATATGTCGTCACACTGGACACAGGATATATGTCGTCACAGTGGACACAGGATATATGTCGTCACACTGGACAATGGATATAGGTCACGCTGGACACAGGATATATGCCGGCACACATTACATGTCACACTGGACACAGGATATATGTTGTGACTTGTGACACTGGACACAGGATATATTGTCGTCACACTGGCCACTGGATATATGTCGTCACACTGGACACAGGATATATGTCGTCACACTGGACAATGGATATAGGTCACGCTGGACACAGGATATATGCCGGCACACATTACATGTCACACTGGACACTGGATATATGTTGTGACTTGTGACACTGGACACAGGATATATTGTCGTCACACTGGCCACTGGATATATGTCGTCACACTGGACAATGGATGTATGCCGGCACACATTACATGTCACACTGGACACAGGATATATGTTGTGACTTGTGACACTGGACACAGGATATATTGTCGTCACACTGGCCACTGGATATATGTCATCACACTGGACACAGGATATATGTCGTCACACTGGACAATGGATATATGTCACGCTGGACACAGGATATATGTCGTCACACTGGACACAGGATATATGTCGTCACACTGGACACAGGATATATGTCGTCACAGTGGACACAGGATATATGTCGTCACACTGGACAATGGATATAGGTCACACTGGACACAGGATATATGCCGGCACACATTACATGTCACACTGGACACAGGATATATGTTGTGACTTGTGACACTGGACACAGGATATATTGTCGTCACACTGGCCACTGGATATATGTCGTCACACTGGACAATGGATATATGTCACGCTGGACACAGGATATATGTCGTCACACTGGACACAGGATATATGTCGTCACACTGGACACAGGATATATGTCGTCACACTGGACACTGGATATATGTCGTCACACTGGACACAGGATATATGTCGTCACACTGGACAATGGATATATGTCACGCTGGACACAGGATATATGTCGTCACACTGGACACAGGATATATGTCGTCACACTGGACACAGGATATGTCATCAGTCGTCACACAGGACAGGACACAGGATATATGTCGTGAGTGACTCTTGACACTGGACAATGGATAAGATATAGGCCGTCACACTGGACACAGCCCCTTGTATTAATGCTGCCCCTGTACACAGTGTACTACTCAGCAGCACTGCAGCCCCTGCGTGTGAGCACTGCAGCACTGGGTTCAGGGCTAAATAAAATAAATCACAACACAGGGCTTAGGGCTAAATAAATCACAACAGGGCACAACAGGGCACGGGTCACAGGACAGCCCCTGGACAGTGGACACTGCAGCCCCTGCGTGTGAGCACTGCAGCACCTAGTTAGTTAAATCACACTACAGGGCTCAGGCCTATAAACAGTCACTGACTCTCAAGTCTACAACACAGGGCAGTGAGGGCAGGTCACGGAGCACAGCACAGCACGGAGCACATGGCACGGAGCTCAGCACAGGGCAGTGAGGGCAGGTCACGGAGCACAGCACAGCACGGAGCACATGGCACGGAGCACAGCACAGGGCAGTGAGGGCACAGGTCAGGTCACGGAGCACATGGCACAGAGCACAGCACGGAGCACACGGAGCTTCCCAACCACCCTCTTCCCTCTCCAAGATTGGAATGAAGATGGCGGGGCGCGCGTACGTCTTTTATAAGATCCAGCTCCCGCGAGAATCCGACAGCGCGACGATGACGTTCGGCCTCGTTATTGGTCCAGAATTCAGGCGGGAACTCCTGAGCCGGCTCGGATCTGGCCCGGATCCCCGATATTCGGATCTGTCGGATCTCAGGGATCCGGACCCGCTCATCTCTAGTATCAAATGGAAGCATTGGTCAGTGAAATAGTTTATGGTTAATGTCTAGGCAGCTTCAACCCAAGTATTGAACTGAAATAAAGTACTGAAATAATTGAACTGAAATAAAGTACACACTGCTATAAACTTTCTGAGCATATTGTTTGCCACCAGGTTTTTCTCTTAATAATATTTGGACTGTTAAGTCTCATTACATTCTTGGTTCAGTAAGTATTACATCTTCTTCATAGTTTTAAGCTGGTCATACATTGGTTTGATTTAGCCACATTTCACCTGATTCAGATGAATCAGGCTGAGAAATTTGTAAAAAAATGGGCAAAGCGGATGCGTTTGACTTCTGGTCTGATGTGCAGGTCTGTGCACTTTGGATTACAAGGCCAGCCTCCCGGCAGCAGGGGATTGGAGTTGCATGTGATATATCACAAAAGGGCTGCATTTGTGATATATCGCATACGATCCAGCCGCCAGGCAACTCAAGGGCTATCATCTGTGACTTCTCCGAGGGGAGAAGTTGGAGTAATGTATAGGGGGAATTTACAGTTGTGTTACTGTTATAGCTGCCTTCTGGTCTTTGCATTCAAGCACATTTATTGCCCACAATGTATGCTTACCATATGTGTTAGTTTCCATCTCATCCAGGTTTCCAGCTGGACTATTTCTTGGTATGCATCCATAGGTCATTTCAGAACGTAAACCTGATCAATTATCATGTCAGTCTTACAATGTGATAAAATACTAACACACACTCCGGCGAAACTCTGCACGGCCAGGAAGCCGTGCCGCACACAGCAGTTAATAATGGACACCAACGTGTCTATTCACACGGGTTCATGCAGCCGGATCCCACCACTGGAAGGGACGGCTGATGGGCTGTGGCCATCCCTACCATTCCACCGTGCGGGATTTCGCCACCCGGCCGGAGCCAGAGATTGTGAAATAGTCTTAAGACTTCATTTGTTTATCTGCATTGTTCAAACAAGCTGTGTCTCATTATCTATAGTGAAAATATGTATGTATGGGGTAAATATACTACAGCTTCTAAAAGTGAAAATTAGGGATGTTAACAATAGCAACTAATCAGATTGCAGTGATTTTTCTATTGTATCCTAAAAAATGATAGCTAGAACTTGGGTGGTTGCTATGGGCAACATCCCAACTATTCACTTTTAGACTCTTCAGTAAATGTACCCCTATGTATATTTGTTATTCATAGGTTCCTACATTGCTTGATGATCTGGACCACACACACACCCATCATTATCCATCTTAAAATACTGGCAGGGTTTTCACTTTAAAGAAAATCCACCCCTTTCAGCGCCAGGGTCATATTTCTTATATCTAAAATTCATTAGTCTGTTTCTTTGTCTGTACAGTTATATACAATCGAAAGCTCTGCATCAATTGATATGAAACTAATGCGAGGTGGTCCAGTTTGATCCTGGCCAGGTTTTAGGAGGGTTGTGTTCAGTCCTCTCATGGTAGAATGTACTTGAAAGCTTTGACTCAGGGATGGATTTGCCAGACATTTCAGGGTAGTAATATTGGGGCAGATGTACTAACCCCCCCCCCCCCCCTTGCGCTTCTGAAATAACGTCCCGCTTCTCCTGCATAACGAGAAGCGGGCACTAGTTATGGGGAGATGTATTAACATCCCCCATGCTGATAAGGAGAGCCGTTATCCCCAGCGTTAACGGCTCCCTCGCCGCCCCGCACATGCGCACTCGCCGTCGCCCCCCCTGCCCGGCTTACTGGGCATGCGCGAGATCTTGCTAAAACTGCGAGATCTCCAGCGCAGCCCAAGCCAGATGCAGGGCTAGCGTTGTCCCCATAGTGGGGGATAGGACAACGCTAGCCCTGAGCTGGCGAAGCGGCCGTGGCGAATTAACGCCTTGAAGGCTGTTAAAACATCGCCCCGGCCGTTAATCCCTGGGGGGGATTGCAGGGACAGCCCCGCCGAGCGTAACTCGGCAGGCTGTCACTAGCGCACGTTAGGTGCGCTAGTAATACATAAGCAAAATCGTAATCCCCCCCAGTTAACCAGCGTTAAGTGCATTTTTGCACTTAACGCTGGTTGATACATATGCCCAATTGGATCCCAGAAGACATACTAGTCGGTTGGAGTGCCAGTTAACTCTCCAGTTGGTGTATGCTGGGCAGAAACAGGCCACGGGGCCTGTTTCGAGTCTTCCACTGGATGGATTTGGATGAAAATTGTAATAAGTAAAATAAATTAAATGAAAGTGCGACGGGGGGGGGGGGGGGGGGGAACGTTGTGTTCTCAAATGCTTTGGACATGCAACATTGATAACAGAAGGAAAAACTTTAAACTCATCTAACAATTGAAAAAAAGGGATTATAAAACAGAACAGAAAGAAAATTTGGGGATCAAGGCTATTGTTGACTTTGCAAGAAAATAAACAACGCAAACAATACCTTAGGTATAGAAAAGAGTAAGTCCGCGCTCAGATTATTATGAGCGAAGGGGCTGCAGGGCTGGAGTGTGTCCTCACTCCTAACGTTGTAGGTAATTAGGGGTTAGCACTGCGCTCACCTTCTAGGGTGTACAAGTGTGTAATGCACCTTACTAAAAGAATGTCGCACTGGTCAGGTGTCAATACAAACTGATAATTTATTGAAAAAGAAGTGCAAAAGGTATGTACAAGTGGATTTGATCACAGTAAAAAAGTAATATAAGGGAATGCAATGTACCAATATTTGCACAAGGGTTATGGGAAATGTCACAAGGTGCATGCAGCTCTCACACTTGCAAGTGTGAGAGCTGCATGCACCTTGGCCCTTATTCTGGTTGGTGCATATATTTCCGCTTTATTTCGGAGAGGTCCGCACGCCACGCTGTGCGGACATCGTACGAAAAAACGCCCACCGGTCCTCCGCATTCGGACGGACTCACTCTTTAAGAACAGGGCGTGTTTACGGACGACATCCAAACCTTTGCGTGTGCGGTGGACACACACATATTCTGCACGGTCTTACAGCGTATGCACGGTCTTACCGCGTCAGAACGAACGGGAACCTGCCCGTATGCACCGATGCGGTGTATTTACGCAAAAATCACCACTATTATCTGAATACCGAAATCTGTAACATGACCCACTTATGCAATTAGGCAACCTCATTAAAAAGGGATTGTTTTTATTGGTCATCTATTATTTATCAAATTGATAATTAAACACTTTACTACCACTTTAGATTAACCCTTACATCATGCTAAGTTCAAAACATTCCTTCTTGCCCCTTTACGCCCATGTGTTATGTATGCATATTACATCATCAATTATTCTTCACATGCAAACACACATACACATCAACACACTATGTACATCTTTAAATTACCCTTCACTTTCAACCATTTGTTTGCAATAAACCCATCTATATACTGTATATACCTTTTGCACCTTACATAAATAAACAGCACTATTTATACCTATATACTTATATTTATACTTATACTGTAAAATAATACAATAACACACAGACCACTTCTAACTTTCAGGGAACAATTTATTAACATACAAAGAACTAGGAGGGCTATTAGGAGGTGCTGCCTTAGCCTTAGGAGGGCCCCTCTCACACCCTCGCCTTCTTCCCTCTGGTCATCTGTGGGCATGTTAAAGGGGGTTCAACATTAATTATGCTATTCAGGTAGACCTTGTAAGTCAATCCTAAGTACTGTACCTACAGCATGATAAATCATACATACAAACAATTACATAGGCAATACTGTTTGTAATGGCAAAAAAAATATGATGGTGCCACACACACACAGTGGCTTACAATACAGAATATGTGACTGATAAAATTGCCAATGTATGTATCAAAATCACAACAACACTTGAGCTTCACTCACACTTCTCCTGCCTTAACACTCACCAATCTACTAGAAAGCTACATCCACTAGAACATGCCACATTTTGCCATACATATATACCTGCATGTCACTGCTTAATAGCTAAACTACATGATAGAATAGATAGATAGATAGATAGATAGAATATATATATAGATATATCGATAGATAGAATAGATAGAATATATATATAGATAGATATATAGATAGAATAGATAGATAGAATAGATAGATAGAATATATAGATAGAAAGATAGATAGATACCACATTAAAAGGCTAGGCTAGTCCCTCTACCCCTTACTTCATGAATCATTGTCACATTGCCAGATAGGTGAAAGTGCAGCACTAATCCGCTTCCATACACCAAACAATTTCTAAGGTCAATCCATCCTACATAAATAGCTTTCAAAAATACATGGCATCAACACGGGACCACTGGCTAGAGGGGGGCCCAGGGGAACTGCCCACTTGTGACTCCATTATAAATCAGACCTGGCCATACTCCATTTATGTTTTATTGGTGCTTCTATACAAAGACCCTCCATAAATAAACACTCATCACCTGCATGAGCCTCCAGATTCCACGTTTGCAGCATGGCCCTATAACCCCAAAGTGTGTCTGTTGTTATCCAATTGTTTGGACTAGTCTTTACTATATTAAAGCAAAATGTAATCAGCTGTGCGACATAACAAGCTGTACCTAAGTCAGTAATGATGCATTACGTCTACTTACCCCTGCCTGGCAGCTCCACTATCTCAACATCCTCCACGTTGGGAGGTGGTGGAAAGTCGGCCACGGGTAGGGGCACCTCCTCCTGCTCTTGGTTTTGTGGGGGGGAAGGAAGGTAGAAAGGTGAGGTTGGTGAGTGGCTAGGGGGAGGGGTGTGTGTAGGGGGAGTGGAGGTGAGGTATTCCACCTCATGGCGGCCCTCATCCTCCTCCATCTTCACCTGTCCCGCCTCCTCCTCCTCCACCTGGCCCTCCACTTCGACCTCCACCTCCTGGGCCACCTCACGGGCCTGTCTGGCTCTCTCCCGCACTGTGGGTTAAACAAACAAAATGGTTGAGTGTCATTTGACATTCTAATTACTATAACAAGTACATATCATATCCACATTAATGCATGTGTTATATATCACACATATAGTATATGCCATTTCTATTTCATCAACACCCAATTGACCTCATGTAATATAAATATTTAATAATGTGAAAATGCAAACATTCACTGTCAATTATGTATATTTTGCGTCAATACTTACAGCGTTGAAGTCGCTGCCTCAAAGCCTGCAGAAGCTCCGGCTGGCGCCTCCGCAGGTCGGACCATCGCCTCTCCAACTGGGCGATGGTCCTCCACACATTTGTGCGGGCGAATATTCGGCGCCGGGCTGCAACGTAGGCCCGGCGCTTGTCCCGATTGGACACATAGGGCCCTGCCTGCCCCAGCCTCCGCTCCATAACGGAGACCAGGGACAGCAGCTCCGCAGTGCTAAAGGCTGCTGCGCGCTGGTATGTCGCCATTTTAGCACTGGCACATGAAAAATATTCATGTCCTGTGATTGGTTGTTAACTTTACTATTTGGTATTAACTTTATTATCCATATTGACATGAACATTGTGTATGCGCCCAACAATCGTCGAAAAGATCGCACCGCCAAGCAACGCGTGCTATAGCTTGGCATCGCATAGCTGTAGTTCGCATTACTTACTGTATGCATTTATGTGTATGTGTACATTTATGAGAAAAAACACATACACATACTAGCAGTTCTCCTGACTACACCATTATATTGGACACCTAATACACCTAAGCTGGCTGGCTGCCTGCCTGGCTAGCTAGCTCCTACTTCAAATATATTTAAAAATAAACACCCAACAAAATATATATATATATATATATATATGTGATAATAAATATTACATCTACAAATAAAATAATCACCACCACATCCCACACATACATGGTGAAAAAAGTATGAAAATCAATCTACTCACCAGACATGGATGATAAGCTCAGCTACAATATTGGAAACATAAAATACATTTTCAAAACTATGTACAAGGTATAAGTGTGACCTGCAATATTGGTCTTAAACCAATACACCTCAAACATAATACGTAGTGCTATTGATATTGGCATTAAGAGGCCATGCTGGCTAATTTTTAATTTTGAGGACACAAAATTAACATTATTTTCCACCTTGATGGGTGTAATTGATCAGGAATTGGGTTGGTCTGTGCAACATTCAAAAATGTACCTGAAGAATCTTTGGGCAACAGAGTCCCGCAGCTGGTATCCACGACGGCTTTCTGGGGAGCGGGATGGGCGCAGGGGAGGATCTTGCGGATCAGATGGAACCTCCCACTCATCAAAGGGTATCTCACGCCGCACAGCTATGTTGTGAAAGAATGTACACAAGCCCACAATCCTTGACACCATTTCAGGTGCATACTGTAAGTCACCACCAGTGCGGTGGAGCACTCTAAATCGACCCTTTAACAGGCCAATTGAGCGCTCCACCGCTTGCCTGGTGGCAACATGCGCCCTATTGAATGCCTCCTGTGGGCCTGGTGCTGGTGAGCTGTACGGCGTAAGTACATGGGTAACCGGAGTCACCCAGAACCCACGCATCACGGCCTTCAAGCTCTTGGAGTCTCTGCCAAATCCCGGTTTGTCGGATAACATGAGAGTCATGGGCACTTCCGGGAAACTTCGAGTTGAAGGCGAGAATTTCCATGGATGGGCCACATACCACCATCACGTTGAGTGAGTGGAACAATTTTCGGTTCCTATAGATCTTCTCACTTCGTGATGGAGGCACAAATGGTACATGGGTGCCATCCACAGCCCTTATCACATTAGGGAAGCCAGCAATTTGATGGAATGCCTGCTGGCTTCTGTGAAGGGTCTCTTGGGCAAAAGACATGGCCATGAAGTGCCCCTTGCGCCTAAACATGGCTGACATCACACGCCTCAGGATTCTGCTGAAAGCAGGCTGGGATATTCCAGCAAGTACTGCCACTACTTGTTGGAATGATCCTGAGGTGCAGAAATGCAAGACCGCCAGCAGCTGAGTGTGAGGCGGAATTGCCGTCGTGAGCCCATGAAGAGGTTCTAGATCACTCTCAATTAAAGAGAGTATATCTAGAATGACATGTGGGGGTAACCGGTACCTAGTAAGTACCTCATCATCGGGCATCCCAAAGAGTGTCACCCGTGTGTGAAAGATTCTTGCACGTCCTGGCCTCCTTGGGCGACGAGTGGGTTGAGCCGCAAGTGCCCTTAGGCTATTAGCCATGAAGTCCATCATTGCTTCAGCAACCTACAATGAAATGATCAAAAAAAATGGAACACCTATGCAAAGAATGCTCATCCCAAAAACTTAGTCTCATTAGATGAATCCATACGTACAATAGACGGCCGCCCAGTGAAGTCCCGAATATCCATAATGATCTACAATGATGTAACAATAATATTACCTCACCACACAACTTTGTAAACACAAATATCTCTATTACATTTCACACCTAAACACTAATTAAGTATTATAGGTAAGAACAATTGATCATGAAATCATGTAGTCTGACACATGTATGACAAATTGAAAGAATATGTTGGTTGAAAATGCATGGCACAGCAAAGTGTGCGCCTTCTGATGGTGTGAAAGGGAATGTTGTAACATGAATAACCTCCATTGTGAACTGTAACAGTATTTCACATTGAAGTATGACACATTTCAACTATTGCTGGGACATGTAGTTCAACAATATATGGTGGCACACAGGTTTAACACCTGTGTGTTAAATGGTGGCCAGGTAACATGATTCATGAATGCTAACAAGCCTTTGCTGACCAAAAAATCAGTAATATGTGAACCAATGGTGCATCCATTATTACCCTTACATTGTTAATGTATATCATCTCTACAATGACCATGGGAGAGCTTACCTTAGACCCGGGCACAATACAGATCTGGAGACAAATGAATCTAGCAGCAAACCACTATTTATAGGCCTATCACATGTGTTGTGCATGACATCAGTGATGACTATTGCATGACTTGTGGGCTGGATTTCCTAATGGATTGGGTTACTTACATTTTTAGGACATTCACAACAATAGCACAGTAGTAATGAACATTCACAGATAGCATTTATGATTTCATAACGTTGGAGGTGGCCATTATAGTAAATCTTACAACATTTCACCTAAATTAGACTTTGAAGGTACGCCAGGTTTTGTTAAATCGAATTGCCGCTACTATGGGCGTGGCCTATGCGCCGCACAAACAGCACGGCGTACGCTGCTGTACGGAACGCTGCCGTACGGAACGCTGCCGCAAAAAAAACAACAAAAAAAAACAGTGTGGGGCTGAAGTACGTCACTGACACAAATAAAGGTGAGCTAGAACCACAAAATGGTGTTGCAAACATGGCTGGCTCTCATTCTGAGGGAGAGCAAGAGATCCATAGGCTCATGGAACGCCTGGACTCCAGCACCTCCTATGTGCCCCTCCACCAACAGGCATTTGGAGGAGAGCAGGCAGCTGGCCCATCTTCTGCCTCAGCAGATTCATTGGGAACACAGCAGGTGTCTTCCCAAGATAGTAGCATGGCCAGCACTTCAGGTACAGCGACAGGTGGCCGTGGTCAAAAGAGCCCAACAGAGGATCCAGACACCAGGAACATGGCATTCGAACCGCAGGAGCTTGCCATTCTGGTACCCCGTGCAAGGGATTGGATAGTGTCCACAGGAGAAGCTGACACACACCAGGAAATGGAAGATTTTGGAGGACATAACCGCGGAGATTAATGTGGTAGCGCCACAAGTTCGTGAGAGGGAGCATGTGAAGAAGAGGCAAGTTAAAGTGTGCTACATTTGTGCAGAAGTAGACCAGTAATGTTTGTATTATATGTTAGATGGAGTTGGGGAATGGTCGGTCACGTTGCTAGGAGCAACAGACATGATTGGCATGTCTCTTCTTCTATATTTTTGGGAGGTTGAGTGGGAATGTTTGTTCTAAGTGTTGTGTTGATAGTTTCACATAATATAAGTTATGTAGAATGAAGCACAGGTTGACATCGGTAGCAGATTCCAATGCATGCTACATCAAACGTCAGGGGTGACATGTATTAATATGAGAACTTTGCATGCAGGTGGCAAGACTTCAAAACCAACCTGAAGAAGAAGCTGACCAAACGGCGGGAACACAGCCAAACCTCTGGGGCTGGCCCCATGCCAGGAAAATTGAAGCTCAGCCCCCTGGAAGAGATGGCAGTTGGCTGCATAGCCATAGAGGAGATCCGGGGGGTGAGCAACATGGATAGCGAGGCCCCAGCGGAAGTCTTTGCTGCTTTTGTTGAAGGTAATTATTTGGCATGGCATAAGTAGTTGGTACTAATTTTGTTTGAATTTGTAATTGTAATTTTCTCTTTCACCAGCATCCCCGCCGTTTGGTCCGGCAAGTCTTCAGGAGGTGGAGGAGTCTGTGCCACCTGCCACCACTGCCAGACATGTGCAGCAGCAGCAGCAGCAGCCACCGGCCACACAGGATGTGGACAGGTGGGAGGAGCTGCATGGCCAGATTCACCAGCAGGGAGATATAGCATCAGAGCGGATGCGTAGGAGGTCATGATGGGTCTTGTCAGCATCCAGCAGTCCATAGCTGCCAGCCTGCGGGTGCTGGCAGATCAATCCTGCCGGATGAATGACCTCCTCCAAGACCTAGCTACCACCAATCGGTCCCTATTAGCAGCCGTCTCTGGTGCTTTCCCACCACCAACACTCCCTGCTGGCAGAAGGGGAAGAGCATCATCCCTTCGCCATCATCTGCCCCACCATCCCAACGTGGCCGTGGAGCGTCTGCTGCACGTGGCAAGGGCCCTTCCAAGGCGAAAAAGCCCTGCACATGAACTTGTGTCCACATTAATCTCCACCCTTATGTCTTCCCAAATCTTTCATTTTGGTGTGTGTGTGTCAGCCTCCTGTGTGCAAACCAATCCCCTGCACAGGGTACCCAGATTTGCCCTCGGTTCGAATGCTGTGTTTGGTTCCTCTGTTGGCCTCTTTTGGCTGCCATTACTGTCTGCTGTACTTGAAGTGTTGGTGCTAAACTTTTGTTGTGAAGCCACCTGATGTGTTCCTAATGATTCTGCTGTGGCTATGTATGTGAAAAATACATTTTTTTATTTTGTTTTATTTTTGTACATTCCTGCCATGGTACCTTTGCATTTGTTGCATGTGTCAAATAACATGCTTTCCATTTTCTTTTTGAAGTTATTAAATTTATATTTTGATCCCCAAATGTGTGGTTTAATTGGTAAATGTAGAAGTGACATGTCTATTTCTATTAGTGATAGTAAGTTCTGTCCATTGCTTGCAGTGTAAATGTGTGTCAAAAATGCAGCCGTGCTTTGAGCATATATTTGTGTGTTAGCCCATTTAAGCTACAAGGTTTCCAATTGAAGCAATGAGAAAAGTGTAATTAATGAGTAATGAGCAAAGGAGCGGATTGTATTGTGTTCAGCTGAAATTGGTTGAGGTGCGCCCGTAGTGATTGGGCGTTCCGAATGCCTAGCGCATGACCGAGTGGTGTCCGCAAAGCAATACTTGCTTATGAAGATCGCATGTTTCCTGCCTTTTTGTTCGCGTGCATTCGGTGTTCTGTCCGAACGTATGCCTACCAGAATTAGTGCACTCCCTCGTGCACGCCCATGTTGACGCCCAGTTTAGCCCACTTGAAACTACGCCCCTGTGTAGTTCCGAATGACGCCCATATTTCACGAGTGAATGCGGTGCACATTTCTGTACGGTATTAGTGAGAACAAGTACGGAGACATGCGCATAGCGTTGCCCACGCATGCGCAGACGGCTAAAAAACGCCATCTGTAAGAATTCGGGAAAGTACGCACAGACCAGAATAAGGCCCCTTGTGACATTTCCCATAACCCTTGTGCAAATATTGGTACATTGCATTCCCTTATATTACTTTTTTACTGTGATCAAATCCACTTGTACATACCTTTTGCACTTAGTTTTCAATAAATTATCAGTTTGTATTGACACCTGACCAGTGCGACATTATTTTAGTAAGGTGCATTACACACTTGCAAACAATACCTTAACAAATATATACACAAATAAAACACAGTGACATAACCACCAAAATGACAGAGTACTCACTGAATAAGTAAAGCATATCGTCTATCACAAATCTATCATCGATAATTCTTCAAAGAAATGCATATATGTATGCGCTATATAAGAAACTGTTAATAAATAAAATAAATATATACACACACAAAGTTCTAGTACTCTTTCTCATATGCAGGTCACAGAGAAAGGTCCCAATTACCTGACCTCGAAGTTTGTGCTCGAGCATGGTGCTGGCTGGAGTTGCAGAGAGCTCTACACCGGGAGCATAGATCAGAAGAATGGAAGGAGCAGAGCTGGATATATAAACTTTAGACAAGTGTTTGGCTGGTGCTGTGTGTTCTTCCATTCCAGCTGCAACTAAGATAGAAACGAACTAATGCCATCAGGCTGCCATGTGCCCCTGACTAGCACTAATGTTGGGGCGGTGTTCTGGTAGGATCAGGTTGATATAGAAGCTCCACTTTAGAGTGTTCCTCTTTCACAGAGGTGGGAGTTGCAGGGACAAGGTGTTAGGCGGCGTGATGTCACAGCAATGGTCATGGCAGAAGCCTTATATCAGCGGTCACCAATTGGTAGGTCCAAAATAAAAACTCACCTGGCCTATAGACAGCTTCACTGGTGTCAGCCAACCAGTAACTTTATTGCACAATACAAGCGGTAGCCAGCAAGTACAGCTTTCCCCTAATTTTTGGAAACCAAAATCCTAATTTAAGTATAGCATTTCAATGTGTAGCTGTACACTGCATCACCAACAATCGGCCATTTTAGGTTGGAATAGGGCAGCTTTACATCTTTGGCCCAGTTCCTTCCAGTTTTACTCCCCATTGGTCTCAGCTTCACCACATCCTCAACTCCTATTGGAAGCTTGGGCAGCAGGTGAAGTGTGGTGTAGCATAGCAGAGAAAATAAGACAACCTAATTATTTTACCAGAGGATTTTAAATCTACCGACCATGACCTATTCAGAATGACCATGCAGCACATCCAAATTTGGAGAAGGGTGGAGAGATATTCTTCAAAACAAAAGTCTCTCTTCTAAATTTCAAAAAGGAACAGTGGAGTTTTTACCCAGGGACACCAGATAATTTTCTAGAATGAAGTAGACATAAGCAACACCTTCTCTGTTCTTTTTAGCAGTTCTAGATTTACACCAGGGTCTTTCCTTTCTCCAGTGTAGAGTAATAACAACATTAAAGCAAAGTAGAATAACTTTTAAGCCCCGTACACAGAGAGCAATTTAAGCCTTTATAGCCAACTTGTATGCCATTTACTTATGGCTTCGATCCGCAGTCCCGTGCTCCGTATCCAGAGCTTATCACTGCTGCATCTAGGATTTATCTTGCCTGGTGCAGTGAATGAGATCGCATTGCATCATATGCAAAATGACTGCGTATGATATATGTGATCGAGCTGCCGGGTCAGTTGCTGTAGTATCGCATGCGCAGGCTAGAATTTGATATGTAATTTGACAGATGTCAACAATAAATTAACTTTCTGCTGGTTAAATTGGGAACAGGGACATCCCAACTGCACACTGGAAGAAACCACTGGAGACTTGTATTTAGGTTGTTCTGTTCTCACTGCAATTAAAAGGAAGCTGAAGATCTTCATCCCTAAAACTCACACTGAAATTTCCCATTTCTCTACTGTAGTTCATTTTACATGAACCTATTTAGACCTACTGTCCTATAAATAGGACATTCATTTGTGCACAACTTAAACAGGGTCCGGTATGATATGCCAGCGGTCGGAATCCCAACCGACGCACTGCCGACAAGGGGGGCCATGGATCCCCCCACCCCTGCGGGCTCATCACGCAGCAGCCCCGGTGCCTCGCTACGCTTGGCACACTATTTTATTCTCCCTCTATGGGTGTCATGGACACCCATAGAGGGACAAAGTGCCGGCATTCCGGCGTCGGTATTTCAACCGCTGGCATATTGACCGCATCCCCTTATACAGTAGTGCTCTTTGTATAAAATGTCAATGATTATCATTCCAAATCTATCTCCAATATTTTATGAACAAAGGACATAATCACTGGGGCAGGGACTGATGTGAATGTTCAAATATTATCTGTACAGCGCTGCGGAATATGTATGCGCTATATAAGAAACTTAATAAACAAACTAAATAAAAAGCACTATAGAAACAGACCCAATGTTCTATACATAGTACACTTAATTGTAAATAGGTTTCTCAATACATATTTTGAAGACATACATTTTCAAATTATGGGTTTTAATAGGTTAAAATGCCTGCTGAGAAATTTTTACTAAATATATTAACTTACTACTGCTAGAGACGGTAATGACTGCCCCTTGCACATAGCAGATAACACCACACTAAAAGATTATAGAAGTTGCTGTGGGTCAAAGCAAATCACTGATTGTTTCATACCCACAATACTACTGATGCTTTTTATCCTGAGTTACTAAGAATTTCTGATTAGCAGAGAGTTCTGGACTCTGTTAGTTTGGGCTGCTGCGTACGGTTTGTCTGTTGCATCATATTAATAAATATTAACGGTCAACTTTTCAGCACAAAAAGAAAAAAGGTACCAGTGTACATAGCACACTTCATGAACTTACATAGCAACAGTAGCTTGAAATAAGTAAGTGAACACATTTAGACAAATAGAGAAATAAAACTAATTAGGTAGGATGAGGACATGGGAAATTTACTGTGGGCCAGAAGTATCAAGCTTTAAAAAGTGATAAAATTAAAAAGTGTGTGTGTGAGGGGGGGGGGGGGGGGGGTTTGAAGAACCTATCACACCGTAAAGACACTTATGTTTCATCTTACGAAATGCCACCTCTAAAAAGGGGGACTTTGCTTTTCACCAAGCCACCATTAATTTATTAGTTGTAATGCACGCATATTCCTCAATGCTTTACAGAGGATTGTAATTTACTGACTGCTTCCCCCCCCCCCCCCCCCATTTGCCTGTAGCATTAAAAAAAGAGTTCCTTTAAGCTTTTGTGGGACCCCATTCTATGCACTGTTGATTGTAAATGTTTTCTGAGGCCATTATACAGTGTAGTACTGGACAGCTAGATGCATTCATGAGTTAGATCACATTTGTACTGGACTCTTGAGCTAGTTATGGAAACAAGCCAGACTAGCATAAAGCCCTATGAAAAACAGGAACATTTTGTAGAAGGATATTTCAATGATACTGCTGCCAAAAGCCTTCACATAAGAAATATTGGTTTGTACTTAGAATACTTCTATTTCTGCGAAAGACAGATTAAAAACAAGAAAAACAAAAACCTTGTACAGAAACTATTCATAGGCTCTGTAGCACCACCTACCAGAATATATAGGCATTGCTAGTCTAAGTTTGTTAGGCTTTTTGTACTAAGCTGTACAATGCTCTGATTATACTATTTGCTCTGGCATGGAAACATTATTTCATTACTGAAGAATAAGGAATATAGTACTTTCAAAAAATCCAGTGCCTGCAAAAAAAAAAAAAAACCACAAGACCACCACAGCTAAACCCAGGTTTACATTAGATCTATATGGCGACAATGGGCCCTATACAATGCGGGTCACAGTGGCCGGCGAGGGGGTTAAACAGCGAGGATTGCAGTAAACCAGCGATCCTCGCTGTTTCACCCTCTCGATGGCCGCTCGCTCTATTCAATGTTCTGGGGGAATCCTCGCCGTCACAGGACGGCAAGGATTCCCTTTAACAGCAAAATCCACAGTAAACGCAGGGAATCCGCTGCATTTCACCGCAGGTTTCGCTGCTTCAGCAGCAAAGTACGCAGATTCCCCTTCCCTCCAAAAACAGAGCGAGGGGGAATCTGCATATTAAGGGGGTTAGCTGAATACTGTGGGGGTGAGTGGTGACTGCGAGCACGCAGCCCGGCTCACTGTCACCGCTCACCCACGACATTTAATACTTGCCAATATATTGCTTTAAAAGCAATAAAAAAAAAAATAACTGGAATATAATATATCTGGAGCTTTTCGTATGAAGAATTTGTGTGTCCAACAAGATGCTGTATCACGTCAAATGGTCAAATTTCACATGAAAGATATCGTATCATAGTGAAGTACAGCAAACAGCATTAATGACACATACACAATACATTAAACATGGAGTACAAAGCATAAGTGTTACAGCATCTTGTTGGACAAATCTTCATATTAAAAAAGGACCAGGTTTTATATTCTAATTATTTTTCTATTGTGCACGTGAAGAATAATGGTACCTTTGGAATATACATATCTGTTATTTATACACATCCTAGCATGCCATGCAAGTTTTAGCAGGGCATGCTGGATCTGTAGTTCAAAAGCTGGAAGGCCAAAGGTTACCCATCCCTGTTATCCCAGATTAACCCAACTACAAGGCAAAGCTGCCAGAGTACATTTTCTAGTGCTTTAAAATCAGAACCGACAATCCTCACCACCCTTCAACAACTCAGTCAAGAGGACACATCTTCTGTTATGCACTCCACCCTAACGCACTTGGAGCATAAATCAACCTATGTTAGGATTCTTCTGGTTGACTATAGTTCCGCATTTAACACAGTGATCCCAATGTCACTAGTGTCGAAATTATTTGACTTGGGCCTGAGCGGATCTACCTGCAATTGGATTTTGAACTTCCTAACTAATAGACCCCAGGTGGTCAGAATGGGGAACACCGTATCTGAGGAGACCATAATTCAGACCGGAGTGCCGCAGGGATGTGTCCTCAGTCCCCTACTATACTCGCTGTTTACCCACGACTGCATATCGTCTTCTGACTGTCAAAATTGTGAAATTTGCTGACGATATAGCAGTTGTGGGGTTGATTAGTGAGGATGATGAAACACACTACAGAAAAGAAATAGCGAGACTGGTAGCCTGGAGTGAGGGAAATAACCTAGTGTTAAATGAGGGAAAAACTAAAGAATTAGTGATTGATTTTAGGAGAAAGTTAGTGGTGCCGAAGAAACCAGTGTGTATAAACGAGGCAGATGTTGAAATTATGGAGTCAGTCAAGTTTCTGGGACTTCAGGTCTCAGCCAATTTGTCATGGTCTGGCAATGTTCTCGCTCAGACAAAGAAATCCCAACAGCGTCTCTTTTTTCTGAGGCGTTTAAAAGCGGCCGGTGTGAGCAAGCCCACCATGACAAACTTCTATAGATGCTCGATAGAAAGTATTTTGGCCTTCGGCATTATCGTCTGGTTCGGCAATTGCACAGTTAGGGAGCGCTCAAAACTAGAACGCATTGTAAAGGCCGCAGGCAAAATTATAGGAGTCCAACTGCCAACCATACTGGAGCTCTATAATTCTAGAATTTTAAAGCGTACCAAAAATATTTTAGCCGATTCCAGTCACCCGTTTTTTAGTTCATTTGAGCAATTACCTTCGCTAAAAAGGTTCAGAACCATGAGGGCACGTACTAGTCGCTTGCACAACAGTTTCCTTCCATCAGCAGTGCGTATGTTGAATGCTTGAAATGATGTTTGATTTTATGTATCCCTTAGTACTTTTCTTCCCTTTTTTATATGTATTATACGGATATTGCTTTTACTGTACTGGTATTTATGTACTACACAATTTCGTCTGCAGTGAGAGTTCTTCTCCCGCTGTTGATGACAATAAAAATTGACTTGACTTGACATCAGAATTAGAAATTATTTATCAAAAACAAAGAAAAAGTTTACACAACCATTGCAGGTTCTTAGCAAAACACAATACAGTAGAGCAGTCCCCAGTTAACATATGTGGCATAATTTAGGATCTTCACAATAAACATGTTGTGTATAAAAAAAAATCCACATAAAAACTTGATGAAGTCAAACAACAACACTCTGTAGCAAAGTAATGTTGTCTCCTTTCAACATAATACGACCTGTGAAAAAAAAAAAAAAAAAGACTGTTAGCCTAAAGTGAACAAGGTGTTCAGAACTACCTTCATGCCTGAAAATATGTAGTAACATAAGTAGTGAAAAAAGCAGTGGGACAATGAAGGCACAATATAAATATTAATGGGCACTACTCTGTCCTTTTGTTATATGCAGACAGCAACAATTATTTCCACAGAGGACAAATAAGGTCTATAAATGTGTTGTCACCTATGCTAGACATACATTACACAAATACCTGAGTGTTCTGCGTAAATAACTGCACTGTGTATGTGCAAGAACGATCCTAAAATATGGATTGGTCGTACTTGCTGAACTATCCAGCAATATTTAGGAGTTTGCAATTCGTTCCACCAGACTGTTCGCGTTGTTATAATGTAAGCTGTGTATGTCTACTACGTAAATTTCTAGATTCAGTCTAATGTAACATTTTGTTGTTATATGCTCTCCGCTATGTATGGTGGCATGCAAAAAATACAAAGTAAATGACAAGATCTGGTCATTTGACCAACAGGCTAATAAACTAAACAGTTCCTAATAAGTGCACTTATTTGATAATGATACACATTAGAAGATGAGCCAACTATATCTCCCATACACCAAGGGGTGGCTTTGAGTTATAGTTTTAATCTACCATTTGCTCCAACACACTGGAAAACTGACAGTTATTCAAATTAATTAAAGCCATGTATTGGTCTGTTTTCCAGTGTGTGAGATTGTTATTTGTTCAATTGGGCACTACGGATGGTGAAATGGTTAGCATTACTAATACCCCTTTTAGACATACTACCCGGGATTTTGGCAAGGTTTACCCGGGATTTTCAACCCAGGTCACTCCCAGGATTTTAGTAACAGACCCCCTTTCACACTACACCTCAAAAAAAAAAAAAAAAAAAAAAAAAAAAAAAAGGCCACATCACATGTTTAAAACTGAAAAAAACGGGTAATACCATTCAGACATAAGCCGGGTATTATACCCGGGAGTAAAATACCGGGAAAAACCCTGGTCAATTGCAGGTGCTCAGTATCCGGGAGTGAAAGCCCGGGTATACCCTTTCAGACATACGCTAGTCCCGGGTTTGGGCGCGTTCATGTGAAAAAAAACAACAGGATTTTCGCTTATGTCTGAAAGGGGTATAACTCACAGCACTGAGATCATTGGTTTGATTCCCACCATGGCCCTAATTGTGCAGAGTTCGTATATTCTCCCTATATTTGCGTGGGTTTACTCTGGTTTCCTCCCACAATCCAGAAATATACTGGTAGGATAATTGGCTTCCGACAATATTAACCCTAGAATGTCTGTGCGTATGTACATGAATACAGAGAATATAGATTGTAAGCTCCACTGGGTCAGGGACTGAAGTGAATTTTCAATTATTCACTATTAAGTTTCTTATATAGCGCACATATTCCGCAGCACTTTCTAATGAAAATCTGGTCATTCATTTATATTTGTAAACTGCCAGATTAGACAAATGGTCTGCCCAATAATTGGATAGCCTAGGCCAGGGGTGGCCAACCGGTCAGAGGTAAAGAGCCGAAAAATATCTGTAGTCTAGCTAAAGAGCCAACAACATGCGCCCACCGAAGGCGGGTGTGCCAAAAAAGGGGCGTGGTCTATTTGGACCCCTTGGATGGGTGTAATACACATGCCTCCAATAGTGCCAGATACATATGCTCCCACGGTGCCGGGTATTTTACAACATAATGCCGATTACACGTCACACAACCATTACATAGTATACCACATGCCATGCTCATTACATGTTATGCCACATACAGTAATGCCCATTACATGATATACCACACTGTGATGCCCATTATTCATTATGCCAGGACTCAATTTATTTCTAAGTAGGGATAACATGGACAGTGCGCGCCAAATTCACCGTAATGCTGATTACATGTCACACACCCATTATATAGTATACCACATGCCATAATGCCCATTACATGTTATGCCACACACCATAATTAATGCTGATTACATGTTATAACCAAACACCATAATGCCCATTACACTAAACACCATGATGCCATTACACATTATGCCACACTTTTTAATGCCCATTATATATAATACCACACCCGTTAAGCCAATTACATATAAGTGCTGCTTAACTAAAGCCCGTTGCTACGTGGTCAGGGATTGCATGCTCTGGGGTACATGTGGTCTGCCAGGGGTTATATGGTCTGCCAGGGGTTATATGGTCTGCCAGGGGTTATATGGTCTGCCAGGGGTTATATGGTCTGCCAGGGGTTATATGGTCTGCCAGGGGTTATATGGTCTGCCAGGGGTTATATGGTCTGCCAGGGGTTATATGGTCTGCCAGGGGTTACATGCTCATTGCAAAGGGGGGAGTGAGAGGTGAGGCCAGGCACGGGGAGGCAGTGAGGCCAGGCACGGGGAGGCAGTGAGGCCAGGCACGGGGAGGCAGTGAGGCCAGGCACGGGGAGGCAGTGAGGCCAGGCACGGGGAGGCAGTGAGGCCAGGCACGGGGAGGCAGTGAGGCCAGGCACGGGGAGGCAGTGAGGCCAGGCACGGGGAGGCAGTGAGGCCAGGCACGGGGAGGCAGTGAGGCCAGGCACGGGGAGGCAGTGAGGCCAGGCACGGGGAGGCAGTGAGGCCAGGCACGGGGAGGCAGTGAGGCCAGGCACGGGGAGGCAGTGAGGCCAGGCACGGGGAGGCAGTGAGGCCAGGCACGGGGAGGCAGTGAGGCCAGGCACGGGGAGGCAGTGAGGCCAGGCACGGGGAGGCATGGGGAAGCAGTGAGGCCAGGCACGGGGAAGCAGTGAGGCCAGGCAGCCGGGCAGAGAACTATCAGCGGCGCTATTTGAAATCTAGCGCCAGCTCACACGTCCGACACTGGCAGCCAATCAGGAGCCGCCACTCCGATTAGCTGCGCGAGCCGGCGCAAGATTTAAAATAGCCGCAGATTCAGACGCACACAGTCCTCTGTGATGACGGGTCACCGGAGCTTGATCCCCGGCGACGGCAGCGAGGCTGCCCGACCCTCCCTGCTCTGTTCCCGGACAATGTATAGTCCGGGAACGCCATCCCGGACGGGTGGTAACCCAGCAGGAGCCGGCGAGCCGCCCTGTAGCAGGGGGCAAGCCGCATGCGGCTCGAGAGCAGTGGGTTGGCCACCCCTTGCCTAGGCGGCCATACAATAGAACAATTTGGCCTTTTTCTACAAAATCGGGCCAATTATATGAAAAAGTGTCAAATCGTATGTAATTTACTTAGGATTCTAATACGCTGTCACGTGTGCACCAGATTGGATCTGCAGATTGTCACTGCTGCACCAAGGACACATTGTTTCCCAGTGCAGCAAATGGGATCACATTTGCCGAATGCCAAAACTCACCAAGCTGTTTCCTGGTCTTTGTTTTCAGGTGGATTTCTTCTGCATCATCTAACACCAAGTTCATATACTCATCGAATCCCTAAAAGAAAAGTAAAAAATTTTTTTTTCTATTTTCCTAATATAAAGATTTCAGTCTTCAATACCACATACTTTATATTAAAAGTCCTGTTTTTGTATTTCCTTTGTAAAATAAATTACAACCACATATTTGCCATATTTTGCCAACAGCATATTTCCTATATGAATATTCTCTCTAACAAACCCCCATATTGCTACCCACACCTATTGGGTGAACACTGTAAAACATGAAAGTAATCTGATTATTCATGCATAGGCTGCCTGGTTCTTTCTGCACCGTGTACTAACAGCACAGCTAATTCAAAAAATGTTGGGGAGAGGAAAAGCTATGTTCTGGGAGACCACAACATGAACCAGTTACTGAGCAAATAGATCATACTCACAATGATACATCCTTCTATACGCATGTTCACTTGCTCGTACAACCATACTTGTATCCGCGATCTCTGTAAGTAGTAAAAGTAATTTTAACCCATTGACTACAGGCAAGAAATACAAATATGAAAGCACAAAATTATTATTACTTACATTTTGAAGGTACCTAAAGATGAGATTCTAATATAAAGGGAGTTAAGGCAAAAACCAATATCACAGTAAGAAAAGACCAACCACACCAGGGCTTCCCAAACTATGTTGTCTATGCAATAATAATAATAATGGGTATATACTATAGCAGGGCTGGGCAACACCGGCCCTCCAGATGTTAATGAACTACACATCCCAGGATGCTTTGCATTAGTTTTGCTATGTGGCCATGCTGAAACTGATGCAAGGCATGCTGGGATGTGTAGTTCATCAACATCTGGAGGGCCGATGTTGCCCAGCCCTGTACTATAGTGTTCATTCTAGCACCCTGCATCTTCAAAAGCTCGTGCAGTTACTCTTCCCTGTCTGGGGTGTCTGTCTCCATTGTGGAGCTTATAGCACAGTGTGGCCTTAAATTTGAACACTACACTAGAAAATATTATCAATTCTGCCGATTCTGATGGGTTGGAATAACAATATAAATTTTGTCTAGCAAGTATGCACAGTCGCTGACAATGCACAGCCATGTGTCATCAGCAAAAACCTCCATTGGGACTTGCCAATGCTGGATTTCCATTACACTGGATACAGATTGTTTAGTGCCTTCCCAGCATAAGCCTTGAAGATGGATAAAGTGGACAAATAAAGTACCAGCTAATATTTTAGTCTAACATTGCAGTCTAACAACAAGTGCTGACTGGTACATTATCTTTCTGCACTCTCCAAGGCGTATCAGAATCCTCTGTCCTCAAGGCACCTTAAAAGTACAGCTATTAAGGCTACCCATGTTTAAGCACAGATGGCACAATTTCACTAAGGTACTTAATTTATCTGAGCCTAAGCATAGATTTCCTTTATACCCAAACTGTTGGGGTGACTTCAGGACCAAGTATGAGAACCACAGGACTACACACTTAGGCTGGCATAAGATCTTTGATTGCGGTTAATTGCTGGCCCCAATACAGAAGCATGAGCCGCAGGTTACCTGGGATTTTTTTCTGGTAAGAACAGTCTTTTCAGGGTTGTGGATGCAAATACACAGGTTTCCCTGTTTTCACACAAAAGCGTTCTGTTTTTCAAACAGGAGATCTAAATGGACTGCCTGTTATTTAAAATATATATATATATATATATATATATATATATATATATATATATATATATATATATATATATATATATCTGTGAAACATCGGGGAAAAAGCAATTTCTGCTCCCAATGTTTCAATGCAGCTAAATAGTTTCCTAATTCTGGCACAAAGATATACGAGGAGCAGGAGACATCTTATTTCAACGTTTGGCAATCAGCAAATAACTAGGAAAAACCAGTGTGTGCTCACAGGGGGCACCTGCAGCTGGTTCCTCGGCACTGGCAATCACAAAATACACCCGCTCTGCTCAGCCATCATCACGCCGTTACACCCCATTCCCCCGGTGTTCTCCTTGCACGAAAAACAATGAAAGGGTCGGCTACGGAGATTTTAATGGGCCGGGTACATGCACCATGGCGGCGGAGAGCGGGACTGAGAGCGCACGTGTGCTGGGGTTCAACTACGAGGGACCCGCTTTCCCTGATCCCAGAGAGAGACCGCAGCGCTCGGTATAAGAAGGATACGATGGGCTGCACCATCACTTTCTGGACCTTCTGCCCCTGCCCGCGGTACGCCATCTCCGTCTGCTGCTTCGGATCGCTCAAGAGAACCGGAAGCGAAAACACACATACAACACACCAGGCGCCTTGCCGCAGGAAGTACTTAAAGGACGGAAGCGGATCATACGTCATTTAACCTACACCCCGGAAGCGGTTTCATTTTGATGGGGATTTCGCCAATATAATAAATGTGTGCTTGTTTTGAGAGTTGGCGTGTTGTGAAATCAGCCGTGAGTGACGAGTGACCCGAGTCGCCTACACGCTAACACCCAGCCACCTGCATGTGTAAAAAGTCATGTGCCCTTCTTAAGTGACCCATATAAATTGTGATAACGTGGGCAGTGCAACCCCAAATTCTAGCAGCATTTACTGTAAAGCGCTGTGTAAAGTGAGCACTAATAACTGTTAATAAATAATACATAAAATACTGTGCCGTTGCGCACATCGCACCTAATTGGATTGAGCCCCTAGGTTATTTCAAAGCACTGACATTTAACGAGGCTGAAGTTGGCTTCTTATTCGGCCAGCTTCTTATTCAGAACAATCACTGTTACAAGGGTTAATGAATCATGGACCACAAATTTGACTGCAGAAATCAACACAGGGGGGTCACGTACATATGACCCACTAGCAATTTATTTTGACATACAAGGTTTTGGGCAGAAATTGGGCACTAAAGTGGGCATGGGTCCCAGAATTCATCATTTTGAATAAGAAGCTGGTGTCCTGCAAGAGTTAAACAGCGTTGGTCAAAAAATATTACACTGGAAACCCGCACTGGGGGGTCACTTACATATGACCCACTTGCCATTTCTTTTGACCAACAAGGATTTGGGCAGAAATAGGGCACTAAAGTGGGCATGGGTCCCAGAATCATCATTTTGAATAAGTAGCTGGTGTTCTGCAAGGGTTAAAAAGCGTTGGTCAAAAAATCTTACACTTGGAATCCACACAGGGTGGTCACTTACATATGACCCACTTGCCATTTCTTTTGACCAACAAGGATTTGGGCAGAAATAGGGCACTAAAGTGGGCGTGGGTCCCAGAATCATCATTTTGAATAAGTAGCTGGTGTCCTGCAAGGGTTAAACAGCGTTGGTCAAAAAATCTAACACTGGAAACCCACACAGGGGGGTTACTTACATATGACCCACTTGCCATTTCTTTTGACCAACAAGGATTTGGGCAGTAATAGGGCAGTAAAGTGGGCATGGGTCACAGATGTCATTATTTTGAATAAGTAGCTGGTGTCCTGCAAGGGTTAAACAGTGTTGGTCAAAACATATTACACTTGAAACCCACACAGGGGGGTTGCCTACATATGACCCACTTGCAATTTCTTTTGACCAACAATGATTTGGGCAGAAATTGGGCAGTAAAGTGGGCATGGGTCCCAGATATCATTTTGAATAAGTAGCTGGTGTCCTGCAAGGGTTAAACAGCGTTGGTCAAAAAATATTACACTGGAAACCCGCACAGGGGGGTCACTTACATATGACCCACTTGCCATTTCTTTTGACCAACAAGGATTTGGGCAGAAATTGGGCACTAAAGTGGGCATGGGTCCCAGAATCATCATTTTGAATAAGTAGCTGGTGTTCTGCAAGGGTTAAAAAGCGTTGGTCAACAAATATTACACTGGAAACCCGCACAGGGGGGTCACTTACATATGACCCACTTGCCATTTCTTTTGACCAACAAGGATTTGGGCAGAAATAGGGCAGTAAAGTGGGCATAGGTCCCAGAATCATCATTTTGAATAAGTAGCTGGTGTCCTGCAAGGGTTAAACAGCGTTGGTCAAAAAATATTACACTGGAAACCCGCACAGGGGGGTCACTTACATATGACCCACTTGCCATTTCTTTTGACCAACAGGGATTTGGGCAGTAATAGTGCCGTAAAGTGGGCATGGGTCCCAGATGTCATCATTTTGAATAAGTAGCTGGTGTCCTGCAAGGGTTAAACAGCGTTGGTCAAAAAATATTACACTGGAAACCCGCACAGGGGGGTCACTTACATATGACCCACTTGTCATTTCTTTTGACCAACAAGGATTTGGGCAGAAATAGGGCACTAAAGTGGGCATGGGTCCCAGATTTCATCATTTTGAATAAGTAGCAAGGGACAAAAAATATTACACTTCAAACTGACACTGGGGGTCACTTACATATGACCCACCTGTTAACGACTGACCCCCCTGTGCGGGTTTCCAGTGTAATATTTGTTGACCAACGCTGTTTAACCCTTGCAGGACACCAGCTACTTATTCAAAATGATATCTGGGACCCATGCCCATTTTAGTGCCCTATTTCTGCCCAAATCCTTGTTGGTCAAAAGAAATTGCAAGTGGGTCATATGTATGTGACCCCCCTGTGTTGGTTTCAAGTGTAATATGTTTTGACCAACACTGTTTAACCCTTGCAGGACACCAGCTACTTATTCAAAATGATGACATCTGGGACACATGCCCATTTTAGAGAACTATTTCTGCCCAAATCCTTGTTGGTCAAAAGAAATAGCAAGTGGGTCATATGTAAGTGACACCCCTGTGTGGATTCCAAGTGTAACATTTTTTGACCAACACTGTTTAACCCTTGCAGGACACCAGCTACTTATTCAAAATAATGACATCTGTGACCCATGCCCACTTTACTGCCCTATTACTGCCCAAATCCTTGTTGGTCAAAAGAAATGGCAAGTGGGTCATATGTTAAGTGACCCCCCTGTGCGGGTTTCCAGTGTAATATTTTTTGACCAACGCTGTTTAACCCTTGCAGGACACCAGCTACTTATTCAAAATGATGATTCTGGGACCCATGTCCACTTTAGTGCCCAATTTCTGCCCAAATCCTTGTTGGTCAAAAGAAATGGCAAGTGGGTCATATGTAAGTGACCCTTCTGTGCGGGTTTCCAGTGTAATATTTTTTGACCAACGCTGTTTTACCCTTGCAGGACACCAGCTACTTATTCAAAATGATATCTGGGACCCATGCCCATTTTTGTGCCCATTTTCTGCCCAAATCATTGTTGGTCAAAAGAAATTGCAAGTGGGTCATATGTATCTGACCCCCCTGTGTGGGTTTCAAGTGTAATATGTTTTGACCAACACTGTTTAACCCTTGCAGAACACCAGCTACTTATTCAAAATAATGACATCTGTGACCCATGCCCACTTTACTGCCCTATAACTGCCCAAATTCTTGTTGGTCAAAAGAAATGGCAAGTGGGTCATATGTAAGTGACCCCCCTGTGCGGGTTTCCAGTGTAATATTTTTTGACCAACGCTGTTTAACCCTTGCAGGACACCAGCTACTTATTCAAAATGATGATTCTGGGACCCATGCCCACTTTACTGCCCTATTTCTGCCCAAATTCTTGTTGGTCAAAAGAAATGGCAAGTGGGTCATATGTAAGTGACCCCCCTGTGTGGATTCCAAGTGTAAGATTTTTTGACCAACGCTTTTTAACCCTTGCAGAACACCAGCTACTTATTCAAAATGATGATTCTGGGACCCATGCCCACTTTAGTGCCCTATTTATGCCCAAATCCTTGTTGGTCAAAAGAAATGGCAAGTGGGTCATATGTAAGTGACCCCCCTGTGTGGATTCCAAGTGTAAGATTTTTTGACCAACGCTGTTTAACCCTTGCAGAACACCAGCTACTTATTCAAAATGATAATTCTGGGACCCATGCCCACTTTAGTGCCCAATTTCTGCCCAAATCCCTGTTGGTCAAAAGAAATGGCAAGTGGGTCATATGTAAGTGACCCCCCTGTGTGGATTCCAAGTGTAAGATTTTTTGACCAACGCTTTTTAACCCTTGCAGAACACCAGCTACTTATTCAAAATGATGATTCTGGGACCCATGCCCACTTTAGTGCCCTATTTCTGCCCAAATCCTTGTTGGTCAAAAGAAATGGCAAGTGGGTCATATGTAAATGACCCCCCTGTGTGGATTCCAAGTGTAAGATTTTTTGACCAACGCTGTTTAACCCTTGCAGAACACCAGCTACTTATTCAAAATGATAATTCTGGGACCCATGCCCACTTTAGTGCCCAATTTCTGCCCAAATCCTTGTTGGTCAAAATAAATTGCTAGTGGGTCATATGTACGTGACCCCCCTGTGTTGATTTCTGCAGTCAAATTTGTGGTCCATGATTCATTAACCCTTGTAAAAGTGATTGTTCTGAATAAGAAGCTGGAGCTCGAATAAGAAGCTGGAGCTCGAATAAGAAGCTGGAGCTCGAATAAGAAGCTGGCCGAATAAGAAGCTGGCCGAATAAGAAGCCAACTTCAGCCTCGTTGACATTTATTATTTTACAAAACTAGCTAGCATTTTTTTTTTAAATATAAATGTTCACTCCAGGATTTTCTTATAGGGCAGTTTGCTGATCACCAAGAACAGCACACCTGCATGAGTTAAATGAGCATGTCCTCCCAAAAAGGGATGTGACTCATGCTTGCCTACTTTTTCACAAGTGGCAGACTCACAATTTTTAGGGCACCCAATTTTATAGGGCACCCAATGAAGAGTGGCCACATCTTTTGCATAAGGTGATAATGCGGAAAAATTAGGTTCCATATACAGGGGACTAGGCTAAAAGAGTCAAATTTGCTAAATTTAGCTTAACCCCCAACCTGCAAATTACATTATTGTGGGGGAGGGGCTGAACGGTATGCAGTCTAGACTTGTCCCCTACAGTGGAAAGATGCAATTATTCCTCTACAGGCTTTTAACGGAGAGCTTAATGGTCAGCAGGTTGTGGAACAACTGTCCCCTTTCTATCACTCTGAATCTGGGGGTGTGCCCAGAACTCCTAGAGATGCTGGGACAAACATAAACATGTCTTCCAGCTGTGGCACCACCTCCCTGGCTAGTGGAGCCTGTGGTTGGTGTAAAAAAATATGGGGGACCCCTGTCACCCCTTCCCCACATATTTTTGGAACTAGAACCAGTCCAACAGTTACGCATTTTGTTTCCCTGTATTTTTAGAACCAGCACCAAATCAAACAGCCTAAAATGTTTTACCCATTCTTAAACTTTTACACAAAAAAAACTGCATAGATTTGACTGGTACATCCGGAATTTATTTTCAGTAGTGTTTAGCTGCCGGCATACTTGGCAGCTAAATTCAAATGAGTTCACCATTGGAAAACACAAATCCAGCAAACAAGGGAGCTTTGTAAATTACCAGAATTTTATTTTAAATAGACCCATGTATAATTGTAACCAGCAGAGTTCCAACTTAGTAAATTTACCCTGTTGAGTCTCTGTTCCAGGGATCCCAACAACAATGTGTCAATTTTTCTCAACTACTCCTTGAGTGACGCAACATACTCTCAGGAACTATCTGAGGCTTCAATGTTGACATAGGTAATATCTTGGTTGACAGGTTTGTAGCTCCTGTATCTGAACCTGTGGCTAGTGAGCTGGCTACAATTCTTCTGATTGGTGGTGCTTCATCACAGCTAGCCCAGGTACCTGTGACTGCACCTCCATGGATGCAGTAATTTGCACATTTTGTTCAGCCACAGGTTTTGGCTTCTGCCCAGCAACTTCTAGACAAGGATAAGTCAGCCAAGTGTAGGCCATCCGAGAAGGAGAGCTTTCCTCCCATCAAAGTATGAATCAGATCAGGATGCTAGGGCTTCAGTCTACACCAGGTCTGGGCAACACAACGGCCCTCCAGATGTTAATGAACTACACATGCCAGGATGGTTTGCATTAGGTTTGCTATGTGGCCATGCTGAAACTGATGCAAGGCATCCTGGGATGTGTAGTTCATTAACATCTGGAGGGCCGGTGTTGCCCAGCCCTGGTCTACACAAAGGTTAAGACCTTCTTGATGCCATTATAGTCTCTCAGGCAGATGTGTAGGCACTAGTCAAAGCTGTCAGATCTGTTCTTGTGTTGGAGGGACTTGTTGCCCTTGGTATCACATCTTGGGTCAGCTATTTCCGGAAGCTGCTGTAGATGATGGCATCTTACTTAACATCTAAGGTCTCTCTCTTTGTCTATGCACATGGCAAGCTGATGCAAATTCTAAAAAAGCATTATAGGTGATCCCATGCTCATGCAATATCATTTTTTGGAAAGGATTTAAATAAGATTGTTGCAAAGTTAACGACATCCAAGATGCCCTTCCTTAAATCGGCTGCAGAGTCTAGAGCCAGGACCAGTTTTTATTCCTATTTGTCCTCAAGAAAAAAGCCTGGGGTCAGGCTTTGTCAAGATACCAGGGTTCTTCCTGAAACAGCCCTGGGCTACCAAGAGGTATAGAGTAAAAGGTAAACAGCCCTGGGCTACAAAGAAGCCTCCTTCCACACCAGCTGACGGGGTGATCTCCATCCTGGAGAATACCAAGGTGGGGTTCATCTTTTGATGTTTGCAGTGCTTTGGGAAGGTATGACAGAGGATGCTTTAGTCAGAGGTGTGGTGTCACAGGGCTACACACTGACCTTTTGCAATTGTCTGCCAACAAGGTTATTTTCCATCAGACAGATCTCAGGGAGTCAGTTCTCTTCCTTCTGGCCTCCAAGATCATTGTCCCAGTACCCCTGTCTTAACATGGTACAGGTTTCTACACAATCCACTTTGTTCTTGCCTATTATCAATCTCTGGCAATTAAACCTTTATTTCTCTTTCAATGGTCCTGGTGACACAGCTCAACACTGGGATGTAGGAGGGTCTGAAGGAGCCAGGCACCTATCCTAAAGTTTTAGAGGGTAGGCTCCTCCCCTACTGCATCCCTGGACTCTTCAGTTCGTGTTAGGTGCCCACTGGAGTGGGTGCTATTCTAAAGGGCTGCAGGAGCAGCCGAAGAATTAGAGTAGTTAGGGGATTTTTATTGTTTTATTAACTTTCACCCTAGCTAGGTAGGCACAGTGTGAGGATTCTCATAGTGAATCCTCACACTGCTAGCGCAGCAGGAGCTGACAGAAGCGCGTCCTGTCAGCTCACTGTGCACAGGGGAGACACTGTCTGGTCTCCCTGTGCAGCGCTTATAGCCTTTTCTAAAAGGCTGCCTGGGCTCCGGAGTACCCTGAAACCGGCTCCACATTTAGGTGGGGATCATGGGGGACAGGCGCTCCGTGATGGCGGCGGCCATTTTATGCGGAGCTTACACGCTGAGCTCCTAGATGAGAGGACAGCAGCGTTGTGACAGGCATGTTCCAAGTGATCCCCAGTTGAGGGGGAGACACTGGAACTAGGAAATCCTACCTAAGGAGCGGCTGGCTGGGGGTGGTTGGCGCCAAAAGGTCACGGACCCCGCAGCAGCAGGGACCTGTGGTCTCTTCCTTCACTCTGACTTTGGCGCCTTTCAGAACGCTTGCAGCGGAGCTGAGCTGGCTTACTGATCCTGGCAGAGTGACTTGGATTTCCTGGGCATCGCTTCCCCGCAGTTGAAACCAACAGACAGATAAGTGACTGGGTGCATTGCCTCTGTATAAACGCTTGTACATTGTTTGCACTGTGTATACTGATAGATATACATTTATCACTTGCATCATGTCTGAGCATCAGGCTGTGGTTTTGGGGGAGGGAGCCCTCAGTGCACTGAGCGCGTGCAATGTTTGCACACAAAAGTTTGTCCCTGAGCAGATGGCCAAGGGGGGCTTATGTATTACTTGCGCTGATGTGAGACCCATGGGCAGTGAACCCCATAGGGCAGAGCAGATGGAACCTGCGTGGGCCAGGGCCCTAGGCAGGTCAGTAAACGCTTTGGTGCAGCTTTTGGACAGGCAGAGTGATGGGCTGGTAGAATCACAGAGACCTATGCCATCATCTCAGCAGTCGTCCGGCTCCTTGCCTCTTACCCAGGCAGATCCTGCGCTGATTCAGGTGATGCAGGATACTGCTAAAGGGATCAACAGGTTCAGTGAAATGCTGGACAAAATGGATGATGTGGCAGGGACCCCTAGAAGGTCTTATGCTTTAACTACTGTGGTAGATGAAGAGGAAGGAGAGTATACTGACATCCCCTGGGATCAGGGTGATGATTTGGAAGAGAACTCTGCTGCTGGTATAGAGGATCTCATTGTAGCTGTGAAGCAGGCTTTAAAGCTGTCTGTGGAGGATAAGACTCCTGTTAAAGGTGTTTTTAAGCGACAGCGGAAGGAGGCTGTTACTTTTCCTTCAGATGAGGGGTTACAGGAATTGTTAGAAGGGGCTTGGAAAACTCCTGATAAGAGGCTTCAGATGCCTAAGCGATTCCTTAGTCTGTACCCCATGCCAGAGTCTCATGCGGAGCTCTGGGAAAAGGTCCCAGTTGTGGACGCTTCAGTGGCACGTTTGTCCAAGGCTACTGTATTGCCAGTACAGGGCGGTGCAGCTTTTAAAGATTCTGTGGATAAAAAGCTGGAGGGAAACCTCAAAGCTATCTTTGAAGGGGTAGGGTTTACCTTACGGCCCCTTATTGCTTCAGCCTGGGTCTCTAAGGCCATGATAGAGTGGGCTGGTGAATTATGCACCATGCTGCAGGCTGACCCTGGAGCATTACTGCTTGCAGAAAAGATTAAGGCAGCGGCAGAATATGCAGTGGAAGCAGAGGAGGAAGCTATTAAAATGGCAACCAGAGTGTCCACAGTCTCCATTAATGCCAGGAGAGTGCTTTGGCTTAAAGCCTGGGAAGCAGACAATGAGTCCAAGAAGGCTCTGGAAACATTAGCCTTCAAAGGAAAGGTACTCTTTGGTACCGAATTAGAGGAGATTATAAAACAGGCCACGGGCGGCAAAAGTACATTCCTGCCGGCCTCCTCAGCAAAGCAGACGTCCAGATTTTCTGCTTTTAAGCCGTCCTTTCGGCCCTCCCCTAGAGGTGGTGCGTCCTTTCGAGGACAGTCTTTCAGGGGAAGGTTTCAGTCCTCTAGAGGCAAGACACAAAAGTCAAAATTTGGCTCTTTTCACAAGAAGCCTGCCACAAAAGGAGAGGATAAACCCTCTGCATGACTGTCAGGGGCTTCGCCCGACAGTGACAAAAGTGGGGGGGCGTCTCACACTCTTCAGGGACGCTTGGGCTTCTCTAGGCCAGGATGCCTGGGTGTTAGATATTATAACACAGGGTTACAAAATCCCTTGCAGAGGGCCGCCTCCGAAGAGGTTCATCCCCACATCCTTACCAAAGGAGGCACGGCTGCGTACAGCTCTTGTGAGAGCAGCTCACTCCCTTTTGGAAAAAGGGGTGGTTACACCAGTCCCCAGGGCAGAGTGGAAGAAAGGCTTTTACTCCACGCTGTTCCTGGTGCCCAAACCAGACGGGTCTTTCAGACCAATACTAAATTTGAAATCCCTAAATGTTCATTTATGGGTAGACCATTTCAAAATGGAGTCCCTACGGTCAGTACTCCTGAGTCTGGACCAGGGAGAATTTTTGGCGTCCATGGATGTCCAGGACGCATATTTGCACGTTCCTATACACCCGGAGCATCAGACCTTGTTGAGGTTTGCCATAGGAGACCTGCATTTACAATTCCGGGCGTTACCCTTTGGGCTAGCAACCGCGCCAAGGGTATTCACAAAGATAATGTCAGTAATGGCGGCGGTGCTGAGGCTCAGGGGAATCACAGTAATACCCTATTTGGACGATCTCCTGTTCAAAGCAGAGTCAGCAGCCATGCTGCAGAGTCACTTGGCAGAGGCCATCAGTTTTTTGCAGGCTCACGGCTGGATTTTAAATTTGCAAAAATCTCAGTTGGTACCGTCACAAAGGCTCCAATTCTTGGGAGTCATACTGGACACCCATCTTCATCGGGTATTCCTCCCGGAGGTAAAGGCCAGGGATCTGGTCACCCTAGTCCAGGAGATTCTCAGGGCTCAGAGCATTTCAGTATGGAGGTGCCTCAAGCTCCTGGGGAAGATGGTGGCGTCATTCGAGACGCTTCAATTTGCCAGGTTCCACTCTCGGAGGTTCCAATGGAACATTTTGTCAGCCTGGTCAGGAAACACTTTGACCATGAAATCCGAGATGATAGTGCTGTCTTCGGACACCCGAGAATCCTTGAAATGGTGGACAGAAGTAGATTCCCTTCAGTGGGGTCGGTCATTACAGACCTGGGACTGGTTGATAGTAACTACCGACGCCAGTCTCAGGGGCTGGGGGGCAATAGTCCTGGATCTCAGGCTTCAGGGCCTGTGGACGGCAGAGGAATCAGCGTTACCAATCAACATCTTGGAGCTGAGAGCTGTCTGGAAAGTGATTTCCTTGGCGGGAGACAGGTTACAGAACCTCCCTTTGAGGATTCAGACCGACAATGCCACAGCTGTGGCGTATCTGAATCACCAGGGAGGTACACGCAGCAGATTGGCCATGTGGGAGGTATCCAGAATCTTCCTATGGGCGGAACAGAATGTTCCAGCTGTATCGGCTATATTCATCCCAGGAATAGAGAATATAGAAGCCGACTTCCTGAGCAGGGAGGAGCTCAAGGAAGGGGAATGGAGCTTACACCCTCAGGTGTTTCAACAAATCACTTCGATGTGGGGAACTCCGGATGTGGACCTGATGGCATCCAGGATCAACCGTCAAGTGCCCAGGTTCTATGCCAGAACAAGGGATCCACTAGCGGAGGCAGTGGATGCCATGACTATTCACTGGCAGGGAGATCTCCTTTATGCATTCCCACCAGTACCAATGTTACCGAGACTTCTGAAGAAAATACAGGGGCAGAAGGTTCCAGTGATCTTAGTGGCCCCAGATTGGCCAAGGAAATCCTGGTACTCGAGGCTTCAGAGGTTGTCTGTGGACTCATGGCGTCTACCTCTGAGACCAGACCTTCTAAGACAAGGCCCATTCAATCACCTGGATTCAGATCGATTGATTTTGACGGCCTGGCTATTGAAACCACCATTTTGAAAAGAAAAGGGTTTTCTGAGGCAGTAGTACAGACGATGATAAAAGCCAGAAAAGCTGTATCTTCGGCAAATTATTATAGAGTCTGGAAGACTTACATTCGATGGTGTGAGAGAAGAAAGGCTCATACATCTCATTTTAAGCTATCAAGAATGATGGAATTTTTACAAGATGGTTTTTCATCGGGCCTAAGCCTTCAGTCACTGAAGGTGCAGATTTCGGCCTTGTCCATCTATTTCCAGAAAAAGATAGCCATTTTGCCGGAAATTCAAACCTTTTTACAAGGAGTATCCAGGTTGAAACCTCCATACAAGCAACCAGTAGCACCTTGGGATCTATCACTGGTTTTGGAATGCCTTCAAAAGGCACCTTTTGAACCTTTAAGGTCGGCTGACTTTAAGTTTCTCACGTGGAAGCTAGTGTTTTTGTTAGCAGTAGCATCTGCTAAAAGAGTTTCAGAATTGGGAGCTTTGTCATGTAAATCTCCCTTCTTAATTTTTCATGATGACAGGGCTGTTTTAAGAACAGTGCCTCAGTTTTTACCGAAGGTGGTATCTACCTTCCATTTAAATCAGGAGATAGTTCTACCTGTGTTTCAACCCCCAGAGGGTTCTAAGAAAAGGGACAAGTTGAGAACTTTGGATGTTGTGCGTGCCTTACGCATATATGTGGACAGAGTGAAGAGTGTCAGGAAGACTGACACATTGTTGGTATTGTATGACGTACACAAAATTGGTTGGCCTGCATCTAAGCAGACTATTGCTAGGTGGTTGCGGTCTGTGATAGCCTTTGCATACACCAAAGTGGGTAGACCAGTACCGGCCAAAATAAATGCGCATACCACCAGGTCAGTTGCCACCTCTTGGGCGGTTCGACATGGGGCCACAGCTGAGCAGGTTTGCAGAGCTGCCACTTGGTCATCTGTTCACACATTTGCCAAATTCTATAGATTCCATGAGTTCGCGTCGGAGGACGCATCATTCGGGCGAGCAGTGCTGAGAGCTGCAGACCTGAGCGTACCCTCCCAAAGGACCGGCTCTGGAACGTCCCAGTGTTGAGCTGTGTCACCAGGACCATTGAAAGAGAAAAAGGGATTTTTGTAAGAACTTACCGTTCGAATCCCTTTCTCTGATATGGTCCTGGTGACACAGCGATCCCTCCCTTACGCTCAGTAAGTATGCCAGAAGTTTCATGATGTTCATGTTAAAATGGTTAAAAGTTAACAGTTTTCTGTTATAAAATGTGCATATAATATGTGCAGGCGTTTGTACTGAGTTATGTATTCCAGTGGCTTTGAAAGATTGAACTGAAGAGTCCAGGGATGCAGTAGGGGAGGAGCCTACCCTCTAAAACTTTAGGATAGGTGCCTGGCTCCTTCGGACCCTCCTACATCCCAGTGTTGAGCTGTGTCACCAGGACCATATCAGAGAAAGGGATTCGAACGGTAAGTTCTTACAAAAATCCCTTTTTTAGGGTCCACAAGTTTCATATGTAATCATTGTTCCATTATCCTGTTAATGCAACTGGAGTATTATATGGCATCTTTAGACATATCTGCACGTTCCAACCAGAGCTGCCCACCAACTTCAGGTTCATGATCTGCAACAATCACTACCAATTTCAGATGTCACGCTTTAGGCTGTCCACTTCTTTACGTATCCTCGCAAAAGGTAATGGCAGCTTATCTACATTGCCAGGGAGTCAGAATTTGATCTCATCGACTTTCTCCTCCTGGCTCAACTGTCATAAATCTGTCTTCTCAAACCATATTCACTTGATAGTGGATCTTCTTCAGTCTCAACGGTTAATCATCAATTGGAGAAAGTCCTCCTTCACACCTGCTCAGGAAATTTTGCACTTAGGGGAACTACTGGATTCTGTCTCTCAATGATTCATTCTTCCACAGGACAAAAATGTGAACCCTGCAGTGCAAGATCCGTTCCTCTTTCTGGCTCTTCACCAGGATCCATATAAAGGCATGGACGGACACCCAGTCTGTCCATGCCTTTATATGGATCCTGGTGTCCATGGTTGCCACACTGGACATGGTGGTGTCAGTTTCTTAAGTTACAGTTGTCTTCATAATGGTGTCTGAGCAAGGGAAAGCTTAGAGTGTAGCTTGCTGAAAGTGTGAAGGCTTAATATAATTTCTCCACATAAATAGGGTCCCAAGTATAGCTGGAACTTGGAAGTGGCTAGGAGGTGGTGAAAAGGTTCCAGTGGATAATTAGTTTAGTACAAAAATGAACTCCAAGAGGTTGGTAGAGACCTAAAGCAGAGGCTCAGGGTCTACCCCATCAATGGTCTTCACCAGGGAACCCTGCAAAGGTATTTGGCATTCGAGGAGCCCAAGGTGCAGGTCGCAGATAATAGGTTACCATTACATACAGGTATAGAGAAAGAAAGAGTACTCTCTTTTTTGGGGGGCACTGCTTATGAAAAAAAGTTTTTCTAAAACTTAACTTTTATTATATTCAACATATATTCAAGAATAAAATCGACACACATTGACATAGATCTAACATGAAAAACAACATAAATTAGACGTGTGTAACCCTATAGGGGTACTTCTACTGGGTTAATCACTTCAGTTAGAATAATTATGTGTAAGACACTTCTTGGAGCATGCACAAAAATTCAATATGCATACTTATTCATCTGAATTTGGCACACAAATTTGATTGGATATCTATTGATATCTATAAGCAACACCTTGCGAGATATTTCTTGAATTGTCACACTTAAAAGAAACACTTCAATGAGTCTCTGAAACTGTATTTATATATGGAGATAATAACAATTTAATGAGTTACTTAGTTTCCGATTAAGACATCAGTGTAATAATGGATATTGGTGTGACAACCTCGTTTAGTCAATAGATTAATTGATCAGAGTTATCTGTGGGTTCAGATCACTGCATTTAGTCTTCTTAATAGAGACTGTATTACTGAGATATCTTTGTGATATATTCTGCTTAACAAGCGTAAATAACAATGTTCTATATAGACATAATTTTTTGCGTTAAATGCAATACTACAGACATCACCTGCTATAATGATATTGATTCAAATTAGTAGCTATCTCTGGTAAATATCCGACAGGCTGGTTCTATATGTAAGCTGGTAATCACTCCTGAGTCAGTTTACCAAATTATTGGAAGAGGGGGTATAGTGTAATATTGCCGTGAAAAAGTAGTGAGAGATAAACCCTCTGATTCCAGGACTGCTGCTTCCTGGAAAGAAACTCGGGGCTTTGCAATTCCAGGTGAGCGAGTCTTTAAAAGTCTCAGTTTATTAGGGTGAATAAGGGAGGGTACAACTGCTGTCCTAAGTGTGCTAGACAGATCCCTGGTAGTTGCCCAGTGCAGGGTCCCTGACTGCACACCTTGGATGAGTGTGTCCCCGTGTAGGAAGTGCTGGGAGGTAGAGGAGGGGATCCCTGGTAATCGGGTATGCGCTGCTGCTGACCACTTACAGGGTGTAGAGGTGGGGAGTGAGCGGCAATCCGGTTAGAGCAGGGAGATCCCTGGGAGGGAGATAATGAAAAAGAGGGGGGACAGTCTGCTAGGCATGTTTTTTTTATGCAGAGTCCCAAAGTTAGAAACAAGTATGTAGGCTCAGTTAATACTTGTGGCAAAGTCCCCTAAACTAGAGACAGTAGTGGTTTATACACAGTTTGTAAGTATGATTCAGAGACAATTAAGTATACACAATTAATACTTAATTAGAAATAGTGGTGATTTATGCCCAGTTTGAAAGTATACTTTAGAAACAATTAAGTATACACCATTAGTATTTTAGTGCTGTAGGAAAAGTACCTAGACAGCGCCTGTTAATCTCAGTCCCCTAATTAGAAACAGTGGTAGTTTATGCACAGTTTGTGAATATGCTTTAGAAACAATTTAAAGATACACAATTAGTACTTTAATGTTGTAGAAAAAGTACCTAGACAGCGTCTATTAGTCTCAGTCGGGATGCAGTTAATATCCCGGCGGTCGGGATCCCGGCGTTCAGAATCCCGACCGCCGAAATACCGACATATTCTCCCTCCGTGGGTGTCCACGACACCCCTGGAGGGAGAATAAATTAGTGTGCCGAGCGTAGCGAGGCACCGGGCCCGCTGCGTGGCGAGCGCAGCGAGCCCGCAAGGGGGGGCGATCCACGTCCCCCCCTTGTCGGCATTTTGGCTGTCGGGATTCCGGCGTCGGGATTCTGAACGCCGGGATCCCGACCGCCGGGATTCAGTACTGAATCCGTCTCAGTCCCCTAATTAGAAACAGTAGTTTTTATACACAGTTTATAAATATGCACTGTAGGAGAGGTGTCCTGCAGTGCTTGACCTTTTTTTCATAAGCAGTGCCCCCCAAAAAAGAGACTACTCTTTCTTTCTCTATACCTGTACATTTATTTACTCTCAGGGGAGCACCTCCACCAGCCATTTGAATACTTGTTTAAAAAGGCACCCCATTTAAATATTGTATATATATAATTGTGTTTTGTAGATAATCACCTACATTCGTGTTACATGCCTGTGCACCGGTATTCCCCCAACTCCCCTTTTCCGTAAAACATACCATTACATACATCAGGTTGTATGCAGACTCTATATATATATATATATATATATATATATATATATATATATAGTTAAGTCTAAATTTCATGCTTTTAACTTCATTTGGCAATTATATCAGTACCTTGTTTTCTATACAATGTAATCTTTAAAAGGGTGGTTGTGTATTTAATTTTGTTGTGTGTATATCACTCTGTGTGTCCTGATGACGGGCCCTGGCCCGAAACGCGGTTGACCCCAATAAATTTTGCTCTGGTTCAAGTCCTGGAGTGACGCCCCAATTTCTTTGTCTATATATATATATATATATATATATATATATATATATATATATATATATATATATATAAAGCACTTACCCCCCACTTGGAGAAGGACTGGAGCCAGCACACAGCAATAAGTGAAAAAAGTGAAAAAGGTTTAATGCAAACGCATAGTTGCAGACAGTAACAGCTGTAGACCTGACAGCTGTTTCAACTGGTTCGCCTCTGATGAAAACTGCCAGTTGAAACAGCTGTGAACTATGCTTTTGCATTAAACCTTTTTCACTTTTTTCACTTATTGCTGTGTGCTGGCTCCAGTCCTTCTCCAAGTGGGGGGTAAGTGCTCTCTATTTCATTTATTATGTGCCAGGCACCGGCTTGCTGGAGTAGCCCAGATTGGAGTGCCAACATGTGAACCAACTTTCTGACAAAACCCTTCTTAGATGGACAAAACCATGTGCACTGCAGATGGGGCAAATGTTACTTGTGCAGAGAGAATTAGATTTGGGTGGGGTTTTACTTCAAAGTGAGAAACATCTTGTAGTGTAAAAATAAAGCAGCCAGTATTTACCCTGCACAGAAACAAAATAACTCACCCAAATCTAATTCACTCTGCACATGTTACATCTGCCCCCCTGCAGTGCACATGGTTTTGTCCATCTAAGAAGGATATTGTCAGAAAGAGTGAACTAGAATAAGGCCCTTAATGCTGGTAAACACATCTACCCCATTGTGTGCTATAAATCTCATAGTTTATTACTTGCAGCCAAACGTGAAAAATCCCTACATATTAGCCGAAATACGATACATAAATACCACAAAATCTGGCACAGATGGCCTGACCTCTTTCCCAGTAGATAAATAGAATTTAATCTAATAGTCTTAATATAAATTAATATTAAAACCTAGAATAAATTATAATAAATAAAATATGAAAAGAATAAAAGGGGGAAAAAATCATAAAAATAAGTAGGTCATACACAAATTAACGAAGTAACGATGAATAGATCACAATAGATATGAGATTATCACGAACACACTCACTAGTATCAGAGAGGTAGGGATAAGTAAGCCCCAATAACACGCACGTCTTACAAAAAAAAGTAGAATTTGTTATATAATATCACTAATGACCAGATTATGATCAGGTCCTTTATCATTTTGTGTACCGTAAAACATCTTCCTCTCTTAAAACAATCCTCGAATAGTAAATCTTGACCAACCAGAGCTCAGAAGTCTCCATGTAATCTATAGATTTATGAATATTCTTTAACATACTTTCTACTAGTTCTAATTCAAAAGAACTAGCCTCTTCCTTGATTGCACCAGAAGATCCATCAGCATCTTCCTGCCATTCATCTGAGGATATTATCGCATCATTTTCAAGACTTGTTTGAAATCTAGATCTCTTAGATGACTGTAGTTGAGAAAATTCCTCCTTAGTAACGAAGGATTTCTTTATCCAAGACATAAGTTCCTTCAACATATCTGATTCTGCAGTTGCCGCAGGTGGAAAATTACTCTCCACAACATTAGCCACTTTCTGGGGCTCAGTCACAATTTTATCCTCACAGTGTTTCTTCTTTGTGGATCTCTTTTTTGGAGGTGAAGAAGGCACACTAAAAAATAAAAAATGTTAAAACATTTCCTTTTTTTTACTAAAAAAAGATGATCTACTAAAATGGGCAATATCACCTGGGCTTACCTCATAAGGGCAGTTTCTGGCTTATGGGAGGAAGGCTCCATAACTAGTCTGCACAGTTTCTCAATAATAAATTTTTATTAGGTCAAGTAGTTAGTTCTTACATCGATTTGGTATAAACATCATAAGGCAATTAACATATAGTATACACCTAACAAATCACATAGTACAGGTGGCTAGTGTTAATTTAAGCGACTAAGGGGTTTAAACCTGCGCTGAGGTTTGACCTGAGTTTTACTTAAGGAAATAAGATAGGAAGAGGAAGATGAGTGTAGAAGAATGGGAGGTACAGGAGACAGGAAAGTGGATCGTACCAGGACAGGTTTACAGAGACACATTGGGGGAAAAGAACATGGGGGGAGGGAGGGGAAATTATACACGTAGCCATATGTAAGAGGTACTGGAATGTTCAAGTATATGCCATTATTCTTGCGAGTGCGGGGGAGATGTCAAGGTGTTTCCGTCCCATATGTCTATTCTAGTTAAGGTGAGGCCCTGTGCTTCTCGAAACTCTGCCCACTTGAGCCATTTCAGGTGAATCGATGCCTTCGATGTTGAGTACCTAGCATTCGTTGTTTCATATAGGAAGTGGTTGTGCACCTTGCTCACTACCCGACTAACCAGAGGCACCCCCCCCGACTTCCACAGACGGCCTATAGCTGCCTTGGCGGCTATAAGGATATCCCTCAGTATGTATATGTCTCCCCCTGAAAGTGTTTCGGAGTAGTGGAGAAGAGCCAACACTGGGGTCAGGTGGACCTGGAATCTAAGGACAGAATTAGCCAGTAAGGACACCTCCGACCAGAAAGGGGCCAGCACGGGGCACTGCCAAAATGTATGTAGCAGTGTGCCTACGTTGCCGCACTTCCTCCAACACTGGGGGGAAACGTTTGGCCAAATGGCATGTAGTCTAGTCGGGGTAAAATATGATCTATGACAGAGTTTAAAAAACATTTCCGTATGTTGAATGCATTTAGACATTTTAAATCCTGTGTGGAAAACCGTGTCCCAGACTTCCTCACTAAGAGAAATATTGAGGTCCGTCTCCCACTTGATCTGCACCGGTAGCTTCCCTTTTTTTGTTACAGAGATGAGGTAGTTATACCATCGTGAAATACCCCCTTTGTGCGACTTGCTGTTTAACTTAGAGGTGAGGACTTTGGGAGCAGGCACCATGGGTATCGGGCCCTCCCTGTTAGCCATAAGCCAGTGGCGTAGTTGAAGGTACTTGTAAAACTCACTCTTAGGCAGCCCGTACTTCTCCTGAAGATCGGAAAACTGCTGTAGAGAGTCTCCTTGCATTAATTGGCCCAGAGTAGAAATCCCTGCGTTAATCCACGGGTTCAAATTTAGATTGGGGATAAATTTAGAAATGGCTACCAGAGAGATCTCTATATTTGGCAGGCTTAGCCCGCCCATACTGGCGAGTGCCCCATGCCACACCTCCAAGGTAGCCTTTGTCGCTGAGCTTAGTTCCGATTTTTTCTGGATAGCCCGCAGGGGAACCCATAATAGATCCACCAACGGAATGTTAGAGGCTAACGCGCATTCCACAACAACCCACGGTTTTGGGGATCCGGAGACGTACCAATCCCCGACCTGGCTTAATAGGCACGCGGCTTGATACACCTCCACATCCGGGAAACCTCCCCCCCCCAGGACCTTTGGCAGAGCCAAATATTTTTTAGAAACCCGTGGACGTGATCCCTTCCATATGTATTTTGTAAAGATGGCGTTAATTTTGCACAATAAAGACCTGGGGGGTTTTCTGGGGATTGACCGAAATAGGTAGAGGAGTTTCGGGAGAAGGACCATTTTGGATGCTGCCAGTCTGCCCATCCACGAAATTTCGTGCATGGACCATTCCGTTATTAGTTTTTGGAATGCACCAATCAACGGCAGGAAATTACATTCCATCAGGTGGGTCTCCCGAGATATTAACACTCCCAGGTATTTAATCGCCCTTCCCTGCCATGCGTACCGATATTGGTCTTTCAGACGAGCTAACTCTGTATCGGATATATTTAGGGGAAAGGCCTCTGTCTTGGTGGTGTTAAGTTTATAATATGAGATTGCGGAGTACGCATCTAGGATCTCATGTAGCGCGGGCAAGGATGTGTCTAGCTTTTGGAGGCAAAGGAGGACGTCGTCCGCAAACAGACATATTTTATGTAAGATTCTACCTATGACTGGTCCGACTATTCGGCTGTCCGACCTGATCTTCTCTGCAAGTGGCTCTATAGCTAATACAAATATTAAAGGGGATAGAGGACACCCCTGTCTAGTGCCGTTTGTTATCTGGAAGCTACTGGACATGGTTCCGTTCACAAACACTCTCGCAGATGGGTGGGAATAAAGAGCAAATATCGAGTCTAACATCCTCCCCTGAATTCCAAAACGTCCCAGTACCTCCCTCAGGTATCCCCAATGCAGCCTGTCGAAAGCCTTTTCGGCGTCTAGTGACAGCAATAACAACGGGGATTGGGCTCGCTCACATACTTCAACTACATTTAGTACTCTCCGTGTGTTGTCCGGAGCCTGCCTGCCCGGTATGAAGCCGACCTGGTCAATTTTTACCAGGGAGGGGAGCAGCGGGGCCAACCTATTAGCGATTAATTTTGCGTACAGTTTCAAATCTGTGTTTAATAGGGCGATGGGTCTGTAGTTCTGGACTGCCGTGGGGGGCTTCCCAGGTTTGGGGATCGTGACTATCCTAGCCTCGAGCATTTCACCAGGGAATTCCCCGGATTGAGAGGCCTTGTTAAAGACTTGTAATAGGATCGGGCCTAATTCAGACTTAAAGCATTTGTAGAAGTTGGACGGGTACCCATCTGGACCCGGGGCCTTGTTGTTAGGCAGGGCGTCTATTGCAGCCTCTACCTCTTGCAGGGACCATGGGGCATTAAGGGCTTGGCAGGCTTCGGACCGTAACTCAGGGAGATCAATTTCATCCAGAAAAGCAGTGATGTCAGCTTCCGAGGGCTGTGGGGTAAGGGGGTCCTCTCTTAAATTATACAGTTTAGCATAATATTCTGCGAAAGTGTTTGCTACTTGGAAGGGATCAGTGACCCTGGCTCCCCTTGCATTTATCAAAAGGTCTATTCTTGCCTTGGTCCTTCTGCCTCTCAGTTTCCTGGCGAGCAATCTCCCCGCCTTGTTACCAAATAGGTAGAAGCTCTGGTTTAGTTTAGAGATATTTTTTTGTACTTCACTGAAAGCTGACGCATTGACCTTATCTCTAGTTCGCGCCAGGGCAGCATATATAGCCTCATCCGAGGGGTTATTCTTGTGGGCTGCTTCTAATTTGACCAGTTCTGTCTCTGCCTCCAACATCTCCCTTGCCTCCTTTTTCCTTGCTCTGGCCGCGGCCTGTATTGCCGCACCTCTCACTACAGCCTTTAGGGCGCACCAGTGTGTGAGTATGCTGGTATCGGATGGGTCGTTGGTGGTGATATACAGAGATAGGGCATCTCTAATGGAGTTCTTAGTGTCCATTTGAGTCAGGGCTGAACTGCCCAGATGCCATGGACCCGGGGTAGACCTGAATGAGGTCAGTTCCCACCTCAAACGTAGGGGGGAGTGATCGGACCAGGTGATGGGGAGTATGTCAGCTTTGCGGATGGAGGCTAAGGTCCACCTGTCGGCTAAGGTGAGATCAATTCTCGAGTATGTCCGGTGGGGGTGGGAGAAAAAGGAGTAATCCCTCACACCTGGGTGTCTGGCTCGCCATACATCATACATGTCGTATTCCTTAATGAGCTGCATGAATTTCTTAGAGTGGGCCGGGGGTTGGGCTGTTCTATATCCTGGGGTATGTGATTTGTCCATAATTGGGTCAGGGACTATATTGAAGTCCCCTAACAATAATAATGCCCCTTTGGCGTATTTCTGTATAGTGGTGAGGAGAGCTCTGATAAATGTAATCTGTCTGGTGTTAGGGGCGTAACAAGAAACTAAGGTGGTTTCTACTCCCTCTAAGTTACCCACTAAAATTAGGAATCTACCCTCTGGGTCTGCATGCTGGGAGGACACTTCAAAGGAACAGTTAGCAGACACTAGTATAGCGACACCCGCCTTTTTGTGGGGGCCGTTGGCCGTGTAACACTGGGGAAATCTATGGTTAAAGAATCTAGGTGGAGCTGTTTTAATAAAGTGAGTCTCCTGTATGGCAACGAGATGGGCTTTCTGCTTGTGGAAATAAGCCAGCGCTAATTTCCTTTTTTGGGGCGAATTCAAACCTTTCGCATTCAAAGACAAAACATTAATCATTTATAAGACATCAGGAACCCGCTTATAGTCACGTCTAATCAGATGAGTTTTAGCATATGGAAGTACACTCACAATATAAGCTACTCTGTAAGGACAGACATGAGGGCAGAACACATGGGGTGGAGATGAGATAGGGGGGGTTGAAAAGACAGAGAGAAGAAAAAGACAGGCGACCCCAGATGGGGTCGTAGTGAGGGGTCTGTCCAAGACCACCTCAACCGTGTTGAGTATCTTGGGGGTAGTGGGTTTGGGCCCAGTCACCCCTCGCAAAAGGTAACAAAAGAAAAATGCAAAAAAGAACAAACACAGATATAGTGAAGCAACCAATAAACCTTAATCTGTGTATTTTTTCTTCTTTTTTCTCCCTTTTTTTTTTTTTTCTTCCAACCTTAACACATAGGGAATGAACTTCAACAATCCTGAGTCACGCAGTTTCTAAGTGACCCTTAAACTAAAACGGGAAGAGCCTAGCATGTGAGGGTCCGACCTCCTACAACTATAGTGACAGATAAATAGAAGAGTGTATAGGGCACGCCGGGCCTGCCAAACCAAGCTTGTGAGGGCCATAAGGGCCCACAGACCACATTAGGTAACCATTAAATTTAGACAAACTGTTTAGGGTGGGCACCTCCCGCCAATATCCCCGACTCTGTTCTGCCAACTAAAGTCTATGAACGATGAGGGTGGCAGGGGGGAAAGTGTCCAGCAAGGGGGTGTGTGGACCCTAATCTATTCCGGAGCTACCCCACCAGCGACCAGTCCTGCTGAAGTCGCTGGCTCGGGGAGGTCTCCTGGGAGGCGTCCTGCAGCTTCCAACTGGACACCAATTTCAATCCGGCCTCCACAGAAGAAACTGCAATTGTGGAACCTTCCCGTTGTATTAACAGGCGGGTCGGGAAACCCCATCTGTATATTATATTAGCTTTGCGTAGGGCCGTTGTGACCGGCGTGAAGGAGCGTCTTTTAATGAGGGTATCTCTTGAGAGGTCTCCAAATAGCTGAAGCGGCCCCAAGGCCGCAGCAGAGTCTGCAGAGGGTCTTGCAGCTTTGAGGAGGGCTTCTTTTATATGGAAAAAATGCACTCTCATCAACACATCTCTAGGAACTCCCTCGGGCGCAGATCTCGCCTTCGGTAACCTGTGAATGCGGTCCAACAAGAGGTCAGCAGGGGTCACCGAGGGTAATAGCTTTTTGAAGATGTTGATGACGTAGTCATGGAGACCACTGTTGGAGATGTTCTCTGGAATGCCACGTATTTTGAGGTTATTCCTCCGTGATCTATCTTCCATGTTGACCAGTTTCTCCCGCAGGGCCACCACCTCTTCTTCCAGTGCTGAGTGGGAGTCTATAAGGGTGTTGTGGGAGCCCACTATTTCACCCATTTTGGTTTCCAGCTCATTTGTGCGGTCTCCTAGTTCGTCAATAGAACGCTGGCAGATCTGTAGGGATGATCTAATTTCTGATGAGACCTCCTCCTTCATTTGATTGAGCAACAGTTTGAGGGTCCCCACTGTTAAGGCCGCATCGTCGGCCACTTCTGGCCTGCTATCTAGCTTTTGTTGAGAGGTTAGAATAGGTGGAGTGGCGTCTGATATCGGTGTGAGGTCGGGCGGGGAGGATGATGTGGAAAGGGGGTCCATTTTGCTGCCCTGACTTCTGGGGGACGGCCTGAAAAACGGAACCTGGGAGACTGGTTTGGGTGTCTTGGGTCTCTTAGGAGGCATTTTTTTTTTTTTATATTCACGTCTTAGAAGCCGAACGCAGACTCTGTAGGGCAATCAGGAGAAACTGTATGCTCTTAATCCATAGGCTCAGGGCATGTGTCTCAGACTCATACGAGGGGATAAGGCTGTTGCTTCGTCTGCATTATGATGATGCGAGGGGTAGACTGGGGACCTTTAGGGGCCAATCATCACATGCTCATCTTGTGGAGGCGCGTGCAGGTGAGCCGCCTGTACTTTCAAGGAAGATGGCCACAGTATTGGCTCAAGGTGAGCTCTGAGTTTGGCTGGGCGACCGGCTGCCTCTGTCATGCAATCTGTGCCGGGCGAGGGTGTAGGGTGGGCTTCCCCTGATCAGCCGACGAGGTGTGTTGCTCTATCTTCCCTTAGGGATGGCACGGGGCCTTCTGGGCTGAATCGGATCCTGATTGGGCTAAGGTCAGCTCTGTGTGGTTCCTGCAGTGTTATGTCTGGACTTTACTCCTGTCCTGGGTGTCTACAGCTCCCCAGGGTCTGCTGGGGCGGATGGTCCTGGCCACACAGCCTCTCAATCAGGGGGCTGTATTTGGCAGTCCTGGGCCTGCTAGTGTTAGGCTCTATGGCTGCCTCCCCCCCTGTGTGGCTGAAGGGCTGCCGCTGTGGAACCCCCTCTGTCGGCTTATGTCCTGCGGGGCCAATAGTGTCAGGCAGTTACTGGGTGCCCCAGCCTCCCTGTCCTGGAGTTACCAACCTCCGTTGGACTTGGGCGTCAGCGTTCTCCCTAATCGCGTGGTCAGGTCTGGTCTCCCCGCTGCAGCCGTCCGCCAGCGTGTGCTCCCTCCGCGTCTGACACTCTGCGTGTCTCAGGCTCGACTCACCCTCTCTGGCGTCACGCGGCGGGACGGGCTCTCCTCTCGGCGGTGCTGTGTTCTTCCTGGCGGGGTGCCGTGGATCGTGCTTCCCTGCCTTCCGCTGGTCCGTCTGCTTCGTCAGGGGGAACTCCTTCGCTCGCCGTCTGCAACCGCTTCCGAAACAGAGGTCCCGGCTTCTCGTCGCGGACTAGGCCGCAACCCGCAACGGCGCCCGGAGGCACCGTCCGGCTCCGCAGCTCGAGTCCCCGGTACACTGGCAGATGGGAGGAGGTTGTGTACCGTGCTGAGGTCCCTCAGGTGGTCGGGTAAGGCCGGATTGGCACCTTAATTCGGTGTGGGCACAGGAGCAGATGCAAAAGACGTCTTCCCTGCTTGCCAGCTAGGCCACGCCCCCGTCTGCACAGTTTCTATATCAGCTGGAATAGTGCACTCAGGGCTGTGCTTTATATTTACCCCGTGCAACCGGAAGTCGCGACCTGGAAGTACAGCGGTCATATTAAGTCCGGGAGATTTACGGGCCGCAGAAGCATGCAGGGGAACAGCGGGTGGCGAACCAGAGAACCTAACCCACTGTCCTTGACCTGTGTGAGGCTGGAGCTGAGGGGACACACGAGTCGAGGATGGTGAGTTAGATGAGGTCCACAGGTGGGAGAGCAGTTGGTGACTGGTGGTCCAGCTGGGGTCATACGCACCATACACCTAAGACCGCGGGTGGCCCGGGGGGGTGTGGCTAGGAGCAGTATGGAGTAGCAGCACGAGCTGCGTCTCCTCCAGCAGAACTGAATGCTAAAATCCTGTGCCCTGATCTGAACTAATTGACCGGGAAATACCTGCAAACGGAGGGGTCGTGGCCGGTGTGGAGCCACGGCAGGCAGCAGAAGAAGCAGGAGCTGGTCGGGCGTTTTCTGCCCCAAAACGGAGGAGGGTGCCGGCTGCTACACGCGCGCCGTGTACTGAGCTGCGCTGAACTTCCGGCAGCGTCAGTGCCTGCTTCCCCTGGGACCCGGCGGCTGGGCTGACTGTGCGGCTGCACTGGGAAGAAGACGCCGCTCTACATGGGAGTGTGGAGGCGGCGAGGAGGAGGCTGTGTCCCTTGGGGGTCCCGGAGATTGGACTGCCTGGAGAATACACCTCACACGGATAAGGTACCGAGGTGTCAAGAACTGCAGGGGGGAAGGCACCAGTAAGGGGGTGAGGTGAATTGTGGGGGTTGTAGTCCCCAAAAGATATAAGGAAAAAAGCACTGGTAGTGCTGAGAGGAGGCTGATTGGTCAGCTGGGAATTTGTTGCTGGTGCATATTAAAGTGGCTGGGGTGAGAAGGAGCAGTGACAGTATTCCAGAGTGAACTACAGTAATAAAGCTGAACCTTTTTTTTCTTGTGCCCCTTATTTTTTTTTTAAGTGTGTGCCGTTTTTTTTTTTTTTTTTTTTTGCCTCTTCCTCCTCGGTGTGGAACTCCATATATTTCACCAGCCTATATATTGACATTGGGTGTTAAGGAGGCAAGTTGATTTATTTGAGCACTGTGTTGAGGGCTCAGGATGGTGAAGGGAGGTGCAGCAGCAGCAGCAGCAGCGGCAGCTGCAGCAAAATTGGAGAAATACACACGCTCTGCGCAAATGAAACAAGGGGAAACTAGCCTATCAACCTCAGTAGTTGAAAGTGAAACCCCTAAACCCCCTGATCAGCAGCACTCTACCCAGCAAATTCTGCAAGCCATAGCAATCTCAGAGCAGAGAGTGATGGAGAAGATTGGGCAAGTGCAGGTGGATGTATCATTGGTGCGCCAGGACATGCAGAAAATCAGAGACAGAGTGACCGAAACAGAGCACCGCATTTCCTCACTAGAGGATATAACAGTCCCGCTGCAAGTAAAAGTAACAGAAATGTCGGTGCAGATGAATAACATGCAAGCCAAAATGGCCGATATTGAAGGTCGTCTGAGACGTAATAATATTAGGTTTATTGGAATACCTGAAAAAGCAGAAGGTGCTTCACCAGAAAGCTTTATTGAGAACTGGCTCATTAATCAGTTTGGAAAAGCTGCATTCACCCCCCAATTCTCTATAGAAAGGGCACATAGACTGCCAGCCCGCCCATTACCACCTGGTGCTCCCCCCAGAACAGTCATAGCAAGGCGCCTAAACTACAAAGATCGGGATGCAGTCCTGCAGTTGGCCCGTACAAAGGGCCCTTTACAAATAGAAGGACAAAATATTATGGTATTTCCAGATTTTGCCCAAGAAGTGCAGAAGAACCGCTCACAATTTATGCAAATTAAGAAAAAGCTGCGAGAGAGAGAGGCATTCAGTATTCAATGCTGTTTCCAGCTAGACTAAGGGTGGTATATGATAATGCCACTCATTTTTTTCCATCACCAAAAGAAGCGGAGAACTGGCTGGAGAGACAGCCAAGCAGCAAACGCTGAAATGTTTATTTCAGTTTAGTGTATATTGAATGATATAGAAATATTATGTTGTAAAATTGATATTTGCTTTTTCTGCCTCCGGGGGTGGGGGGGGCGGGGGAGGAGACGGGGATAGGTTACTCTGCCCCCTCTCCTCCCCCTGCCCTCTTTCCGTCACTGGATTATGGTAAAGATCGGGGTCCACTATAAAGTGTAAATGGAGGAGATCCTACTGTAGATAGCATAGGGGTATATTTGTATGCCCCTATCCCCTAACACAAAAAGTCATTTGTTTTATTTTTCAAATTTTTCTTTTTTTCTATGTTTAATTTTTTGTGGTTTTGTTGTGAGATATGGTAGGATGCTGGATGGGGGACATAAGTATACCTTAGGTTTTAAAGAATGTACAGGGAGGGTAAGGGGAGGGTTTATTTTTTCATTGTTTATTTCTTTCATCATCATTCATTGTGTGGTAAAAAGGCTATCAAAGTTTATGAATAGAGGGAAGTGTGCACAAAAAATAGTTTGGAAAAGGTTGCAAAAAGTACAAAAGTTGATATATATAGTGCTTGATAAGCAGAAAGGAGATTACGAAGGCATAGAGGGGAAATGGGAGAGGCATATGGCTGGTTGTGGTCTCCTCCTTCAGTATGTTAAGTTTCTTCTCTTTCTCCTTAAAAAAAGTATTTATTTATTTATTTATTTTTTCTCTCCTTTTTGTCTTTGTTTTTTTTTTGAAATATAGGAAAGATGGGGAGAGGTGAAACTCACGTATTAGGATGGAATGTGAGGGGGATGGGGGACAGAATCAAGAGATCATTGGTTATGTCACAAATAAAGAAATACAAATCGGATATAATTTGTTTGTTTGAAACCCATATGGTTGGTAGTAAAGTATTAGCACTAAAAAAACCATGGGCAAGCCACGTGTATAACTCCACCTTCTCCAGCAATGCAAGGGGTGTATCTGTAATTATCAAAAAAACGATTCAGTTTCAAATAGAACAGAGTGAGATTGATGTATTAGGGAGATATGTTTTTATCCGTGCATACATCAATCGCAAACTGTTGCATATATTGGCTGTATATGTTCCTCCGCCATATACGAATGAAGTTATGCGGCAGGCGGTTAAATTCATCTCAATGTCGCCAGCAACCCCGATAATATGCATAGGGGACTTCAATAACGTTATGGATGGGGCATTGGATAGATGGCGGAAAATAACATCAAATGATATTCAGATCCCCTCCCCTACACCATTTTCACAATTTGTGACAGAAATGGGACTAGTAGATGCATGGAGAAAAAGAAATGAGGGTGTTAGAGAATTCTCCTGCTATTCAGCGACTTTTCATACTCTCTCCCGAATAGATCTGGTGCTACTCAGCCCCGATTTAATGTCGGATGTAATCCAGATAGATTATCTTTCAAGGGGAATTTCAGACCACTCACCTCTCTCCCTTATTATAGGGGCAAATATGGATCAGGGTAAGAAAATGTGGAAATTGAATCCCTTTTGGCTAACCCTTATGGGGGAGGGTCAAGAGGTGGTTACACTATGCAAAGAATTTCAGATCAAAAATAAAATAGGAACGGATCCCATGATCAGACATGATGCCTTTAAAGCATATCTACGGGGCCTTTTCATTAAAAGTATATCCCAAATTAAGATAAATAGCAGAAAGGAGGAAGAGAGGCTGGAGATTAGTAGCAGGCAGCTTGAGCTCCAATATATAAATTCCCAGTTAGAAGAGCATAGAACACTATGGCAAGATGCGCAGAAAAAATGGGTGGATTATTTATATGAAAAATCTAGGAGACAGCTCCTTTTCTCTGGGCACGAGAAATATCTGCATGCCGAGATGAATGGAAGCTATTTGGCATATTTGTCACGAGCCGATTTAGCTAGTAGTAACATAATTCAGGGAGTAAGGAACGCGGAAGGATGTATGTGTTATTCTGGGGCTGAGGTAGCAGCAGTGTTCCGTGATTTTTACTCCTCTTTATATACATCTAAAGCCACATATTCTGATGGACAGCTTGGGGACTATTTGGGGAGGGTGAGGTTACCCAATCTGACAAATGCGGAGGCAGAGGCTTTGGAGGCCCCATTTAAAATAGAGGAAATAGAAGAGGCGATATCAGCACTCCCGACCTCAAAAGCCCCTGGATGCGATGGGCTTCCAGCAGAGGTATATAAAACATTTAGGAACTTTTTCGCTCCATATTTGTTAGATTTATTTAATACTCTGATCAAGGAGGGATCACTCCCACCATCTATGATGGAGGCGAATATTATAGCATTAATAAAACCAGGGAAGGATCCCACGATCCCGGAATCCTATCGGCCCATTTCATTGTTAACAACAGATATAAAAATATTAGCAAAAGTAGTAGCAACCAGACTAAATAAAAGTATTAGATCCTTGATACACCCGGATCAAACGGGCTTTATGCCAGAAAAATCAACCAGCCACAATATACGTAGATTATTCTGTCACTTACAGAGTGAGGTTTCGGCAGGGTCGGAGGCAGTGGTGGTGTCTTTGGATGCTGCCAAGGCCTTCGACTCTGTCGAATGGAGGTACTTGTGGCTGGTACTTAAGAAATTTGCATTTGGGCCACGGTTTATAAAGCTCATACAGTTGCTATATTCAGCGCCAAAGGCAAGAGTGACAATAAATGGTTACACATCGGAAGCATTCTCCTTGGGTAGAGGGACAAGGCAGGGATGCCCCCTCTCCCCAATATTGTTCGCACTTGCTATTGAACCGCTGGCGTGCTTGTTAAGAGATGAGGAAGAGGTTCGTGGGATTAAAATTGGGGGAGTCGAAGATAAAGTGGCCATGTATGCAGATGATACCCTTCTTTTTCTGCGAGACACAGAAGGTTCGCTTAAAGCTGCACTTCAGCTAATAGAAACATTTGGAGTATTCTCCGGTCTTTTAATAAATTGGGAAAAATCGTATATCTTCCCTATATCGGGTAAGATTCCTGAAGTAGAGAGGACAAGCCAATCACTTGTATGGACTAAAAAATTCAAATATTTGGGAATCTGGATTACATCGCAGGTGGGTGAATATGTAGCACAAAACATAGATCCAATAACGGCGAGTTTCAAAGAAAGGGCACAGGCCTGGAAGAAACTACCGTTGTCAGTTTTGGGTCGTATCAATATGATTAAAATGGCTATACAGCCCAAATTTGTATATGTACTACAGAATTCCCCGATATATGTATCAAAGCAAATATTTAAAAAAATAGAAAATATAATGTTATCATTTATATGGAACAACCGTCCAGCTAGAGTCTCAATTAAAACATTGTATAAGACGCAGCGATTGGGAGGTTTGGGGCTACCCAACTTGAGATTGTACTATGTAGCCTCACAGCTGGGGTATTTGTCAGATTGGGTAAAAGGTACTTTGGATATAACAATGATGGGTTTCATTGCTGAACAGGTGAAAAGATTCTCCTCTGTTCCCTTTTCCCCTCTCCAATTTCTATTAGCTGGCTTATCACCGGGTAGGTTTCCGCACATACTTAGACAAGCGCTAATGATATGGAAACTTGCTCACTCCCTATATAATTGGTCTGCTAGGGATGGATCAACACCAATCTGGTTCAATAATAGATACCCGGAACTACAGAAATTATCAGAGGACAATATATGGGTTAGTTACGGGGTGCTGGAGTTGGGTCAGATATTCAGTGAAAATAGGATCAAAACATTCCAGCAACTGAAAGATGAATTTGGAGTACCAAATAGGGCATTATTTAGGTATTTTCAGTTAAGGCATGCGGTAACAGCCCAGTTCCCCGAAGGGCCACCGGTAATTTTGGATTCTCCAATAAAGAAATTGTTATTGAGGTTAGGGCGAAAGGGAAAGATGTCAGCAATATATGCGGTGATGAACGATAAAGATAAGTCAGATCAAATAAAAAAACTGAGGATAAAATGGGAAATAGATCTTGGTCCGGTCACGGGGGAGGTGTGGAACCGGATCTTGGAATCCATGGTAAACACAACTCCATGTATTAGATTTAGGCAGATATCCTTCTTTATATTACATAGGGTATACTGGACACCGGCATCCCTTGTGAAAGCAGGTCTTAGAGAAAATTCTGATTGCCCTAGGTGCCGAAAAGAAAATACAGGATTTTGGCACATGATATGGGAATGCCCTAATATATATGAATTTTGGAATGATGTTTGGAGAGATGTGCGGACCACAGCTCCAATGCTACCAGAGATAAACCCTTTATTGTGCCTCTTTGGAATTGGGATAGAGGAAACATATTCAAAAATTATGTACAAATATGTGCTGTGCCTCACTACAATGGCCAAGGTGATAATAGCCAGAAACTGGTTTACAGCAGAAACTCCGAACATTATTAAATGGCGAGCATTAGTCAATGATATGGTGCGTCATGAGCGACATATGTTTAAAACTAGAGGGGCCATCCATAAATTTAATGAGAAGTGGGGGAGATGGTGTATGGTCGGATTGGGAAGAGGGGATGGTACAACTTAAGTCTCGACTAAATATTTGAAAGGGGATCATATGGATAGACATAAGGTAAAAAGTATGTATCGACTGATGAATTGTCTGTGCTTCTTTCTTAAAGAATGAAAAAGTTAATGGAGAATCTTTACTGTTGACTAGTGTTAAAATAAGGATAAAGACAAATAAATACTAAATTAAAAGCTGGTTAAAAGGATATAAAGTTAGGATGTATAGCCTAAGTAATAAAGGAGGGTGAAAGAAGGGTTTTTTTTTTTTTTTTCTTTTTGGTGGGGATGAACAGGGGCGATCTCCTTGTGGTTGCGGTTGGAGAGAGATGGGGTCAGAAATAGAAGAGGGAAGAGAGGGAGGGGGGAAGGGAGGTAAAATCAATCTAATCAAAGTTCACTTCACGAATCACAAAAACACAATAGATACACAAGAATAGGGAATATAAAAACACAAGAATTATACAAGTAACACATAAAAAAAAAACAAAAAAAAAAACACAAAATACACACGCATATAGTAGATGCGCTGAAGGGTCACATAGGAATCACATGTCTAAGGGACACCATAATCAGGGAGGGTGGGTATAGAAAAAGGGAAGTAAATAACAAGGGAGGGGGGGGGGGAGGTGTGTAAGGGGGAATAAAGGGAAGGGGTTAGAATACTGACCCCATGTCTCTCCATAGAAAACATAAGGACAAAATCAGTAAAATGAGAATGTCAAATTGAACATTGTAAGGACAAAAAGAATTGTATAAGGGATTATGGAAGTGACTGAATCAAATGTTCTCTGCTCTAACCATCCTCTGGTTCAGTTGCATATATATGGTTTTTCTTTTCTTTTTTTTTGTATTTTTTTTTTTTTTTTTCTCTTTGTTTTCTTAGTTGTTGTTTGTTTTGCTATGTGTTTATGTATATGTCCAGATGAAAAATCAAAATAAAAAATGTTGAATTCAAAAAAAAAAAGACCGCGGGTGGCCCTTTGCGGTACAGCGCCAGTGAGACTCGGCCCCCAGTCCAAGGTACAGTGGGTTAGGGCTACTGGAAGGTCCAGACTGACGCAGATCACACACCTTTTTTTCTTCCCCGCAGTCCCGACTAGGAATTAGCTCCTAGACATTGAACTAATTAAACGAAGGCGTGGACACTTGCACCAATGCTGGAGCTGAGGTCAGTGGAGCAGATCTGGAAAAAAATTACTGTATCTCATCCAGATGAGAAGACATTCTGTATAAATTGTGCTAGCTGTTGGGATAGTTCTTGCCACTCCAAGCAACTAAACATGTGCTGGGTAGCACTAACCCCAGTTACAGGTGTCTTTGTGGCAGTGTCTGATCAAGGAAGCACTTGTGTGAGGCATGCTGAAAGCATGAATGCTAAATAGATTTCCTCCACATACAGTACAGCTTGAATTTGAAAGTGACTAGAGGTTCCAGGAGATACTTCATATACAATGAATACTAACTCCAAAAGGTTGATGGAGACTTAAAGCAGAGAGGAGGGGTCTAACCCACCAATTATCTTTGGCTCATTGGCCTCTACAGTTTGCTCAGTTTGAACCCTTTGGAATCATTTGCTCTTTACATATACAACTTCCTGCTTGCTACTGCATCATCTTGGGGGTATCAGACTTAAGTGCCTTTTCCTTTCCTAATTTTTCATAATGATCAGGTAGTTCCACCTGCTCTGCACTCATTTGGGTTACTTGCCAAGGTGGTTTCCTAGTTCCACATCAACCAAGAGATCATGGTACCCTCTTTAACTGCCATGACTACTTCTCCCTGGATGTGTTGAGAGCTCTGTGTTTATGTGGACAGGACCTAGGAGGTCTGCAAGTCGGATTTGCTTTGTCCTTTATGAGATTCCCAAAGTAGTTGGCCAGCCTCCAAAACTGATTTTGGGCTGATGACTGTCTTACTGTTCAATATGCCTATGCTATATCATCTCTTCCTCCTCCTGCAGTAGAGACTGCTCATTCCACTTACTGGCCCTTATTCAGATCTGATTGCAGTACAAATTTGTTTGGAAAATGGGCAAAACCATGTGCACTGCAGGTGGGGCAGATGTAACATGTGCAGAGAGTTAATGGCTGCCTAGCGTAGTGACTCTGTGGCAGCCCGACTCTGTCCCTGGCATCCATGGCTCACCACGCTTCGGGCTGGTGTGGATAGTGGGGATGTTTCAGGAATACATATTTGACAGGGACGCTGACTACGCTGGCCGCAGGAACACTACGATACTTCTGACAGGGACGCTGACTACGCTAGCGGGAACACTACGCTACTTCTGACTGACTACACTGGCCGCAAGAACACTACACTGATTCTGACAGGGATGCTACGCTAACTACATAACGGGCGCCGTGCTATTACACAAGTACCGCCTAATCTATCGAATCCGGGGCCCCATGTTCTGAGCATGTTCCAAGTTATTGGCCCGATCATGCAAACCCTGGCTCCTGGCAGAGCATGTAACCCCTGGCACAGAACATGCAACCCCTGGTAGACAGCATGCAATCCCTGACATTGAGCAGGAAACATTGAAACCCCTGGCATTGAGCATGAAACCCGTAGCAAGCAGCATGTAGGTAAGCAGCACTTATGTGGCATAATATGTAATGGCCATTATGGCGTGTGGTATTATATGTAATGGGCATTACAGTGCTTGGTATAACGTGTAATGGGCATTACATCGTGTGGTGTATTATGTATTACGGTGTGTGGCATGTGTAATGAGCATTATGGCATGGGTAGAATATGTATTGGGTGTGTGACGTGTAATAGGAATTAGTGTCAAATTCTGTTTTTGGTTTGTCTGGCTCCTACACTTTTATCCCGCTTCCTACACAAAAAATTGACAAACCCTGGCATAACATGTAATGGGCATCACGGGGGTTGGCGTAACGTGTATTGGGCATCACGGTGTGTACCCTAACGTGTAATGGACATTACGGTGTGTGGCAAAACATGCAATGGACAACATGGTGTGTGGCATAACATGTAATGGGCATTGTGGTGTGTGGCAAAACGTGTAATGGGCATCGCAGTGTGTTGCATAACATATAATAGGCATTATTGTGTGTAGCATAATGTGAAATGGGCATTAAGGTGTACAATATCAATAATAGATTTGGAGCAAAGGTAAAAAAAATAAGGCGGGTCAAGGGGCAAGCCGCTGTCCGGGAATCTCTCAACAAAAGGTGGTAACCCTATTTATCAAAGATATTCAGTGTACACTCTAGAACAGGGATCCTCAAAGTATTTTGCTCTGGGACCCCATCAGACAATAAAAATAATGACAGGACACCAGCAAATTACTACAGAAAATCATCACATCACATGTGTAGTCCACAGACAGCACATACATGGCAGCATTGTGGAGGCAGAAAATAATGGGAGGAGTCTAAAATAACAGACAGTTCAACACATTTTTCAGACTCCTTGAATCACTGACACATTAGAAAAGTAATCAGCCTGATATGGTAAGCAACATGGAGTCGCGACCCCATGCTGAGCAGGTCGGACCCACAGATTGAGAACCGCTGCTCTAGAAGATATGGTAAAAGATATAGCTCAGAACACCCTTTCTAAGTAATATATTGTACTTTATCCTCTAGTGCAGTGGTTCCCAACCTTTTTTCTCTCCTGTACCCCTTGATTAGGCTTTTCATTTAAGTGTACCCCTTCCTCTCAATTTGAAATGTTCACAGTACTTATGAGTGGAGTGGAAGAGAGCAGAGTAGTTGCAGTCAGGAATCGGGTCACTCTGTATCAGGCCGCTTGCTGTATATGGTCTCTGGGATTCCTGCTAATGCCTGTAGGATTAATGCCGCTGCTAACTCCACCTATGTCAGCGCAAAGCAGATGAATGCTGATGTCTGAGGGCAGTTCCCAGTGGATTGCTGGCCAGGCAAAAGCACGAGGAGACGCTGGTGATGCTGCAGAGGGATCCGGAATGGACTTGATGTGATTCATCGCCATGGAAACGGAAGACTTCTCTTCTTCCGCCATTACTTTCACGTAACCCTAACTAGTCTGCAAAGTACCCCAGGTTGGGAACCACTGCTCTAGTGTGTATGGGGCTTAAGGGGTAAGTTTACCCAATTGCATCCTAGAAGATGGACACAATCTGACTGTTGCTATGGATAACATGGTATCCTTTCACTTTTAGAAGCTTTAGTAAATCTCCCCCTCACCATAGTATAAACCCTAAAGAAAGTTCTGAACTTAAGAAATGATTATACTTTACCTTCATATGGGAGACTTTCCACTCACTATACAAACTGGCCTGCAAGAAGTGCAGTGCAGATAAAGGTAAATTGAATCAAGTTGTATGGACGTTCTTCATAGATTTAGTGAAGGGTTCTAAAGACGAAAAGTGTCAGTTTTGCCCATAGAAACCAGATTTTAGCTATTATTTCCCTGCATTGAATCGATTTGGCACTTGGTAACACTTACATGGATTTTTCAGTCTCTCCCAGGAAATCTGGAAAGTGTGAGACTAAGAGAAAAAGAATAGTTTTCTTTTTGTGTCAACAAGGAAACTGGTACAATGTCAGATTTCACCAGATTTTTGAAATCCAAGGCCTTGCGTATTATTCTAAACCAGTGGTTCTCAACCTCCATCCTCAAGTACCCTCCTCAACAATGCACGTTTTCCATGTCTCCGCACAGAACCACAAGTGAAATTAGCTCCACCTGTGTGTGGATCTTTTAAAATGTATCAGTGAGTAATGAGTGCACCTTCTGGGTGACGTAGAAAACATGAACTGTTGGAGGTACTTGAGAGTGAAGCTGAAAACCACTGTTCTAGACAATTCCTCCACCCATTGGAATTTAAAGGAATTCCTGCTCAGGTAGCAGTGACCTCAAGATCTGAGGTCTGTCACCTTGCCCCTTCTTCATTTCCTCTGAATTGGATTCCTCTGGAAACTAGACCCGTGTAGAGCTGAGATGATGGAGGATGGCTATCATCTGCTGCATGGAAAATAGGAGGGAGACTTAATCACTGCCTGAGAGTTTCCCAATCAGTAGAACAGATGGGAATTTGTGAAGATTATTGTGAAGCGCAACGGAATCTGCTGCGCTATATAAGAAACTGAAAATAAATAAGATAGTTCAGGATTATGAAATGCTACAGGGAAAGGGTACAGGGAGAATTGGTCTGATCTCTCCTGAGGAAGTTCTGAAACAGAGAACACAAACATTTTCACCTAATGCATGCCTCAACCTCAGCTTTGACATCTCCAGAAAGGTGTGAGGTTTGTTGCACTGTAGCACAAGATGTGCAGCGATTTAGTGAAGATTAGGTATGAGGTAATTAGGCCTAGAATTGGAAACAATCTGGAGCGTACAGGAAGAATTATTTTCATACAATGCAACAAAACAGAAACATAATTGACAACAACCCGCAGAAGTCAATAAACACATAGGGCCTGATTCAGAGTTGAATGCAAAATCTTTCTCAAATGGACAGAACTATGTGCGTGTGACATAACACAAAATAATCATCTAGTAGCAAGTGCTTGTCTCACAGAGGGGTACATTTATTAAATATTCTAAAAACAAAATAAGATTTCATCACACGCCTTTAAGGTATGTGACCAACATCCGTTGTAAGATGAAAGGAAACATGGTCAGACATTGAGGTGTGTTGTGTGATCAGATTTCTGCATCTAAAGTGCACATCAACAGCCGAAATGCATGGCCAGCTTATCAAGGTGTACAGCGATAATGTCATGTCACGGAGACAGGCTTGATGTACTGCTTTTGATTAAAGCAGTACAGACACTCCAGGTGAGCAACGATTTGGACGGCCAAACACATCTTCTACACAAGATAATTTGTGCTGCATTAAAAAGGTCTAAATCAGGAAGACCGACAAACTCCGATTCATTATACTGTGAGGTTTCATATACTGATGTGCTCTTTAGACACAGATATCTGACCACTTTAAGCATCACAAAGTCTGGTTATGTTTCCACCAGCTCCACCAACTTACAACTGATGTTGGGACAGTATGACTGATATGAGGCACAATCTAATGGCCATGAGGGGAAGCAGTGATGTACCTGTTCTGGCATGGCATTAGAATGACAGACAACATGCGAGTGGTTTACCTTCCTATTGAGCCACCCACAACTAAAATGTCATATGCATCTATTGATTATCTATCCTTTTAGACAAATAATATCAATGATTAGGAAGGGTGTTATTTACCCGCTTTTATAACCGTGGTTACCAAACGGTGTGTCAGCACCCTGGATTGATTACTTTTTCTTATATTTTAAACACTGTTCTATAATAGACATTTTAAAAAGATGCTAACCACCACACGAGGTCACCATAAACAGTAAGTGGCAAGGAATGAAGATTTACCATCAGGGTGTGACTTCCCTTGGGTTGTAGGTTTCTTCTAACCCTTGTATTTTTCTTATAGTAGTACTGTAGCTGTCCTTCTAGGAGTTATTGCCTTGTATGCTCTAGTAAAAACACTGAGGGCAGGCAGACTGTAAATGGTCAATACTGCAGTTCTTTATTACAATCATTCATTTCAAACAACCTCCCACATTGAGATCACAAATTTACTTCTCACTCAAGTTTCCATATATAACAAAATTAAATGAACTGTCCAACAAGTTGATAAACTGCAGGGTGGGAAAACAAAACAGACAAATCTCTAACAAATACTGAGCCAATATTAAGCTTTGCTAGTTGGCAGTAAAAAAATTAAAAAAAAATTACCAGATAGTCATTCCAGTCATACCATGTAAAATCTAGTGCAAGAGTGAGCAGTATGCCAGAACTAAAATCAGGACTGAACCCAGCAATCACCCGTGCAGTAGCAGAACGTCTATATTTTTGATACTTGACTGAAAATTGTGACTCTCCTACTAGTACATAGCAAACAGTAATCTATGTGGAAATTATTTTATTTTTGGCGAGTAACATTTTATTATGTAACTAGGTAAAATAAAATTTGTGTTGCTTTCAATAGCAAAAGCTAAACAAATATATACATCTGGTAGCCATGAACTGAAAATAGTTATTTTCTAGGGAATATTTTTTCAATTAAAAGAAAAAAAAATTAGAGATTAAATGGGATGTAAAGGGAAAATGAGATTGTGGAGACATAATTAAATACAGTTTTTCTTCTACATATGATGCATGCAATATCACAACTGTAGCATGTTTTGTTTAATTACAGAATACATATGTATAGTGTGAAAGGGATGTAGAATGTCCTGCGTTCTCCAGCTTTCTCCCTGATGGACTCCAATAATTTAGTGGAGGCCAGCTCCTCACTTCCCCCCTCCCCCCCCCTCAAAAAAAAATGATTTCCAACAGCAGTCTGTTTTGAAATTGACCATCTATAAAAATGTATAAATAAAACATTAGTTGAATAACCTGGTAAAAATTTCAGTAAGAGAAACATAATAGTTTATACTTATAAACGTAAGCCAAAATACATTTTATCTATTCCTTCTCATTAATAAGGAGCAGTCTTTAAGGAGATCGGTAAAATTAGTTCACATCCGGACAAGAAGAATGTAGGTAATTTAACACATGATGCCTAAACTACAAATTCATTTATTTTTTTTATGCCGAGGTGAAGTCTCCGGGTAAAAGTGCTGGAGGCTGATGAAAAGATATTCTTGTGCAGGGGGCAGCTTGAGCTCCAGTCACAGACATGATTAAATTGTTCCTATGGTATAAATTTAGGACACCCATTTGTCTCTTGAAAGTTTAGCTGTCAATCATCTCAGACAACTCCATGAGAAGATCATCTTCATCTTTGTTAGGGTCCAGATAGATTTCAGCCTCCATTTTATCGTCTGAAGTTCCCCAGATCAGGTCATCAAAGTCATCCACTGTAGGTGTTGAAGGCTCCTCTATTGATGTAGTACCAGCTCTTCTGCGCTTCACTGGGTGTTGTACAGTAGAGGTTTCAACTGCTTGAAGCTGTACAAGTGACAAAACAACTACATTTTTATATGTGAAAAAAGGGTACAATAGCTTTAGATTTTTTTTTTTTTAACAGAAGCCACTTGCACACAATTTGCTATCAATTGTCCCATACTATTAAGACCTTTGCTTTCCTTACATACAATTTAGCTGATTATAGCAGCTCAAACAGAAAATTACAATTTTTATAACAATAACCTGTAACCAACACTCAGCCAAAGTAGCCATTTTGAAAACACAGCTACCAGTGTCCTACAAACCCTGGAGCATGACCTGTTTGTCATGGCTTCTTGTGAAAAGACAGACCACATTGTTATAACATTACCTCAGTCTGTAATATGGTGAATTTGTGATTTATGTGGTTATACTGTTCAGTTGCATAACCCTATTGAAGCAGTGGTACTGTACATTCCACTGACAAAAATGCAAAGGGCTTATATAAAAACATTTGGAAAATTATGCATGTCTAGCGGAGAATATATATATATCTATATCTATCTAAGCAGGTGAACAGTAGATGGTTTCCTTACAGCAGGTGGCGGCTTCTTCTCAGTGCAGGTAACAGTAGAGCTAAGGGGTGTCACTTCTGCTACGGATGTGCTTTTTGGCGATACCCGCTTCCTGCCAACTTTAGGCGGTGCTCTTCTCTTCACCACTTTTGCTTTTTCTGTAACCAAGAATACAGGTCAGCTCTCTTACATAGAAAAATAAAACCAATACATCAGGCTTACTATAGAGCAGTGGATCCCAAATATTTTTTGAATAACAGCTCCCTAGAGTATCAGATTTTTTTTCACAGCTCCCCTAGGCCAAAAAGGTTTTATTTGAGAAGTTTAGAAAAAAAATAAAATAAATTACGTCAATGGTGCTTATATATTTATACTTAGGGCTCAGTTATGCGTGAGGGACCAGATTTACATATAGCCACAAGCACCGGTTGTTACATTAAATAATTTTAATTGATCCTGCACCATGAACCCAGGGCACCACTGCAAGAGTCCCCATGGTACCCCAGGAAACCCCTGCAAGGGTCCCATGGTACCCCAGGAAATCATGTCACACTGTTTGGGAACCACTGCTATAGGAGTAAGAATTCCAAACTGAAAAAAACATTTTATAGTTGGCTGTGTGTCCACGACTAATTTCTATTCAATTTGTAAAATGCCCTACTGTGTGTATAGGAATATAGTGATTCACAAGTACAGATGGAACGCCTCTCTCCTTGCCAGCAGCTGGCGATAGAATTGCCAGCTGCCAGAGGGGGACACGCACGAGACGCTTGCACATCCCCTTCCAACAAAACTCTCCACCCTGAAACAGAGATGGGCAGGGTTTCCCGCCGCTGAGTGACTGGGACGCATGCGTGTGAAAAACTCACGCTTCCCAGTCAGATGGAGCGCCTCTCTGCTGGCGATCACCAGCAAGGGCAATCTGGCGATGCCCGGTGCTGAATGAGTGGTACGCCATCTGTATCTACCTCGAATTCTTAGATGGGAGTTTAAAATGTGTGCTTCTGAGGATATTTCCTTAGTACACAAACAAACTATTCAAAGATCAGGTCACTACACTGGGTAGTGTGTGATAAATGGCATGTGCATATGCACTTACAGTTTTATCAGTAAAGGTAGAAGTAGTCATGGAAGACAGGATGCCAACATCAGTTAGGATGCCAGCACCGGAATCATGACTGCCAGGCAGTGGTCAAGGAGAACTTAGGCAGCGGGTTACAAGGGTTAGAGTAGGGAAGGCAGGCATAATTACGTGACTTCTGTCATCAGTATATATACCTAATTAAGTCACCTGTGCTTTAGCATGGATATCTTTAAAACCTGGACTGTTGGGGTGCCTTTTGTACCAATGATGCAGGTGGAATATGATAACCCAACAAGGCCTACCAAAAACTAGATTGCCTACAACATTAAAATAGGAATGACTTTATCTTATATGGTACAAGATGCTGTTAATGTCACTTCAGCATTCTAGGTACTGTTACCTATATACGAACCATGAGAGTGAAACAGCATTCTTATATACACCTAAAATTTCACAAGTTCCCTTGTATGGTCAAAAACGAATGTACCTTTTTTTTCCTTTTCCGAGATTAATGCAGTTGTCTTCACAGTGTCTCCATCATTCCCATCTTCTACATGTGTTTCCTGAGTATTTCCATCCTCTGGTACTTTAGCAACTTTGCCAGGGACAGGCGGTATGATAGTTGCTGGAGTCTACATATAGCAGACAGAAGAATTTGTTCATTAGATGGACTATATATTTGTTGGTGATCACATGTACATAAGAACTAGATCAGCTACATAAAGATGTGGATTAGAAAAAAATCTACCTCTGCGTCCATGTCTGTGACCACTGCATTGGTTGGTGGGTCTGATTCCATCACTGCCGCGTCCACTTTTACTTCTGTACGGACTATTTTCCAGATAAGAGAGAAAGGGTTTATAAACAGTGTTTATACAATTCTTCAAATGAACAATACACAGTGAAACATTATCATGTGATAAGTTATCCAGCTAAATTCAGAAATCTGTAGAGAAAATATTACAATCATGTGATATTTGCAGCCACATTCAGCGAAGGTTTATACAGTATTGCAAAGGGATGCTACACCGCTTCATGACATGTGGTACCTTTGGGGCCTAACCATATGTCAAGATTTCCTATGCCAACTTTGATACTAATGTGTGTTCCCTAAGGCCCAGTACACTACACAGATATCTGGTTGATTTGTCATTTCTCGAATGACAAACTGGGAACACTGGCCACCTTTTTTTTCACTTTCTGGAATGTCCGTATTTCGGAATAATTCGGATAACGGATATTCGGATACGGGATACTCGACCTGTACATAGTATAGTTGAACATTCACATCAGTCCCTGCCCCAGTGGAGCTTACAATCTATGTTCCCTACCACATGTACATGAACACACAGACATTCTAGGGTTAATTTTTATTGTGAGCCAATTAACCTACCAGTATATTTTTGGATTGTGGGAGGACACCGGAGTACCCGGAGTAAATCCACGCAAGTACGGGGAGAATATACAAACTCTGCAGTTAGAGCCATGGTGGGAATCAAACCCATGACCTCAGTGCTGTGAGGAAGTAATGCTATCCATTACACCATCTGTACTGAATGAAGCATGGCATGCTCTGTTGCCCCCTGAATAGGCAAGTGTGTATACACTTGCCGATGTAGGGTCCTATCATCACCGTATAGGCTGGCTGATCATTCAGCTGTGTAGAAAATACATTTGACATAATATAGAAAGGTAGGAAATACATTTTAGTAGTAACTACACAACATAGTAATGGCACATACAAGGTCTAGTATTGGTTTTCTAGCAGCAGAATACAACCTTCCAATGACCAACTGGTTATGGTCGAAATGTATAAGCAAATGCCCTGCCCCCCCCCGCCACACACACACTGGATTTAACAGTGAAGGTTAGGTATTGGTTATAAGTGGAATGTACATCAACTAATAACAGGTCCTTTTATTTGAAGGGCAATGTGCTTTACCTGGTGGCTTGGAAATCCGCATTATCTTTGTGTAACTGGCTGCAGCCTGTAGTCCAGATGAAACCTCAACACTCTCTGATTTGACGGGCTGTTGGCGCCGTAGAGCTTTCTCTTGCCTAATTTCTTCAAGAGTTTTTATCCTAACTTGCTCTATGGACTGTGAGCTGACTTTGGTCTCTTTCAAATTCACAGAATTTTTGGGGGGCGAGTCCACGTTGCTAATAGTATTACTTAAGACAGGTTTTTTAATTGCATCACGTCGAATGCTCCAACTGAAGACTGCTTGGGTGCCTGGTTTCTGTTTTTTAGCATCCAGCTTCTGAACCTTGACCTGTGTTTCAGCTGCTTGATCAATTCCTGCTTCTAGGTCTTTATCTCCCTTATGGTCATCCTTCTGGACACCATCATTCAGTTGTCTCAGTCTCTTTTCTGCCTGGATGTCATAGAATGACTTCCTATGTAAGCTTAGCTGGGGTTTGGAAGAAGCACCAACACTGTCGTCACTGAGAGGAGACGATACACCGCTTGCCTCTTGCTTCTTTCTTGGATTGGTATCTTGCTCCTTTTTTTGATTGGCCTTTTCCTGACGGATTTCTTGAAGGGTCTTTACACGGAATTCTGATGGTGGATTAGCAGCTCTCTCTATAGGAAGAAAAGATGACAATTAAACATTTGATTTCTTTGTATTTGAACTAGAATAGGCAAAAAACTTCACATTTCATATAACATCTTAAATACACAGGGTCACACAGAGAAAGGAACTTGCAGTAGGAAATATTCTTTCACAAGCAATCCTAATTCAGAATACCCCCTCCCGCCTTACTTAACTTAATTCGTAGAATGTTCTGTTTTGACAAAACAATATGCAGTTACCTGTTTCTGTGCTGTTCTCTTCTGCTGGCAATCCCAGTCGATCTTTTAAACGTTTAGGTATCTGAGCTGAAAAAAAAGATATAAGGTCTTCATTACATGAATCACGTAGGTGACAGAAATAGTCCTGTAGCTCGACTCTGGATCATCAAAGCAATGGTAATGTGCCCACAGCAGGTGGTCTAAACTGGGTACTTTTTTCCTTAATAAGAAAGCACGAAGACCAAAATCCATAAATGTTGCCATAAATTCCTAAAAAGGGGCAATGCACAAATTCATTTTCTGAGCACACGCACTTATGGGCAATGCAGAGTTATATGTTGTTGAAAGGGGAGATAATGGGGCACTTTAAAATCAGTCCCAACATGAGCAACAGTGATTCTTCCTTTCCCATCTACATTACTTATTTTGGCACATGTACAGATGCAATCTGAATACCCGGGATGAGTATGGTAAATTAGAATTATAGGTGTTCGTTAATTTATGTTGGTTGGATATTAAAAAAGAACAATCAGTAAAAAATCTGTCAAGTGAAATATAAGTTTATCTAAAACAAAAACATTACAAACTTCACAAATAAAATAGAAAGCCAATTTTTAGTACAGTAGCACAATGAAAATGACTGTGCACAGAACAGAGCAGGCCGTGTACCCAAGCCAGGCACCCCTGAAGTGAAACTAAACTGTGCAGGAATACCAATGTTAGTGGACAGTCAGTGTAGAAAGTCAAGCGCAGGCAGCGACAGGCTTGGGTGGTGGAAGCCCCATGTTCTCTACCCCCTCTATGCTATGGCATATCTTGCTTCCCTGACCCACTTTGTGTAGTGGCTGGACCCCTTTTTGGCGCCTGCTCTTCCCATTATATAACTAACTCAGTCTGTGGCTTCCTGCGGTCTCTATTGCCCTCCTCACCTCATGTCAGTGCCCCGTGAAATCATATATTTAGTTTCTTATATAGAACAGAACATTATGCATCTCCTGACACTCTGTGCTGCTGGGGGACCCTGGTACTGCAACTATATAACTGTGTGGGTTTGTGCTACCTCCATTCCCCTCTTTGCATCATGTCAATGTCCCATGCACCCAGTCATCACTGACATATCATGCATGTCCTGATCTAGGCCCTTATTCTGCTTCGTGCGGTACGGCCCGCGTGCGGCCGTACCGCCGATGTTTTTACTCTGCACATGCGCAGAGGTCAATCTGCGCATGTGCAGCCCCCTTCGCCGCAGACGTATTTCGTCCGCCGTAAAGGGGGCGTATAGGGGCGTGAGAGGCTTCATGCCCTCATTTCCCTATGTGTACGCCCCGCGTTTCATGGGCGTTCCCATGCAAACGCGGGGCGTATGCATGGTAATGAGGGCATGACGCAACTCATGGGGGCGGAAAGCTGACGTCGCCGGATGTCAGCTTTCAGCCCCCATACAAGCTACCACACGGACGATTGTCCGTGTGGTCTCAGCTTGCGGGAGCTGCCGGGGCGTGCGGACCTGCCTTCGATGGTCGACGACCATCGAATGCAGGGGGCAGCTCCCACCATGGTGGAGGCGTACGCCTCCACCATTTTTATGCGGATCGCCAGCCGTCCGTGTACGGACGGCCGTGGCGATCCGTAGGGTGGGCGGGGATTGGTTTGTGCGGCCGGAGCCCCGTGTGCGGCTCTGGCCGCACCAACCAGAATAAGGGCCCTAGTCTGTGCTGCTGCCCCACTCCTAGGGGTGCTAGGGTTGTGTTTGTTCAGATTGTAATTGATATGTGTACCAAGTTAGGTGTAAATTGCTCCAGACATTCCAGAGCTATGCTGTCTGCTGAAATACTGTGCTTCTGCTTCACCCCTATGGGTGCTAGGGGTGTGTTACCCCCACAGTGTTTATACGACTTACAATCTGGGAACAAAGTTTGTTGTAAATTGTTGCAATCATTCCAGAGTTATGTGGTCTCCTGATATACAATACTAAGGGTTGCTGTCCCACCCCTTGGGGTGTAATTTTGATTTCCAATTTTTTTAGTTGCCTCAGGCGTATTTTAATAAGCTCATAAAATGTCATGATCTTCACTTGTAAACTGTGGGTTTGTATAGAAAGACAGGACACATTTTTGCTTTTATACATTAGACGAATGGCCATTGCTGTTCATATACTTAATACTGCTGATATCCCAGTGTTCACCTTTATCTGCAGAGGCCGCAATCCATCCCTTTATGCAGACCCAGGATAGCAAAGTGCCTTACAAAGACAATAATCCAGAGACCTGGAAGGCTTATGTAGGAGGAGAAATAGGCTACTGTATAAGAGGAACATGGTCTACACACCTTAGAGTGGGTGATATGTTCCCGTACTAGGATTTGTGTCTATACAAAAAAAACTCTTAGGGGTCCTGACCAGTATCATACCTTTCTTTGCTGGATCATCCGAGCCATCAACTGGTCGAGTGAACTTCACACCTAGCCTTTCAGATAATGTTTTTTTCCCAGGATTAGGTCTCCCTTCATCAGGAAAAGCTAGTTAAAATATAAATATTATTCATACAATTATTAGAATTTATAAATACATCTTCTACAGCATTGCCATTAGATTATAAACCTTTTCCACTACAGACTGTTTTGTCCACCACTGGTTAAAAACATTGCTTCTTGTTGGACTGCTGATTGTGTGATGCAGTCAGTTATATATATATATCTTGATCTATACTCTTTGGTTGGTGTGCACACATTAAAACAATGGTGAAATTACCTAATGGGCTGTTATGCGTGAATATTTTGTGCTTTCCCAATCTTTTAGCCAGACTGTTCTGTCTACTTGGAGGATCTGTTTAAAAAATATAGGGGATAAAAAAAAATAAAAAAAGGGTTAGAAACACCAGCATATGCAAAAGATACACATTGGTGGCCAGGAGGAAATCAGGATAAGTCTTTACACAGCTTAGTTGTAACTTCTCTTTTATCCAATTCTGGAGGACACTGCACCATGAAGTTTCTGGGGGGATCTGTAGGAGCTGATACTAAAGATGCGTACACACGGATAGATTTGGCAAAAGATCTGGGCGTTCCCAACACATTGAAATGACCAATCGCTCAAATCGTTCCGTGTGTATGAACCATATATCGGACGATGCGCATACACGCCGGTTGTTGGTAGAGGTCCATAATCTTTCTTGCATGCAGAAAGATCATAGATCAATCGTTAGCAATGCGTACCAATCGTTTCATGTGTATGCATGAAGAACGATTTGGTAAGGCTGATTGACTGGCTGCCTCTCCCTCCACCAGATCAAGATCAATTGTTCATGTGTATTCATTTGTACAATTGTTCATCATGTGACACCAAATCATTTGTGCAGGAGTTCAGAGGAAATTGGTAACTAGATTGAATCGTTGTCCAAATCTGTGTGTACGCACCTTTAGACTAATATTAACTGAGCAGCTCCTCCCTTCTGCAACCCATTGTGTTCTCGGCTCTTGTACCTAGTTTTTTCTACGTAGCTTGTGATGATCAGACCACTGTAAAGGGATTCGGTATGAAATCCCGACGGTCAAAATCCTGACATTTAAAATGTACAGGTGAAACAGTCTACATCACTTTCCGTCGACAGGTGCGAGGTAGACATGGGTTTTTTCACAGTTTTTTGACCCAAATGTCGACACAGTTGGAAGTGAACCGCAGCCCCTCGCATCGCTCGCTATGCTTCGGGCACGGTGCCTCGCTGCGCTCGGCACACTATTTTATTCTCCCACCACGCCCTAGTGCAGGGCTGGGCAACACCGGCCCTCCAGATGTTGATGAACTACACATCCCAGCATGCCTTGCATCAGTTTCAGCATGGCCACATAGCAAAACTAATGCAAAGCATCCTGGGATGTGTAGTTCACTAACATCTGGAGGGCCGGTGTTGCCCAGCCCTAGTGGATGGTAGGGCATGAAATACCGCCTGTCGGCACGGGTCGGCTCAAAAAACAGTGAAAAAAAACCATGTCGACCTCACACCTGTCGACGGAAAGTCATGTAGACTGTTTCACCTGTACATTCTATAGGTCGGGATTTTGACCGCATCCCCTGTAAAGCACCAAAACGCCAGACTGCTAGGAAAGTGACAAGTGTTCACTTTCTGGAGTCTAACAAAGTCTCTGTTCTGAAGCTTTCTTCTCCTGACAGACGCTCTTACCTTTCTAGAAGGTAGCAGTTTGCAACACCAACTCAGTATGGTTCAACTATTTGTTAATACATGGCTCCTCTTTATAAAAGATGAGGAGCGTGTGAGGACAAGCATCCTAGGATTCCTGGGGCTACACAATGATTTCCCTATTAAGGGAAGGTCACTCGTGTTTATGCGAGGGAGAGAGAGCGCGCAATGGGGGAGGATTAGGTCTAGGCCCCATGGCGATCAGAAGTGGGATTGCACCTGTACAGGACCAGTATACAGCAGTCTATTTATTAAGTTTCTTATATGGTGCACACATATTCCGTAGCAATTTATAGAGAATATTTGAACATTCCGATTATTCCCTGCCCCAATGGAGCTTACAATCTTTATTCCCTACCACATGTACACATTTACTCTTGGGTTAATTTCTGTTTGAATCCAATTAACCTACCAGTATATTTTTGGATTGTGGGAGGAAACCAGAGTACCCGGAGGAAACTCACGCAAGCACAGAGAGAATATACAAACTCCACAGTTAGGGCCATGTGGGAATAGACCAATGACCTCAGTGCTGTGAGGCAGTAATGCTAACCATTACACCGTACCTGCTGCCCAGTCTAGACACGGTCTCTTATGTTGTTCAGTGATCTCTCTCTCTCTCCTCTGTGGGTAATCCAGTAATGTCTGGTATTCAGAGATAACTTGCAATGTGACTTTGTACTGAACAGACAAGGGTTGTTTTCCAATTGTATTAGGCTCTTTTTATGGAAGCCATTTGTTTTGTTTTTACCCGTGAGAGCAGCTATGCCAGTGACGGCTTGGTACCCTGTTTACCACTTTCTTGATTTCCTGTGGTAGCATCAAAGTAGTCTAGTTTTGGATGGAAAGTCTTCCGTCAGGTACTTCTGCACATAGCCTCCCCTTGGGGTGGCTTTTGAACGTCCCATGGTCCAGTGTCCTCCAGGTGGACTCAAGAGATAAGGATTTAACAGTAAGTGAAAATATCCACTTTGTATGCAGTATGAAAATACTATAAGCAAAAAATTGCGGAAGGCACAGACGATAGAAATCCTTGCTGGGGCACTCTTATTGTAATATTGTTCATTTAAAATATAACTTTAAAAACTTAAGTCATATTAAAAGTTATATTCTAAATGAACAACATTACAATAAGAGTGCCCCAGCAAGGATTTCTATCTTCTGTGCCTTCCGCAATTTTTTTGCTTCTAGTTTTTAGTAACTGAAATCTGGGAGCACCACAAACCCCTCATTTCAATTATTTCCATATTATAAATTGGTATTCTCTATGATAAATACGCAGTCTATGCAGCTCCATTTCCTGCTCAAATACTGTATTCATCAGTTCCTCACTTAGTATTCTTTCAATAAACCCGTATTCATCCTTTACCATTATTTGCAAATGTTATTGTTCGGAAAACAACTGGTATGTTTGCTTCTGAAACTATTGGATCATCGGAGGAATCTGGAGCATATGAATAAGCTGTGACACCTGCAGCAAAAAAAAAAAAAGTAAATCTAGGATGGAAACGATGAATTGTCCGTTTATTGATGTAATTTAAAAACCATTATGAAGACTGGCGAGCGCCCAATCTTTCTCATACTATCTATAGAAGTAAATAGTGGACACAAATGTGACTTAAGCACCACTGACACTATTTTGTTCACCCTCAGTATTAGATCTGTACTAGTTTTAAGGCCCGTCCGACGGACGGGTGAAAGTCTATGCTTATGCAATTCTTTTTCCACCTACCCTTTCCAACCACAGCAGGGCAGAAGCTGCTGCAGAAGCAGCCAGAGCAAGTCTTCAACTTCCCTTCCCAACCACAGCAGGGCAGAAGCTGCTGTAGCAGCCAGAGCAAGTCTCCAGCTATCCACCTTCCCTTCCCAACCACAGCAGGGCAGAAGCTGCTGCAGAAGCAGCCAGAGCAAGTCTCCAACTTCCCTTCCTAACCACAGCAGGGCAGAAGCTGCTGTAGCAAGTACAGAAGATCCCGAAAACCCTCAATGAATAAGATATCAATCAAGAGAAAAAAAAACTGACTGGGGATCGATCTCACAACGATATCTACAGTGGTTGATTCACAGACCACTCTGTCGACGAGTCTTATTGATTTCAGTTTGTCATAAGTTTTGCAAAGTGAAAATGTTTTTCATTAAATGGACCCTTATAGGCCTTTAATGGTCCTATTAAGGGAGTATGTTTATTGTGTTGTATTCAGAAAGCCATAAGCTTTCCAACAAGAAATCACAATACATGAAAACAACAGAATAGCATGGATCCTTACGACAGCACCCTTAAGGGGTCGTCCTATTAAACACATCTTCGAAATTATAGATCATCCCTTACGGTGATAAGGTAATGTGCAAAGTTTGAAGATGATTAAAGTGTTCGAGAGTGATCATGGAACATTCATACATACACATCGTTCAATTATATTTATGTAGATAAAAAAAATAAAAAAAAATGAATAGTTCGATACAACAATAATATATCTCAGTTATTGTGAGATATTGAACATTGCGACATATGATACATGGCAATGAGTAATACCAAATATTGCTCTATTTGATTTAATACTTTAAAAGTGTTGTAATAAATGAAATTCCTGTCACTATGGAGGATATTCATGTGCACTGCAGGTGGGGCAGATGTAACGTGCAGAGTTTTGGGGCCTACACACAGAGCGGTTTTAGGGCATTTTCTAAGCGATCTCATCAAATCGCTTAGAAAACAGCCCCTACATTGCTCCGTGTGTAGGGGCCATAGCAAAGAGTGGCCTCTCATGTTGCTATGCCCAGCAATTAAGATTCAGCATGCAGGATAAATCTGGTTAATCGCCGGTCAGGGCAGTGTTCTGATCGCTGTGTCCTGAGCGATCTACATTGCTCAAATCGCTCAGCAACATCTCCCAGTGTGTAGGCCCCTTAAGATTTGGGTGGGGTGTTTTGAAACCGAAATCTAAATTTAAGTGTGTAACAATAAAACAGTCAGTAATTACCCTGCATAGAAACAAAATAAATCATGTTTTTAAAATTAAATTTATATACCCAGATCATACTTTATGGAAAAGAAAGAAACTGAGAAATGGAATACTGATGTAAACATGATAATGTTTATAATTATCAACCCAAAACCCATAATGAAAAGATTAAAAACTCATCTTATATTAGGAAGTGCACTTTCAAACCATCCATAGAGTTAAATATTACTGGTTTAATGAGCACAATTTCATTACAGAGGGTTCTAAAAAAATTTAAAATGTGGGTATAGTAATGCCAATTTCTTTCAATTTATTTGGGAATGCAGTAAAATTAGATACTTTGGTACAAAATGTATTTTTTTTATTAATGATATCCTCTTTAAATTTGAGAACCGACCCAATGGCTCGCCTAGTGGCAAATTTTGCCAGCTGGAATTTGGGACCCTATTAAAAAAAAAAAAAAAATAAAACCCAAACAAGGCTATCCCATTTTTAGTAATTCGTGGTTATGGTTGCATAAAAAAAGACATTTCTCAATTAGATCTGCCTCTAATCTATCCGAAGGGAGACAGAAACTGATGTATTTTCAAGTTATTTAATAAAAAAGGGAATGGTTTTTAAATGGAAACTCCTTACAGAATGTCACTGAGAAATTGTAAAAACCAGTGCTTCCCCAACCTCAGTCTGTACCCCCAAACGTTCACATTTTCCAGGTCACCTGTGGATTTTAAAAATGTGACAGTTGGTGATACAGTGCACTGGCTAGGCGACTTGAAAAACTAGAAATGTTAGGGGTACTTGAGGACCGAGGTTGGGAACCACTGGTATAATCAGATGATTAACATTGCACTTCTCTCCATCATTCTGTTCTTGCAGGGTTTGATGTACATTTATACTATTGATTAATTCGTCCACCTCTTCATTTATCTTCTTTCCTTTCCCTTCACCTTGTACTCTTTTCTGCATCACTGATTCTAAACTTTCTTCTTTATGCAAAATAATGTGTTTTTTTTGTTTTGATACTATATTTGTTCTTTACAGGCCTGCTATACTGTTTGGCCTATGGTACAAACTGTATGTCCAAGGGAATATTTCTGATTACCTGGGTCACGCGCTAGTCCAGGGAGATTAGGGAGGTTAATGCATGGCTAAGAGATTGGTGTAGAAAGGAAGGGTTTGTATTCTAAAGCTGTGTACACACGGGGGCAATTGGGGCTGAAATCGCTGGAAATATGGTCGCAGGCGACCAAATTGCCAGTGATGGGAGTGTGCCCCAGCAATATATCTCCCCCGTGTGTACGGGGCTTTAGAGCATTGGGCAGATTTCTCTGTCAGATGCAATTTTTAATGCCATGATGCTTTACACCTGAACGAAGAGGTGCCAAGATGGTTAGAAGGTTGGAGGAGATTTAAAACAAGGTTTCATGGGGAGGGACAAGCAAGCAATTATAAGGGGTGTGGTATGACACACCGACAGTCATTACATTATATAGGCAATAGGGTACAATAGATGCTTACAAATGCAAGAACCCGAACTAGTAGCAATGAACGAGCAGCATATTATAGGTATTACGGAGACATGGTGGGATGATACTCATGAATGGCCAGTCAACTTGGAGGGCTATAATCAATTCAGGCAAAGAAAAGAGGGAGATGGTCTTTATTTTAAGTTCATGTTAAAACCGTGCGTGAAGGAAGTTATTTGCGTGGGTATTGGTGATAACCTAGAACATTTGCCTTCACTTGATATTTCCACCCATTAAGCCTCCAAGAAGTTGCTGATAGGTACATCCTTTAAAGCCAACAGATATGAGGAAGACTGGGGAAGCTCAACGCCTACCGCAAACAAAGTTTTACATTTTGGGTATTTTAATTTTCCAGACATTGATTGGAGTAATGATAGGTGTGGTACAGTTAGGGGCAACAGATTTCTGACTATACTAAAAGACCACTACATGCCCCAAATAGTTGAGGAACCAACTAGAAGCAGGGCTATTATGAACCTAGTAACAAATAATGTAGAGGTAATATTAAAAACTAAACTAAGGGAACACCTGGGAAACAGCAATCATAACATGGTCTCATTAAGGGGCAGACTAGATGGGCCAAATGGTTCTCATCTGACAAAGTCTATGTTTAAAGTCTATCTTGCCTTTGAAATGTTGCTGGTTACACCTACAAGTTTATTCCCAAGGGAAAAAAGGCAAGAGTACCGATGTGGCTAAATAAAAAAAGATGTGGGTAGAAACAGAAAAAGAGGCTTGTATTTAAATTGTTTAGGTTTTCTCGCTTATACAAGAAATGTAATAGAACATGCAAAAAGTGGTTCCAAAACTTTGATTTGAGTTTATGTGGTGAGGGACAAGGTTTGCTTCTGTGTTTACACAGACATGAAAATTGGCAGCCACCAGAACCAGTTTTATCACCGACTTTAAAATAATTGGAATTCGTCCTGGACCACCAACCCGTGACACCCTTGCAAGTGCGAATTTGCACAGCAGTTATCAGATCTGAATAAATACTATCTATCTATATCTACACACACACACACACACACTTGTTTGCTACTTTTTTTTTACATAGTTTAAAAAGTAACTTACCATCCAAGTGTTTCTCTCGACACGCTTCCTTTCTATATTTCATTTCACCTACTGCACCAAAGTTTAAGCCACCACCTTTAAAGGAAAGTATATAAAAAATGAAAATACAAAACAGTTTAACAAATCTTCTATTGCTACAGCAATGCCGTAGTGAATTTGAAAACATCCACCAATAAGTCCTACAACAATCATAAAAATGTATTCCCCCCCCCCCCCGAAACTTAAAATATTTTGCATGCATAAAAAGCAAGCTATTCTTCTTCGAACCTTTATAGACAAGCATCTCCTTGTCAATCCTTTCCATAGACAAGTGTTCTCAGTGAATGAAAACCACTAGAACCCAATAAACTGCTCTGCAAGCTGACAATTTTATCACACATACATGATGCAGCATTAACACCTTCACCTACCCAGGACACCTTTTTTGGGTGTGGCAGATTTTCGAGTAGATACAACACGATTTCCCTGGTGAGAACCTGGCGACAGATGTGGCTGTTTGGAGTTCTTCATTTCCTCTCCCTCTTCTGAAAACTGATCTTTAAAAATAAGAAAATCAGGACAAAAAGTCAGGGCGTACAATATAAGGGTAAATTAAGCAATGTACACATTTAGAGGCTTGATTAGTTAGGAACAGCTTTATTTTTACACTAAAATTTTCAGCAAACACACTCTGTCCACACACAGCACTCACCATCATCATCCTCATCGTCATCTGCTGCATTGATCACAACTGGTGGGTGCGTGGGACTTGGAACATTTTCTGTAGCCTCCATTTTTTTCACTCCACGTAACTGTGGTGTGGGGGCCACAGAAAGCTTGCTTGGAGCCTGTGAAAGTGGAGGGATCTGAGGTTCTGTTTCACATTCTTCAGGCTGGGGTATTTGTGCTATGAAAGCAGTAACATTACACAGTGTCAGCAGCAAGGCCCAACAAAATGCTAGAATTTACCTTTCCTACAATTCAAAATATACATACTCTTACTCGGAGGCAGAAAAACACCTTCCACGTATCTCCCCTTGATGTGGTGGAAAGCACAGTTGGCTTTCTGGCATCCAGAAGGCTGCTTTTCCCAGTAACAGGGTATCTCACTGCGCCTTTTCTGCAGAGATATGAACCATACATGTAGAAAATGGCATTGGTTTTATTCTCCAAATAAGGCAAATTTCTTAGCCTAATGAATTGTTTTCTAATGTGGCTATAATCATCAAACAGTGGTACCCATAGAGAAATTCTGTATCATATCCATGCACTCATTATATCCCGCATTGATTATTGCAATAGTCTCCTAACTGGTCTTCCCAAGAACAGACTCTCACCACTGCAATCAATTTTAAATGCTGCTGCTAGGCTGATCTTCCTTGCAAGACGCTCATCGTCTGCTGATCCGCTCTGCCAGTCCCTCCATTGGTTGCCTGTATATTACCGTATTCGATATAAAACACTTCTACTTGCTTATAAAGCTATTAACCATACTGCACCAGCATATATCTCTGCACTTATCACAAAATATCTCCCATCTCGACCACTACGCTCTACACAAGATCTGCGTCTCTCTTCTGCACGGATCACTAGCTCCCATTCATTATTAAACGACTTTTATCGGGCTGCTCCCATCCTATGGAATGCCCTTCCATGCACATTAAGACTCTCCACCAGTCTCCAAACTTTCAAGTGTTCCCTGAAAACTCACCTCTTCAGGCAAGCCTATCATATTTAAGTTCTACATGCATAACCCTCCGAGGCACTTATGTATTATATAGCTTCCCTTCTGGACTTGTAACTGCTATGCTATTACTGGTGCCTGTCCTTATGTTTCCCCCCTATATCCCTATAGATTGTAAGCTTGCAGCAGGGCCCTCCTACCTCCAAGTCTGTCTGTTGTTACCCAGTTTGTCTTATCACTGTCTACTATTGTAAAGCGCAACGGAATCTGCTGCGCTATATAAGAAACTGTAAATAAATAATAAATAAATATGCAAGCACACATTAATGGGTAGATTCAATTAGCCATTTGTTTGGGATGCGGTTAATTTCCCGGCGGTCGGGATCCCGGCGGTCGGAATCCCGACACTGGAATCCCGACCGCCGAAATCCTGAAACTTTCTCCCTCCGTGGGTGTCCACGACACCCATAGAGGGAGAATAAAATAGCGTGCCGAGCGTAGCGAGGCACCGGGCCCGCTGCGTGGCGAGCGCAGCGAGCCCGCAAGGGGGGGCGATCCATGTCCCCCCCTTGTCGGGATTTCGGCGGTCGGGATTCCAGTGTCGGGATTCCGACCGCCGGGATCCCGACCGCCGGGAAATCATATCGGATCCATTTGTTTATGTGCCGGGGCAATTCGATTGCGGCCCGTGATAAGCACTTTGGTTTGTATTTAATGCGGCTGGCGTGGATCGCCGAAAACAAGTGACCCTCGCCATTTAACCCCCGCGCCAGCCACTCACCATATTCAACGTTTCGGGGGAATCTTTGCTGTCACAGGACAGTGAGGATTCCCCCAATCTGCATTTAGCCATGAACCTCGCTGTTTTGGCGACCACACATGCCGTTTCCATGACGCTGTAAAAACCCAGCGAGGGGGAAACTGTGTGCAAGGGGGTCAGTTGAATACTGACCGTGCACACTGTCACAGCTCGCAAAAAGCATTGAACGCTGCCCTTTAAGTGAAAAAGGCTGTGTTGTCTACAGCATTCTGAGAGGAAATATACAAAATAAATGGATATCCATTCCTAAAGTTATGGCCAGTATCACCTTTGCCTTGAATGGCTTATGGGTGCAAAATCTTAGTGATTAGCAGGATAGATGCACCGACTAATCTGTGACTCCATTTTGCTTCAATATCTGGTCAGTACATGATCACAGGTTTTGATAAACAAGCCAGGTATATTAAATGGAGCCTTCTGTTCTCAACTGTAAAGCACAATAGACCTCTGGTGCTACATATATCCATGTTAAGAAATATTATATATGTTGGAGGGAATATAAGCCTCTAAGCCAGGAACGTATGTGAATGGTGAAATATTCTGTGTAAAACATTGTGGAATAGGAGTGCTCTAAATAAATAACTTCATATATGAATTATGAGCATTTACAGGAGCCAATTCACTGGCTGTGCTGGTAGTCAGACTTTGTTGCTCCCCTAAAGAGTTTTTTTTCCTTCTTTTTTTTAATTCAGAGTGAATGAAAATGTAGAATATTTTATCTAATAACTGGCTATTTATTTCTGAACATATGTCATTATTTTCAGCTGCCTAGCCCTAGACAGTGCTGCAAGTAAATGTATGGAGGATTCTTTTTTGGATATAGAGAAATTTGGATCTCTAGCAAATATTTTATCTATAAATCGATATATAGTGCGTCTTTTTTTTTTATTTCTAAAGAAAGATACAGGCCTCTTTTTGTAAAAGCTGGTAGTTTATCTCTCTCTCTCTCAATAAAAATATACACATACATACCATAGATATGTTTTATTTACCCACTGAAAGGAGTACAATGCCTTTGGTTTTACTGAGCATATAGCTTGAGAAAGCACTTTTTATTCAAAATACAAAACAAAAAATCAATATACATATTTTGTACAATATTGATTGTTCTTGATAACTTACATCAATTGCCATGTGTCGAAACTTGCAGATTTGACGAAAGCAACATCCATCCTGCCATAAGTTACAAATAGTCTCATTTCCTAAGGCTGCTTCACAGTGTCGGAAAGGACAGCTGTCACCCTGTATAAAAGGAAACACTGATACATTACTAATTCATCTACTGAACTACACACAAAAAGATCTGAGAAAGGAAACAAAATGGCAGCGCAAACAAAATGGCAGCGCAAAGTAAAAGGACAGTACTCTCCCGACTGCACCATCATTTATTTTAACAGAGCTGATTCACAGTCTGAAGTACATAGTCTTTTTGGGAGCATTAAAATAAATAAAAATATATATATATTTTTTAAAACAAATAGGTACTTATGTATTATCTGGGCTCCCATGTTAAATGCACCCGATTTTTTTCATACCCCTACTATCCAACTACGCATGGAGTTGATTTTATATAGTGTGGCGAGCGCAGCGAGCCACTGTGCCCGAAGTGTGGTGAGCGCAGCGAGCCCCGCGAGGGGATGCGGTCTCATAAGAAAAACGGGAGCCCAGATATTACATAAGTACCAAAACAAATATTAATTCTAGTGATTGTTACCTTAGTACAGGTGGAATAAAAATAGAAGTAACAATCATCGCCTTTGCTGGACATTTGCGCTCACAACCAAGCTCTGCGAATCAGCTGCTTGTCAGGATTACACCTGCGGTGCACCAATAACTTCCTACAGCAATGGGAAGAAAACGCAGTTAATGAAGAGAAAAAATTATTTGACATCACATTGGTTAAAATAATTTGCATTACCAATAAGAATCTGAAGTGCTATGGCAAGACAAATCAGCCATCACCATGTTCTCAAAGAGTATTGCGTTAGTGCACAAGACATTCAGACAGTAATGTATTACTGCAGTATTTTCCGGCAAAATTTAGGTGGCAAGATCAATGCTAATCGCCATCTAAATGGTATGGAGTTATCACCTTCACCCAATGTTGCAGAATGTAGAGCGTGTCTTTCAGAATAACAATGCTCCCAGTCAAAGCCAAAGGTTTGGGGAGCACAACACTTAAGTTATTGCTAGGTCGTAGTCAATCAGTCATCAAGGACCAGATGCACGAAGCTTTAAAATGTGATGAAGTGGACAGATAAACTACCAGCCAACCAGCTCCTTTCATTTTTCAAACACAGCCTGTATCATTACAGTTGGAAACTGTAAAACTCGTTAATTTTTCTTGATCTCTCTGCTGATCATTCCCTTCTCATACAAAAACACTACAATCCCAAGGTCTTCAGGACAATGCTCTTTCTTGGTTCTCATCCTACCTACCTAACTGCTCAGTGTTCGTTTCTCTGATTCCACTTCCTCTTCTCTACCTCTATCAATTGGAGCACCGCAAAGGATGGGGGCTGGAGGTAATGTCCATCATTGGTGTACACGTTCTTAAGTATCAATGCACTGCAATCAGGGTGAATTTTAAGGCTACACTTATGAAAACAGTTTAGCCCACAAAAAGCTACCTCAAATATCTGTGGCGACATCAATTGTTTCTAGCAAACTGATGGAACATATTTACATGGATAGCGACTTAGGACACCATTGCTATAACAAAAGCGTGCAGATAATTGGTGCCATTTCATAGTATCTATTTAAATTGCATTTACTGTACCAGCATATTCTGTAAAATCAACAATTGTCTTAACCCTGAGTGCCAAAGGAACTTGAATACCAATGTTTACTTGGCAATTTTGACATCTTAATAACCTGTAATGCTCACCTTATATAGGATTTTTTTTTTTTTTTTTTTTACACATTTTTTTATTTGCATTTATATAACAAACGTGAGCAAAGCTGACATTTTCTCAAAGATGTTGGAACTCAAAGGATTAAAACAATTCTGGCAGATACTCCTTTATGTGGAGAGAACAAGTTAATCTTAAATGTTATATCCATAATTACCTTTGTATTTATAATCAACTCACCAGAGAAACCTTCAGTTAATTCTCAGTCAGCTGCATGACAAGTCCTGTAGGTCGAACGAACCATCAATCCAAAAGTTAATTTGTGGGATTGGAAATGGAAGACAAGTGAAGAACAGGGAGCAGTGGCACGTGGCGTTGTATAACCAGCGACGTTCAAGCAACACAAATCAGTCCGTAGGGGTAAAAAAAAAGTTTTATACAGTATAAAAAAAAAAAAAAAAAAAAGGAAGGATCTATATCCCCAACTAGTTGAGGGAAATAAAAGTTCTTTACAGCAAGACAAAAACCATGAGTCTGCCGTTCAGATGGTGACAAAAAAAAAAGGAAAATAGTCTTTTGTATTAAAAAAAAAAATTACAATTTTTTTCTCCAAAAATACCAATTGCGAGTCTTCCAATTTCTTCACCTAATATGAAAAAAAAAAAAAAAAACAACTCCCCCTTTCTTAGAGACATGTGGAGGTAGATAACAAGCATTATGTTATTATTTTGGATCACACCATTGACAATCATCACTGCTGGCTTGCTTTGAACAGAGCAAATTGCAATAACCTCTAAAGTGCATTATACAGACATTATATTTTCTAACTTTGACAAAACATAGGAAATGTCATTTCCACTAGATTATCCTATTGCATCACATTCTCCAGTTGTCTAAAAATGGCTGACAATGTTAAACTTGTTCTAAGAGCCAAGGAGTACATTTGCATGTACTACATTCATCTTACGATTAAGGATCATACTTGCATGTTATTTGAATAATAATTGGACAATGGCAATCCATATTTATCGGTTAGTCATTGCTTCAATAATAGCAAAACTGGAAATAACAAGTTGTTATATGGCTCTATACTGTATATTGGAGATGCCCTCACACATTGCTGTGCAACTGGTGAAAGGACCATCAGTGCTGAACAATTAAACAGCTTAGGGTGCTGTTCTGAGAACTCCTCCATCACTTTACAGAGCACCCACAAATATCAACCCCACTCTAAATAAGCCGCAATCATATCATGTCTATACAATAGCACTTTATAGCAAAATGTTAATTCCATACTCACAACAATCACACCAAAGGATTTCCTCGATTTTTGGAACACTGCAAAAAAAAAACAAAAAAAAAAAAAAAAAACACAAGTTAAATGCAAATCAAAGAATTTCAAATAAAATTTAAATGTTGCAAATGGTGTATTAAATCCTATGGCAAATATCCCAGAAAAGCTGTCATTTTGACATATCACACGTCTTTGCTTTTTCTCACTTTAAAATAAATATTCACTTCAATGTTCGAATTCCCATTACAATTGGCAGAATGAGGGACAGTGATGGCAATATGCACAAAGAGCATTTTGTTTAGGAGAAGTTTACTCCAGAACGGATGTATTCCACTATAGTTACACTATGGAGCAATGATGTGCGGCGTGGTAAATAGCTGGAAAGGATTTTTGTTAATACCACTATCTATGAGCCCAAGGGATCATGGGGGCGTCATACAAAAGGTGCAGCAGTATATGCTGCTGGAAATTTGGTAGGTTTTGATCAGAGATGTGTGGAAAAGATAGGGAGGTGAGGCACTGCCTCACCAATTAAGACTTTTTACTCCAGAATTTTGACTATAGAAATGATTACACCAATGAAAAGAAAATAATTACAATGTATTCTTTGTATTTTTCATATACGTTATATATTCAAAACTCTGGTCTATACACTGCAGAATGACACGAAAGGCTCTGTCTCACTGTTATGGGGTCTGAGGGGGTGGTTCACTGTCAAAGGCAAATTCCTTCTCAAATTAACAAAACCATGTGCACTGCAGGTGGGGCAGATGTAACTTGTGCAGAGTATTAGAATTGGTGGGGTTTACTTCAAAGTGAGATCTATTGCAGTGTAAAAATAAAGCAGCCAGTATTTACTCTTTGCAGAAACAAAATAACTCACCCAAATCTAAATCTCTCTGCAAATGTTACATCTGCCCCCAGTAGTGCACATGGTTTTGTCCATTAGAGAAGGAATTTGCCTTTGCACGTGAACCAGAATAACCACCATGTACAAAGCCTTGGATTGATAAAGTATAAGCCAATCAGCAGCTGACACTTTTTAAAAGCCTTTAAGATTGCAGTCAAGAGCTCATTGGCTGGCACTTTGCTGAATTGGCCCAGATCCAGTATGAGCTGTGGATGTGTCCATTGCTAATTGTATTGCAGTTACATTAACAGGCTGTTACTCTACAACACCTACATTTACATTATAAGATCACAATGAAAACAATTGTACTCCTTTTTTGGTCAATAAGGTGAGTAGAGATGTCAACGTTTATCTCTCTTTATCACCCTTGGATTTATCTCTTTTTAAAGTTTAATACATCTGCCCCTATATGCCTTATGCAAGTACAAAATGTTTGCATAAATTACCACGGGTCAAGTCTGCATGTTCATTCAGTATCACCACAGTGGGAGCTGTTAGAATCTTTATTATGTTGTCGGACTGATTGATTGGGCTGGTTGGAACAAAATCCTGGTAATGGATGAGAGCAAATGACAGTTGACCATTTGCTTTGAAATGCTGGAAAATTGCCCAAAGTGGTCATTCAGATATTACCAGGTGTTTGTTCCAATCAGCCCAATCTGGTATATGGCATGCGATGCAATGCATAAGATGCCATACGACTGAATATCGTGGGCGCCGTGCTAGGAAACAAGTACCCATTTGGGTTACCATATTCATTTGCTCCTACCCCTGTCAGGTGATGAACCTCTAGCAAATTGACCTACCTATTAGGGATGGACATAGGAATCACACCATCAAATGATGGCTGGGCATCTGACATCAAATCATCCTATGCTAAAGTCACAGTCCATCGCATCAAAATAATTTTATTGAGAGAAAAAAATATTTTTGCAAATGCATAATCATCTTTGGAGTGGTTGGCTGGAGGGGGCGCTTGAGCACTGCTCGGGGGGCAGGATTATTAACACCATCGAATGTTTACCATTCGATGGCAGCAAACATCGGTAAAACATAGTAAAACTACTAACATATAAAAAAAAAAAAAAAAAAAAAAAAAAAAAATCGATAGTTGTAAAACATCGCGATGCGATATCCACCCATACCTATTAAGAGAGGGTGCCATTCAGGAGTGGGTGTGAAAGTGACTGGTGGTGGACACATAATGACTGTCAGGGCTGGATGTGCGGGATTTATAAACCCTGTGGGAGAGGAGAGGGGCACATCGTGGTGGGGTCAGTAGCGCTGATGACAGGCAGGAGCCGCACACAGATTACAGATGCTGTATATGGAGGCGGCAGGAACAATACAGGGGTCCCCTCAGACACAGCAGTCGGCGTTAGGTACCCCTCATCCCACAGGGCCTAGGTGCGGGCACATGTGCGGCAGGGCGATGCAAAGTAAACATGGTTAGAGCGGGCATTAGACTGGACTGCGACATCCCGCAAGGCAATGCTTACCCCGGCAAACACTCTTTATTTACTAAAACAAATGATATAGCTGGCGAGATAGGTGATCGGGGTATTATCACTTACCCGGTCACTCGTCCTCCGTCCTCCCCGGAGTCTCAGACTCTTACTTCCTGTTCCCACACTCGCCGCAATATCCGGCTCCCTCACTGCCCTGCTCCCTCATTGGCGGTGGCTGCCTCCCCTGCTCCCAGTGACGCGCGACACGGGGCGGGGACACGTGAGTGACGGCGATCAGGAGTTGCTGCTGCTGCAGGCGGGATAACAATGACGCGTGACGCAGCCCTTCCCAATTTCCCATAGGCAAGAGTTCCATCTGTACACCCTTCCTGGTTTATACCTCAGGGGCCTATTTATCAAGCGTTATCTTCATTAAAAAAATAATGGTAGTGTCTAGATCCCCTTCAGTTTTGACAATATTCCCATCATGCCCTGGGTCTACGTGTACCTGGAGGGGGAATATAAATCTGTGGCGAGCGAATCAGATAAAATAAAAAACGTTGTGAGGGCATCTAACAACTTCCGCCCTCACTGAACATCACATCCTGTAATCAAAACTGAAGGGGATCTAGTCTCTACCATAAAATAATGCATACCCTCCAAAAAATGGATAAAGGGGGACAGAATAATAAATGCATACTTGCCTACCTGACCCTCTCCATGCGGGAGAAAATGCTCTGTTTCTGGACTTCCTTGAGTAATGTATGATTGCCATCAGTGGCGTAACTATAGCTCCGCAGGTGGCGGGGAGGCGCAGAGAAAGTTTGGGCGCTAGGGGTCTGCGGGGCTATAGTTACCCGCTGCTGTCTGCGGTACCTGCCTGCCGTGCCGTCACAGTCCCGTCTCTCCTAGCGCTGGCTCCTGCTTCTATAATGAAAACGGACACTTAGAAAATGGCTGCCCCCATACTGCAGACAGTTTTCTGTCTGTAGTATGGGGGCAGCCATTTTCTAAGAGTCACTTTTCATTATTAGCAGCAGGAGCCAGAGACGGGACCGTGACAGCACGGCAGGCAGCTACCGCAGACAGCAGCGGGTGGGCAGGTATGGGCATGAGGGGGGGACGCCGAGGGGGAGTGGGGGGGAAAAATTTTCCCGGGGGGGGGGGGGGGCGCATAATAAGTAGTTAAGCCACTGATTTCCATCACCTGTGGGGAGCAAGGTAAAGGTGTTTCACCACAGGTGATGGCAATCATACATTACCAGGGAAGTCCAGGAGCAGAGCATTTTCTTCCGCATGGAGAGGGTCAGGTAGGCAAGTATGAATAAATGATACATGACTTGCAGCTATAATCCCAGCATAATGCGTTTGATTTTCTTTGTGCTTCATTAGGGGTGCACTAAAGAGGGGCGTGACCTGGCAGTGACATCATTTGCATATGATAAGCCCTTATTTGCATAGGTCACACCCCCTTTTGGTGCATCCACGGATAATACCCATAAAGAAACCTTTATAGGATGAAAACCACAGTTATCAATGTGAGTGGGGGCCACCCTTTCGTATTTTGAACACATGTGAAATAACAAGATCACTTCTACCTACACTTTGGTGTGAAATACTTCAGGACGTACCAAAGAAACCGCTACAAGCTTTTATATCAATTGATTTAACGTGAGTTTCGGTACCCTCCACTGAAATATTCCACCCCATCTTTAAGAAGTCTATGTCATCGTAAAATAAGACGCACACAACAAAATAATGTTGTTAATTATACCTTTTATTTTCATATTTGGTTCACCATCCGAGATCCTTCACCACAATTGAACACAAGCTTGTAGGAGAAATTGTCCCTCACTGAAAGGACACTGTTTCAAAGCTATAAGTACCCATTGCGCCTTTTTGTCTATGTTTCAATTTTTTTGTCAAGTGAAGACAGGCTGTACATAGGAGGTCATACCTGCCTGAGCATGGCAGCAGGGACCCGGCTGGCTCCTTCCAAGTTCCTTCAATCAGCCTGCATGCCACTCAGTCACTGGGCCGCAGGCTGCACTCATCATTGGAGAACTGAGCTGTCGCAGACCAGCATATCTCAGCAGTGCTGATGGCTGCGATTAGTGACAGCAGTGCCGTGGATTGGAATAATGCCCCATTAATCTGTAGCGCACTTACCGCTGATTCAGGCTGGGAGAGGCGGGAGATGAGTGCAGCTGTGAGAGCCACACACAAGTCCCTCCATCAAAGTATAGGTGGCAATAGGGTCAGCGGCCAGCGGGTTTGCAGCAGAGCTGTCTGGGCCCTCCCCTAGCTGTCAGAGAGGCCGGGCCCAGGACAGTTGTCCCTATAGTAACCCACTGATATCAGCCCTAGCTGGAAGAGATTGCAGTGATGTCCGTGTGAGGAGGCTGTGGGGCTATGGAGTTTTGGGGGCAGGGCTTCAGCTGGAGGCTGAGCCACCCGGGTCACAGGCATGCAAGTGCCTTATGCCAATGCTGCTGCTATCATCATTAAGGCAGCGGCCTGTGGCAGGGACAGGGGGAGTTAGGTGTAGGCACTAGTGGTGGGACAGGGGTCGATTTATCACCATCTGCATCTGAGCATGCAGATGTGATAACATCGGCCAAATTTGCAGTACGGTAATTGTGTACATCACATGGATGTATCAATTATCGCATGCAGGGACAGAGCTCACGATAACTCTCTGTCCCTGTGATGCATCTCCGCAGCATTATTGGAGTATTTTTTGCGAAAAATACCCGATGCTTTACTGCGCATGTGGCGCTGCCGGGACTCCTCCTCCCCTCGTGGCAACTCCCTTCCAATGTTCTACGACCTCCCCACCACTGATTTAAACTCACCAACCCCTGGGGATCGGCTCCTGCAGTGTTGCTGGTCTTTGAGATTCCTTCTCCTGTGACCCACAGTGCTGTAAAGTAAGATGCTGCTTTGCAGTATGACTTTAATGACCTGGGGTCACAGCACAGCAGGTAGACCCAGGGACCGACACACCTGACCAGACTACTAATCCCTGGATCCTGTGGAGGAGAGTATGATTTTTTTTTACACTATGATAGATCCTGGCCCAGCTCCCTAGGGGAAGAAAAAGCTGTGCAGAAACTTTGAGCATTATCATAGAGCTCAATGCGATTAGAAGGGGGTAAGAGTTAGGCTGCGGGCCTGCAGGGGGGTAGGTTTAGGTTGTCGGGGGTTTGGATCAGGCACTAGCTGGGAGAGCAGGCTGTTAGAAAAGAAGGTTATGGGGAGGGCGAAAATATACTCACCTGACCCCTGTTGAGATGCCTCCATTGGGATGCCAGCGGCAGTATTCTGACCACTGGCATCCCCCTGCAGTGATGACCCTTGTGCTCTGCAGCATCCTTAGCCCAGCCACTCTGGATTCTACCCACTTATGTATCTAGACACCTGCCCCTGCAGAATAGCACGGTGGTGTGGGCCCACAGGATTGCACCCAGGCATGCCAGTTTAATAATGCTTAGAAATTAGCCTATAGACTTTTTCCTGTTGGGGGCAGTGTTTTTGCCCCTGTGGTGTCTATTGAGGAAGGGGGGGAGGGCATAGTGTCATGAGTTTGCCTCATCTGTTTTTCATTTATTTATTCATTAATTAACAGCTTCTTAAATAGTACACACATATTCTGCAGCGCTTTACAGAGAATATTTGAACATTCACATCAGTCCCTGCCACATTGTAGCTTACAATCTATATTCCCTACCACCACATGTACAAGCACACACAGACATTCTAGGGTTAATTTTATTTATTGGAAGCCAATTAACCGACAAGTATATTTTTGGATTGTGGGAGGTACCCGGAGTAAACCCACGCAAGCACGGGGAGAATATACAAACTCTGTACAGTTAGGGCCATGGTGGGAATTGAACCCATGACCTCAGTGTTGTAAGGCAGTAATGCTAACCATTACACCATCTGTACTGTTTTGGAAAAAAAATCTGTTTATTTAAGCTGCTGTGTAAGTATTCAGGTTTTCTGTTGGTGAAATTATTTGTGTTTGGCTTCAGAGTTTTCTGGTTGCCGAGTTTTGCAGATGATGTATTGATTCCTACATGTGTGTTCTACCATGATTTTCATTCGTATTTGTACAAACTCTGCTGATCTTTGTTTTCTGAATTTTGGATATGGGATTCCCGACAGAGATTTCCTCATTCGATTCAATTCGATCTTAGTAAATTTATTTTTGGTCTCAACTTAAAAGGGAACAAACAAAAAAAATGTAATGTTTTCCACTTTCAGGAACACAAAACAGATTTACTTCTTGTTCCTCTATTGTCTATAGTCACTAGGATGCATGCGCGCATGAATTCCACCTGTTTGGAAATTAGTTCCACTGCTCTTACTTATTTGCGTTATGCATTCCACCAGTATTTTAAATGGTGGTGCATTCCATTGTATCCTAAAGGGAGCCAGTGCAAGGCACCCCACCACCCACTCACTCCAGGGGGGGGCACTGGCCACCGGCGAGATGCTCCACGGGGATGAGGGGGTGAGGGCACCGAAGCAAGTCAGCGGTGGTGCAGGTGTCTTGCTCCGGCGCACGGTCCACGGACAGCAGTGGGTGCGGGTGCCGCAGCATGTCATTGGTGGTGCGGGTGACTTGCTCTGGCGCACGGTCGGGAGGTGGGTGCGGGCACCACAGCAAGTCAGCGGTGGTGCAGGTGAGCGGTGTCGGTGGGGCTCAACTGGCTTTACAGGGGGACGGGGTGCGGGTGCCACTCACCTTGCTCCATGCCGCTGACCTGCTCCCAAGTGCCGCCCTCCAGTGGCCGGCGCCCAAGGCAAATGCCTAAAGCTGCCTAATGGTGGCGCCAACCCTGAAGGGAGCACATGTAATTTTATCATGCCTTCCACCACTATTGCATCGAAATGGCGGTGCATTTCACTCTGATATTAACGAAGATTTTAGAAGATAGAAATATGTATGCAAGAAGTATTAAATTGAAAATAGGAACTCAGCTATGAATTATAAAGTAAAAAAATATTGAAACATTAATATTTTACATTAGCAGCATTTCAGTAAGATTATGTCATGGCAGGAGGAGGTTGAGGATCTGCATCAGGCGGCAGTCCCAGAATGGGCTGCTCTGGTGGTGCCTGAAGCTTAGCGGGAAGAATGTAGGACGTACGCATAAAATCTCAGGCTGTGAGTATTGGCTGAACTCCTTGGCATGGACATGGAGTTTAACTGCTCAGCGGTTTTTCACAGGGACCCCCGCAAGAGGTTTTGGATTTCGCTGCATCTGGACAGAAGGTCGCGCCCCCTCGCTAGGAGAACTCACTGATGGCAAGAGAATAACTGAAAGAAGGACTGGAGGTCGGTCGAGACAATGAGACTTGAGGGATAAATAATAATAACGATGAACTGAACTGGCGTAGAGACTGAATAGTCGAAACCTAGTGTGTACGCTGTACATCATTAATGATGCGCACTCCCGCGTGTCATTTATGACCCGCTCCCTTGTCCAAACATCTTTGGACGCGGGAGGATGGTCATGCTGCAGCCACAGTATGCACTTGCTGATGCCTGGCCCCCGCCAGGTCTCCGCTGCCGCCAATATCGGTGTCTCTGGGATCTTAGGCTGAATTGGGACGATCCTGAATATTGTATTCTCTTTGGTCTCACTCAATGTTCTTTTGTGTAACATGGTTCCCCATATCTGTTTGTATGAAGGTAATATTCATTATAGCAGAGCTCCACAAATGCTTATATGCCAGGTTGAAGGTATAGGAGCCAGACAAACTAAAAATAGGGACAGTGTGCGGGCCATAAATTTAAACTGTAATGCCCAATACATGTCACACACCCATTACATATTATACCACATACTATAATGCCCATTACACATTATGCCATACACCGTAATGCCCATCAAACATTATGCCACACATCATAATACCTTTTAAATTTTATACCACACACCATAATGCCCATTACACATTATGCCACACACTGTAATACCCATTACATATAAAACCACATGCCATAATGCCTATTACCTATTATACCACATAAGTGCCAATTAGCTACACACTCATTGCTATGGGTTTCTTGCTTGATGTCAGGGGTTTCATGCTTGTTGCCAGGGGTTTCATGCTCAATTCCAGGGATATCATGTTCTTTGCCAGGGGTACATGCTCATTGCCATGGGGATTAACCCTCCTCCTCTTCTCTCCCTCTCCACTGTTACCATGCGCAGTAATGGCAACAGCCGGGTAGAGGGGTGGACAACTCACCTGGCTGTATCAGATCAGGTCTGCGACGAGGCTATTTCAAAATTCAAGGCAGCTTGTGAGCAAATCAAAGCTAGCTGTCTGACAGCCAATCAGGAGCTACCACTGCTGCTCCTGATTGTTTTCCGAAATACAAGCTCCAATTGGCTTGTGAGCAGCCTCGAGTTTTGAAATAGCCACGTTGTGGACCTGATCTGATACAGCCGGAACCAGGTGGGATGTCCACCTCTCTGCCGGATGTTGCATTAACTCAAGCCACCACTCACAAGGAAGTAGAATCTGGTCACCAGGAAGTAGAATCTGGTCGCCATGGTGACCTGGCCCCGGGTTTTATCCAAGTCTGCTTTATAGGCCTATAACTGTCCCTCTTACCTGGCTCTCTGGGTTCAAAACTCCCATAGAATTTTCTATAGGTCAATTTCTTGATGCCTTCCATTTTTTTGGTAACTTTGTTCATCTTTTGGAATTGGCGTATCATGTTCAAATGTTACCCTATTTCTTTTCTAGTTGTAAAATAGTGTTTAGACTTAAATGTTCTTTCTTTCCTAGTAATTAATGCTACTGTAGCTACCTTCTTTCAAATCTGTAATGTCTCTGATACATTTGAATTTTTTATTTCAGAAATTCCCTTTCATTTTGATTAATATTTTCTAGGAGTACCTGTTCCATATCCATAAAGTCTGACAGGTCTTTAATGGGCTCCACTGGATTCTTAAAACCTTAAATTAAAATTTTTAGTTTTATGAGTTCTTTACTCCTTTCCCATACTATTAGGCTCATTATGGATATGGAGCAGGAATCTAATATTTTCAATTCCATCTCAAATGCTGCGGGGATCTATTGTAAAAAGGATGGTAATTTGTCAATCCCCTCGGGATATTCTCCTCAGCAATATATCTTTCTAGTGAGATTAACTCCCACCAGAGTTGTTCTGTGAAATTAAATTAACAAGAACTGGAGGAAGAACAACATGGAGGAAATACTGTACTAGCAAGAACAGAAATGCTAAGCATCTTCCAGTTAGGTGCATTACAACGTGAAGGATTCAATTAAGTATTTGTGACAAAACATTTTTTTTCTGAGAACAATATGTTGAAATATATTAACCCTTTCAAGTCCAACGTCTAGGCAGGCTCAACAGCCCTAGCGATAGTAGCGCTAGGGTGTATGTTGAGCGCTTGGATCACTTTAAACAAATAAATATAGTAAATTAATGATATAATAAAATGTATTTCAGAATCAGAATCAACTTTATTGGCCATGTATACATGTGTACACTAGGATTTTTTTTGTGGACAACACAGCAGTAGAGAACGAGGGGGGGGGGGCATGTTCAGTTGATGGATGGTTAGTGAGAAGAAGCTTCTTGCAGACCTGGTAGTTCTCACAGGGATGAACCTGAAGCGTCTTCCCAATGGAAGGAGGTCAAACAGGTTGTAACCAGGGTGCAGCTTGTCCGTCGCGATCCTTCCGGCACGCTTCCTAGCCCTGGTTGGGTATATGTCTTTAACAGGGGGGAGGCCAGTTCCAATGATCTTCTCTGCTGCCCTCACTACTCTCTGTAGTCGTTGTTTGTCGTTTTCACGATCACTCCTATACCAGATTGTGATGGAGTAGCATAGGACGGACTCCACGATTGCGGTGTAAAAAACACACAGCAGATCCTGCAGGATGTTGAATTTCTTCAGTTGCCTTGAGTCGCTGTTGGGCTTTTTTAACATTAGTGGTTATATTTGGTCCCCATTTCAGGTCACTGGTAATGGTTGACCCTAGGAATTTGAAGGATTCAACCCTCGCCACCACTGTGTTGGATATTTTTAGCGGGACCAGGACATTTGGTTTCTTCCTGAAGTTAATCACCATCTCTACTGTTTTGGAAGGGTTTAGGACAAGGTTGTTTTCGCTGCACCATTGGGTCAGTCTGTCCACTTCTAGTCTGTATGTGGATTCGTCGCCCTTTTCAATTAGGCAGATGACAGTGGTGTCGTCTGCAAATTTTATGATTTTCACTGATTTCGATGCTGAGGTGCAGTCGTTAGTGTAGAGGGAGAAGAGCAGTGGGGAGAGGATGCATCCCTGAGGGGCACCGGTGCTGATCGCGCGAGCACTGGACGTGTGGGCACCGGCTTTCACCACCTGTGTCCTTTCTGTTAGGATGTCCGCAATCCAAGAGCATGTGGATACTGGTATTCCTAAGGAATGGAGTTTTGGCTGCAGGATGTGTGGGGCGATGGTGTTGAAGGCCGAGCTGAAGTCCACGAATAGAATTCTCACATAGGTGCCTGGGAGGTCGAGGTGTTGTACAATATAGTGCAGCCCTAGGTTGACTGCATCCTCTACACTTCTATTGGCACGGTAGGTAAACTGCATGGGGTCAAGATGGTGGTTGCACATTTTTTTTATGTGCGCCAGTACCAGTCTTTCAAATACTTTCATGGCCACTGAGGTTAGTGCGATTGGCCTGAAGTCGTTTAGGTCCTTCGCTGGTGTTTTCTTTGGGACCGGGACAATGACTGAGCATTTAAAGCAGGCAGGGACCTTGCAGGAAGCTAGAGAGGAGTTGAAGATCGCTGTGAAGATTGGGGCCAGTTCTGTTGCATAAGTCAGTAGGGTAGATGGAGACACTTCATCAGGTCCCACAGCCTTCCTTGGTTTAACCCTTTTGAATAGTGCTTCTGCTTCCTCCAGGTCCACGTGTAAGGCCTGGGGGTGGGGGTGGGGGGGTTGGGGGGGGGGGGGTTGTGGTGTGTCAAGGGGGGCGGCCTTGCCAAGATGGTCAGGTGGAGTGGTGATGCACTGGGCGTCCTGCTTGAATCTGCAGTAGAATTTGTTAAGGTCTCCTGCCAGTTCCTGATGAGTTTTGGGCTGCCTGGGCGCTTTCTTGTAGTTTGTAATGCATTTTATGCCCTTCCAGACAGCTGCAGGGTCATTTGCCAAGAGGTTATGCGTCAGCTTGTTCGTGTACTCCTTTTTGGCTAGCTTGATTGCGTGTTCCAGGCTTTTTGAACAGAGCCCTATCACCACTTCTGTAGGCCTCCCCCTTCTCCCGACGAAGCTTCCTGAGCTGATTGCCGAACCATGGCTTGCTATTGTTAAAAGAACGGACCCTTTTGGGGGGCACACACAAGTCTTCACAGAAGCTGATGTAGGATGTGACTACGTCGGCTAGTTCGTCCAGGTCGGACACCGAGGATTTGAATATGTTCCAGTTGGTGCACTCGAAGCAAGCTTGACGTTTTGTCTTTGTCTCAGCGGTCCATTTCCTGACAGACCTGACAGGCTTTGCAGACTTTAGCTTCTGTATGTACGTTGGGAGGAGATGGACTACGCAGTGGTCAGAGAGTCCCAGGGCTGCATGTGGTATTGATCGGTAGGCAGGCTTCATAGTGGTGTAACTTTCGCTCTTCCCTCGTGTGACACCTAACCTGCTGCAAGTATTTAGGAAGTCTCCCAGCACTATGAGCATTGAGTCCGGGTTTCTGAGCTCGATGTCCGTGATCAGCGCGGCCAACTGAAGTTGTGAATTGGATGGGCTTGGATGAGGGGGGATGTATACTCCTACCAGGATAATTGAGGCAATTTCCTGGGGGGGGGGGGGGGGGTAGAATGGTCTGCATTTGATGGTCAGTGTCTCCAGTTGAGGGCTGCCTGACTTGCCAGGAACACCATCAGTACACCACCTGTCGTTTATATAGAGGCAGATTCCACCTTCCTTGAATTTGCCGGAGAGTTCTTTGTCACGGTCAGCCCTGAAGAGGCCGAAGCCCGGCAGAGTCACAGGAGTCAGTAATGTGTTTGTCTAGCCAGGTTTCAGTGAGGCAAAGGATGGGGGACCTTGCACTGACCGACCTAGAGTCATGTATTAATATGGATAGCTCGTCCATCTTGTTGACAAGGGACCTTGTTTTGGAGAGCAGGATGGCTGGGAGGGCAGATCTGTGGCCCCTGTGTCTCCATTTGACAAGGGCTCCAGCATGACAGCCTCTCATGCGCTTCCTCCTGCGCTTCACCATGCTGTGTCGCCACCCTGCTGCCCGTGGGGTAGAAACCCACGTTGACACCCTGGTGGCTGTGATGGGATTGTTTTTGGAGTCGCACCGCGGGGGGCACATCCTCATGCACTGCGCTACTTATGGGAGCAGCATACATGCTGTTCAGCAGCCTGGGGGGTATGTCTCCATGTAGGGGAGTGTGCCTGCTACTGATGTCTCCCCAGACAGTGTTGTGGGCCTGGGGCAATATGAGCGGCTGGGTTCAGCTGTGCTAGGGGCAAAAGCTATACAAAAAAATGTTCCATTATATAAAGGCAATGCATGCGATTTTTTCATTGAGTCCAGTCGGTGCAAGCGTATTTAGTCTGTATATCTATTCTGATTCACATTGATTGAGTCATTTCTGTCTGTCTCCTCCACGCACTGAAGGGGAAACATGATCTATTATCATGCATCGCAGATTGGATAGTGTGTGTCCACATGGCTTAAAATGACGCGCAACCGGTTGGTCGATGTCCTTGCCCTTTAAGGTAGCTGTAATAGCAGACCTATGTAGGGCTAAACGTTCTCTGAATGTTCGAATAGTTTGGCCAACGTAGATTTTATTGCAGGGACATGTGATGATATAAATTACATAGTGGGGGAAATTTACTAAGATGTGTATTCTACTTCACATGTGATGTTGCTGTGGGCAACCAATCAGAAGCTACTTCTTATTTATTTAGCACCCTCTAGAAGATAGTAGACATGATCTGATTGGTTGCCCATAGCAACATCACATGTGAAGTACAATACACAGCTTAGTAAATTTCCCCCATTGTGACTTACAATTGAGTACGTGTCGAATTTATATAAATATATATGACCTGTTTGGGGATGTTTGAAAGAATAGCCAGCTTCCATATGTAGTACAAGAAGGACATGTCACGTTTCGTGAAGCACCAGCTGGAGTGTAACGGAGGCAGGGTGCTTTAATGTAGGGCTGTAGTGAACGACAGATTGGAGTGAAGCAATTGGATAAAATTAAACCTTTTTTAATAAAGATACTGCAGTACAAGATATGAATGATGGCATAAAGAATTACTGTAGATATTGATAAACTGAAAGAAGGCAATAATAAACAGTACTTATTGGAGAGCTTGGAGAGGATTGGGAAGTTGAATGATTGGATGATTGCAGGATTGGATGATTGAAGAAAGATTGGATGATTGGATGAATAATTGGATGGTTGGATGAAGGATTGGATGAAGGATTGGATAATTGGATGAAAGAGAAGAAGATGAAGTCCAGTAGAATCTGTGCTGAGTGAGATCGTAGCTGCAGGACCAGGGATGCGACCACGGATAATACCCGTCAGGAATGAAGGAAGAAGATGACACCCTTTGTGGGGTTAACCTTGTCCTATCCTAATAGGCGGCAGAGGGTTCCGTGATGATATGGTGGAGCAGTGGACGATCAGCAGGGAGATCAGCGAAGACTTTCACCAGGATGCGAAGGAGAGCTGTAGTGGATACTACAGGGATAGCCAGGAGTGACCAATGATGTTAGCGGGTAGACATCATTGTACTGACTGCCGGTCTGGCCCGGCTAGTCAGAATTTAAGGGTAGAGCTGAGCGGTGATTAGCTGCGCGTGTGACCTCACACTTTAGAGCCGCGTAGCATAGGCTGTAGCAACCAAGAAGATGGCCGCCGCCAGATGCGGCGACAGAAACCAGCCGGCGGAGAATATACGCGGAGGCGCTGCAGCCGGCGCTTCCCAGCCAGAGGGCTAACATGACACGGACACCATCATGGCTGCTCATGCCTCACGCCACCCAGAGCCTGCACAGCAGGAGACTGCACACCACAGCTGTCACCTGGTGGTGACAGAGTGTTGGAACGCAGACAGCCAGCATGGGCATCAGCAGCGGAGGTGAGCACCAAGACAGAGGGTAGCATATCAGAGGTCTGTAGGACCGGGACAGCACAGGGAGCCAGGGTAGCTGAGATGGTGGTCGTGACAGCACCCCCTCCTTTACGAGTGGCCCCAGGACACTCTTTGGGTTTAGTTGGAAATTTCTTGTGGTATCATTCTGTCCCGTATTATTCTGGGGGCGTGTAATTCAGACGCATTGGTCCAGGATCTCTCTTCAGGACCATAGCCATTCCAATCGATCAAGTACTGTAAGCGCTTGTACCTAATACGAGAGTCCAGAATTCGGGCCACCTCATATTGAATGCCCCTGTGTGTAAAAACTTTGGCAGACCTGGAAAGAGCAGCATGAAATTTGTTTAATACTAAAGGTTTAAGCAATGAAATATGAAATGAATTCAGAATCCTTAAGTAATGTGGTAATTTTAACTTATAGGCAACTGGATTGTTGATCTGTATTATCGGGAAAGGACCGATAAAACGGGGTGCAAATTTCATCGATGGTACACAAAGACGAATGTTACGAGTGGACAGCCATACCTTGTCACCCACTCTCAATGTGGGAATAGCTCTTCTTCTTCTATCAGCAAATCTCTTATATTTCTGTGAAGCTTTCAACAATGATTTCCTGATTTTCTTCCAATGCTGACGAAGCTGATGGAGAGTTAACGCTACCGCTGGAACAAATGTTGATGGTAGCCGCTGGAAGTCAGGAACCCTAGGAAGGAAGCCATAATTAACAAAGAAAGGTGTAGAAGAAGAAGATGAGTGGTACGGATTGTTATGACCAAACTCGGCCCATTGTAACACCTCGACCCAGTCATCCGGGGAGGACGAAACATGTAAACGTAAAAAAGTCTCTACATCTTGATTGACTCTCTCCGTTTGGCCGTTAGATTGTGGATGGTAGGCTGTGCTGAAGTTAAGTTGAATCTTGAGGACTTTACATAGAGCTCGCCAGAATTTTGCGACGAACTGTACCCCGCGATCTGAAACTATTTATTTTGGTAGCCCGTGGGTTCTGAAGATCTCCTTGATAAAAGGATTTGCTAATTTTGGAGCTGATGGTAACCCACGAAGCGGTATGAAATGAGCCATTTTAGAAAAACGATCTATGACCACCCATATGGTGGTATAACCATCAGCTGATGGAAGGTCGGTAATGAAGTCCATTGACAAATGAGTCCACAGACCCTGAGGAATGGAGAGTGGCATCAATGGACCAACTGGAGCTAAATGGGAGGACTTATGTTGGGCACAATGAGGGCAGGAAGCAATATATTCCTTAACATCTTTTTTCAGGGCAGGCCACCAGTACCATTGAGAAAGGAATTCGTAGGTCTTCTGAATCCCCGGATGACCGGAGAATTTGGAATCATGAGCCCAATGCAGAATTTCCTTCCTTGAGCTTGGTTTAACAAAGGTTTTACCTGGGGGAATTGACGCTTGTACAGTTGTAGCAGCAAAAGCGAGAGGATCAATAATTGGACTTCCCTCACATGACTTGGACTCCTCTTCAGTCTCCCACGACCTAGACAGAGCACCTGCCTTGCGATTTTTTGCTCCAGGAGAAAAAGACAGTTTAAAATTAAATCTGGAAAAGAATAACGCCCACCTGGCTTGTTAAGGATTGAGACACTGAGCATTTTTCAAGTATAGCAAGTTCTTATGATCAGTGATAATGTTAATGATATGGGCTGCCCCCTTGAGTAGATGCCGCCACTCCTCTAAGGCCATATTGATAGCTAGCAGTTCTTAATCCCCAATAGCATAGTTCTGTTCAGCTGGGGAAAACTCCTTAGAAAAGAAACCGCATGGATGTAACTGTCCGTCAGTATTAGTCTGGGAAAGCACAGCCCCCATGCCAATAGCAGAGGCGTCGACTTCCAGGGTGAAGGGTAAACTGACGTCTGGTTGGGCCAGAACTGGTGCCGAGATGAACTTTTGTTTGAGCAGGGTAAAAGCTTTAGAAGCCTCTGAATCCCAGTTGGAGGGCTTGGCACCCTTTCGAGTAAGAGCAGTTATTGGAGCTACAATAGTAGAAAAGCCTTTGATGAACTTTCTATAATAGTTGGCGAATCCGAGGAATCTCTGAACCCCTCGGAGGGTGTGAGGACGAGGCCACGTCTGGATTGCTTCAACTTTAGCTGGATCCATCACCAGACCGGAACCTGATACGATATACCCCAAGAAGGGTATGGATGAGACCTCAAAGATACATTTTTCTAATTTGCAGAAAAGGAGGTTCTTCCTGAGGCGAGAAAGCACTTCCTTGACAATTTCTCGATGTTTCTGAAGACTATGGGCAAATATCAGGATATCGTCAAGGTAAACCACAACATGCTTGTACAGAAGATCACGAAAAAGTTCATTCATGTAAGATTGAAAAACCGCTGGTGCATTACTCTGGCCGAAAAGCATAACAAGGTATTCATAATGTCCATCTCTGGTATTAAAAGCGGTCTTCCATTCGTCTCCTTCACGAATGCGAATAAGGTTGTAAGCTCCTCGGAGATCTAATTTTGAGAAGATGGTAGCCCCTTTGATCCTGTCAAAAAGTTCTGTGATGAGTGGCAATGGGTAACGGTTTTTGATGGTAATTTAGTTTAACCCTCGATATCGATGCACGGTCGTAACCCTCCATCCTTTTTCTTGACAAAAAAGAAGCCGGCTCCAGCAGGAGAGGAAGAGGGGAGGATAAACCCTTTGGCTAGGTTTTCCTGTATATACTTAGACATAGCCTGTGTCTCAGGCAAAGACAAAGGGTAAGTGCGACCCCGAGGAGGGTTCTTTCCTGGTATTAGATCGATTGAGCAGACCCATGGACGATGAGGAGGTAATTTATCAGTAGCTTTTTTGCAGAAAACATCAGAGAAGTCTTGATAGTGAGTAGGTAACCCTTCAGGAATTTGAAGGGAGACTTGACGTGTAGGTGCCACGAATTTGAGACATGACTTGGTACAAGTGGCACCCTAGGCTTGGACCTGGGACGTTACCCAATTGATACTGGGATTATGGGCACGTAACCAGGGGAGACCTAACACGATTGGGTAGGAGGACTTGGGAATGACAAAGAACTGAATTTTTTCAAAATGTAGCAGTCCAACATGTAAAGTTATTGTTTGTTTTTGCAGAGTGACAGTCTCACCTAATATATGGCTTCCGTCTACAGCGGTAAGATAAACCGGACGTTGGAGAGGGGTGGTAGGTAGATGCCAATGCTTGACAACATCAGTGGTGATGAAACTTTCTGCTGCTCCAGAATCTAGGACAGCCGGCAATTGTCTGAACTGATGTTTGACTTGCAACGATACTTGAAGAATACAGTCTTTATTTTTTGGAGAGGCTATAACAACCCCTAACCTGCCCTCTCTCTTACAGGTTAGGTTCTGGCTTTCCTGGTTTCTTTGGACAAGAATAAACGGAGTGCTGGGGATCATCACAGTAGAGACAGAAACGTTCATTGTGACGACGCTTGCGTTCATCTGGAGTCAATTTGAAGCGGTTAACCTGCATAGGTTCCTCCGCTGATGGTGGTGGAGGTTTAGAAACATGAAAAGATGAACTGGGAGTGGTTCGATTCCTCTCGAGTTCTCTCTCTGAGTCTTAGATCAATTTTTGTGCAAAGAGAGATCAGGTCCTCTAATCTGGAAGGCAAATCTCTTGCTGCAAGCTCATCCTTGATTTTGTCAGAGAGCCCATTCATAAAGGCCGTAAGAAAGGCTTCCTTATTCCAGGCCAATTCAGCTGCAAATATCTTGATTTGTATTAGATACTGTCCTACTGTTCTAGAACCTTGACGTAAGCAAAGGATCTCAGTTGCAGCTGAGCTGAGTCGGCCTGGTTCATCGAAGATGATTTTGAAGGTGGAAATGAAGCGAGAGTAGTCAGCTAGGAGTGGATCTGCTTTTTCACACAGGGAAGATGCCCAATTGAGAGCAGAACCGGAGAGGAGAAATATTACGTAAGCCACTTTGGTACGGTCAGTAGGAAAATATGAGGATTGAAGTTCGAAGTGAATTTCACATTGATTAAAACACTCTACAATTTTTTTGTATTGCCATCGATTTTAGCTGGAGAAGGAAGTTGAAGATGAGCTGTGATTCCTGTCATTGGAGATATGGGTTTAGACGGTTGCGCCGGTGTGGTTGTTGACCCTTGGCCCTTTTGCAGTGTTGCTTGAATTGTATCCAGTCTTTTGGATAGACCTTGGAGGGCATGAATGACTTGCTCCTGAGCAGCCTCCTGTTGATCCAGGTGGGCCGCCAGTTGTTGAACTGGAGCAGCTCCTCGCTCCTGTCCTGATGCTGGATCCATGGAGTCAGTACAAACTGTCACGTTTCGTGAAGCACCAGCTAGAGTGTAACGGAGCTGTTGCATGAACGACAGATTGGAGTGAAGCAATTGGATAAAATTAAACCTTTTTTAGTTAAGATATGAATGATGGCATAAAGAATAACTGTAGATATTGATAAACTGAAAGAAGGCAATAATAAACAGTACTTATTGGAGAGCTTGAAGATGATTGGGAAGTTGAATGATTGGATGATTGCAGGATTGGATGATTGAAGAAAGATTGGATGATTGGATGAAGGATTGGATGAAAGAGAAGAAGATGAAGTCCAGTTGAATCTGTGCTGAGTGAGATCGTAGCTGCAGGACCAGGGATGCGACCACGGATAATACCCATCAGGAATGAAGGAAGAAGATGACACCCTTTGGGGGGTTAACCTTGTCCTAGCCTAATAGGCGGCAGAGGGTTCCGTGATGATATGGTGGAGCAGTGGATGATCAGCAGGGAGATCAGCGAAGACTTTCATCAGTATGCGAAGGAGAGCTGTAGTGGATACTACAGGGATAGCCAGGAGTGACCAATGATGTTAGCGGGTAGACATCATTGTACTGACTGCTGGTCTGGCCCGGCTAGACAGACTTTAAGGGTAGAGCTGAGCGGTGATTGGCTGCGCGTGTGACCTCACACTTTGGAGCCGCGTAGCATAGGCTGTAGCAACCAAGAAGATGGCCGCCGCCAGATGCGGCGACAGAAACCAACCAGCGGTGAATATACGCGGAGGCGCTGCAGCCGGCGCTTCCCAGCCAGAGGCCTAACATGACACGGACACCATCATGGCTGCTCATGCCTCACGCCACCCAGAGCCTGCACAGCAGGAGACTGCACACCACAGCTGTCACCTGGTGGTGACAGAGTGTCAGAACGCAGACAGCCAGCATGGGCATCAGCAGCAGAGGTGAGCACCAAGACAGAGGGTAGCATATCAGAGGTCTGTAGGACCGGGACAGCACAGGGAGCCAGGGTAGCTGAGATGGTGGTCGTGACAGCACCCACTCCTTTACGAGTGGCCCCAGGACACTCTTTGGGTTTAGTTGGAAATTTCTTGTGGTATCATTCTGTCCCGTATCATTCTGGGGGCGTGTAATTCAGACGCATTGGTTCAGGATCTCTCTTCAGGACCATAGCCATTCCAATCGATCAAGTACTGTAAGCGCTTGTACCTAATACAAGAGTCCAGAATTCGGGCCACCTCATATTGAATGCCCCTGTGTGTAAAAACTTTGGCAGACCTGGGAAGAGCAGCATGAAATTTGTTTAATACTAAAGGTTTAAGCAAAGAAATATGAAATAAATTCAGAATCCTTAAGTAATGTGGTAATTTGAACTTATAGGTAACTGGATTGTTGATCTGTATTATCGGGAAAGGATCGATAAAACGGGGTGCAAATTTCATCGATGGTACACAAAGACGAATGTTACGAGTGGACAGCCATACCTTGTCACCCACTCTCAATGTGGGAATAGCTTTTCTTCTTCTATCAGCAAATTTCTTATATTTCTGTGAAGCTTTCAACAATGATTTCCTGATTTTCTTTCAATGCTGACAAAGCTGATGGAGAGTTAACGCTACCGCTGGAACAAATGTTGATGGTAGCCGCTGGAAGTCAGGAACCCTAGGATGGAAGCCATAATTAACAAAGAAAGGTGTAGAAGAAGAAGATGAGTGGTACGGATTGTTATGACCAAACTCGGTCCATGGTAACACCTCGACCCAGTCATCCGGGGAGGACGAAACATGTAAACGTAAAAAAGTCTCTACATCTTGATTGACTCTTTCCGTTTGGCCGTTAGATTGTGGATGGTAGGCTGTGCTGAAGGTAATTGAATCTTGAGGACTTTACATAGAGCTCGCCAGAAGTTTGCGACGAACTGTACCCCTCGATCTGAAACTATTTATTTCGGTAGCCCGTGGGTTCTGGAGATCTCCTTGATAAAAAGATTTGCTAATTTTGGAGCTGATGGTAACCCACGAAGCGGTATGAAATGAGCCATTTTAGAAAAACGATCTATGACCACCCATATGGTGGTATAACCATCAGCTGATGGAAGGTCGGTAATGAAGTCCATTGACAAATGAGTCCACAGACCCTGAGGAATGGAGAGTGGCATCAATGGACCAACTGGAGCTAAATGGGAGGACTTATGTTGGGCACAATGAGGGCAGGAAGTAATATATTCCTTAACATTTTTTTCAGGGCAGGCCACCAGTACCATCGAGAAAGGAATTCGTAGGTCTTCTGAATCCCCGGATGACCGGAGAATTTGGAATCATGAGCCCAATGCAGAATTTCCTTCCTTGAGCTTGGTTTAACAAAGGTTTTACCTGGGGGAATTGACGCTTGTACAGTTGTAGCAGCAAAAGCGAGAGGATCAATAATTGGACTTCTCTCATATGACTTGGACTCCTCTTCAGTCTCCCATGACCTAGACAGAGCATCTGCCTTGCGATTTTTTGCTCCAGGAGAAAAAGACAATTTAAAATTAAATCTGGAAAAGAATAACGCCCACCTGGCTTGTTGAGGATTGAGACACTGAGCATTTTTCAAGTATAGCAAGTTCTTATGATCAGTGATAATGTTAATGATATGGGCTGCCCCCTTGAGTAGATACCGCCAATCCTTCAAGGCCATATTGATAGCTAGCAGTTCTTGATCCCCAATAGCATAGTTCTGTTCAGCTGGGGAAAACTTCTTAGAAAAGAAACCGCATGGATGTAACTGTCCGTCAGTATTAGTCTGGGAAAGCACAGCCCCCACGCCAATAGCAGAGGCATCGACTTCCAGGGTGAAGGGTAAACTGACGTCTGGTTGGGCCAGAACTGGTGCCGAGATGAAATTTTCTTTAAGCAGGGTAAAAGCTTTAGAAGCCTCTGAATCCCAGTTGGAGGGCTTGGCACCCTTTCGAGTAAGGGCAGTTATTGGAGCTACAATAGTAGAAAAGCCTTTGATGAACTTTCTATAATAGTTGGCGAATCCGAGGAATCTCTGAACCCCTCGGAGGGTGTGAGGACGAGGCCACGTCTGGATTGCTTCAACTTTAGCTGGATCCATCTCCAGACCGGAACCTGATACGAGATACCCCAAGAAGGGTATGGATGAGACCTCAAAGATACATTTTTCTAATTTGCAGAAAAGGAGGTTCTTCCTGAGGCGAGAAAGCACTTCCTTGACAATTTCTCGATGTTTCTGAAGACTATTGGCAAATATCAGGATATCGTCGAGGTAAACCACAACATGCTTGTACAGAAGATCACGAAAAAGTTCATTCATGTAAGATTGAAAAACCGCTGGTGCATTACTCAGGCCGAAAGGCATAACAAGATTTTCATAATGTCCATCTCTGGTATTAAAAGCGGTCTTCCATTTATCTCCTTCACGAATGCGAATAAGGTTGTAAGCTCCTCGGAGATCTAATTTTGAGAAGTTGGTAGCCCCTTTGATCCTGTCAAAAAGTTCTGTGATGAGTGGCAATGGGTAACGGTTTTTGATGGTAATTTTGTTTAACCCTCGATAATCGATGCACGGTTGTAACCCTCCATCCTTTTTCATGACAAAAAAGAAGCCGGCTCCAGCAGGAGAGGAAGAGGGGAGGATAAACCCTTTGGCTAGGTTTTCCTGTATATACTCAGACATAGCATGTGTCTCAGGCAAAGACAAAGGGTAAGTGCGACCCCGAGGAGGGTTCTTTCCTGGTATTAGATCGATTGAGCAGACCCATGGATGATGAGAAGGTAATTTATCAGTAGCTTTTTTGCAGAAAACATCAGAGAAGTCTTGATAGGGAGTAGGTAACCCTTCAGGAATTTGAAGGGAGACTTGACGTGTAGGTGCCACGGATTTGAGACATGACTTGGTACAAGTGGCACCCTAGGCTTGGACCTGGGACGTTACCCAATTGATACTGGGTCTATGGGCACGTAACCAGGGGAGACCCAACACGATTGGGTAGGAGGACTTGGGAATGACAAAGAACTGAATTTTTTCAAAATGTAGCAGTCCGACTTGTAAAGTTAGTGGTTGTGTTTGCAGAGTGACAGTCTCACCTAATATACGGCTTCCGTCTACAGCGGTAAGATAAACCGGACGTTGGAGAGGGGTGGTAGGTAGATGCCAACGCTTGACAACATCAGTGGTGATGAAACTTTCTGCTGCTCCAGAATCTAGGAGAGCCGGCAATTGTCTGAACTGATGTTTGACTTGCAACGATTTTTTGGAGAGGCGTTAACAACCCCTAACCTGCCCTCTCTCTTACAGGTTAGGTTCTGGTGTTTCCTGGTTTCTTTGGACAAGAATCAACAGAGTGCTGGGGATCGACACAGTAGAGACAGAGACGTTCATTGTGACGACGCTTGCGTTCATCTGGAGTCAATTTGAAGCGGTTAACCTGCATAGGTTCCTCCGCTGATGGTGGTGGAGGTTTAGAAACATGAAAAGATGAACTGGGAGTGGTTCGATTCCTCTCGAGTTCTCTCTCTGAGTCTTAGATCAATTTTTGTGCAAAGAGAGATCAGGTCCTCTAATCTGGAAGGCAAATCTCTTGCCGCAAGCTCATCCTTGATTTTGTCAGAGAGCCCATTCATAAAGGCCGCAAGACAGGCTTCCTCATTCCAGGCCAATTCAGCTTCCAATATCTTGAATTGTATTAGATACTGTCCTACTGTTCTAGAACCTTGACGTAAGCGAAGGATCTCAGTTGCAGCTGAGCTGAGTCGGCCTGGTTCATCGAAGATGATTTTGAAGGTGGAAATGAAGCGAGAGTAGTCAACTAGGAGTGGATCTGCTTTTTCCCACTGGGGAGATGCCCAATTGAGAGCAGAACCAGAGAGGAGAGATATTACGTAAGCCACTTTGGTACGGTCAGTAGGAAAATATGAGGATTGAAGTTCAAAGTGAATTTCACATTGATTAAAACACTCTACAATTTTTTGGATTGCCATCGAATTTAGCTGGAGTAGGAAGTTGAAGATGAGCTGTGATTCCTGTCGTTGGAGACATGGGTTTAGGTGGTTGCGCTGGTGTGGTTGTTGACCCTTGGCCCTTTTGCAGTGTTGCTTGAATTGTATCCAGTCTTTTGGATAGACCTTGGAGGGCATGAATGACTTGCTCCTGAGCGGCCTCCTGTTGATCCAGGCGGGCCGCCAGTTGTTGAACTGGAGCAGCTCCTCGCTCCTGTCCTGATGCTGGATCCATGGAGTCAGTACAAACTGTCACGTTTCGTGAAGCACCAGCTGGAGTGTAATGGAGGCTGGGTGCTTTACTGTAGGGCTGTTGCATGAACGACAGATTGGAGTGAAGCAATTGGATAAAATTAAACCTCTTTTAATTAAGATACTGCGGTACAAGATATGAATGATGGCATAAAGAATAACTGTAGATATTGATAAAATGAAAGAAGGCAATAATAAACAGTACTTATTGGAGAGCTTGAAGATGATTGGGAAGTTGAATGATTGGATGATTGCAGGATTGGATGATTGAAGAAAGATTGGATGAATAATTGGATGGTTGAATGATTGGATGAAGGATTGGATGAAAGAGAAGAAGATGAAGTCCAGTTGAATCTGTGCTGAGTGAGATCGTAGCTGCAGGACCAGGGATTCAACCATGGATAATACCCGTCAGGAATGAAGGAAGAAGATGACACCCTTTGGGGGGTTAACCTGGTCCTAGCCTAATAGGTGGCAGAGGGTTCCGTCATGATATGGTGGTGCAGTGGATGATCAGCAGGGAGATCAGCAAAGACTTTCACCAGGATGCGAAGGAGAGCTGTAGTGGATACTACAGGGATAGCCAGGAGTGACCAATGATGTTAGCGGGTAGACATCATTGTACGGACTGCCGGTCTGGCCCGGCTAGACAGACTTTAAGGGTAGAGCTGAGCGGTGATTGGCTGCGCGTGTGACCTCACACTTTGAAACCGTGTGGCATAGGCTGTAGCAACCAAGAAGATGGCCGCCGCCAGATGCGGCGACAGAAACCAGCCGGCGGAGAATATACGCGGAGGTGCTGCAGCCAGCGTTTCCCAGCCAGAGGCCTAACATGACACGGACACCGCCCCACGCCACCCAGAGCCCGCACAGCAGGAGACCGCACACCACAGCTGTCACCTGGTGGTGACAGAGTGTCGGAACGCAGACAGCCAGCATGGGTATCAGCAGCGGAGGTGAGCACCAAGACAGAGGGTAGCATATCAGAGGTCTGTAGAACCGGGACAGCACAGGGAGCCAGGGTAGCTGAGATGGTGGTCGTGATACATAGTAGTTGAGGCTGAATAAAGACTTGCGTCATCTAGTTCAACCTATGTTTATAGTAGCTTATCCCTTGTTGTATAGTATGTTCTGATATTTTTAAGACAGATTATGTTACTTATTCGTACCCATGGATATTTTTAACCAATAAATGGTTATCCAACCTTATTTTAAACATATTTATAGTGTCTGCCGACACCACTTCTCCAGGAAGAGAGTTCCAAAGTTTGACTGCTCTGACTGTAAAGAAATTTTTTCTTCTAGATGAACAAAATCTTTTTTCTTCTAATCTAAACTCGTGCCCTCGCGTCCTAGATTCCTTTCTAGTAGAAAAAAGGGTGTTTGACAGTTCCTTATACTGGCCCCTAATATATTTATACATGTTGAGCATATCCCCCTTAAACATCTTTTCTCTAGTGTAAATAGTCCCAAATTGTTTAATCTTTCCTCGTAGCTTAAATTCTCCATTCTCCTAATAAGCTTTGTTACTCTTCTTTGGATTTTTTCTAATTCTATGATGTCCTTTTTATAGTGCGGGGCCCAGAACTGCACTGTGTATTCGAAGTGCGGTCTAAAGAATGATTTGTATAGAGGCATATTTACATTTGAGTCCCTAGTTTCCATGCCCCTTTTAATACATGTGAGAATTTTTTAGCCTTTTTTGTTGCTATATTACATTGAGCACTACACCCCAGTTTGTTGTCTATTAGGACTCCTAGATCCATTTCGAGTACTGAATGACCCAATTCATTCCCGCTTAGTTTATAACTAGCACACTGGGTATGTCTCCCAAGGTGCATGACCTTGCATTTGTCCACATTGAACCTCATCTTGCACTTTTTTGTCCACTCATCTAGATTGTCAAGATCATTTTAAAGCTTGGGTATATCTTCTGATGTTTTGTATCGTCCGCAAAGATGGATACATTGCTGAGTAACCCCATCCCAATATCGTTAATTTAAAATGTTAAACAAAATGGGCCCAAAAACCGAACCCTGTGGCACTCCACTTAGTACTGGTATCATATTTGAAACAGCACTGTTCATGACCAGTCTTTGTTCTCTATTACACAGCCAGTTCCCTACCCATCTACAGATATTTGCCCCTAATCCCATGTCCTCCATTTTATTTATCAACCTCTTGTGTGCTACTGTGTCGAAGGCTTTAGCAAAATCTTTTTTTTAATTGAATACTCTTATTTCATTTTATAGACATTTACATACATATACTTTTTTTTTTAATAGTATTCTTTATTGAGTTTATTATAGTTACGTACAAAAAGACATAAAAAAGACGTATACAAACACAGAAAAAGAAAATACACAATACCAACAAATACAGAGACAGCCAGATACCAGTTACAGAATATGACAAATGTACAATTTCATAGCGGCATATTAGTAAGACACTAGGTTAATCAAAATCTAAAACATTGTTCAAAAAAAAGAAAAAAAATTGACATGAAGTATATTATTTACTATCAACCTTTCATTACCGCTTCATCTAAATGGTCTTCAAAGCCCTAATACATTGATCCGTAGCCCAGTTAACCTAATATTCTAACCTGGATGGAGGGTTGCATAATAATTACATAATTCGTGCATATCACAGAACACCCAGTACTTTACAATCTTATTTTATCGCTATATATTACCCTAAAGGGGGAACAGCTCAATGTGCTTAATATAGACTCAGTGCTCATTCATATATTTAATATTGTCCATAGACTTCAATGTATTACAGTGCATTATAATCAACCCAAAACGTGATTCATATAAGTAGTGCATTATATTTTTAAGTTACCTTAATACTAACAATCATCCAAAGAACAGGATAGTGAAATCCTACAATTCCAAACACATCTCTTTATACTAATAGTAATCTTATATATTCAAAAGAATAACGTGTGGTTCATACAAGCGCAACCCTAATCCCAATCCCTCCCTCCCTCCCCCGGTTATCCTTCTACCCCATTAAATCTAGAATAGTACCATCGTCCCCATACCCCATAGAACTTAGTAACTGAGCTACTCGTCAGGTAACTACTCTTTTCATGGTCCATAGTGGTGTTAACTAATACAACCCATTCTTGGATCCTGGGACCGGTCTGGGCCATCCAAGAGCGTGCGATTGCGGTTTTTGCAATGGCGCATAGAATGATGCCAATATTACTCATTTCCTTGGGGATAATGTTAGAGGGCCATATTCCCATAATAAGTGCGGCGGGTTTGATAATGGATCTCGGAAAGCCCAACTCGACCAATATCTCCCCAACTTTCTGCCAAAACTTTTGCAATGTTTTGCAATCCCATAGGAGATGCCAAAAGTCGCACCCATTCTTCTTACACTTTGGGCATTTACTAACCGTATTCGAAAATCTAGACATCCTATCTGGAGTTAGATAAGTCCGATATAATATGTTCAACTGGATCTGCTGTATCCTGGTTGACCTAGAGGCCAGCGCAGGAGCAGCAAGAGCCAACCCCCAGGATGTTGAGTTCAACTCGGGAATATCATTACTCCATTTTTGAAGTAGTCCCTCCAGTTCCTCTCTTTGCATATACTCACTCAAAAACTTATAGCATTTTGATAGCTTTTTATATTGAGACATCTTTTTCAAGAAGACCTTGAGTGGAGAATCCTTTATAACAATTGGGTTATCTTTATTCACCTGATTTATAGCACTTCTAATTTGTAAGTATTTGAAGAACATAGTTTTTGGGAGGTCATATTCCCTTTGTAGCTGAGTAAAGGTTTTGAGTGAGTTTTCCATAAAAAGCTGGCCCATAAATTGAATCCCATACTGCCTCCACAAACCACCCCCCTGATCACCCCCCAATCTCGCCAGTTGTGGTAGTGCAAAAATGGCCCGGTCTGGATCTACCTCTTCATAGTACATACGTTTGCTAATCCACTTCCAAATATTCCTTGCTTGTCTAAGCAGGGGAGGGAGGGATGTCCTGAATTTCACATTATCATCTAGCAATACCTGGAGTGGAGAGAGGCCCAGGGCCTCCTGTGTAAATCCAGTGAGATCTTCAGTCCATTCCCCCTCCCTCACCCAGCCAACCAAGTGAGTCATCTGGGCAGCGTAGTAATAAAGTTTAAGGTCGGGCATGGCCACCCCGCCTCGTTGTCTATCCCTATACAGTGAGGTCATTTTGATTCTCGGGGTTCTATTCCGCCAAATAAATGAAGATAATATTGCATTGATTTTCTTGAAATAGGATTCTTTAATGAGGGCTGGAGATTGCACGAATATATATAAAAGTTTCGGTAGGATTGACATCTTAATCAAATTAACTCGCCCAATAGTTGTCAATGGAAGATGTAACCAGCCCTTACATTTATTTTTAATTTCAACTATCAGGGGGTCCAAGTTGTCTAGGGGAAAGCTAGCGTCTCTCCCCGAAACAACCACTCCCAAATACCTGAACCTATCTACCACCCGGAGGCCGAGGCTTTCACCACTCGGCCCGGTCCCAGCCCTCTGAGTTACAAGAAGGTTTGATTTACTGTAGTTAACAGTCAGTCCTGAATGTCTACCAAACTCCTTGAGCACCTCAGTAACTATCGGTAGTTGGTTAGCATAGTTCGCCATCCCTACCAACAAGTCGTCCGCATACAAGGATACAATATTATTTCGTATGCCCACCTCGCCTAGTTCTACCCGCAGCTTGCACGCCAGTGGCTCAATGGCCAATGCAAACAACAGTGGCGACAGCGGGCAACCTTGTCGGGTACCCCGTAGCAAAGGGAAGGAACTGGAGACATACCCATTCGCTGATACCCTAGCCGAGGGAGCTCTATACAGTAGAAAGACCCGGTCAATAAATTGGCGCCCAAATCCAAAGGCCATCATTGCCTGCCTAAGAAATGGCCACTCAATGGAATCGAATGCTTTACTCGCGTCAAACGACGCGAGTGCAACATCTCTTCCAAGTACATCGGCCATTTGAAGGTAGGTATATACTCTTCGTATATTCAATACCGTGGATCTTCCACGCATAAAGCCATTTTGATCGGGATGGACAATCTTATTTATTACACTATCCAGGCGATTCGCCAGGATCTTGGCATATATCTTTGCGTCTACTGTAATTAAGGATATGGGACGATATGAATCCAATAAGACCGGATCTTTACCACTCTTTGGTATAACTACAATGATGGCCTCCCTCATTGATTCAGCCAGATCTTTCTTAGCATCCATTTCCTGGAATATTTTTAGTAACCTCGGGGCTAGTATCTGCACTGATTGTTTATATATTTCCCCCGGCAGACCATCAGCCCCTGGTGCCTTATTGGTCGGCAAAGAATTTATAGCCGCCTCAACCTCATGCAATTCTAAAGGGGAATCTAGGAAGGTACGGTCATCGCCAGACAGCCTAGGGAGACTAATTGTATCCAAATAGGTTGCAGATTCCTCCTTTTGCGAATCTACTCTAGATTTGTATATTTCCCTGAAGTGAGTTGCAAAGGCCTCCGCTATATCGGCCGGCTTTGTATAGATCTCCCCAGTTTCTGTTTGAATTTTAGGTACTACATTCCCAGTTTTTTCAACCCTTGATAAATAGGCCATAAATCTCCCTGATCGATCGATATTTTGGTAAAATCTATGGGATTGCTTCAACATTCGATATCTAGTCATCTTTTGAAGATGTTCCACCCACTCTTTCTGTGCAGTGAGCCAATCCATCCTGTCAACTTCAGTTTTACCCATAATATATTTATGTTCCTTCTCCGTTAATCTAACTTCCAACTCTTGCGCAGTTTCTCGGGCTTTCCTTTTTACTTCAGCAATTCTTTTAAGCAGGTACCCCCTTAATGTTGCTTTAAATGAGTCCCAGACTATAGTGGGGCTAGCTGAGTCCACATTGGCATTAAAGAAGTGTTCAATCTCTATATTTAATTCCTCAAGACAATTAAGGTGGGACAGCCAGGCAGGGTGGAATCGCCAGTATCTATAACCACGCTGCAATTCAAGATCAACCCGCATTATCACTGGGGAGTGATCTGAAACCCCGCGGGGCTTATATTCTATCCCTACTATCTCACCAAGTATATCCCCAGTCGTAAAAATAAGGTCAATTCTTGAGAATGACTTATACGAGGCCGAGTAGCATGAGAATTGATTAAGCTTGGGATTTCTTTCTCGCCAAGCATCCCACCATCCCACCATTTTAACAAAATCCGCCAGTCCACTTCTGCTAGTGTCTTGGCCCCCTTGTTTATTCCATTTATCCATTATAGGGTTCATTACTGCATTAAAATCCCCAAGACAGACTACAGGAATATTCGGACGCTGAGAGGCAAATTCAACCGCTGCCCTGAGTACATCAAACGAAAAAGGGGGGGGAATGTAAACAGCCAAGATGCAATATCGTTTAGTGTTAACAACCCCGTCCAGAAAAACGAAACGACCAAGTGGGTCTAGTTTAGAGTCAATAGGTTCAAACATAACATTTTTTGTAACCAAGATCGATACTCCTCTAGAAGAGGAAGTAAAGGTGGAGTGGAATACAGCACCTATCCAAGGGCGTTTCACTGCACCAGTTCTCCCCCCATGCAGGTGAGTCTCCTGGAGACATATTATATCCGCCTTAAAATCCCTACATTGTCTAAGTATCAGGGAGCGTTTGACCTTCTCACTTAGTCCACGGACGTTCCAAGTTAGAAACACAACCATAGTTTTTAATGGTACAACCTTGCGGTTTGATCTGCACCTCTCGTCGAGGTCTCCATCTGGTTATATCATGGTCCCATCTGAGGACTATTGTGTCATATGACTGGGAGTACAACACGCATGTACATAATATCTCTGGTATCATACAGTAACACACAATAAAAAATACATAAATTGACAACATATACCCCTGTCCCTCGCCCACCCCCCACCCTGTATAACCTACCCCACTAGGCATACCTTCGGCCCGCCCTACATTCAAGCTACCCCCTAAGACAGCCACCCATTAACACTACCGCTGAGAGCACTTTACTATTGGTCACAATCCAATGGCGGTCCGAGCCCTCCGAGGGCCTCTTACTGGTACTAATCTCTTATGGCCGCCTCCCCTCCCCAAACCCAGTACCCCCCCCCCCCGCCCAATGATCCAGTCTCAATCAAAAAAAAAAAAAAAAAAAAAAAAAAAAGGGAGGCCCTTATGTATCCATCAACAGTATTCTCAGCAATTATAGTCAACTTACACCTCTGTATTATCATATTAGTTTTATACAGGAAGAATACAAAAGGAAAAAGGAGGGAGAGAAGGGAGAGAGAGAAAAAAAAAAAAAAAAAAAAAAATAATTTTCCCTTTCCCCTTTCAACTCATGTATATTTCAACACCATCGACATCAGCCATATTGTACCCACTTAAAGACTACTTACAGCACACAGCTTTGTATTATAACAAAGGGAGAGAAGAAAAAAAAAAAAAAAAAAAAAAATTCTTCCTTTTCCCCTTTCAACTCATGTATATTTCAACACCATCGACGTCAGCCATATTGTACCCACTTAAAGACTACTTACAGCACACAGCTTTGTATTATAACAAAGGGAGAAAAAAGGGATGAAAAAAAAAAAAAAAAAAAAAAAGAATAAACAAGGACTGAAACCAGCAGAAATAATACTATCAGCAATGACATGTCTTCCTTAACCAGGTGTCATTTGTCGATTGGATGGGAAGTTCCTGTCTAACCAGGCAGCCACTTCTCCTGGAGTGAAGAAAAACTTAGTCTCCCCACCGTTTATAATTCTCAATTTAGTAGGGTACAACATTGAATAGTTCAAATTCAGTTCTCGAAGTCTAGTCTTGACATTTTTAAACCCGGCCCTTTCTTTTTGTATCAAGTATGGAAGATCAGGGAATAGGGAGATCTTTTTCCCATTATATTCAAGGCCACCCTTTGCTCTTGCAATCCTCAGAATATTATCTCGGTCCTTATAGTGCAGGATTTTTGCAATTAAGGTGCGCTGGACACCTCCGGGTATCGGGGGTCTCGATGGAACCCTATGTGCTCGTTCAACAGTGAAAAAGGGCGTTAGGGCCTCGCTTCCCAGACTCGATTTCAACCAATCTTCTATAAATTTTTCAGGCCGATCGGATTCTACTTTCTCCTCAAAACCCACAAATCGGATGTTATTCCGGCGTAAACGCCCCTCCATATCCGATATCTTGTTTTGAATATCTGACATTTTACCAGCTAAGCTTTTAACCTGGGTCTGAAGAGGCGACATTGAGTCCTCAATACAGGAGACACGCGATTCCACCTCCGTCATCCGATTTCTGAGTTTTTGTGCATCGTCTCTCAGCAGTACAATATCAGATTGCAGTTTATTAAGCTGTTCTGATAGACGAGACTCACATGAATTAACTGCATCTAGAACCTGTTGGAGGGTCACCTCCCCTAGTTGTTGGGGGGGGCTACCCCCTTTTGTGGGTGTAGATTGCGGAGTGGCCTCTCTTGAATCGGTGGGATTTTTTGCCTGAGATCTTGCAAACTTCTCTAGTTTAGCAGCGGCCGAGCTCTGCGTAGTTTTCCCCATTATGGAAGCAGTAGCGCACTGTTGATGCTAACTGTTTACAGTGTCCAAAGAGGCTCAGAGGTATTTAGCTATCAGCAGGGATATATACCTTTATATTGGCCACAATATTGGCCGCCACTGTATCAGGATTACCAAACCAGGGTATAGGAATAGAATGCTGCTGGTCACCAAAGGTTACTACTTAGAGTAGTTGATATACCGAGACTGTCCTTCACCACACACACGGGGCAATTTTATCACGCGTTTGGGCAATCCCCTTCAGCCTCAACGGTTTAAACAGAGTCACTCCACCATTTACCTAGACCAGTTAATATTGCTGACATCACTGGTGTAATTAATATGTACCGGAGGTAGAGAGAATTCTCAGCAGCAGCCCAGTTGCATAAAAAACCACAAGCCCAATTCTACTGTTCTTATACAGTGTGTGTGGGCTTACCATCAACTTGACTGTTGAACCAGTCTACTCCATTGTAGATCCCAGTGTGGCTGTTATACAGACGGCTAGGACTCACTGTTCACCCCAGTATGGCATCCCTCCTCCTGGCTGTGTATCGTGTTCAGGATCCTTAGCTTCTTGTGGGTCCTCTGCCGTGGAAGCAAAAAGATGGAAGCACCGGTCTGCAGCTTACCGCGTGCAGTAACTCCAGCACGCCGCCCATTCACAGCACCCTCCTATTTCCCAAAGAGCGGCAGCGTCTCACCACGCGTCACAGCGCGTCACGGTTCCCGGCGTGCAACGGGGTCCGGCAGGGATTCAGCACAGAACAGCCAAGGGAAAAGGGCCCCCGTAACCTCACCACACGATGCGGCAGCCAAGCATTGAGGGCGACAGTTCAGAGCAACTACCCGGCAAACAGGCACCTGATGACCCTGGGCATGTCACGCAGGTAACGGGCGGGGTGGCGAGAAGCCGGGGAAGCAGGTCCGGAGGTGATCAGCGACACCTCATCTCGTGCAGCCCTCGGAGAGGTCGGAGCTCCTCCCCTACGTACACGCCGTCATGACCCACGCCCCCCCTACATACATATACTTTAAATTACTAATTCACATTTATCATACATATATACTTTACAAACAAGCGTACAATACTGACATACATATACAGGTCATCATTTATATTTCATTTTTCTGATTTTGCCGTATACTGTTCATTGTTTCAGAGAGACTCAGTTATAGTACATTCGACATCATATATGGGTGCACTTCTAGACAGCATATATAGGCTCTACTTGCGTGTTCGTGGATTTATATAGACTTTACTTTTTACATGTGGATTTAATTCATTATTACTTGATCCCTTTTTTTTTTTTTTTTGTGTTATCCAAAATTTCAGTTAAATTGACTGTGCTTTTACAAAAAAGAGAAGTAACAAAGTGTTTTTTTTTTTAAAAAAAATTTTTTTTTTTTTTTTTTTTTTTAATATGTATGATCCAAAATTTCAATTAAAGTGACTGTGCTTTAAAAAAAAAGGCTTTAGCAAAATCTAGGAAAATCACATCTACAGCATTTCCCTTATCAAGGTTTTTGCTAACCTCTTCATAGAAACCAAGTAGATTACTATTTATGTATTTGAAAAACTTCTTGGGGTTAGTTTTACTTTCAGTGGTTATGCACTCTCCATAATCCCTTTTAGCTACTTTGATTGCCCCTTTGCAAATTTTGTTTGATTCTTTGTATTTCGTGAACGCCTCCTTATTTAAGTTATTTTTATAGAATTTAAATGCTCTTGTTTTATTGTTGATTGCTGTAATAACTTTTTTGTCCAACCATGGTGGCTTTTTTTATTGAATTTACCCTTAGTTACTTTAGGACTGTATTTAATAGTTAATGATTCGAGTACATTTTTGAGAGTATCCCACATTTCCTCAGCATTTATCCCCTCAAAAACTGTTTCCCCACACAATTCTTTTTAGGGCTTCTCTGAATAATTAGAAGGTAGCTTTTCTGAAGTTTAGTATTTTTGTTGATCCTTTATGATGTAAAGTGTGTGTGGGCTTACCATCAACTTGACTGTTGAACCAGTCTACTCCATTGTAGATCCCAGTGTGGCTGTTATACAGACGGCTAGGACTCACTGTTCACCCCAGTATGGCATCCCTCCTCCTGGCTGTGTATCGTGTTCAGGATCCTTAGCTTCTTGTGGGTCCTCTGCCGTGGAAGCAAAAAGATGGAAGCACCGGTCTGCAGCTTACCGCGTGCAGTAACTCCAGCACGCCGCCCATTCACAGCACCCTCCTATTTCCCAAAGAGCGGCAGCGTCTCACCACGCGTCACAGCGCGTCACGGTTCCCGGCGTGCAACGGGGTCCGGCAGGGATTCAGCACAGAACAGCCAAGGGAAAAGGGCCCCCGTAACCTCACCACACGATGCGGCAGCCAAGCATTGAGGGCGACAGTTCAGAGCAACTACCCGGCAAACAGGCACCTGATGACCCTGGGCATGTCACGCAGGTAACGGGCGGGGTGGCGAGAAGCCGGGGAAGCAGGTCCGGAGGTGATCAGCGACACCTCATCTCGTGCAGCCCTCGGAGAGGTCGGAGCTCCTCCCCTACGTACACGCCGTCATGACCCACGCCCCCCCTACATACATATACTTTAAATTACTAATTCACATTTATCATACATATATACTTTACAAACAAGCGTACAATACTGACATACATATACAGGTCATCATTTATATTTCATTTTTCTGATTTTGCCGTATACTGTTCATTGTTTCAGAGAGACTCAGTTATAGTACATTCGACATCATATATGGGTGCACTTCTAGACAGCATATATAGGCTCTACTTGCGTGTTCGTGGATTTATATAGACTTTACTTTTTACATGTGGATTTAATTCATTATTACTTGATCCCTTTTTTTTTTTTTTTTGTGTTATCCAAAATTTCAGTTAAATTGACTGTGCTTTTACAAAAAAGAGAAGTAACAAAGTGTTTTTTTTTTTAAAAAAAATTTTTTTTTTTTTTTTTTTTTTTTAATATGTATGATCCAAAATTTCAATTAAAGTGACTGTGCTTTAAAAAAAAAGGCTTTAGCAAAATCTAGGAAAATCACATCTACAGCATTTCCCTTATCAAGGTTTTTGCTAACCTCTTCATAGAAACCAAGTAGATTACTATTTATGTATTTGAAAAACTTCTTGGGGTTAGTTTTACTTTCAGTGGTTATGCACTCTCCATAATCCCTTTTAGCTACTTTGATTGCCCCTTTGCAAATTTTGTTTGATTCTTTGTATTTCGTGAACGCCTCCTTATTTAAGTTATTTTTATAGAATTTAAATGCTCTTGTTTTATTGTTGATTGCTGTAATAACTTTTTTGTCCAACCATGGTGGCTTTTTTTATTGAATTTACCCTTAGTTACTTTAGGACTGTATTTAATAGTTAATGATTCGAGTACATTTTTGAGAGTATCCCACATTTCCTCAGCATTTATCCCCTCAAAAACTGTTTCCCCACACAATTCTTTTTAGGGCTTCTCTGAATAATTAGAAGGTAGCTTTTCTGAAGTTTAGTATTTTTGTTGATCCTTTATGATGTAATTTACTAAAGTTGATTTCCAGTGAAACCATATTGTGGTCACTGTTCCCTAGGTGTTCAATTACTTTTGTGTTTGAAACTAAATCTATGTTATTTGTTAATACCAAATCCAATAATGCCTTATTACGAGTTGGAGCTTCTACCGTGTGTGTGATAAACTGGTCTTTAAGTAAGCTTAGGAACCCACTGCTTCTTGCTGTTTTACATGTTTCGTTTTTCCAATCAATATCAGGTCAATTAAAATCCCCCATAATTAATACCTGGCCCTGATCTGATGATTGTTTGATTTGGTTTAAAAGAAGAGACTCGTCCCCTTCGTTTATGTTCGGTGGTCTATAGCATACCCCTATTAAAATTCTGTTACTAGGTTTTTTGTTATTGTCATTTATCTCTGCCCACATGGCCTCCGTGTAGTCTTCCTCTGTACCAGTGCTCATTTCTTTCTCACACAATGTTAAGTTATTTTTTACATATAGGCACACCACCCCTCCCTTTCTATTATCCCTGTCTTTTCTGTAGAGTGTATATCCCTCCATGCATAATGCCCAATTGTGCGACTTCTTACACCATGTTTCTGTAATACCAATAATGTCATAATCGTCCCTAGTGACCACAGTTTCAAGTTCCCCGATTTTACCTGCTAAGCTTCATACATTAGCCAGTAGGCATTTTAATTTATGTTTATTTTTATTTGCGTCCCTAACATTGTGTTGAATTTCTCCTCTGGACTTATTTGTATTCCTTACTAACTTCCTTGTACCCACCTCCCACTTAGTAGACTCTCTATAGCCCTCCCCACCTTTCCCACTGTCCGACCTATTTACAGCTTTGAAACTTCTTCCTATGTCGTTAACTCCTTCCCATACCCTAAGGTCATCTGTACCTAAGAGCTGTAATGAGGTAAGATTACTGTTATTACATAATATTCCTTGAGCACCCCATGAATTACCCACAATATTACCCTTATTAGTACCCCGGATATTGCCTGTAACTATGTCCTCCCCCCTCCTCCTCCCCCAAATTGATTCTTGACCCCAATCCTACTATTCTCACTATGGGTCCCATAGTATCTAGCTATCCCCACCCCTCCATTGCCTAGTTTAAAATCTCCTCCAACCCTCTAACCATCCTTCCCCCCCCCCAGCACCGCAGCCCCCTCCTCGTTCAGCTATATTGGCCCCTATCCTCAAACCTCTATCGTTCTCTATTTCTGTCCTCATACTCATAATTACTATTTGAATTGTAGGATCAGTCTTATTTTTTCTCATTTGATGATGTTTTTAGAAGTTATGGGGAGTTTTATTTATTTTTGGGGTATACACTTTCTTTTTGTGTTCCTCCTCCCCTTGGCTTTGAGTTATCATTTTTTTTATGTAAGCTATATTGGACCCCTATTTTGTAGTCATCTACATCTCTCCAATATTTATTTTTGTTTTTATTCCTCAACTCCCTTTCATTTTTTTCCACTCTAGTTTTAATTCTATCCTCATGTTCTTTATACTCTTTAGATTTATAGTAGGGATCTATTAATGTTTTGTACGCTGTAATTTTATCCTCATTTTTTCTTAATTCCTGTTTTTTATGTTTAATGATAAATTCCATCAATTTTTTTGAGCAAGAAGACCTAAAGCCATTCCGCCTTAAATTCCTCAGATTCTGTCTCAAAAGAGGGAGTCTTATCAATCCGTAAGCCCCTGGGGATAATGTTATCTGTACAATATTTCTCTAGGGATGTCATTTACCACCAAATTCTTCCCTCTTTTAATAAGGCTTTTTCCATTTTGTACATGGAACATATACCATCTAAGTCATCATCCATAGTATCATTGACATTATTAGAACCAAAAATATCTTTTACTAGAGTGTTTCTCTGTACTCTGTGGGAAAACATATTGAAAAAGGCAGCAAATCTACTCCAAACCAGTTGTAATGCAACAAACAATATGGAAACAGATTAGTAAGATGATTGCTCTGAAACTGCCACAATGCGCCCACCAAGGGTTACCAATCCTACGTGAAACAATATATAGCCAGATCGGTGTGCACAATTGCGCTGTTTCAGACATGCATAATTCCAAACTTCCTCTCAATCAGTGGACAACTCCCATGGATATGGAGAATTCACGAATATGGGAAGGAAAATAAGCCAAGGAAAGAATGGTCAGGGGACGATTTCTGGATAGTATAATCACAGGAACTTCCAATCATTGATAACTGACCTTTCAGCCTTGCCCTATTTGCACGTTAAGGTTTCTTTCATTCCATTCTGGTCACACGCTCATAGGTACCAAAAGCTCACCTTTTTCAAGTGCCCTATGTTCACAAAGCAGTATCTTTTTTGTGGACCATGGATATCCTCCAGTAGATACGGAATAAATGTGGAATCCAATGTAAAAACACAGCAGGATTTTATTTTCCACATACACGTTCACAATAAAAGTTCCAAAAACAGATAAAAATCCAGTAGTCACCGAAGAGTTGTGGAATTTACCAAAATGGTCCGAGACATTATGTGACTCCAGACCGTTAATGTTTCTAACATGTTCAGCCAGCCTGATTTTTAATACACGTTTGGTTTTGCCGACATATTTTTTGGTACAGTCACATTCCAGTAGATATATACAGTATTTACTATACGTTGGTGAGGAGGAGTACTACTGTCCATATGTCCTGAAGTCCCCAGCTACCTTCCATCTGTGTGGCACCCTCCTTGGTCTCTAACCCGGGTGAGACCTAGTTGGCAGGACAAAATAAAATCCTGCTGTGTTTTTACATTGGATTCCACATTTATTCCGTATCTACTGGAGGAGATCCATGGTCCACAACAATGATACTGCTTTGTGAACATAGGGCACTTGAAAAAGGTGAGCGTTTGGTACCTATGAGCGTGTGACCGGAATGGAATGAAAAACCTTAACGTGCAAATAGGGCAAGGCTGAAGGGTCAGTTATCAATGATTGGAAGTTCCTGTGATTATACTATCCAGAAATTGTCCACTGACCATTCTTTCCTTGTCTTATTTTCCTTCCCATATTCATGAATTCTCCATATCCATGGGAGTTGTCCACTGACTGAGAGGAAGTTTGGAATTATGCATGTCTGAAACAGCGCAATTGTGCACACTGTTCTGGCTATATATTGTTTCACGTAGGATTGGTAACCCTTGGTGGGCACAGTGTGGCAGTTTCAATCTCCTTACTAATCTGTTTCCATATTGTTTGTTGCATTACCACTGGTTTGGAGTAGATTTGCTGCCTTTTTCAATATGTTTTCCCACAGAGTACAGAGAAACACTCTAGTAAAAGATATTTTTGGTTCTAATGATGTCAATGATACTATGGATGATGACTTAGATGGTATCATGTACAAAATGGAAAAAGCCTTATTAAAAGAGGGAAGACTTTGGTGGGAAATTACATCCCTAGAGAAATATTGTACGGATAACATTATCCCCAGGGGCTTACGGATTGATAAGACTACCTCTTTTGAGACAGAATCTGAGGAATTTAAGGCAGAATGGCTTCAGGTCATAGATTCTTGCTCAAAATTTTTTATGAAATTTATCATTGAACATAAAAACAAGGGATTAAGAAAAAATGAGGATGACATTACAGCGTACAAAACATTGGCCCTTATTCTGATCGGTGCAGCCGGATCCGAATATGCGGCCAGGACCGTGCGTGCGAAACCCCGCCTTCCATACGGATCGCCAACTCCGTCCGTACGCGGTAAGAAGCTGGCCGAACGGACCGCACGTGTATTTTTCATGGAATACGCCTCCTCCATCTCAGGGAACCTCCCCCATCATTCGATGGTCGCAGACCATCGAATGCAGGACCGAGTGGTCCACCAGCTCCCGCAACCTCAGACCACACAGACATTTTTCCGTGCAAAAGCAGGGATCTGGGCGGGCAGCTGACATCCAGCGATGTCATATGTCCGCCCCCTACACGTGCGTCACGGCCGCATTACCATACGTACGCCCAGCGTTTGCATGGGAACGCCCATGAAACGCGGGGCGTATGCATATGGTAATGAGGCCAAATAACCCTTCACGCCCCTCTCCACCCCCTGTTCGGAGTGTTCACATTTCATGCGGGATTTGGCCGTACGCCCCGCTCGCACATGCGCAGAGACGCCTCTGCACATGCGCAGACACAAAACATCGGCGGCACGAACGCACGCGGATATTACCGCACCAACCAGAATAAGGGCCATTAATAGATCCCATATTCGTGAATTTTCCATATCCATGGGAGTTGACCACTAACTGCATGTCTGAAACAGCGCAATTGTGCACACTGTTCTGGCTATATATTGTTTCACGTAGGATTGGTAACCCTTGGTGGGTGCAGTGTGGCAGTTTCTGAGCGCAATCATCTCCTTACTCATCTGTTTCCATATTCTTAAAAAGGCCTAGTACGATGTGGAGAAGCAAAAAACTGTTCTGCCTTAGGATTTACCTCCCTCCAAGGGTCCACCCAACCTAGATCGCATGCAGAGATCCAGAACATTATTAAAGTCTCCCATGCAGATATCATAAAACCAGGGCAGGAGGCCACAAAGTTTGAAGCTTTAATCAGAACGTCAAATGAGAAATGGGGACGGGGATTATTGTACAATCCATAAATATAAAATGCCCCACTGGGTCTATCTTGATTTGGTACTTGTGTAGTTTCACGGTGGCAGTTAAGTATTTAGCGTAGCGTCCCTGTCAGAATCAGAGTAGTGTTCCCATGGGCAGTGTAGTCAGCGTACCTGTCAGAATCAGCGTAGTGTTCCCGCGGCCACAGCCATTGGGCTACACTGACAGCATAGCTTAAGCTGCCGCCATGAAACTACACAAGTAGTAAGTCAGGCATCCCTATTAGTATCAACATCGTGCTCCTGCCCGTTCGTGGCCAGTCAGAACTTACGTAGTTAGCGTAGTCAGTCAGCGTTACGCAGTTAGGGTAGTCAGTCAGTGCTTATTACATTGACCATTTCAACCTGCCTGACATGACAGGTGTGAATGTGTTCCTCAAACACCCCCACTAGCCACGCCAGCCTGAAGCGTGGCGAACAGACGCGTTACGCGTCCTCCAGACCTGTTCATACCCCCACTATCCACATCGGCGGGGAGTTGTTTTTAAAAAGTTTGGCGAGCGCAGCGAGCCTGAAGCGCAGTGAGCGGACTCGGAATACATGTGAAGTAATCCGCTACGCTTGCCACACTTCATAAAATCAACTCCACGACAATGTGGATAGTGGGGGTATGAACGCTTCGGGCTGGCATGGATAGTGGGGGTTTGAAATTGAGGCATTTGCCAGTATGTAACATGGAGTACTGGCAAATGCCTCCTTTATTGTGCATGAGATGCACTTGCGGGCGCACCCCCATTTTGTGCAAGAGACGCACGCGCTACAGAATCCCTAACCCGGTCGGCAGGGTTCAGTACTCTGCCGCAATACTTTCTGAGATGCTCAAGCGTCTGAGACGCTTCTGCATCTCAGACAGATGGAGCGCCTCTCCACCAGTGGAGAAGGGATCATGCGGGCACTGGCGCTGTGTGAGGCGCAGTAGGCTTGCCAGGGACGCTGGGGACAGAGCTGCAGCTCCCATGGACAGTATGGTGACTATACTAACTACGCAGGGCTGCAGTGGAGACACTTTGCTTACTACACTAGGCAGCCATTAGGCTACGCAGACAACGTAGCTTAGGCTGCCGCTGTGAAACTACACAAGTAAGGCAGCCGTTGGGCTATGCTAATAACGTAGCTTCAAACGTTGCGTAAGCTGCCACTGTGAAACTACACAAGTACTTTTAATTTTATTACAGACAAAAGATTTTTTCTTAAAAGAATTGTTACCTCTCTTGACGAAGATGTAAAGGGTGCATGGTAGGCACTTCCCACCAATGGTTTCTTAAAGCATAATAATTTCCCCCACTAGGAGAGTTTCTAGTAGGCATACTATATCAACATTATACTGTTTCAATTGTTTCATAACAAGGGAACATTTAATTTAATTGTTTACTGTATGCCCCTGATATTCCAAGTCAATAGTTTAATCATATCACATCTAGGGTTTCCCTTTTCCTTACCCCCTCGGTGCCGTCATGGCGACCATCTCGGCTGCAAACAACCCTCCCCAACTGGAACCACTAAATGCCACTGCCATAACATCTATACAGACAACATACAACAACTTCCCCTTGCCCCTTCCCCTCCCTGTATACCACCTCTAGTAAAGTAAACCACCCAAAAAAACCAAAGCAAACCTCCCAGATAACCCCCCACCCTGTACAACCCACCCCCAACTAAGGCATACTTGGATCCCATTTACTACCCCTATACTCCCACCCCCAATGTCAGGATATTGTAACAAGATTATGTCATGGGCAATGGACCGCAAGTGTAGGCAGATCAAAATCCAACTCTTCCACCATCATAACCAATGATTTTACACACGTCATATAGAATATGTAGTACAGGATCACACATTAGAAAATAAAAGTGTCTGCGGAAAAGGCAGAGCACCATAGCATACATCATCAATCTTGCTTAAAAACCTGGTAGTAGAGCCATGGATCGCCAGGATTATTTGTTGAACTGAGAATTTAGTCTTGTATAGCACATAGTAAATAGGAGTATTATTATTACTAATATTATTAGTATTATTAGCAGAACTTTTAAAACATATATGTTTAATTAAGATATACATTTACAATGTGTACACAGATATCGACTGATATTACATAAACACAGAGGCAGAACTCTGGGAGGCAATGGAGTCATCTGCCGCCGGGCTCCTGCTCTCAAGGGGGCACTTCTCCACCATTGCCAGTTTAAATCCATTAATTGAAAGCCATCAAAATCGCTTCTGTGGCTGAGTTCTGAAATATATATGTGTTCTCCCTCTCTGTATATACATACAGTATATAATATATATTTCATAACAGACTATATATATTTTGAATAACGGGGTGGGGGGGGGGCACCAATATTCATCTTGCCTCCGGGCAACTGGGACGAACTTACGCCACTGCATAAACAGGTATTCCGTTTTCATCCGGTGGCCATTTTACTTCCACGAGATGGCACTGACGTTTATGCAATATCAGCCACGGGTGTAATGCACAGCAATTATTGTACCACTGGCGGCTTGGTGTGTATGAAACGCTCAGCCATTCTACTTCCGCCGAAAGCTTGAGTGTTCATCGAGTACAATTAATGCTATTTGTGGAGGACTCTGGCAAGGTGACAGCACGCTACTGACAAAGGATCTGTCGATGCGAAACGCATTTGACGTGCCTTGCCACTGTAATTGGATTGTTTAACCCCCATTGGGGCTCCAGACTAATCTGTCACTTTTGGACGGCTTTCACCAGATCTGGAGTTGGTCAGCCAGCCATCAGAACATGTGATTTGCTTCGCCCCGAGGTTTTGCTACATGCTTTTATCGGTCTATACATGTAGACAGATATAATATTATATTATATAGACATGTCTTACATCATTTTAGAATCAGCAGCTGTCTGTGCGCCATTTGCAAGCTGTTTTGCAAATAAGATGATATTTAATGGAAAAAGTCCCCAGAGTTTTTGTGTTACAGTATGTATAAAGCACTCTGTATCGCATGTAGGATAGATGTATGTGGACATTTAATATACAACATATATCACAATGTAGTGGGGCCACAACTAACTGCTTTTGGATTTTCATGACCAAGATACCAAAAGGGATAGAAACATTGAGAGGATTACTTACTATGTTTGATGTGTCATGTCTTCATGAATGATGTATTAAAAAGGTATATTCTTACAACAATTTTTTTTACAGTATGTTAGGTAAAGATATGTAAATGAGTTCTAATAGCATGCACTTGAATAGTTCACATGGTTAGGAGAGCCTAGTTGGCACCCACCTAGAGCAGTGGTTCTCAAACTCAGTCCCCACACAGTTCACATTTTCCAGGTCACCCGACAGGTGACAAAGTCATATCTCATCACCTCCCAAGGCAGTGTTTATAGTAGTGTCGCTGAAAGAAGGGCCCACTCGGTAAACAACCTCCATTCAATACCGCTGTTCTTGAGTCTAAAGGGTGAGACTCCTCTGTATTATCAAGAGGCAGCTCCTCTTTTGGAGCATTCCAATCCAACTCCAAACCATTTTCTTTTTACTGTAACTTTATTCCCCCCATGGGTGTCCATGGGTGATCTGCTAATGCTGCACTTACTTACAAGAAGTTATTCACAGACCATTGGGAACTAATCGGGCATACACCTTTCACATCTTTGTCACGATCTCTTGCACAGTAGTTTTGGAAGTCCCAACCTTTCTGCTACCATTCTAACACTCAAATGATAGTTAAAAATGTTCAAAATATCATGCACTTTGTTCATAGTTCATTTCGGCTTGTTGAAGGAACGTCCAGATCGTGATTCGTCCTTAACGTCTCTGCCCTCGTAGAAGAATTTAAACCAGCAGTAAACGGTTTCCTCCCTAAAGGCCTTTTGAAACATGGCTAGCAAGACGCTTTTTCGCATGGCTAGCAAGGTACACAATTTCCTGAGTTTAACACAAAACTTGATCGCAGAGTATTGCTTGTTGGTATTCTCCATCTTGAACCTTGACCGGAGTAAAAAAGGTCACTTCATTTTCAGCTCGATCCATACACTATAAAGGGTCACAGGCAACTGCCAAGGGCGGGAGTATGTAGCGGAGACCCCCCTCCAACGATCCCACTCTACAGCACTGCCATGCGCTTGGTGTGCATGGCATAAAAAAAAAAAAAAAGAATAATCAACCAGTCTCCTTACTTTACGTAGAACCTCAAAGCACTACACCACACTTCTTCTACAAAGTTTCCATGAATCTAAAATACTATATGTTAAAAACTATTGTAACACAATTACAAGCTTATGCCAGTGGGGTAAAAGATAGAACTTTCCTAAAAACACCTCCAGGGCATAAGATTGCCAAGTATTCAATCTTGGTTGTTATTTAAAAAGGCATCTGTGAGAGTTGCCTTGAAAAAGATCCCTTAGCAGGATTGAAACGCGTTGGCGGCAGTGGTCACCCTTTTTTCTTAATGTTTAAACACTCACAGATGCCTTTTTAAATAACAACCTCTTCCATTGATGCCGGACTTCTGAATTTATCTTGAACAAGTTTAGACTGCAAGCCTTATCGAGCAGAACACCCTCATTCTCCAGCGCCTGTGAATTAACGGGCAGACTACAAATCACAAGCCGGCTAAGTGTACATCTCCCACTACCACTGGAAGCCGGGACCACGGCTGCGGCGGTGAGACATTTCTTCTTATTGCGGCAAGTCACTAACCTCGATCAGAAAATAAGGACTTTCATATTTTTGCAGTGCAACAAAAAAACCCTATACTTACAGTATACCACGGGTATAAAACGGCACTTTGTACCAGGATTGTGTTACAATTTTTAAACGTATCCTTAAAGAAACAGTTTCTTTTTTTTGCATAGGATATAGGATTTTGGACATTTTTAAATCTTGTTTGTGTGTTCAGGACTTTTTAGATTTGTTACAAATAAAAGATATGTTTTTAACCTTCACTTGGAATACAAAAATATTTTTTCACAAAAATATTTCTGCACATCAGACCAAGCGCCTGTGATCCCCCATCCATACCCCTTGTTTGTTCTTCAATATTACACAGCTAGAGGATTGTACTAGCAGGAGGAGGAAACAGGCTGCTGGGAAGGGCGCTTTTTGACTAAATTATACAAACCATATCGTATATATATTTAGGCCTCTATGGAAAAAAATTCTGAAATGCTGCTGAAAAATTTTGACTGTTTTACAAAATCTCAATATTTCTAGATTTTATGAAGCAGGGAGAAAAGAAGCTTGCAGTGAAGTATTTCACTTTTGCAAAGACCACATCAGATTAAACTAGGCAACTACACATGCGCCTCTGGCGCAGAAAAGGTTCTGATGTAACAGCGCAAAGCACTGTGGGAGAAAAAAAGAATGCTCTTTTCCTTCTATTCTCCATTGCAATAATGATCACTCTGTAACTATTGTTTCTTCTTCTTCTTTGTAAATTGTGTTGACTTCCTGAAGTCCTTGGACCCCACTACAGGGCCAATAGAATTAAATAGAACCCGTAACACCTGCAAAAAAACAAATACACATACTACAAAATTTTTAGTTCGTGTCTTGCAGCTATATCAAAATAAAAGCCTGAGTTTTATACAAATTAGATATCCCAGGTGAATTCTAATGACTGACCTTCAAGTAGGGAGTGCATTAGCTCTTCTACATAATATTGGGCCTTATTTTGGTTCATTCTTTCTGACAAAATCCTTCTTAGATGGACAAAACCATGTGCACTGTAGGGGGGGCAGATGTAACATGTGCAGAGAGAATTAGATTTGGGTGTGTAATTTTGTTTCTGTGCAGGGAAAATACTGACTGGTTTATTTTTACACTGCAATATAGATCTCACTTTGAAGTAAAACCCCACCCAAATCTAATTCTCTCTGCACATGTTACATCTGCCCCACCTGCAGTGCACATGGTTTTGCCCATCTAAGAAGGATTTTGTCAGAAAGAATGAAACAAAATAAGGCCCATTGTTACTTGTGTAGAACTTCTAGCCTGTATATATTATCATTACTTTTTTATATACTGTAATGAATAATAATTTTATTTATATAGTATTCTCTCTCAAATAGGACTCAAGACACTTAATACATTAGAGTGCAGTTTTTGTTTTGATAAAATTGTTAGGCAATAAGTGAAAGTTGGTGAGAGGAGTTTATAAAGTAGGATCACCATATTATCAGATGCAAGAATGGGGCTTTTTAGCTTAATGCACAAAATAAAGCTATCCTGAAATATTAATAGAATTTGTAATCTAGGATTGAAATTGTGAGATTCAGAAGGACACCTTTGAATATTTCGGTTTGCTTTTGTAGATTAGTAAATAGGGTCTAGGAGATGATTATTTTTTTATATTTTTAAATGTTAGTATATTTATATTTTAACCTTGAAAGACCAACATCTAAATTGATGATAATGGACCTTTAGTAAATATACCTCTTGCACTTTAGCTTTCTCCTCCAGTAATTATTGCCGACCGATGAGGAGTAAACACCTACATGGGTGCAACTCTAGTTTAATTTCGAAGTACATCTTGAATTAACTCAAAAGGACAGCCACCCAACACAGAATAAAAGAAAGTGATGTAAACTTGATAAATATTAGGCGTTTAAATGGATTTTGAACCAATATATAATGCGCTAATTAAGCAGCCTAAGGTCCTACTACCAATTAATTGAAACACCACCTCAATAGAAAGACATACAATACCAAAACAAGATATGGAAGTGTTCCTCTGGCACTTATGATTCAAATAAAAATGTATTTTCCTTCCCAAACAGGTATTACCCAAAAGGAAAATAGAAAGAATACAAAATAGTGTAATACTGTATATCATTTGTATGAAATCACACATGCAAATATTCAGGGGGTCCGTACCAAGAATAATGGTTAGAGCAGGGTTTCCCACTCTTTCTCTAATCACGGCACCCTAGAGTATCAGAATTTTTCCAAGGCACCCCTAGGCCCCCAAAAATATATATCAAATTAAGTAGATTGTGTTTATATGTGCTTCTTAGGTTCAGTTATGTGGTGAAGGGCAGGATTTGGTTCTGATTGTATACATTTTATGATTGCCAGCCATATTAAATTGTATTACACTATGATGGTGTTTTACTTTCTATTCCCTATCTGAGTGACTGCCCTTGGATACGAAGGATCTTTAAATCCAGTGGTGACAGGAGTTTGTCCCTCCATTAAACGTGAATGTCTACCCTCTAAGTAGACCATTATTCTTGGTACGGACCCCCTGAATATTTGCATGTGTGATTTCATACAAATGATATACAGTATTACACTATTTTGTATTCTTTCTATTTTCCTTTTGGGGAATACCGGTTTGGCAAGGAAAATACATTTTTATTTGAATCATAAGCGCCAGAGGAACACTTCCATATCTTGTTTTGGTATTGATAAATATTAGGACAGTTGATCAGTGATTCTGCCAAACCTCATCTTCATGCAACGGTCATTTCCTGCTTTGACTTTTGCAACCTTCTACTATGTAGTCTTCCTCTCTCCCCTTACATCTGTCATCAATGCTACAACTATCTTATCACTCTTACTCTTGCTTCTTTCCTTCCTACAGGTAAATCCACACTCCCTGTGGCTGCTGTTACATTGCCACCTCATTATTTATCTCCTCCCATAATCAAAGACTTCTTCTGTGGTGCTTCCCACCCCTTGAATGTACTCCTGGAATTCACACGCAACCCTCACATTACGGTCTTCCAAATAAATAGTTTAACACATTGAGAACTAACAGCCAGTTATACAATAAGATCACTAGTTTGTACGTTCTCACAAGCAGGGCCCTTCACTCCCTTGCTCTCTCCAAGCACTTTCCCGGTCTATAAAGTGCTACCAGCACTCACAGTCAATATCAATTATCCTTTCTGGACACCATTCCCAGGGCACTGGTTTCTCACTTTGTTGCCTATATTTCACTGGCTGCATTTTTCTTCATATTGTCTAATTTAACTTTTTATATATTTTTATTTTGTTTCACTGTAATAATTGTATGATCAACACTATGGACACTTGATGGCATAAATAAAAGATAGAACAACAATGTATATACACTTCATGCTACATACAAAATACAGTACGCCATTCATTCTGCATCCTCTAACACATTCAACTAACCCTGACAATTCTAAGGATTGACAGCACAAGCAATCATTTCATACTGCAAAAGCGAAGACATTTACATTATATCTGTGGTTACTAATTTTATTCTCTGTCCCATAAGCATCATCACCAATAGTTTTTCGTATCCATCTACACTGCTTCATGAAGACTTCATTCCAGCAGCTTCTTTTCAAGTCCCTAGATGGCAGCATCGCACAATCCATTCCAGATTCCTCGGAGTGTCTTACATCATTTTTTTTCTTCCAGGGATCCAATAGTTACATGCACAGGCTTTATTTTGCAGGGGAAATGTTTTACATTGCGTAATGCAGATACACAGTAGAATGCAGCAACAGCCCACACTTAGACCATCTACAGTGTGATACAAATGGACTTAAAAGGGAGTGTGTGTGTGTGTGTGTGTGTGTATATATATATATATATATATATATATATATATATATATATAGTAGTGTCACTGTTTCTTTAAAATCATGCACACAGAAAACTCATTGAGTCCATCAGTTATTTTATACAAAATAACAGTGCTTGTTTTACGAATTTGTGAAAGAAAAAGAATAATCCAAGTCTGGAAACCCACATTTAATAAGGCATGCTCTCTCTGGAAGGGGGAGGGGGGGGGGGGGGGGGGTTGTAGAGGGGGCAGATAAATGGTTACATGAGTGAATGATTTCGAGGACAGTAGTCTATAGTAAGGAAAATGAAGAATATATGGAATTCAGCATATGCAGCCACACCAATAACTGTGCATTTGATAAGCATTTCCAAAGATCGTGTTCCTTTTTTTCTTGTTAGTCTGTGAATAAATCCAACAAATTGTTCCAACTTTCTGTAGGCTTTTAAGAAAGTTTGTGCTCCGACAATTGCATTCAGGTGTAAATATTGTAACTCCATATTTGTGAAGTCTGGCCCAGGCCTGACTGGCATCAGACAGGTTCATTTGATGCAGTAAACAAGAGTGAAAGAGGTTCATTTGATGCAGTAAACAAGAGTGAAAGAAAAAAAGAGCTGCGGATTTTTTTTACCATCAACATTTCTAATTTCGCTCATGAGAATGTCAGCAATAGGAGCATTTATTAACAAAAACATCTCAGCCTGCGATTCTATTTCAATTCAATAACATTATGTAAGAGCTACACAAATGTTCTAGATCACTTTGAAAATAAAAGCATAAAAAAAAAATCTTCCAGAAGTTAAATGAAGAGAAGCAAGTTTCTGATTGGTGCTAAATGTCACAGCAAATTGGTTCTACTTCTACTGTATGTTACTAAAAAGGATGTCAATTCTTTAAGGCTTAGGTGTGTATTTACATGGTGCCATGTAATATCCATGGCCCCATATGTGTTACACTGTAACTATCTAGGGATTGATGTCATTAATTGCAAATAAAGAATAGCTCAAGTGACATGCATTCTGGAAACCAGGACCTTTATTTCTCTTCATCTGCATGATCAGTGAAGCCAGAGAGCAATGGGAATTTCCAAATAAAAGTGCCATGATTCTCATCCTGTCAGTAGGAAGCAGAGATCCGTGGAAGCGTAGCTGAACAGAGATGCAGAATATAAACCAATGATGCACATTACAGTATGACTGTATTGTACAAAAGGTAAAATTGCAGCTACTGTTGCTGGCAGATAGATGCTGGATAGCAAACATCAAACCTAAATGTAATTAAATGCCTTCCTGGTACTGTGACTATTATTTAAGTGTGAGGCTAGTTAAGAAAAAGACATTGCTCTGCCCCTTTGTATGTCTTGCTCTTGTGTGGCCGCAATAGGCTTCCAGTCAGTGGGCTTGGAATGTTGAAGGATTGTGGGGTTTTGTTGGCAATTCTGCAACCAATAGACAGCTGCTGTAAAACACTCCTAGTGCACAATATAAGTGTACAACACATTCATCTGCTCTTTGTTGTCCAACACTGCACTTGTTTGTAAGACTACCGTTCATATGGCTAAGCATTTCCGTGCCAAAAGACATTTACTGCACATGACATAACAGCATGTGTCAAATTGTCCCAGGCAATGAAGGATTTTAATTATCTATAAAAGAAAAAAAAAAAAGATATAAAGAAAAAATCTCCCCAAACTGTATTTCTTACAGTCTCTCCCATATCAAATAAAAAAACGAAACATTCAGGACTTCTGTTGTGTACGCAGCATTGGAACAAAATAGAAAAACCTATTTTACATAAAAAAAATGTAGCACATAAAAAGCGTACACTGCAGGATGACCTGCCATATATGAACATAATTTATATATCTATATATATATATTTATATGTATAAAAACACAATTCTGTTGACAGCTCTATGCATATTAAGCATGAAGCTGGCAGTGGTATGAGAAATCAAAAATACAATATTGGCTTTGTACAACTTGCACTAACTGCTGGTCATGAGACTAGCACTGCAACCATCTGTGATTGGTCGGTTCCCAATCCGCTGTGCACACGGCCCTGAAGCTGTCTAGTTCTCTAACCAAACAAAAGAACATTTGCATTACTATTTAGAAAGGCTTTATGATTATTTTCTAAAAGCATAAAAATAAAAACAAAAGAACAAAATGCAATGAACATTATAGTGTCTATAATTATTTTATATCTAATCCCGGCAACTCCAAGATGGCTTGCAATGCATTTCAATGCCTATATTTAAAGTTATCCCAGATCACTGTCCCAGTAGCAAATTTAAGGATTGTTAATTGCAATTAACAGAGAATGAAGGGCAAATGCATTAACACTAACAGTTCTGTGGGATGAACAGTACTACTGCTTCTAACCAATGTACACTGTCCAAAGATCGAGTTCTGTTTTCTTGCAATCCATTGCAGAACTCGGTCAGTAACTAGTTCAGTATGCAAGGTGACTTCTTATGTCATAGTGTACAATCGTTACTATGCCTTTATAGTCTTAAGTAGGCAAATGGTCACAAATCTCGTTTGAGCTATATGAATATCACGTTCAAAACTGAAGCCTTCTATGAGTATGTTTCAATATACTTTACACTGATTTATTAGGTTATGTGCTGTGTTTCTCTCCTACTTAATTACTGAAATCAGTGTCTAACTAAAATTGTATAGAAGATGGACAGACACGTCATGTTTTCAGAAGATGGACAGTATGCTCTGCTGCAGCGTCTGGTACCTGTATAATGCTGAATTACAACCATTGCTACAAGTTCAGGAAGCAGCAGCAATGTCCTAAAATAACCACAAATGCCACAAAGCATACTATCCATTTTCACTCAGTGCATGTACATTGCAGCCAAGACTAATTTTCAAAGTGAGTTTTAGGAAAAGTCATATAGAGCCTCGTCAAACATTGCCCTGCTCGATGTAGTGTCAGTGTAAAGATTAGGCAAAGCATGCATTGTCAACGTCCACCCTACACATTGTGTGCCCCATCAGAGGTTTCATTTACAGGCAGTAGAGTGGGGTCAGCAGCAGTGCTGAACTTCCCCACAAATTCATTAGCCCTCATTCTGGAACAGTGATTGTAAACGTACCAATGTATACAGCGTGTGTAATCGCATACATATGTATATACTAGTATTACACACACACACAAAAATTTTATATGGCAGTGTAGCCCTCCTTCCATTAAACACACCATGGACCCCCTCCACCTGGTGTTGGTCTCTTCCAGGTTAAAAGGATCAGTGTTTTAGGGGTACAAATACCAGCTAAGCTGGCAGAATGGCACAGTTTTTACTCCTTGGTACTGGGAGATATCCGGCAGTTGGGGTGCTGCACATGTTCCCAGCTTCACAGTCTTGGGGAGGGAAGCTGTGGGCTGGAGCAGTCCTACAGAGGTGGAAGACAGGTGCAATGGGTGCTGTGCCTGGTTGAAGCAGTAAGGGATGGCACACTTTGGTTGGAAATAGGAACCTTTGCCCAGCTCCCTTTTTATTGGCACCTTTGGGTAAAGGCAAAAGGATATAGGCTGGGATAAGAACAAGCAGGGTATATAGGGTGTAAGGATGCAACAGGACAGGGAAGCAGTGTCGTTAAACATGCAAACACACAAGACAAAGGGAAACAAACAGAGGGAATTAAACGGTAAAAGCGTAAACACACATGCGTTGTGTATATGATCATATTATCAAGCGCTTGTGTAGTTGTGAAATTTATTATATGACCAAATTTTGTATTAATGTAAAAAGGTAAGAAAACGAAAGTTTACATGGCGTACATTTAGCTCGCCAATGTGTGAATACCTGGATTATGTGTTTAAGACACTATATGTAGTTTACACATAAATTCAGTAAGTTTATGGCTCTATAATAGATGTAGTGTATAATTGCACAATGATCACAAATGAATGCTGCACACAGGAAGGACAGACCTAGTGCACAATTATAATTGCTCAGACCATGTTAATGGGGAGATGGATAAAGCTTTTAATGGAAAAAGGTTTTGTTATTATTGTATAGTACGTTTATAGCAATATTAGTGCAGCCGTTGAGCCTATGAATCTATGGCTATACAAAGACTGTGGCTCCATGGGTAAATATTCTGTGGTTTCATGGACACTGTACGTTTACCTGTTTATGGATAATTACTATAGGATGAAAGCTTGGTGTGTATGAATGAGGTGAAAATGGAGAGAGGGGGCATGTTGGGTAACGGACAGTGAAAGGACAGGACAGCAAGGGAAGGAGCAGTGACCTCATCCAGATGCCCAGCTGAGTTGGGCTTTGCTTTTGGTGTTAAATGGAGGTCTCCATGCTGTGAACAGGGCTCTCACATGGTGACACTATGATGTCCAATGGGCGAGGGTCAGCAGAGGAGTTGTTATTGTGGTTGTGCGTCTGTACAATGTGTCCCTTCAAAAGACCCCGAGATTCCTCGCCCTCGCTGTCGCTGTCTGTTAGCTGGGGGTCAGGCTTCGCCTCCCGTGGAGTGAACTCCGGATTGGTCATGAAGCTATGGATGGAACTGTGGGTCTGTGGCTTCAAAAGCCCCTCATAAAGGGAGCTGCGGAACGCATTGACCACTTTAATCTGTTCGTGAGGAAAAAAAAAAAAGTGTAAGGAAACATCAAGTAGAAAAATATAAAGAGGTTTCAGAGAGAAGAAACAAGGTATTGAAAGGGGAAATAAAGATTAAATGAGATAAAGAAGGGAATTAGCTTACTAAATATGACAATGTGCATAGAATGATTAAGTGTAAACTGTAAAGAAAATGCAAAAAAGGAAAAAGAAATAAAGAGCAAAGAAAACTCATGATATCAAAAAGTTTCATGAAATCGCTATGCCTCCAATTTCTAATATGATAATATCTCATTGGAGAATTGTAAGTGATACTGTATCATACAAAAGCAATTTTATAACACAAAATCAACAAAATATGTTAAAAACTATTAAATTAAATGGAAATAAAGAAACATCTGAAAAACTATAAAATCATAAAATATACAGTATACTCCCTTTTCCCATCCCTTAAGCATAATGTCTAGAATGGCTTCAGTGAACTAAAAAAAAAAAAACACAAAAAAACAAGGCATACCACAGTGATCTTTGGTGCAAACAGCTTGTCATGATCTTAGCATATCTATGTATATCTATATCACAGTCAAGCATCTATAAAGTTGCAGTCCCGCTCAGGAATCAAATAAATAAAAACAAAATGTAGTTATAGTGGTCACTGGATCCATTAGTGGCATAATTCAACAATTGGAAACTGAACATATTTAATCAACCTTTATTTAAAAAAGTGAAAAGTTTCACAAAAGGCTTATTAAAAAGGACTTAAATGAAATAAAAAAGTAACTTTTTCACAAAAAGCGTGGTGGTGAATCTACAGGGTCTCTCTAAATCACCATTACCACATAAGTATACTATGAGGGAAATTCAATTGACCCAATAAATCCAAAGGCAGCCCGGCGGCGGCACTTCTCAGGATTTTTTTTTTACAGGATATGCTGAGGTCCAGGCAAAAAAATTCCAGATAAGTGCCCTGTTTTTGCGGTCGCTGCCTCAAAAACAAATAGGACTGTGAACTTATATGTGTTCTTGCCTATAAACCAGGACTCTAACTGGATTGCCAGCAAAAAAAAGTATTGTTTTTACCGCAAACAATTGAGTTGTGATAAAGTTTTAACAGTTACTGAAATATATTATATATAAACAGAGCAACACTAAGGAAAATGGCCACAGATCTGTACACCTCTTCTAATTAGGTCTTTTGTAAGCCATGAGAAAAAGGTAAGTCTTTGTTAGTGGTCAGCGTTTGTTCTAAGAGGGTCTGCATCTTTAATACCCATACTATACACTGATTTGAGCCCTTCACAGCACATCAACAAAATCCAGAAAAAGAGATAGCATGCACACCCATGCATACGCTGCAGGCATCAGGAACCCCATGCAGACATTCAGCTAGAAGATCAAAAGCAGCTCAAAAAGTACAAAGGAATGAACATATTTAGCAAGTCATTTTAGCCCCTTCTATGAGATAATAAAATACACAAGTCCAGGACTCCTGTGAATGTGGATATCAAATTAATGCTGAAAGAGGTATTACATTTATTAGTAGCGGCACTATACATGGCATATTTATAATAGGTGCAATGTGCGCAATGCACGCGGGCCTGAGTCCCAGGGGACCACCACCGCACCCATTTTCTTAATACTTACCCTCTGGAGTCCCGTAATGAAGGCAGCAGCGCTATTGGAATTGCTACTGCGCCATTTTTACAGAGTTCTGCGCATGCACAAAAGAGTCGGAGTGCTCTAGTACTCTACTGTTCTGGGCAACGTGGCTGACAGAGAGGAAGGGGTCCGAAAGGAGGAGGCTGCACACGGGTCTCCTCCTCTCTTAAAGTGCCCCTGGATGTCTCCAAATGATTAATCTTTTAAGGTCTCATCTTGCAGTGCAATCTGATTTTTCCAAGGTGCAACATTATATCTTCAATCTGAATTCACTCCTAACTCCAAATGAGGACCAGTGTTTAAATACAATCTACTGCCTCATCTCTGCCCTTGTATCAGGCACAATGTAATTGAAGCATTAGGATTGCTAGGGCTACACTACAAGCAATAATTCATTCTGAGAATCTAATGACCTTTGTATAATTACAAATCAATATTTATATGGAAAGAACAGCATCAAAAGCCATCCAGGCCCAGAAAATGGGGAAAAGGAGAAAAATAAATAATGCAGAATAGGCTAAGTAATACTAATTCCAATACTGTTGGAAATCTCACACAGTACACTCAGGTAACACGCAGGTGTTCCTGGACTCAAAGAAATACGTTCCAACTGAACCGCTCATTGAGTCCATTTGGTTTAACTGTTTTGAGGCGATAGATCCAGGATGTTTCTAATCTGAGGAGTTTACCGTCCCTATCTCCACCACGGCACATCGCTGGTACGTGATCAATGAGGATGAACTTTAAATCAGCAACTGAGTGGTTGGCCTCTAAAAAAAAACTTGGAGATGTGGCTCAGTAGTGCGTCAGCGGGGATACCCTGACCCCGTCACACCAAAAGCGTGACTAGCCGGGATCTCAATGAGCGGATGGCTATGCACGGCGACATCTGTCACTGTAGGTGCAGTGATGATGCCTGCCTGCAGCACAGAGCTACGGGGGGGATAATAAATTGGGAAACAGTGCGAATCAATACTTATAAACAATAACAATGGAGGAATGAAGAAACTTTCGGTAGACAGACACTTCCTAGAAAAATCCCACAATGTTAAGGATCAAATGTACTATTCTGGACCATATACCACCACAGAGAAAAGACCAGGAGACAGAGAAAAAATGCTGTTCCAGAGAGAACTTGCCTGGATCTTCAGACGCAACAGCCAGGCCCCATTAAGTCTTAACGACATTAGTTTCTTTGACATTAGTCCTATTTTATCACTTTTTTGTTGACACTTCATTTTTTTTATTTTTTTCATTTTTCGTACCTCACCAGTATCATGGTACACTATCTTCTGATGACATGCCTCATGTTGCGACACTGCCGTGTAGGTCGCCTGCCCTTTGTGGAGTTTCATTCCATTCATCCACATACGCAGACACACTGTTACAACTTGTCGACACCATCACGTGTCGTCAGTGCCTTGCAAACATAACACTCGCGCTGAGCCTGGGGCTGTCTCCGTGATTGATAGCATTGCCAGTGTACCTCCGTTGTTATTGTTTTTAAGTATTGCTTCACACGGTTTGCCAATTTGTTATTCCCCCGTAGCGCTGTGCTGCAGGCAAGCATCATCACTGCACCTACAGTGACAGATGCCGCCGTGCACATCCAGCCACTCACGGAGTTCCTGGCCAGTCATGCCCCTGGTGTGACAGGGTCAGAGTATCCTTGCTGACATGCTACTGAGCTGCGCATCCAACCCCAGCTAATGTCATACAGCAGCCATCAGAGGTCAGATTGGACTCCTTAACATCTTTTTTGGTGCATATATATAGGCTCCTTTTGTATGTGCCTCACCCCTGATGACAACTGCTTGTTAGCAATTGAAACAGCTGTCGGGTAACACTGCTGTCCCTGTTCCGATCATGCTGATGCATTAAATTTACAGGGGGCCCAGCACTCACTACAACAAACTAACTCACCTTAATATTCAAATAATCAATTAGGTGACTGCCTCATCTTTAAAAACCATAAGGTAGCAGGCAGTTGAGCTTTAAACCAATAAAAAACACATGTTAATTTTAGCTATGATGTGTCAGCAGTTGCCAGGTTCTTGAGAGACCAATTGTTAGTGTAGTGTATTTATTTAATTGATTTGAATGTTAAGGTGAGTTAGTTTGTTGTAGTGAGTGCTGGGTCCCCTGCTGATCTATGTGGGCTGCCTGCTAAATATGTTTTGTAATTATTAATTATTTCACGCTTAGATCAGTCTAACTGGGTTCTACAGTGCAGTGTTGGAGCTAGACCCCAGGAAGTCTATGGCAGTGTGACATACTGTACTCTATTATATATCCCCAGGCAACCCCATCCATGGCTGGAGCAGTCTCTACCTGAGACGCTGGCGGCCAGCTGGCAGTCACTGCAGTCCGGGGTCTCCTTCTCCTCCTACCTCTTAGGTCTGACCTCCAGCACCCGCTGATCCTTCCTAAGTCTCACCCTCGGCCCCCTACAGCTTCCTCCCCCCCCTGCCTGCCCAGCTTCTCCTTCCTGAGTCAGAGTTCCCGAAAACGCAGGGTGTTCTCAGTCCCACGTACACCACCTCCCTGCACAGAGTGGCAGTCACTGCAGCTCGGCACATCTTTAGCTCGGCGCCTCCCTGCACTGGCTAACGCCGGCCCTGCCTAGGGGCATGCTTTCCAAGCCTATGAGTGGGTTGAGGGGATGCACCTTCTTTGAACTTTGGGGGTAGCCTGATTAAACTGGCATTTGCTGACTGTACATTGAACAAGGCTCTATTACACTGGTTCCCAACCTGTGTGCCTTGGCTCCCTGGGGTGCCGCGGTGCCAGTGTCCCTAGAGGCAGCTCCCTTTGTAATTAGCATCAGACGTGGGGTGAGCAACAGGAGCAGGACGGGGAGTGAGTGCAGGGCTGGTGTGAGGAGTGAGCGACGGGAGGGGGCAGGGCATGTGTGAGGGAGGAGTCCTCCCAGGGAGGAATGAACAGGTGGTCCTATATGTGAGTTTTGCATAGAAAGGGTGAAGCTGGCAAGGGGGGGGGGTCTCAGACGATGCTGTGTAGTTAGGAGTTATAGGGCTGGGGGGGGGGGGGGGGGGAGTGGTGCAGTGCCAGATTAAGGCGGGGCTCTGGGGTCAGTACCCCTAAGCCCCCCTTCAGCTACGGATCAAATCTCTGTCAGCAATCCGATCCGCAGCGCTGCTCCGCACCACTGTCAGCCGGCCGTCACAGCTAGGCAGTGACGGCTGGCTTCTGCCATACATTAACCTGCAGTCTGTAGTGCCTGGCACGCAGGTTGCAGAGAAGGAGACAGAACCCAGTCGCCTATCCCGGCCATGGGTCTGGCATCCCACCTGGTCATCGACCTGCCGCCCACTCTGGCCATCATCTTGTCGCCCACCGGACCATAGATTGCCACCGACGTGTGTGTGTGTGTGTGTGTGTGTGTGTGTGTGTATATATATATATATAAAAAAAAACTGCTTAGAATCCTGCTAGTATAATGGGGCCTACACACGGGGTGATTTCAGGCCATTTTCTAAGCCCCTACATCGCTCCGTGTGTAGGGGCCATGGCAATAGTGACGCGCTGATCTGTGCGTCTATGGCCTGGCGATTAATATCCAGCATGCTGGATAAATCTAGTAATATCGCCGGGCAGGGCCACTGGTGGCCCTGACAGATGGCTCATCACACAGCGCGGACACATCGATGTGATCAGCAATCGCTTGCATCAGCAATCTAGCATCGCCCAGAACGCTCAGCAAATCTCGCTAGGTCCCTTTACTCTGTTCTAATAAGATTGTGACTCAATCTGCAAAGTAATGACATCAGCACTATTCGCAAAAGAAAAAGTATACAGCTAGAGACCCTCCCTTCCTCTAGTCCAGCTGTGCATGAAAAAAAGCAGTCCACCACCTGCGGGGAGAAAGGCATCACAGCAGAGCAAGAGAACAAAAACATAAAGAAAGAAAAAGCAAAAAAAAAAAGAAAAGGAAAGAACAATCCCCATCACATCAATCCAAGTATTAGATTATTAGGTTATTTGAATAGTGACAGTGTTAGACAAATCGAGCAGTGACCAGCAGCCGAAGTGCACAGCATGCATTGTAATAGTGTTGAACTCACTGCCCACAGAAGCAGCAGCAGCAGAAGTGGCTGGGGGAGAGGTAGCAGAGGACAGAGCTACATGTGTTGGGCTAGAGACATGTTTAGCATCGATGTGCTGGCTAATGGTGGAAGGCTGGCGCCTCAGGGCCCCTTGTAAAGAGGTACCGCCCGTCTGGAATGTATAAACTACGTCCATCTGTAAGGAATCAGAGGGAGACACACAAAAGTCAGAGGAGGAAGCAGAGAGAGAGAGAGAGAGCGCAAGAGAGAGAGAGAGAGAGAGAGAGAGAGAGAGAAAGAGAAAGAAATAGAAAGGGAGACAAACAAAAATGAATGAGATGAATAGAGAAATAAGTTAGAAAAGAAAAGAAAAGTAAGAGATCAAAAGGAAGGGGGTAGAGAAACAGGGAAAGATGAGAGAATGAGAGTGATGGAGGACTGAACTAGGGAGGGGCTGCAGAAAATAAAACCACAGCGTGATATGCCAAATTGCTGCAAATGTTAATCAAGTATAAATAAGAAGAAGAGGGTGTGGAATAATAGGTTGACCGCTATTGGTTGACAGGCAAAGGGTAGACACAAGCAAAAGGTTGACAAATTCTTCACAGCATTTGGTGTCTATGTTGGCATATGCCGACATGGATCCCCAATTTGTGCAATGCTTTGCTTGCCATGCTTCAGGCTCGCTGCCTCGCTATGCCCAGCACACTATTATATTCTCCCTCTATGCTGACATGGATGGAGAAGAACAAGTCTGTTTGAAAAATAAAAGTCATGAAAAACACGTGTCGATCTTTTCAGGTGTCACCTATAAGCATGTCGACCTTTTGCCAATGTCGACATGTTGCATGTGTCTACCTATTGCCTGTCGACATATCAACTGGATAGCCAAGGAGCTACAGATTTTCATTGTTGCAAGTAATTGGCAACAGCAAATGTTTGCTTTTCTTTGTTACACTGCATTGATAGCGTAAAATATGATCTGTTGCTATGGGTTACAATCAACTAGTTACTGGTCATAGATTTTGCATCTAGTTGTTAAATCATTAACCCTCAGCTATGAGAAGAAAGGGAGACAAAAGAAATAAAATGGGTCATAGAGGATTAAGAAAAAATGAGAGAGAGGGGGGGGGGGGGGGGGAGAGGAAGAGAAGGAATAGCAGGAGAGAAGAAAGTAATTTTAGAGAATAATTATTTTTCATTAACAAACAGTAGAAATAGAAAAGGGAAAATTTGTTATTTGACATGTGAAATGTGATTCCCAAGACAAAAGCAGATTCAAGAGCCAGAAAGGGTTCCAAGTTGACCGACACTAAGCTCCTTAGTGACCTTATCTCTACTCAACAGCAGACCCAGTCTGCCAAGATGATTAAAAAAATCCACGACTTTAAATGACATTGTTTTCCAGAAACTTGATTCTAATTTGTTGCTCAGTCTACAATTTGATTCCAAAGCATACAGCTGGAAAGCTCCGGAACAAAATCCAGAGTTTAATCATACATTACGAGGCTGATTCAATTAACCATTAAGTTACAGCAGAAGCCACGCACAATGGGTTTCAAAAAGATTTTTATGGCATTAATCTTTCGTCATTTGTGCTTGCCCCTCCACAAATATGGACAATGTTTTTGTTTTTTTACAATAATTGTTGTTTTTCCTGTGCAGAAACATTGCATGAGGCTACTACATGGCATTGCAGTGAATTTGATCAGCCCTGTAATGTACATAAAAGATTACTGCATGCATGACTGTTTATTATTCCAGATATTTAAATGTATCTTTCTAATATCCTTTATCTCTGGAATTATGTATTCGGTACTTATGAGTTATCTGGGCGCCCGATTTTTTGATTGTATGCCTTAAGTTAAGGCATACAATCAGATGCGATGCGATACGATATCGCATCGCATCGCATGCGACCATCGGATGCAATGACCCGATTTTTCCATAGGAATCAATGTTAAAATGGACTGAGTCCATTTTAACATGGAATTCAATGGGAAAAAGGGGTCCTTTTCATACCCCTACTATCCAAGTGGGCATGGAGTTGGATATAAACCTGTGGCGAGCGTAGCGAGCCACCGAGCCCGAAGCGTGGCGAGCGAACGGTATTCTGTGTCCCCTCGCGGGGCTCGCTACGCTCGCCACGCTTCGGGCTCGGTGGCTCGCTACGCTCGCCACAGGTTTATATCCAACTCCATGCCCACTTGGATAGTAGGGGTATGAAAAGGACCCCTTTTTCCCATTGAATTCCATGTTAAAATGGACTCAGTCCATTTTAACATTGATTCCTATGGAAAAATCGGGTCATCGCATCGCATCGCATCCGATGGTCGCATGCGATGCGATGTGCCCGATCCGACCCGATTTAGAAATCGGGCGCCCAGATAACTCACAAGTACCATGTATTCAACTTAATAGTGTATAAAATGGTGGCACTTATTTTGGAAGGTTATTTTCGGTATGTTCTACTGGGCTGCTTTGTGTATGATGTAACTACTCCAGCTTGACAGAATTTACATGAGATAAGTTAACTATACTGCAGTGTTAATAGTAGTTTGAATTCTATATGCATACTGGTAGCACATAAAAAAAAAAAAAAAAAACATTTGCCGAGTTTTACCTTTTCACAAATTACCTTTTTTGGCTGGAATTTACACCTATAAATTATTTTACCTCATATACATTCAGGGCTATTTTTGTGGAGGCTCCAGCAGGAACTGTGGCCCTTATTCTAGTTCACTCTTTCTGATAAAATATTTCTTAGATGGACAAAACCATGTGCACTGCAGGTGAGGCAGGTGTAAAACCCCACCCAAATCTAATTATCTCTGCACAAGTAACACCTGCCTCACCTGCAGTGCACATGGTTTTGTCCATCTAAGAAATATTTTGTCAGAAAGAGTGAACTAGAATAAGGGCCACAGTTCCTGCTGGAGCCTGCACAAAAATAGCCCTGTATACATTCATATGGTTATTAGCATTAGTAAACATATTTTTGTCTACTTGGTCTTTATTAGACAATGTCAATATTTTGAAGATCCTTGTATTTAGAGATTATTTGCCTAAATTTCTGCATTGATCATTTGGAAGATTTTTTGTGGCACATCGGGAAATCAGTCATGCCATGGACGAACTAAGGAATAATGCAATTAAGAAACATTTCAACAATCCTTTGCAATGTGTAAATAACTATATAAAGCCCTCTGGGTAAGAAAGTAAGTTAGCAAATGAGAAAAAAAAACCACAAAAATATCATTCATACATTTTTTTAAAGTATACAGTGCAATTGGTGGTTATTGAAGGATAGGGATATTGGAGATACTGCAAATGTTCAGTACGGTCTCCTCTGACAGTAAATGAAAGTATGATCGATACAGTGTGGGAAAAATATAGTGATCTTTTGAAAGCTTAATTATAACTTTTTCATAGAGATCAGTTACAAAAAATTACCGTTCAGCAATACATTAGCCATTGCATTTTATAAAAGAATCATTTAAAAAGGGGCATGGGTAATACACTGACTGAATATGGATTTATTTTTAGTGTAACCCTGTAACCATGACATCCTGATATTCTAATTGTAATCTGTACCACCGTCTGGGAGAGACTTAGGGCTATTTTCGAAGGGGTAAATAGCGGCAGACGCCTATTCAATGCAGTCTTTCCAGACAGCATTGACAAGGCATCTCGGTGGAATGGGCCAGACTTTAAAAGCAATCGGGCCTGTTTCTCGCTGACACGCCCCCTTTTCGTTGTTCGGCAGGCGGGACATTGAATCCCGCCTGCCGAATATCAGTCGAGACCCAGGATTGAATACCCCCCTTATAATCTGCAGCTTACATATAGAAAAACTGCAAGAGAAAATATTTCCAGTTAATAAAAAAAAAACCTCAAGCAACAAAACAGACTCCATTTACATTGCATAAGGCAAACTGTTATATGTGTCTTAAAATAACCTGTTTGGGTTTATCAGCTAGAATTTTAGAATATAGATTGCTGCCTAGACATACAATGTGTATGCCAGATCTATCAGTTAAAGCTTGTTTATTTTTAACATGGCTGAAACAATTACAGTAATAAAGGCTAAAAAGTTCCAAAACCTTCAGACTGTAACCTAGTTTACATCCTATATTTGTTTTAAAGTCAGCAGGTGCTTGGCAAGTGATTACTTTTGTGCCTGTTATCATTGCTTTGTCTACAGAGGATTTCAACATAGACAAATCTTTAACGGTGTCCCCTGGGTGTCTATAAAGTACCTGAGTTTGTATCCGGTTCAAGCCTCTGAACCACAGGATCTGGCCTCTCCTGAGCTCCATTTCTGCATGGTCAATTTCATCTGTACCCTCTTGTTGTTCCTCGTGTGTAATATCTTCTTTCATTGGCCCATGGCCTGCCTCCTTCAAGAATTTGAGTCGGCTTGTGGGAACTGTGCAGATTAACTGTATAGACAGGGAAAGAATACAGGGGGAGTATTACAGGAGAATATCAGTGTGAGGCAGCCATCAGTGAGCACACAGGGATAACAACATAAGAAAAAGTTGCATATTGTTGATTGCAAATAATATGGAAGCTATATATAAAATATGTGTTGTAAACTAACCTGGCCCCACAACAGCTCACCAACTCCGATAAATATGCACCAGAACCATTGGGACAGGGTTAGGCCAGAACAACTGAATGGTTTCCCTCCAAATTCAACAATCACAATCTGCAAGTACGGAAGGAGATATATATTAGAATAAGACAATGTACCAAAAAGCAGTAGAGGTTATGCAATCATTTGTTTTCAAAGGGGAATTATTTTGACTTTCACAGGGACTCTCTTTAAACGGTTTCCCTTGAGAGCATGGAATGAGCAAAGGTGATGGAATCATATAATCCATAAGAGCTAGGCTACAAATGTGACCATCAATGCAGTCATGGGTTCAATTCCATGAAATTACTTCTATCCATGGGAAATGTGCCTTTCTTGTAAACAGGTCATCACCCATCCTGAAACAGTAAAATCACTATTATTTACACAGATCCAATGGGAAAATAGGGATTTATTGTTCCATAAAACCTTCCGTTGTTCAGATACATGTGCCAGAAGTCTGCACCATTTTGCTGTTGATTGCGGCGAATATATTTTTTTTACCATTCATAGATATGGATTCATTTATGGGTGTTGAAAGGAAAAAAAAAAACACAATACATTTTGTAAAATTTCAACTCTCCTGCTTACCCACTTTCAGAAAATTAATTCACAAAATGTACACCTTCATTTATTTAGCAACTTCTGGCCTTGACACCATGTAATTGTAATTTAACATAGTAACATAGTAACATATACCCCTTTCACACAGAAAATGAAATACCCGGGTGAAGCAGTTCCACCCGGGAATTTCATTAAATACACGGGTCCTTTTTCTGTGTGAAAGGGCACACCCGTGTCGTAAATCCCGTGTCTCCGACCTGGAAATTGACCAGGGTCGAGGACACGGGATTTATGACCCGTGTTGACCCTTTCACACAGAAGAAATACCCGTGTTATTCAGCAAATTACCGGGTAGAAATTTTTAACCCGGTAATTTGTTCTTCTGTGTGAAGGGGGGTCAGGCTGCTCCCGGCAAATTGACACGGCATTTGAAATGCCGTGTATTTGCCGGGATTTTCAGACTTTTCTGTCTGAAAGGGGTAATAGTAACATAGTAATTCAGGTTGAAAAAGACATTAGTCCATTGAGTTCAACCTATTTGTCTTGGAACTACTGACTTGAGTAAGTCATATCTATAGGATTCCCTTAGTGGCCAAAAATGTATCCAGTTTTTTACTGCTCTAATGGTGAAGAATCCTCTTCTTAATTCAGTATGGAATTTATTTTCCTCGAGCCTCAGTACATACACGCGTGTCCTAAGCATAGGCCTGTTAGTGAACAACTTATCTCCCAGTTCCATGTGATTCCCAGTCCTGTATTTGAACATACTAATCATATCACCTCTCAACCTCTGTTTCTCCAGTGAAAACATATTCAGCCTGGTTAACCTATGTTTGTATTCTAGTGATTCAGGACCTTTTACTATTTAGTCGCCCTTCTCTGTACCTGTTCCAATTAATTTATGTTGTTTTTAAGGTGTGGTGCCCAGAACTGAACACAATTTATTGGAAGATGGGTATATATTGTGTAAATTCAAGTAAACGCATATTTTTATGCGTTTTATGCCATTTTTTGGGAAAAAAGAAACCGCAAAAGAAACCCCAACACAATCATTTATTTCTGTTCTCACTTTTACAGCAACAAAAAAATGGCTCAACCTCATGAACATGTGCAATGTGTGAGGTTCTGAATCAGGCCCTTAGGTGTAAATTTAAACTCCTATGGAGCATGCCCTAGAAAGTGTGTATGCACACAGGCGCTGCTGAGACCGAAACTCATGGACACACAAAAGATGTGTGTTCCTGTGATCAACAGATGCTCAAAGTGTATTTCAAACATTCTAGTCTACACCAGGAAAACACTCATGTGGATGGAGGCCGCTAAAAGCACCTTTTAATCAGCCCAATTGTGTAGGAAAAACTGGTAGTCCTGACTTAAATGCATGAGGGTAGTAATCGCTGCAACATTGCTTTTCCACTGTGGCCAATTAGTGATTGGGTATCAAGAAATAATTTGCACCAATGAATCTTCTCCTGTTATATACCTCCGAACACGCAGATACTCAGATGCATAGGAGAAAAGTTCTAGTGGTTGCTGCACCAAATTAGCAAGACAGGGAGTCTGGCTTGTTCTTCTGACTGCATTATTGGTTAGCTGTAATCAGTTTGTACTAACCATGGATTCTTCTGAGGACAAGTCAGTTGGATGTTGAAAGACAGAGAATAAAAAGGAACATTTGAACTGTAACCTATAGCAACCCATCAGATTCCAGCTTAATTTCTAGATGGTAAGAATACATAATAAATGATGTCTAGAATCAAATGGGTTGCTATGAAGAACACCTCTGCTCTCCTTATCAGAAGAGCGGATGAATACTTGCTTAAGTGAATACGTATGCACATAATTCTGAGACTTTGATACCTGTGCTGCAAAGGTCCCCAAAACCACTGCACAAAAGATGGGGTTTCGGAAGATGCTATCAAAGACGTTGCGTTCTCCATGGATCTTTCGGGCATTGATCTCATTAAACAGCTGCATCATCACAAAGGTGTTGAAAACAATAGTATAATGTTCTGAAGGAGGGGAGTGCAGTGGGGCGTTTCTCCCACTGTCAATGTCGAAAAAGTGCTCTCCTGTGAATGGAAAAAAAGGAACGTGTTTTTATGGTAGAATAAAGGTGAAGAATATTTGGAAGAAAAATGGTTTTATCCGTTATAACCATTCAAACTGTTATAGAATGAAAAAAAAAACCTGATAAAACAATAATAGCAAAAAAAGGGATGCCAACATGTGCATTAGTGAGCAGCTGCAGAACAATTTGGTTTCACACAGTAAATGATCAGTAACAGTAACTCATACACACAGCCATTATAAGGCTATGGTGAACGCTTTCATGACTAGGGTTTATTTTGTGCTTCAGTGAGGCTAGAAAGCTGGCGAATCAATACAGCTGAGCACTGGTTTAGCCGTTGCTCCGTGTGACGGGTCAGCAGAGAAATTTGCATGAAAGAGACACTATAAACCAGGGCTGGGCAACACCGGCCCTCCAGATGTTAATGAACTACACATCCCAGGATGCTTAGCATTAGTTTTGCTATGTGGCCATGCTGAAACTGATGCAAGTCATGCTGGGATGTGTAGTTCATCAACATCTGGAGGGCCGGTGTTGCCCAGCCCTGCTATAAACAATCACTGTACGTATGGCATACTAAAAGAATGGATGTCTGATGTACGTTACATTTTGTGATGGACACATGCATGTTTCTATGTGTTTTACCAATAGCAGACTTTCTCTTAGTAAGTCTGGGTAAGAATAACACTACTTGGAACCTTAGCTGAAAAAATTAAGTTACAGTTATTTCTTAATCTTAATCTGGAATAACAGTGGCTTGTTTGGTACATTAATTACCAGCCAGAACCACCCTACGAGGGTATAGTCAACACAATTCACAAAAAGGAATAAGCAAGTGCAGATAACACCTCCTTTTTCGTGCATCTCGGGCATCTTTAATAATCTGAGTGTCAGAGGATATTGATTAAACAGATTTTGGCACTGATTCTGGTTCAGTCACAATACCAAATTCTCTCTTTAATTAATTCATTTATTAACAGTTTCTTATATAGCGCATACATATTCCACAGCGCTTTACAGAGAATATTTGAACATACACATCAGTCCCTGCCCCAGTGGAGCTTACAATCTATATTAACCTAACAATATATTTTTGGAATGTGGGAGGAAACCGGAGTACCCGGAGGAACCTCACACAAGCACAGGGAGAATATACAAACTCCGTACAGTTAGGGCCATGGTTGGAATTGAAACCATGATCTCAGCGCTGTGAGGCATTCCACTCTACATAAGCGAGTGGAGTGAAATTCAGCTGAAATGTCATTTAAAAATAATTAGAACACTGGGAGAAGTATATAGAACAGGGGTTCCCAATCTTTTTTTAATCACGGCACCCTAGAGTATAAGATTTTTTTTCGCGGCACCCCTAGGCCAAATTTATTTTAATTAGATTGGATTTATATGCGATTCTTAGGGTTAGTTATGTGGAAAAGGGCAGGAATTGCTTCTGTTTGTACACATTTTATGATTGGCAGCCACCAGCACTGGTTTTGCTTATAAATAATTTACCATTAATAATTTTAGTTGGTCCTGGACTACCAACCCAGGGCACCCCTGCATGTGTCCCGAGGCACCCCAGGGAGACACGACGCACAGTTTGGGAACCACTGATATAGAAGTTGCCCCATAGGAACCAGATACTAGCTAAAAATCTGCAAAATAATAGGTAAAATATGATTGCTAGGGGCACCATCTCTACCTGCACTTTAGTAAATATACAGGTATCATAATTTTGGACCTAAATGAAAAAAGTCAGATAATTAATTTTGATTGCAGGTAGGTCTGTGGATTAATTTGTGTGTTTCTATTATTCTGACAACATAACGGCATATGCGAATTGTAAAGTACTCCCATGGCCGGGAGCATCACATGGCTGGGACCTGTGAGCTAGAAAACAACTCCTATCATTTCTCATACTGAAAGGCTTTACTATTCATACAAACACATGACGTTTGTAAAGAACAAGGCAAAGACTAATACTAGGATACAGTTGTAATGGATTAGTGTCTGCAAACAAACTGCATTTCGGACCTGCAAAGAGCAGAGTGAAGATGATGGTCAGTTGATACACAGCATGTCCCAGTATGTTCTTCATCATTGTGCGGGAGATGAGTGGCTTGTTACGTCCATATGGTCTGCGCAGGAGCAGGGAGTCAGTGGGTGGCTCTGTGGCCAGTGCAAGAGATGCAAAGGTGTCCATAATCAAATTGACCCACAACATCTGTACAGCTTTTAATGGAGAGTCCTGTAATATAAAAAGGGTTCAATATGAATTAAGAGGATAATAAATAATTGGGAATCTTTGTGCTAATCAGCATGAAACCAGGCTGACATGATTAAAATATTTATTAATTGTTGAGACTGGCCCAAAATGACATATCTATATATATAGTCTTATAAAGTATAGCCAGCACTCACTCCTATTCATGGGGTACTTTAATCTTGCCTGAGTGCCCTCCCCCAGGAACCAGGGGGAGGGCACTGTCCATGTATAGAGAACAAGAATAAGGGGCGTCACTCCAGGGCTTAATCTCTCACAAAACCATTTATTGAGGTCTACGCCGTATCGAGACCAACATCTCATCTTCATGACACACGTCATGTATATATATATATATATATATATATATATATATATATACACACACACACACACACACACACACACACACACACACACAAATAACGATCAATTAGTAAAAATACCTATATGACATGAAAGAGGGGGATCACCTTTTCTATTCAATGTTCTTGCAATATAAAACTAGGATTAGGATACCCTTGTTTCCCAGACTGCAGTCTGTATAGGTGCACAGGTATCCCCCTGATTGGAATGTGTCCGTATTGTTAAAGGACCGGACGCAATCGAAGGAGCGGTGGATGTTTTGTGCCCTGTCTCTGCTTTGGGAGATACAGTGTCGGGCCAGGCCAGGCCGGTTTTGGGTGTTACCTCACATGTGCTGGAGAAATTGTGGAGGGCTGGTGCCGTCTGGAACATGCAGTGCTGCTGCCAAGCCTTAATGAAACTCCAATCTTTGGGAAGCCGTGCTCACACCGTGCTCCTTCACACCGATTTTGATCCTCCAAGGTGACAAATAGTTGCAATGGGAGTTCACAGTAGCCCCTGATGATTTTCACACCAGTATGTGTGCTTTATCAAAAAGTCACCGGTGCGAAACGGTGAGTAGAAAAGCGGATTCACTACTTGAATGTCATATACATATTTTTACTAATTGAATGTTATTTGTATATGTATTTTATTTATTTACTTACAGTTTCTTATATAACGCAGCAGATTCCGTTGCGCTTTACAATTGTAAACAGATAAAACAAACTGGGTAACAACAGACAGACTTGGAGATAAGAGGGCCCTGCTGCAAGCTTACAATCTATAGGGACATAGGAGGGAAACACAAGGACAGGCACCAGTAATAGCATAGCTTGTAGGTCCAGAAGGGAAGCTATATAATACATACTGTAAGTGCCTCAGAGGGTTACGCGTATGGAAATTCAATATGATAGGCTTGCCTGAAGAGGTGAGTTTTCAGGGAACGCTTGAAATATGGAGGCTAGTGGAGAGTCTTAGGGGGTATGCAATCTGGGATCACGCCTGTCGATTCCACACCGACAGCCGTGATCCTGGCCCATTTGCGGTCAGATTGACTGAATAACGAGACGGAATTCAATGTCCCGCCTGCCGATAGGGGAAAAGGGGGCGTGGCCGCGAAAACGCCCGTGGATTGTCGATCTGCGGCCTGGATCATGACAATCCACGGCCGTTATTGGCAGAACGGGCCCGACAGCTTTTGAAGTCAGGCCCCATTGAATAGGGAGCCACCACTATTTCCCACGTCGGAAATAGCGGCGGCACATTGCATACCCCCATATTGTGCATGAAAGGGCATTCCATAGGGTGGGAGCAGCCCAATGAAAGTCCTGTAATAGTGAATGGGAGCTGGTGATCCATGCAGAACAGAGATGCAGATCTTGTGCAGAGCGGAGTATGTATTGATTTAATCAGATATAGATTAGGCCGGTCTCAACAACTGATAAATATTTTACTATTTATATAACTGTGTAATTGGATGTGTGCATGTCAGACTAGTTTTATACTGATTAGTGCAGAGATTAAATTATTTATTAGTTTTTTTTTACTTTGTTCAAGTCATCTAGATATGCCACCAAAGGCATATTAAATATTCTGGGTTAATAGATTTTTCTCAAAGTAGATGTTAGACTTATTCACAGATTAGTGCCTGAAAATTGGTTTGTGAGGTTAAGAGGGACCAAATGTAAAATGTCATACTGTACCCAAACCTGAAAAGTGGATGTTTTTATTTTGATTCATATGTATCCTCACTTATAATTTATTTGATATGGAACAAACAGATGTGGATGTGCTGGAAGATTTTGGTTGATTTACAATATGATGCACAATATTTTACTCTCCCTCAGAGTTGACAATCTATTTTTTACATGTAGAATCTCAGAAAGGCCGGAGTGACAACAAATGTACATAGCTCAGTTACGCCAATTTCCTCAAGATGGCGCCATTTATCAGGACTGTACTGTAGCGGCAGAGCACAGCAAGACCAACATTGATTTTTGGGTATTGTCTGCTCTGTCCTTGTTTACATGCAATGTTAAGGTCTTGAAAAGAGATAGGCATACTTTAATACGTGTAATGATACATCTAATATTATATACATGAAAATGAAAGTCACAAACTATGGGCATATAAAAGTCACACATTATTTATTCATACACACACACATACATACATATGCATATATGTATACACTCTTACCTGGGTAATACAGGCTCCAGTGAAAGCTACAATCACTGCAACCACATTAACAGTGAGTTGGAATTGCAGGAATTTGGAAATACTGTCATATACATTACGGCCCCACATGACTGCCTTCACAATGCTGGTGAAATTATCATCGGTTAAGATAATGTCTGAAGCTTCCTTGGCCACATCTGTACCAGCTATGCCCTATAAGACAAAAACGTCAGCTCTTGCAAAAGTATTATTGTGAAGTCAGCTTGAGGCATTACATTACAGCTAGCATGCACGGAGGAGAGTTCTAATGAGCAACCATTTGTAACAGCTCTAGGAAAGTCATTATTCCAATATACCATGGCAAATCCCACGTCAGCTTTCTTTAATGCTGGTCCATCATTGGTTCCGTCTCCTGTCACAGCTACCACCTGTCTCCGCTCTGTCACTGTGCTGTCAATGATGCCTGGAATTCGATGAAAAACATTTAGCAAGCAAAACTTTTGACTAAAAACAGGAAAAATATTTTGAAAACTATTTAAATGTATTCATTCATGAAGAGAAATCAAAGTCCCAGACAGATGGCAATAAAACAACAAACCAGCGTAGATACCAACAGAAAGTCTTCTGATGTTCCCTTTTTAGTATAATCCCTCCCTCCAGGCCTGAAACCCCAATCATTTTCTGCACAAGCCCAAACAGAACATTTCTAACTGGTATCACACCATTGCACAGCTTCCTTTCATTAGTGATTACTCAGAGAAGTCTCAATATTCAGAACATGGACCAGCAACTCCAATTGCTGCTTTTATCCATGACACAACCTTTCATACAGAACCCAAACCATGGTCGTTTTGCATGCACAGATTTCCGGATGATAAGATCTTTCTATTATCTGTTGGCATCTGCCTCATGTTTTAAACTAAAGGCCCCACATGAGGTCAAGTAGAGCTGAACATTGCAGAGGCCCCATACTCTGAAGTTTAGATACCCATTACAGCTAACTTAACAATATCACAATAAATGTTCACAAAAATGAAAATTACCTTAAAATACTATAACAATTATACAACACTATGATGACAAAATGCATCCTAGTGTCTTCCATCTGTGTTGTAAGAACTGTAGACAGAGAGCACTCTGGCCCACATATGGCGAAAATACTTGAAATGGTTACATTTGCTATTGCATAAAGAGTAACTGATACTAAGCCTGTCACACTCTCCTAATGCAGTATTGCTTCCTATTAGAAAAACCCTGAACTTTTCCACTCTCATATGCAGAATATGGTAGGACTGTAAATATGCACATCATATGCATAATCCACGTCTCTCAGGTAAATGTTGCTGTGTGGGGCATTACCATCTGTTAAAATGACGCTATAAACTTCGCCTCTCTCACCTTTATTTGTACTGGTCTTTCCTGCCGCTGCCATATTCCACTGCTACCCCCCTCCCCAATTCACCATACAATATTTTCCTGTGAGCTTAATGGAATCTAGGTGATTTATTATGCTGTGACCCTTCTACAAAAACCCTTCACAGCGTTTTTCGTCCTTTCTGCTGTTAATCTTTTCCTCTCTTGCATTAAAAGCAAAGACACAATTGGCCACATAACTATGCATAGGAAAGAATTACCTTTCACAAGTGTGTGCTTGTCTGTGGGGGATGATCGGGCCAGGACACGTAGCCTTGGCCACACTTTGTCTAGCTTATCTTGTTCCACCTAAAAGAGAAAGAAATAAAGAGGCACAGCTAACATCAAGCCATTATAACTGTTACTAAACAGTAAAAAGTCCACACTATGGGGGTTATTCTGATTCACTGGAAAAGGCACAATCACTCTCTAATGGACAAAACCCATGTGCACTGCAGGTGCATGTAACATGTGCAGAGAGAGTTAGATTTGGGTGGTGTTTGAACTTTTTTATTAACATTTATTTATATAGCGGACACATATTCCGCAGCACTTTACAGAGAACATTTGAACATTCACATCGGTCCCTGCCCCAGTGGAGCTTACAATCTATATTCCCTACCACATGTACATGCGCACACAACCATTCTAGGGCTAAATTTTGTTGGGAGCCAATTAACCTACCAGTATATTTTTGGATTGTGGGAGGAAACTGGAGTACCCAGAGGTAACTCATGCAAGCACGGGGAGAATATACAAACTCTGCAGTTAGGGCAATGGTGGGAATCAAACCCATGACCTCAGTGCTGTGAGTCAGTAATGCTAACTAGTTTTTGTGTGTACACATGGTAGGCAATATAGATTGTAAGCTCTGCTGCTGCAGTGAATAATGTGACTGGCCAAATATTTTTGAAACGCTGCAGAACAGGTGTGCGTTCTATAAATAACTGGTACTAAATTAATAAAAAATAAAACGTCCCACCAAAGTCCAACCTACAACCACTTAAGGACCCGCCACACTATTCAGTAAAACTTGTGTTTTTCTTCTGCAGTCTTTAAGACATATTTACATTTTGTATTGCAGAAGCTTTTTATTATATCAGTCACTTCGTAAGCAGCAAAAGAACAACTGATGACTGCAAAGTGGGGTCCTATTATATAACATCTCTGAATAGCAGAGAATGCATGGCCCCTATTTTGCAGGAAGAAAAAAGGACGTGTGTGTCCTAATACAAAGCAGAACACATTCTGGTAAATTTGCCCTCTCTGCTACTTTAACTCATTTAAATAATCTTGTTCTGCAAAATTAAATCTGGTCTCAAATGCAATCTGCTCCTCAAGGCAAAAACTAGGAGCTTTCATGTGACTAAACTACACTTAGTAAAGAATGCCCTTGATATAAACCACTCTTCCTACTGCTCAAGGCTTCCATCTTGGCCCACAAATTCATGCACTTTTAAATAAGAGCTACGCTGAACAGAGAAAATGTAATGGATTTAGATCACAAAAGATCATTTGCTCCGAAGTTTTGCAGTTCATAAATGATTGTTAGTAACTACAGGGCCGAGAGGCCAGTGATTAAGATTCACATAACATAACAATAAGTTTCATATCGTAATTAAATAAACAGAGATGCCGGAGATTTAAAAAAGAAAAATGTTATAATGCTAAAATCCATTTTTTAAATGCACATCATTTAAAAAAAAAATAATAATAATAATAATTAAGTGCATGACAAAATCACGGACCATGGTAATCCATTCTACATTTTGGGTTTCCATATAAATTTTACACTTTTTCCTTTCACATTTCCTTTATTCCCAAATCTAACTCTCTGTGCACAGTTTACATCTGCCCCATCTGCAGTACAACATTGTTTTGCCCATCTGCAAATATTGCAGCCTTGTAAACAGGTCTGAATCAGGCCCAATGTCTCTAATGCAGTGTACACACGGTGATATTTGACATTAGATTTTGACTATAGTCAAAATAGCATGCAGATCGTATGCAGATATCACAGGTTTTTTACCTTGCGATCCCGATATGCGCTCTATTATGACAGCACAAATTGAAACCCGTGGGTGTGGTTGCTGCCAGAAGAAGTCAATGTTGGCAAGCAACCACACCCACAGTTGCCCCAGCAACCAACACAACCACTCCTGTATCAAGTGCAGAGACCTGTTCCCCACCCCAATCCCTGCCTAAACAGAGACCGCTGCGGTCACCTGTGATTGGACATAGGTCCCAGGTGAGGGACCTATGGTCTAAAGGGGTCCCCATAAAGGAAATCCTTAAGCCCCACACTAAGGCCACACAGAGTGATACCTCGCTGGCCTATTCCTGTGAGTTAACCAGGACCTTTATTTTATTTAATTTTATTCACGTTTATTCCTTCATTATTTTTATTGATTCTGCTTTATGCTTAAACTTTCAGCATTAATAAACCACACTATTATTCTTAAACTTATAACTGACTTGCTTTTTTCTCTTTACACAAACTGCACCTCTCATTTAAGGTGTAAGCTTGGTATTATACCTAAAGCACAATATATATATGAATGTTACATGGACACACAGGGGATTATTTTCTGTTGCAGCCCTGTTTGTTCCTGCATTGCTCAGTCCTTATTTGGAAAGATAAATGGGAGTTCCCCACAAAAGGAAAATCAAAGAATCTCAACTTTGGAATTCATAACCTTGCTTGGTTTGACAATCACCGCTGGAGGATATGTATTCATTTATTTACAGGTTCTTATATAGCGCAGCATATTCCACTGCGCTTTACACTTGTAAACAGTAATAAAACAAACTGGGTAGTAACAAATCGACAGAGAGGTAGGAGGGCCCTGCACGAAAGCTTAGGAAAAGCAAGGTGCAGCCTCACAAAAATGCAGATGTGTGGATCCAGGTAAGGTGCAGTTGGAGTGTAAAAAGAAAAAAGTCCCAATGGCAAGGGATGGAGGGCTTGATCACTTTTCTAAATTCAATATTAGGGTATCTGAGCTAGTCCAAAGCTGGATATGGTTTTATAGTTTTCTCTAGGGTGTCCAAGGTGCACCATATATGTTTTAGCATTTTAATCATGTTATTAATACATTTTTGTTTCATTTATGCAAACTGATCCAACCTTTACTGATCTTAGAGAGTCCCTTATACACTTTTGACCAAGTACAGCCCCTTACACACAATATGCCAAGTAGTCCATCCACCACATTCTCCCCCCTACAGGTGTAGTGTCAGCAAAAAAAAGAAAGGTAATTGTGTGTGTGCATTTGTCTGTGTCTGTGTGCCTTATTCTAGTTCACTCTTTCTGACAAAATCCTTCTTAGATGGACAAAACCATGTGCACTGCAGGGGGGCAGATGTAAAATGTGCAGAGAGAATTAGATTTGGGGGAGTTATTTTGTTTCTGTGCAGGGTAAATACTGGCTGCTTTAATTTTACACTGCAATAAAGATCTCACTTTGAAGTAAAACCCCACCCAAATCACATGGTTTTGTCCATCTAAGAAGGATTTTGTCAGAAAGAGTGAACTAGAATAATGCCCCGTGTGCATCACTTTCCCTTTCCCTACAGCAAATGTGTTCCTCACAGTAGTCTACGTCCTGCTCCAGGACCCGGATGTACATGTCCCATACTGTAGAACACATCAAGGTGGGTGGACCATGTGGGCTACACACTCCAACTAAAAGGCCAGCGCTGTCTGCTGGAATATACAAACATCACTGCATCAGTCACTGACACTGCTTACACAGCAGGCCAATTGGGGTACACTACTACTACACTACTTTATTTCCAGCCTTGGAAATAGATGACCCTAAAAAAGCACACTCAGAGACAAGGAGGCTATCTAAATTGTCAGCATTTGCAAAGAGATTCCCTTTTATTTACCAAAAAATTATTTTGCCCAGTCTGGTTTTGCCAGATGAATAGCGACTACCACTGGCTGCACATAAGGGATATGTGCCTGACTGTCTAAATGTCAATTTACACTTCTTTTCTAGAATATGGATAATTCAGGCAGATAAATACCTCACAAGGTCACACAGTCCCAATATGCAATCAAACTTCCCCTAAATGCATACGTTCCTCTAGCTAGGGATACTCAGAGGAGGAAGGGAAAAGGATCTGCTGGCAATCTATGCACTGAAATACACCACGGAGTTGACATTATACTAGGCTGATATTTGCACTTCTACCCAGGACCTGGCATGTAGACGGACACCGCCCAGAGAGTTCACCCCACTTAAAGCCTACATCAAGAGTGGGGTCAGGGCTGTCCCCCTCTAACCCAACTCAATCCATACTTGTTTTAAATTATCAGTCACTAACTGCAGTCTAGTTATTAGCCACCTCGCTCCCCAGGACTGGGATACACTATAGACCCGGTCTGCATGATCTACACCCACCAATGGTGTGTTAGTAGTGCTGGCCCCACCTAAGCTGGCAGGGGTGGCCCCTTAGAATGCATACACACATTTTAATTATTTTGAATACTAAAGTCCTGAATGGATGAGAGAGAAAAATTTCATCCCAAAATGGATGAAAGAGAAAAATAACCCTGTAACCTAATCTATGGTACTAAGGGGTCCATTAAACAGAAAAACAGATAACTATTATATGACATCACTCTGTTAAAACTAGGAAGAAGTTTGGGTACCTCTACAGACAGCCTGTTCTTGTATTTTACCGTATACAGGCAAGGCTATACTACAGTATATACAGTTCTACATACATCCGGAGGTGGACGGTGACAGTGGATCCTAATCTAGAAAGATAAATCGGCTCAGTTCACAAACCAGTCCAGCAATAATGCTATTGGATTTGTTGCTACAAAAGTAAAAACAGATTAAACACGTAAACCTGACAGAATAAGCCTGCACAAGGCTAATCCTGACTGAGTGTAAGTGCTGGGTGACAAGACCCTTTCCAGCCTAACTATAGCCATATAGTGCTCATGCACAGCAGCCATCTGCCAGCTTCGTCTGTCCAGATATACCAATATGCACAATAACCATCAATGATTTCTCATTTCTGATTGGATTATTATTGAGGTTTGTTTTCAGGCCACAGATAAGATTAAGGGCCAAATGCCGTGTGTAGCTAGCCAAGGCAAATTAGAGCATGAGCTGGAAGTTAACAGGACAGCTATATTTAGTGAAATGAGAGAAGGTAGCCAAGTAGAAAAGGACTTCCTGTACCTGCACCTGCTCTCACTGCAGACATATTGAAGGGCCTATGTATCAATACTGCCCATTAAATATCTTTACTTATGACCACATTTTGTGGCAATAAGAAATCATATTAATTTGCTAAGAATCAATACTATCTTCTGGTGTCATACCAGACTGTGCATATGCAGCCAAAAATTGGGAAATTGTAGCCTCCTAAAGATGGCATTAGCTACTTGGGCCAAGCTTTAGGACACATGATCTTTCACCGTCAGCTAAGGGACTGTTTCAGATCTATAACAGAAGGTGGAATCTGCAGCGATATACTGTACTCTTAAAACTGGTTACATAATATATGCAGAAAGCCTCAGACAGAGCAGTTAATTTAAAATGTAAAAACAAAACAAAACAGCGTTTTTGGATAAGACCATAAAGACTCATTTTTTATTTTTATACAAAATAAACCCCAAATCAATAACTGTCCGGTAAAGCAAATAAAACACAATTAATAATATTGAAATATACAATCCAGAAAACGCCACAGCAAAATATAGCTCTAAAGTGAAAAACTGCTGCTCCTTTCTCACACACAGTAGCTCCCTATTAGCTCAACAGGTGGATGATTAGTAATGGATAGTTCCAGTGATGTAGCTAGGTGCCACGGTGCCCGGAGCACGGGCATGTTTCGCGCCCCCCCCCCCCATTTTACACATAATGCTCACTGTAGTAGTAGTCCTGTTGATACACATGCTTACAATAGTGCCATAATACACATAATGCCCCTTGCATATAATGCCCACTGTATTAGCAAAACTTATACACATAAAGCCCCCAATAGTAGCACCATTTATACACACAGTGCCCACTGTAGGTTCAGTGCTCATAGAATGCTGGAGACGAGTCTAGACACTTACTTTGCAGGAGTAGGGGACAGATGGAGGCTGAGTGACAAGAAGGACCTCCCTCCTCTCTGCTCTAATAGGCGTCATAGTTGCTGCCAGTGCTGCAGGAAGATGAAAAGAGAGGAGGAGCCCCAGCAGCACAGGAAGGAGGGTGAATAAGAGAGTGGTGCTGAAGATAAGCCGGTGCTGCCTGACAGACAGAGCGGCTGCGGTAGCCGGCAACAAGAGGTCAGGAGCAGAGGATGCAGAGCGCGTCTCCTGCATGGCGCCTGCTGAGCTGAGCGCCGGGACCCGCACAATAAATTACAAGTCAAGTCAGATCCGCCTCCGGCTGTCCACTGCTATTTTGAATTCAAGTCTCCCGCTGGACTGCGGCACTAACCAATAGGCGCTCGCAGTCCAGCTGCCACCAATGCTTCTGATTGGCTGCTGGACTGCAAGCGCTTATTGGTGAGCGCCACGGTCCAGCAGGTCAGGAGAGAGACTTGAATGAAAAATAGAGGCAGGCAGGCTGGCGGTGCACAGCTCCAGCGCACAGCTGAAGCGCTGTGACCTCAGCGCTTCAGTCAGCAGCGTCATTCTCCTGCTACTATCGCCACCGCAATGCACTCGCCGGGCACAGCAGGGAGCGGGCGAGCAAGGCAGGGGGGAGCCGGTGGCAGGGTGCACGGCTCCGGCGCCAGGTGATGATCCTGCGCCTGGAGCTTGTGCTCCACCGGCTCCACCCTAGCTACGCCTCTGGATAGTTCCTTATGCTTCAAACTTTCCAAAATCAGCACACTTATTAGAAAAGCTGGTTATAGTTAAATGCACTTAGTTCAAAGTAATCAGGTAGTAAGCTTTTTGCTCCATTTGGTTAGTCAATCTCATGCAGAATATGTTAGCCGTCAGTGAAGAAATTTGTAAAGATAACAAAGACTGATAAATATACTTAGGCTCTATCCTTGACCCATCTGGAAGACATGATTCACACGCTGGGTACTAGTAAGTGCATCCACAGGAGCAGGCCGAGAACAGGCCAGGGTCACGACTGTCGGGACATCCCAACAATCGTGACCAGGGATTAAATACCCCCCTTAGTATATTTATCAGTCGTTGCCATCTTTACAAATTTCTTCACTGACTGCTAACATATTCTGCATGAGATTGACTAACCAAATGGAGCAAAAAGCTTACTACCTGATTACTTTGAACTAAATGCATTTAAGTATAACCAGGTTTTCTAATAATTGTTGAAATAAGCATATGGAACGAACAATTACTAATCCTCCACCTGTTAAGATAATAAGGAGCTATGTGAGAAAGGAGCAGCAGTTTTTTTTTACTTTTGAGCTATATTATTTCCTTGTGGCATTCCATGGATTGTATATTAGATTACTTTTATTAATTGTGTTTTCATTGCTTTACCAGCCAGTTATTGATTTTGTGTTTAATTTGTATAAAAATTTTAAAAAGTTTTTACGGTGTTATCTAAAAGTGCTGTGCATTTTGTTTTTTACTTTGTGGTTCTAAAGGGTTGAGTACCCCTTTTAAACAGCAACAGGTTGGAGGTTAACAGGGAAATTTATTTTTGAAGAGGTAGCAGCTCTGATAGGGTAAATGGCATGTTGAGAGGGTAAATGGCATGTTGAGAGGAAAAGAATCAAAGCGCTGGGGAGAGGGAATAGGATAGATAAAAAGAGTAAATAAGAAAAACAAATATGCAATACCAAATAAAAAAATAATAAAAACGGCTTCAATGTTTTTACCTTTGGCAAAGTCTTTTAGCAAGTGTTGCAGACCAAAAAGGTGTCGGATGAGTGCTAACTAGCCCTTACTAAAGTACCGTGTCATGATGCAGCGTCTTCTCCACGCCTGGGTTCCCGTACGGCTACTTCCGTTTTCGGCACTCGTACTTCCGGTGACGGTCCTACACTTGGTCTGGCTTGCGGCCTATGGCTTTGCTGCGGGCCTTGCTCCATCGCGTTTCGTGCTTGAAGCACTTAATCATGGATACCTGCGCTGGTTCTTCAAGTTCAACCTTACGAAGGAAGAAAAGAACGCTGCAAAAGAATGTAAGTTTCTACAAAATCATCAGAGAATTGTTGGTCTTCACTGATCTGTGCTTCCTTGCTCCGGTCTGGCTGCTGCCTGCACAGATCCGTTACATTCTCCTGTAAAGGATCTGTGCAGGCAGCAGCAAGACAGCAGGAGCAAGGAAGCACAGATCAGTGAAGACCAACAATTCTCCGATGATTTTGTAGAAACTTACATTCTTTTGCAGCGTTCTTTTCTTCCTTCGTAAGGTTGAACTTGAAGAACTAGCGCAGGTATCCATGATTAAGTGCTTCAAGCACGAAACGCGTTGGAGCAAGACCCACAGCAAAGCCACAGGCCGCAAGCCAGACCAAGTGCAGGACCGTCACTGGAAGTACGAGTGCCGAAACGGAAGTAGCCGCACGGGATCCCAGGCGTGGAGAAGATGCCACATCCTGACATGGTACTTTAGTAAGGACTAGTTAGCACTCATCCGACACCTTTTTGGTCTCCAACACTTGCTAAAAGACTTTGCCAAAAGGTTAAAAAAAAGCTTAAACATTGAAGCCGTTTTTATTATTTTTTTATTTGGTATTGCATATTTGTTTTTCTTATTTACTCTTTTTATCTATCCTATTCCCTCTCCCCAGCACTTTGATTCTTTACCTCTTAGCAACAGGTTGGACTTGACCTGTGGATTTGCGCTCTGTTACTATTTCTTACTAATTGAAAATGTATTGGTGCAGCAGGATAGCAATATTTAATGTTACTTTCCCTTCAAAGACAGAACTGATAATAGAACACAAGCACAGAAAAATATGCCATTGACATAAGTACAAAAAAAGTGAATTTTAATTTGATTAATAAAAAGCAAAAATAAAGAATTGTTGCAGTTTGGCAAAAAGTTGTGGTTGAATCTGGCTTTTATTTAAGGGTTCAGCTTAAATCCGTGCTGTAAAGCACAGATTAGTAGAGATAATCTTCTTCACTCGGATCATTACATGCTCACTTTCCTGCTTACCTCCCCCTTTTCATTTCGAATCAGTGTGTTGAACTCTTTCCCTTCAAGGCATAGGAAGTCTTCCCCAGGTTGCAGGATTCCACACTTTGTAGCAATGGCACGAGCTGTGTTTATATTGTCACCAGTAACCATGCGTACAGTGATCCCTGCTCGCTGGCACTTCACGATAGCCTCAGGCACCTACGAGGAATGAAGAGACAGGAGAATGAATCTAAAAAAAAAACAACGAGTTCATGAAGCAGTGTCTAGGAAAAGAGTCAAATTGTCACTTGAAGAAGAAAGCAAATGGGTTAGTGTGGAGGCTATAGATTAGTGGAACCAAGACAAACGTGGAACACTAAAAGGTCCATACACACTAGGCGATTCTGCCGAGTGTATGCTGTCCAATGATAGGGAAAATCGCTGGGCTGAAAAACGATCAGTGATTAGACACGGGTTGGGATGCTCTAATATCCACAGCCGCACATTACCGGCTACAGCAGACATAATTATCGCATATGCACTAACAGGGAGGAGGAGGTCACTGGTCCGGGCAGCACAGCACTGTGCTGCCCGGACACAGGTGAGGGGGGGTCGGCAGGGGTCCGTGCAGGCCGGCGGTGGGTCACGGTAGAAGCCCATAAGGCTTCTGTGGGGTATCGCTAGCTTTTTGCTAGCGATGCCCCCCGTCGCAGTAATCCGGCCTTCGGTGCATCCTACAATGCAGTAAAAACCCGATAACGGGGTTTTTACAGCATTTTTTGTTTAGAGAATCCCGCCCGCCCATTTTAGCAATTTTCCCAGGGGTGGATGACTTTCCATAGCAAGACGCTACGGAAAGCCCTCCACCCTGGAAATACCAGCAGATGTGCGGCTGGGTCAGCGATGATGCGTGAACAAGCATCAGCGCTCATCATCACTGATCATCACTGCCCAGTACAGACTCTGCGGGGTTCAAGCTGAAATCAGCTCAACAAGTAAAATGAGCTGCTTTCAGCTCAAAGTCGCCCAGTGTGTATGGGCCTTAAGGCACAACAATAAGCAAAAATATATGAATAAAGAAATCAATCAATCTAGAATAGTTCTAGGAATAGGTTACCTCTGGACGAACAGGGTCTTCAATGCCCACCACAGTGATACATGTGAGGTCAGATAAGATATCGCCTTCGTTATCCCAATTAGGTTCTGTGCCTGCTGGGAAGTCACGATATGCCAAGCAGATTGTACGCAGACCATCACATGCCATTGGTTCTATCACCTTCTTTATCATCTCATCTCGGTCCCTAGATTTAAAGGGACATACTTCCCCTCCTTGATCCAATATCTTAGTACACCTGTGTAGATGAAGATAGTTTAGCTAGACAACTTCTGATGTCAAATTCTGAGACAGCCTCACTAAAAGATTTTTTTTTTGTATCACGCTCAGACATTCTCATCTACTGACACTCTGCATTAGATTATACTTAGGAAGACAGTAGGAATGATCTTACACCCCCCCTTCCCCCTCCCTACCCTGCCCTCCATTTCTTACTTGCGCAAAATGATTTCAGAGGCGCCTTTGCTGTACATGCGGAATCCTCCTCCAGGTTCACTGAGCACAGTGCTCATAGATTTACGCACGGAATTGAATGTATAAACCTTGTACAGTTTCTCCTCGGGAACCTCGTTACGAACAGCTTGATAATCCTGCTTCAGGTCCAGTACAAATCCAAGCAAAGAACATTCTGTCTTGTTACCCACCTGCCTGGGGAGACCACCTTCTTTCTCTGGAGGCTACAAATGAAGAGAAACACAGAACTAGGATGATGCTAGTAGCTGCTGTGCCTACCATTATATACCCGTTTACATTCTCATTCCCGCGGACCATTTATCTCCTCGCACACTTTCCATCTATTGAGTTGAGATTATCCTATTTACAATTAATTTGGTCGTGGGCCGTGTTTATTCATATGCATGACATCATTGGGACGTATCCAGATTTTATATAAAATGACAAACTGGTGTTTTTTGGCTCATTCAGAAGTAGCAGTTATAGAAGTTGTTAATGGAGTAATAGAAATATGAAACCTATGCTGTATTTTTATTTCTCCTTTGTGCAGCAGAGGACACTGCAGTCAACACGAATGGGGATACAGTTGGTGTACTGGAGGAGTCAAAACTTTAAGATCTTTGATGTGGCAGACTCCTCCCCCCTCTATCCCCACTCAGACCCCCAGTGCCCTTTTTATTTCAGATAATAAATTGAAAGCGGAGTAGAGTTCCGGTTTTATTATTTATTTTGAGTTCTATATAAAAAAAGAATACATTAAATACTGGTTCTGTTTCCTCTATTTCCTGTTCGATATTCACTAACTTATTTCACTTTGTAGTACTGCGATCTCTATATTTGGCTCCCCCTTCTGCCTGCAGCTAGTCATTTGTATTCTCACCAAGATCTTTGATGTGTATGCCGAGTTAACGGAGATTCCATTAACTAACAGTTCCAGCATTTTTGGGTTCAGTGCCTCAGGATCAGGAATTTGTCGATAGTGGGTGCCACCAACATACGCTTGAACCACAGTCATGCGATTCATAGTTAAAGTGCCTGTCTTGTCAGAACAGATAGCTGTAGCATTGCCCATAGTTTCACATGCATCCAAGTGCCGTACAAGGTTATTGTCCTTCATCATTTTCTGAAAAAAATAAATTAAAATAAAATCATGGTGGATAAAAAAAAACAAAACACTATTTCAGATGGAGGTTAATATAAAAAGAATAATTGGTACTTGTTTCCTAGCACGGCCACCACGATTTCTATCGTGGTGGTCGTGTCGGAAAAAATCGCGTTGGTCGCATACCAAAACGCACACGACGCGATGGACCCGATTTCTCCATAGGCTTCAATGTTAAATTATTTTAACATTGAAACTGAGTACATTTAACATAGAAAAAAAAGGTAAATGGCCCAATATAGGCCATTTCTCATTGGCTATGGCCCCGGCATGTGTGTAAAAAATAATGGCCCCCCATTGTGGCCACCACCCCCACGATTGACGCGACCCCGAAGCGTGGCGAGCGCAGCGAGCCCGCGAGGGGCGGCGGTGCGCGTCCTCCGACCTTTTCATTCCCCTACTATCCACGTCGGCGTGGAGTTGAGAATATATAGTGTGGCGAGTGTTAAAATATTTTAACATTGAAGCCTATGGGGAAATCGCAGGCATTGTGTGCCTTAAAGTTAAGGCACACGATGCCCGCGATTGTGGCCGTGCTAGGAAACAAGTACCGAATAATTATTTTCATACAGAATACTACAAAAGTGAAATACACTTTTTACCTGTACTTTTGCGGTGAAACAGATTTACTGAGATGGAAATGCCATAGTCTGTACTACGCACCAAAACCAAGCAGTTCTGTTTAAAATAATTGCTTAACAAACCAACTATACACACATTTTAAGAAGACCCAATTCCCTCACCTTCACAGAATACGCCAGGGATATAGTAACTGCAAGAGGCAGGCCCTCAGGAACAGCTACCACCAGCACGGTCACACCAATAATGAAAAACTTAACAAAGTACTGGATGTAGATGGGGGTACATTCTGCAAGCCATGGGCGCCCCAACACTCCAAAAGTGTAAATGACAAAGTACAGCACTAGGATGATCACCGTAATGGCAGACATAATAAGACCTGCGGATGAGAGGCAAAGCATTATTTCTATTAAAAAAAAAAAAAACACACACAAAAATATACCATTCAGAGAGAATATGGTTCTCTATACAGGTTGAGTATCCCTTATCCGAATATGGATTATACAAATAATTCGGAAAACCAGTTTCCGGAATGTACTTTTTTTTTTTTTTCTGCCAAGAGAGGGGACATTTACTAAGATGTGAGTTCTATTTCACATGGGATGTTGCTATGGGCAACCTATCAGATACTATCTATTATCTGAAGGAAATATTCACTGGGAATAATAAGGCGCTTTGACAATGAGCTGATCCTGCAATGTAAGCAGCTGCCTGGGTGTGAGGGTAGTCACTCCTCACTGGTAGAAAAGAAAAAGGTACTCGCACAAGGCGTGTTGAGGCAGCGCTTGTATCAATGAATAAACCAATGTTTATAAAGGTATAAATTTTACTGTTTAAAAATGCATATGTATACAATTGTACAATAATAAAATAAAACAATAATTACAACTTAATAAAATTGAGAAGGTGGGGAATAAAAGTAAACTGGAATTAATGAAAATCAAGTGAAAAAGGGATATCCCGCCTCAAAGGACATTATATTGTGAACATACTTTTGTGATCACTCAATTGTGGAAAACAGGTAAGTGCACTTTACCAATAGGAAGTTCTGGATCTGTCTGAAGAAAAGGAATTTGTAGTTGGAAAATCCTCACGATATGTGCGGCTACTTTTTATGCCGCTGGAGGGGTCAGGGATCGCTGGGTGGAATCAGTCCTCTGTAGTGTGGTGTGAGACAGATGGAAATTGTCTCAAACACCGGAGGGATGTTACTGTGGCGATATGACCAGGAGAGTTTCCAGCAATGGATGAGATGTGGCTTCCGTGTCCAAGAGTGTAGCCTCACCGGTATGGATGTTGTTACCGGCGGTGTCTGGGAGCACGGTGTCCGCCTTCAATTAGGTGTCCAGATGAGCATAAATGAATGGAAGTCCACAATGGAGTTGATCTCACGGCTTTGTCCTGAGGCAAGGATGGGGGTACCTCATTTTAATATAAAAATTCCTGAGGCAAGGATGGGGATACCTCATTTTAATCTAAAAATTTTCCAGTATATGGAAAAATCAGTTTTTTGGTCCAAACATTTTGGATAAGAGATACTCAAACTGTAATATAAATATTTATCCATGAATAGGAAAATGTATGTATGCATTCATACTATCTCAAGGCTGCACTATCCACTACGATCTTGCCATTCAGGGTAGAAGACAACAACAAGATCACACTTGGCATGCAAAATATATATATATTATATAATATAATCTAGCTCAAATCTCAAACCTGCTTTTCCAATCTGAACGGCTAGCCGGGTGAGCTTCCCCTGCAAGACAGACTTCTCCTTCTTTGGCACTTTGACCACTTTCTTCTCTTTTTCTTCACTTTCTACACCTTCCTCACTCTTTAAGGGTTGTATCTCCAAGGCCACACCATCCTGAGCTTTGGCTAAAAAATGAAGACAATAAGGCAATGACAGAACCAAATTGAGATAGCTACAACTGGGACAAAGACAATGGTACACAGAAGTATGATACCACTAGACGACATACCACAACCAACTGTGAGCTAAGAGCATTAAGAAACAAATAAAAGAACAAGAACAATAGAGGGTAAATACAGGCAAAGTAAGTTAATGTGAGAACAGAAGAAAACGTATGCAAAAAGCTGAAGAAAATGGAATAATTAAAAAATGGGGTAAAAAAAATATATAAAGGAGCTGGACAAAATGTAAAGTTAGTAGAAAGTCCATTTTTTGGCACGGCTTGTATCCTCCTGCGTATTGAAATGTCTTGTTAAGGGCAGATGACAATCTTCACAAAAATGTATGAAACAAGACAGAAAAAATATAGTGTGCTTTGTAAACAGGTTAACACCTCAATTTTCTATTGAACCTGGAATAATTCACTTGATTGCGAACACAAGCTACCCTATTACTTTCATAGCACCTCTAATATAGTCACATTCCTATAGTACTTCTATTCATGGAAGGTAGGGCCTTTTAATCTTAGGAGTACTTCCATTTGTTGAATATAACTATGCAACATTCGTAGTTATTAAATAAAGAATAAAACCTAATACAAAATTACCCAGATGGGTATTAAAGCATAAAATGGATAAGGAATGGCTTAGAGGATTTATTCATATCAGAGAGTCCTCTGAATAAATGAACATACTATAGCAAGCTCTTGGCTATCATTTACAAATCACATTGGGGAACATGTCAAAATGAACACAAAAAAACCCTATAAAAACGGCAGCGATTATATATCCATCTCTGTCCATATTACTGCTCTGTAATTTTGCAACAAGTGTGAATTTCTCTAGAATGAATGATCTCTGTCTCAGCACAGTTTTCAGGTCATAATAGTATTTTGTGGAGTACGTGTTTATATATTTAAAAAAAATTAAATAAAAATTATTTTAATCTTCCAACACTTCCACAAATGGGACAAAATTAGAAAGACCATCACACTGATCTGTGCTGTGGCTCTCTGAGCAAATGGATATAAATGGCAATTGGAGTGTTAAGTCAACCGCCCAGAGGAGATACCAATTCAGGAGCAAAGTACTCCAGAGGCAACAAGCGACTTGAGATAACTGGGACAGAAAAGACAACGATTTGTGAAAGAAGAAGAATAATAAAAAAAAAAAGAAGCATAAAAGAGGAATGGCGGTTCACTGCTATTAGGAGCAATGGTATAGTATCAGAATAGATCTGAAGTGAAAAGGCCAGAATTGAACACGTGAAAAAGCAGACAGGACACAGACAGAATGTAGTAACACATTCAAGGACAGGACACAAATGTCTGCTATAAACTTTACTATGAACCATGTGCTACATACAAGAAACAAGAAAGGTGCTGCAAGCCAGTTCTACGACTGTAGTGTAGTGTGAGGACCAGAAGTTTTGTTCCTTCGAGCAGCTGACCTTCGTTTTAATTATTACCAAACCCCCTCCCTACTCCATCATAGAGATATTAGATCATTGCCTTATATCAACAGCAATGTCACAGGTGTTACTGCTCTGCTTGCTGGAATGGGACTACTGTAGTTGGTTACATCAATGAGCTCAGATTATGAAGGAAAGGAAAAATGTATATTTAAAGGAAATGCAAAAGTGGCAAAATACAGGTTTAGTATACATAGCTGTTAAGTAAATGGGACATGTAATAAAAGCTATACCATCAAAAAACTAAAACAAATAAAAAAGATATAAAATATAAAAATCAAACAAATTTAGATTCTTCTCACTTCACAAGCAAGAATGAACTTCTAATTCATTATATGTGACGGACAGTCACTATATTTATATCCAAGTTTAAAGATGTTGTTCAGAAACCTGTATTTTGTTATTTCTTTCCATTTTATTTTTAATTGCAAAGTACTATTTGCTCACAAAACCATCTTTCCACATTTTGATGTAGCAACACAAAATAGTCTGGCTTGAGATAAACCCATTAAAAGTATGGTTTGTCCAGGCAGCCCATTCAAAGATTAGAAACATCCAGTCATGCAGCAGAGATCAGACTCAGCTGTGAAGGTAAGTACAGGTGAAGTAGCCCACATGAGGTGAACAGAATGTGAGAAACTGGGTCAGTTGTCCCTGCGAGAGGGAAGGAGGTTGTGAAGAGATGAAGTGGTTACCTTTGTTGCGATTTTCTGGAGGTCCTTGTTTTTTACCTGTTCAGATATAAAACAAAAAAAAAAAAAAACAAAAAAAAAAAAAAAAGGAAGAAGGAAAAAGAAAAAACAAGGAGGAGGGATTCTGGTCACTTTGACTGCATGAAGGAGAGGAGGATACCCCCCCACTGCGATGGAAGAGATGGAATGACTACACCCCTACTCTTGAAGACTATTCCGTAAGTGAGAAGAGATAGAGAGATAGAGTAAAAGTGTATGGTCCAAATTAGTCATATTAGTTGCAAAACTACAAGCAGGATCAGAGTCTGAGCCTGCTGAAATGTAGGTATTTTCATCTACATTTATAGGCATGAGAGGAGAGCGAGAGAGAAATAAAGTGGGGAGAAGAGAGAGAAAGAAGAAAAAGAGAGGGGGGAGAAGAGAGAGCAAGAGAAAGAGGGCGGGAGAGAGAGCAAGAGAGAGGGGGGAGAAGAGATCGCAAGAGAAAGCGAGGAAGGAGAAGAGAGCAAGACAAAGCAAGGAGAGAGAGCGAGAGCACAGAAATCGAGAGATAGCGAGGAAAGCAAGAGAAGGAGAGCGAGGAAAGCAAGAGAGAAAGCAAGAGGAAAGAGTGAGAGGAAAGCGAGAGAGGAGAGCAAAAAGAGAGAGAAGGGAGAAAGAGGCAGAGAAGAAAAGGAGTAAGAAAATGAGACTTGAGCGAAAGCATGAGAGAGAGAGAGTAAGAGCAAGAGACGGGCTAGGTCTGGTGTTCAGTGTAAGGCAGCGGTAGCAAAGATGCACAAAAAGAAAACAGGAAGCCAATGCGTAAAAAATTAAGTGATATAGACATATAGACAGACATGCATCTATGGAAAATAGGTTGACATATGGGGCTTCTAAATCAAGAGAGATCAATTTCAATTTAAAAGCAGCAAAACACAGATCCAAAGTAGATTTGATTCCACTCAATTAGTTCAATACTAGTTTGACCTCTAAGCTCTCGAAAAAAGTTGAATGGGTCTAAATAGAAATCAGACACACATGGAGGGTTCAAACAAAAGCTAAGCAAAAATACAAACAAACAAAAAAAAAGATATTGAAGAAACAGACAACAAGACCCCATCTCAAAGTAAAAACAGAAGTGAGAGTAGGTTAATAGAACACAGGAATGACTGAAAAAGAAGGGTGTGATAAGAAAATGATCATCAGTAGAAAGTATAGGGAAAATGAAGACAGTATAAAAAATTCTAAAGCATTTTTCTATTTAAAACTTTATGATCTCAGGTTGTCTGGGTAGAACATGTTCAGAAATCCCCTGTTTCATGACTATTACTAGGAGCTTGGTGCACAGGCTCTTTATCTGCCGTGCCAACGGAAATACTGTACAGAGGTCAATGATCACTATGCTAGACAAACTCCAACGGTAGATCAATATATACAGCCATCATAATCAATCGTACCTTTCCTAAAAACAGCTGAATATTAAATTTAGAATAGAGATCTAGATCCCTATTCTTGCGGCAGTTAGTTCTCCATCCACTGCAGTTTGAATAGAGCCCTTATAGAACACAGACTTGCACCAAAGTCCTAATGCGCAATACTGTGTTCCTTGCGAAGTTACAAGCCCATCAATGTATTTCCTCTACTCAGGACTGTCCAAAAGATATTACCCCTCTTTTACCAATATTATGAGCTCTAGTTACCTTTCTTAGATTTCTTCTCTTCCTCTCCCCCTTCATTTGCTCCCAAAAGGGTAAAGATGATGCCTGTTTGAGAGTTGACACCCACAGCGGTGACCAACATGCGTCCCGATCCCTCCATCACGTGGGTTCCTATAGGGAGATAGGTTGCAGGGTAGTGTAAATGGTTTCTACAGATGACATTGACATGTGATGCTCTGACCACAATAAATATCCTTACCCGAGAGTAACATTGGGTCCTTTTCAAGGGATTTTTTCACCTGGTCACTTTCTCCTGTTAATGAACTTTCATCGATTTTTAGATCATTACCCTGGATCAAGACACCATCTGCAGGTAGGAGATCACCTGATGAGATAAAGAACACATTGTTAAATCATAGTATACAGTGTAAAATGGTACTACAATACATGTCATTTTATGTGCGCTATACATACCATATTTAATTTGCGCAATGTCCCCTGCAACCAGTTCTGCAACAGGAATCTGGATGACTTGTCCCTTTCGGATAACCGTAAACTTCTGTTCCTGCTCAATACGGTTTTGAAGGCCCCGGAATTGCTTCTCCTTACTCCAGTCATTGAATGCAGTTACCAATACAACAATAATGACCGAGAACAAGATTGCTGCTCCCTCGATCCAGCCAGCTTGTGCCTCACCCTCATCTTCCACTCCTGCCCCTGCTTCCCCACATGCTGTAGGTAGTGGACATAATAGTCATATTATTGCTCAAGAAGGATAAAATGTGTGGGCGCTTAGGGACAGAGTGAGATTTTTTTTGACACATGTGGGTGCCAATATGTAAATATTATAGCAGGCATTAAACAGAACAACAGATATAGGATAAGCAAGGTATCTTATAACCAGGTACTAAATACAATAATTAACTAGAGAGTTCTTTGATAGTGATGTTTTACACAACATAAAGCATAACAAAAATTATATCCCCACTAACAGGGGTATTTGTACAAGATGAACAAAAGGGTTGGGATCATTTGGTCTATTGCATTATGGTAGAAAGTCATTAGGTCGAATCCATTAGGTCGACATGCTAAAAGGTCGACATGATTCTAGGTCGACATGGGAAAAGGTCGACATGATTCTAGGTCGAAAGGTCATTAGTTCGACAGGTCATTAGTTCGACAAGGTCATTAGTTCGACATTGTCTATGTCGACATTCACAAGGTCGACATGGGGTTTTTCACTGTTTTTTTACCTGAATGTCAACACAGTCGACATGGACACAGTTTAAAGTGCACTGCATCCCCTCGCATCGCTCGCTGCGCTCGCGATGCGTCGGGCACGGTGCCTCGCTACGCTCGGCACACTATTTTATTCTCCCACCACGCCCTAGTGGATGGTAGGGCATGAAATACCGCCTGTCGGCACATGTTGGCTCAAAAAACAGTGAAAAACTCCATGTCGACCTTGTGAATGTCGACATAGACAATGTCGAACTAATGACCTTGTCGAACTAATGACCTTTCGAACTAGAATCATGTCGACCTTTTCCCATGTCGACCTAGAGTCATGGTCGACCTTTTAGCATGTCGACCTAATGGATTCGACCTAATGACTTTCTACCATAATGCAGTAGACCAAATGACCGCATCCCGAACAAAATAGGCACAAAATGGAACAAACAGAACCAAATCAATTGGGTTTACATCAATGTTCAGTGATTGCAAAATATGCGCTGGAAACATAGTTTTATAAACGGAGCGGGTCCCTGGGGATGCGCTCTACTGCAGCCAGTCCTCAGAAGCTGTCACGCAGCTGCAAAGTACTAGCAGCCGCCCAAGGAGCAATGGCACCCCGGGCACCAGCAGAGGAGCAGCGGCCACCCAGGGACCAGCAGAGGAGCAGAGAGCAGCCAGGGGACAGGAGCTGTGCAGCAGCGACCCAGGGACCAGCAGAGGAGCAGTGAGCAGCCCGGCAACCAGCATAGAAGCAGCAGAGAGTACCAGCAGAGAGGCAGCTCGGGGACAGGAGTGGGGCAGTGGCCACCCGAGGAATAGCAGAGGGCCAGCAAGCAGCCCGGAGGACCAGCAGAGGGGTCAGCGAGCAGCCCAGGGGACCATCAAAGGGTCAATGAGCAGCCCGGAGGACCATAAGAGGGGCATTAGCCAATGTGGAATCAGCAGAGGGGCATCAGCTACTGTGGGACCAGCAGAGAGGCAGCAGCAACTGGCGAACCAGCAGAGGAGCAGCCCGGAGACCAGCAGAGGATCAGCCCAGGGACAGAAGCAGAGCAGCAGCCGCGGAAACCAGCAGAGGAGCAGCGAGCAGCCCGGAGACCAGCTCCCTGTCCTCTTACCCCCTCTTGCCCACCCCCCCATCGCCTCAGCCTCTCTCGCTCACTGTGGAACCACCCAGTCACCTCGCCCCCTCTCTACCCCATCACCTTCCCTTTCTCGTCGGTCTTCTCACCCCCGTCACCCCACTTTCCATCACCTCATCACATCACATCACCTCGCTCCCTATCGCCTTACCCCATCTCTTTCCTTTTTCGCTCTCTCCCTTTCCCCTTTTCTCTCTCCACTCTTTCTCTATCCCATGCTCTCCCCAACTCCATCTGTTACCCTCTCTTCTTTTTCTCTCCCCTTGCCCCCCTTTGTTCTGCTCTCTTCTCCCGCCCCCTCCATGTCTCTCTCACTCTTTGTACCCCTAGTCACTTTCTCCCTTCCCTCTCACAGTCTCTCCCTTGCTCTCTTTCACCCGCCTCCCTCTACCTGGCGTTGTCTATCTAGCTCTCTCCCTCCCCTTACATGCTCACTCTTTTGCTCCTGTCTTTCTCTCTCCCTGACATTTTCCTACTCATGCCTCCCCCCTTCTTTCTCATACTCTATCAGACAGTCTCTTTCTCTATCACCTCTTTCTCTTATTCCCTCTTATTCCATGAATCTCTTTCCCTGACCAACCCCCTCTCCCTCTTTCTCGCTCAGCTCTCTCTTTTTTTTGCTCTCATTCCCCAACACCCTCTGTTTCTCACACCACTTTTTCTTCGGTCACTCTAGGGGGGGAGGGGTTAGCTTAAAAGCATAATATGTGTTGGGACCTAGAAGGAGTGGAGTAGGACCCGCAATCACGGATGATGGAGAAGTTTCTTCCAGGGTATGAACATATATATATATGCATGTTTGAGCATTAATAAAGAATTAGAGGTCCAGAGTGGATAATACCCTGGGAGAATGATTAACAGAGCTAAATAGCGTGTACATAACTCAAAGATGAGAGATCGATAACTTACCTTCATTGTCTCCACCTGGCGGGTGATAGAAGGATAGACCAAGTGAAATTATGGCTGCAATTTCCAAAATGATTAAGGTTACATCTTGCAATGCCTCCCACACAAGCTGCAAGAAGGTTTTAGATTTCTTTGGGGGGATGAAGTTTTTGCCAAATGTTTGTCGTCTTTTTTCCAAATCTGCAAGATTCCCCGACAGACCTATAGTGTACAGAATAAAAAAAAAAAACCTGTAACATGGGCAATTTTTATTTAGTAAAGCAATCATAGCACAAGTATATGATTTTTGGAACTTGTCCTGGGGCAGGATGGCGAGGGAGAGAGAAAGGTTAAATTCCAAGGTTACAAATTAACTTAAAAATGAAGGCAGACCTAAACCCCTGGATAAGTTTCTAAAACCAGTAACTGGTACATACCAGTTCTAAATACTCAGTTAGAAATGTAAATAACATTTGCTCTTTCGTGTATATCAATGTAATATTCAAAGTAGTACTTACATTCTATGCAGCAGATACCACATCATGAAGCAGTTTAAAGAGTGGAGAAGTGAGCATGTGGAGGAGTTGCCCATGGCAACCAATCAACTTAGAATGCATGTAAGTGTTTCTTCAAAGAAAAGTTATACATAGCAGCTCCTGTTTTTCTTGGGCAACTTCTCCGCTGGCTCATTTCTCCATTCTTTTCACTGGTTCATGAACAGACTCCCAATATATCAATAGATCTTAAAAACACAAAATATGGGTCTATTATGGGAGGGAGGGAGAGGATATTTTGTGTAATTACCGGTTTTGTCTCCAATGATATAAATGCAGGTACAGGTTGACTATCCCTTATCCAAAATGCATGGCATCAGAATTACTGTATTTTGGATATAAGATTGTGGGTACTTGTTTAATTTCACAGCAGCAGTTACGTAGTTTACATAGTGCTGTATTGAGAATACCAATACAGCACTATGCTGCCTATGTAACCTACTAAACTAAGTGCTTCTGGAGTCTCCTCGCGGGGCTCGCCATGCTTCGGGCTCGGGGGCTCGCTGTGCTCGCCACACTTTATAAAATCAACTCCACGCCGAAGTGGATACTGGGGGTATGACGTGGATAGTGGGGATATTACGTGGACAGTGGGTGAAATGTGTGTGTTGTGTTTTACACTTACCCTCCTCCGACCCGGCCACCGCGTCAATCAAGTCCACCGATAGGCAGCGTTCAGTCCCCCTCCTCCAGTAGTCACTCCCCGGCGCCAGTGTTCAGTCCCCCTCCTCCGGCACTGGCAATGTATGCAATTAGCGTAGTGCTGCTGGGGGAGCAGGGAAACCATGTGATGCTCACCCAGCAGCAATACGCTGAATTACGTACATTGCTGGTGCCAGGGAGTGACTGCCGGAGGAGGGGGACTGAAAGCTGCCACCGGGGAGTGACCGTCGCCCGCGGGGATCGCCGACCGATGGATGGTAAGTATAATACAAAGCACCCACCACCCTGCTCCCTCTGCCACCCACCACCCTGCTCCCAGTGTTGTTTTACGGCAGTGGCTACGCTGACAACATAGCTTAGGCTACATTGAAAATGTAGCGTAGAGCTGCCGCCGTGAAACTAAACAAGTACCAGATTGTGTAGTGTTCATTCTAGGACACTGCAGAATCTTGCAAAATCCATGCGCTTCTGGGGTGTAGCTCTCTACTGTGGTGCTTTCAGCGCAGGTCTGGTATGCTGCAATAAAGACCACATTGTGCTAGAAGCACCACAGCAGAGAGGGACACCCCCAGGCAGCTAAGAGGAACTGCACAAGTTTTATAAGATTGAACAATATTGTGCCATAGTTTGGAATATTTGCATACCAAGGTCTAAATATATAATGCTGTTACGTTTCATATACACATTCTAAACATTTATACAATATTGTGAATAATTAACAAATTTTCAATACAATAAACCACCAGAAAGCTAAAAGGTATATTTCATTTTTTGGAATTTTGGATATGGAAGCCTCAACTAGCATCAAATTACTGTCCTGTCCCTCTATTGGCTGAACCATGCTCATCTCTTTATCTAACCTATTCCTACTACCTCATTTGCTTCTGCTCAACATTACAATATGTTTCTCTACAAAAAACACAAACACTATTAGAACACAATCAACAAGTGATTTACTATAGAAACAGTTTATTTGACACCCGAAATATACTGTTTAAATAATAATTACACCATGGGCTTAGTGTAATAGTTAATGGTTTCCACAATAGAACAATCACCTATTTTGTTCTTATGCGAATGTAATGTATAGGGGCCTACACACAGGGAGATGTGCTGAGTGTTCTGAGTGATGCTAGAACGCTCAGCAAGACCACTCAGCACACATCGATGTGTCAGCGCTGTGTGCTGAGCGATTTGTCAGGGCCAGTGTTCTCCGGCGAGAACACCGGCCCTGCCCGGCAATTAAGTAGATTTATCCTGCATGCTGGATATTAATTTCCATGCTATAGCAACGTGTGGGGACGCATATCGCTATGGACCTTACTCATGGAGAGACGTGGGGGCATTTTTAAAGCAATCTAGTGAGATCGCTTACAAAATGCCTTGAAATTGCACCGTGTGTAGGCCCCATAAGTGAAGTTGAGTGTGGATTGAAAGATAGACAGTACACAGATAGTCTACACAAGATGGTTGACAGTGAAAAGTACAGGGTCATAAGGTCGCTAATTAAATGTTAAACAGGGTTTTCAGTTAATAAACTCAAACCCTCCCGTTCGTTTCTCTCATGAACCCTCCTTGACTAACCCTAGCTGTCCCCTTCCTCAGGATAATCCTAAACCCTTCACCAAGTGCTGATCCCCAAATTCTTACTCCAACAGCCTAACCCTAAATAACACAAAAAAACACACAGCAACCATATTGACTATTTAACATTTGACCTATTGATCTAGTCTAGTATTTGACCCTGTTGACCTATGGACTGTCAATCTATGTACTATCCATCCTCCACATGGATACTGTTCAGATTTCTACAGAAATATGGATATTTTTGTTGGTGTACCTTTACTTCATGGTGCTGACTGAGGCTCCTTAAAAATTATTGTTGGCCTCTGCACCTTCTCTGATAAGTCAGTGTGCTTACTGAAAGCAGAACCATAGAGCACTTGGATATGGTTGTATGATCTAATACTTACGTAAACAGCAACTTTTTAGAATGTCTTTGTGGCAGAAAGTGTATTTTTATTGTTTCATTTTAAATGGTTACCTTATTTTGATTGTGTGGGCTTTCAAATAAAAAAATATCACAAAACATTTACAAAAAAAATAAAAATAAAAAAAAGTGAAACGGTAAGGAATCTAAAAAAAAAGAAAAAGATTGCTCTTAGCACTGCTAAGAGCAGCACTAATTTCTGCTCCGTTAAAATGCAAACCCATCAATTAATCCAACAGGCAAAAAACTGCTGCTGCCTCCATTCAATCACTGCTAATTGAAAAACAAAATTTTAAGGAAAAAAGACAGACAGGCAGGGCAGAGAACGGTCCGTTGGATAAAGGTCTTCTTTAATAAAAATGTATATTTTGGATAAACCAACTTAGAATAATAAAATATATATTTATTTAAAGTTAATAAATATATATTTTATTATTATAAGTTGGTTTATCCAAAATATACATTTTTATTAAAGACCTTTATCCAACTGACAGTTCTCTACACTGCCCGTCTGTCTTTTTTCCTTGAATCTAAAAAAAAAAAAGACATTTTCCTTTTATATAAACTAAACAAGGGATGACTAGCTAAAACTATTCTTGTTTCAACTTTTTACCTAATTTCCACGATGGTGCTACTAATTCTTCCAGTGAAGCGTACCACTGAGTAATACATACTGTATGCCAGTTTTACTTCCTCTCTTCCCAGAACTCTTCTGTCAGTCTTATCAAGACTACAATAGCTTGGAGGTTGAAGTAGTTACAAGGCATAAGTGATGTCATGTGGGGCATAGCGAGGCACAGATAGGAATGCATGTATGACAGAGGGCAAGGAAAAAAGGCATGAGACACCTCACAGAGTTTAATTATAGCCAGCATACAGGGATATCATAATAAGATGCATAGTCTGCTGCAAAGTGCACAGTTTTAATGAGAAATAATTTGAGATGAGGCTTTAAAAACATACAGTAGCTGTCTATTCCTTTACCTATAACAGTACTACATAAGTAAATTGCATGAATATTCACAGATATCAGGTTTTAAAGGACCCCATTTGCAAATCATTCAAATCTTAAGAGCAATGGAAAGTAGTAAATGGATATGGCGTGGTGCCAAATCAAGATGGTCTTCAGTAATCATTCAGAAAACATACGTTTTGAGCTTTGTATATACAGTAGTGTGGTCTTCGTTCACAGGGTGAAATCTTGCATCAGTAGTAAAAAGAATTAGAACAGACATGAGATTTGAGTGAACGTTGGAAGATTTGGAATGGTCTATGATGCTTTAGGCAGTGAAATCCATAGTTGATGTGCTGCTCAATCTTGGAGGCATGAAAGACCCAGATCAGATGACAGTCTGAGAACACTGGACAAGAGAAGGGATAATATAAGCAGTATTCAAAATATAAGGGAGGTGGGTATGGAAAATGTAACGTGGGTGATCCTAGAAAGCGCTTTGTGGGTTAGCCATAAAAGCGTGAACTGTATTGAAGATCTGTGTCTGAGGTAAAACAATTTGCCATAAGTGAACTAGGAAGATTAGTTATTGAAGCAATGAAAGGACAGAGCATCAAGCCACTTTAATTTAGTAGAGTGAGCATCTAAAAAATTACATTTGTGTAGCAGCACATTGAATCAATGTTATGCACCCTTATTATCAATGACATGTTCCAGGGCGGAGACAGAATTCTCACCTACAAAACATGTCATCCTTTGTTAGGGCAACCGTCAATGTTTTCTCAGCATGCAAACTGCTACCAATTCACTATTATATGGTGTCAGTATCATCTGTCTAGCAACAGCAAATTGGGACAGTGAGGCAATTTATGTAATAAGTGAACAACAATAGGCTATGATATTCAAGTGGGAGACTTGGGGAGGAGGGGGAGAGGTCGACAAATTTGAGTTTTGATGGATTCTTTTGTTCGAAAGCGGTAAGTATATATAAATATAAAGATGTACTAGGGCCTAGACATGGGGAAATTTCAGGGCACTTTCTAAGCGATCTGACCATAGGTGCCTATTCTGTGGGTGCTCAAGGGCCCGAGCACCCATGGAAATTGATGAGCACCCACTGGCCAGAGTCCTGCTGCTGGGTCGCCATATTAACTTGCTAATGTGCAGCTGCAGTACCCACATTGCCAGACCCGCCACCTGGGAAACCGTATGCCGGGAAGAGTGTATTCTGTCCCGGAGTACCTGCACTGTGGGGGCATTTATGTACCTGCACTGTGGGGGCATTTATGTACCTGCACTGTGGGGGCATTTATGTACCTGCACTGTGGGGGCATTTATGTACCTGCACTGTGGGGGCATTTATGTACCTGCACTGTGGGGGCATTTATGTATGTGGGACTCTGTTACTGTAATTAGAATTTTGGAGACAACTGTGCTCCGTAATATAAATTGGTATAATTTTGTGGCCACACCCCTTCCCCATGAAGCCACTCCCCTATATTTTTGGATTGAGCACCCACCAGCAAAAACCTAAATCGGCACCTATGGATCTGACTAGTTAACTCAGTGTGTGGGGGCCAATAGCGATGTGAGGCCCCGCACGCCACTATCGCCCGGCAATCAATATCCAGCATGTGGATTAAATGCGGATTACTTAATTGCCGGTCAGGGCCAGTGTTTTCACTGAAGAACACTGGCCCTGACAGATCGCCCAGCACATAGTCGCTGGCACAATGCTGTGCAATGCGACTATGTGATGAACGATGAGTGCTGAGCGATCTGAGCATCGCTCAGCAAAACCTCACTGGGTGTAGACCCCTTAACAGCAGGAGTTTGCTAGAGGTTTTAACTGCAGAATGATAGAAAAAAGCAGATAAAAAAAAAAAAGACATGAAAGCAGCAGGAGTCTTTTAGTGCCGAAAAAGTTACATTTTTAAAAGTAAAAGAGTTAGTGGGATACAGAGTTAGAAATAAGTGGAAAGAGGAAGAATGACAGCATAAAAAAATGTGCACCTCTGCACTGTACAAACTTGATTTGGTTTCTATGGTTTTTTGGCAAATTTCCATCTCTAAGCATACAGTAAACCTTAATGCCTTAGATTCTTGGTGAGATACAGGTATCAGAGATCCAATTACAGAAAGGTGGAGATTGTAGTCATGATACATAGAGAAAAGTGTAAATTAGGTGCCCATACACTAGGGTGAGTCACTTGCAATTTGGTCACTTTTTTATGTCATCGCTGTGATGAATTGCATGAAAAGCTTCCAAATCGCATATTGTTGCGCATCGCAACCTGAAGAGTGCAACTGCTGCACGATAAATGTATCGCGTCTCAGCAGGCTTGGCTGGGATTGCATACAAAAGTTACTGCTCGCGGTGTATTATATTCATTTCTGCTATCTAGGAGGTTTCCAGGTGGTTCAGGAGAGAGGGAGGGGGATCAGTAGCGACCTCTCCCCTCGGAGAAGTCGCCCTAGTGTATAGGGGCCTTTAGGTTAGCATCACAACAGATGATTCTTAAAACCACAAATTTATCTTTGCACGTGCAGCAGCCCTAAAATGTTCCCTAAAAGGCCACTGCAACCGTTACACCACTAGCACACTGTAAATCGTGAGACTGTTATAGGAGAAATTACTTCTTTGAATTAGACGGAGAAGACTGGGAAGGTTCATGTAAAGAGTAAGTTACTTAGAGATTTGTCGTTCTAATAGTTTATCGGAAACTTGAGAAATAGGTTGGGGAGATTAAAAGGATGAGTAAAGCTTAGATACTAGAAAAGTAGTGAGTAGACAAGATCCAAATATTAGGTCTTCGGAAAAGAATGGATATTTCCCCATGTTCATTAACTGAGAATATCATATTCTATAGGACAAAGAAACGGTCACCGAAGATGTAGCTTTGATAGAAGGGGATTATTGCAGATGCGTAAAATGTGACAGTATCAACTGTATATTTGATCTGTAGTAGATCAAATATAGGGGACATCTTGCAGGTGGGCATAGAAAGCAGTTAAATTTGGAACAAGCATTTCCTTTTCAAATATATCAAATTAGGGTGTTGACACATGCTTGTTGCAGAAAGTACACTAGTAAATTAATAGCACTGGTTTGTAATAGAGACAGCAAGGTTCTGTGGAAGAAGGAATTGAAGTCACTTCTAACGATAAAACAAATTAATATAATTATATCTATCTTTAAAAATAGTACTTGCAAAAAGAAGGAAGGGAATCAGCTGGAATTCCGAAGCCTCTCACACGGTCGCTAACTGCTACAAACTAAGTGAGGCTTATTGCAAAATGGGAGTGGCTTGCATTAAAAGTAATGTGTTTGCTTTGTATAGTTACTATATTGCACATTGTAGTTATGATATACTGTACCATGCAACAACTTTGGTGACCCCTTACATATTTCAACCACTTTCTTCTCCAGTCTTTAGATAAAACAAATAGGTCTGCAAACTTGTTCTCATTAGAAGCATCAAAAAAGCATGGACACTGTGTTGCTACAAGAAAAGTCATTCAGTATTTACAGGTGCCAGTTTGTTGCCAGAACCAGCACACTGCAAACAGACTGATCCAGGTTCCACCTAACATATGCATAGGTACTGAATTTGGGCACAAATGGGACAATGTCACTTCTACAGCTTATTCAGGACTCCAAATGGCTTTAAATACACAGCAAAATATGAGGAGGAAACACAATATCATACAAGTGACTGGTTATGAGCTATACCTCCTCAGTGATCTGTAAGACCCCCTCACCATTATTTTCTCAATGCCACTTCCTGCTAAAATGAAGTTTTTTGTTAATTAAATCAAGGATACCCCAATCCTTAAAATCAATAACCTCTATTGGAATAGAAAGCCTCCATGGGTATAGCTACCCATCAATACCAGTCACAATACACTAATTTGTGTTAGCATTATTATTTTTTTATTGAAAAAAAAAATTATATTTTCCCTCAAAATTACACTTTGCGAGATGTTACACTTCCTGGGCAGCGGTATGACAGTGCGTACCAACTATCAAACGTAGTGCCTAGAAGTGGGAGAGAGCTGGAAACCACCTGTGGAGACGGAGAAGATACTGTAGGTCATGTCATTTAGTATTTGTGGTAGTTGTTTTTTTGTATGGGTTATTCATGTCTTGAAAACAGAGAAAAAGCTGAAATGCTTACCCCTCACCCTCTGTGCCTGGTGCCGTTTGTTTGGGGGAGACCAAGTAAATACCAATCTCAGTCTTTCTGCATAACCTTTACTTGGTGTGCACCCCAGCCAGGACTCATTTAGAGTTTTGTGACTATACGGCCAAAAGGCTATACAGGTTGAGTTTCCTTTATTCAAATATACCTTATCCAAATTATTCAGAAAACTCCAGAATGTACTTCTTGCGGAAAACCTACTGGGTACATCCATAACTGGCACTACTGGGGATATAATATGTAACTGGCACTAAATATGTGCAAGAAAATGATTGCTTAGCATTCACATTCTGTGTCTGAAATTGTACATAAACGGTTTCATGTTTTAAAACCTTGTTTCATGCACAAATTAAACATATGTGAGTATTTAATGTGTTTATACATCATAAATGCAAGATACCTCAAGATATCTCATTGAAATATAAAAATAGGCACAGGCACAACGTCAATGCGCGCACCTTCATAGACGCTCACACAGCGAGCTGTCCCATGCGATGGTGCCCTGCAACTCACTACCTGCGCTACAACACATAATGCTGGGTCAGCTAGACACAAGGGAGGATGGTAACCAGTACAAGACATTTCCATGGAGACGAATGCTAATCAATGTGTAAATATAGTAAGTAAACAATAGTAGTTTGCCACTGCATCAAGCTGCAACATACAACTACATCAAAGTGACACTGTGTATATGGTGACAAAAAGTTAAATAAAAGAACATAGGTGGTAATAAATAATGAATAAAAGTGAATTCAAATGAAAAACTTAAGGCCCCCATACACTATGCAATTTTGGGACGATTTCATCCGATTTCGGCACTTTGGGCCGATAACCGGGTAATATCGGCCCAAAATCGCAGTTGTGTGACATCTGATCCGATCCGATGCGCGGTTCCGTGCGAATCGGACCGGATCAGGGAGGTCGGACGGTCAGTACATACGATCACGTCCGACCTCCCTGTATGCTATGCATATGCCTGCCCACCTGACAGGCATATGCATGCAGACTGACCGGGAGCAGGTCCCTGAGCACACTGGCCTGGCTGGGCATGTGATCACAAATAGCGCTGCAGGACGGGCAGTGCAGTGGCGGCTATTACATTTTTAAAATACCTGTCAAATGACAGGCTGTTCTCTGATTGGCTGAGAGCTCTCTCAGCCAATTAGAGAACGGACGGTCATTTGACATGTATTTTGAAAATCTAATAGCCGCCACTGCACTGCCCGTCCCTGCTGCTGCTATTGTGATCACATGCCCGGGCAGGTCAGCAGCACTCGCCGCACGCACCCGGCACCCGCCGGGAACACATTTGAGAGCCGCCGCCCGCCCCCACTACTGCCGCTGCCTTGCTCCTCATTGGCATCGCCGCTGCCCGCCCCACTGCTCCTCACCGCCCTGCAGCTCCCCATTTGTTTTACATGTGATAAATCACAGCGATTTATCACATGTAAAAATTGGCTCATCAATTGACAAATTGTATGTGATCCTCCCGGGGAGCTGCTGGGCGGCTTGCAGGAGAATTGGGCCCGACTTGTCCTAAGGACAAGTCGGCCTAATGTATGGGGGCCTTTAGATGAAAATTGTAAAATGAAAAAGGGATGTGCACTTTTAACAAAAAGATACTAGAAATAACACCATGCCCGAACAGGTCAAATTAATATACATATCTAGTATAAAACTGGTAATTTAAGGACTGTAACTATAGCCTAAAATTATAAATATGTATATATTATTTGTATGTAATGATAATTTTAGGTGACTTTTAGCATGTACAGAATTGTCATCTAATACTATTCCAGACTGTGGAGCACAGCCTATTTCTACTATATCATAACTAGGGCCAAGCTGCTCAACGTAGCATGGCCCCAGCACCCTCCCTGCCAGCCAATGCCAGCACCCGCCGGGTTCCTGTGGCCACCGATATCGTATCCATATTGGCAGCTGTGTACACACTCTTAGATCTGTCACCACGACCACTTAGGTGTACACACTGAGAACTTTTAAACAGGAGATTTTGACTAGAGAGTCAAAATCTCCTAGAAGGTTAGCCAAAATCTCCAATTTTTCTCCTACTTAAGGCCCATACACACTTGAAGATTTTAATTTCAAAAGACTTTGCCAACATCTCTGAAAGATCTATCTGTCACCAAAGTAGTGCGTACACACTGAGCTATTTTCTCTAAAGAGCGAGAGATTTTCAAGAGGCAAAAGACTTTCCTGAAAATCTTTCGATATAAGGCTATTTACATAATGGGTGGGGTTTCAATCCCAAGGGTGGGAGCAGGGGGCCATTTTATTCTGTGCATTTCTGTTCTTGGGGCCTGATTCAGAACTGATCGCTGGGCTGGGTATAATTGGAGCCCAGGGATCAGGTAAACCCTGTTGTGCAGGGCTACGATTTTATTTGCAGCCGTGCATGTAGGGAAAAATCCATTCACCTGTGTCAGCAATGGATAGGCTACTGCTATACTGTTTTGTACACCGTAATGCCCATTACACATTATGCCATACATCGTAATGGCCATTACACATTATGCCACACACTGTGATGCCCATTACCTATTTTACCACACACACTATTACATATTATGCCACATTATTGCCGCTTACCTACATATTAATTGCTAGGGGTTTCTTGCTCAATGCCAGAGGCTACATGCCAGGGCCTTTATGCTAGATGCCAGGGCCTTCATACTCGATGCCATGCTTGTTGCCACAGGGTAGTTTAAGAGCGGTGAGTGTGGCAAGAGTGGCAGCCAGACAGCCTTCAGAAAGTGTTGCGCAGCCGGAAGCAAAAAAGCTGCATACCTACTTGTCGGGCTGGCTATTTCTCCCAGCAGCGCGCACACACACAGCGTTTTGCAGACTCTCACCATGAATATACTATACATCAGCACCAGCATAGAGTAACTAATTTTGGCCCCGGTGATGGACTCTGCCTGTTCCCAGACATTCTCTAGTCCGGGAACACCACCCGTCCGGACACCGGGCTTAATTACTAGACTGCACGGAGTCATCCAGGATGGGTGGTAACTAAATAAAATATACATTGGTGGCCAGTAGCGGCGGTAACGTACACATGGTTGGCCTGTGCCAGCTATGTATACGTTACCCCCATAAAAAAATATGTATTGGTGACTGGTGGTGCTGGTATTACAGTATACACATTGCTGGTGTGTGCCAGCAATGTATATATTATGGCTTATTAATTACATTGGTGCCCAGTGGTGTCAGTAATATATACATTGCTGGCATGTGCCAGCAATGTATATATTACTGCCTTAAAAGTTAATTCATTGGTGGTCAGTGGATTGTATATTCTCCACACAGTGGAGCACAGGGACTGAGCTCAGCTGATGCCGGGGGGTGGGACATCCTGCCAGGCTCTGTGTCCAGCCAGGGGAGCAGTGAAGTGGAAGCCGTGCAGCTGCAGATTTGGAGAGCCAGGCGGCGCTGGAGCGGGGCGGGGTGAGTATGAACAGGGGGAGGGAACGGGCTGTCAGCCGGGCTGAAAAAGACTTTCATCTTTCAGCCCGGCTGCTGTACACACTTGGCGATGATGGCTGAAAAACCAGCCATCATCGCTAGGTATGCTGGTAAAACCAGCAGATTGCTGGGAGCGCGCATCATCGCTAGTCGGCAATCTCGGGGGCATACACACTAGGCAATTTTCAGTTGAAAATCGTCAAGTGTGTATGGGCCTTTAGTCAATATTGTCTAGCATAAATTGCTTAGCATAGATTGACTAGGCCATATTGACTAGATCATAGACCATCATTGCTTACACAAAATCACTTAGTCAAAATCTCCAGTGCATCTAGCCAAAATCTCTCCCAAAATTGCTTAGTCAAAATTGTCCATAAGTCAAAATCTCCCAGTGTGTACACCCCTGTACATCATTAACTTAACAGAGTAGTGAACACACAGGGCCTTATTCTAGTTCACTCTTTCTGCCAAAATCCTTCTTAGATGGACAAAACCATGTGCACTGCTGGGGGTCAGATGTAAAATGTGCAGAGAGAATTAGATTTGGGTGGGGTTTTACTCCAAAGTGATATCTATATTGCAGTGTAAAAAAAAAAGCAGCCAGTATTTACCCTGCACAGAAACAAATGTAATGTATTGAGCCTGGTAAAGTGATAAAGTGGAAAGTGATAATAACACACCAGCCAATCAACTCCAAACACCGCTGATTGGCTGTTGCGTTCTCACCTTCCACTTTATAACATTACAAGGCATAATACATCTGCCTCTCATTGTGTTAGCCATCTACATATTCTAGAGGCAATGAAGGTGGTAAATCATGAAGAACATTTGCAGACATTCAGATGTAACTTAGTTAATGAACATGAAGGTTTTCAAAAGGTCAACCTTAAAAAAAAAATTGTCTGGATCTTTTACAAATGGAGTTAAACAAAAATGATATTTGTTCTCGGAAGAATAACTCCTGAAGCCATAAACTACAGAAAAGTAAGTGTCCTGCAGTCACTAGCATCTAATGCAGTTAGCAGTATCCTGTAAGTGATGTAAGACCATAGCAAGCATGCATTATCATTCAATTTCATTAGACTGATCAACAAAAGATATCAGATTCATGGCATACTGTTATAGCAAAAATACCATTTTAAAGATCTTAAAACTACAGTATGTAATGAAATAATAAGAGAAGAGTTTTACATTGGCATTGCATATGTTTTGCATTTCAACATAGGGGGACTATGGATTATGCGGAGATAAAGTGGCAAAATGAAAATGGCAGTGAAAATCGTTACTGTGTTTCCAAATGTACTAAAAACCATTTCTCGACCCTCTGCCTGCTAATGATACTACCAGGCTACAATATAATGCTGCCTTAGGCATCTATGGCAGCGCTAATTGACCCACCGATTATTGAGTCACATACTGTCAGCACTGGCTTCATCATCTCTAGCTGTCAATATCAGCTTCTTCTCATATGAGGACCAAAAGCAGCATTTGTCACATTTGTCCAGTTATTACATAGCAAGCAGTGGAGTGACTACTATGGGTACAGGGGGTGCAGCTGCATTGGGCCCTGGATTGCCTCCAGTGTCCGTCTCTCCACCTGCATCTAAACAAGGTCCCCTGCTGCACCCTGTCAGTGGGTCACAAGAGCCCAGCACCCTCTGATGCCAGAGAGCTGAGCTGCTGCCTCCTCCTCAGAAGAACCAGCACCTTCCCTCCTCCAAGAGCGGCTCTATTTAGGGAAAGCAGAGGTTGGCCTCTTGTTCACTGAGTGTTCTCAACTCCTCTTATGACTTGGCCAGGCATGGCGATGGGACAGCATTTACGCTGGCGCACTGTGAGCTATGCATCCGGCCTGGATACTCGCTACCACAACCTCCTCTTCTACCTGTACCCGTGTCTGCAGGCCACTCTTATTGATCTCTTGCAGCTCGCAAAAAGGTTGACTGGACAGTCTGGGGGAACACCCGGGGAGCTGTGTACACCCCACCACATGATGGAACCCCCATGTAACCCCTACTCTTTGTTTGCCCCTCCTCTACTCCCCCTCACACTAGTGTGTGGACCCCATGTGTTTATGACATGCTTTACCCCCCCTACCCCCAATGTTTGATGCACTGTACACCTCTTACCTTTGTGTGTGTGTGTATGACACCCCAAGCTCCTCCAACTTTCCCCAAAGTAGAGTAGATCTTTGATCTAAAGGGGTGTACACAGAGTGAGATTTTGGCAGGAGATTTTGACTAGTCAAAATCTCCTAGAATGTTAGCCCAAATCTCCCAGTTTTTCTCCTGCTTAGTCAATATGGTCTAGCATAGATTGCTTAGCATAGATTGACTGGGCAGGCAAGGCAAATTTGACTAGATCATATAGACTATCATTATTTAGACAAAATTGGCTAGTTAAAATCTCTTGTACATCTAGTCAAAATTGCCTAATCGAAATTGGTCATTAGCCAATATCTCACCATGTGTATGGGGCTGGTGTTAGATTGACTTTTTATTTTTTTCTCCTTCCCTCTTAAGACTATCAGTAATCTCTTGTGCATCTAATCAAAATTGCTTAGTCAAACTTGCCATTAGCCATTATCTCATGGGGCTTGAGTCTCCCCACCCATATGTTCCTGGCTCCTAGTCAGCATTTACTAAATCGTAAATCCCCTGTTCACTCACAGCCATTTTCCTCAATTGCAGCCCGTCATCTCACACCCTTTGCCCTGATAGTCCAAGCCCATCACAACACGACCTCACAGTCACAGTCCATCACCTCTGTCCCCCAGGCACAGCACATCACCCCAACACCCCTACCCCTGCTTTTAATGCACATGTCTAATGTGGCCTGCTTTCATCCGATCCAATGAAATCGGGCCACATTTGATACATTGCATATGAAAAGACTGCATGCAAAGTATCGCATCACAGGCAATCGGATGGCCATACACTGCACAGAAAAGCAGTGTATAGCCACCCATGTGAGTCTCCCTGAACTTAACCCACATATTATGGCCCTTATGCTAATAGATTTTCACCGATGTTGGGCGTATGTGCAACTGCATTTCTGCGCATGTCCATACGCCGGGCGGCTGCGGATAGTCATGTCCATGGGATCGCCCAGCGTTTCCATAAAAAAGCTGGGTGCTCCCATGAAAATCAGCCCATGACGTGGGTGCCGGGCAGTTGACATCACCGGAATGTCAACTGCCCGCCCATTTCCTGCAAAATGTCCACGTATATCTAAGGTTACCTGAGAGTAACCTTAGATGTACGTGGGCCTTCCACATAATTCGGGACCATCGAATGATGCGGGTGTTCCCCCACAGCCTGTGAATGGATGTTTATGTTAAACATCCATTTGCAGCCCATGCGAGCGCATGCAGTGTGCGAGGGTGCAGGCGTACCAGTATTTGGCAGGCGGCGTCTGATGGATTTGCAAGGCTGCGAATTTGAAGCCTTGTGAATCAACCACAATAACATACCCTCCAACATTTGAATATAAGAAATCGGTACACATTCAGAAAGAGGGCGCGGCCATTAACAAAGGGGCGTGGTCAGGTGCAAAAAGGGTGCAGCCACGTCCCCTTTCTGAATGTGTACTGTGCACCAACTACTACACCCCATGGCTATATGTACCCAGGTTACGTATGATTGCTGATAGTGTCCCCTATCCCGTTGCTCCGCTGTCGCATGAGGCGGGTAAGATTCAAATTAATTTCCAGACCGCTGTGTTATGATTGGCTACAGTGCCTGCACTGTGATTGGCCGCAGAGTGTGTAGGCGGCTACCATTGGCTGCAGCACTGTCAGTGTTATGCAAACTTATTTATACAGATGGGCAGCTCCCCTGTCAGCCAAACCAGCATCGGCTGTCATATTCTGCAGTTCCCCATAACAGCACCGCTATAGTGGATCCCCAGCTGCTATCAGGCTCCAAGTGGTCAGCAGTGCATGCTGGGACTTTTAGTTCGCAACAGGAGATTCACGTTTGCAAAACGTGGCCAGCAGATGCGACTACTGGTATAACTTAAGTTCAGGAAAAGGAGACGAAGAGCGGAAGTAGCGGGAACAGTCGTCCACCCCCGAAGACACTCCACTTGTCTTACCAGTTGGTCTGCATCATCCATTGCGGGTCGGATGGGCAGTGGCACAACAAGCTGGGCCACAGAACACTAACTCCTGCTGCTCCAGTGTTGCTGCCTTCTCCTCCTCCCCCCCCCCCCCCCCGCACGCCCGAGACCGGTGCGAGCTTGCCGCCGTGCATGAGTTAGGCAGCTTGCTCTGCATGACACCCAGGCCAGTGCAGGAAGGGAAGCGCCGCTGAGTCAGTATAATAGGGCTTTCTGAGCAACTACACGTGTAGGTTAGTTTCTCTTCGTGGAAAAGATCCTTACTCTGCGACTGCAGCCAGCCTAGACACTCCTGTGCTGCCCGCGCCTTCAGTGACACCAGCGCAGGGTTGCCTAAAACTGGTACATTCGGTACACTATGATTTAGCCGGTACAGGCCGTTTAAAAACGGTACTGTACCGACTAAATCGGTACAGTTGGAGGGTATGGAATAACACCCTATATAACAGTGTCCTCCAAATCACCACTTTACCTCAAAACCCATAACATCCCCACTATGCCTCCAAATCAAATCCTATGCCCCAATATGAAGAAAATATTTAAATACAGTATGTTACCTGTGTTGACTCATCACTGCAGACTGCCCACAAAATCACCGGGCTTAAAATTTCTCCTACAGATCTCATCTGAATGAAGTTTTATGAATCATAAAAAAATTCCAAGCTGCGGCACCACAGCATACTCTCTTAACTAGAAATGGTTATAAATCTGTGATGGATAATATATTGGTTATGGTATTTTAGAATGTCAAGGTCTGCAGTCATATGGTCAACCACTAATGAGTGACAGCCAAAAGGTCGACAGGGTAAAAAGTACACTTCTCACACATACAATGGAGACAGACATTTTTTCAGGGCTGAACAAATATTCATAAAACGCTGCTTATTAATTTATTATTTTGAACCAGTGATATCACTGAGCATTGTGAAATATTCATGAAGCTCCAATTCTCACTGAAATGGAAAAATGTTACATTCCTAAGACTATTGATTATGCGTACAAAATATCTGACTCCACTCTGTGTAGACATACTTTATGTTATAAAATCACCATTCATAGTAAATACAACCTATTTCTGCAAACAAGCAAAATATCAGCAGACATCACAATTTATTTTTAAACTGGTCAACAGAAAATATTATTTTTCCTACGGTAAAGATCTAAACTTGTACAAGGTGTTCAATTAACAGACCACTCCACATTAGCTAAATGAGGAGGCAGACATTTTAAGTCAGTCCAGTCAACTAAGGCTGACTTCTCATGATTATTTGGTCTGCAAAATGGCTGCCTTCATTTTCAAAATTTACACATTTAGCAAGTTTGTCATGTTTGTGCACCTTTATGGAGAAAAAGGACAGCAAAATAGAAAAGTTTGGGTATGGGTGATAAGTAAATTTAAGTATGTGTGCAGTAATAAGTCAAAAGTAGTATTTGATTTTGTGAATTGACATTACTGAAATCAATATAAATGCTTGTTTTAAGGGAGTACTTTGCTTTGTAAAAATGGACAGAGACATTATTCCCCTAGCAAATTACTGAGATTGTCGAGATTAACAAGTGGTTGTAAGGTGCACTTTGTAATGAGATGTTCACACTTTTGCACAGAGTATCTCTTCATATATGGACATCAGGGGCACAGGATACACAAAATGGGGCCACAGACAGCATTGACTACACTCCCTGCTGCTTCTGGGCTCGCACTTAATATATATAGGAGTCAAAAGGGCTTAAGGATCCAGCTCTTCAACACACTGTTGACATAATACACATCCATTTCTGACTCCTTCCAGCATTATGCTTCCACTTATTTGCTTCATGTCAACCGGGGTTAAACTTTCTTGAAAGTGGTAGTTCAAAGGGCAGGTTGGAAAGCATATTTTGTGGCAAGAGGAAGTGTGAGAGGAATTTTTTATTGAATAAGTGTTTGGGTGTTGGCATTGTTCTGAGGATTTATTTCTTTAAATGAATGAGAGCAAGGGGATTGTTTTCATTTTTAAGGTTAGAGGGTATCACAGTGACCCTTGCAATATAAAAGGTTTCCAAAAATTTCTATTCCAAATAAACCTTAGTTTCCACATCAGTAAACAAGCCGATAAATATTTAAATAGATCATCCTTTGTATTTTTTATGTTGGTCTCCAGGCCTCTCTTCTGACAGCCAAATGAAGATGAGCTGCGCTTTAGCCCTGTGTGTCTCTAGAAGTTCATTTCTCAGCCCCTGGGCACAGACACTGACCACTATTTAGTGCCCTTCGTTCGCCTTAGTCAACATCGATAAGCCAGTCACATACTGCAGCATGCCAGCACACTTCTCCATATCTGAAAAAACAGCAATTTTACTCACAGCTGCCAGGACCCCTGAAACACATCTAACTGTAAAATTGAGATTTCACATTGTTGTGTCCAGTAGTAGCAGCAGATGGAAGGCTGTGATGCAGTGACAGAATATACTTTAGATAATGTGTTTTATTTAACAGAGAGACTTTACTTTTAATGATTGGAATATTACTGTGCTTGATAATGACAAAAAAAAAAGGACTACAATAGGCAGAAGTGGTGACATTCATCGGGAGTAGAGGCCAAATGGGAAACAAGCAATCCAGAGAAACAAAGGAATAAAAAGGAAAAACATGTTTTTCTGGTAGGACAAAATATATATATATATATATATATATATATTTTATTAATTTATTCTACCTTGGTGATCTACGAATGGCATGGACTGAAGATATACAATCTCCACGGGCGGTACAGAAGTAAAATACAACATACAATACATGTAGGTCAATTGTAGAAATTGTACAATCTAGTGCATATGGGTACATGTGTACAGTAGTGACCGATGAAACCCTGCCGAAATAAGTCATCAGTGCACTCTTGTTTACGGGATACGGTCGCTAGGTCAATACTATGAATGTTGAGACATACATTAGGTCGACCACTAAAGGTCTAAGAGGAAGAAATGGTCATCAGAGATGGCGCTTAACACAGTGCAGTGGATATGTTAATTAATATGGACTCAGTAGGGAAGTTTTACCACAAAAAAAGCAATTTTATTGAGCATAAAAACAAGACAAATACGTTTTACACATAAAAAGTTCAAGTGCAGTTGCAAGAATATATGCATACAAACCATATGAATAGACGGGGGCAGTCAAAGTCTCTCTCTCACTGTTAGAAGGTGGTGCGGTTGGCTGTGTTGCTATGAGATAGTAAGGTCCCGGGATAGCATAAACGTGCGCACCACCGCACAGGCTTAGATGGAGACCAAGATGGTAACAGTGTCCTCCCATCAGTGTGTTGGCATCCTCATTAAAGCCACCGCTAAAGGTCAACAGGGCTTAGGTCCACACATGAAATAGGTCAACATGGCTAAGGTCGACGCAAGCATTAGGTAGACAACGGGAAGGTCAACAGTATAAAGGTTGACATGAGTTTTTCATGTGTTTTTTTTGGATACAGGCAGTATTTCATCACCTACATCCTCTAGGGCGTGGAAAGAGAATACACTAGTGTGCCTGAAGCATTGCTAAGGCAGTTTTTTTTGTCCCCAATATTACTGGAACTAGGACCGGCTTAATAAGCCCGGGACTGGTTTGGCTCAGTAGGGGGAACCCCACACCGGGGTTTTTTTTTTTTAAATTCTGACCTAAAATCGTACATTAGAATGTGTAAAAAAAATATATTATGATCATTTCCCTGACTAAAAATCATAAATTGGAAGTGAATTCTATCAAATTTGCGATTTGGTCTAAAAATTAGCAATTTGCAAACATATAATTTAGTGCAATTTGGGAAATCTCCCCCCCCCCCCCCCAAAAAAAAAACGCATCCCGACATAAAAACGGGCAAAAACTCCCACAATTTCCACAGAAAACTGAATTTTATTGAATAGAGGGAACCAAATTCACTCTAAAAGAACGGCAAATTTTTTTTTGCATATTTTCCACCTAGGAGGAAAATCGATATCAACTAAATACCCCCTGAATCTATTTATTTATCTATCAAATGCAGGGATCCCAATACAGCCCAGAATTTGACGTTTAAAGTTTAGGAAGTGAAATTGGCTAATTATTTATAGATTTAAAATACCAAGTTACGCCTGTACGAGTCATTATGGACCAAGAACACAGCAATGTACATGTCTTCGTCGTTTCATCTCTTCCATTGTTCCTTCTAAAATAAGACATGATTTAGCTTCATTTATATCTTTAGTGCCAGGGGACATCAAGTTTGACTACTACATGTCACTTGAGATTTTTATTGCATTACAAGTTGCTCTACAAATTTACTGTCATGCAGAGAAAAGTAAGTGCAAAATAAGTACAATTAGATGTATTGTTTTTAGATGTAATTTAAGAAATGATGTAGGTTATAAAGAATTCAAAAAGCTCTGTAAATGCAGCCAAACTTATCATGTGGGGTTTATGCCAGTTTGTGCCAGGGGACTGCTGCCTGAGTGCTGAACGACGGGCTTAAGCTCAATCGCTCAGCACATCATGGGGCACTAGCGATGCAGCCCGCAATGCTGTGTGATGAGCAATAGTGCTGAGCAGCGTTTTGCCTATTTATAGGCAAAACCCTGTGATCTAGCAGGAAAGACAGGGCAAGCCCTGTCCTTCCTATACACATGAAGCGATCCGTGCTCCATTTCTAAGTGATCTAATCAGATCACTTATAAATGGGGATGAAATCACTGTGTGTGTATGCCCCTTAAGACCAAAATTGAAAAGCGCAATGCACACATTTTTCTATTAAAACGCATTGCCCTCTTCAATTTACCACACATAAATAGGGAAACGCTACAATAATTAATCCCTATATGCACAATCAAATCTCATTGCTTTATTAAACATCCTAGCATCTGATGTGTGTGACCTCTAGCATGTATATACATCACATTCCAAAACTTACAAACTAAACCTGAAATAAAGACTCGGAGACTTAGGTTTGGCAGAAATTGTTAGCTGATTTATTTTAGCACTTTTAAGCTAGATTAATTTATTAATAATTAATTAATTGTGGCCCAGAAAGAACGGCTAATTAACTAAGCTCCACCCACACAATCTGCATACGTAATCAAGCCTACCCTAACAAGCGGTATCCGCTCGACCTACTGCATTGACTACCCACCCATCTGATGGGTTCGCTGCCCCCCGAGCGGGAGATCGAGCGAAGGCCTAAGCCAATGAGAGGCAAGCGCACCGAAAAGCAAACATATACGTAGCATCAACATTTGAATAAGAACTAATTCTATTAACCTGCCGTTCTTTCCCGCCTATCAGCCAACACGATTAACACCCACCCAACCATAATAACACAAGGGAGGGAGGGCGGGAAAACTTTCAGGAAAGAGAGAAATACTCCTCCCTTTCCTGCCCTGATATCCCAGCTAACACTGCCCTTCCCTAAGTCCTTATTGGACCACCGAGTCACATGCTTCCCTAGGTCACACAACAGTCTTGGATGTTTAACCCACTCCATGCCTATTGCAGACATTACGTTATTCTAAACATCCTAGCATCTGATGTGTGTGACCTCTAGCATGTATATACATCACATTCCAAAACTTACAAACTAAACCTGAAATAAAGACTCGGAGACTTAGGTTTGGCAGAAATTGTTAGCTGATTTATTTTAGCACTTTTAAGCTAGATTAATTTATTAATAATTAATTAATTAATGGTGGCCCAGAAAGAACGGCTAATTAACTAAGCTCCACCCACACAATCTGCATACGTAATCAAGCCTACCCTAACAAGCGGTATCCGCTCGACCTACTGCATTGACTACCCACCCATCTGATGGGTTCGCTGCCCCCCGAGCGGGAGATCGAGCGAAGGCCTAAGCCAATGAGAGGCGAGCGCACCGAAAAGCAAACATATACGTAGCATCATCATTTGAATAAGAACTAATTCTATTCACCTGCCATTCTTTCCCGCCAAAGCGGGGACTCTGAGCCCAGAATCCCCGCCCGGCCACCAACCTAACGCACTGAGCTACAACCAGAGATAGATCCTCCAAAATTAATGAACCATCCCTAACCAAATGCACCCCGTTAGGCAGGAAGACCTGATGGCACCAAAACCTAATCCTCTCCTGTGGGTCAACAGCACCTCTGGCAGCTAGAACCCACTGTGCCACCGCCGATATAGCTGCTTCCGAGCCTCATTTGAAGCCTTACCATTTCTAACATCTCTCAAAACGGAGTCGGGGAAACAATTGGAGACCAACCAAGGTGCAGAAAAACCAAGCTGTATTAATGGCTGCAAGATCACTCAAGATCAAGGCCGACAGCTTCAATCGGGACATTTTCCCAAATTGTTGCCTCCAGCTGAAGTACCAAAGACCTCAGACACTGGCGGACGTTCACCTCAAGGAACGCCTCTAAACTCAAGCCAGTACAGCCCTCGAACTCCAAGCCACCAGACTAACAGAGAATTCGCAACCGGCCTACCCCCAGATGAGGCCCAGCCGGCTGCCCAATACACAAATGAATGTTCAACTATGCACACTCTGAGCCTATCCTTTCCCATACCTCTAAAGGAGAAGCTATAAGAGGAGACTAGTAGTATTTATATTAAAGGGTTGACCTAAGTATAATAGGAGGATCTGCCAAAAAGAAAATAAATTTGTTCTGTTGAAGCACAATTTTAGGTGCTTAAGACATGCTCCAATACCAATTGAAGCCATACCAGGAAACAAAGATGGAAAGAGACAAACAGGGGGAGGGCAAGGTAATGGAAGGGTATAAGGAAAAAACGGGTGTACTCGGCCGGAGAAAAAACGACTGGACCTGCTGAGGGACTCTTAATTGAGACTATAGCCGAATCAGAGTGATCAAATTCAGTCCGTCAGTTCAGGCAAAAAGCGAGAAAACTCCGGACGCTGGCCCAACAGCAGAGCGTAGCTAATCCCCGAGTAGGATGGACAAGGATGGGGGAATAAACAAATGACCTCAATCAAACACATACATACAAAGCGCAAGGACCTACAGCGCAGTAGGTGAGGCCTAATGTACTATTTAAATTGCGGAGCGCCATCTTCCTAGCGATTTAAAGCTCGACAAGGCCAATTGAGCGGCTATAGCCGATGTGGCAGCCCCAAGGCAGTGGTAATGGATTCCAAATTCCCAATGGAAACTCGCTGGACAACGCCACCTCGACCCAGCAAACTGACATCAGGTCATCAGAGAGCCACCAAACTGCAGGAGCCAGAGCCTGCAAAGGAAAGCCTGACCAGTGTATAAATGTTTGCCAAGGCCACTGGGAGGATGACTTGGGGCACCACAGGATCCAAGGACACACTTCCGCCCCCAGCCGTCAGATCCATCTCGGCCGCCTAATCTTAAACCCCCGAACCCCGGGGACTAGTCGGATATCTGATGCCAGCAAAAAACGCAGCGCGGGTCCTAGAAAGCACTACCAGATAAGACACCCGAGGGGCACCATGCAGCTGTAGCAAAACAGCAAGGATAGACTCCTCCCAGACAATAGCGTATCGTAAGCAGAGTCTGCGCAACCCTAAACCTAAACCAGCAGCAAGCAAAAGGTGATGGGGTGGTGGGGAGGGCAGGGCATTTTTTGGAAAAATCAAAAAGAAAATACCCATTAGGTAATGCGCCAGTACCACCCTGAAGTTCCCGGCACTAAACATCTCCTAGAATAGACAACATTAACCCCAACCCCCGCCAACCTGACTGCGCAGATCAGCCAACCCAACGCCCGGAACATACGTTCCCTTAATAGAATTGCGAAGTGAAAACATTGCAGGGCGAGCTGCCCCTAGCCCACGCAACCAAGAAGACCCGGCCTACTGGGTAGATGGCTGCAGCCCTGCATTGACAACTACTAGAGCCAGCTGGATCCCATCCTGCCCAATTATGGTAGACAAGCGAACCAGATGATGGGATCTGGCCACGCCCGCAGCGGCCCTTATTAGTGAGTGGCAGACAAGTGACCCATGGGTACAAATGACTTCAGGTAACAGAGGTCATACACAGCGGCAATCTGGATTCCCAGAAAGGACAGGTAAGTAACCCTCCTCCATTCCAACCTCAGCAATTAGCACACCAAAATGTCCAAATAGCGAACGGAAACCACCCAGGAGACTAGCACAGCGTTCAGAATAAGCAGGGCCAACAAAAAGCAATTCCTAAAGATAGTGAGAGATACAGCCCTGACACGGGGACACTTCAACGCCCCAGTGTAAAGGTGTGTAACCCCTTAAATTATGCACGAGAAATGGAACACCCCATCGGCAACACTTGACGATGAAGTATTCCTCGCCTCTCCACAGCAGATCCGTTCGCTAAGGCTAGTGAATAACAGGCTAAAGGTGTTATAATCCTGATTTATTTATTCATGGCATTGCTGCTATTTAATTGGTAGCGGTGATGTACATTGTTCCCATACTATGTAGTGCGTTACAGGGGACGTATGCACCCATAGATTGCTGCCTTGAACTTAAAGTCTATATTTTAATTCACCTGGACACGTATGCCCACCAAAACTCATTTCGTTCTTGGCATCCAATAAATTTTAGAAGTATTATTGTGGAATATTATTATCGAAAATAATGATTATTACTGCCATGCTAGAGATTTTGCCTTTCTTTATTTTGCTGCTTGTGACACATTCGAGAAGCAAATATTTTGATTTGAACGACCCCTAATCCAGATATGCATCCGTAGCATAGCCTGGAGCGCTGGAAATTTTTAGAAGGGAATATTACTGTGCGAGAACACATCGTTGCCCATGCGCTTACCTGATTTGTTCTACCGCCAATCATGTCACCTTTCCCTCACTCATCGTAATTTTAGCATTGCAAAGCAAATGACAGGTCTTGTACCTTAGAATACAGCTAATCCAAGCTTTAGAGGCTGATGCTCCTAAATAACTCATTCGCTGGTACTGCGTTTCCACCGCCATGTTATGTAATCTATTTATTCTGCAGTAATAATCACACCCTTCTGGAGAAAACCCTGGAGAAGGATGGTCCCTGAGCTGAACTACTTTATTAGGAACGCTGTATCTGGGGCAGGGGTTCCCAATCTTTTTCTAATTGCGACACCCTAGAGTATCAGAATTTTTCCAAGGCACCCCCAGGCCCCAAAAATATATCAAATCAAGTAGATTCTGTTGATATATTTCTCTTAGGGTCAGTTATGTGGTAAAGGGCAGGATTTGCTTCCGATTGTACACATTTTATGATTGGCAGCCACCAGCACTGGTTTTGTCCAGAAATAATTGAACGTAAATAGTTTGAATTGGTCCCGGACCACCAACCCGAGGCACCCCTGCCAGTGTCCTGAGGCACCCAGGCCCATAGTTTGGGAACCACTGATCTAGGGGTTGAGGCTGATCTAATTGAGACATAGGAACACTGAGCCTGGGAGGCTTACATGGACTGCTCGGTTAGGCTGAACAAGTACATAAAGTCATCCTTCTAAATTTACCCCCTACGGCTCTCACTTAATGCCTCGATAACTGAAGGACTGCTGTGCATTCGCAGAGCCCAACCAATGTCAACCCCATAGGGGGGGGGGGGGGAACGAGTGAGAAATGCCAGAAAAGCCGCCCGACACAGGCTCAGCCCCCTCACCTGAAAATCCAGGCCGCGCCACCCATGTACCAACATCAGCATCACTATCCATGCTCGCTTCCATAGCCGACTCCACTGCCCGAAAATCCGTGGGGACTTGACGTCTGAAGATTCAGGCTAACAGTATACAGTAACTGTGTCTTTAACCGCTAGGCCACAGCAACCTGTGCACAATACACACTCCACAAGGAATACCCTTGCCCAACTCCTATCAACTAGTGAAATGTTTTGAATAGTGAGGTGTGAGACGTAGTAGCAATGGATGGTGAAACAGCATGGGAGTTTAGTGTATTTAACTTAACTTGTGCAAAAATAAAAGTTTGCGTGTGTGCTTATTGCACCCAATAAAATGATGGGCAACATCACCTTAATTTATAGAAGCTTTAGTAAAAAAAAAAAAAAAATTCAGCCTACCTATGGATATCAATCTATCCCCACATGTGGCAGAGTCCATTTTAAGGTCTGAAGACAAGACATACGAAGTCTAAGACCAGTTTGGTGAAACTTTCACTATAGAGATCCTTCATATGGCCAGTCCCGCAAACCCAAAAGTAGAGAAAACGCACTTCCGGCACCAGAAAAAAAAACATTTATATAGCACAGGACTGCAATCATTACTCATTTGCCTTGAAGAATAGCCAGAGGAGGCTCTAAATTTATTGTCCATAGTGACAGTAACTCCTAAGCACCCAGGGGTCTTGATCCAGTTTATGCATTGGAGCTCAGCAGTGTGCGTAAATTCCCAATTGTGTACCAAATTTTACCTCCAAACAGCCTGACCGATCTCTCACATTCACAAGTAGTTTTGCCCACAGAACTGACATGTACTGGATGTTTTATGTTTTTTGTACAACTCTGTAAATTCTTTCAGAGATACTCAATCCACCCTGTCCCTTACCAACAACTATTGCACAACGTCACATGATTTTTTGTATGCAACATGATTGGCTGGTCAGCAGGTGTACCTATTTATTAATTTATAGTTTCTTATATAGCGCAACAGATACCGTTGCGCTTTACAATACCTCACAAATTGGTTTCAGGGTGCAAAGCTATCTTTACTTCCATCCATCTATCCATATAAAATATCCCTATCTATCTACTTTACATTATGCCACAGACAATGAAACCAGGCCTCCCTGAAAGAGAACAGTTTATATGCTTCTGTTTGCACTACAAAGTCATTTCTTCATTATCAACAGAAAATAGCTCCTCTAAGAACACCATCTTTTCTTAAAAGCAGAGTCTGCCACAATGGATGCAGGTCTCAGAAGTGATCTGTGACAATCCAGATAAAAATAATTGATTCTTAAATTCACTCTTTACTACTGAAGTTTGCCTATAACTGTTGCAAATGGGAAGGTAGGGTAATAGTGAATGCTGTGTTTAATCTCAAAATATCTTACAATCATTTACATGTCAGTGTTTAGAAGATAATATACAACATTGAAGGTTAAATTTATATTTAAGACTGATTAGCCTTTCTTTTTCTTTAAATGTTCAATTTATGTGCAAACCTCGCAGAGTACAGGCAATGGCAATCCATTCCAATAGAAAATATGCCCAACACTTGTGGTCCTGCTATTGTAACTCATTACTGCAGACAACAAAATGAGGTTTAGTTTGCGGCTAAAGGCTCTCTGCAGAAAAAGAACATACAGTACAAAAGAGAAGCAGCATTAGTATATAACACAAAAAGGCTGGTTCACTTCAAACAGAGGTTTTCACATGCTGAGTCTTTAAAGGGATGTAAGGGATGCAATGAGAGAAAAGTGCATTGAATACCATGCTGGCAATGGAATCATTAATCCCAGTGTCTGTACACATCTACTATTCTGACAAGCAGCAGTGGTAACCACAGCCTGCTTCCGAATATCAGTGAGCTTCAGCCTCTAGCATTCTGGGGCGCTTTTCTTATGACTTGTCTAAACAGCAGAGGCATCAAGATAAATAATATTATAGCCTACATGACTAACAGCAGCTTCCAGATTGGACATTTCCATTAAAATAAAATACAAGTTTTAATAGTAATTTTAAAACAGCAAAGTACTGAACCATCAGTCTTACTATACAGGTACAGCCCCAAAACATTGTTTTCAGCTTTGGACACCAGTCATATTTATATATTTATTAATTAACATTTATATAGTGCGCACATATTCTGCAGAGCTTTACGGCAATCATTCGCTTCCAATTCTGGCATAACAAAGGCACACTTATAATTGTCACTCTATGGGCCGGATTTAGATTTGAAAGTAAAGCAAAAAAAAGTACAGCCCCATACACAGGGGGTACGGACGCCCCGTGCTGAGCAAGCTGCCTCGGCACAGATCGTTCAGCACACGTGCGATACACCTGTGTTTAAACTACACCCCACCCAAATCTAAATATTTCTGCACGTTACACCCCACCTGCACGGTTCTGCCCCATTGCCTGAGGTTTTGCTTTGCTTGCAAACATGAATTAGCCCTATGTGTTTTAAAAGTTACCTGTTAAACAGGCTGATAGTATAATTCTGAGGCATAATTCAGAAGTGTACATAAATGTGATATTTGAGTGCATGTCCAATGTTTGCAAATCTTCGCAGAAGCCGCACTGCGTATGTTCAGATGTCAGTCCCGGAGCACCGGAGCCTCAAAGATTGACATGCTGTCATTTGGGGCAGAGAGACAAAGTGATTCAGAAACTAAGACATCTCCAAAGCCAGTGGCTGATTCTTTGGACTTTGCTTCATTGGTTCCGGCAGTAAGATATCACTGGACATTCTGAGTAACCTAAGGGTTACTCAAATGTCCAATGGCTGCATCTTTGGATGCATCCTTCATTCTAAATCAATTATTCTAGGTGGAAAGAACAAGTGGATGTTGTATTATTATTATACTGTAAAATGAAGTTAGGTTGGCAATACTACAGCAGATTTGGTGAACTAGTGGCTTCACAAGTTTTGTTAAAACCTAACCTTTAGCTAAATACATTGGGCGGTATTCAATGTGAATACCGGCGACGTGCAGCGAATCCTGTTTAGGATTCGCTGCACATTCGCCACTGGTCACCGCGTTCCAGAGCCTCGTCGGCTCCGGTATTCAACGAGTCAGGGGCTCGCTGCCCCTGACCGGCGAATATGAGCTCCTGCGGCGAACGCCGCAGGGAGCCTGAGGACGGTGGCAGGCAGGGAGATGGAAGTCTCCCTGCCTGCCCCAGAACGTTTGTGGGTGGGAGGTGGACTCCCCGGGTGCCAGGCAGCACAGGCTGCCCCCCCGGGGGTGCCAGCAGGGGACCGGGTATATTCACTACACCCGATCATGCATATGTAATGATCCGGTGAAGTGAATATATGGGTACTTGTTTCCTAGCACGGCCACAATCTTAAGTAATCGTGTCCCTTAATTAAGGGACACGATTACCCCGATGGACCCGATTTCTTTTGAAATCAGGTCCATTTTGCCGGCTAGGAAACAAAAATCGGGTGCATCGCGTCGGTCGGGACCATTAACATTGGTCCCGACGCGACCGACGCGATGCCCCCGATATTTCCATTGACTTCAATGTTAAAAATTTTTTTAACATTGAAATCTTGTCGGGAAGTTAAAATATCGGGGGCATTGCGTCGGTCGGGACCATTAACATTGGTCCCGACGCGATGCGACGCGATGCACCCGATTTTTGCATAGGATTCAATGTTAAAAAAAATTTTAACATTGAAATGGTGTAAAAATGTCAAAAAATGTGAAATGGGTACGCGTCCTCCGACCTTTTCATGCCCTACTATCCACTAGGGCGTGGAGTGAGAATAGAATAGTGTGGCGAGCGCAGCGAGCCACCGAGCCCGAAGCGTGGCGAGCGCAGCGAGCCCCGCGAGGGGACGCGGATATCTTCACAGTTATACGCGTCCCTTCGCGGGCTTCACAGGTGTCCGTGGCGACGCGGACAGCTGTGAAGCCCGCGAAGGGACGCGTTTACCTGTGAAGGTATCCGCGTCCCCTCGCGGGGCTCGCTGCGCTCGCCACACTATTCTATTCTCACTCCACGCCCTAGTGGATAGTAGGGCATGAAAAGGTCGGAGGACGCGTACCGCCGCCCCTCGCGGGCTCGCTGCGCTCGCCACGCTTCGGGTTGCCGTCTATCGTGGGGTGGGGTTTACGCGCTTGAATTTGGGGGGGTTGGGAATTTTTTTCATTCAATCCAATGTAAAATTGGGTCCCAGGGACCCAATTTACATTGGATTTAATGAAAAAAATCGGGTGAAAAATCGGTCGGTCGCGTCGATCGCATCGCATGCGACCAAATCGCATGCGATGGACCCAATTTTTTTCAGCACGATCACCCCGATCTTAATCGGTGTGGCCGTGCTAGGAAACAAGTACCAATATATGAATATGTAATCAGCTCCGGCCCCCTGCTGGCTGGTCTGTGTAAAAAAAAAAAAAAAAAAAAAAAAAAAATTATTTTTTTTATTAAATATATATTCATGTGCTTACAGCACATGAATAAAAATAGCATGCCCCTCAGAATAAAATTCCAGATTTTTTTACACCAATTGTAAAAAACAAAACACTTTAGTTCACCTTCCACTTCACCATAAAAAGATAGCGTTTGCTACTCGGTGAATCATGGCGAAAAAAACCTTGAAATGTATTCGCCATCTGGTCATTGAATAGGGTGATACACCGTTTTAGTCAGAAATTCGCCTTACAGCACAAAATCGCCATAAAAACCTGGCGAATCAGCCTCATTGAATACTGCCCATTGTATTTCTTTATGAAAAGTGAGGCGTGCATTTAAAATCAAACGACATAGTAACAAAAAAAAAATTCCATTAACGGTTCTTTAGATCAACAGTCCAATCAAACGGTAAATCGCACAACAATAATAATATGTCATGGTAAAATTGTATCACTGCAAACCCTGCGTCTCTATTCATGGTCTAGAAATGCCTTTTCTATCCTAGCACACAGAAGGGATGCGGAATGAATTAGATATGAGGCCATGTGCACCTCTGTATTCATGCACCGATGATGTCATTGGGATTTCTAACACATCTCACTGCAAAGTGCCGCCTACATGCAGTCGTCTTCCTCACGGCTCTCCTAAGGGGCTCAGACACCCGTACCTCCACTATGAAAGAAGAAATGGCAGCTGCTGTCTTACAAGGGACACCCCCTCCCCTTATTTCCATATACATATCAACAGCACAATCCAAATCATCTTTTCCCTTCTGCATAATCAGCTCAGAGCATCACACTCTGTAGATAAATCTGTGCAGCAGCATAACTGGATGTAGAGCTGAGAAGAAGCACGGACATCGCATCATTCTTAGCTGTCAAAAAAAGCTTTCGGCAAGGTCTCAACACTCTGTGTATGCTGCCTTTCTCTATGTTACTGTAACCTGAGACTCAGTTCCCTTCATAGATTTGGTGCAGTACCTAAATCTTCCGCCTCCCCCTCAGATTTCTCGTTCTTGTCTCTCGCTATTTTTTTTTTATACAGCCTCCCACGCAAAATTTCATCTCAAGCATTCATCTCATCAATGACATGTTCTGCACATTCCCCACATCTCTCTCGGTATGGGTTATTAGTCTGTAGACTCCAATAATAAAATTGTGTGTTCTTTTCACTAATCAATCAGTGACAATTTCAACTTCATAATAAATAATCTATCAACTTTATAAAAAAAATATTCGAATGAATATTTTACGGTTTTCATTAGGACCTGGTAGTTACTACCTCAGTGCAAATTACATTAGCATCAAAAAGCAGCATTTACTTTTCTGCTCTCTGGATACTGGGTATCCAAGTGAAAAAGTACACAGATTAGAAATTTGTTCAGTATATAAAACCAGACCTTTAAATAAGTAAAAGAAGTCCTGTAACACCCATATTGTCAATTGCTAAAAAGCAATACAGGTCGAGTATCCCGTATCCGAATATCCGTTATCCGAATTATTCCGAAAACCATACATTCCAGAAAGTGAAAATTTTTTTTTTTTTTTGCTAAAAACTCACTGGGGACATTTGTAACAGCAATACTGAGGACATGATCTGTAACTGGCACTATATATGTGCAAGACAATGATTGCTTGGCATTCAAATTCAGTGCTGAGATAGTATACACACATTTTGTTTCAAGTTTTGAAACCTTGTTTTTTAAACAAATAAAATATATTTGTGTGTATTTTATGTGGTAATAAAATATATTTGTGTGTATATTATGTGTTTATACAGCATAAATGCAAGATACTTCAAAATACATCATTGAAATATTAAAATATTCCGAAATACGGAATAATCCGTTATCCAAAATTCTCCTGGTCCCGAGCATTTTGGATAAGGGATACTCAACCTGTACCCCCAAACCGGTTATAAACCTGGGAGGGGGTTACATTACCTGAAAACTGTTTCAAAATGTTTTTTTTTTTTTTTATTATTCGTCAGCCCAATAAAAGTCTTTCTAATGTGGCATTAGGACATAACACATTCCCTTTGCTCTGAATAGGTCCATACAATAAAAAAACACTAATACATAATGACCTCTATGTTCTCACAAGTGTTCCTGTCATCACCCCCTTCTTTCTCTTGTGGCTGTTATCAGACAGGCATAATATAATGTCATATTTTTCTTGTCTGCTTTGAAAGCTCCTATAATGACACCCAGATTCCTCGCACAATAAATGCTTCAGAGAACGTCAGCTACCATAACCTGCATATGGGAATGACACCACATTTACCCTATCCAAATCTGCATCTCTTCGCCAATCATACCTGTTGTCAAATCGTTCAGGTTTAATATCTTTAAACTGCACCAATCATTTTTCTAATATTTGTTTGTATCTCTTGACCCACCATCATTTTTATTACGCCCTATTCCTTCCACGGGTCTCTGAAGTTTTACTTTACCTACTGTAGAATTTATGCAGAAGGGTCTTGGAATCTAGATTAAAGGTGTTAGAACATCATCTGAACAAACACCCCTGAGATATAATTGCTTTAACCCCGTGGTTCCCAAATTTTTTAAATTAGGGCGCCCTAGGGTATTAGAATTTCTTTCATGGTACCCCTAAGGAAAAAAGTTTCTTATTAAGAAATGTGGAAAATATAAGTACATTGTGTTTATAGGTCTGCCATAGACCTCTGTTCTGTGAAGAACAGAGTTTGCTTCTGTCTGTCTACATGTTGTATGATGGGAAGCAACAAGCGCTGGTTTTGTGAATTACATTATCCACAAATGATTTGAAATGTTCCTGGACCATCATTCCGAAGCACCCTTGCAAATGTCATGGCACACAGGTTGGGAACCACCTCTTAAGTGGTGTGCATGGAAATCTTCCAGGCTGAGTTGCGCAGCTGTCGCCGGCAACTCCAGGAAGATTTCCGGCCTATATCACTTTTTGAAACCCTGCGAACTGCCAGCGCTGATTTATCTTCAGTCTTACAAGCAGGGGAGGAACATTTGTTGTGAACTTAACCTCTCATCAATATTAGGGCAACCAGAATGGTGTGTGTGCATTGCAGTTAGCTCTCATCTAAAAGGTGGTCATACACTACTGTATGGAGAAGTCGCTGCAGTGTATGGTCATCTGAACCCCCTTGAGCTGCCCGGGATCTTTCTGGGTGGCAGGATTGCATGCGAGTCCTTCTGCATGTGATGTATTGCATGCGACCTCATTTCCCGCCACCGAGTCGGAGGTAGGACTTGGAGCTAGGTCCGACCTCCAACTCCCATGCGCACGGGGCCGCGCATCGGATGGGATATCAAAAACATGTGATTTAGGCCAATTTCACATCCCATTGCGTCTGAATCTGGTAAAATCGGCCCACATTGAGTAATTGTATGGAGGCCTTTAGTAAATGTAGTTGTATATCCACTACTGTCAAAAGTTACAAATGGGAGTTTAAAATGATACCTTTAGGATGTACTTCTGCATAAACGGATCAAAAACTACGGTACTTGTGAGTTATCCGGACGCCCGATTTCAAAATCGGGTCGGATCGGGCACATCGCATCGCATCGCATGCGACCATCGGATGCGATGCGATGCGATGCGATGACCCGATTTTTCCATAGGAATCAATGTTAAAATGGACTGAGTCCATTTTAACATGGAATTCAATGGGAAAAAGGGGTCCTTTTCATACCCCTACTATCCAAGTGGGCATGGAGTTGGATATAAACCTGTGGCGAGCGTAGCGAGCCACCGAGCCCGAAGCGTGGCGAGCGTAGCGAGCCCCGCGAGGGGACACGGAATACCGTCCCCTCGCGGGGCTCGCTTCGCTCGCCACGCTTCGGGCTCGGTGGCTCGCTACGCTCGCCACAGGTTTATATCCAACTCCATGCCCACTTGGATAGTAGGGGTATGAAAAGGACCCCTTTTTCCATAGGAATCATTTTAACATTGATTCCTATGGAAAAATCGGGTCATCGCATCCGATGGTCGCATGCGATGCGATGCGATGCGATGCGATATCGCATCGCATCGCATCTGATTGTATGCCTTAACTTAAGGCATACAATCAAAAAATCGGGCGTCCAGATAACTCACAAGTACCAAAACTACTGCATTCTTCAGTATTTTTTTTTATAAAGGCTCCCTTTTTCAATGTGTTTGAAGTGCATCAGCAAGCGTAAATGCATTGTAAATGCAATGCAATCTTAAATGGTTTCTGTAAGAGCTCCCTGCCCCAGTCTGAACTCAGATATGCCAATCTGATGCAGATGGGTGTTTGTGACATGGATTTTCATAAACTGACACCACAAAGATTAGCATGGCGCTCTTGCATTTGCCAGACACTTAAGTTACACTTGCAAAATCACAGTGATTACATACGTGAAGCATGGGCCTCTCATAAGCAAGTGAATCCTTAGAGCACAGAGATAACACTGATACATTTTTGGAATTTATTGAGAAAATAACTCCAGGGTTGAGTTACAAAGTACAACAGATAAATAAAACAAGACATTCAGTCATGATATGCACAGATTGACTTTAAAAGAAATATAAAGTATTCAGAAAGCCTAAGGGCGAGATTCTCTATTACAGAAATGCGGTAAAAACCCCGTTATCGTAGACCCGGAAGTCCAGCAACGGCGCCGCATCGCAAGGGACAGCTCTTACCGCAAGAGCTGTCCCTTGCGTTAATGACTGCATATTTTAGAGAATATGCGGTCATTAGAAATGCGGTGGCCGGCGAAGAGGGCTGCGGATTTTAGAGAATCCCGCCCTAAATATTCTTACTGTGAGGTTTTATGCCTTTGAGTGGAGGGATTCCATGGAATATACACACATACATTAAACTGCACCAGCACTTTTCTTAATAAGTTTGGAGCCTCAATCAATTGGTCATATGTGAATAAATCCCTTGTTCCGTTTTATGTATATTGAAACAATGTTTATGCGGGATGCAGTGTAAATCCCGGCGGTCGGGATCCCAGCGTTCAGAATCCCGACGCTGGAATCCCAACCGCTGAAATCCCGACACTTTCTCCCTCCGGGGGTGTCCACGACACCCCCGGAGGGAGAATAAATTAAATTAGTGTGCCAAACGTAGTGAGGCACCGGGCCCGCAAGGGGGGGCGATCCACGTCCCCCCCTTGTCGGAATTTCGGCGGTCGGGATTCCAGCGTCGGGATTCTGAACGCAGGGATCCCGAACGCCGGGATTTAATACTGAATCCGTTTATGCTTGTAGATTGCAAAATGTTCCCCTGATGAAGTCTTTGTAAGACGAAACACGTTGGGACACTTTTTCATACTACTGTTGCAATATCATCACTTTATTCATTATTTGGATCTACGGAACTTGTGGACTATTTAGTACTATAGGCGCTGTACCGCTATTGGGGAGTGATATATACGCATTAAACTGCACCAGCACTTTTCTTAATAAGTTTGGGGAGCTTTATGTGTGCTACCTACTTTCCTGTGACCGTATAGAATGGACTCAACCCTAAGGGGGTAACCCAGATTTGGGACACCACAGTGCGGGGGTAGATATTGTGTGTGGATGTGTAAAAAAAATAAAATAAAAATAAACATCTATATAGTTACTGTTACTATATTGTGCGCTAGACTTTTATAGTAACAGTAGCTATATAGATGTTAGTTTATGCACTTGTCACTTTATCCAGTACATATGTTTTGAGTACTGGTCTTACATTATGTTTTTGTCCACACACAGGAATCGCGGAGTAGTAGTGGAGCGCAAACTTCCACAGTTGCTAAGCAACGGCCACGCCGGAAGGGGGGCGGAGTGACAGCGGCCGGATGCTGCGCTCACAGACGCCGGGGATCCCACGGTACACAGTTTACACACATGCTACTTAAGGTAAGGATCTACGATATTTGGGTCTTCTGCACTGCACTTTATTTTTTCCAGCTACACGCCCTGATGAAAAGACTGAGGTCTTGAAACGTAGGCAATGGCTACTTGAAATAAATATTGCATCTTTTGTAACCTTTTCCGTTAGAGTGCCGCCTGCTTATTGGAGCTGATTCGCCAGCCACAGTAGGACCATTGGTTATATATATATATATATATATATATATATATATATATATATATATATATATATATATATATATATATATATATATATATACACATATGAGCAGACCACCCAACCAGAACACTGGTCACGCCACCCACATTATTAGGTGCTGGCCGCAACCCCTATTATTGTGCATAATAGGACCTTGATAATTTTCAGCTCCAGGCCCATTTAGACCTTAATCTGGCACTGGGCTCACCTACATTTGTATATAAATAGTTTTAAAAGATTCCTCTCAGTTGTAGCAGTACACACTCACACTTCTAGTTGCCATGTTCAAAAGCTATTTTCCCAATCTCTCCATATATGGAACATGACAAGTCCCCTCAATGGGGGACAAAATTCTACTACCAACTATTATCTCCCCCGAAACTAGTTTTCAAAAGTAGGCAAGTATGTCCAAATATACTTGCACATAGTTATACTGACTTCTTTGGGCCCATTGTTCTTTTCAGATGTAGATGATTTAATTTAAAGTTGGATTGTGGAGTGTGGGAGGAATTAATGCTCACATAAAAACAAAAAAATCCTACTGTACTTAAATAAGCTTCGTCTAGATATAGCTTTTCTCCAGGAGACACATTTATTTCCTGTTGAAGTAGATACACCAAATTCTTTTAACATAGTTGTTATTTACTCCTTAACCTCTACAGCCATATAAGTTGTCACATTGGCAGCTAAACATCTACAGTTATCTATTTGTTCTACTATTAGAGATCCAGAGGGCAGACTTTCGTCATGGCACACATGTTAATTGTTAAAGTTAGATATATCTTATGCACAATATATGCTTCGAAAATGATCTAGCACATTTTTTTTTTTTGGGGGGGGGGGGGGGGGGTACTTTTGGATCCTTTTCATCTTATAACCTTTTAATTGGTAGAGATTTTAACTCAATCTCTTCTAAATGCATGGCTAGGAATATTCCTACCCCCTCTTATGTTTCCCCCCTGAAAAGTGGGATATCTTGATTCATTGCTCAGCTGCAAACCATTGATGCCTGGAGGGCATGGCGCACCTATAGGAAATATACTTGACTACCAATAGGTCTGTTAGACCATGCCTTGGTGTGGTCCTCTTTGGTAACCCTGCAGGATAGGGGGATAAATAAGCAATGGCATTTCCCTAGAATACAAAAATAATAATGTCCAACATGCTATGGACTATCCCCTGACTTTTTGGCAAGCTTTTAAATCAGTGGGTCGTGATTTCATACAAAACACATAATTGGAAAACATATTGACACTTACCGCTCTGCCCAACAACAACAACTTTCAGAAGCTTATCAGGCCGAAAAGGCTTCTTAAACATCTCAAACATACAGATTGAGTATCCCTTATCCAAAATATTCGGAAAACCATGCATTCCAGAAAGTGAACAAAGAAAAATTTTCTTGCTAAAAGTACACCTGGGGACATATGTAACTGGCACTAAATATGTGCAAGAAAATGATTGCTTGGATTCACATTCAGTTCTCGAGATAGTACACAAATTTTGATTCATGTTTTGGAACCTTGTTTTATGCACAAATAAATAATATTTGTGTGTATTTCATGTGTTTGTACAACATAAATGCAGAATATCTCAAGACACATCATTGAAATTTAAAAATATTCTGAAATATGGAACAATCAGATATCGAAAATTCGGTACTTGTTTCCTAGCACGGCCACAAATCTTATGGATCGTGTACCTTTAGTTAAGGTACACGATCCATACGATGGACCCGATTTCCTTTGAAATCAGGTCCATTTGGCCGGCTAGGACAAAATATCGGGGGCATCGCGTCGGTCGGGACCGTTAACAATGGTCCCGACGCGACCGACGCGATGCCCGCGATTTCCCCATAGGCTTCAATGTTAAAAAATATTTTAACATTGAAATCGTGTCGGGAAAGGTAAAATATCGGGGGCATCGCGTCGGTCGGGACCATTAACATAGGTCCCGACGCGATGCCCCCGATTTTTACATAGGCTTCAATGTTAAAAGATTTTTTAACATTGAAATCCTGAAAAAATGTGAAAAATGTGAAATGGGCCAATATGACCCATTTCACATTTTAGATGTCCCCGCCGTCACCCCACGATAGACGCCAACCCGAAGCGTGGCGAGCGCAGCGAGCCCGCGAGGGGCGGCGGTGCGCGTCCTCCGACCTTTTCATTCCCCTACTATCCACGTCGGCGTGGAGTTGAGAATAGAATAGTGTGGCGAGCGCAGCGAGCCACAGAGCCCGAAGCGTGGCGAGCGCAGCGAGCCCCGCAAGGGGACGCGGATACCTTCACAGTTATACGCGTCCCCTCGCGGGCTTCACAGGTGTCCGTGGCGACGCGGACACCTGTGAAGTCCGCGAAGGGACGCGTTTACCTGTGAAGGTATCCGCGTCCCCTCGCGGGGCTCGCCACACTATTCTATTCTCAACTCCACGCCGACGTGGATAGTAGGGGAATGAAAAGGTCGGAGGACGCGCACCGCCGCCCCTCGCGGGCTCGCTGCGCTCGCCACGCTTCGGGTTGGCGTCTATCGTGGGGTGGGGTGTACGCCGTGACATTTGGGGGGGTTGGGAATATTTTACATTGAATCCAATGTAAAATCGGGTCCCAGGGACCCGATTTACATTTCATTCAAAAAAAAAAAATCGGGTCCAAAATCGGTCGGTCGCGTCGATCGCATCGCATGCGACCAAATCGCATGCGATGCGATCGACCCGATTTTTCCGACACGACCACCCCGATGTAAATCGGTGTGGCCGTGCTAGGAAACAAGTACCGAAAATTCTTCTGGTCCCGGGCATTTTGGATAAGGGATACTCAACCTGTAATTCTTAGCAAAACATTTTGCAAAGAATCTACAGTCAAGTGGTGATCGCTATACCTTTCAAAAAGAATATACTGGTAGATTGCATATGTATGGAAATAGTATGGGTAGATTACTACCGAATCTTCTCCGTGGCTGATGTTTTTGCCTTTTAATTCCTAGCCTGAAACAAGATGGTTCTAGATCTTCCCCAAACTGGGGAAGTCTTCTGAGTTTGCTATGAAACCATTTATTCTCCAACTTTAAATTAGGTTTCTAAAGCCTCTTTATGGAGTAAATTGCAGTTACCCTCTCTATTTTCTGAGTCTGCAGCTACTCTCCATGCTCCTATAACGTTTACCAAACTACAGGCAGCTATTCTAAAGGTTAAATCTTCTAAGTCCCCAGGACCCAATGGATTCACTGAAGAATTTAACAAAATCTTATCTATAATAGTTTGTGAATCGATCACCAAAGTTTTCAATTCTATAATAGTATGGCTCATCACACCTCAATATTTTGATAGTGCCTTGATATGGGTATTGCCGAAGCCTGGGAGAGAGATTTAGAGTTGCCAGTAATGAAATACAGGACAATTTTGTTACTGAATGTCGATTACAAGTTTTTTAAAAAAAAAATTCTGTCAGAACCCCTTATAGTACTTTTCTTTAATACATTCATAATGATTAAAACATGGTTCTATAAAACACATGGTTTAATATAATTATAGAATATTCGGAAAGTGGATTCCAACCACTGAGCTGATAAGGCCTTCAATGGTCTCCAGGTACCATATATTAGAATCTTTCTCCCATTTTAAAATGCAGCAAAAATTCTAGAGCCACTCTACACATTGCCTTGCTCTCACATTTTGAGTAATGGATATAGATCAGCACCCATTAACATTTACAGAGGCACTAAGTAGGGATGCCCATCTACCTTACTCTTCTCCATCACTATAGAGCTGCTAGCCAATGCATTGAGACCTAAACTTTCTTGGAAGCCAAATTGGATCAGAATTTAAATGAGCATTGTTTGTGGACATGTTTTTGTTTTTCTCCAACCCAACAAACGCTATACCTAGTATACTATAGGATTAAAATGAACGTGGACAAATCAAAATTCTGACCCTATACCTATGCAACTTACTCAAAATTACTGAGTTTCAATATGTGAGCTAATGGATAAAAATAATTTACTTCTGTCTTTGTTGGGCCGAGCAGCAATAGTAAAAAGCATAATAATCCACAAACGGTCATATATGATACAAAAGATGCCGGTACTCTTTACCTAGAACGGCGCCCACGATGTCCATCGCGGTCATCGGGGGTAAAAAATCGAGGGCATCGCATGCACTAAAAAAACGGGTGCGACGCGATGCCCGCAATTTTCCCATAGGGATCAATGTTAAAAGTGTGATTGGACGCGATTTTAGTGTTAAATGCCTCAATGCCCGCAATTTTTCCATAGGAAACAATGTTAAATGGGCCACAGAGCCCTAATAGTCCCCCTGAAGTCTTAAATGGCCCCCACAATTTTTAACGCCACCCCACGATCAACGTGAACCTGAAGCGTGGCGAGCCCGCGAGGGGCGGTGGTACGCGTCCTCCGACCTTTTCATACCCCCACTATCCACGTCGGCGTGGAGTTGAGAATAGAATAGTGTGGCGAGCGCAGCGAGCCCCGCGAGGGGACGCGGATACCTGTGAAGCCCGCGAAGGGACGCGTTTACCTGTGAAGGTATCCGTGTCCCCTCGCCACACTATTCTATTCTCAACTCCACGCCGACGTGGATAGTGGGGGTATGAAAAGGTCGGAGGACGCGTACCGCCGCCCCTCGCGGGCTCGCTTCGCTCGCCACGCTTCGGGTTGACGTTGATCGTGGGGTGGCGTTCACAATTGTGGGGGCCATTTCTGACTTTAGGGTGACTATTTGGGCTCTGTGGCCCATTTAACATTGTTTCCTATGGAAAAATCGCGGCCATTGAGCCATTGAACACTAAAATCGCGTCCAATCACACTTTTAACATTGATCCCTATGGGAAATCGCGGGCATCGCATCGCACCCGTTTTTTAGTGCATGCGATGGTCGCGATGGTCGTGATGGGCGCCGTTCTAGGTAAAGAGTACCAAGATGCCTTTACAATTGTCTAGTAATGATCTGACCCTCTACTCCTCCTTATTTTCAAAATTTTTATGGTTTGTTAAAAAAAGCCTGCATTTCTCTTAAGTAAATATGTTTAAAGCATAAGGATATAAAAAATAAGGTTTTATATGAGGTAAACACTCTACCTGGCAATCCAGACATCAAATCATTTACTCATGCTGGGTTTTTTTTCAGTATAGATCGGACTGGTTGAGGACTCTTTCAATATATAGAAACTTGCCATTGGAGAAAGCTCTAGTTGCCCCATATAGTTTAAGTGCGTCGTTGAATACACCTCAGAGGAAACTAGCCCAGGCTGAAAAATCTAAAGGAGCCCATACACGTTCCGTTGTGTATGGCTCCAGTCTGTGGGGGGTCGTGCGGTGCCGCGAATCGCGGTGGGGGGGGGTTGTTTTGCCGCGAATCGCGGGAGGTCGCACGGGGGGGGGGTGGGGGTGTGTGCCGCGAATCGCGCGCGGGGGGGGGGTGTGTGCCACGAATCGCGGGAGGGGGGGTGTTATTCCTGCCCCCGCGACCCCCCCATTATGACACAGCCACACAGCCAGGGTGGGTGCTATGGTGTTTGGCGCCCCCCTGCATGCTTTATATTTCTGGCATATCCCACACACCCATGAAAAGAATAATGTGGGCCACATAATACCACCCCTAATTCAAATGATGCCCCACAGTGCAAAACAACCCAACACCTAATGAAAAACAGAACAGTTCATGCCAAAAAATTTAGGGCATGGCTTTATGGGACAGGGACACAGTAATGCACACAGTAATGCCAATTACACATTATGCCACACACCGTAATGCCCATTATACAAATATGCCAAACACAGTAATGCCCATTACACAATATGCCAAACACGGTAATACTCATTTTTTTATTATGCCACATAAGTGCCGCTTGCATACATGCTCATTGCCAGGTATTACATGCTCAGTGCCAGGGGAAGTTTAGTGTGCTCTGCACTGTGGGAAAGGAGACAGCAGGGCAAAGCGGTGGGAAACCCGGATGTCTCAGAGCCCAGCAGCACCTGATTTGTTGCCGTCCCGCAAGCTCTAATTGGCTCATGAACCATGATTTGGCACATCATTTAAAAATAGCTGCGCCACGGATGGATGGACCTGCTCTGAGACATCCGGATTTCCCACTGCTCTGCCCGGCTGTCAGCTGTTTAGCGATGCGGACGGAGGCGGAACCATTCCGCCTCCAAAACAGAACGCAGTTCCGCCCCATTCTGGCTCACTTTAACCCTGGTGGGCAGTGGTGCCCAACATTGCTGGCCTGTGCCAGCAATGTATAGATTACAAGCTAAATTATAATAATTGGTGTCCAGTGGTGCCAGTAATACATACAATGCTGGCATGTACCAGCAATGTATATATTACTGGCTTAAATGTAACATTGGTGGCCAGTGGTACCAGTAATATATACATTGCTGACATGTTCCAACTATGTATATATTGCTGGCTTGTAAGTAACCTTAGTGGGCAGTGATGCCAGTAAAATAGTAAGGCTCCCGTCTCTGTGCTAAGCAGAGCAGGGGGGGGGCAGCAGAGAGTGTTGACGGGTGTCCTCCGGGGACTTGGAGCAGGATGTGTGGAGCCGGCACAGCAGCACCCGGCACCAGGGTGAGTATTATGACAGGCGGGGGGGCAGCGGGATGGTCTGTGGTTAATCTTTCAACCAGACAGCGTACACATACACACAGCGATGATGCGGGAGCGCGCATCATCGCTAGTCGGCAATCTGGGGGGCATACACACTAGGCGATTTTCCGCAAAATTCGGCAAAATGTGTATGGGCGTTAACTCCTATTTTACTGATAGTAGTAACAATTGAATGATATCAGTAAAAAGATATCCGCTGTATCGGTATGCCCCTTTAAAGTGTGTATGTCATTGTTCCTCTATAAAGTGGGGTGGTGGTCTATAACTCAATAAATGCTGGGCATACACAGGTAAAATGCCTCTCAAACTGACACTCAGACACCATCGTCATACTGAGTTACCTATCCATTTTCTTGATTAATTTCCAATCAACACATTAATGGATAGAATTTGCTTTGCATTAAATCAATATTTAGTTACCCTCTCACTAAGCAGTCCTTTCTCAGGACTGCACACCATCTTTCAACCATTATATAACGTCACAGAATGCAGGGCACGTCCAGTCATTCGATAATCGGCCGGATTACATTTTCATAATGTAGTGATTAATGCTGAATTGTGTGCATGCTAAATAAGCCAGAGCTAGAACTTGCAGGGTATAAGATCAGCTTACAAACAATTTCAAACATCTTGAAATAGGTTACATTTTATATGTATACTTTTGTATGCAATATGGATATTTGTTCATATTGCATAGACTTTATAACAAGCTTGTCACATCAGTCACCCAAGGTTGAAGTGTACATGTTGCTAAGCAGAAGTATCAGAGGCATGTAACCACAAGTAACTGACACGCGTAGAATTACCTATGTGATTATACTGTATATTTTATAATGCAACCGTGACATAATTGCTGCCTACAGTTTTCTTGCAATAACCACAGAATTGCGTATAATCACTGCTGTCTATGTGGACAATAGTTTTTAAACACAGCTTGAGAAAACACCCATGTGGAGGAGCCATATAGCAAAAAACTCTACACTCTAGTTTATACAAATGGTTGCAGACAATGTTATCATAAAAGGTGGTAGTCATGTCAGCTATTCCATTGTTCCTGCAACTTCCTTTAAGTCGGTTTGTTTTAAAGGCCAACTCCACAGAAAACTTAAAATAAATATAGTTATGCTATATTAGAATACAGTGTACTTTTATTCTATCCTACTAGGTAAGGATTTATTAATCATTGAACAGTTGCTGCGCTAACACCATGGGGTGTATTTACTTAAGCTGGGTATACACCTTATACCAGTGATGGCTAACCTTGACACTCCAGCTGTTGTTGAACTACACATCCCAGCATGCCCTGCAACAGTTTTAGCATGGTCAAATAGCAAAACTATAGCAGAGCATGCTGGGATGTGTAGTTCAACAACATCTGGAGTGTCAAGGTTAGCCATCACTGCCTTATACAATACACTCCATGAGTGAATTCATCAATGATACTCGCCAGAGCTTCCGAGCAAACGATTCTGTGCATACAAACTGAACAATGTTGGTAACTTTATGGTTCAGTGGCATTGCCTAGTCCTGGCTGAATATGCAGTCATTGGCGATAATCGGCAAAATTTGACTGGATATTCAAACGACATAGGCGAAGGGGTCATTATCTACCTGCAGGAGCATGCATCATGTACATACTAGACCAGTGGTCGCCAACCCATCGCTCGAGAGCTAATGGTAGCTTGCCGCAGCAAATCGGGTAGCTCCACCCACTGCTTGGCCCACCCATCCATACCTCTTCCCCACCTGACAGCCGGTAGTACTGGCCTGCACCCAGATGTCCCCCTTTAATGGGGCAACACTATGCCCACACACCCCTCGCTACTATGCAAAGGAGCGCAGGCTTCTACTTCTCCATCAGGCAGCGGCAAGGTCAAATGTGGCATTGGATTGTATGCCAAACAGAACTTGCGTAGTGGCAGATGTTGTGATTGGCTGTCTCATGCTCCTGCGATCAGTGGCTTCCCCTTGCAGTCAGCGGTTTCCTTGCCTCTTCCCCCGGCAGTGTCTCATTTTCATCAGCGACCATCTCTGGTCGCTGATGAAAACGGGACGCTGAGCATTATATTGCTCAGCAACATATGGCTCCGTGTGTATGGAGCCATAGCCAACTGGACACAAATAATAAAGGTTTGCTAGAGTTTCGGAAGAAATGTGAATGGTTATCTGCCAAGAAGGTTGCCACCGTTCTCAAAGATAATAACCTCTTATTTAACATTTTAGAAGAGAAGTCATTTTGAACCATTGTGTGAAGGTTTATCTTTTCTCATGTCAATTTTGCAGAGGTCTTATCGGGATGTGGTCATTAGGTCTAAAAGCAATAGGTAGACACGAGCATTAGGTTTACATGGAAAAGGTTGACATGGTTTTTATTTTTATTTTAACTTTTAGCTTTTGAGACCATGGCTTGGCACAGTATCTATAAGTGGAGCCACTTCATTTTGAATTTGTAGTATGCAGTGAAAAAGCTAGCAGGAGGATTGGCTGGTTACCACACAGGTAAGAGGTGTTCTCTTCGAACAATGTTAATATGTTAATAAGCCTGATGTGCGAACACACACACAGCACACAGACTGATCATGCTCAATATACAAGAAAACAGCATTCAGAACAGTACCTTGCCAAAATTTGGTGATTTTTGCAATAGGTTCACTGTAGGTTCACTGTTATTTTAGCGGGTGTAGAATTATTGTTTTTTTTTTTAGGGACAAACAAACAAACAAAAAACACTTGAGCATGCAAAGCCCCCCAAAAATGATCAATATGAAAAGCACTGAAATAGGAATCTAGGGGGTTATTCTGGTTTAATCGATCCCTTGCGCGTTCACACAGGGGACCGAGTTTTCGAGGTATGCGCATGTGCAGCTGCTGTGTGCGAGTGGTCACGTCGAACAGATTATGCGCATGGCGCTTGCACACAACAATGCGGGCGGGGGGCAGCGGGCCGGGGGATTCCCCCACCGTTAAACATCCATTCACAGCTGTGCAGATTGATTGCAGCTTGTGAGGAGGGGGCAGGCGGCCGTGTGTGCGGTGCCTGGAGTCAACCAGAATAACCTCCATAGTGTGACCTGAAGTCTAGCACGTATTTATTTTGGCAATTGACCAGCATTCAACATCACTATAGATATCTAACTTTATCAAACTGGTCCTCAGGTAATGACATTTTTGAAAATGCACATTCCCTCCCTCCCCCCCCCCCCCCCCCCCCCCCATTTAAGATCTGCTTCTAAAAGTGGTTATACACCATCACTTTCGTTATTCTCTAAACAAGGGAAGGGTCAAGACAACAAATTCAAATTTAGGTGCGTAATTGTACTTTGTTACTGTTTACTGTACCTTCAACTGGAGAGGTCTTCAGTCTGCGGCAGATATTGGGGACCCCACCATAGGTCTCCCGGATGAGAGTAACTGCCTCTCCGCTTCGCAGCTCCATGAGATCTCGCAATTCCTCCACACTGCAGCCAAAGTCCCCTTCAAAGCTGCCATCATTAACAGAATTTGCAGGATGGTGGTCTGTAGAATTATTTGCCATTTTGGGATATACAATTCCCCGTTCCCAGAAGTTTGTATACCACCTTTAATCTACTCTTCTTGGTAAGGACTGACTTGATTCTTCGTTTAGGATCACAATTGTCAATTTTTCTCTTTTGTTCCCTCTTTACAGTGAGTTGATTTCTACGCTGCAGTTGTTTCAGACATCTTCAGTGATTGCTTTAGGGTTAACAGAGAACACAAGATGAACATGTTACCGGCATGACCCAGCCAACAGCTTATACCGGTGTTGCCACAGAACCTGGATATTAACAGCAGGAGCTGAAAATAGAGAACAGAAATATAAAGTCAAAGAAAGGAAGGAGTGGATCAGCGGAATAGACAAGTTAAGTTGAGTTTCCTATAACCAAATGCATTTTATACAATATTTTTATTAACTGTACATGAAGCAAAGTTTGCTTACTGAACCAGAGAGTAAAGGTGCCAATATCTTAATTATGTTGAAAATTTTTAGCATTTTGGATGTTCGGGGGTATGAGACCATACATGAATGTACACACCATGAGGATTCTGCTCTCATGTCAGGAGGGTGCAAAGAGAAATCCATGTTAAGTGTACTCTTGAGGCTCCTGCAACTGCGAGGCAACTGCATAACTCCAGGCACTCAATACAGAATCTATGCCTTACCACATGTTAGCCGCAAAGCCTACCGTGAGATGTGGCTTCCAGCTGGATATAACGGAGTAGCTCCAGGCACTTCACCCAGGAGCTAAAAGCCCGCTGTAAGTCCAGCGGCTCATCAAGTTGGGGGTGGATTAATAGATAAGACAGTGTCTAGATAGACAGAAAATAGGTCTACCCCAAAAGGACGACATGCAATAGGTCAACATCGGAAAGATCAACGGTTCAAAATGTTGACGGTCAAAATGTTGCCACATTTTTTTCAGTTTTTTTGTTGTCAATGTCAACAACTGTCAACATAGACCCCAATTAGTGGGACGCATAGCGTCGCATGGTTCCCTAAGTATGAAAAACATGTCGACCTTGGTATGCGTCTACCTTTTTTAATGTCAACTTTTTGACCCTGTTGACCTACTGCATGTCGACCTTTTGGGGTAGACCTATTGACTGTTTATCTAGACACTATAGATCTACCAAACAGAATCAATTGGAGTATGCCCCCATGTTTCTTGTTAGGTTTGTTTGATTCCTTGTCTCTCTCTGGCACTGCAGAACTATAAGGAGCCACCATTGTGGGGTTACTACAGTTAGCTGTGTTTCAGCATAGGCCAAAGAACCAGCAGCAAATAACTTCAATACATTCAGTATATACTATAGTCCTAAACCAATATGGACTACATTTAACATCAGCACAAAGAATAAGATCCAAAAATCTCTAAAGCTCAGGCATCCTTTAAGCATTCATCTTTCATTGTGTCTGAAATGCAGTGTCACCTTGCATAATGCCACCACCTGTGAGCAAATTGTAATTCCAGAAATATCATTTTTCAAAAAGGAAAACAATACATAATTGCGGAAATAATCAACAGGCATTTTAATTGGCTGCTCACATACAGTACATGTTCGCATTCTTTGTTGGAAAATAATATCCCACACTAATAAATTAAGTGTTTTAATGGCTAGTCTGTGCAATGTTTTGTCCTCGCATTTGCTAAAGGTAAACCACAAGTCTGTAACCTACTCACATTTGTTGCCAGGGAGCAACCCGACTCAGCTAGAATGCAGTCAGCATCTTGAAGGTCAGGTTGCTGGCGTTCTGTACACAGACTGGCATCCCGACTTCAGAAAACCGGCACTGGATCTTTGAAAGAGTCAGGATGCCAATGCCGGCCCAGCACACAGTCAGCATCCTGATCAGTTAGTATGCGGGCTGGGTTACGGTTGGATCGGGGAATAGGGGTTAGGTTTAGGCACTATTGGGGGGACTTGAAGTTAGGTTTAGGCACAAAGGAGAGAGGGGTTAGGGATAGGCTGCAGAGAGAATCCCTGTCTGGATTCCCTCCTTAGGGATGCCAGCGCTGGTATTCTGATCGCAGGCATCCTGACTGCCATTGATCCATATGTATCCCACTCACCTACAGTACTATAATCATTCTACTAAAGAGACCAGAAGTTCAACAGCAGTTCAGGAAGAAAAAAAAAAAAGTATACATAAATTCTGTAGTAGCCTAATTAAGTTTAGTAGCAGGATGCTTAGCAACCAGTTTATGTCTGTGCGAGACACACAAATTACAATGAGCATTGTCAGGAACTAAAGATACATACACCTGCAATAAGCATATAGTCCAGGCATGTTACATCAAACTGGTTTCAAGCATACACATTTGATTTATTTTCTGTTTGTCCTTTCAAAAGAGGTTTGGAAATGATCTTATTACATGTGACCAGGACCAGGTGTAACATACAAAACATCTACTTCCTGCTGAACAGAACAGAAACAAGAAAATGAAGAACACACCACAATATACTGATATGTTCTTAAAGCATTATCATTCCTGCTGCAATCAACACAGGAGGATGCATGGCAGCCAGGAAAACAGTCCATGACTTCCAGCCGTTTATAAGCGCCTGAAGCCAGAAAGTCAGCACGGGGCTGTAATCACCAATAACTCTATAATAACCTAATCTGAGATTAGCTGTAAAGTGTCACATGCAGGCAGAAAGGGTGCATTCGAGTGGATTAGTTTGCAAACAAAAAAACAATACGGAATAAATCCTAATGTTGAAATCCCAACCAATCCAAACACTAATTCTGAGACTGACTACTGTGGTGCTATCAATGTCCAATAATAACAGGAACTTCATTTTTTGTCACTTGCCATAAGGTACCCATCTGTTTATATAATATCACAATCCTACTACCAGTGCTTCTGTGCAGAAGAGAGGGATCGGGAGTCATAATTAGGGGTGCTGATGTATGATTAATGGTGTGTGAGATGAGAGCTGCCTTCTAGATTCTAACTAAATGGCAAATAATATCTTGTGAACACTTCCCTACAACAGAATGGGAAGCCGCCGTAGATCATTAACTAATATTTGAATTGCAAAATCAGTAATTAAAGTGACATGATGATGAGGAAGAGAAAACATGCAGTCTGAGGTGCAGGGGAAGCTTTAGGTTGGAGTATAAGCAACATAAATATCTGCCACATAGCAATCCTTAGGAGAAAAACCCACACAAGAAAAAAAAAAGAAGTACAGTCCTGCATTACCATCCATTGCCAATTCTACAATGCAATTTGTGATTGCATCACCATACTATGTTCTGGTAGAGCCACATGCATATACAGTACTGCTTTGTCACACAGATAAGCTGTTCTTTGGGGGTAATTCAGATCTGATGGCACGGCTGCTAATTCGCAGACCGGGTAATTATCGCTCGGCTGAACATGCATGCGACTCGCAGTAAGAATGCACAAGGCCATCCTGCAATAATGTTCGACTCCAAAGGCGGACGTATGTGCAGCTGGGGGACTCGTCTGAGCTCACATGATTCGCGGCCTACCCGCAGCTCCGGAGCCAGAGCCTCAATTTGTGGAAGTACCCGGGAATCGGGCTCCGTGACCGGGAGACGCCGCCGGAATAGAGGTGAGGGGGTGGACGGACTGCCCGGACCTCCCCAGGTGTCCCCTGACACTCCCCGGGTCGGCAGTTGGGAACTTAAAGGACCTGGGAGGCTGTTTGAAACTCCCCTGGCCTGGCAGAACCAGGCCAGTAAGTTGTGTGGCGGCGGCCATATTGGTTGGGGCAGCTGCAATCTTCTCTTCCCTTAGGGCAGTGGTTCCCAACCCTGGTGCTCAAGTAACCCCCAACAGTGCACGTTTTCAAGGTCACCCGGCAGGTTTACTCATTATTCAAGCACATTTGAAAAGATCCACAGGTGGAGCTAATTATAGCACTTGTGATTCTGTGTGGAGACCTGCAAAACATGCACTGTTGGGGGTACTTGAGGACCAGGGTTGGGAACCACTGCCTTAGGGGACTGCACTAAGAAATTGGCACTTGGTGGACGGGAAGCATAGACGTGTGCTTGAAGAGCTCCCCTTGCTACACGGCATTCATTGGCCCCTAAGCCATTTTTGAGGAGCCCAACCACCTCTACGGTAGTGGAATTAACCAGCTCACCTCAGCCCGATCACGGTGGACCAGGTTGCGGAGCCGGTCGACCATTAACTTGGGCGCTGCGGGTTGTAGCCTCCCACACGTGTTCGACCGAGACCTGCTGCTCGCTTCCTGCCCGACGACTTCTAAGTTCCGGAGCTCGCCAGCACCCACCAAAGACCTCAGTGGTGACCTGACCTCTGCGACGCTCTCCTCAGGCGTCACCGGTCAGAATCCAGTGCCTCCGGCTACCCGCTGGCAGCATCTGCGCCCACCGACCTCGGAGGCTCCGATTATACAGCCACGGCCCAGGACAGCTCGGTAAGCACCATTTTCCCTGCTGCTCCCATCCCCCCACAGCTGACACCGCAATTCGAATAGGGAGGCCTGGCCGGGCGACCTGGACTCCAGCGTCCCCACTGACTGGCGCTCTGCAGACGGGATTCCCTCTGCTGCTCCCCACCCTGGGAGTATTACTCACTGCAACCCCAGACATAGGGCTCTCTGAGATTACAGGCAGCATTCTGGCGGGCAGCGTCCTGGCAGTCCTTCCAGAGCCCACCACCCCCAGCTGAATCCACCCTCTCTCTATTACTTTAACTCATTGCTCAGAGGTAGAGCTACCCAGCCTTCTAAATTAACTATTTTATAGAACGGAGAATCCTCTTGGTGATTATATCAATATAAGCACAAGACACACCTAAGGGAATCTACCTATCTGACATACCCTACAACAGAGAGGAAGCCCACGCAAATTCTATACCTTGAGTCAGCGGTTATACTTCCTCCTATTATAAACAGAACATTTTCATTCCTTATACCAACCAGATTAAAATTCTGGACTCATATTGAAGCATATCGTTAATGGCTTTGTAACTACAATGACCATACAGTATCAGGGGGACCTACTACAGCTCTTAACTAACTTATGATCTAGATTTCTCTCACAACATTTACTGACGCAACAATGTCCCAGAGGAATCGCAAGAACCCTCAAACACCTAAACCTAGCCTGCTACCCCAGAAACTAGAGATGAGCGGCGGGCACTTTTTCGGGTTTTGGATCTGGATCTCCCTTCGTGTTTTGGATCTGGATTGGTTTTGGCAAAACCACCCTTGCGGGTTTTTGTTTGGATCTGGATTTTTTTGGAAAAATGCCAAAAATTTCTAAAATAACAGATTTTGGGCCTGTTTTTGCCCCTAAAGTATTAAGCTCAAAAACATTAATTTCCACTCATTTCTAGTCAATTTTAATCACTTCACAATGGACACTGGATATATGCCGTCACACTGGACACTGGATATAGGCCGTCACACTGGACACTGGATATAGGCCGTCACACTGGACACTGGATATAGGCCGTCACACTGGACACTAGATATAGGGCGTCACACTGGACACTAGATATAGGGCGTCACACTGGACACTAGATATAGGCCGTCACACTGGACACTAGATATAGGCCGTCACACTGGACACTAGATATAGGCCGTCACACTGGACACTAGATATAGGCCGTCACACTGGACACTAGATATAGGCCGTCACACTGGACACTAGATATAGGCCGTCACACTGGACACTAGATATAGGCCGTCACACTGGACACTAGATATAGGCCGTCACACTGGACACTAGATATAGGCCGTCACATTGGACACTAGATATAGGCCGTCACACTGGACACAGCCCCTGACATACTGGACACAGCCCCTGACACACTGGACACAGCCCCTGACACACTGGACACAGCCCCTGACACACTGGACACAGCCCCTGACACACTGGACACAGCCCCTGACACACTGGACACAGCCCCTGACACACTGGACACAGCCCATGACACACTGGACACAGCCCATGACACACTGGACACAGCCCATGACACACTGGACACAGCCCATGACACACTGGACACAGCCCATGACACACTGGACACAAACCCTTGTATTATGGACACTGCAGCCCCTGTACACTGAGTGTACAATCACACAAAATAAATCACAGCACAGGGCACAGAGCAAAGAGCAGAGAGGACGGAGCACAGATCTCCCACCCACCCTCTTCCCTCTCCTATAATGGAGTGAAGATGGCGGGGCGCGCGTGTGTCTTATATAACATCCCGATCTCGCGAGAATCCGACAGCGCGATGATGATGTTTTGCCTCGTTTTCAGTACGGAATTCAGGCGGGAACTCCCGAGCCGGCTCGGATCGCGATGTTCGGATCTGTCGGATCCTGGAGATCCGCACCCGCTCATCTCTACCAGAAACTGCAGTCAACACCCGAGACATAGTTGCCATTGTGACAAAACGATTCAGTCAGAAATGAGGGCAGTGCTAACTGAATTCAGATCTGAGCTAGCTGATCTGGACTCGCATACTAACTCACTGGAACATAAGGTTGACGAGATATGCCACTTTCAAACTGTAGGAATTTACAGACATCCAAACCGAACTGGACACATACAAAGATCATCTGGAAGATATCGTCAATCGCAGCCGTCGTAACAACATCCGTATCCGCAACATTCCTGAAAGTGTGACTCCTGAAACACTTCCCAATTATCTGGAAAATCTCTTCTTACAACTAATCCCCAACACATCTAAAAATCTACTACAACTGCACCGTGCCCATCGAGCCCTATGACCCAAACCAACCAACAAGGGATATAATCCTGCGTTTTGTAGGAGCCAGGCCAAACTTCAGTAAATGCCTATATGCAATGTTTAAATATCATTATATGAGATAGATTATTCTCTTACTTCATCACTAACCATCCCATGTCATCACCATGAATAGACCAACTCAGACCACACAGACTAAATATAACTTTGAGATTATTTACTGTTCTTCTCCCCTTGTTGCTTGGTCGTACTCTTCTACTACTCCGCTAAATGTATAACCCTCACAACTCCACCTTATTACATCTAAGACACGTCCCCTCTCGAAGGAATCATCAGAACAACGCATTCACTTCTCACATAAGACCTAATCCTTATTTAGGAAAAGGTCACTCCCCGCTGTATATCTATACAGCCTTCCCCTCCTTTCCCTCTCCCCTCACATCAACCTTCAGTCCCTCCCCTGCCATACTGGTTCTCTGCAATCTTCTACTTCGCTCTATCCATACACCCACCCACCATGACACTCAATATCCTAGCGATTAATGCTAACGGCCTTAACTCTCCTACTAAACGAGCCATGGCCATTCAATTTTTTACACGGCAAAAAGCCGACATTATCCTACTTCAGGAAACTCACTTTAAATCCTCTCATCCCTCCTTCTCCTGTATTCAATTTCTACATGTCTATTATTCCACCATGCCCACCAAACGGAGAGGCACAGCAATAATGATCCACCATAACCTCCCTATAATTGTCCACGACTCTACTGCAGATGAACAGAGCCGCTTTATAATCCTCTCTTGCTCATATAATCAGACTCCCCTCACATTAGCCTTCATATATGCACCTAATATGCAGCAGGGTTCCCTTTTGGCAGCTTTCTTTGACCTTCTATTTCAACTCCCCACTGGTATGACCATCCTAGGGGGTGATTGTAACATTACTATGAATCCTCTATTAGACTGATCTCATCCTAGCACAACCCCTTCTGCTCAAACCAAGTAATTCAAGCTTCTACAGCCACGGTTAACACTCCATGAGTTATATGAAGGCTGGAGAACCTTTTACCCCTAAGCCAATGGATTTACCCACTATTCTCCACCCTTCGACCTCAATACCCGTATTGATTATATTTTTGTCGACCGTAATACGACTAATAAACTACTTAATGCTTAGATACTTCCTATCTCATGGTCGGACCCCTGTTAACCGTACATGGCGCCTAAACGAATCCATCTTCCTCAAAAAATCAAATATCACCGACATCACTAATGTGCTGACAATTTACTACAATGAAAACGTATCTCCAGACATTGCTCCCCCCTTACTGTGGGAAGCACATCAGGCCACTATTCGTGGTCTTCAAATCAGCTTCACCTCAACTCAAAAAAATTTTGAGATCCAGCGCATCAGGGACCTAGAAGCAGAACTGGCGACTCTGACCCGCCTACATTGGCACAGACCTAAAAAGAAAGTTTACTCAAAATGTTGGCGATCAAGGGCCAGTTGACTCAAATCCTCTCTAAAAAAGCAGTCAAAGCACTTTTGTGGGCGCGTCACAGGTTTTGTGAGAAATCAGATAAAGCGGACACCCTCCTAGTTCGAAGGTTGCGAGCAAAACGCACACATAATCGCATAGTATCAATGTGATGTGTAGACGGTTCCATTACATATAATCCATCAACTATGGCCTCACAAATTAAGAATTATTATGAATCCCTATACACCTCCCATCTGCTGAAGAATCTGATCCCCATTATATACTCAAAATACAGCGATACCTCACTTCTTGCCACCTACCAAAGCTCTCTAACACAGACATAGGTACAATTAATGCCCCCATTACAACGGAAGAGATTATAACAGTGATCAAACAGTTGAGACGATCGGGAGCTCCTGGCCCAGACGGCCTTACTGCTCTATATTATAAAAAAAAAATCCTCCCCCTTACTCCCCATGCTCCATTCCCTATTTAATTCACTACTTCAAGGAAAATCACTAAATGAAGCCACCACTAGAGCTAAAATAATTGTCATTCCCAAACCAGATAGAGATCCCCTCGAGATCAAAAACTATAGACCTATCTCCCTTCTAAACGTGGATCTAAAGCTCTTTGCAAAAATACTGGCAAATAGACTCGCCCCTTTCTTGTCCTCCCTCATCCAACCCGAACAAGTCGACTTCGTCCCAAACAGACAGGCATTGGACAACACTAGACGGATTATTAACCGTATACACCTCACACATGATAGATCCCTCCCAACTCTAGTGGTGGCACTCAATGCCGAGAAGGCCTTTGGCAGGTTAGCATGGCCCATCATACAACAAACCCTCAATGCTACTGGTCTGAATGGTGCTTTCTACAAGGGTATTACTTCCCTATACCGAAATCCCTCCACCTCTATTCTCGTTAATGGCTTAATTTCTGATCCCCTTCCTATTAGAAATGGCACTCGCCAAGGCTACCCCCTTTCCCCCCTACTTTTTGCCCTAATTAAGGAGACATTGGCAGCAAGAATCAGACTAAGCAAAACATATCTGGCATCAATGTAGGAAATCAACATCATAAATTTGCACTGTACGCGGATGACGTTATACTAACCCTTACTAATCCCTCTGTCTCCCTTCCAAATCTATTGGAAGAAATCAATACTTAGTCACCTCTCGAACTAAAAATAAACACCGATAAAATAGGATTTTAATACCTACCGGTAAATCCTTTTCCTCTGAGTCCATATGGGATATTGGGGATTTCATCATAACGTATGGGAGAAGAGAGGTATCCGCAGGAGACAGGCACATAGAAGCTCTTTCACTGGGACCAGTTAATATGAAAACTGTGCCCGATGGAATGGAAAGTATATGAGTAAAGGATATAACTATGTGTTAACATATAAAATGTATTAAAGTGGTGACATGCAACCAGCACACCCATAATACAACAATGGCCAAGAACAAGATTGGCAATATAACTGAAGTCAAGAAACAGTATAACTAACTCAAGATACCAGTAAAAGGATCCATTATTCTGGATTAACAAGGCAGCAAGAGCCCGCACTAAGGCGGGCGCCCAATATCCCATATGGACTCCGAAAAAAGGATTTACCGGTAGGTATTAAAATCCTATTTTCTCGATCATCCATATGGGATATTGGGGACTTCACCATAAATGTATGGGAATTATACCCAAGATTCAAGGACTGGCGGGAACGTGCGGAGATTGCTGCATCACCGCATTCCCAAACTGAATGTCCTCTTTTGCAATGGTGTCAAATTTATAAAATTTGACGAATGTATGCTGGCTCGACCATGTAGCTGCCCTACATAGCTGCAGAGCCGAAACACCCCGAGCAGCCACCCAGGATGCACCCACTGCCCTGGTAGAATGAGCCCTAACATTAGCCTGCTTGAAAGCCGTAGAAAGCCAGCGAGCAGTTGATTGTTTTGAGGCCAGATGACCTTTCTTCTGGGCATCGTACAGAGCAAAATAGGAATCCGTTTTGCGCAGCCTAGCCGTCCTTTGGACGTACAACCTAAGAGCCCGAACCACATCCAACGTAGCAGGGATCTCAGAGTTAGGCCCACCTGCTGGAACCACAATAGGTTGGTTCAAATGAAAGGTCAAAACAACTTTTGGAAGAAACCGTGGATTAATTCTAAGCTCCGCCCTATCTTCATGGAATATAAAGTATGGGCTCTTGCAAGACAGAGCGCCCAGCTCTGACCCCATCTGTGCTGAAGCCAAAGCTATTATAACTGCTGTCATCTAAGTCAGGAATTTCAACTACACTGAGTTCAAGGGTTCAAACCAAGATGACTGCAAGAAGTCTAAAGACCACCTCCAATTCCCATGAAGGTGTAGGCGGCATAAAGGGGGGTAGTATACGCAGCACCCCTTGCAGGAAAGTCTGGACCTCCGGCAAGGAAGCAGATTTCTTCTGAAAAAAAAAAAAAAAAACGGAGAGGGTCGAAATCTGTACCTTTAAGGAACCTAAACATAAAAATAAAGGAAGCGGTCCAATTTAAATTCTGCGAGTGGAAATGTGAACTGTTCACACCAGCCTACATACTTCCTCCAAATGTGGTGGTAATGTGCAGAAGTCATCGTAGAGATGACTGACGCATGCAAAACTTTGAGAGCTAGAATCTGCCGCTCAACCTTCAGGTCATTAAACGTAGTTGCTCTAAGGCCTGGCAGACGCAGAGACCCTGAGTGAGCAGGTCTCTTTCTTGAGGAAGGCATATCGGGTCGTCTGCCAACATGGCTTGAAGCTCTGCGAACCACGCTCTGCGAGGCCAGTCGGGAGCTATCAGAATTGCTTCCACTCTGTCTGTTCTTATCTTTTTTAGAACCTTCGCCAGTAATGGAATTGGCGGGAATACATACACCAGGTTGTAGCACCAAGGTGTTGTCACTGCGTTCACCACCTCCGATTGAGGATCTCTGGTCCTGGAGCAGTACTGAGCCAACTTGTTGTTGAGTCTGGACGCCATCAGATCTATCTGAGGGTTTCCCCACCGATCCACAATGCGTGCAAAGACTTGCTCTTTCAAGCTCCATTCCCCGGGTGAAGGTCGTGATGACTCAGGAAGTCCGCCTCCCAATTGTCCACCCCAGGGATGAAAATGTCCGACAGCGCAGTCAGATGAGCCTCTGCCAAACTGAGGATCTTTGTGACCTCCCTCATACCTCCCTGGCGGTTGATAAATGCCACTGTCGTCGCATTGTCCGACTGGACTTTTACCGCCTGATCCTGCAGCCAAGGTGCAGCTTGCAGAAGAGTGTAAACCACCGCTCTCAACTCCAGGTTGTTTTATGTGGAGTTTTGATTCCCAAAGGGACCACCTGCCTTGGAAAGTCCTTCCCAGCATCACGGCACCTCATCCTAGGAGACTGGCGTCAGTCGTTAGCAGAATCCAATTCTGTATCCCAAACCTCCTGCCTGCCAGCAACCATCTTGCCCAGGACCCGGATGCATTGATGGACAGAGACTTGTACCACAGCCAATAGATCGCTCACAAGGATCTGGAGCGCTTGAACCTTGTCCCCTGGCAGAAAGACATTCTGCTCCCTGGTATCAAGTACCATACCCAGAAACAGCAGTCAAAGCGATGGGATCAGCGAGGACTTGGGAAGGTTCAGTAGCCACCCGTGTGCAATGAGGACCTGTGTAGTTACCTGAATTGCCAGATTCAAAGTTTCCTGCGACCTGGCCTTTATAAGGAGGTCATCCAGATAGGGTATGATGTTTATCCCCCTCTTTCTGAGTAAGACCATCATCTCTGCCATCACCTTCGTGAATACGCTGGGTGCAGTGGACAGGCTAAAGGGAAGGGCCTGAAATTGATAATGGTCCTCCAAAATGGCAAACCGCAGGAATGCCTGTTGTGGGACTCATATTGGGATGTGCAGGTAAGTGTCCTTCACATCGAGGGATGCTAGGAACTCTCCCTGCTCCAACCCTGCAATGACCGCCCGCAGGGACTCCATCCTGAAAGTAGTTACCTTTAAGAATGGATTAAGAGACTTTAAGTTTAAAACTGGCTGTACTGAACCGTCCGATTTCGGTACTACAAAAAGGTTGGAGTAGTAACCCCTGCCCCTCCTGAGGAGGGACAGGGATAACCACCCGAGACAGTAATCGCCTGTAACATGGTGGCCTGAGTCGCTTTCAAAGCAGGTAGCCCTGATTTGAAGAACCTGTGCGGGGGGTGGCTTTGCAAACTCTAGCTTGTAGTCTTGCCAAATGAGAGTCCGCACCCAAGGATTGGTACAGGATGCCTCCCACACCTGGGCGTAGTGTAGCAGACGAGCTCCCATCTTGAGTATGACAAGTGGTGGTGCTGGGTATTCATGCAGAGGGCTTGGATGCGGTAGCTCCGGAGCTATGATCCAGGCCTGCCAAGGCTAAGGCCTTACGGAACTTTGTCCGAGAACCCCTCTGCGAATTGGAGCCACCTCTCACCTTCTGGCGGAATCTGGAGGCCCGAAAGGACTGCGGTGCCGGACCTGCAAAGGGCCGGCGTTGCACTGTGGGAGTAGACGGGAGGAATATTGATTTCCCAGCAGTAGCCTTAGAAATAAGGTCATCCAACTCGCTCCCGAATAATCTGTCCCCCTTATAAGGGAGATTTTCCACGCTACGCTTCGAATCAGCGTCAGCCGCCCACTGGTGTAGCCAGAGGGTTCTGTGTCCGGAGACTGCCATGGCAGAATTGCGTGCATTTATCGCACCTAATTCATTTTGTGCATCGCACAGCATTTTGGCCGTATCCTGGATGTGGCCCAGTTTCTCTGAAATCTGCGCCACAGTCATGTCCCCTTGCAAACCTTCCACTATCTGGGAGGCCCAGGTGTGGACGGCCTTAGCCATTCAGCAATTCGCCAGAACCGAGCGCTGACATGCGCCACTAGCGGTAGAAACAGCCTTAAGGGTCGCTTCTACCTTTTTATCAGAGCTGTCCTTCAGAGATGAGGACCCTAAATTTTTTGACAAGCGTGATAAGGACGTGGCCACAACAGGAGGCTCCTCCCACACCTTTTAGCCTGTCGTCTCAAAAGGGAATGCAGACACAAACCGCTTTTCTGAGTTTAAAACGTTGTTCTGGGGACTTCCAAGCGTCCTCCAAATCAGCCTGTTCTGGATAAACAATATGTTGCTTTTTCTGGGCTCCAAAAAATAGATCCCCCACTACAGACTCAGTTAAAGGGAGATCTAACAAATCCCTAATGGCCATAGTGAGTGGTTCAGTGCCTGTATGTGCAGGGTGCGAGTCCTGTAAGGGCTCATCTAAATCCTCCCCCACTTCAGGAGCGGGGCGCAGAGGCTATCTGTATCAGGAGAGATAGCCTCTGCGCCCCGTTTACGGGAATGCATAGGAGTGGGGGGTTAAATTATCCACTGTGGCTGACAGAATAGATAGGTCCTGTCTGACTCTCTGAGTCTGAGCAGTGTTTGCAGCTAGCTGAGAGGACACATCCTGCACCATGCTTTTTATAGAACTAGCCCAGTCTGGTTCTTGGGAGGCAGACTGCATATTCCCACTAAGCTGGGGTGAGACACCACTGAGCACAGGGGAAATACAAGCTTCACAAGTCACTTGTGAGCAGAAGTATGTGAAATCTTCAAACTGTATAACATACAGGTTATTTTCCTGACCATGATGGGGGAACAACAACCTGAACCCACAAACACACACACACACTGATTTGTAATGTACAATGAGCACACTATGTGAACAGGTAATGCACTATGTGAATTACAGTTTATGTGTGGCAGCTTAACAAGCTGGGCCGGCGCCACCACTAGGCAAATCCAGGCATTTGCCTAGGGCGCCGGCCACTGGAGGGTGTCATTGTGCCCCCCGTGCCGCGGGGGTACCTGTCCTGCGGCGCTGTGTATTTAAAGCTGGCAGCTGAGGCAGCGAGGGGTCCCTGCAGTCAATAAATAACGAGCGCTATCCGCCGGGCTATGCGGAAGCGCTTCTGTTATGAAAACACTGTCCGCACACTGATTGGCTGAGATTCAGCCAATCAGCGTGTGCCGTGCGGCCAGTGTTTTCATAACATAAGCGCTTCCGCATAGCCCGGCGGATAGCGCTCGTTATTTATTGACTGCAGGGACCCCTCTCTGCCACCGCCGCCAGCTTTAAATACACAGCGCCGCAGGACAGGTACCCCCCCCCTCCCCCGGCACCCCCACCCCGACTCGCCTGGGGCGCTCCGGTGCCTTGCACCGGCCCTGTTAACAAGCCTGTGGGTAAGACTCCGAGGCACTGAGGGGGACCTGTACACCAACAACCTAGCTCTCAGATTGAAGAGAGCTGGTAACATACATAAATCACAGAGGATTATATATATACTTGCAGTTATTAACCCTTCACAAGGTTAAAAACACCCAAAACCTGTGCTGTCACTGCTGCAGAACTCCTTCTCCTTCCCCACTGCTGAGGAGTGTACCAGGAGGTGAGTAATGGCGATTACAGAGCCCAGGGAAAAGCAGGTAGCTGTTAGTTTGGCGCCCTCAGAGGTCAGGTCCCGCTCTGAGTAAGCCCCACCCATTGCATAGCGCTGAGGGTACACATTTATTTATACTGGAAAATGGGCATAATTAGCCCTAATGCAGTGAACTTCTAGAAATATTTGACGGACAGCGGGGCAGAAAGCACTGGATTTGAAAAATATTGAAAAGACTGTCCAGAAGCTTTCAGCCAATCAGCGTCTGGTTAGTCATTTCAAATTCAGCAGCGCTTCCCGCCCTGCTGCCTGGCAAATAGCTTGTAGAGATATTTGCTGGGCAGCGGGGTGGGAAGCGCCTGCTGAATTTGAAAACATTTTGAAAAGACTGGCTGTACTCTCTCAGCCAATCAGCGTTCGGCCAGTCTTTTCAATATGTTTTCAAATCCAGCACTTCCCGCCCTGCTGCCTGGCAAATAGCGCTAGAAGCGCCAAGCCGCCACTGCCCGGATCCCTGCAGTCTGGACCCCGCCGCCGGACCCCGCTGTCCCCCCTAACACCAGAAAATGCAGGGACAAAGGTGGCGGGAAAGGGGCCAACCCAGGAATGTCCCTGCTTGATCCAGGGACCATTTTCTGGTGTGAAAGGGGTATTACTTAACTTTACCCCTTTGTCTGTCTCCTGCATGAGTAATCCTGGGTGCCATAGAGACCCCACCCCTCTGTGTTTCTAACGGTCAAATATATTTACAGCAGTGACCAGGAAGTGTATTTTACAATCTTGGCTTCCAAAGTACTCTTTTGCTAGGACTCTTTCTGACGGGATGCGGTCATTCGTCAGAATGCATTTAGGTCTACAGTCATTAGGTCGACCCCACTAGGTCGACTGGCAGGAAGGTCGACCTGACTTAAGGTCGACATGGGCCAAGGTCGACATGACTTAAGGTCGAATTTGCATAAAGGTCGACATGAGGAAGGTCGACTGGTCATAAGGTCGACATGGGTTTTTCACTGTTTTTTGAGCCGACATGTGCCGACAGGCGGTATTTCATGCCCTACCATCCACTAGGGCGTGGTGGGAGAATAAAATAGTGTGCCGAGCGCAGCGAGGCACCGTGCCCGAAGCATAGCGAGCGAAGCGAGCGATGCGAGGGTCCGATTCTCATTGCCAACTGTGTCCATGTCGACTGTGTCGACATTCGGATAAAAAAACAGTGAAAAACCCATGTCGACCTTATGACCAGTCGACCTTCCTCATGTCGACCTTTATGCAAATTCGACCTTAAGTCATGTCGACCTTGGCCCATGTCGACCTTAAGTCAGGTCGACCTTCCTGCCAGTCGACCTAGTGGGGTCGACCTAATGACTGTAGACCTAAAATCATTCTGACGAATGATCCCAACCCCTTTCTGACTAGCTTTTACTTTGTATTTAGCATGGACTGGGTGGAGGCTTTGCTCCATAAACTGCTTGTACATAGATACATAGTTATTTATAACAAACTGAGTGTTGTGAAACCCGCCTCTTGCTGAATGAACCACATTCTTTCTTGCTACAATGTTATCATTTCACTTTTATGCCCCATGTACTTGATTTTCTTTTTTTAAGAAGACAAGGTTTTTATTTTTCAATGGCATCTAAAGCTGCATACATATTACACAGCATTTTAAAACACTATGCAAGAAAACAACCACTCATAATGACATTTTCATGCATATCTAGGGTGTATGCACTATTAACTATGCATGCTCCCATGGGTTGTTAGTGATGTCTTGTGTCATCTGTACATGCATAGCTCAAGCTGAGGATACAGTCAATGGCAGCATACTACTGGAAGTGGCCACGGACAATATTGAAATAGTGACAATAGTGAAAGTGAGTGTATAAGATAGATAGATAGATAGATAGATAGATAGATAGATAGAATATATGCCTGATTCAGCCTGGTTAGAAAGGGGGGGGGGGTACTTATGTAGTATCTGGGCGTCCGATTTAGAAATCGGATCGGATCGCATCGCATGCGACCAAATTGTATGCGATGCGATGGTCAAGATTTTTCCATAGGATTCAATGTTAAAATGGTCTGAGTCCATTTTAACATAGAATTCAATGGGAAAAAGGGGTCCTTTTCCTTTCCCCACTATCCAAGTGGGCATGGAGTTGGATATAAACCTGTGGCGAGCGTAGCGAGCCACCGAGCCCGAAGCGTAGCGAGCGTAGCGAGCCCCGCGAGGGGACACAGAATACTTTTTAAGAAATATGCGTTCGCTCGCCACGCTTCGGGCTCGGTGGCTCGCTGCGCTCGCCACGCTATATAAAATCCACTCTATGCCCACTTGGATAGTGGGGAAATGAACAGGACCTTCTTAACATTGAATCCTATCAACAACATTGAAAACTTTCAAGCGTTCCCTGAAAACTCACCTCTTCAGGCAAGCCTATCATATTTAAGTTCTACATGCATAACCCTCCGAGGCACTTATGTATTATATAGCTTCCCTTCTGGACTTGTAACTGCTATGCTATTACTGGTGCCTGTCCTTATGTTTCCCCCCTATATCCCTATAGATTGTAAGCTTGCAGCAGGGCCCTCCTACCTTCAAGTCTGTCTGTTGTTACCCAGTTTGTCTTATCACTGTCTACTATTGTAAAGCGCAACGGAATCTGCTGCGCTATATAAGAAACTGTAAATAAATAAATAAATAAATAAATAAATCCTATGCAAAATCGCATCGAATCGCATCTGATTGTATGCCTTAAGGTAAGGCATACAATCACAAAATTCGGACGCCCAGATACTACATAAGTACCGAAAGGGGTGTGGTACAGGGGTCCGACAGTCGGGATCTCGACAGTCATTAGCCTGACATTGGGATCCCGACTGGCCAGACCCAGACAGCATGGTGAGCGCAACTAAGCCCCTTGCGGGCTTGCTGCGATCGCCACGCTGTGGGTACGGTGGCTCGCTACGCTCGCCACTTATTCTATTCTCCCTCTATGGGGGTCGTGGACCCCCACGAGGAAAAATAGCCTGTGGCCGTCGGGAACCCGCCTGTTAGTGTTTTGACAGTCGGGATCCTGACGTCGGGTAAATGCCTGTCGGGACCCCGTCCGACACCCGTTAGAAAGGCTGCAATTTTTTCAGATGACTAATCTATGTTGCAGGTGGGGCAAATGTAACATTAGCAGAGGCGATTCAGATCCATTTCTAAGCAATGTGATTAGCTCTGTATTTATGCCCTGCAGCAATGGCGACGCACAGTCACAAGCACTGGCTTACCTGTTGGATTGTGGGGCTTTGCCTATAAAAATAGGCAAATCCTCACTCAGCACAGATCACTCAGCACACAGCATCATGGGAGTCCGGCGATGTGTGCCGAGTGATCGTGCTTAAGCACGTCTCTAAGCAAGAGAGCCAGATCGCCCCGTACGGGGCTATAGATTTGGGCAAGTTATTTTGTTTCTGTGCAGAGTAAATACTGGCTGCTTTATTCTTACTCTGCAATTTAGATTGAAGTTTGAATATACCCCGCCCAAATCAGAATCAAAATTGATTTATTGGCCAGGTATACTTGCGTATACTAGGAATTCGTTTTGGATGGCTGTGCAACAGCCAGGATAGAAACAAGTAAATCAGTGACAGTACAAATACACGTACAGATATGCATTAGACATACTCTAATGAGGGACACGGACATGGGGAACATATATTTACAGAGCTGAGCAGCACCCAGGCAGCCACTCATCGGCGCCACTTGGTGGTTGCACTAGCCACATAGGTATCAAGTAAAACAGTACAGATATAGCACACTACAGGTGCGACACAGGTCAGAGGCCTGGGGAGAGTCAGTGAGGCCTGGGGCTGGAGTTGGGCCCTCCCTGGGCTGAGTTCCACACCGCTGCCGCTTATGATAGTGTAATTATACCCCCTTCTTTGGGGGGGGGGGGCATCGCCACTGTGTTTCACCCTGAGCATTGGGTGGGTGATAGACGGGCTCCCACAATCTGCTCATCCTGGAGGACAGCGACTGGGGGGTATTGTCACCATGTCCTGTGCCAGGTCCTCTCCTCTGCCTTCTCCCCCTCCATCCTCCTCCCCTCCACGGAGCGTCCTTTCTCCGGGGGGCTGAGGATGGAAGCTCCGGTGCATGGGAGCTCGCATGCGTAGTGACCATCCCCGGCCCCCACCGGAATTCCACACACGTGGTGATTTAGGAGCATTTTTTATGGGATCTCACTAGATTGCGTTGCTCCGTGTGTAGGGGCCACAGCTATCCACATGCTGGATATTAATCAGTCAGGGCCAGTGTTCTCATCAGAGAACATAGGCCCTGATAAATTGCTCAGCACACAGTGCTGACACATCGCTGTGTGCTGAGCGATCTTACTGAGCATACTGAATGCTCTAGCATCGCTCAGCAAATCTCTATGTGTGTAGGCCCCTTAACGCTCTCCCTACACATTACATCGGACCCACCTGCAGTGCAGCATGGTTTGTACATCTGCAAAAATTGCAGCCTTGCTAACTGGTCTGAATTTTGCCATATATCATTTGCCCAGGGAAATCATAAGCAACATCGTATCATTCGCAGTGTTGCCTAATGTGTACCCAGCTTACCCTTGGTTTCTGCCATACTGCTGCTCCTTTGTTTGTAAATCTTGGTCATGTCCTGCAAGTCACTTTTCTGTAATTTGGTCATATTGATTTGGTTCATGTCTTTATAAGGTAATGTGGACCAATTGTTGTTTCATATAGAGTAAAAACAATAATGATAAATAAGTAAAAAAAAAAAAAAATTTAAGAACTTGTTTCAGTAGACTACTATTCTCAAATTCACTAAAAGCACCTTTATTTATTAACAGTTTCGGTACTTGTGTATTATCACGGCGCACATCGCATCGCATACCACTGATTAAGGTATGCGATGGACCAGATTTCAACCTTTTTCCGGGCTGAGTATACATTTTTAAAATCTGGTCACATCGCATGTCATTACAATGGCATGCGATGCGACGCAATTTCCCATTGAGTCCCATGTTAAATGGCACCCCCAGACCCGATTTTTAATTGTACACCCATCCTGATGGGTAATAAATATGTAAAATGCCCCCACATTGTTAACAGCCCCCCACTGTCAACGCCAACCTGAAGCGTGGCGAGAGCAGCGAGCACGTCAGGGGCGGCGGTACGCGTCCTCCGACCTTTTCATACCCCCACTATCCACGTCGGCGTGGAGTTGATTTTATAAAGTCTGGCGAGCGTAGCGAGTCACCGAGCCTGAAGCGTGGCGAGCGCAGCGAGCCCCGCATTACTTCACAGGTATACGCGTCCGCTCACCACGCTTCGGGCTCGGTGGCTTGCTGCGCTCGCCACACTTTATAATATCAACTCACGCCGACGTGGATAGTGGGGGTATGAAAAGGTCAGAGGACGCGTACCTCCGCCCCTCGTGGGCTCGCCACGCTTCGGGTTGGCGTTAACAATGGGGGATCATTTCACATACTCATGACCCATGAGGGTGGGTATACAATTAAAAATCGGTCAGGGGGGCATTTAACATGGTAATAAGGCATATGGGTGCCTGTACAATTAGAAATCTGGTAAAATCACATAGAATCGCATCGCATGCGATCATATCACATGCGATGCAATGCGATTTTTCTCTCTATTACTTTAACTCATTGCTCAGAGGTAGAGCTACCCAGCCTTCTAAATTAACTATTTTATAGAACGGAGAATCCTCTTGGTGATTATATCAATATAAGCACAAGACACACCTAAGGGAATCTACCTATCTGACATACCCTACAACAGAGAGGAAGCCCACACAAATTCTATACCTTGAGTCAGCGGTTATACTTCCTCCTATTATAAACAGAACATTTTCATTCCTTATACCAACCAGATTAAAATTCTGGACTCATATTGAAGCATATCGTTAATGGCTTTGTAACTACAATGACCATACAGTATCAGGGGGACCTACTACAGCTCTTAACTAACTTATGATCTAGATTTCTCTCACAACATTTACTGACGCAACAATGTCCCAGAGGAATCGCAAGAACCCTCAAACACCTAAACCTAGCCTGCTACCCCAGAAACTAGAGATGAGCGGCGGGCACTTTTTCGGGTTTTGGATCTGGATCTCCCTTCGTGTTTTGGATCTGGATTGGTTTTGGCAAAACCACCCTTGCGGGTTTTTGTTTGGATCTGGATTTTTTTGGAAAAATGCCAAAAATTGCTAAAATAACAGATTTTGGGCCTGTTTTTGCCCCTAAAGTATTAAGCTCAAAAACATTAATTTCCACTCATTTCTAGTCAATTTTAATCACTTCACAATGGACACTGGATATATGCCGTCACACTGGACACTGGATATAGGCCGTCACACTGGACACTGGATATAGGCCGTCACACTGGACACTGGATATAGGCCGTCACACTGGACACTAGATATAGGGCGTCACACTGGACACTAGATATAGGCCGTCACACTGGACACTAGATATAGGCCGTCACACTGGACACTAGATATAGGCCGTCACACTGGACACTAGATATAGGCCGTCACACTGGACACTAGATATAGGCCGTCACACTGGACACTAGATATAGGCCGTCACACTGGACACTAGATATAGGCCGTCACACTGGACACTAGATATAGGCCGTCACACTGGACACTAGATATAGGCCGTCACACTGGACACTAGATATAGGCCGTCACACTGGACACTAGATATAGGCCGTCACACTGGACACTAGATATAGGCCGTCACATTGGACACTAGATATAGGCCGTCACACTGGACACTAGATATAGGCCGTCACACTGGACACAGCCCCTGACATACTGGACACAGCCCCTGACACACTGGACACAGCCCCTGACACACTGGACACAGCCCCTGACACACTGGACACAGCCCATGACACACTGGACACAGCCCATGACACACTGGACACAGCCCATGACACACTGGACACAGCCCATGACACACTGGACACAGCCCATGACACACTGGACACAAACCCTTGTATTATGGACACTGCAGCCCCTGTACACTGAGTGTACAATCACACAAAATAAATCACAGCACAGGGCACAGAGCAAAGAGCAGAGAGGACGGAGCACAGATCTCCCACCCACCCTCTTCCCTCTCCTATAATGGAGTGAAGATGGCGGGGCGCGCGTGTGTCTTATATAACATCCCGATCTCGCGAGAATCCGACAGCGCGATGATGATGTTTTGCCTCGTTTTCAGTACGGAATTCAGGCGGGAACTCCCGAGCCGGCTCGGATCGCGATGTTCGGATCTGTCGGATCCTGGAGATCCGCACCCGCTCATCTTTACCAGAAACTGCAGTCAACACCCGAGACATAGTTGCCATTGTGACAAAACGATTCAGTCAGAAATGAGGGCAGTGCTAACTGAATTCAGATCTGAGCTAGCTGATCTGGACTCGCATACTAACTCACTGGAACATAAGGTTGACGAGATATGCCACTTTCAAACTGTAGGAATTTACAGACATCCAAACCGAACTGGACACATACAAAGATCATCTGGAAGATATCGTCAATCGCAGCCGTCGTAACAACATCCGTATCCGCAACATTCCTGAAAGTGTGACTCCTGAAACACTTCCCAATTATCTGGAAAATCTCTTCTTACAACTAATCCCCAACACATCTAAAAATCTACTACAACTGCACCGTGCCCATCGAGCCCTATGACCCAAACCAACCAACAAGGGATATAATCCTGCGTTTTGTAGGAGCCAGGCCAAACTTCAGTAAATGCCTATATGCAATGTTTAAATATCATTATATGAGATAGATTATTCTCTTACTTCATCACTAACCATCCCATGTCATCACCATGAATAGACCAACTCAGACCACACAGACTAAATATAACTTTGAGATTATTTACTGTTCTTCTCCCCTTGTTGCTTGGTCGTACTCTTCTACTACTCCGCTAAATGTATAACCCTCACAACTCCACCTTATTACATCTAAGACACGTCCCCTCTCGAAGGAATCATCAGAACAACGCATTCACTTCTCACATAAGACCTAATCCTTATTTAGGAAAAGGTCACTCCCCGCTGTATATCTATACAGCCTTCCCCTCCTTTCCCTCTCCCCTCACATCAACCTTCAGTCCCTCCCCTGCCATACTGGTTCTCTGCAATCTTCTACTTCGCTCTATCCATACACCCACCCACCATGACACTCAATATCCTAGCGATTAATGCTAACGGCCTTAACTCTCCTACTAAACGAGCCATGGCCATTCAATTTTTTACACGGCAAAAAGCCGACATTATCCTACTTCAGGAAACTCACTTTAAATCCTCTCATCCCTCCTTCTCCTGTATTCAATTTCTACATGTCTATTATTCCACCATGCCCACCAAACGGAGAGGCACAGCAATAATGATCCACCATAACCTCCCTATAATTGTCCACGACTCTACTGCAGATGAACAGAGCCGCTTTATAATCCTCTCTTGCTCATATAATCAGACTCCCCTCACATTAGCCTTCATATATGCACCTAATATGCAGCAGGGTTCCCTTTTGGCAGCTTTCTTTGACCTTCTATTTCAACTCCCCACTGGTATGACCATCCTAGGGGGTGATTGTAACATTACTATGAATCCTCTATTAGACTGATCTCATCCTAGCACAACCCCTTCTGCTCAAACCAAGTAATTCAAGCTTCTACAGCCACGGTTAACACTCCATGAGTTATATGAAGGCTGGAGAACCTTTTACCCCTAAGCCAATGGATTTACCCACTATTCTCCACCCTTCGACCTCAATACCCGTATTGATTATATTTTTGTCGACCGTAATACGACTAATAAACTACTTAATGCTTAGATACTTCCTATCTCATGGTCGGACCCCTGTTAACCGTACATGGCGCCTAAACGAATCCATCTTCCTCAAAAAATCAAATATCACCGACATCACTAATGTGCTGACAATTTACTACAATGAAAACGTATCTCCAGACATTGCTCCCCCCTTACTGTGGGAAGCACATCAGGCCACTATTCGTGGTCTTCAAATCAGCTTCACCTCAACTCAAAAAAATTTTGAGATCCAGCGCATCAGGGACCTAGAAGCAGAACTGGCGACTCTGACCCGCCTACATTGGCACAGACCTAAAAAGAAAGTTTACTCAAAATGTTGGCGATCAAGGGCCAGTTGACTCAAATCCTCTCTAAAAAAGCAGTCAAAGCACTTTTGTGGGCGCGTCACAGGTTTTGTGAGAAATCAGATAAAGCGGACACCCTCCTAGTTCGAAGGTTGCGAGCAAAACGCACACATAATCGCATAGTATCAATGTGATGTGTAGACGGTTCCATTACATATAATCCATCAACTATGGCCTCACAAATTAAGAATTATTATGAATCCCTATACACCTCCCATCTGCTGAAGAATCTGATCCCCATTATATACTCAAAATACAGCGATACCTCACTTCTTGCCACCTACCAAAGCTCTCTAACACAGACATAGGTACAATTAATGCCCCCATTACAACGGAAGAGATTATAACAGTGATCAAACAGTTGAGACGATCGGGAGCTCCTGGCCCAGACGGCCTTACTGCTCTATATTATAAAAAAAAAAATCCTCCCCCTTACTCCCCATGCTCCATTCCCTATTTAATTCACTACTTCAAGGAAAATCACTAAATGAAGCCACCACTAGAGCTAAAATAATTGTCATTCCCAAACCAGATAGAGATCCCCTCGAGATCAAAAACTATAGACCTATCTCCCTTCTAAACGTGGATCTAAAGCTCTTTGCAAAAATACTGGCAAATAGACTCGCCCCTTTCTTGTCCTCCCTCATCCAACCCGAACAAGTCGACTTCGTCCCAAACAGACAGGCATTGGACAACACTAGACGGATTATTAACCGTATACACCTCACACATGATAGATCCCTCCCAACTCTAGTGGTGGCACTCAATGCCGAGAAGGCCTTTGGCAGGTTAGCATGGCCCATCATACAACAAACCCTCAATGCTACTGGTCTGAATGGTGCTTTCTACAAGGGTATTACTTCCCTATACCGAAATCCCTCCACCTCTATTCTCGTTAATGGCTTAATTTCTGATCCCCTTCCTATTAGAAATGGCACTCGCCAAGGCTACCCCCTTTCCCCCCTACTTTTTGCCCTAATTAAGGAGACATTGGCAGCAAGAATCAGACTAAGCAAAACATATCTGGCATCAATGTAGGAAATCAACATCATAAATTTGCACTGTACGCGGATGACGTTATACTAACCCTTACTAATCCCTCTGTCTCCCTTCCAAATCTATTGGAAGAAATCAATACTTAGTCACCTCTCGAACTAAAAATAAACACCGATAAAATAGGATTTTAATACCTACCGGTAAATCCTTTTCCTCTGAGTCCATATGGGATATTGGGGATTTCATCATAACGTATGGGAGAAGAGAGGTATCCGCAGGAGACAGGCACATAGAAGCTCTTTCACTGGGACCAGTTAATATGAAAACTGTGCCCGATGGAATGGAAAGTATATGAGTAAAGGATATAACTATGTGTTAACATATAAAATGTATTAAAGTGGTGACATGCAACCAGCACACCCATAATACAACAATGGCCAAGAACAAGATTGGCAATATAACTGAAGTCAAGAAACAGTATAACTAACTCAAGATACCAGTAAAAGGATCCATTATTCTGGATTAACAAGGCAGCAAGAGCCCGCACTAAGGCGGGCGCCCAATATCCCATATGGACTCCGAAAAAAGGATTTACCGGTAGGTATTAAAATCCTATTTTCTCGATCATCCATATGGGATATTGGGGACTTCACCATAAATGTATGGGAATTATACCCAAGATTCAAGGACTGGCGGGAACGTGCGGAGATTGCTGCATCACCGCATTCCCAAACTGAATGTCCTCTTTTGCAATGGTGTCAAATTTATAAAATTTGACGAATGTATGCTGGCTCGACCATGTAGCTGCCCTACATAGCTGCAGAGCCGAAACACCCCGAGCAGCCACCCAGGATGCACCCACTGCCCTGGTAGAATGAGCCCTAACATTAGCCTGCTTGAAAGCCGTAGAAAGCCAGCGAGCAGTTGATTGTTTTGAGGCCAGATGACCTTTCTTCTGGGCATCGTACAGAGCAAAATAGGAATCCGTTTTGCGCAGCCTAGCCGTCCTTTGGACGTACAACCTAAGAGCCCGAACCACATCCAACGTAGCAGGGATCTCAGAGTTAGGCCCACCTGCTGGAACCACAATAGGTTGGTTCAAATGAAAGGTCAAAACAACTTTTGGAAGAAACCGTGGATTAATTCTAAGCTCCGCCCTATCTTCATGGAATATAAAGTATGGGCTCTTGCAAGACAGAGCGCCCAGCTCTGACCCCATCTGTGCTGAAGCCAAAGCTATTATAACTGCTGTCATCTAAGTCAGGAATTTCAACTACACTGAGTTCAAGGGTTCAAACCAAGATGACTGCAAGAAGTCTAAAGACCACCTCCAATTCCCATGAAGGTGTAGGCGGCATAAAGGGGGGTAGTATACGCAGCACCCCTTGCAGGAAAGTCTGGACCTCCGGCAAGGAAGCAGATTTCTTCTGAAAAAAAAAAAAAAAAACGGAGAGGGTCGAAATCTGTACCTTTAAGGAACCTAAACATAAAAATAAAGGAAGCGGTCCAATTTAAATTCTGCGAGTGGAAATGTGAACTGTTCACACCAGCCTACATACTTCCTCCAAATGTGGTGGTAATGTGCAGAAGTCATCGTAGAGATGACTGACGCATGCAAAACTTTGAGAGCTAGAATCTGCCGCTCAACCTTCAGGTCATTAAACGTAGTTGCTCTAAGGCCTGGCAGACGCAGAGACCCTGAGTGAGCAGGTCTCTTTCTTGAGGAAGGCATATCGGGTCGTCTGCCAACATGGCTTGAAGCTCTGCGAACCACGCTCTGCGAGGCCAGTCGGGAGCTATCAGAATTGCTTCCACTCTGTCTGTTCTTATCTTTTTTAGAACCTTCGCCAGTAATGGAATTGGCGGGAATACATACACCAGGTTGTAGCACCAAGGTGTTGTCACTGCGTTCACCACCTCCGATTGAGGATCTCTGGTCCTGGAGCAGTACTGAGCCAACTTGTTGTTGAGTCTGGACGCCATCAGATCTATCTGAGGGTTTCCCCACCGATCCACAATGCGTGCAAAGACTTGCTCTTTCAAGCTCCATTCCCCGGGTGAAGGTCGTGATGACTCAGGAAGTCCGCCTCCCAATTGTCCACCCCAGGGATGAAAATGTCCGACAGCGCAGTCAGATGAGCCTCTGCCAAACTGAGGATCTTTGTGACCTCCCTCATACCTCCCTGGCGGTTGATAAATGCCACTGTCGTCGCATTGTCCGACTGGACTTTTACCGCCTGATCCTGCAGCCAAGGTGCAGCTTGCAGAAGAGTGTAAACCACCGCTCTCAACTCCAGGTTGTTTTATGTGGAGTTTTGATTCCCAAAGGGACCACCTGCCTTGGAAAGTCCTTCCCAGCATCACGGCACCTCATCCTAGGAGACTGGCGTCAGTCGTTAGCAGAATCCAATTCTGTATCCCAAACCTCCTGCCTGCCAGCAACCATCTTGCCCAGGACCCGGATGCATTGATGGACAGAGACTTGTACCACAGCCAATAGATCGCTCACAAGGATCTGGAGCGCTTGAACCTTGTCCCCTGGCAGAAAGACATTCTGCTCCCTGGTATCAAGTACCATACCCAGAAACAGCAGTCAAAGCGATGGGATCAGCGAGGACTTGGGAAGGTTCAGTAGCCACCCGTGTGCAATGAGGACCTGTGTAGTTACCTGAATTGCCAGATTCAAAGTTTCCTGCGACCTGGCCTTTATAAGGAGGTCGTCCAGATAGGGTATGATGTTTATCCCCCTCTTTCTGAGTAAGACCATCATCTCTGCCATCACCTTCGTGAATACGCTGGGTGCAGTGGACAGGCTAAAGGGAAGGGCCTGAAATTGATAATGGTCCTCCAAAATGGCAAACCGCAGGAATGCCTGTTGTGGGACTCATATTGGGATGTGCAGGTAAGTGTCCTTCACATCGAGGGATGCTAGGAACTCTCCCTGCTCCAACCCTGCAATGACCGCCCGCAGGGACTCCATCCTGAAAGTAGTTACCTTTAAGAATGGATTAAGAGACTTTAAGTTTAAAACTGGCTGTACTGAACCGTCCGATTTCGGTACTACAAAAAGGTTGGAGTAGTAACCCCTGCCCCTCCTGAGGAGGGACAGGGATAACCACCCGAGACAGTAATCGCCTGTAACATGGTGGCCTGAGTCGCTTTCAAAGCAGGTAGCCCTGATTTGAAGAACCTGTGCGGGGGGTGGCTTTGCAAACTCTAGCTTGTAGTCTTGCCAAATGAGAGTCCGCACCCAAGGATTGGTACAGGATGCCTCCCACACCTGGGCGTAGTGTAGCAGACAAGCTCCCATCTTGAGTATGACAAGTGGTGGTGCTGGGTATTCATGCAGAGGGCTTGGATGCGGTAGCTCCGGAGCTATGATCCAGGCCTGCCAAGGCTAAGGCCTTACGGAACTTTGTCCGAGAACCCCTCTGCGAATTGGAGCCACCTCTCACCTTCTGGCGGAATCTGGAGGCCCGAAAGGACTGCGGTGCCGGACCTGCAAAGGGCCGGCGTTGCACTGTGGGAGTAGACGGGAGGAATATTGATTTCCCAGCAGTAGCCTTAGAAATAAGGTCATCCAACTCGCTCCCGAATAATCTGTCCCCCTTATAAGGGAGATTTTCCACGCTACGCTTCGAATCAGCGTCAGCCGCCCACTGGTGTAGCCAGAGGGTTCTGTGTCCGGAGACTGCCATGGCAGAATTGCGTGCATTTATCGCACCTAATTCATTTTGTGCATCGCACAGCATTTTGGCCGTATCCTGGATGTGGCCCAGTTTCTCTGAAATCTGCGCCACAGTCATGTCCCCTTGCAAACCTTCCACTATCTGGGAGGCCCAGGTGTGGACGGCCTTAGCCATTCAGCAATTCGCCAGAACCGAGCGCTGACATGCGCCACTAGCGGTAGAAACAGCCTTAAGGGTCGCTTCTACCTTTTTATCAGAGCTGTCCTTCAGAGATGAGGACCCTAAATTTTTTGACAAGCGTGATAAGGACGTGGCCACAACAGGAGGCTCCTCCCACACCTTTTAGCCAGTCGTCTCAAAAGGGAATGCAGACACAAACCGCTTTTCTGAGTTTAAAACGTTGTTCTGGGGACTTCCAAGCGTCCTCCAAATCAGCCTGTTCTGGATAAACAATATGTTGCTTTTTCTGGGCTCCAAAAAATAGATCCCCCACTACAGACTCAGTTAAAGGGAGATCTAACAAATCCCTAATGGCCATAGTGAGTGGTTCAGTGCCTGTATGTGCAGGGTGCGAGTCCTGTAAGGGCTCATCTAAATCCTCCCCCACTTCAGGAGCGGGGCGCAGAGGCTATCTGTATCAGGACAGATAGCCTCTGCGCCCCGTTTACGGGAATGCATAGGAGTGGGGGGTTAAATTATCCACTGTGGCTGACAGAATAGATAGGTCCTGTCTGACTCTCTGAGTCTGAGCAGTGTTTGCAGCTAGCTGAGAGGACACATCCTGCACCATGCTTTTTATAGAACTAGCCCAGTCTGGTTCTTGGGAGGCAGACTGCATATTCCCACTAAGCTGGGGTGAGACACCACTGAGCACAGGGGAAATACAAGCTTCACAAGTCACTTGTGAGCAGAAGTATGTGAAATCTTCAAACTGTATAACATACAGGTTATTTTCCTGACCATGATGGGGGAACAACAACCTGAACCCACAAACACACACACACACTGATTTGTAATGTACAATGAGCACACTATGTGAACAGGTAATGCACTATGTGAATTACAGTTTATGTGTGGCAGCTTAACAAGCTGGGCCGGCGCCACCACTAGGCAAATCCAGGCATTTGCCTAGGGCGCCGGCCACTGGAGGGTGTCATTGTGCCCCCCGTGCCGCGGGGGTACCTGTCCTGCGGCGCTGTGTATTTAAAGCTGGCGGCTGAGGCAGCGAGGGGTCCCTGCAGTCAATAAATAACGAGCGCTATCCGCCGGGCTATGCGGAAGCGCTTCTGTTATGAAAACACTGTCCGCACACTGATTGGCTGAGATTCAGCCAATCAGCGTGTGCCGTGCGGCCAGTGTTTTCATAACAGAAGCGCTTCCGCATAGCCCGGCGGATAGCGCTCGTTATTTATTGACTGCAGGGACCCCTCTCTGCCACCGCCGCCAGCTTTAAATACACAGCGCCGCAGGACAGGTACCCCCCCCCCCTCCCCCGGCACCCCCACCCCGACTCGCCTGGGGCGCTCCGGTGCCTTGCACCGGCCCTGTTAACAAGCCTGTGGGTAAGACTCCGAGGCACTGAGGGGGACCTGTACACCAACAACCTAGCTCTCAGATTGAAGAGAGCTGGTAACATACATAAATCACAGAGGATTATATATATACTTGCAGTTATTAACCCTTCACAAGGTTAAAAACACCCAAAACCTGTGCTGTCACTGCTGCAGAACTCCTTCTCCTTCCCCACTGCTGAGGAGTGTACCAGGAGGTGAGTAATGGCGATTACAGAGCCCAGGGAAAAGCAGGTAGCTGTTAGTTTGGCGCCCTCAGAGGTCAGGTCCCGCTCTGAGTAAGCCCCACCCATTGCATAGCGCTGAGGGTACACATTTATTTATACTGGAAAATGGACATAATTAGCCCTAATGCAGTGAACTTCTAGAAATATTTGACGGACAGCGGGGCAGAAAGCACTGGATTTGAAAAATATTGAAAAGACTGTCCAGAAGCTTTCAGCCAATCAGCGTCCGGTTAGTCATTTCAAATTCAGCAGCGCTTCCCGCCCTGCTGCCTGGCAAATAGCTTGTAGAGATATTTGCTGGGCAGCGGGGTGGGAAGCGCCTGCTGAATTTGAAAACATTTTGAAAAGACTGGCTGGACTCTCTCAGCCAATCAGCGTTCGGCCAGTCTTTTCAATATGTTTTCAAATCCAGCACTTCCCGCCCTGCTGCCTGGCAAATAGCGCTAGAAGCGCCAAGCCGCCACTGCCCGGATCCCTGCAGTCTGGACCCCGCCGCCGGACCCCGCTGTCCCCCCTAACACCAGAAAATGCAGGGACAAAGGTGGCGGGAAAGGGGCCAACCCAGGAATGTCCCTGCTTGATCCAGGGACCATTTTCTGGTGTGAAAGGGGTATTACTTAACTTTACCCCTTTGTCTGTCTCCTGCATGAGTAATCCTGGGTGCCATAGAGACCCCACCCCTCTGTGTTTCTAACGGTCAAATATATTTACAGCAGTGACCAGGAAGTGTATTTTACAATCTTGGCTTCCAAAGTACTCTTTTGCTAGGACTCTTTCTGACTAGCTTTTACTTTGTATTTAGCATGGACTGGGTGGAGGCTTTGCTCCATAAACTGCTTGTACATAGATACATAGTTATTTATAACAAACTGAGTGTTGTGAAACCCGCCTCTTGCTGAATGAACCACATTCTTTCTTGCTACAATGTTATCATTTCACTTTTATGCCCCATGTACTTGATTTTCTTTTTTTAAGAAGACAAGGTTTTTATTTTTCAATGGCATCTAAAGCTGCATACATATTACACAGCATTTTAAAACACTATGCAAGAAAACAACCACTCATAATGACATTTTCATGCATATCTAGGGTGTATGCACTATTAACTATGCATGCTCCCATGGGTTGTTAGTGATGTCTTGTGTCATCTGTACATGCATAGCTCAAGCTGAGGATACAGTCAATGGCAGCATACTACTGGAAGTGGCCACGGACAATATTGAAATAGTGACAATAGTGAAAGTGAGTGTATAAGATAGATAGATAGATAGATAGATAGATAGATAGATAGATAGATAGATAGAATATATGCCTGATTCAGCCTGGTTAGAAAGGGGGGGGGGGGGTACTTATGTAGTATCTGGGCGTCCGATTTAGAAATCGGATCGGATCGCATCGCATGCGACCAAATTGTATGCGATGCGATGGTCAAGATTTTTCCATAGGATTCAATGTTAAAATGGTCTGAGTCCATTTTAACATAGAATTCAATGGGAAAAAGGGGTCCTTTTCCTTTCCCCACTATCCAAGTGGGCATGGAGTTGGATATAAACCTGTGGCGAGCGTAGCGAGCCACCGAGCCCGAAGCGTGGCGAGCGTAGCGAGCCCCGCGAGGGGACACAGAATACTTTTTAAGAAATATGCGTTCGCTCGCCACGCTTCGGGCTCGGTGGCTCGCTGCGCTCGCCACGCTATATAAAATCCACTCTATGCCCACTTGGATAGTGGGGAAATGAACAGGACCTTCTTAACATTGAATCCTATGCAAAATCGCATCGAATCGCATCTGATTGTATGCCTTAAGGTAAGGCATACAATCACAAAATTCGGACGCCCAGATACTACATAAGTACCGAAAGGGGTGTGGTACAGGGGTCCGACAGTCGGGATCTCGACAGTCATTAGCCTGACATTGGGATCCCGACTGGCCAGACCCAGACAGCATGGTGAGCGCAACTAAGCCCCTTGCGGGCTTGCTGCGATCGCCACGCTGTGGGTACGGTGGCTCGCTACGCTCGCCACTTATTCTATTCTCCCTCTATGGGGGTCGTGGACCCCCACGAGGAAAAATAGCCTGTGGCCGTCGGGAACCCGCCTGTTAGTGTTTTGACAGTCGGGATCCTGACGTCGGGTAAATGCCTGTCGGGACCCCGTCCGACACCCGTTAGAAAGGCTGCAATTTTTTCAGATGACTAATCTATGTTGCAGGTGAGGCAAATGTAACATTAGCAGAGGCGATTCAGATCCATTTCTAAGCAATGTGATTAGCTCTGTATTTATGCCCTGCAGCAATGGCGACGCACAGTCACAAGCACTGGCTTACCTGTTGGATTGTGGGGCTTTGCCTATAAAAATAGGCAAATCCTCACTCAGCACAGATCACTCAGCACACAGCATCATGGGAGTCCGGCGATGTGTGCCGAGTGATCGTGCTTAAGCACGTCTCTAAGCAAGAGAGCCAGATCGCCCTGTACGGGGCTATAGATTTGGGCAAGTTATTTTGTTTCTGTGCAGAGTAAATACTGGCTGCTTTATTCTTACTCTGCAATTTAGATTGAAGTTTGAATATACCCCGCCCAAATCAGAATCAAAATTGATTTATTGGCCAGGTATACTTGCGTATACTAGGAATTCGTTTTGGATGGCTGTGCAACAGCCAGGATAGAAACAAGTAAATCAGTGACAGTACAAATACACGTACAGATATGCATTAGACATACTCTAATGAGGGACACGGACATGGGGAACATATATTTACAGAGCTGAGCAGCACCCAGGCAGCCACTCATCGGCGCCACTTGGTGGTTGCACTAGCCACATAGGTATCAAGTAAAACAGTACAGATATAGCACACTACAGGTGCGACACAGGTCAGAGGCCTGGGGAGAGTCAGTGAGGCCTGGGGCTGGAGTTGGGCCCTCCCTGGGCTGAGTTCCACACCGCTGCCGCTTATGATAGTGTAATTATACCCCCTTCTTTGGGGGGGGGGCATCGCCACTGTGTTTCACCCTGAGCATTGGGTGGGTGATAGACGGGCTCCCACAATCTGCTCATCCTGGAGGACAGCGACTGGGGGGTATTGTCACCATGTCCTGTGCCAGGTCCTCTCCTCTGCCTTCTCCCCCTCCATCCTCCTCCCCTCCACGGAGCGTCCTTTCTCCGGGGGGCTGAGGATGGAAGCTCCGGTGCATGGGAGCTCGCATGCGTAGTGACCATCCCCGGCCCCCACCGGAATTCCACACACGTGGTGATTTAGGAGCATTTTTTATGGGATCTCACTAGATTGCGTTGCTCCGTGTGTAGGGGCCACAGCTATCCACATGCTGGATATTAATCAGTCAGGGCCAGTGTTCTCATCAGAGAACATAGGCCCTGATAAATTGCTCAGCACACAGTGCTGACACATGTGCTGAGCGATCTTACTGAGCATACTGAATGCTCTAGCATCGCTCAGCAAATCTCTATGTGTGTAGGCCCCTTAACGCTCTCCCTACACATTACATCGGACCCACCTGCAGTGCAGCATGGTTTGTACATCTGCAAAAATTGCAGCCTTGCTAACTGGTCTGAATTTTGCCATATATCATTTGCCCAGGGAAATCATAAGCAACATCGTATCATTCGCAGTGTTGCCTAATGTGTACCCAGCTTACCCTTGGTTTCTGCCATACTGCTGCTCCTTTGTTTGTAAATCTTGGTCATGTCCTGAAAGTCACTTTTCTGTAATTTGGTCATATTGATTTGGTTCATGTCTTTATAAGGTAATGTGGACCAATTGTTGTTTCATATAGAGTAAAAACAATAATGATAAATAAGTAAAAAAAAAAAAAAATTTAAGAACTTGTCTCAGTAGACTACTATTCTCAAATTCACTAAAAGCACCTTTATTTATTAACAGTTTCGGTACTTGTGTATTATCACGGCGCACATCGCATCGCATACCACTGATTAAGGTATGCGATGGACCAGATTTCAACCTTTTTCCGGGCTGAGTATACATTTTTAAAATCTGGTCACATCGCATGTCATTACAATGGCATGCGATGCGACGCAATTTCCCATTGAGTCCCATGTTAAATGGCACCCCCAGACCCGATTTTTAATTGTACACCCATCCTGATGGGTAATAAATATGTAAAATGCCCCCACATTGTTAACAGCCCCCCACTGTCAACGCCAACCTGAAGCGTGGCGAGAGCAGCGAGCACGTCAGGGGCGGCGGTACGCGTCCTCCGACCTTTTCATACCCCCACTATCCACGTCGGCGTGGAGTTGATTTTATAAAGTCTGGCGAGCGTAGCGAGTCACCGAGCCTGAAGCGTGGCGAGCGCAGCGAGCCCCGCATTACTTCACAGGTATACGCGTCCGCTCACCACGCTTCGGGCTCGGTGGCTTGCTGCGCTCGCCACACTTTATAATATCAACTCACGCCGACGTGGATAGTGGGGGTATGAAAAGGTCAGAGGACGCGTACCTCCGCCCCTCGTGGGCTCGCCACGCTTCGGGTTGGCGTTAACAATGGGGGATCATTTCACATACTCATGACCCATGAGGGTGGGTATACAATTAAAAATCGGTCAGGGGGGCATTTAACATGGTAATAAGGCATATGGGTGCCTGTACAATTAGAAATCTGGTAAAATCACATAGAATCGCATCGCATGCGATCATATCACATGCGATGCAATGCGATTTTTCACCGTACAATGCCCTGCGATGGAAATTGGGGGCGCCGTGATAATACACAAGTACCGCAGTTTCTTATATAGTGCACACATATTCCACAGCGCTTTACAGAGTATAGTTAAACATTCACATCAGTCCCGGCCCCAGTGAAGCTTACAATCTATATTCCCTACCACACATATACACGCACGCACAGACATTCTAGGGTTAATTTTGTTGGCAGCCAATTGACCTACCTGTATATTTTTGGATTGTGGAAGGAGACTGTAGTACCCGGAGTAAACCACGCAAACAGGGGGAGAATATACAAACTCCACACAGTTAGGGTCATGGTGGGAATCGAACCCATGACCTCAGTGCTGTGAGGCAGTAATGCTAACCACTACACCATCCGTGCTGCATCTTTATAATACTACTGGTCTTAAGGCCCATACGATGCTTATGCAGTTCTTGTTCCACATGCCCTTCCCAACCACTTCAGGACAGAAGCTGCTGCAGCAGGTACAGAAGATCCCGATACCTACAGTGTTCGAGTCACAGACCATAAGTCGATAATTAATTTCAATTTGTCAAAAGCTTTGTAAAGTGAAAATGTTTTTCATGTAATGGACCCTTATAGGCCTTTAAGGGTCCACTTAAGGGAGTCTGTTTATTGTGTTGTATACAGAAAGTTATAAGCTTTTCAACGACTTATCACAATGCATGAAAGCAACAGAATAGCATGGACCCTTATGACAGCACCCTTAAGGGGTCGTCCGATTAAACCCATCTTCGAACTTAGATCATCCCTTAAGATGATAAAGGCAGTGTGCAAAGTTTAAAGACGTTTAAAGCATTGGAGAGTTACCGTGGAACATCCATACCCACAAACATCATTCAATTATACTTCTATAGATAAACACAAACATGCAAACCTGTACCTCTATCATACAGTAACATTGACAATGTTTATTAAATGTCAAGAACGGAGACTGAACGTCCATCATGCACTGTAGCCACTACCCCCTCCCAACTACTAGAAAGTGAGAAGTGAGTGAATGAGTCAGAGGCAGAGCAGGAGGGAGAGAGAGACTGAGACAATGGGTGTGGGTGGAGAGAGAGAGAGAGAGCGAGCAGGAGGGAGGGTGTGGGGTGATTAATGGGGAGGGAGAGGCCTCAGCTAGCACTGCAGATAAACCTGCCCGGAATATTAAACCCTGCACAGGGATCTCCTGCTCATGACACCCCCAGCATCCACACAACAGGGGATGAATCATTTCGCTTGTACAGTACATCCATCCTCAAATAACATCTAGACACAAGAGATTTAATTCCACCTGTTAAGTAGTTTCTGTAAACATGATTTGCATACAGTCATTCAGGACTAAATGGATACGGTAACTCTCTGCAGCAACAAGGCATACAGTTTAAGGTTATCCTAACTATGTCTGCTTTCCTTATTAAGACAACCATTACACAATACCAAGCAGATCTGAAGCACACATCCCCAATATTTAGTAAATAATTTTGCACTCTGCAGCACATTATTTATCCTTCCTCTGCCATCATTTCCTTCCTTTCCTAATCCTCAATACTTTGTTTTCACTCCCTTCTGTTCCCTGTATCTTTCCAGTACTGCATAATGAGTACTCCTCTACTGCCTTCAGTAGAGGAATAACATTCCACGTTAACCTTCTTTCATCGGAGTCTAAACAGCATCACATTCAGACTGACAGTACTGTACCCTGATGCACGCAATAACAATCAAACATGTGTGCAGATAACCAGGCTTTCTGCTGACACCTACAATTTAAAGGCGTGCCTATACTTGTTTCCCCTTTGCAACAGTTCTCTTCCCAATCATACTGAATAACATGCACATCAATATCCTGTACAAAGCAGCTGCTTCCTTTTTCATTCAATCCTATGAAGACAGATAGCTCCCACATCTAATTATTCCCCCACTCCTACACCTTGGAGGCAGCAAGAAGAGCCCACTGGGAGCTATAAGTAAAAGACATAATAGGTGGGGGTCAGAAGGATTGGACCAGTCAGATGTTCTGTTTCTTAATGTCTTCATACTAATTAGGTAACTTGGTAACTGCCACTGTTGTTAAAAAAAAAAAAAAAAAAAAAAACCTTTAGATCTTTAGCCTATACTAGTGTCTAGTTCAGGCATTCCCAACCACGGTCCTAGTGTCTAGTTCAGGCATTCCCAACCACGGTCCTCAAGGCACACCAACAGTGCAGGTTTTCTAGATATCCAGGCTTAAGCACAGGTGACTTAATTAGTATCTGAGGGATTCTGATTAAACCATCTGTGCTGAAGCCTGGATATCACTAAAAGCTGCACTGTTGGTGTGCCTTGAGGACCATGGTTGGGAATGCATGGTCTAGTTGTTTTTTTGTTGCAATCTACACATGCACGCAGGCACCAGTGTGCGTCGCGACTGCAGTCTATTGGGGCCTATACACAGAGTGATTTTTCCTATATTCTAAATGATCTAACTAGGGGCAGGATGTTCTAACATCTGCAGCTCTGTTTCGCCCCCCTTCACCGACCACCGCATTCTTAATGATCGCATATGCTCTAAAACAGAGGTGTCCAAACTTTTTGCGACGAGGGCCAGATTTGGTGAGGTGAAAATGTGTGGGGGCCGACCATTCAGCCTGACATTCTTTGAATCATTAATCACATCAGAATGGTCCCCAACTCTGCCTCCATTCACTGTATGTCCCCCAGCCTGCCCCCATTCACTGTATGTTCTCCACTCTGCCCCCTTCACATTATATTCCCCTGCCTGACCATCCTTCTCTGTATGTCCCCAGCTTGCCCCTCCTTCACTGTATGCTCCCCACTTTGCACCCATCCACTTTGTCCCGTAGCTTGCCTCCCCTTCTCTGAATGTCCAGGGGTTGGACGCACACTCACCCAAACACATCTCATGAGGCAGCTGACACCTCCTCACTGCTGCAGACAGCAAGGTAAAGGCACGCTCGCCGGGACCCCACCTTTAGTGTCCTGTGCTGCGCATCCTGCATCTGATGCTCCGCCCGCTTCTGGCTGGAGGCTGCGGGCCACTTGAAATGATGGCACGGGCCGCAATTGGCCCCCGGGCCGGACTTTGGACATGCCTGCTCTAACATAAGCGATCATTAACGCAAGGGACAGCTCTTGCGATAAGAGCTGTCCCTTGCGATGCAGCGCCGATGCTGGACTTCTGCGCACGGCGCCGGCCGCAGGGCATGCTGGGAGGGATCCGTGATGGATCCCTCACACAGCGCTGCGGTAAGAAGCCCATAGGCTTCTGCAGGGATCGCCAGCTCTTGCTGGCAATTCCCTCCGCAGCGCTGCCACTGCGAAGGGGGGACAGAGCACTTCTGATAAATGTAGTAAATATCATATGAAAGAAATGTGTTAAAAGGTGTTAAAAGACTATAGAAAGCTAGAGAGGACTACGTTAATGACCCTCCGAAAGACAAACATCATCGTGCTGGAAGAGCAATACTTTACAGCACAGTGTAATATTCCCTAAATCACTAACTTACACACTCTAGACAGAGCATCAAATCTTATACACGCTGACTGAAAGTCTATATTGCTCAAACACTAAATTTATTTATGCAAGTGGTTTACCAAGTGGGAGAAGACGGTAATACAAGCATCCACTAGTATATGGTTGTACAAAGTCAATTTATATTACAGTATAGTGCATTCACTACAATATTATTCCATTCAAAATGAGTATTTATAATGAAAATAAAAATATGCCTTAGAAACTTTGTTTATGTGGATCCGTTATTAAGAAATTACAAGGACAGTAAAATCGAGGAGTTCCGCAAAACAGCACAGATATTAAAATGTACAATCTGTCATGGGCCGAGATAGTTAACCACCATTTATCAACATTACAGTAGAAGAGAACACCTAATTTTCATGATGCAAGTACATTGAAAAAGGTCAGAGCATGTGGCCATCTGTCTGACAGAAGGAGGTGCCAGAGAAACAGAACTTCCAGGGAAGGAATGGTTCCTGTTATACACAGCATTTAACAGGGTTTCTTTAAAAGGGAGTAAAGAGATTACACAGCATTCTAGAGGGTATGGATCATTGGATAGACACCAACTAGGCCGACAAGCATTAGGTCGATATGGGTCATCAGGTCATTGCCTATTTCCCTATAGATTGTAAGCTTGCAGGCAGGACACTCGTACCTTTGACTGTCTGTAAACACCCAGTTTGTTGTATCACGGTCTCCTTTTGTAAAGCACAATGGAATGTGCTGCGCTATATAAGAAACAGTTAATAAATAAATATATAAATAAATAGGTTGACACAAGCATTAGGTCGACATGGGGTTATTCTTTTTTTTTTTTTACCTAAAATGTCGACATGGACACTAAAACATAGCACTGCGTCCCCTCGCCATGCTTCGGGCACACTATTTTATTCTCCCACCACGCCTAGTGGGCACATGGCGGATCCCCAAAAAAAGGTGAAAAACCCCATAATCGACCGTCGACCTAATGACCCTGTCGACCTTCCTGCATGTCGACCTTGTGATGTCAACCTAGTGACCGTATCCCACTGTCTTATACCATTTTCCACCAAAATCCCGGATCACACACCCGAGATTTTAGTGGATCCTCTCCACGGTCCCCGATACAACTGCCCAGTTCCACTGAAGAGGGAAACCCGGGACAGCATGGGATAGGGGTCTTGGTTCCAAGGTAAGAATCTTAGATCTAGTGACTATTTCCACTGACAAAAACCCTGGGTCGGTGCGCGTTCCCGTGCAAAAATCCAGGATTTTTAAGCTGGTGGAAAAGGGATATAAGAGGGATTACATACATTTAAACAAAAATAAAAAAAATTGGTTTGAATTTTTGGTTGTGACACACAGTCCTATTCTGTGACTGATCACTAAAGAAAGTGATTCCTTCCCCAGCCGTAGTCATGGTACAAGGCGTATTGCAAAACACTTGATATAATAAGTAATTAGATACCTCTGGTTTAACTGCATATAATCAGTAATTACCACTTATATTAACTAATATTGAGTGTCACCACTAGCATTACCTTTGTTAGGATTATAAACATTAGTATAATTTAAAAAGACATGTCCCAAGTAGCAGGATGTAGTAACATATTACATTGTTAAAAATAAACTCGTTGTCAGGACAACAATGATAGAAGTGTGTGTGTGTGTGTGTGTGTGTGTGGGGGGACCATGTATCAGGTACATGACAACACACATATATTACACATGCTGTTTCACTGCACTGCAGTTAGTTCAGATGCATTTTGCATGTCTGCAGGTTCTATGACATAGGCACGCAGCATGCAAGTGACATGAAAGCAGTACAGCCAATCAGGTGTCTGGATTCAAATGGGCACTCTGGTCACCATAGTAGGTAGACAGCAGTGTGAGGCTGCTGGTGTCCATGAGACTCTGAGGACAGCAGCAGAGTATCAATAAGCCCACCACCAATTGGTACCAATTTAGAACTGTGGAAAATAAGTGTGATTATTTTATTGATTCACAGCTACTTACAGTATGTAGCGAAGCAAATTCCATTGCCCTTCACAATTGGTCAAAAACACAGGGTTTTCAAGGGTGGACCAACAAGTACCTTTGTGGCGTTGCTGAGGAAAGTTGGTATTACTATCGTGTACTATCATCTTTCAATCAACGCCATATCAATTTTCAGACTGATTTATAGGTTAGTTTCTTTTTCCACCGCAACAATGCACCAGGTCCCTCATTCGGAATTGCTGTGGCCACATTGCATGAATTGCGCTATGAATTGTTGCTGGATCCACCGTACTCGCCCTCCTTGGCTCTTTGTGACTTCTTTCTGTTCCCTAACCTGAAAGCGTGGCTTGTGGGGAAAAAATTCAGCTCAAAACTAGGAGGTCATTATCAAGACAGAAGCTTACGCGAGTTTAATAACGCAGATCAACAAAAGTCTCAAAAGAAGAAACAAGACTTTTGCACAGTGCTGTATCTCTCTAAATCTTTCATATATATTGCAGCATTGCAATATTTGAATAAAAGAGCACAGCTATGCCAGAAACATTGATATTTTTGAGTATTACAGCCGAAATCATGCATACAGGGAGACGGTCACCGGGATTTTTTTTTTTTTTAAAACACCACACACAAACTCTGCTCAGCCATAACACTAAAAAATGACCCCTCATGCCACCAAAATATATCTGTGAAATCACAGCTTGGACATCATAAAGGCAAGGACAAGATCTCTGAAGGCATCAAGAATTAGCAGCAGGTCATTTAAGTTTATCAATTTGCAAGGTGGTTCAGACTTGTTTTTCCAGCACATCGCACAGATGCTCAATTAGACAGAGTTCTGGGGAAACTGAGGGCCAAGTTCACACCCTTAACTCTTTGCCTTGTTCCTCAAACCATTCCTGTAGAAGTATTGCAATGCGGCAATGAGCTGAAAGAGGCCACTACAGGGAATACTGCTGTCAGAGTTGCACTTGGTCTGTAGCAATGTTTAGGTAGGCAGTAAGTGTCAAGGTAACATCCACATGAATGCCAGGACTCAAGGTTTTCCAGCAAAATACTGAACAGAACATCAAACCACCTCACCAGATTGCCTTCTTCCCATAATGCATACCGGTTCCATCTCTTCCCCAGATAAATGATGCACATGCACCCGGCAGTCTACATGATGTAAAATAAAACGGGATTCATTGGACCAGGACACCTTATTCCATTGCTCCAGGGTCCAGTTCAGACCCTTTTGTACCCAATGTTGTGCAATTGGCATTGGAGAGGGGTCAGCATGGGCACTCTGACCAGTCTCATATGCAGCAAGCTACAATGCACTGGAGGATGATTCAAATTATTTTTTAATGATCGGCCATAAGAGCAATTCAATTGATGCTCTTTTCGGGCATCCATTGTCTAAATAGACAGAGATTAGGGTCAATAAACAGCTAATCCAGTCTAATGTCCTGGTCAGGGAGCCCAAACTATGAGATTTGCACACATTTCTTCTTGACCTTCAGGAGGCACCAAGAAGAACTGTCACACCCCTTCCATCCCCCCCCCCCCTCCTACCGCAACACATCAATTTCAAGAATAAAGGGCCAAATTCTAAATCGCATCGCTCCCCCGAGCAATGTTTAGCATCTGCGCATTTATGCTCATGTGCAGACGCCGGGTGTGAACGGGCACGGCAATCGGCAAGTTCGCCATTCCGTTCGCACCCACCAGTGTGAGCGGGGGGGGGGGGAAGGGGCGCGGTGGGTGGACGCACCCATGGGAACGCCCAGAGTTTCAGGGGTATTTCCATGAAAACGCTGGGCGTTCCCATGTAAATTTGGCAGTGACACCTGCCCACCCTGGGATGTCAGCTGCCCACCCTGTTCCCGTACACGAAAAACAAAGGCACCTGAGATTGCCTTTGTTTTGCATGTACGTTCCAAATCATGCAATGGTTGGCTAGTGAGGGGGGGGGGAGAGAGAGACAGGCGACTGGACAAGCGGCATTAAAATCACACGCAGGACTGCGAAATTCGCAGCACTGCATGTGAACCAGAATCAGGCTCAAAGTGTATACTTGCTGCCTTATATATCCGACTCTTTCATAAGTGCCACTGTAATGAGATAATCAATGTTATTCAGGTCAACTGCTCGTGGCTCTAATGTCAAGGCTGTTAATCAGGGTTTGTGTGCAAAACTGCATAGTTTTCTTTATTTTTGATAAAAGTTCAGACCCCCAAAATGTTGTGTACCAGCAGTGTCTGTAATTTTGACAGAAACTGTCAAGCGTTGGCCACCATTCTAGCTGCTGCAACATATTGTACATTGAGGGCTAGTCATTTGCCATGTTAATTCTGACAATGATTTTCTAGTTTTAGTTGCTTACTTTAAATCTCGACAAAGCAATAAAATAAAATAAAAAGATAAAATTGGACTTTAAATCAACTACAATTGTGTCAGTGGATCTCAGGTTTTTAATCGACGGTCCATACACACATGGGGGATTTTAAGCGATTTTCTGTTCAAATTTTTATCCCAACCTTTTGCGCAGTTTTTTTCTCTTTGTTGTCTTTCTTGTATATGTCCTTGAGGAGTCTGAGCAACTTCCCATATAAACCGCAGTAATTGGTTGTAGGAATCTTATTTTTATTGTATTGTTTTGTCTGATATATAGCGCCAGACCGTTTGTCTTTCTGGTTCTAAGCGATCTGACTAGATCTTGGCTACATGCAGTCTAATTTTAGCCGACATTTTGAAAACGCTTTAATGATAATGCTTTAATGAAACCATAATAAGTTTTACTAAAGAACATTTCTCTAAAATTTTATTGAGGAATTTTGATGAACTTTAACTATATATGTTTAGTATTCTGGGCTTAGTATGTGGAGAATGTGGTACTGACTTACTATAGTGATCCCAAATACCATATACAAGTTAATGCCTTCAAATTTTGTTTTTCCTTCACAGCAGGCCATATTTATTTACTGCCAGTGTCTAGAACACAATTATTATTTTCAAACGTAAAAACCATACCAGTGTTAATTTTGACACAGATTAAAAATCAAGGGGGATATTCAACTTTTCGGAATATTGGCCATTCCGAAGTCAAATAGACAGCCAGAAAATTTCGGAATACAAGCGGATTGTTGAATACACAGTTATTTAATTGAAAATCGACATGGACTCTACAATTCAGCAGCCGGTTTCAACAATGCAGATTTGATTTATCAAAAAGTCAAAAATGCATGCCTTCAAGGCAGTCGCAAATGGCCGCATTGAATAGATGTGTGCCGATATTTTCAACTGTCGGAGATATCGGCTCACATTGAATCCCCCTTGTAGCCTTCATTGTTGTTTTTGCTTTGTTTTAGTTAGGAATAAGTCCTGAAATATAAAACTGTAGTTGACAAATAGTTTGTCCAACTTTTCATGGGTCATTTGGAATTATAATGAAATATTACAAAGTCCCCAGACATACTTATTAAACATGTGCTTTCAATTTGTGACAAAAACAATAAATAAAAAAAAAAATCAGTCTCTGGCTGATGTTGCCAATCATAAAACTCACATTCATTTCTAAAAATTACCGGTAGATAAAATTTCTAAAAATTAGATTAGGCCCAGCTCTACGCAAGTACCTGATAAAACTGTGTGATACATTCAAAGATTACGTAAGTGGAATTTACATAAATCATTGATAAACATACTAAAAACCTCCATTCAAGCATAAAGTTCAGACTTGAGTTTATTGGCCTATCTTCTACATGTCTTATCAAATCTTACTTTTCAAGAGAAAATAAATGCACTTCAGAACCTGAAATACAAGTTAGTATACATGAAAATACAATCAATTTGCTACATATCTGTAACATTAAAATGATTTCCACGGCTAATGACTGTCGGGATCCCGACTGTCGATGAATCATACCACACCCGATTTCCACAACCTCCTTCCCTTTACCTCAAACTAGTGACAAATAAATGCAATAGTCAAAATGATTTCAGCTTTTTAGTACACTGACCATTAATTTAAGAACTAGGTATTATTTGATCCATTGCATAGGATTTCTTTATTTCAGCTGTTAGCAGATGACCCAGTACAAGGGTGTACTGAGGACAGCTACAGCAGATAAATGGCAGGATCCCAGGAGGAATCTATAGATGCAATTGGCTAAGGCTAAGCAATTTTTTTTAGAGCAGCTACTGCAATGACAACACCGATTTGGATGGTTCAGGTGTCATTCGATAGGGTGTGTGATGCATATGAGCAATAAGGTCCCAGAAGTTAATAAGTGGTCAGGTTGTTGTGTAAAACTCCACCTCCAAAAGCATCGCCCACACAGAACAATATTTAGATAAGAAAGGTAAATACTGCTGTATCATTGCTACATTCTATATTATAAAATGCTAACGCTAAGTGTTTTGTATGCTGACATTACGGTTATTTGTGCCTCCGCTCTGACGAGCTGGTGACTAGTACGAGCATAAATGCTATAAGCAAAACTTCATTTTGTCTTTGCATTCAGATGGTCTTCACAGAACACTAATAATATAAAGCTCTGATCTCTAGGTTATTTAATACCCCTTTTACACCGCCGAAAAATCCGCGCGGGTCGGGCACTAAACGCCGGGTCGCACCCGGCTTGAACCTGGGTCTAAAAAAGCCGGGTGCGACCCGGCGTTTTGGTGTAAAAGGGGTATAATTTTGCATTGTCTCTAACTCTGAATACACTACTGTTGTAAATATGTAATATTATTATCTAGGTTTTAGAAATCACTGATCGGACTACTCTGTTTTTAAATAGTTATTCATGTTTCCCAAATTCTAGCTCCCACCCCATGCACAGGAGAATAAAAAATATATACAATATTTTATTGTAAATCTCAGAAATGTTAAGCTATTTAAATGATCTGTACCCGAAATAGGATTTTGTTGTCACGCTATGCACAAAAGTGTCCATTCAGTCACTTTTGCAATCACATGCTGGTTTCAGGAAGTTTTGTAGGACTGCGCCTTTAAAATTTAACTCCCCCTTCTTTAGTCTGGGTACACCACAGTCAGAAGTGTGTCTTTGTGCTATTTTTAGCAGTATGACTGCAAGAGATGGGGGAATCCTGCCCTGCTGCCCCAGAAGAGGTGGAAGGATGCCAGAAAACGAAGAGTATACTCCAGACATGCCGTGAAGGGCTTTTCTAATGGGAAACCCTTAGGAAAAAAATAATAATAATAAAATCAGACTCCCGATCCTTAAAGCCCTCTAAGGATTCAAGATAGAACACATCATGCAGAATCACGTAGCTAAAAAGTAACCAAAAGAAACACAAAAATATTGCCTAGGTCTTCATCACATCTCTAAATTTCACATGCTCCAACACCCCCCAGTCTCCTGGTAAGACTGCAGGGCCGCCCACACATGAGAATGAATGAGGAGGGGATTGTTGGATGGCTGTGTATCCATGGAATTGATGCACCCACCCAACACATTTTAATACCTGCACAAACATATGCATAAACCAGCACTCTGTACCTAGATATGAATCTGCTAATTTTTACTGTACCAACTTTCTGTATGATCAGGGAAGGAGAAAATGCTATGTGTATTTGAATGGGAAGAGAAAGACGAGGAGTAATGTAAAGATACAATCAGTAAACCAGCAAGGAAAGACTGTTAAGACAGTGATGCATAAAATAAGCATTTATTCTATTAAATAAAACATGAATACAGACAGAAAAAGAGATTGAAAAAGGAATTGTAACAACAGGAAGGTGTTCTGATCATACATATGTTCTAGACACACCCTGTTCTCTTTAGTCTCCTGCGTCTGTATCACACCCTCCATTGCTGCACTGCAAGAGTTAAAAATCAAACCACAGTCTGGAAAACATAAAGCAGAGCTCCCAGCATGCCTTGCTCCTGAGAACGAGGGGGCCGTGTTCCATTTATAAACTGTTCCATGCTGTAAGCAGGTCCAGTGACAGAGAGAGAGAGAGAGAGAGAGAGAGAGAGAGAGAGAGAGAGAGAGAGAGAGAGAGAGAGAGAGAGAGAGAGAGAGAGAGAGAGAGAGAGAGAGAGAGAGAGAGAGAGAGAGAGAGAGAGAGAATATAATACACAAAGTAACAGAGTAAAAAAAAGTTGAAATGGGATTAGCAAAAAAAAAAAGTTATATTTTGTCAGTTTCATATGATGCACTAATGGAACATAAAATACCCATGAAGATAAGCCTACAGAAAGGGTTAAAGAGAGCAGCATAGGAAAACTATGTAATTGTGATGAGGATCTATATGGGAATCACACTTTTAGCAGAACTAAAGTTGTTAGTCCATTTTATCAAGAGGCAAGTACTGTAGATTGCTAATATTAAAAATACAATAAATAATAAGAATATTAGTAGTAACAATAAAAAGGTACATAAAGCATACAACACATCCTTGCCTGAGCCTCTCCCCATCTCCTTTCTCTTTTTATAACACAATTTTGATCTCTGGTGCTAGGCGACAACCAAATGATATAATGAATTACAAAAGGGAGCTGGCTTCTGGCCCAGACACTTAGTAGTATGTGAAACGGACAAACAGAAAAAAAGCCAGAGAGAAAGGCTGAATTAGGAAACATAAACGGGGTTATGCTCAAAAGACAGAGAGAAAAGGGATAGAGGAAGGAAGTGTAGTGGAATATGTGTTTCTGGAAAGGGGTCAGAGACCAGTTTAGCTGGACAGAAGGGAAGTCAAAGACACAATGGTGATAATAAAAGCAAAGAAAACAAAACACACGTTTGACATTGCATAGGTTAGTGTGTGTCCAGACTAAACTTAAATGCAATGTGTTTAAAGATGTAAAGCGGCCAGATCTAAGTACACGTATAAAGCAGTGAGTGAGGGAGGGAGAGACAGATCAATGCTCAGTTTTAGAGGGAGGAGTCCTGGGGACCTGTCAAAACATGTCTGGCTTTAGATGGACATTGTGCTCCAAGCTTTGGAGATACAGTTGGCAGTTCATGCTCAGTAATCAGCTGTTCTATACACACACTCATTCACTAACCTTCTGCAATTTCTCAATCATTCACACACCTACTCTGTCCAATGGTGGAGAGGAGGGGGGGGGGGGGGTTGTTTTTAATTATTTTTAGTCATTGCTCACACAGAAAACAAAAGCATTCTCCAACAAAACAGGTTTTGATCTCTCACTTACACCAAGCAAATCCACACTAATTATGCGACATTCCATCTAGCGTAAGCAGCTAAACTGCTCCTCAACCAAAAACAAGCATCACTGTGGAAGTCAACAGGGAGCACAAATAAAGAGGAAAGACGACCATCCACACCGGGTTCTAACTGGTGAATTTCTCCTGCTGCTTAGAAAACTATACCCACACATCCGATGGTCATTATAGCCAATGGGTGTGGATCAGCTCACAGACCATGGGGGATATTCAATCTCTGCCAATATTTTCGACAGTGAAAATATCGGCAGTTCAATATTCAATCACGTCTGGAATGCGCCTGCTACGGACCCGCTTCCCTATGAAGAAAAATCGGTATTATCGGAAACTGATGTTAATTAGCGAATCTGCTGTCATTGGTTTACTAAATGGACACCTTTTCGCTGATCCATGGACTTTCCGACACTCGTAGCATTGAATTCCAACTGTCTAGTTATAATCGGAGCTGCCCAAAACCATCCAGGATTCCGACTGTCGGGCTTTCTGACAGTCGGGTCCCAGATTGAATACTCCCCACGCCCCACCACCATGTCTAGATCGACAGTCAATAGGTCAACATGAAAAACTTTACATGTACAAGGTCAATTTTCACAAAAGGGAAACAAAAAACAAAAATGCGTCATGGAAAAAGTCGACATGAGCTTCGGGCCACTTTAGAGTCCACATGGATGATAAAGTATAAAAATCAATAAAATGAAGGAGGTAAATAAAAATCATGAAAAACTAATTTTGATCTTTTACGTATGTCGACCTTTTGTCAATGTTGACCTTGATGCAAGTGGACCTAGACATTATCTGCCAGCCATCCAGATATCATGGTCAACACCACCCTTTTTCTCAATCTTTATACCAGACCCCACAACACAGGTAAATATTACACATGACTTTCACATAATGCAGACAAATGTCACAGGCACTTACTGCACATCCAAAATAGTGCTTAGAAAGAGTCAGTCGAGTTTGATGCTACAAAAGGATGATTTTATTTACATCAGATTTCTTTATAGACTAACCCTATTATGTACTAGTTAAAAGCTCATGTATATCAGTTGCTTCATTTAATGCAATTAGACCAAAGTCACTGTCCGCTAGCATCTTTCACCTGTCATGACAAAATTATGATGTCGTTTGTGACTGCTGTTTGTTTTAGGCCATGCAACATGGGATCTGCAAGCAATTATTATTATTTTTGACATCATTTACTTATATGGTTCCAGCTTATTCCTTTGTACTTTGATCTGAGAACATCACAGCATTAAAACAAGTCTGCCTGGGTAATAACAAAGAGGCAAGAGAACCTACATTTTGCTATCCATAGGACTGTATATAAGAATTCCACTGGAAAAGTGCACTCTGACAAGAGATTGCATATGGCTAAAGCTGTACATAGCGGTGTGGGTTTTCTTCTCTCAGCCTCCTGCACCTACAGGGTCATTCACCCTGAACCCTCTCTCCTCTTCTCCTCCTTTGAGTCTCACTCCATCCATCTGTACTACCCCTACCACCTCCGTGTCGCTGCAATCTACCGTCCCCCTGGCCCTATCTCCCAATTTCTTGACAACTTCACCGCCTGGCTTCCACACTTCCTCTCCTTTGACCTTCCTTCTGTCATTCTTGGTGACTTTAAAATCCCCTTGGATAACCCCGGTGATCCTGGCACCTCTAAACTTCTCTCTTGTCCAATCTCGGTGGACTATTTCTCCCACCCACATCCAAGGACACTCCCTTGATCTCGTCTTCTCCCGCTCTTGTTCCCTTACTGACTACACTATCTCAGCTTTTCCTCTTTCTGACCATCACTTCATATCTTTCTCACTCACTGCTTCCCCCTCTCCAAAGCGCATTGTCTCACGGCATAACGTCAACACACTTGATATTGCTGCCTTCTCAGACACACTGTGTCCTCTTCTCGTCCCAATCGCCGCCATGTCATGCCCGAACCTCGCCGCCTCCCTCTATAACTACTCCCTATCTTCAGCATTGGACTCTGCCTGCCCTCCCTCCTCTATCCCCCTTCGATGCTCCAACCCCCAACCGTGGCACTCGCCTATCACCGATTCCTTAAAAAGTGTTCTCGCACTGCTGAGCGCTTCTGGAAGAAATCACGCTCCCTCGCGGATTATCTCCATTTCAAATCCATTCTTTCCTCCTTCAGATCTGCCCTTGCTCTGGCCAAGGAATCCTACTTTAAGTCCCTCATCCTTTCCCAATCATCCAACCCCCACCGTCAACTCCTTGCTCTCCCCCCCTCCTCCAACTCTTCCGTCCTCCATCGTAGCCGCTGATTTTGCTACCTACTTTTCAACCAAAATCTCCTCTCTCAGGACTGCCATCACTGCTGCCATGACCTCACCCTCTCCCCTCCTACATCTCCACTCCCCTCCATCCCACCCCTGTCCTCATTTTACCCCACCACTGCCGCTGAAGTCCATTCTATCCTTTGGCATCACTGGCACGGTCTTCTCCTGGTTCACCTCATACATCTCCGATCGCTCCTTCTCAGTCTCCACTCCAAACTCCTCCTCTCCTACAACCCCACAGCCAGTCGGTGTTCCCCAAGGGTCAGTCCTTGGCCCTCTCCTCTTCTCCCTCTACACCACCTCTCTGGGAACCTTCATCAGCTCCTATGGCTTCCATTACCACCTTTATGCTGATGATACCCTAATCTATCTCTCCTCCCCTGACCTATCCCCACCACTCTTGTCCATTGGTAGCCAACCCTAGCCCTCGAGCGCTACCAACAGTTCCCTTTTTTCAGACAACCTAGCTGCTGCACAGCTGCACTCATTAATCACTGACACATTTTAAAGATACACAGATGGAGCTAATTAGCTCACTTGTGATTCTGTGAGGAGACCTGCAAAACATGCACTGTTGGTAGCTCTCGAGGACTAGGGTTAGCTACCCCAGCTCTTGTCCAAGGTCTCCGAATGCCTCACGGCCATCTCAGCCTGGATGACCCAACGCTTCCTGAAACTAAACATGGATAAAACTGAACTTCTAATCTTCCATCCCCCGAACATCCCCTCTTCGCCAACTATCTCCATCAGCACTGTTGAAACCGAGATCACCTCCACCGACCAAACGCGCTGCCTTGGTGTCATCATTGACTCTTCCCTCTTTCACCCCCCCCCCCCCCCCCCACATTCGTGCTCTCTCACAGTCTTGCCGCTTTCACCTCCGCAACATCTCGCGCATCAGACCATTCCTCTCCACTGACGCGACCAAAATTCTCATTCACTCTCTTGTCATCTCCCGCCTTGACTACTGCAACATCCTTCTCTCTGGGCTACCTTTCACCCGCCTCGCCCCTCTCCAATCCATTCTTAATGCTGCTGCTAGGTTCATCTTCCTCTCCCGCCGCTCTACCTCCGCCTCCCCCCTCTGTCTATCTCTTCACTGGCTCCCCATTCCTTTCTGGTTTCTCTTTAAACTCCTCACAACCACCTACAAGGCTCTCTCCTCCTCCACTGCTCCTTACCTCTCTTCACTGATCTCTATCCACACTACCTTCCATCCTCTTCGCTCTGCCGCTGACCTCTCACCAAATCACCTCCTCCCACTTCCGTGTCCAAGCCTTCTCTTGCGCTGCCCCCCTGCACTGGAACAACCACCCGCCACCCATCAGGCTTTCTGATTCCCTTACCTCCTTCAAGTGCTCCCTCAAAACCCACTTCTTCCAACTAGCCTATCCCTTCTCCTCCGAACCTCTATCCTGTCTACCCTACCCCTCCATCCGTTCCTACTTATCCTATTGTTTTTCGTTCGTCCACCCACCTCCTTTTAGTATGTTAACTCTTATGAGTAGAGCCCTCCTTCCTCATGTACTCACCCTACCTCTTTACCTCACCAGTGCTCCTGTCCTGTTCTTCCCTTCCTCTACTTCAACTTCAGTCTCCTCGACAATTTCGACACCTACTTCAGAACTGATGCAGATTTTAGTTCTACCTGCTATACCCCTATTTATGCTGTATTTTATCAACACACCCTGTACATTACCTTGTAATTTGTTTGCTATGCACGGCGCTGCGGACACTTTGTGGCGCTGCTGCTACATCAGCAGAGGCAACACGGGAAGCTGACATGAGCAGAGGCAACACGGGAAGCAGGGACATGTCCCTGCACCTTTCACACCAGCCAGTAGTCCGGGAAGGACCCGGGAGTAACCCTGCTACCAAGCCGGGTTGGATTGCCGGCAAATTAGCCCGGGATTTTGTCCCGGGAACCTTTCACACCAGCGCTAGTACCGGGTTGTTCCCGGAATCAACCCGGGAAATTAGGCTGGTGTGAATGGGGTATTAGATAGGCTCTCAAACAAATAAATACATTAGGCCCTCACCCCATTCCCTCTGTTTACACTATAGACCAGGGTTTCCCAACCACGGTCCTCAAGGCACACTAAAGCTAGAACACACTATTCGATTTGCATGAACAATATCCACGATAAGGATATTATTAACAGTATTATTGTGCATATTGTTCAGAGTGTACCCACTATATCAATAATGATGTGCACTCCCGCGGATTGTTAACGATGACCCTTATTGTCTGAACATGCAGTGAAATCTGACAAATGACTGCATGTTCGGCGGGGGTCCCAGTGATCGTTAATGATGTTGGCAGTGCCGCATGTCGTATAGTGTGTTCAAGGCTTCACAGTCCAGTTTTTTTTTTTTTTAGAAAAGCCATACTTGAGCACAGGTGACTTAATTAGTACCTCAGTTAAGGTCCAAACACACTGAGCGATTTTTGCCCGGGACCCTAGGTTTACAAACAAGGTTGGTTTGGACAGGGTAATATAAGAGCAACAAGAAGTTACATATGTATATCTTTGGGGAACGTCTCACTATAGAGCTTCTTTGTATTTGGTCACTAATCATAATTTCATACAGCAGCTACGTACGCTTTCTAATGGGGGTGAAATTAAACATACATGTCCATACACAAAACACAACTTTAACACATGCACATACAAAGATCCAACCTACTTCCAAGTATGTAATTGGACCCATAGAGAAATACAGGAAGAGCATGTATGGGCAGCACGTCGCTTACAAAAAAAACCTAATAACAAATATGAAGAATTCAACTCTATTAATGTCATCAGGAAGATGGATGAAAACAACAAAATGGCCCCAAGGTCAGGCAGCCCTGCCCTACATCATGTTGTGATTTGGTGGGGAACACTCACACCAGAGAGGGGTAATATATCGAGCATGTCTACAACTGTATTACGACTGACAATGTATTGTATTAAAATTGTAAAGGCTCTCAAACATCTGTTATGCAGGTATCACCAACAGCATGAGCCAAGAATGACACAATCAAAGAACAAATAAACAAAGAACTCAACAATATTTATACTCAAATTGCCCATGCAAAGAAATAAATAATAATAATTAAATACAAAACAGAGAAGGCATATAGACTTGGCACATACAAAAACCATGCCATAAATATGCATATGCACAATACAAAGCACATAATATTAAGTTATTCATTCATTGCAGTAATAAAATAGAAAGCATTGACTGAATTTCAACACAAAACCATATGATGGGAAAAACCGTATACCAGGCATCATTTTAAAAATGTAATCTAATTCACGTCCAAAGGTCTAAACAACTATGCACGGCCATTAGCTTGCCTGCTTTAGCAGAGATTGGGATAATGGAAAGCAGAGCAGGTGAATGGACATCTGTCATTAACAGGCAACACCAGCTATCCAACCGTGACCTCAAGGGCAGCAGAAAAACATTGGAATGACAAAAATTGTGACCAAGAAAAGGAGGTGCAACAGAAGTGTGATTTATGAGGGAACAGATCTGGAAAAGACACAGAAATGCCCTATACAGAAATGTACTTAGCAATTACATAACACAAGCATTTTTGTTTCACACAATAATCTTTATAGTCAACTTGCTACATAAAAATTAACAAATTTTGGGAAAAGGCTAACAGTGCATACACACTGAGCGGCTTTCCCCCTGCCCAGCGCCGATGGAGGGGACGGCTTTGCATAGCGCAGCGCTATGCAAAGCCATCGTCAAAGCCGCTCATCTGCTGGTATTACCAGCAGATGAGCAGCTTTCCCAGGGATGATGCGGAAGCGCGCAGCAGCTGTTTTGATGTGATGCTGTTTTGAGCGTATTTCAGCTCAAAGTCGCCCAGTGTGTATGGGCCTTTACAGATACCTGGATTCCATACTCTAGACTGCATTTATTGAATAAAACGTGTAAACAAAACTAGTAACACTGATTTCTAGCACTGCACTACTACTAATAAAGACCCCTTCTTTCAGGATAGTGAGATCAGTGGCGTAACTATGAATTGGGCGCCCCCCTGCCGTTAATGAATTGGGTGCCCCCTCCCCCCGCAGCACCCCATCCCCCGCCCGCAGCCTTACCTGTCTTGCTGGTCCCGGCTCCCTTGCTGGCTTCATTCTTCTGTTATGGAGACGGACCAACACAAGATGTCCGCCCCCATACAGCAGACAGTTTCAGAGAACTGTCTGCTATATGGGGCGGACATTTTATTGTGGTCCGTCTCACTAGCAGAAGAATGACCACCACTGAAGACAGGTAAGGCTGCGGGCGGCGGATGGGCGGGCAAGCAAGCGGCGGATGGGCAGACGGGAGGGGGCTAACTGTAGCATCACAGCCCGCCCCCCCCCCCCCCCGGGGGGGTTGCGGTGCTATAGTTACGCCACTGAGTGAGATCAGTCAGCTTTAAAAGAAAAATCGAAATTAAGATACTAGGTCATGAGTACAAAATTATTCCAATACTTTGTTCTGAACATAATGGAGGGGAATTCAATTGTAGCGCCAGCAGCCAAATCTCATGTATGACTGATAGTGCTATTCAGTTGCTGTTCCTGTCAGGCACGACCAGCTATCTACACCAGCATTCCTCCATGGGGACGACAAGCTGAAATGTTTCAAAAGCAACTTCTCACGTTGTGCCCATTAGTTTAGTCAGGTTTAGCTGCTTTGCACAGGAAATGGCAAGAAGAGGAAGAGAGCATGAATGAACAGAGTGAGAGAGGTGGGGGGAAAAAAGAAAGGATGGGAGAAGAGTCAATGACATCAAAGTAAAAGCGGCTTACACATGGGGCGGACATGAACAATGTAGATCGCACAGCATATTGCGCTGTGCAGCGATCTGTCAGTGTTGTTTGCTGAGCAATCAGACAGGGCCACAGTTCTCCAGTGAGAACACTGGGTGGCGATACCCTATAGAAGCCTATGGGCTTCTTTTCGCTGCCCGACACCTCCGCCGCTAACCCCCTCTAGCTTACCTAAGTCCAGGTCCTCCTGGACCCAGAAGGTAAGCCCTTCCTCCCCCTTGTAACGCAGCCGGACATCCTTCTGGCGGCAGGGGGGGGGGGGGTCGGCTTAGCTGTCCCCAGTGTGAGGGGAGAGGCAGGCAGCAGGGAGATGATGGAGACCCCCCGAACACCGCAGTACAGGTATCGCGCGGGGGTGTGTGTGTCTCCGTCACCGCACCGCGATTCCAGCCGCATATGTTAGTACATATGCGCTGGCATCGCAGCGGGCAGGCGGCGATGTATTTTAATACATCCCACCCCTAGTCACCGTGTTTAGGCCCCATAAGAGTGAGATGGAGGGAAGAGTGGAAAAGAGATAGAAGGAAAATGAGGAAGAGAGAGATCAGAGGAAGATAAGGTTGGGTAACAAAGAAAAAAAAAACTAACAAATATGAAACATTTTGCTAGCATCAGAGAACGATGATTGATCTTGGTGCTGGGCTAGCCCCCAGCGTGGCGATCAGCGGGGGTGATCGTGGTCATCTCCAAGTGCTGCCTCCGTCTACACTGCGGGCAGTGTAAACGGTGCAAATCCCGGATCCGACCTGGCTTGGATCCGTGTTCCAAATGATTTTTGGTGTAAAAGGGAAATTATTCACAACAGGGAATACCTGGTTGAAAAATGTGTTCTTAGTTATTTATTTACTAAGATGGGAGTTCTATTGAAGATGGGATGTTGCTATTGGCATCCAATCAGATTCTATCTATTAAGTGCTAAATATATAAAAAGAGTGATTGGTTGCTATGGGCAACATCATATCTTCAATAGAACGCCCATCTTAGTAAATAAACCCTTAATGCTGGCTACACACCAGAATGACTTGGCCTCAATTCCGATACAATATCGACCGATTGTATGTAAATTGGGCATATTTGGGCATATTTTGGATCCGATTCCGATCCGATGAGCTCCAGCAGATCGTGCAAACATCGTATGGTCGTCTCACGATCATGATCGTTCTGGTGTGTACCTAGCATAAGACTGGACGTGAATCAATCACAGGAAGAGAATACCCAATGCTGGACTACCCTCTTCAGTCATTCACTATAAATATTCAGCTGTGGGTACCCACAGATGGAGAAAAGAGGATAGGCAGGCGTAGTATAGCTTTACAATATTATATAGGATTCAGCAATACTATCTTCTTATACACATGGATTTACTAGTATCACAATTTGAATTCCCCTTGCCCAGCGTACATAAACACAGCTCGTTCCCCTGCAAACATGGAGTAGGATCACTGGTTTTATATCACCTACCAATACAAATATAATTAGGATCACTAGTATTAGCCTAGCTTTGAGTGAACCAATTTATCCGATCAGCAGAACAGCTCAGTGAGATTCATCTGCTTATACATACACGCATGGATTTCAAGGGGATCAAAATACAGACAGCACACTCAAAAGGATTTAGCGCTAACAATATTAATTACAGCCCAATGCACTCCAAAATATGACGTCCTCGTCCTCATTAGACAGACATGGGGAATCCCAGCAAAATGCTTTATCCAAAGATATCTTGTTCGCTACGGCTCACTTTCCTCTGAAGTAGGCCAATTCTACTTGTACAGTAGACAACTCATCTTTGAGAAATGTATTCCATCATTCTCTCCTTGGTTAAGGATGGATTCCTCAAAACTGAACTACAGGATGTATAAAGCTATATTGGCTATTTGTATTAGTTACAAGTCCGACTGCATCTGCCTTATTTTGAGACACAGTAAATGCAAATCAAAGTCAAACCAAAACAGGATCACAGGACTATGTCAAAATGACAGTCATGCGAGTGTGTGCACATGTGATAGGGAATTTGTAATCGAAGCTCATTTCGGCAAGAACTGATATGAATTAGAAAAAAAAATCTGGGGATTGTGCAGCGCCATGGAATATGCTGGTGCTATGAAAATAAACAAATGGGGTTTGTTTGTTTGTTTGTTGTTGTCTATACTCAGTATGAAGAAGGTAGCATAAATGATCTATAAACAACAGATAATTCTTACTACATAACATACTATTTAGGCAGACAGCCACATTCAATATTCCAAACACATTCCAGGAAATAAAAACTAAAACAATTTAAAATTATTATCTTCCAGCAGTACTTTAATACATAATACAAAAGGCAACAGATTCCAGCACAGACACAGCTACTGTACTTGGAAAGTCTGAGCAACTTTTCCCACTGGGAACAAGATCTGGTGACAGGGAAACCCCAAGCCTTCCGGAGGCAGACAAAAAAAAAAAAAAAAGGGGGGAGGTCAATGTACAGTATAGCACATAATTACTTGGAACTAAAAAAAAAAAAAAAAGTCAGCCCAAACCGGGGCCCTGATACTGCAGTTATTATGTTACAACCAAACACTTAATGCAAACCATGGCAACGCTTACCTAAATATATCGCTGCATAGGAGGAAAAAAAAAACCTGTCACAAATAAAGAAAACAGAATTGGATAAGATTTGCTTATAATGCTACAGTGACATAAAAGGCGAACACATGTTGCTCTAAGGTCCACTGAAGCTCAGCTCTCAATGCATCATTATGCAAATGCTAGAATTCAAAATTAAATTTTGTGAAAATAGCATACTGTATATGTGAGGGCTATATGGTGAGCTCACATACACCCGCACACTTGATCAGATCTAATCAGTGTATTAAATAAGAAAAAGCACGTCCATGCAATCTATATAAAAGAGCTGTTACAGCATGATTACACAATTATATATGGAGTATATACTGACTATAAATAATTGCACAGCATTTCCATAGATTCTCCGTACATTGGTGCTTAGTATGCTATGCAGTACACACACACACAGCTGCATCATGCTGCATTATGTTTGTTACACACTTTAGTAAATACTTGGTAAACATACACCAGACACAAACCCACATATTTTGAGCACACCAAGGAGCACGCCCATACTTGTACACGTTACCCAATGCAGCACAGCTACACTGGGTGGTGGTTGGAATGTAAGTTCTTCAGGACAGGGTCCTGCATGCACCGCAATATGTGTAGCCAGCTTATAATGTGCCCGGTGTGGGCACGCACATGCCATCTCGGGCACCGCACACATGCCGCAGCCTGGCATGCTGCACCTCAGTACCTGTAGCGTGGTACAGGAGCACATCCGCAGGCTTACAGATAACGAGAGCCGTGGTCGGGGACATGGCAGGGCGGGCACGTATGTGGCACTTACCGTGGCTGCCCCGGGAGCGGGCACTCCGGGCTGCGGCTGTCACGGCACCGGTATACCGCAGCGGTGAGGCGTATGGGGGAAGGATGACAGGGGACTAGGTGTCAGCTCCTCACCCACCGGTAGCAGCAGCAGCAGAGCTCGTGTCGGTACCAAATCAGTCTCGGGCAGACACAGCCCCGCCCGGGGGCGGCTCCCGATACGGGGAATGGGCAGAGCGCTGCGTCGAACAGGCCGTCTCTCTCCGAGTCCTCAGTGATTTAAGGTGGCCTCGCTGCTGGCTGCTACTGGGTACTGGCCTGCCCGCCGTGCATTTAAGGTAGAGCTGCAGAGCACGGCCGCCGGTGTCTGGCTGTCAGCGTTACTCTGCGTCATCCGCAGTGCCAAAGGGCGATCTCCAGCTGCTGTGGAACTACAAGTCCCAGGCCCAGCGTTTCTGTGCAGCTGGTTAATATCAGTGTAGCTGCACATCATGAGGAGCCCTACAGGTTACTCTTCCACTTTCCCATCTCCCAGCCAGGTGCTGGCACTATTTGTGCAGAACATTCATAGTCTATGCCATGGTATTTTTATCTCCATTTAGGTTCTGCTTCACAAGTTATAATACCTTGGGCGAGATGCAACAAACAAAAAATGCTGTAAAAACACAGTTTTCGGGGGTTTTACCGCATTTTCATAGGCAGCAAAGCCCCACCGTTGGGGTTTCGCTGCAGGGGGGTTACGCCAGTGGGCTTCCCGTTGTGTCACCCCGTGTGCACCCCGATGATCCACGCTGCCCCCCCCCTCACCTGTGACTGGGCAGCCTCCGGCTGTGCTACCCAGAACAGTGACCTCCTCCCTGCACCGCTTCAGGAAGCCGGGTAAGGGTCCAGGGATGGAGGGGGTACCCGCTGCATATGGCTGGCCAGGGCAGCCGAGAGGCATGCTGGGCCCTGGTAAAATTTTGGGCGCGTGGCCTAATCATGGAAGGTATGGCCACCTCCTGCGATAAGGCCACCAACCCAAAATGATAAGGGGGTGAAAAAACATTCTAAAGTCGAGTGGAGAGTGTTATTCCCCCCCTCAGCAGCACACACCTACATCATGTGCTGTGCTGACAGCAGGCTCAGCACAAACTCTCACACTGTTGCTCATGCTGAGCCTGCTGAGATGCTCATGCTGAGCCTGCTGTCAGCACAGCACATGCTGTAGGTGTGTGCTGCTCCTGCCACCTGGGAGGGATGGAGGGGGAAGACGGTCCAGGGCTTCCGCTGGGCCCCTCCAGCTGGCCTGGGCCCGGGTAATTACTACCCACCCCTTCTCGGCAGCCCTGTGGCCGGCCACAACACAAAAGACAGCTCTTAACGCAAGAGCTGTCCTTTGCGTTAATAATTGCATATGTTAGTGCAAATGCGATTATTAACAATGTGAATGCCGGCGATGTGCGGCCACGGTTATTAGAGATTCCCGCCCCTTAGATTGGGAAGATGTGCAGCGCTTTGAAAAGCGATAATATGGAGAGTGATAAACCACCAGCCAATCAGCTTCTAACTGCCATGCCACCGGCTGCATACCTCACAACTGTTCAGCTTTCCACTGGGACGTTCCGCATCCTGCCTGGGGCCAGCAGTGTCCCGCGTCGGGGGAGGTGGGGTAGCGGGGGCGGTGGCAGTTGGGAGTCCTCCGGTGAATAGACGCTGTGCAGATGCGCACAACATCTATTTCCGCAGCAGAGAGGCTGGGGGCTGGCCATCAGCTTACAGAGCCGCTGGTCAGGCCCCCACAGTGGTGAAAACGGAGCATGGCCTTGCGGGCGTGATGTTATTTGCACACCATGCCCCCTTGCTGCTAAGCCACACCCTAATTTCAAGCGTGCGCAGCTGTCCCTCTTTCTGTCTCTGTAAAGTTGGGATTAAAAAAATGACAAGTAGGAGCTGATTGATTGGTGGTTTATCCCTGTCTAAAGCCTCCATATACACACACACTACATGAGAGGGGCCGCAGCCGATATAGTTAGCCATATCGGCCGCGGGTGTCTGATATGGTTAATGTATCATTCAGAAGCAATTTTCTGAGCGATATTGTTACAATATCACCTAGTGTGTATTTGAATTTAAGCTGGGTACAGATTGGACGATATTCCTAATGATTTTGCCGATTCTGTTTACAATATCAGAATATCATGTAGTGTGTACGCTTGATGTCACTGAACATGAGTAGTCCTACGCATCATCAGCAACAATCCTCCTGCAGGGAGGATAGCACTTTCCCCAGCATGGGCCCCACTGTCACTCATCACAGCCGGCATCGGCAAGTGAGTATACCCTGCTGGGCAAGATGTAGACATATCAGCTTAAATATCATTGAATGAGAGAATCAGAAACTGAGAGATTTGGTAAGATATCTCCAGTGTTATTTAAAGCGGCAATCATTTACACTGCAAAACCAGTTTGATTTTGCCGTGTGAATGATTGCTGCTTTAAATAAAACTGGAGATTTCTTACCAAATTTCTCAGTTTCTGATTCTCTCATCCTATTACATTTCACCCATCATCTATTGTATACTCGGCTTAATATCTGTAACAAAAATTTGAAGCGATTTATGCTATCAGTCTTCATGTATGGCGCCGGATCCATTAAGCATCTCATTTTGCATGTAATGCATCCCACAAATGATTGCAAGCATATCAGTGTAAAAGTAACACCATACGCTTATTCAATTGCAATTATAATCGTAGGACAGCTATCCCTATAGGAGTTGTCCGTTGCTATCTAAGGATTTCTGGACTTCTAACTGTTCTGTGTATGCTTGATCGGAAGGGAACACTGTCGGACAAATGCAGAGAAAGTTTCTATCGGGTTCAAGCTCTGGGAAGTTTTGCATTCTGACGGTTGGTGCATACGAGGAATACTTTCAACCTCCAGCATTTTCAAAGGTTTGACTGCGTTTTTGCCTTGTACGCATTCTGCTTATAGGGGCCAATCCATAACCCATCGTTGGGCTGCATGGCAGCCTAAGCGATTATCTAACGAATGCGCAGGTGCACAGATCATAGTACACAAAAGACAGCGATGGCTTTTCTTTGGGGGCAGGGGATAGGCAGAGCTGAAAAGTGTTCCTGACAATAGGGGCATGTCTCCCCCCATTTTCTAGGAGTGACGTAGCTAGGGTCATCATCTAACACACATTTGCTGGCCTGAGCAGCATGAACAGGACGGCCATCTTGCGTAACCTGAGGGACTTTGGGCCTTATTCTGATTGCATCGCTCCCCCGCAGGTTTGCACGGGGTAGTGATGTTTGGTGTATGCGCATTTATGTGCATGTGCAGACACTGGGTGCAAGCGGGCACTTCAATGTCCTGTTCCCACCTAGCAGTGGAGTGGCAGCAATGGGCTGCCGTTGGGCGTTTCCAGGTAAATGCACCCGTGATACGGGTGCCGAGGGTGGGAAGCTGACATCAGGGGATATCAGCTGCCCACCCACTTCCCGCACAGTGCGCTTGCAAATGTAAGACACCGGAGAGGTGTCCTATATCTGCGAGCGCTGTAGAAATCATTTGATGGTCGCCGACCATCGAATGATTTCTCCCCCGCACCCAAGGCTGTGAGTGGATGTTTATAATAAACATCCATTCGCAGCCGTGCAGGGGAACTTGGCGTGCGAGGGGGCCGGCCATGTCGGCGGCGTTTCATCCACACGCAAAGCTGCGAAATTCGCAGCTTTGCGTGTTTACCAGAATTAGGTCTTTAGTGCGCCGATGTTCACACAAGTGATTCAATATTGCACCTACGGATTGCATAAGCACACGGGAGGCATCAATGTACACAAGATGCCTCTTGATGCTTTTGCATATTTTTAGAGAGGCACAGCTGCTATACGAACGGCGCCCATCTCTCAATCAGTCCCTATCTTCAGTCATATTATCCATTATAAGAGACTTCTTTATTTTGAGGGAACAGCAGATCTTTTATTATTTCTTGGTATTGAGTGACAATTATATCTGTGTCCAAGATTAATTTTACAATGTCACACGGACAATTATTCCTCAGTCACTTCCTTAGCATTATTTAAGGAATGTTTTGTTCATCCTCTGTTGCATGCTGCTGGTAATTGTGTATATCAGCTGTGCCATTCTACACAACTGGAGACACAGATCCTATTGATAATAATGTGCTTCGACATTAACCTAGCACAAACAAGACCAAAGTACAAACCCTAGTGAATTTTTGTGCCAGCTCTTTTATACCCCTTTCACATCGCACTTTTAAAACGGTAAAATGATACTATTTATTTATTTGTGAGTGAGTCCATGTGCAGTCTCCATGAAGTCCCTTCGCAGCTGCCTCCTCCTGACTGCACAGTTACAGGGCCTTATTCTGGTTGACTTGCAAAGCTGCAAATTTCACAACTGTGCAATTCATTGAAATGCCGGCTGCTCTACCCCCCCCCCCCCCCTCACACCGAGTTCCCCCACACGCATGCAAATGGATGTTTTGCATATACATCCACTCGCAGCCTTGTGTGCTGGGATAAAATCATTTGATGGTCACCAATCATCGAATGATTTTGCAAGTTCTCGCAAGTGTCGCCACCACCCCACACTGCTAGGTGTGAACGGAATGTGAAGCAGTAGTTCGCCACGCCCTCTCACACCAAGCGGCTGCAGATGTGCATAAATGTATATGCGCAGTCACTCACCATCGCTCCCCTGCACAAGCACAGAGGGGAGCAATTGGACCTGAATAAGGTCCACAGTGTAGACTCTAGCCGTGTGCAAGCGTCTATAGAGCATACACAGGTCTCTGAGAACATGGCCACTTTCAAAGTGATTTCTTCTGTGTCAGGTGATGTAGGATTCTGGTCCACTCACTCCTAATCTTAATACTCACCCCAAATCCTAACCTTAAGGTCGGCATTCTGCAGATGTCAGAGATTTAATATATGGATATATGGACCCAATGGCTCAGTGGTGCATGCATGGGGGTTTGTGAGTCCCCAGAAACCCCACTGGAGGGCTGATTTTTTTAATTTTTTTGAGCTGGAGACAGGGCTATCGCCGCCTCTACATTGAGCTGCTGCCGTACATTCATGGCAGACGACAGTTTCTCGGACAAAGCTCTGCGCGTGAGAGTATTTTGCTTTCAGACTGTCTGCAGCAGTGTAAACAGCAGGCCCTCAGCTGGACTGCAATCGGTATGTCACAGGTAAAGGATTAGATGGAGTTGTGTGGGTCACAGGAACAGCAGATGAGTCGGAGGAGGTAGGATTAAAACGAGCAGGTTTAATTAATGATTTTTTCATAAATGGAAACAAACCGAAAGGTTCTCAAATACTTCTTTGAGGGTTAATGAAGGGTCAAATTAAATATGAAGCAATAAGTTCTTGCGGGGGTGATGGAAGAAGAAGATGACAGAGTACCATATAAGACTGTGGCTGGCAGAGGAGACAATTGGATCCACGGAGAAGACTGAAGTTGAATTGAAGATGAAGACACTGGAAATGGGACTGAGAAGGATCGGTCGGACAGGACCAGCAGCAGCGGACCGGGTTGGACAGAGTCAGCAGCAAGGAAGGCTGGATAGCTGTGGAGCACGGATAGCTAGGCTAAGAATAGCAGCAGGCACTAGAATAGTCAGGAGTACTCCCAGAGGCACAACATACACAGAAGACTTTTTGCACTGACATAGGCAGCTCCCCTATATACCTAGGGGAAGGCTGCCATTGGCTGAAAAGTCAGGGAACAGGAACTCCTAACCTGGCCTAAACATTCTTTTGTCCAAATCAAAGATGACGGTGCCGGCCTCTCAGCATCACCAGGCACTACTCCGCCTCCAGACCACGTGCCCTGCTCCCCATGCTGCCGGACACCTCCCGCCACCCCTGTCGTGTGCCGCCAGCATTTGGGATCAGCTGCACACAAGCTAGCTGCTGGCGGACACGGACGGGTGAGTACCCTAGCCGCGGTGTCCCGCCACAGCAGCTTGTGACACAGTAGCACTGTGGTAGCAAGGGGGGAGACGGGTTGTCGGCTACACGTAGGGTGGCCAATCCTGGGATCTGGATTGGCGGGATTGTGGGATTTGGACCCAAAATAGCCTGCATTTCAATCCCAGGAATTGGAGTTTGTAATACCAGGATTGTAGGATTAGGCTACATATGCGCAGTCTAATGCTGGGCAGCGTCTGAGCACCCGCTTAGACACTGCCTGCCTGTTCCCGATCCCCAGCATGCGGCTCTTCATAGTGTGATGGTCAGAGGTCACGCTGCCCATGTCACATCACCAGACCCCGTTCTGGCGTAACCCCTGCACCTGGCTGCCAACTTTTGGCAGCAGCCCCGGGCCTCCAACCCCGTTCCTGGCCACATGTAAGTAAATGTGCAACACAGCCGCTTGGGGGTGGGGGGGCATCTTTTTAATTAGGGATTGATAGTTTTTCAATCCCGAGCCCTGGGATTGGCATCCCTAGTTACACAGGTTTGCTCTTTTAGCCTTCATGTCTGTCACATGAGCTTCCAGGTGCAGATACTGTACTTAAGTAGGAGTTTATGTATCTGCATTTATATTAATGTGTACGTCTGTGTGTGTCAATCACACAGTCAATATACAGTGTACAGTGGCCAGAATGGTACCTTCACAGGGTATTACATCATATCACGTCAATCTCACATATATTTCTACACAGGTTCTATATATAACAATATCCTAACTTGGTAATAACATGTGTATTCTGTAGTATCATAAAGGAATTATGTGTACATATGTTTATTTTTATGTGTGTGTGTGTATATGTATATTTTGTATGTGTGCGCATATATACCACAGCATCTTTGTCAACATGTCAGCGCACCTTATTACGGTACCTGCATCAGGATAAGTTTTCCTGATGATGAAGGAGCTGTGATAAAGTGTGCTGAAAGGTTGACTATTGTCAACTATATGTATAGTATACAGGTTTAGGTCTGATCAATGAGGAGGTTCAAACCTAGAAAAAAAGAAACTGTCAAAGTCACCTATCTGCATATCTGGACATCCCTTCCACCCTTTCAAATTCTGCGTTTGCCCCCGGGTCTTATGTACACCACTGGGTCTTATGTACTATCAATACCGATATAAATATAACCAGATGGACAATAAGTGAAGTGCGCAGTTTACGTACTATGTCCGTAAACTAATACCTTTTACTCCTAGCTACAAGCATACCAAGTGTAACGCAGCGTAGCGAACCTTGTCCGTGTATTAATACGAGCTATACCGACACTTATAAATCAATATCCTTTTGCAGTACTTAGTACCCAAACTGAGTACACCTTTTAAGGACAATGTCCATATTACACCTTAGTCGCTAAATGCGAATAAAAGTCAAGGCAAGGGTTTAACTCAAAAGTAAGGAGATTGAGTCTCCAAATAATGTATTTAGTCCCTAACGGACAGCAGGGGGTTACATAAAGAAGAACACAGTATAACACAAGATAACAGTTGACTTAACAATACTAAATATGCTTACACTACTAGGTAAAAAGAACAGATACGTAATATAATCAGCCATAACTACATACAGGAATACAAATGTTACCGTCATATCAATAGCGCAGTGCGGTCCGGTCGAGCTCACAAGGTTTTAAATAGAACTTAGCCCGGTCAGGATGGAGGGGGGGGGGGGGGGGGGGGAGCGGTGAAGAAGTGACCGAGCCAGCCAGGGATCGCTACTTTTATAGTGTCCACACAAAGAGGTCAAAGGTAGTTTTCATTGGCCCAAGAGTTCAAAAGTCAGGTCCTCCTGGATTGGAGCAAAGGGGATGCACTTTAAGTGGATTGGTGCAGAGTGAATGTACTTCTGTGTCCTTTGTTAGCTGGCATCATCATGGGGGGTCGTAAATCAACCACAAGAACTGGTTACGACTTGATCCTTTGTTCACATGGCAAAAGTACATAGATTATGGATTTTGTCCATAATTATCAGACATTAGGATTTGCAAACTTTTCGCTACGACCGGAGTGCTGCGCATAGGACACAGAACATAAAGATACTAAACATGAATAGAAACAGTCGTGTATTATTGGTTAAACTATGTGCTGTGAACTAAACCTACATTTAACTATATTTTATTTCGTGTAAGTGTGGGATATGAATTTATGTGTATTAGTATGGCTGCGCTCAAGGCTCGCTTCGCTACACAGAACTTGGGTATTATACTTTATTTGCGCAACTCTGCGAACCAAAATGGCAGCCATACCATTCTAAAATGGCGTATATGTAATTAGACTTTAACAGTACATACATGTATGCCTGTAGCGGGATCTTACTAATGGAACCCACTTTCTAAATGCGGCGCAGCCAGAAGTGGTGAATACTTGGCACTCCTGCATGGTAACCAGGGAGAGCACTCTCATACATAACTGTGTACAGAAACAGCTATATACATAAAGAACAATCATTTAACAACATCACTTGATTTTGTAATAACCTGTCATAGACACAGAATTTCTGGGATGCCAAGTTAAGTGTGATCATTGTAGATACACACTGATTGGGATTTCCCCATAAATTACTGTTGGCAACTCTTGACATTACATTACTTCCATTGTCATGTGATGAATAATGAGTGATGCAGTCTCAAGGTACTAACATCACGGGCACATAATATACCTAATTGTTATATTTACGAATAAAATTACTATTAATTAAAAAGGTATGACAGACACCTTAAAGCCATCTTAAACAATAGACAAGAATCACGTATTTGTGCACTCTTATGCCCCTTTCACTTTTTACCTGTTATTTTGCCGTTTTTTTTACCGTTTTAAAATGGTAATTTGTGCAGTCTGAAAGGTGCAGAGTGAATTTACCGGTTCTATTGAACTGGTATTTCTGAACGGTAATAAAGCAGGGTCCTACCCGTTTCAGACCTGTTTTTTTTTCATCCACTGTTTTCTATGGGTTAAAACGGGTTCAGTGTTGTGAAAGGACAAAAACTGCATTGAAGTACCGTTTAAGGACAAAAACTGCACTGAAAAACAGTTTAAAGACATGCGGTGTGAAAGGGGTTTTAGTTGGCAGACCCGTTTTTAGAAATGTGTTAAAATACCTGGTCATAGCCAGTTTTGGGGTCTGAAAGCAGCAGTTGTAGGTTACATTGATTATTTATTTATATATATATATATATATATATATATATATATATATATATATATATATATATATATATACTCGAGTATAAGCCTACTTTTCCAGAACATTTTTTATGCTGAAAAAGCCCCCCTCGGCTTATACTCGAGTGAGGGTCCCACTTGAGTCAATAAGTTTTCCCGGTTTTTTTGTTGTAAAATTAGGTCAACTTATACTCGAGTATATACGGTATATATATATAGTAGGCAGCGGGGATCCGGCTCTCTGTATACAAATACTTCTGCGCCTGGTGCCCATACAATAAATTGTAAATAGCAGCAGTGGGAGGTATAGCACTCCTGGTGACTTACTTGTATAAATGTGTGGTCTGCTTTATTTATACAAGTAAGTCGCCAGGAGTGCTATACCTCCCACTGCTGCTATATATATATATATATATATATATATATATATATACGTAGAAAAAGACAGCGTCACTCAGGGGTCTTGGTAAGAAACTTTTATAAAGGTAGTAATAAATCACATAACCAACACTACCAGTCCACCGACGTTTCAATGTTCCTCAAGGTGTGGTGTGTGGTAACAAACTACAACAAACAGATACATGTCTTATATAGGTACTCACCATTCCAGATGATTCTGACCGGCGGCCGGGTGCGCCGGTAACACACCCCCGGAAGTGAGGCGTGAGAAGCGCTGACAGCTTCCTCTGTAGGTCCGTTGCTAGGTGACGCGTCAGACCAGAGGCGCTGTCCCCAGCCGCCAATCAAAACAACCATACGGAATACGGCGTGGACACAGTGACCTGCAAAAATGACAGGGGGTAAAGACACATGAAAGACAGTACTTTAAATAGCAAAGCGGCCCTGGCTGATAAGCCTATAATAGACGGCCGAAAGTAGGCATTGGCTGAAAACTGTAACAGTAATACTATGCCTTATGCTATATAAATAATTAAAGAATACGATGGATGTCACACTCGGGGTACACTGGTGGTAATGCAGATAATAGATGCAGATAATTAGTACAAAATACTCCAATTAAAACGTTCGTTCAGACCATTTGGTCTCACGGTTTGTAGTCTATGGATCCATCTAGATTCCAGTTTTAACAGAGATCCATCTCTGTCTCCTCCACGGCGGAAGGGGGGGATGTGGTCTATGAGAATAAATTTGATATCTGACACTGTATGTCCCTTATCAAGGTAGTGCCTGGCTACTGGTTGATCAGCTTTTCCTGAGCGAATTGCTAGGTTGATTGCTGATCTATGGAGGGCCATTCTATCCCTTATCGTGCGGATTGTCTTGCCGACATAGAATAATTGACAGGGACAGAATAGGAGATAGATGACGTGTGTCAGTTGGCACGTAAGGACCTGTTTGATGGGAATGATGGCTTCAGTATGAGGATGTTTAAAAGATTTGCACACGACCAGGTTCTTGCATGTCGTGCAGTTGAGGCAGCGATAGCATCCGGGAGGTTTTGTCAGAAACGATGTATTGGCCATAACCTCTCTATCAAACCCAGTTATGTCCGTGTGGACCACTTGATCTTTAATGTTCCGCCCACGAGTGTAACACGACATTGGGCGAGCTGTCTTGAAACATGGTAATGTATGGTCGGATTTAACTATCGGCCACAGTGCTGTAGTGGCTCTCTGGACTATGGGGCTAGAGATTGTAAATTGCTGTTTCCACGGTATGATGTTTTTATTGGACCGTTTTTTGGTAGCCAGCAATGTTTGTCGGGGGGTGGCCAAGACTTCTTGTTGCTGGATGCGAAGGGTTCTTAAATTATAGCCTCTCTCGGCGAAACGCTGAACAAGCTGATTGGTGCCATCAACTGCTCCTTCCTGGGTGCTTGCTATTCTAGCTACCCGCATCAATTGAGATTTGGGGAGTCCTTTCTTTAAGGGTTTTGGATGGTGGCTAGACGCCAATAACAGGTTGTTGCGATCAGTCTCTTTTGAGTATACTTGTGTCCAAATTTGCCCATCTTGCAGGTTTACCTGTACGTCCAAATAGTTAATCCTATGCTGTTGTATATTATAGGTATATTTTATAGGGCTATCACTGCCATTGATCGCCGCTATATGGTCTTCTAACACCTTAGTAGGACCTGACCACAGACAAAATAAATCGTCGATAAATCGAACGAAGAAGACGATATGATGTTTAATATGCTGGTTACATAAGAACTTCTCCTTTTCTTCTGAGAACATAAAAATGTTCGCCAGGCTAGGCGCCACTGGGCTCCCCATGGCACACCCGTTGTTCTGTTGGTAATATGTGCCGTTATATAGAAAGTAATTCCTTTCCAATGTAAGCCGGAGTAGATGTAAAAATAAGTCATGGTCCACATCTTGGATGTCGCATTCTCTCATAAAGTGTGCTACTGCTGCTACTCCTGCTGCCTGAGGAATTGAAGTATACAGGCTATTGACGTCCAATGTTACTAACACTGTATCAGCTGGAATTGATGTCAGGGCTTGTAACCGTAGCAGGAAGGCCGTAGTGTCCTTAATGAACGTTTGTTGTTTTTGGACCCAAGGTTGCAAGACAATATCCAAAAATTTCGAAACTGGCTGATATAGGGATTTATTAGCACTAATAATGGGGCGGCCTGGGGGTTTGGCGATATTCTTGTGAATCTTGGGCACAGTGTAAATTATCGGAGTCACTGGATGGTCTTGGCTTAACGCTTTTGCTAGTGCTGGATCCAAAAGTTTGGAAGACACTGCGGTTTGTAATATGAGATCCAGTTCTCTTTTGTACGCCCTTGTTGGGTCAGTGGTCAGTTGGGTATAAGAGGATATATCTCCTAGTTGGCCCTCCAATTCTTCCTTGTAGGCCACTAAATCTTGGACCACAATGGCCCCTCCTTTGTCCGCCGGCCTTATGATAATATGGCGGTAATTCGCCAGAGTATTTAACGCCTGCCGTTCTTCTTTGGATAGATTGTAATGTGCTGGAGGTGCTGCTGCGTTGTATTTCTTGACAGCTTCATCTGTTAACCTCGAGAAGGTGGGCAGGGAGGTGTTTGTTGATGGGGGGTCGAAGTTGGACTTTGTTCTAGATCTGATAAAATCCTGAAATTGAGATTGGCTCGACTCAGTGAGCTTATGCTGGAAATGTTCACGGAGGCGTAGGTTCCGGTCAAACCGGTGGCGGTCGACTTGCCATTGCAATTCATTGTGTGGGTTCGTAGGAATAAAGGATAAACCCTTGTTAAGCACAGATGTTTCTGCTGGGGTTAGTTGGTGGGTAGAGAGGTTATAAATTATGTTCGCATTAGCGCCCTTAGTTCGCGCTGTCCTCTCATTCTGGCGCCCCCTACGGGCGGGCGTCCTCTTCCTCTTTTTTTGCTGATGAGCGATGCCTCCTCTAAAGGGATTGCCCCACTGTGCGGGATATCATCGGAGTCACGGGTTCTAAAATCACTATCAGAGTTAGATGTGGCAGTTTCTCTGGTCTGGTTCTCCCTTCTGCGCCGATAGTTACCCCCTCTGCGGTTGGGGAATTGCGCAGCGGGTTCCCCGCCCATCAGCCACCTGTATACCTTGTTTTCCTCGTAATCACGAGTGACGATGGAATACTTGTTGGCTTTAAATTTCTGGAGCTCTTTTTTGTACGTCTCCACTTTAGTTGTTAAATTACTTAGCCACTCAGGGTTGTCAATCTGTATCTGGGGAATATCAAAGGTGCCTTCTAATGCTGTGATTTTTTCTTTGGTGACTTGTAACTCCCTTGATGACTCTTCAATTACCAGCAGCATTAGGTCGCTGCTGCACTTATTCAAAATTCCCACCCATTTGGTGCAGAATTCTGGGTTGAATCGGCCGATTGTCATCATATTACGGATCCGGAATCCGCGAGGAATCATCTGTTCACGGTAATATTTTGATAATGATGTCCCATGAAGAAGGTAGTCGACCTCGCGCTTCCTTAATTGTAACATTTGATGTGCCAAATCTTCAATAGATGTTTCCATCGCTAGTTCATCATCGGTGTATTGAAAAAGTATGCGTTGAGCTTCGGCATCATTATAGCTATGCAAGACACCTTTTGTGGACGGCATGGTGCGGCATCCAGTATTAGCCTGTGTGTCCATGTTGTGCTCCGTGGTAGATCTAGGAGGTGGGATAAATAAAAGCAAGCAGAGAATCTCTGCTCTGCGGTGCCTTGCTCCGGGCGAGTCTGATAGACCCTTGTAGGTAGATTGGGGATTTGAGCCGGCACTCCGCTGCTGCGAGTGGTAATTGCCCCGGGTGCCTTCTGATGAAGATGAGGTACGTAGAAAAAGACAGCGTCACTCCAGGGGTCTTGGTAAGAAACTTTTATAAAGGTAGTAATAAATCACATAACCAACACTACCAGTCCACCGACGTTTCAATGTCCGCAGACATTTTCCTCAAGGTGTGGTGTGTGGTAACAAACTACAACAAACAGATACATGTCTTATATAGGTACTCACCATTCCAGATGATTCTGACCGGCGGCCGGGTGCGCCGGTAACACACCCCCGGAAGTGAGGCGTGAGAAGCGCTGACAGCTTCCTCTGTAGGTCCGTTGCTAGGTGACGCGTCAGACCAGAGGCGCTGTCCCCAGCCGCCAATCAAAACAACCATACGGAATACGGCGTGGACACAGTGACCTGCAAAAATGACAGGGGGTAAAGACACATGAAAGACAGTACTTTAAATAGCAAAGCGGCCCTGGCTGATAAGCCTATAATAGATGGAAAAAAGAGGAAGAGGACGCCCGCCCGTAGGGGGCGCCAGAATGAGAGGACAGCGCGAACTAAGGGCGCTAATGCGAACATAATTTATAACCTCTCTACCCACCAACTAACCCCAGCAGAAACATCTGTGCTTAACAAGGGTTTATCCTTTATTCCTACGAACCCACACAATGAATTGCAATGGCAAGTCGACCGCCACCGGTTTGACCGGAACCTACGCCTCCGTGAACATTTCCAGCATAAGCTCACTGAGTCGAGCCAATCTCAATTTCAGGATTTTATCAGATCTAGAACAAAGTCCAACTTCGACCCCCCATCAACAAACACCTCCCTGCCCACCTTCTCGAGGTTAACAGATGAAGCTGTCAAGAAATACAACGCAGCAGCACCTCCAGCACATTACAATCTATCCAAAGAAGAACGGCAGGCGTTAAATACTCTGGCGAATTACCGCCATATTATCATAAGGCCGGCGGACAAAGGAGGGGCCATTGTGGTCCAAGATTTAGTGGCCTACAAGGAAGAATTGGAGGGCCAACTAGGAGATATATCCACTTATACCCAACTGACCACTGACCCAACAAGGGCGTACAAAAGAGAACTGGATCTCATATTACAAACCGCAGTGTCTTCCAAACTTTTGGATCCAGCACTAGCAAAAGCGTTAAGCCAAGACCATCCAGTGACTCCGATAATTTACACTGTGCCCAAGATTCACAAGAATATCGCCAAACCCCCAGGCCGCCCCATTATTAGTGCTAATAAATCCCTATATCAGCCAGTTTCGAAATTTTTGGATATTGTCTTGCAACCTTGGGTCCAAAAACAACAAACGTTCATTAAGGACACTACGGCCTTCCTGCTACGGTTACAAGCCCTGACATCAATTCCAGCTGATACAGTGTTAGTAACATTGGACGTCAATAGCCTGTATACTTCAATTCCTCAGGCAGCAGGAGTAGCAGCAGTAGCACACTTTATGAGAGAATGCGACATCCAAGATGTGGACCATGACTTATTTTTACATCTACTCCGGCTTACATTGGTAAGGAATTACTTTCTATATAACGGCACATATTACCAACAGAACAACGGGTGTGCCATGGGGAGCCCAGTGGCGCCTAGCCTGGCGAACATTTTTATGTTCTCAGAAGAAAAGGAGAAGTTCTTATGTAACCAGCATATTAAACATCATATCGTCTTCTTCGTTCGATTTATCGACGATTTATTTTGTCTGTGGTCAGGTCCTACTAAGGTGTTAGAAGACCATATAGCGGCGATCAATGGCAGTGATAGCCCTATAAAATATACCTATAATATACAACAGCATAGGATTAACTATTTGGACGTACAGGTAAACCTGCAAGATGGGCAAATTTGGACACAAGTATACTCAAAAGAGACTGATCGCAACAACCTGTTATTGGCGTCTAGCCACCATCCAAAACCCTTAAAGAAAGGACTCCCCAAATCTCAATTGATGCGGGTAGCTAGAATAGCAAGCACCCAGGAAGGAGCAGTTGATGGCACCAATCAGGTTGTTCAGCGTTTCGCCGAGAGAGGCTATAATTTAAGAACCCTTCGCATCCAGCAACAAGAAGTCTTGGCCACCCCCCCGACAAACATTGCTGGCTACCAAAAAACGGTCCAATAAAAACATCATACCGTGGAAACAGCAATTTACAATCTCTAGCCCCATAGTCCAGAGAGCCACTACAGCACTGTGGCCGATAGTTAAATCCGACCATACATTACCATGTTTCAAGACAGCTCGCCCAATGTCGTGTTACACTCGTGGGCGGAACATTAAAGATCAAGTGGTCCACACGGACATAACTGGGTTTGATAGAGAGGTTATGGCCAATACATCGTTTCTGACAAAACCTCCCGGATGCTATCGCTGCCTCAACTGCACGACATGCAAGAACCTGGTCGTGTGCAAATCTTTTAAACATCCTCATACTGAAGCCATCATTCCCATCAAACAGGTCCTTACGTGCCAACTGACACACGTCATCTATCTCCTATTCTGTCCCTGTCAATTATTCTATGTCGGCAAGACAATCCGCACGATAAGGGATAGAATGGCCCTCCATAGATCAGCAATCAACCTAGCAATTCGCTCAGGAAAAGCTGATCAACCAGTAGCCAGGCACTACCTTGATAAGGGACATACAGTGTCAGATATCAAATTTATTCTCATAGACCACATTCCCCCCTTCCTCCGTGGAGGAGACAGAGATGGATCTCTGTTAAAACTGGAATCTAGATGGATCCATAGACTACAAACCGTGAGACCAAATGGTCTGAACGAACGTTTTAATTGGAGTATTTTGTACTAATTATCTGCATCTATTATCTGCATTACCACCAGTGTACCCCGAGTGTGACATCCATCGTATTCTTTAATTATTTATATAGCATAAGGCATAGTATTACTGTTACAGTTTTCAGCCAATGCCTACTTTCGGCCGTCTATTATAGGCTTATCAGCCAGGGCCGCTTTGCTATTTAAAGTACTGTCTTTCATGTGTCTTTACCCCCTGTCATTTTTGCAGGTCACTGTGTCCACGCCGTATTCCGTATGGTTGTTTTGATTGGCGGCTGGGGACAGCGCCTCTGGTCTGACGCGTCACCTAGCAACGGACCTACAGAGGAAGCTGTCAGCGCTTCTCACGCCTCACTTCCGGGGGTGTGTTACCGGCGCACCCGGCCGCCGGTCAGAATCATCTGGAATGGTGAGTACCTATATAAGACATGTATCTGTTTGTTGTAGTTTGTTACCACACACCACACCTTGAGGAAAATGTCTGCGGACATTGAAACGTCGGTGGACTGGTAGTGTTGGTTATGTGATTTATTACTACCTTTATAAAAGTTTCTTACCAAGACCCCTGGAGTGACGCTGTCTTTTTCTACGTACCTCATCTTCATCAGAAGGCACCCGGGGCAATTACCACTCGCAGCAGCGGAGTGCCGGCTCAAATCCCCAATCTATATATATATATATATATATTTATTTATTTTTTGCCATCATCCATTGCCTGGTACCATTGATATTATTGCCTTAGTCCAGTGGTTCCCAAACTTTCTTGAATCATGGCTCTCTAGAGTATCAGCACTTTTTTTCACGGTATCCCTAGGAAGATCTTTATTGATAAATCTGAAGAAAAAAAAAAATGTCAAAGTCATTTGTTGCTACTTGTCATCCTTAGGTTCACTTTTGTGGTGGTATACAGTTTTGCTTCTAATTGTCCACATGTTTTATCGTTGGCAGCCATAATTTTTCCTATTATGTTGACCATAAATAATTTGGCAACCCATGGCAACCCTACAACAACCTTGTGGCACCCCAGGGTGCTTAGACACACGGGGTAGATTTATTAAGCTCGGTGAAGTGATAAAGTGTCTGGTTTTTATCACCGGCCAATCAGCTCCTACCTGTCATTTTTTCAAACCAAGCCTGTAACTTCACAGCTAGGAGCTGATTGGCCGGAGATAAAAACCAGACACTTTATCACTTCACCAAGCTTAATAAATCTACCCCACAGTTTGGGAGCCACTTCCTTAAGCCATGTACACACTATTTGGCCAAGCGATTCAAAGTCACCTAGGACAGGTATGTCCAAACTATGGACCTCCATCTATTGTGAATCTATGCATCCCAGCATGCCTTGCAATAGTTTTAGCATTCCTAATAGCAAAACTGTGGCAAGGCATGATGGGACAATAGCTGGAGGGCCATACTTTGGACATGTCTGACCTAGAAGGTTATCCAAAATTGCACTGTGTGTACAATCTGCGTCCGCTCACCACGCTTCGGGCTCGTTTTCCACATCCCCTTGTGGGGCTCGGTGGCTTGCTGCACTCGCCACACTTTATAAAGTCAACTCCACACCGACGTGGATAATGGGGGTATGAACAGGTCAGGAGGACGCATACCGCGTCCGCTTACCATGATTCAGGCTGACGTGGATAGTGGGGGTGTTTCAGGGACACATTCACACCTGTCATGTCAGGCAGGTTAAAAATGGTCAATGGTTCCCACACAATGTAATAAGCTCTGACAAAACGCTGACTGACTACGCTAACTGCGTAAGCTCTGATTAGCCGCGAACGTACACACAGTCACAGACACAAGCTGACTACACTGGCTGCGGGAACATGACGCTATTGCTGATGGACACTGACTATGCTGGCTGCGGGAACACGACGCGTGCTGATGCTGACAGGGACGCTGACTACGCTGGCTGCGGGAACACGACGCTGATGCTGACAGGGCCGCTGACTACACTGGCTGTAGGAACACGATGCTGATGCTGACAGGGAAGCTAAACTGACTGTGTACATGGAGCCGTGAAACTACACAAGTACCCATATTTATATCTCATTTTATTAGCCTGCCTCATTCCTGCTTCAGTAGATTGCTGCTGATTAAAACCAGGTAAAATGCAGGTACAGTATGAGGTCAAGTAGCCACAAAACCTGTGTCATTCCGGAGTGTCATGATTTAAAGGAATAGTATGGCAAATCTAAGCTTAAGTATCAGTTTATTTCCTGCACAATACCATGTTTGTGAATAAACATTGTTCACCTACTTTATGCTTCAGTAGTGTTTGTATTATTCCTTGTATGTGCACACACAGGGGATTTCCTATTGACCTGACATTCCTGCTTTAGCCCCATTTAAGTAAACATGTTGGTTCCTAATGTGTCTAGCCATAGGAATGTTTAATTGCCATAGATAAGTTGTTTTCGCTGTATCCCACATTTGTTTCCATTCATTGGGTTTGTAATTGCATCTGCCAAGGTAATGCTAAACAAACAGCACCCATCTGGCCCCAAATTGGTCCACAGCAATTTATGTTTTGCTGTTTTTTTTTTTTTTTTAGTGTTAAGCAAAATGGGATAAAAAAAGAGGCAACAATAATTTTAAATGGTTCATGCATAGGTCAGGGTTGCCTACTTTCTCTCCTTCAGGGAGAAAATGCTCTGTTCCTGGACTTTCCTGGTAATGTATGATTGCCATCACCTGTGGTGAGCTAGGTAATTACTAAAAAGGTGCTTCAACACAGGTAATGGCAATCAGAAATTAAGAGGGAAGACCAGGAACAGAGGGGATGCGGTCATCTATTAGAATGAACTAAAGGTGCCCATACACGTACCAATTACCCGGTACTTTTTGTGCTAAAATAGCATTGCATGTACAACGATGCTATTTTAGCACAAAAAGTACCGGGTAATTGGTACGTGTATGGGCACCTTTAGGTCTACAGTCATTAGGTCGACCCCACTAGGTCGACTGGCTGGAAGGTCGACCTGACTTAAGGTCGACATGGGCCAAGGTCGACATGACTTAAGGTGGAATTTGCATAAAGGTCGACATGAGGAAGGTCGACTGGTCATAAGGTAGACATGGGGTTTTTCACTGTTTTTTGAGCCGACATGTGCCGACAGGCGGTATTTCATGCCCTACCATCCACTAGGGCGTGGAGGAGGTTATTAAAGCTGTGGCGAGCGAAGAGAGCCACCGTGCCCGAAGCATTGCGAGCGAAGCGAGTGATGCGAGGGTCCGATTCTCATTGCCAACTGTGTCCATGTCGACTGTGTCGACATTCGGATAAAAAAACAGTGAAAAACCCAGGTCGACCTTATGACCAGTCGACCTTCCTCATGTCGACCTTTATGCAAATTCGACCTTAAGTCATGTCGACCTTCGCCCATGTCGACCTTAAGTCAGGTCGACCTTCCTGCCAGTCGACCTAGTGGGGTCGACCTAATGACTGTAGACCTAAGTTCATTCTGACAGATGTACCGATTCCGAACAGAGCATTGTGTCCCTCCTGGAGAGGGTCATTTTGAGAGGTATGGATATGATGTCATCTGCAGGTGCCAGCAGAGCAAAGTCCCAGCAATAACCTGGGTTTGGCTAATGGTGTAGACAGGGTTTCAAGTTTGAAATCTGTGTACAATGATGCAGGTTGGACCTGGACTTAATGTAAAAGTAAAAGATCGTATTATTATTTAAGTCAAATTAAAACTGTTGTCTCTAGATCGGACCAGGGCCTGATAAAGGGGTGGGGGGGGGGAGGGGGCTGCTCAGGGGGTCAGTACCACTGCTACCCCCCGCCCCTCTATCTAGGGGTGTCGGAATCCCGACTGCTCCCTCGTGGGGGTCCATGACCCCCATAGAGGGAGAATAAAATAGGTGGTGAGCGCAGCGTGATGAGCGCAGCGAGCCTGCAAGGGGCTTCATTGTGCTCCCCACGCTGTGCAGTCGGGATTCTGACGTCTGAGTAATGACTGTCAGAATCCCAACTGTCTGGAAAATATACCACACCACTATCTAGGGCCCCTGCGGTCAGCAAGCATTTTTACTATTTTTTATTTTTTTTTAGCTAAAGGTCTTGTGCATGGGAGTGGGGTAGTGCTGCAGCTTCACCTATCTGCCAATGTGACAATGATTAATGGTGCAGAGCATCGGAAACCAAGGCACACTGACTGCACAAGTGTGTAATGCATTACTGGGAGTTGACCCATTAAACTTTGCACAAGAGGTCAGAGGCTGAGAAGCTTGTGCTGAGCTCTGATTGATGGAGCTCATCAAATGCTTCTCAGGCCCATGGAAGATAGCAGCAGCAACGGCCTCGTCATGGGAGGGTTTTTAATCAGAGGCAGCACTGAGCCTGTGAGGTCTTGTCCCTTGTACAAAGGGAAAACACAGGCTTTTCACACACACACACAGGGCTATTTTTCTGCAGGCTCCACCAGGAACTGTGGTCCTTATTCTAGTTTACTCTTTCTAAAAAAATATTTCTTATGCTGTGTACACACGGTGCAATATGATTGCTAGCGATATATTGCTAGCAATATATTGCCAGCAATCATATTGCTCATTGTCTCCTTTTCATCAGCGATGAAAAGGAGACACTGCTACGGGACGGAGGGGGAGTGCAGCAGCAGCAGACGCTGCTGCTGTCACTTTGAAGGGAGGAAGGAGGGAGCAGCGGCACGGGGCTGGGGAGATCAATGCTGATCTCCCCGGCGCTGACCTCCGTGAAGGGAGGAGGGAGGGAGCAGCGGCACTGGGCTGCGCTGACCTCCCGGCACAGTGATTGCCGGGGAAAGCCGCTGGTCGCAGGAGCATGCTCCAGTAGGGAGTGCACACGGGAGCGCGCAGCTCCAAATCACTGGCAATATGGTCGCTCAGCGACCATATTCCCAGCGATTTTACCTAATATTGCTCCCGTGTGTACACACCATTAGATGGACAAAACCATGTGCACTGCAGGTGTAAAACCCCACCCACATCTAATTATCTCTAGACAAGTAACAACTGCCTCACCTGCAGTGCACATGGTTTTGTCCATCTAAGAAATATTTTGTCAGAAAGAGTGAACTAGAATAAGGGCCACAGTTCCTGCTGGAGCCTGCAGAAAAATAGCCCTGCACACACACATACATACCGTGTTTCCCCGATAATAAGACCTACCCTGAAATTAATCCCTACCCTTGACTTTGGACACTGGTCCAAAATAAGCCCTACCCCAAAAATAAGCCCTAGTTAAATTTCCATATCTGCTGTTCAGGCAATAAATTCTACCCCCGCTAACCCCCCCTGATCCCCCAGTCACCATCCCTAACCCCCCTCACCTCCACGGTGTAGATAGAGCACTGGCTTCTACTGAAGCCTCTTCTACTCCCGGACCCAGTGATGCACTGCGGGCAGCGCGTGACGTCACTACGCACATCACGCGGCTGCAGGACGGCACGGAGCTGTGGCGCAGCAAAGAAGAGCTGGAAGAGCTGGAAACTTCTGGTGTCTGTGACGGGTTACCCTTATTTAACAGAGTACTTGGGTATGTTTATTAAGGAGTACTGGGGAATGCTTACCATTATTAAGGAGCACTGGGGCATGTCTATTAAGGAGCACTGGGGCATGCTTAGCGTTATTAAGGAGTACTGGGGCAGGAGCACTGGGGCATGTTTATTAAGGAGCACTGGGGCATGCTTATCGTTATTAAGGAGTACTGGGGCAGGAACACTGGGGCATGTTTATTAAGGAGCACTGGGGCATGTTTATTAATGAGCACTGGGGATGAGAAATAAGCCCTACCCCAAAAATAAGCCCTATGGTGCTTTTTGTTTGTAAAAAAAAAATAAGACAGTGTCTTATTATCGGGGAAACACGGTATATATATTGGTGTGGTCCCTGTATTGTGCTAATAAATCATTTAGCAGCAACTCCAAATGGTCCCTTCTGTTAGTGAGAGACAGACAATGGTTTCAAACAAAAAAGGGTATTGGAGTGCGCTATGCTTTAGTACAGTGGTCTCCAACCTTAATTGAGCGAGAGCTACTCTTTATAAAAAAAGACAAAAAAACTTCCCGTAGAGCTACTAAAATTTGGCCAATGCCCCTGATACTATGCCACACACCATATTGCCCATTAAACAACATGCCACACACCATAATGCCCAGTACATATCCTCATAAGTAGCATGCAAGCTGTATTATTTCCCCCCCAGACTTCCATTATTAACGCTTCCTCCCCCACAACCTCAGCACCTGCCATGACAGAAACAGCCCATATTTTTAGCACTGTTACCTCCATCACCCCAATGGTCCAAGCCCCTACCCAGTAGCGCACGCAGGGGGGGTTTCTGAGTACCCCGAACCCCCCCATGAGTCTAAGGACCCTATCCTGAAAGCTGAGGGTCCCCTCTTTCCATGGGTACAAGAATTTTAAAAATCGGCCCTTGGGAACCGGAGATATCTGACTTCAAATCAGTGGTCCCATCCAAGCCTGTTAATTGCTTTTTCCAGTCAGATATTTCAGGTTCTGTCTGATGTAGAGTTTTTATGAGGGTATATTCCAAAAGCTGGGACTCTCCCCCTTTGATGGACACTAGTAGTGTGTCTCTACTGTTCCCAGAACCAGAGATATCAGCCTTCCAGCAGCTGGTTACTGCTCCAGCTCCACACACCTGGTATGTAGTTTTATATACTCGTTGGCAGATTGCTCTGCCTCCTGAACTCTGATCCCCTAGTCCCCAATATTATTTGGTAGGTGGGATTCTCTAGTTTTCAATTCCATTAAAATCTAAGAAATCTATTTTCGGGAACTGGAGATATCTGCAGTCAAGCAAGCTGTCCTACACCAGAAAATTATGAATAATAAGCCCACTCCACTATATATATATTTATTATTATTTATATACATTAGGTCTATCTATAATACTTTAACTGACCCAGCTTTGCTCCGCCCCATTGGAAACTCCCTTCTGAAAATCCTGCGTTTGCCCCTTCTACCCCCTCTTACATTACCCTTCTCACCCACCATGCTCCCGTAACTATCCACCCCATTTGGTCCAGGTAGTTACCCATTTGTGCCCCCTGTGCACAGATGCAGCTATTCTATTTACATGTGCAAAGATGCAGCTATGGTATGTATATTAGATATATTTGCAGAGATCCCATCCACCGCAGGGACCCCGCTGCTGATCTCACATACGCTGCAGGGACCCCCTGCCCGCCGGCTGCTGATGAGTCCTAGCTTGTGAAATGATCACCCTGCCCTCCAGCCCGCCTCAAGCCACGGACAAGCGGGTGCCAGACACATGGGCGGCCAGACGGCAGATGCAGGTTGGCAACAGTGGTCGAGCCACCCGTTTTGCTCAGACGAGCTACCGGTAGCTCGCGAGCGACGGGTTGGCAACCACTGCTTTAGTACCTCCCAGAACGACAAAGATTCTCTGTCTTTTGATATGATAAGTTGCATCCTGATTTGTTGTGGTTAATTGTCCCCTTATGATCTAGAAGTGAGTCTGACTGCGACCACACAAAAATCTTTGGTATATCCATTTTAGTACAAACCCGATTTTTTTTATTATGTATACCATAAAAAGTCCATCCAGGATCTTGTGCTAAAGATCTGTGTTGTTGTTAATACCCCTGATGAAGTCGTGGTGACATAACGCGTTGGATACCTTCATTAATAAACTACCACATCTTAACAACGGACGTTTGCAGTTTTATTGGATATACATCCAAAGATTGGACAGGAGAATTTTTTAATTTTTTATTTTAATTACTATACATTGTTGTTCTTGGAGGTACTAAAACATAGTGTACTCCAATGCCCTTTTATATATATATATATATATATATATATATATATATATATATATATAGTCTCGTAGGAAGGAACAGACAGCGGCACTCCAAGGGTTTTCAACAGCGTGTATTAAAGCACAGCGCATCAACCATCAGTTACCTGGATGTTCAAATAACTATGGACAATTGCAACCTGTCAACATCTGTGTTCCATAAAGCAACAGACAGGAATACCCTCCTGGAGGCAACGAGCTATCACCCTCCATCTGCCAAGCGTGGCCTGCCGTTCTCCCAGATGCTACGTGTAAGAAGAATATGTAGCGTACCGGCAGTGGCGGCAGATCAAATGGATGAGATGGTGAACAAGTTTGAAAATCGAGGCTACAACCGTGAGATGTTGTTACAGGCAAAAGCTAAAGCTCTAGCCATTCCCAGAGAGGACACTTTATGCAGCAAGACTAAATCTAAATTAACAGAAAAAGTACCGTTTATCAATACATATACGACGGCTAGCTCTGTATTGGTTAAATCGGTCAAACAGATATGGCCATTGGTCAGCCAGGATCCTGAACTGCCGGCACTCAAAAATGTATCTGTAATGCCCTGTTATAAAAGAGGCACCAGCTTACGTGACAAGTTGGTCAAAGCTGACGTGACGGGTCTGGGCACCACCATCAAAACAGCCCACTTTCTCTCACGCAAGCCTGGGAACTACCGCTGCACAGGCTGTGTCACATGCGGTTACTTGGAACGGGGTGACTCATTTACGCACCCACATACGGGACATAGATATAAGATCAAGCAGACCTTCACCTGCATGAGCCGGTTCGTTGTGTATATTATAAGATGCCCATGCGGACTGGTTTATGTGGGTAAAACCAGCAGAACTTTCAAAGAGCGTATGGGGATGCACCGCTCTTCCACCAAGCAAGCGCTCGAGGGTCAACCAGCTGAACAACCTGTGGCGCGGCATTTCAGGGACAAATGTCATACGCTGCCCACATTAAAATGCAAAATGATCGATCAGGTAGCCGCCAGTGTGCGAAGTGGTGATCGTGATAGGAAATCGCTTCAATTAGAGGCAAAATGGATTTTCAAATTGAACGTTATTGCACCAGCAGGTCTCAATGAGTATTCCTCTCTCAATTGCTTCCTGTAATTACATGCACTTTCTCTTTGTCCCTTCTCTATTTGCTCCATTGTTTTCCCTACTGACCGTTATAGTATTGTTTTTTTTATACTTTATTCTTTATTGTTTATTTTTTATTTTTCAGCATAATTCCGTTTACTGTGCTTATGTAAATATTGTTTTTGCCATCCTGGATCTCTCTCAATGCTTTATTTTTGCTTATTGCTGACTTGGTCTTATGTCATCAGCCTGGTCGTTTCGACCACACATTGTTTTCATTTCAGAGACTGCTCAGATCATGCCATTTTGTTGTATTCACTATTGTACACTTGTCACTTTTTGCAGGCTCCGGAGGGTTCCCATAGCAACGCGCCAAGCAGAGCGGCTGACTGCACAGAGGAGAAACCCGATGACGTCAGTCTTATGCGCCAGCAGGGCTGCGAGCGTGGGAGCACCGGAATCAGTATGGATGTCACCTCCTATAAGTAAGTGTCTTTGTTTGTCAGTCTGTGTCTTTGATAAAGGCATTTGGTTGCCGAAACGTTAGATCACTACATTATGGTTCTGTGTTTCATTGATTCTTGAAATCCGTTTGAGTGCCGCCCCCTCTGTGTCGCCAGACACTCATCTTTATATATATATATATATTCCAAGTACGGCGGCACACAGAGGATAAGCAGCGGAGAACGAAGGCAAGGATATTGCGACGTTTCGATGTTTATTACATCTTTTTCAAGCAAACATAAAATATAAGTGTACAATTCTCACCTTATATCCCCCACCAATGTCACGTGCGCCCGGCGTCCGGTCCCGTAACTGATGGTCAGACGCATCAAGATGACGTCAATTACCCGCGTCCGGCGCCATGACAACCGCGCCGACGGCGTCTAGTATATGGGGAGGAGCAGTAGCCGTTGCCATAGAGCCGCGAAACAAACAAAGTTAAAAAACATATTAAAAACAGCAAGAATGGCGGAACAATATGCATCACATAATCAATGTAATATTCATCACATAATCAATGTAATATACAGGTTATAACCAATTCATCAAGGGTACAATATAAACATCCAATCATAAAAAAACGCCCAAGGCCCAATTTTTCATTAAGGCTGTATTTTTCATAAATGGCTGTATTTGGATTGCTGCGGCATAAACGGAGACTGACAGCTGTGCAAAAAAAATAGTTTAATGTGGAACAACACATATCTCGGTGTCCAACGTTTAGGGGTCCCGTGTGCCCCGTTTTCAAGGAAACGTTGGACACCGAGATATGTGTTGTTCCACATTAAACTAGTTTTTTTGCACAGCTGTCAGTCTCCGTTTGTGCCGCAGCAATCCAAACCAAATACAGCCATTACCTAACACTGGCTGTGGGCACCGGAGCACATTGCTTCTACTGAGCGGAGTGCCGGACCACCACCCTCAAGCTATATATATATATATTGATCTTTTTTCTGAGTTGGTCAAAAAAGACTTTGCAAAAATTGATAATCATAAAAAAACTACTAAACTTAATCTTAGTTTAAAAGAAAAAAAGCACTGAAAGGACTCTGATGAGTCGATAGTCATCAAAAGTGCGGATAAAGGGGGAGGCGTTGTGATTCTTGATAGAAGCGTGTATGTGGCTGAAGCCTACAAACTCTTATTAGATGAGAAATCATATGTAAAACTTAAAAGCAATCCAACGTCTGACTTTTTGGCTAAACTAGAATTAATACTGAAAAAGGGGCTGAGTGATAAGATCATTGATAAAGACGAGTTCAAATATCTTTTTAATAATACCCCAAATCTGGCTACGTTCTATCACCTGCCAAAAATACATAAGGGGGTGTTCCCCCCACCTGGCCGTCCCATCGTCGCCGGGGTGGGGACCCTTACTTCTCGAATATCAGAATATGTTGATTTAACCATTAAGAAGTATGTGCCTGAAATAGAGACATATATTAAGTATTCTGCCCATCTTTTACAGATACTAGATGGTGTCACATGGAGTGAGGATCTCTCCTTTGCCTCTATAGATGTGCAGGCACTCTACACTAGCATCCCGCACGATAAGGGGATGCTAGCTGTAAATCAGCGTTTGAGCAATGATTCCTCGATTAGCAGCCTCAAGAGAGATTTCATATGTGAATGTTTAAATTTTGTCCTTAAGTTTAATTATTTTGAATTTTTCGGGGATTGGTTCCTCCAGATATGCGGGACGGCGATGGGGACGATTTGTGCCCCATGCCTCGCAAATATTTATATGGAGAGTTGGGAAACCCATGCCCTGAATGGGGAACATCGAAATAATATCGTTCTACTAAAACGCTACATAGACGATATTATTTTGGTGTGGAGAGGCGACCAATCTTCTTTTGATGAGTTTGTCTCAGGTCTCAATCATAATGCATTTAATTTGAAGTTTACATCTGTGTTTCATAGATCCAGACTTGAATTTCTGGATCTGGTGTTGAGTACTGAAAACTTCCCTGTAACATCGCAGATTGAAACATCTACTTTCTTTAAGAAAGTGGACGCAAATAGCTATCTGGATTTTTCCAGCTGCCATTATGATGCCTGGAAGAATAACATTCCTTTTTCTCAACTCCTCCACTTGAAACGTAATTGTTCTAGTTCTACATCCTTTGAGGAGCAGGCTTTGGTTTATAAGAACAGGTTCGAAGAAAGGGGGTACCCTGATAAGATTGTGGAGGGGGCCCTTATACGTGCAAGAAACACTGACAGGAGACTTCTCCTAGCAGAAAAAGACACCTCTACACAGCAGATTCTTAAAGGTGATGTTATGTTTATAACACAGTATAACACCCATGAAAGGGACCTTAGGAGAATTATGAAAAAACATGGACCCAGTACTATCGGGCCATTTACCTGAATTGCCTAGGATTGTCTACAGAAGGGCAAAAATCTCTTGTTTCCAAAAGCCAGCTTAGCTCCATTTCTGAAAAACCTGTAAGTGACACGTTTCTAAACCTAAAAGGAAGTTTTCCTTGCAACAGATGTAAAGTTTGCCCACAAATGAAGAAGGGTAATACCATCCCGGGTTCGGATCTAAAAGTGTCAAGTTTTATTAACTGTAATTCGACCTTCGTAGTGTACCTCTTATCTTGTGGCTGCGGGCTAAATTATGTCGGAAAAACTAAAAGGTGCCTGAAGGTTAGAATTCTCAAACATATTAGGAATATAAGGCATGGGATCCTTAATCATAGTGTCTCCCGACACTTTAAGGAGGTCCATGGATGTGACCCCACCAGCCTTTCTTTTAAAGGGATTGAACTTGTTCAGAAGGGAAATAGAGGTGGAGATCACGAAAAACTTCTTTTGAAAAGGGAAACTATGTGGATTTTGAGACTAAATGCACTTGTACCGAATGGACTAAATGAGGGGTACGAGATCACCCCATTCATAAATTGATTAATCGATTAAAATGCTGGTATTTATACATGTATTTTAATGCTCCCCTTGTCCATTAGTCTGGTATTCTGTTTTATATATGTCACTAGTGGTTCCATGTATATTACAATATGTGCAAGATTTGTAGCTCTTTTCCTTCGAGTTATGATTGATCGTGTGTCGGACTCATTTGCATATCCTTGCATGTGTTTTATTTATATATATTTTTATATATTTTTTTTCTTGTTATCTCTAACCTAATTGTGGTATTGCCCTAGGGCATATGTTTACCTTATATGGCACAAATGTAAGGGCTGGATACAATTTTTATATGTCCTATGTTTGGTATGAAATTGATATCCCCCCGTCAGTTTGTGTGTTGCGTTATAGCTCTAATGTTGAGACGCGTTAATGGTTACAGGGTGCATGGAATTAAGGACGTACTCCACAGCTGTGGGTTGCTGTCAGTGTGAGAAAGGACTTTCCTTTTTCCTCATATTGCGAGCCAGGTGTATGTATAGGTTTCCTTTAATTGCCTAGTAACGCAAGTATCATTTTTTGCACTGACGATATGGTTCATAACGTGTCTTAGCGGGCTCAGTTTTTTTCCCGCAGGGCTCTACCATACTTTTATTTGTATGTATTAATTGCATTGGTTTTATTATATTGTGTTTAATTGTGTCTTTGTACAGGCAGAATTGCCCACGATTACTCCGGTTCGTTTTTTAACAAATGGCCACGTTATAGATTGCATAGTCTGTATGGGGCTAAATTGACCCATTAGTGGAGGGCTATATGCTCTACTCATTCTCCCTCCCCGTAAAGGGGTGGGCGTTTTTGTGTCATTCCTTTGAGTGACACGTCAGGTGGTATATAGAGCCTGAGAGCGTATGTAGTAGCCACGCCCTCTGACAAAGTCTTATGACGAAACGCGTCAGGGCGTGGCCTACTACGCTCGATTGGCTGACACGAGGACCGGTGTTAACATCCATCTAACTGATCCTGCTGCCGTGCAGCATACCAGATGTACGGCGTTCAGAGAATCGGCTGATGATCCCCGGCGTACCGTGAGCAGTCCTGCCTTTGGTTTTATTGTATATTCCGTGTGGTATCCAGCCCACAGTGTTTTACCTTTTGGTACGAGTCCCTGCTTTTGTATCTGTGGACCTCCGAATATTAAAGTGTGTTTATTCTTACATACTGCACCATGAAGCGCATTTCTTCTATTCCCCTATAGATTGTCCTTCCTCTGTGGATTCCAGAGGCATTTTGAAGATTTTGCTGCGGGTTCTTCGTTTGGAACTCTGGTGCTGGTTACACCTGTGTGCTACTCAGGCTGTCTTTTAGGACCGGAAGTTACTGATCAGTTTGAGCGCACCTTTTTACTGTCTTGTTTCATATATATATATATATATATATATATATATATATATATATATTTCAGCAGAAAAAATGTTCTGAAAAAGTAGGCTTATATATATGGTACCCCTTTTCCAAGGTGTGATAACCGTTATCACACCTTGAAAAAAGTTGTGATTAGGTGTGACACGTTTTTGCAAATATATTTTTCAAATCAGTCTCCTAGTGACGCATTACTTTGTCTATATTTACCCCCTTTCGATGCGGGCACAGGAGCAGTTGCTGAGTAGTGGAGTGCCGGACCGTGGTGTGTATATATATATATATATATATATACGTGGGTTGGAGGCCCGGCACTCGATATATTTCCCTTTAAGTATTGCTGGGGTGCCTTCTTAGGTAGCAGCAATGGCTCCAATATAGAAGTTTGTGAAGGAAGCGGCACTCGACAGACTTGGTATGGTGAAGTAAAAAAGCCTTTAATCCGACGGCGTTTCGGGCAATGAACCCGTTCTCAAGGACATACAAGTGCATAGTAGTACAAACACAGTATAAATAGCAGATAAATCCCACCCCCAAAGTAATCAGGTAACACCTGAGCTTACCGGTCTCGCTGCAAGCAGCTGCGGTTGATAGCGTCCGGGAGCAGGCGCCCGTCCATCATGTCGCAGCAGAATGACGCACCACGCTGTAACAACGCGCGTACGTCACCCCGCCGTCCATGATGCACAGTATAACCCACCTCCAATCAGCCCATACAACCTGCACGTCACCATGCTGCGTCCCGGCATCTCCCGCGTTACTAAGCAACCTACAAACAATAACAGAAAAAAGAAAACATGATTGCAATGATCACATTATACTCACTGTTAAAAACACTGTTAAAACATTATTGAACTTAATAACACACTGTCATCGCATCTTTGGGCCTGTAGTTAAATGATTATAAAGCAGTGTGGAAATACCGCATGAAAATTTATATATATTAGTAAGACGTACATGGATACGTCTTACTTTGGATGAGGCTGCAGAATTCATGCAGTTGGATGTACGTGAGCTGGTGTCCTTTAGTGAAGCTGAAGCTGATAAAATCTTATCCAGCCGTCGATTGGAAGATGATGGTCCTAATATGTCGGCTGATTTGCTGTTCAAACAATTGATTAAGCTCAAGCAACGTGAATGTGATTTTCTTTATCATGCTATCACGCTTTCTGATTATTACAGACTGAAGCAAATTCCACGCGGCTTCCGCGTTAAAAATTGCCCCACTATCGGTAAGTATAACATCGGTTTCTGCCGTCGGTGGATGGGAGTCCTTAATAAATGTTCAATGGACTTGATCTTACTGGTAGTGGAGGAGGCAACACGCGAACAGAAAGTTTTTGAGCAACAAATCCTGGAGTTTGAAACCCTACATAAAGATACTTTGGCAAAAGATGTGGGATCTGATTGGTTGGACCGCATACAAGTCCAAATGGAGAAATACAGAAAAGACCTCGTGGCCTTTAAAAGGGAAAAAATGAGGAAGGTCCAGGCGGACTATGATCAAAAACAAGTCTACAATTGGATCAACCCCCTGCAACAGCAGGGCAAAGAGAGAGGTAAATTCTTTCGCCATAAACGTAGGGGACCAAGTCGACCCCAGGACACCAGCACCTCTCAGAGTGAGAACAAATCCCTCCCGTCAAGTGTGGGTGAAGCAAGCGGCCCTTTAGGGGTCGATCCCCGCACGCAAGCGATCCCCCCAAGAGGAAGAGGACGAGGAGGGCGGGACAGAACCGCCGACAAAACAAGGTACTGTCCTCCCCGCAAAGTAAAGAACTGATATTTAATTTATCTAAAGTTCCACTCACTACATGTGAAGAGCAGGTGCTGTCATTAGGACTATCTTATATTCCTATCACCAAGATGGATCCTTTTAGATGGCAAGTTGATACGTTTAAATTTAATCGCACTCTAAAATTAAAAGAACATTTTGGGAAACAGCCTTTTAACCCAAAGAAAAAGCTCGAGAAGGACATTTTACCACACCAGTTGAGAAAAATTACACCAGCGTCCAGATTTGATCCCGTGTCCACTAGCCCCTCGATAAAAACCTATACCCGTCTGCTACAACAGATGGGGGAGCCGATGTCGACACCAGAACCATGTCGATTTAATTTATCTGCACAACAGCAAACGGCCCTTAAAGATCTTTCTGCAAGAAAGGATATTATTATTAGGAGTGCGGACAAGGGGGGGGCTGTGGTTATACAGGACCTGGACGATTATAAAAGTGAGTGTTACAAGCAGCTTTCTGACCTCGATGTGTATCAGCGTCTTTTGAAGGACCCTACTGTGGTATATAAAAATGAAGTTGATGCTATTTTAGCAAAGGCTGTCAGTGAGGGAGTAATTTCTAATGAATTAAGCAATGCATTGATAGTGGAGTACCCTGTCGTGCCACTATTTTACACCTTACCCAAGGTACACAAGGACCCGCAGTGTCCACCGGGCCGGCCCATCATTTCGGCCCGCGGGTCCTTGTTTCATCCTATTTCTGTGTACCTGGACAGTATCTTGAATCCTTTGGTGCAAAAGATGCCGGGATATCTAAAAGATACTACCACTCTATTGGCCAACTTTGAGTCATTGCAAAATAATGATTGTTTGAAATCTTTCCACTGTGTGTGTGTACAGCCGATGTTACTAGCCTCTACACCTGTATCCCACATGGTGCAGGTGTGGAGGCAGTACGTACTTTCATTGAAACCAACATTGATTACAATGGTCCACCTGTAATGTTTGTCCTACGACTGCTCAGTCTCATCCTTACACATAATTATTTTATTTTTGACAGTAAATATTATTTACAGGTGTTTGGCTGCGCTATGGGGTCCCCAGTGGCCCCGGCGTATGCTAACATATTTATGTGTCATATTGAGCAAGGTTTATTTTTTCAGCAAAGTACCTTAAAATCAGAAGTCATTTTCTACCGTCGATTTATCGATGATTTGTTGATTTTTTGGGGGGATGAGCCTGAGCAGTTGGTGAAACTTTTGTCGACACACAATTTGACCAGTAGTGTGGTCAAGTTTACTTTTGAAGTACATCCTACCACAGTACATTTTCTTGACGTGAACATTGAGGTCATTGATACTTTTATCCATACCAATTTATTCATCAAACCCACAGACCGCAATACAGTATTGCGGAATGAAAGTTTTCACCCCGTGTCGACCCGTAAGGGTCTGCCTTACTCTCAATTTCTGAGGGTAAGGCGGATCACTTCGGATGACACTAAGGTTGGACCTGCCTTGGATGCTATGGTGGCAAGATTTATGGATAGGGGGTACCAATATAAAGAATTATTGACCCTTAAGAAGAAAGTCATGAATATCCCGCGTAGTGATTTACTTAAAAACAAAAGACAGGGTGATGTAGTGGTTGATAATAAAATCCCTTGGGTCAACCAATTTTCTACAAGAAGTAAAACCAACATTAGGAAAGCTAAACAATTCTGGCCCGCCATTTCAACTGATAACTTCTACCTAGTTTAACTAGAGGTAAGAACATAAAAGACCAGGTTGTTAAATTAGACATTTCTGGGTGGGATAAAGCTCCAGGGCCAAATTTCCTTGGTAGAAAAAATGGTTGTTACCGCTGCCTGGGCTGCACTACGTGTAGATCCATGGCAGTAGGAGCCACTTTTAATCATCCCCACTCTGGGAAACGGATCCCTATCAAATTTCCTCTATCATGCCACTCAACCCATGTTGTATATATTTTGATCTGCCCGTGCGGCCTGACCTATGTGGGGAAAACCCAACGGACGTTCAAGGAACGTATGGCCCTACATAGGTCAGGTATACATCAGGGGTTGTCAAGTGGTCACAGTGACCAACCAGTGGCACGCCACTGTATAAAATTTGGGCATAGTGTGGCTAGTATGCGGTCGATGATCATCGATCAAGTACCAGCCTCTCTCCGAGGGGGCAATAGAAATAAAAAACTTTTACAGTTGGAATGTAGATGGATTTACTATCTACAGACACTGGCCCCAAAAGGCTTAAATGAACAGTGGGGTTTGCAATGTTTTCTTTGAGTTTTATTATATATGTATGGGTAATTACTGCTTATGTGACATCGATGTTATTTAATCATCTCAGCGGTTATATAATATCCTCAATTTGGTGAATTGGGGACCCAAATTATTTATCTTTATCCATGTACGTCTTACTAATATATATAAATTTTCATGCGGTATTTCCACACTGCTTTATAATCATTTAACTACAAGCCCAAAGATGCGATGACAGTGTGTTATTAAGTTCAATAATGTTTTAACAGTGTTTTTAACAGTGAGTATAATGTGATCATTGCAATCATGTTTTCTTTTTTCTGTTATTGTTTGTAGGTTGCTTAGTAACGCGGGAGATGCCGGGACGCAGCATGGTGACGTGCAGGTTGTATGGGCTGATTGGAGGTGGGTTATACTGTGCATCATGGACGGCGGGGTGACGTACGCGCGTTGTTACAGCGTGGTGCGTCATTCTGCTGCGACATGATGGACGGGCGCCTGCTCCCGGACGCTATCAACCGCAGCTGCTTGCAGCGAGACCGGTAAGCTCAGGTGTTACCTGATTACTTTGGGGGTGGGATTTATCTGCTATTTATACTGTGTTTGTACTACTATGCACTTGTATGTCCTTGAGAACGGGTTCATTGCCCGAAACGCCGTCGGATTAAAGGCTTTTTTACTTCACCATACCAAGTCTGTCGAGTGCCGCTTCCTTCACAAACTTCTATATATATATATATATATATGTATATATATAATATTATATATATATTAATCTCCCACCCTGCAGTTACCCATCGACCAAGTTTATACTGCCTTTACTTTGCATTTTGTCAGTGTAATATTCTCCCATGCAATTTGCAGCCAGTAATTACAAGTTGGAGGGGGCCCCCCTGTCTAAAGTGACCGGGCCCCCGAAAGCTTAATCTGCAGCCTCTATTGTATTCTTGATTATATTGTGGCTGCTCTAAATGCATTGAACCTTGTTTTAATGGCAGATTATCTCTTTCTTTTCCCTCCATGTGTCAGGAATCGCAGTGTGTGTCCGCATCTGCTTGTCTGCACGCAGGTGCACCTTGCGATGCAGGTCTGTGGGTGGCGCTGTCCTCGGGTTGTAGTCAATGGCGGGATGTCTTCTGCGGTCCCCATGGCCATAGTCAGCATCCCAGGCCGTTTCCACAATGATTCCCCGTTGCATGGGTGCCGCCATGACACCTTGGTCAGCTGACAGTTGTGCTCCAATGTGCTAGCCGGTAACCCTGACCTGTATACTCGATCACATGCTCAAGGGTACCCTTCAAAAAGATGCTCCATACATTGTAAGCTTGCAGCAAGGTCCTCCTACCTCCAAGTCTGTCTGTTGTTACCCAGTTTGTTTTATCACAACGGAATATGCTGCGCGATATAAGAAACTGTAAATAAATAATGATTCACTGATAGTACATATGCTGTAGGCCATTCAGTGGAAAATGTTACTGCCCACAGGTGTCATGATTGTGGGGAGCATTGATAATTCCTTAGCGAATGTGATCGATCAGTATGCACATTTTGCACCCACAGTGGGAATATCTTTGCATATGGCATATTAGCTATATATGTATTAGCAGTGCCCAGTGTTAATTCCTTCTCACATAATAAATGGACACGAGTTACAGAATCATAAGTTCCACACACAATCCTGCCCCTGATGAGCTCATTTTCTAATGCACCATAAACACATTTCTTTGCTAGTAGCGTGAATCTGGCAGAGTATGGATGGATATTCTCAGAGGGGGTCTGCATAGAGGTGTCAAAAGCATTTCTGTCTATCTTTAAAATTTTCACTGATAAGCATACCTCATCATATGTATTAAGTAGTATGTTTGCTTTCTCAAGATTTTCCTTATTTGAATATCCAAACATGTCTGCCTTATAAACAGCCTCGGCTACATCTAGCTTGAGCAATGTATATGACTGTAGATGTATCTTTGTTGGCTTGTTAGAGAGTCTGGCACAGAAGTATATGCATCATTACTTCTTGAACTTGGGCCAGTCATCTATGATACCTCCATCCAGATCAATGTATTGAAGAACTTAACAGCCAGACCTCGGACACCATGTAAAGTGCTCTATGTTCAAATCACCACAAGATCCTGGAGAATTGCAGAAGTGTGACTTTACTAGCTGCAAGTCAGGCTGAAAAGAGGCACTTCCTGTATGACAAAGTGTATGGCAATAGGCAACTTCTGCCATCAATATACAGCACCTATTTATAATTAGTACAGCAAGGTCATATGTCCTTAAGTAAAATGCTGAATACACATTCAACTGAATGCTATCATCTTCCTGTTTTGTGCCTTTTATTTTTATTCTCTTTTATTTATATAGACACAGCACAGTACATTTAGAGAATCATCCCACAAACAGATTTTATACAAAGACATGAAACAGAAGGTAAAGATGGTCCTAGACAAATGAGCTTAAAATCTGTGAGGTGTGGGGAACATCTGATACATTAGTAGAATTACAATTACTGTATAACTGTTGGTGGAAAAAGTGCCCGTGGCAACTGTAAAGCAGCCGCATTAAATAGTCATTGGTATTTCTGTTCATCTGTTCAGTATAGAGTTATCTCAAGTTGATTAATTCAAAAGTATTCTCCTGAAAGTAGAACCCCCTAGGATTGCATACTCCCTGCAATCAGGTGAGAAACTGACATATCTCTATTTAATTTTTAAGTGGATGTAACTCCCTGTCTATCCGCTTTTTATTTTATTTTTGTTAAATGATAATAAATGCAATTCTTTTTTTTTTTTTTGGTCTCTCTGTTCTCAGTCCTTGTGGCAGATAATATCAGTCAGCGTCACTACTGGTGGCTTTTGTGTTAGAGATGGGAACCTCAAGCACATCTGTGTTTATGCAAAGCATGAGCTGGGATAGGAGTTACGGTGGCCATATACTGCTGCGATGTCTTGCAGCAGTAGACGGCCACCCGATTCCCTGCAAGCCGCCCGGGACCTTCCCAGACGGGAGGGATGCATGCGATCCATCATAATTTTTTATGTTGGATTGCATGCTTCCCTTCTCCCCGCCCACCCAGCCGACAGGAGGGAGGTCCCAGGTCAGGTGGTCAGACGGCCAGCAGGTCCAACCACCTACTCAGGTCCGATTCGCACGAGACCGCGCATTGGACCTAAGGGGACATCAAATTGAGCCGATTCGTCGGAATCGGCCCAAATCGGCCCAAATCAGCTCAGTATATGTCCAAGTTAGAGGTGTGCGTCGGGCACTTTTTGTGTTTCGGGTTTTGAGTCTGTATCTCTGTCCGTGTTTTTGGTCTGGATCTGTTCCAAAATGCTGCCCTTCTGTATTTCGTGTTTTGGATCTGTATTTTGTTTGAATAAACATAAAAACGCTATAATCGCAGAATATTTTTTTTTTGCTCATTTCCAGTCTATCCTCACACCTCACAATGATGTTTTAGGCCAAAAGGTTGCACCAAGGTAGATGGATGACTATGCACAGTGACACAAATGGGCGGCACAAACACTGGACTGATATGGCACACTTAGTAGCAGCCCTGGACTGATATGGCACACTTGGTAGCACCCCATGAATTATACGGCAGACTTCACTCAACCCAAGAATTATACGGCACAGATGGTGGCACCCCTGTACTGATACAGCACACATGACGGCACACATGGAATTATACAACACAGATGACAGCATCAGTGGCAGAACATATGAGTTGTGGGCCCAGGTGCCAAAATATGCTTTGGGCCCCCCACCCCAAGCATAGTGTTTTTTTTGTTTTGGTTACTGCAAATTTCAAGGGCACGCTTTTCCTCACACTTCCAGAAAAACATTTTATCGCAGTTTGGCCTGGCGCATTAGTGTATATTCAAAGATCCAATTCAGCACGTTGGCAGGCCATCGGGCTATATTATGGCCCGATAGCCTGCCGACATGCAGGGTTTTAACTGCCTCTGCTATAGAAGATGATAAATAAATATAGTGTGCTGCCAAACACTCCTCTTAAAAAAAGAATATAAGTCCAGGGGACAACCAGTCATCGTCTCGTGTGTCACAAGTACAATTTTCACAGAAAACCTTTTGTCATAATTCAAAAAAAGAGAAAGTGTTATTCTTAAGGCCCCCATACACAGGGTTTGGTCATATGTCACACGTTCCTGACGGATCGGGGCGAGAAATCGGCCTAAATCGTATCCATTGATCCTGTGCACATCGTACCTGAGCCCGCTGATCTCTGACCACCCTCACAGCGGTGTGGAAGAGTGGTCACATGAGATACATCACATGTGAAAGGACCCGAGCGGCTCGCAGGGGATCAGCTGGCCATACACTGCTGCGATACATCACAGTAGTGTATGGCAACCTTTACCCTGCGTTTCTCTATCATTTCTCCCTGCGTCTCTTTCCAAGTGCCCACCCTCCATGCCCCATCACTGTAGTTATTTTAAGAGCCTTCCTGTATTTTTATTATTATTTAGCAACCCCCTCCAGGGCATGATTAAAGGTTCCTGCCACTCTAGGCTAATACATAATTCCCCCAGTAGTGGCCCTTACACAATGCACACCTTAGTGCCCTTACAGAATTTCCATATTATTGCAGGAGAGAAGAAAAGAGGGGTGGAGAGCACTCACTGCCACAGCCCTGTGTGGTGTGCATTCAGCTCCTATGCTGCAGAGCAGCTCATACTAGGGCCGAGAGACATTTGAAATATGGCACAGGCTCGTGAGCCAATCGGAGCTCACAGCCCGGCAGCCAATCGCTAACTGCCAATCCATGAGCTTTGATAGGCTGGTGGCCAAGTGCCATATTTCAAATGCTCGTCAGCACTGTTGTGAGCCCCGCTGCAGGTAAGGAGCTGAGCGCACACCACACAGGGCCATGGCGGCGGTGATTGGCAATAGTATAATTATTATTTAATGGTCCCTTCCCTGTAGTATAAATATTAATTAACGGCCCCCTCCCTGTACTATAATTATTAATTAACAGCCCCCTCCCTGTACTATGATTATTAATTAACGGCCCCCTCCCTGTACTATAATTATTAATAACTGCCCCCTCCCTGTACTAAAATTATTAATTAACGGCCCCCTCCCTGTACTATAATTATTAACAGCCCCCTCCCTGTAGTATAATTATTAACGGTCCCCTCCATGTAGTATCATTATTATTTAATTTAACAGGTCCTCTGAAATTAAAATGTCACCCCAGCCCCCTCCCTGTAGTATAATTATTAACGTCCCCTCCATGTAGTATCATTAATATTTAATTTAACAGGCCCCCTGTCCTCTGAAATTAAAATGTCACCCCCCCTCCCCTTATAATAACTTAAATAATACCTTAGATCAGTGGTTCCCAAACTTTTTTGAATCACGGCGCCCTAGAGTATCAAAGTATTTTTCAGGGCACCCCTAGGCCAAATGTTTTTTACCAATAATAAAAAATAATAATAATGAAATTAAATAAGTTGTGCTTAAATGTTATCCTTAGGTCCAGTTATGTGGTGAGGAACATGATTCACTTCTGTTTATCCACATATTTTATAACTGAAAGCCACAAGCACTGATTTTGCCCATTACATTGACCATAAACAATTTGAATTGGTTCTGGACCACCAACCTGAGGCACCCCTGCAAGTGCTCCGAGGCACCCTTAGGTAGCCTAGGCGCACAGTTTGGGAACCACTGCCTTAAATTGCTTGGCCACATGTTGAGGCTCCACACTGCAGTGATCAGATCACTGTCTGAATCAACTTCCTGTCTGACTCTGAGAAGGTATTGACCTTAAAAAAGCTGTCCTTGAAGTGTCAGCGAAACGCGTTGGTGTTCCATTGGGACCTGCCTTGGTTACTTTGCCCTGCACCTGCTAATTGATCTGGACATTGCTACACTTTTCCCAACAACTGTTGCACTTTACCATTCAAGCACAAGTGCCCTTTACTGAGGATCCCTCACTTGTATCTAAATCTTTCCCAGGACTGGAACACCTCAAATGAGATCTTTGGGATTTTAATTTGGAGTATCCTTCCCATAAGCAAAAACACACCTTAGAGAGGAACCCCACAAGCCAACAAGTCCTTCCCAGGACTGGGACACCTCCAGCAGCAATTTTTGGGATTACAATTATTGGACTCCAACAACCCGTCGGTCTCACTCCTCCAATCATGCTGGGATTCTGATTGACCAGAGCAGGTTTTATTATATACTGTATATTGACAGGTCCACATTTGTTTCATTGTATTTATTTGTATTTATACATTTATTAATTAATTTTGTTTTTAAGTAATATATGTGGTTGAATCATTAAAAAATATGAGCGCTGCAATAGCCTGCAATTTCTTTTTGCTAGGACTTCCAATAGGAAGTCACTGAAAGTCACAGTGAAGTCAGTGCAGTCTCAAGGACTGCATCTTGCTTCATTAATGCTGAGCAGGGTGGTGGATTTTACTAGGGGTGTGTAGTATATGTAAAGATAGTTCATGCATACCTCCCAACTTCTTGTATCTGTGAAGCGGGACCCCTGAAAAGGGGTGTGGCATATACAAATGATGGGTGTACCATATGCAAATGATGTCCACACCTGCCCATGCCCTCTTGTACATCCACACAGTCGCTAAATAGATGCTGTGCGCATGTGCACAGCGTCTATTCCTTCAGGCTGGGCAATGCATGTGGCAATGCAGTCCTGCAGCCCATAGGTAAAATCCGCCAATGCATAATACCATATAGTATGTCACATATCCTAGCTCTCTTAAAGTATAGGACGAGTGACTAACAAGAGGTCATTAACTGAATTGTGAGGTGGTTCATTTTAGGGTTGAAAAGTAACCACTAGACTAGAAACTGCAGGCAACAGGGTGTGAGTTATTGTGTGAGTACAGACTCCCACTGCAAGTTTGGTGTGGGAATGATCTGAAATTTGAATATATGTAACAGATAGTGGGGCAGATTTATTAAGCTAGGTGAAGTGATAAAATGTCTGTTTTTTATCACCGGCCAATCAGCTCCTAACTGTGAAGTTACAGGCTTGGTTTGAAAAATGACAGGTAGGAGCTGATTGGTCGGTGATAAAACCAGACACTTTATCACTTCACCAAGCTTAATAAATCTACCCCTGATTTTCAAGTTGCAGATGTAACTCGCATGTGACATCAATCAATATTTCTGTTGCCAGAGTCCATAAAAATATCACAAACTGGAAGGAAAGATTCATATGTGAGTTGTTTACTGCATTTTTTTTTGTGAGTCCCACTTCTGCCATTTATTTCTTTAAGAGCTTGTGTAGGGGATATTATAGATGTGGAGGAGCTTTGTGAGAGTTTTTTTTTTTTGTGTTATACAGGTTTTAGACTCGGAGTTGGGGGTGAGCAGAGTCAGGAGGAGGAGGTGATAGGCACCCAGCCTGAGGAGTAGGAGGGGCCTGCTGTTTCTGCCCATGGGAAGATGAAAATGAGGTGGAATATCCAGTTTACGTACAAGGGGAATTGTGTACTGGTGCACACAATTGTGCCAGTGCATGGTAGACTATGGTCACAGGCAAAACTGGGGGTGCACTGGACCACCCATTCACCCAAAACATAGTTTATTTTTATTATGCTAAGGCAATGGTTCTCGGGTCTTCCTGTATTTGCTGGCCCACCGGGACTCGGCATTGGCTTCTTTGTTCCCCCGCACACTCAACACATTTGCAATGAAAGTACGTGCCCGTGCAGTGAGGACAAGCTACTTTTTTTTTTAAAACAAACTATGCAACCAACGTTTTCATCTTCCAGTTCTGCCACAGCATACTTTGCTATGCAAAAACCTTCATATATTATCATCCTCCTGAGGTAACATATCTGTTTGTAGATGGAAACAAGTTGAAACTTACACCAGGGTGATGCAGTAATAGTAATGACCTATTTTACTTTTTTATGCCTTTTTGATAATGTGCCTCATGAGAGATTAATGCAGTAGTTAAGCCAGTTAAGTAAATTATGTCAACGTTACACGATAAATCTTGAGAGTAGACTGTGAGTACGTTAATTAATTTTTTATTGCAGAACAATGAGGAGACAAACTAAAAAATTAACTTATAGGGATTTGCTCACTTGGGGCGAGATGTATTAAACTGAAAATGCGGTAAAACCCCGGTTTTACCGCATTTTCCTATGTATTAAAACCCAGCCTCACCGATACTGCATTGTAGGGTATCGCCACCTTTGGGTGGCGATACCCTATAGAAGCCTATGGGCTTCTTTTCACCGCCCACCACCTTCGACGCAACCCCGCCGCTCGCCAACCCCCCCTCTCCCCCTCCATTGGGCTTACTTTCCTGAAAGTTCCTCCTGGACCCCGGAAAGTAAGCCCTTCCTCCCCCTAGCAAGGCAGCCGGATGACCTTCCGGCTGCAGGGGGGAAGAGGAGGCATTGGGGACAGCCTGCTTAGCTGTCCCCGTCGTGAGGGAAGAAGCAGGCGACAGGGAGATGACGGAGACCCCTGCACACCACAGTACAGGTATCACAGGGGGCCTCCGTCACCGCACCGCGATGCCAGCCGCATATGTTAGTACATATGCACTGGCATCGTGGTGGGAGGGTGGCAAAGGGCGGCGATGTATTAAAATTTGCATGTGATTTATTGCATGTATTTCCCTAGGGAGCTGTCAGTGGTGGGGGGCGGGCAGCAGGGTCCCTGCGGCGCGGGGCCGGCAGCGGGGTCCCTGCAGCGCTGGGCAGTAAGTTCCCAGCCGCCACACGGGCCCCTCTGACTTAATGCCCAGTGCCGCAGGGACCCAGCTGCCCACCCCGTGCCGCATGGATGCCACTTCCCAGTCGCCGCTGCCTGGACCCTGCTGCTGCACATAGGTGTGTGCACATAGGTATGAGACACATCCAATTTGGGCCAATTTCTCTGCCCAATCCATCTGGATCGGGCAAAAACGGACAAGTGTATGGGCACCTTTACAGTGCACCCTGGATACAGTTCCAGTTACAGTGAAGGTTGGATACAAATCAAGATACAGCATGCATCACATACAGTGCAGAGCACAGTGTGCATCGGATGCAGTGGAGGACACAGTGTTGTTCAGATATTGTACGATACACAGAGTGCCTCAGATAGAGTGCAGGATGCAGTGTGGGTCAGACACAGTGTGGGATATAGTGTGGGTCAGACAGAGCTGGCCCTAACCAATTTTATGCCCTAGGCAAGATTTTGGCTGATAACCACTAGCACCGCTGCTAGAGATATAGCCAGCCTTATCAATACCATGATGCATACACATGGGCACACGCATAGTGGCAAGCTGAAGTGAACACTGTGCTGTCACTAGACATAGATGGCTTTTGCTCAATAGAAGTCAATAGCATATGCATGTGTTCACATGGGCTCATCAAAGACAGGGGCACACTATTGCACCAGCCATGAGGATGGATGAACATGACTACATCGGACCCAGCACATCACCCATCAAGTCCATGAAGTCTTACCTCTCTGGAGAAGACAGTGGTAGAAGATGACTGCAGGGGCATAACTGCAGGGGCTTTGTTGGCCCCATAGAAAAATCTTAAAAGGCCCCCCAATCAAAAAAATAAATAATACACAGCACTGCAGACTTACTCCCTATGCACCACACTACAGTGCAGCACAAGTTATTACCTGCTAGAGAGATGCAGAGCGGTACAGAGGGAGTAGAGATATGCAGACCGGTAAGTAGGGGATAGAGAGACATAGGGAGAGGATAGAGATGCAGGGCAATAGGGAGGGAATAGATAGAGGCAAGATGGTAGGGAGGAGAAAGAGGGGTGCAGGGGTCGTACAGAGGTGAAAGGAGGGAATAGAGAGGGGAGGGGATAGTGAAATGCTGGGAACTAGGGAGGTGAAATTGAGATGCAGGGTGGTAGGGAGGTTATAGTGAGATGCAGGGTGGTAAGGAGGTTATAGTGAGATGCAGGGTGGTAAGGAGGTGATAGTGAGACACAGGGCACTAGAGGGGAGATAGTGAGACACATTGCACTAGAGGGGAGATAGTGAGACACATGGCACTAGAGGGGAGATAGTGAGACACAGGGCTTAAGGGAGGATGTAGTGAGATGCAGTGCACCAGGGAGGATGCAGTTGTCAGACCGCAGTGTTGAACTTGGTTAGTTGGAGGATTAATTTGGTTAAAAAATGAAGTTGGGATTACTTTTTGGCTTTGCCCACAGTAATGGGTAGACCTCACAGTCTGAATTGGAGTCCTGGGCCCGAAGACATGGTTATGGTTACTGGAGTTCTGGAAGGTAAGTAGGTGCTTGGGTATACAGTAACAAGTCTATAATGTACGTATGAGAGAGAACTAGAACCGGACTAGAACAGGATGGGAATTGGAGTTGGGAACCACAGGTAATAACTAGGAACCTTATGGAGAGCATCTGGAACCGATGGTGCACCGATGGTTAGATAATGGCTTGGGCACTAGGGAGGATGTAGTTAGACACGGGGCACTAGAGAGGAAGTAGTGAGACGCAGGATGCTAGGAAGGTGAGAGATGCAGGGTGCTAGCGGGTTGTAGTGAGATGCAGGGCGCTAGGGATGATGTAGTGAGATGCAGGACAGTAGGTAGGGAGTAGGGAAACGCGAAGTGCTAGGGAGGATGTATTGATATGTAGGGTTGGTAGGGAGGGAGTAGTGAGATGCAGGGCACTAGGGAGGATGTAGTAAGGTGCAGGACAGTAGGTAGGGAGTAGGGAAACGCGGAGTGCTAGGGAGGATGTATTGATATGTAGGGTTCGTAGGGAGGGAGTAGTGAGATGCAGGGCACTAGGGAGGATGTAGTGAGATGCAGGGTGTTTTAAGAGGGAGGATATATTGAAAGATGCAGGGTGCTAGAAAGGAATTTAGTGTGATGCAGGGTACTAGGGAGGATGTAGTGAGACAAGGGGCGGTAGGAAGGTGATAGTAAGATGCAGGGAGGTAGGGAGGGGATAGTGTGAAGCAGAAAGGTAAGGAGGGGATAGTGAGATGCAAGGCGGTATAGAGGGGATAGTGAGACGCAAGGTGTTTGGGAAGGGATAGGGCCAGATGCGCTAAGCTTCGAAAGTGATAAAAAGGAGAGTGATAAACAACCAACCAATGAATAGCGTAATACCAGCAGATGAGCGGCTTTCCCACCGATCACTGCTCATCGCTGGGACATGCACACTGGGAGGCTTTGAGCTGAAAATTTGCTGTTTTGAGCAGCTTTCAGCTCAAAGTTGCCCAGTGTGTATGGGCCTTTATTATGTGACAAAAGAGGTAAATAAGTGGTCGAAGTGGGAATTTTGAAGTGGGTGTATGGAAAGTTTAGTGTCAGTATACAAAATGTTGGGGTTTATTTACTAAGAGAGGCAACCAATCAGAATCTATAAGGAGGGAATAGTGAGATGCAAGGCGGTATAGAGGGGATAGTGAGATGCAAGGTGGTTGGGAAGGGATAGGGCCAGATGCCTGCTCCCTTCCCAACCACCATTAGATGCAAGGTAGTTGGGAAAGGGATAGGGTCAGTTGCTGCAGGGACCTCGCCGATGACTTCCCAATTGCCGAACGGACCCCACCGCCCACTTCATGAACACCGCTGGCCGGACCACTGCGAGCTACCAAGTACCAGGGGAGGGGGGACTGGGCATACCAGCTACCAAGTACCAGGGGAAGGGTGGGAGCGGCCATACCAGCTACCAAGTACCAGGGGAGGGGGGGGGGGCGGGCATACCAGCTACCAGTGGCGTAACTACCGAGGATGCAGGGGTGCAGCTGCTATGGGGCCCGGGCTGTCTCAGGGGCCCTCAGCTCCCCCTGTACTCAGTAGTTACACCAGAGCAACAATGTGTCAGTGACCATCAAGAGGCACCTGACGCTGCTTTCCCCGTGCAGCGCGCAGTGAGTGATCGGCACCAGCAGGAAGGTGAGGTAAGCACTGGGGGGAGGAGAAGGATATGGCGTCTGCAGTGAAGGAGGACCAGGGGTGCTGGACTGAGCAGAGCGGAGCGCGGGAGGAGAGTGAGACTACAACAGGAAAGGAGGAGAGTAAGTGATTTGAAATCAGGGCAGTGCAGCAGCACGGACGGGACTCCAGCACTCACGACAAGAGTTTGAGGCCCCCGGCGTCTACTGACTGCAGGAGTGGACTTGCTGAGCGTTGGTGTCCCGTCCGTGCTGCTGCCCTGATATTGCGGCAAATCCTTTTTTATGCCCAAAGTGGCATGGGGGGCGGTGGGGTTTTCTTAGGCAATAAATGTGACATCTTATTTATTTTATTGCATTATTGCACAATTATATTTTAGATCTCTACAACTCAATGTATCTCTCTTCCCATCATTCTCCTTTCTTTCTCTCCCTGTCACTATACTTCCTTCTCTCTTTCTCTCTCTCCCCATCGCTGTCGCTCCTTTCCTCTCTCCCCATCGCTATCGCTCCTCCTCCCTCTCCCATCACTTTCGCTCCTTCCCTCACTCGCCATCACTGTTGCTCCTTCCCTCTCTCCTATCGCTAACGCTCCCTATCTCTCACGACATTGGCAGGTATTCAATGCTGTGGGCGAGCGGCGACAGCGAGCAGAACTTCCTGCTCGCTGTCTCCACTCACCCTGTCAGTATTCAATGCAGCCCCCCCATACGCCAATTACCCGTTGCTCCATTTTTTGAGGGGGAATTGGCATATGCAGCTCCAGAAGCAGCAAGACTCGCGGCTAAATACAGCGAGTTTTCTGCATTAGCCGCGGGTCTCGCTGTTTTGGGGATTTCCCCAGAACGTTGAATAGAGCGAGTGGCCGGTGCGGGGGTTAAACAGCGAGGATCGCTGGTTTTCTGCAATCCTCGCTGTTTAACCCCCTCGCCGGCCGCATTGAATACCTGCCACTGTCCCTGGGGGGGCCCCTTTCAGTATTTTGCTATGGGGCCCATTAAGTTCTAGTTACGCCCCTGCCAGCTACCAAGTACCAGGGAAAGGGGGGGGGGAGCAGGCAAACATGCAATGTGAAAGGGGTAAAACTTGCTCTGACCCGGTTAAAGAAACGTTGCAAAAACTGGGTCAAAGCAGGTTTTGCAGGGTGAAAGCAGTATAAGTTGTCACAGTGTTTTGCCTATAGGCAGGGGCATAGGGAGGGCGGAGTTGGCGGAGCACAAGCTCTGGGCGCCGAGAGATCAAAGGGCACCGATGCACTGCTGGCTCCCCAGCCCTGCTCACCCGCTCCCCACCCCTATTTTCAATTAAGTCTCCCGCTACCACATATCTGACGGCCGACCGTCCATTAACAGTACTGGGAGAAGAGAGAACACTGCCGAGTCTCCCAGCCACTGCTTGAGTCTCCCAGCAGCTTCCTACATCAGCGCCCCAGGGTTCATCCAGCGTCATCGTTGTCCCTCAGCCGCAATTACAACAAGCGGCAACTCTGTCTCCTCTATTGACAGGAGTGGCAATTACCGGCGTTAGATAGTGAAGAATAGAAAAACTTTGCAGCACCTGCAATTACACTTAAAAAGAGCTTAAACATTATTGCCTTGTCCTTGTTTTTATATTTGTTTGTTTATTCAATTTCATTTATTTTAATTTGTTTATTTTATTTAGTTTAATTTTTTAATTTATTATTCTATTATTCTGTTTTGCATAGTCTCTTCCCTCTTTCCCATTTCACACCCAAAAAAACTAGCACTCTAAAAATCTTCTATGTTAAAGTCTCCCGCTGGACCGCTAGCCAATAGGCGCTTGTGGTCCAGCAGCCAATCAGAACCAGCATTGATGGCTGCTGGACTGCAAGCGCCTATTGGCTAGCAGTCCAGCGGGAGTCTGAATTGAAAATAGCGGCAGACAGGGCAGCTCAGCTGGGCACAGTGGGGGGGTTGGGTGGTCTGCAGTCCCCCTTGGCAACAAGCTATTTAGTCCCCCTTGGCAATGAGTAATTTTAGTCCCCCTTGGCAATGAGCAATTTCAGTCCCCCTTGGCATTGAGCATGAAGCCTCTTTGCATCGTGCATGAGGTTCCTAGCAATGAGCTTGTAGGTAAGTGGCACTTATGTGTCAAATGTGTAATGGGCATTACGGTTTGTTATATAGTATGTAATGGGCACCATGTGTGGCCTTATGTGCAATTGGCATTATGGCATGTGGCTTTATGTGTAGGGTATTCCAAAGTTCACTAAAATGTGCACTGGGCATTGTGGGTATAATGTTTGGCCGAAACATACCCTTGCTCCGGGCACTGTGGCACCTAGCTACACCACTGCCTATAGGCACAACATGTTAAAAAACCCAGAGTGGTTTAAAAACAACAAAAAAAAAACCATTTGGTTTAAACCAGCCAACCTTAGCATGGATATGGAATAGATAAACACATAGGGGGTTATTTTGGTTCACTCTTTCTCACAAATTCCTTCTTAGATTGACAAAACCATGTGCACTGCAGGGGAGCAGATGTAAAATGTGAAGAGATAATTAGATTTGGGTGAGTTATTTTGTTTCTGTGCAGGGGAAATACAGACTGCTTTATTTCTACACTGCAATATAGATCTCACTTTTGAAGTAAAACCCCACCAAATCTAACTCTCTCTGTTAAATTAACATCTGCCCCACCTGCAGTGCACATGGTTTTGTCCATCTAAGAAGGAATTTGTCAGAAAGAGTGAACCAAAGTAACCCCCATAAGGGCCTTCTCAAATGTACAAAACCATGTGCACCGCAGGTGGGGCAGATATAACATGTGCAGAGAGTTGGGTGGGGTTTTTCTTCAAAGTGAGATCTATATTGCAGTGTAGAAATAAAGCAGTCAGTATTTTCCCTGCACAGAAACAAGATAACTCACCCAAATCTAATTCTCTCTTCACATTTTACATCTGCTCCCCTGCAGTGCACATGGTTTTGTCCATCTAAGAAGGAATTTGTGAGAAAGAGTGAACCAAAATAACCCCCTATGTGTTTATCTATTCCATATCCGTGCTAAGGTTGTCTGGTTTAAACCAAATGTTTTTTGTTGTTGTTGTTTTTAAACCACTCTGGGTTTTTTAACATGTTGTGCCTATAGGCAGTGGTGTAGCTAGGTGCCACGGTGCACCACTATCTGCACCACTAGTCTATCTGCACCACTAGTCTATCTTCACCTGTTACATCTGCCCCCCTGCAGTGCACATGGTTTTATCCATCTGAGAAGGAATTTGCCTCTAAGATTGAACAAGAATAAGGCCCATAGGCACAAATAAGTAAAAAACACGCATAGGCAGAGAGACAAAAAACAAAACAACATAGGCAGAGACAAAACAACATATAGGGCCAAAACTGATAGCCTATGAGTTTGGCAGTGGTGAAGAATGCTGGACGAACATGGACTTTTTTTTAAAGGGGCAATCATTTCTAAGGCAAAACAATGCCTTGTAAATGACTGCCCCTTTAAAAAAAATATTCGAGTTTGTGCAGCATTCCTCATCGCCGCCGAACTCAGAGGCTATTACTTGGGGAAAAAAATCAGACACACACACACACAGGAAAAAATTACAAATGTAGCCATACACACTTTATTCTGAAGCTGACAGATTGTGAGCTATAGGTTATCAATAGCTATTTGTAATTGATCGGATTTTAATTTTAAAGACAACCCTGAGGTACAGTTATCTGCTGTCAATAAATAAGAACTCTGTCGAGTTCAGCAACAAACATCCTGTCTAAGCTGTACATTTGCTACACAGAAAATGCAGCTGCAGAGCTCTATCACCTTTGTACACATCACCTTATTGCTTGTACATCTTTGTTTTATTTAAAAATCACCATTGGGTAACTTTCATGCATGACACTTCAAAATTACTTAACACTTTAAACCCTTGACCCCTAAAAGAAGACACGTACAAAAGTGCTGGCGTTTCAAATTAATGTCAAATTTATTGATTGACAAGTTGACGATTAGATCTGACTATACGTGGTGGCGGTATCAAAGAATGTCAATGGTAACATATCTGCACACACACACACATACCCAACAGCCACTGAAAAGCAACTCTCCAACTGGCAACCCACCCGTGCAGGTGGTGTAACCCATCTCCCGTCCAGGACGATGGGTTTAATGACATATAGCAATGTCGGGAGAGCGCACCCACTAGCTACTTAAACCAGGGGTGCTCAAACTCTGGGACCCCGTCAGACAATAAAAATTATTACAGGACCCCACCAAGTTACTAATGAATTGGCGCCACATGTGTGGTCATTGAAGTGACCGCTTCTGTGACTGGGAGGCAAAGGGTAATGGGGATGGAAAATTGTGACAGGGGGATGGAAGAAGGAAGCAGTGGGTGTTTGCTTAATGAGTTATACCCTGTTCCCCCTCCACAGACACATTAGCCTGATGATCAGCAACATAGAGTCATGACCCCATGCTGAGGTGGTGGGGACCCACAGTTTGAGAACCGCTGACTTAAACGAATACATATAACAAGCGACCGTTCCTTACCGCCGCCCAACATAAAACATAGGGATGGGAGGGAGGGAAAACACACAAAGAGGGCTGTTAGATCACTTCCTTTCACTGTCTAACTTCCCACTCCTCCCCTCTTGCACCCCATTGGCCAATGCTCCATCATCAGATCTCACAGTAAACTAAAGGCCCCCATACACTATGCGATTTGGTCCCGATTTCACCCGATTCAGATGGATCGGGCAGTGAAATTGGGCCAAATCGCAGGTATAGACACCCGGTCGGACCCAATGCGCGGTCCCGTGCACATCGGGTCAGAGTCGGGAGGTCGGAACGGCTGCACATAAGATTTGCTAAATCTTATGTGCAGCCGGGCAGGGGACACAGGCGGCGGATGCTGGCGAGGGAGGTGGGCAGAGGGAGCCGGAGCAGGGAGCTGTCAATGCTCCGTCCGGTGGAGGGAGCAGGGGGGGGGGGCGGGGGACGCTTCTAGTAGCGCAGAGGCAGCGGACGCTGCGGGGGACACAGGCGGCAGTAACGTAGAGGCAGGCAGGGGGAGCCGGGAGCTGTCAGCGCTGGAGAAAAAAAAAAGCCCATACAATGAATGGGCAGACTGTGATTGGCTGAGCGCTCTCTCAGCCAGTCAGCAATTGGCTGAGAGAGCGCTCAGCCAATCACAGGCCGCCCATTCACTGTATGGGCTTTTTTTGTCTCCAGCGCTGACAGCTCCAGGCTCCCCCTGCCTGCCTCTACGTTACTGCCGCCTGTGTCCCCCACAGCGTCCGCTGCCTCTGGGCTAGTAGCAGTGCCCCCCAGCCACCTTGCAGTGTCCTCCACCTGCCACCTGGATGTCCCTTGCCCCCCTGCTCCCTCCACCTTGTAGCTCCCCGGGAGTTGCAAATAATACATCACATGCGATGTATCATTTGCAAAACTTGGCACATCAGTGCCTAATCGTGTGTCCCCCTCCCGGGGAGCTGCAGGGGGAAATCAGGTCCGACTTGTCCTTAGGACAAGTCGGACTAATGTATGGGGGCCTTAACACTAGCTACTTAAAGTGACAGCATCACAGAACCCTTTAGAGATTTATGTAACCTCTGTGCTTAATCAGCCATCACTTTTCCATTTACTGTACAGGACTGCAATGACATAACTTCACCCTGTTGGCCGGGGGAAAGACAAATGGAACTATCACTAGTAAAATAAGAATAAAATATAAACAAATATAACAATATAATATCCTGGAGAAGCGAAACCCACCACTCCCCGAACTTACCTGATCTGAGGTGGCTCGTGAGCTGCTCGATCCTTGGCACCAATTTTCTGGATCCAAATCGAGGGCGAACGTCATCATTCCACTGTCAGATTCTTTCGAGACCCCAACTCTATATAAATCCTGGGGATCAGCGCTATTTTCATCCCTGCAGTTGAATTCAGACAGCATGGACATGTCCGTGCTGTCTGATATTATGAGGGTACTACTATGGCACTATGGGGTCACTACTATGGCACTATGGGGGCACTACTTTGGTTGCTATGGGGACACTACGATGGGGGCACTACTGTGGGAGACTACTAAGGGGCTCTACTTGTAATTTCTCTCCATTTTCTTTTTTTCTGCTTTCTTTGTCTCCTATTACAATTTCTCTATATACCCTCACTGTTCTCCTTCTCAGTCAAGCAGCCTCTCCTTCTTCTCCTTTCTTTCCCACCTGCCAATTAGTGTCTATCTCTTTGTTGTGGCCCTCTGTCACGTGGGCTGAGGGGATGGGGTCATGGATACAGATAGCCTCAGCTCTTTAGGAAGGATTTTGTTTATTTGCATGAAGCAACCTTTCAATCAGGATACACTTTTTTAAATTATACAAAAACAGGTTGTGGGATATGGCCTCTCTATGGCGCAATGCTGCCTCTAGTGCGTACTCGTCCCTAGTTATCACCAAATAACCAAAACAATAATACAGAAATATACAAATAAGATTTTCCAAACTGTATGAGGCGCAGAAAACTGTCCAGATGTTATCCTAACAGTCAAATTTTCATCCGATCTTCCTGACCGTTACACAATAGGTCTCGGAGCGAATCAGGAAAAACAAGAGAAAGGACCACCAATTAGATATAAACTGGATCAGAAGACTTTTACTAATAAAGTCAAAAAGATTGAAGAGCACAAGCGGGCGTACCCAACTCACAGTATGGATAGCACTGTATGTGCACGTAGCGGGTACTTGTTCCGTTATTTACGAATCTTCTATATTCTCCCTCTTAGCTCTCAGTGTTGTATGCACCATAAAAGAAATTTGAACAACAATGTGTGACTCTGGATAAATCAATACTATATATATTATTGTGGCAGGAGAAGAGCTTTGTAGGCGCACCTCACTCACTTATATCAGGAGGGAGGCACACATATAAAGGTTTCTTTTCCAGTATTAGTGCATCAGATATATGCACAGATGAAGTGAGGAATAGTAGGCGTACCCTACTCACGGTAAAGGTAAGATGATATAGGCCCGTAGCAGGTTCTTTGCCTTTCTTTTCAAAAAATTCGTGACTTATTCCACTAGTTGTGAATCTTCTGTATCACCCCTCTTTGCTCCCGGTTTTTTGTGTACCATAGAAACAAAATTAAACAACAATGTGTGACTCTAAATAAATCAATACTGTGTGTGTTTTTTGTAACGGGAAATAAGCTTTGTAGGCGCACCTCACTCACTTATAACAAGAGGGAGGCACACATATAAAGGTTTCTTTCTCGATATTAGTGCATCAGATGTGTGCACAAGTGAAATTAAGAATGGTAGGCGTACCCTACTCACGGTCAAGGTAAGATGGTATAGGCCCGTAGCAGGTTCTTTGCCTTCCTCTTTCAGAAATTCGTGACAATTATAGGCCCTTATTCTGATTGATGCGGACTTTACCGCGTTCTTACGGATAGCGTCTTTACGGCGTCTGCGCATGCGTGGAGAACGCTACGCGCATGTGCCACGCCTTGACTCGGTACCAGTTCGGACAAAGCCCGTCCAAAACTGGTCCCCGCAATCAGTCGGGAAATAGGGGCGTATTATGGGCGTCATGCGGAATGACACATGGGCGTAGTTTCAAAGTGGGCAAAACGGGGCGGAAACATGGGCGGACACGGGGGAGTACACTTATGTTGGGGGGCGTACATTCGGAAACCACTCCGAATGCACGCGAGCAAAAAGGGCTGAAATGTGCGGTGTCCACAAGTGTACTATTGCTTTGCGGACACCACTCGTTCATGCGGTAGGCGAACGTACGCCTAATGACTACAACCATTAACACCTGAACCCAATACAATCTACTCCTTTACTCATTACTCACTAATAGGACGCTTGTCAGTGCTTTAATTGAAACCATTGCTGCTTCAAGGAAACCTTAGTAATCCCCCACATATGCTGTACTTGTCCCACACTTAAAAACTGCTAACAATTGACATGACAGAATATTAATCTTTTACACAGGGTGTAATACAAAGCATTGCACTTACATTGCTGTAAGGGTTAATGTGTGCAATGCATGTGTTAGGCATGCTTGTAAGGATATATTGGAATCTAATTGATTCCATTTCCAAATAAGCAGTTTTTTATGAGGATAGGTAATTGAATAAGTGGGTCATGTGATGTCTTGCAGAAGATACTTCATAGTGGGTTGTTTGGCGTAAATACTCCGCTTACGTGCGGTAGCACCGCTTGGCTCCCGGTCGGATGCGGTATTCCCGAGCATACTCTGTAATACTCTGTAATACCGTGCCGAATCGGAGTGTTTCTCCCGCACACGCATGGTTTGTATGTCGTCCGTAAACACGCCCTGTTCTTAAAGAGTGAGTCCGTCCGAATGCGGAGGACACGTGGGCGTTTCTACGGACGATGGCCGCACGCGGCAAAACACCGTGGCGTGCGGACCGCTCCGTAAGAATGCGGGAATTTCCGCACAGATCAGAATAAGGGCCATAGTTATCTCCGTCCCATACGTGTGGGTCAATGATTATGGTGAAGTACTGTGTGTATCCGTACCAGAACTCACACAAAAAGGTGTTCTCAGATTGTGCGTAAAGGTATCTTTTGGTGCTCTTAAACTGTGAGTAGATATCCTCCACCAGATCAAAAGAAGTTTCTATACCCCATGTGAATGGAACATTTTGAATGTAGATCGTATCGGCGTACCCCGACTTACGATTGAATAGATGTTTGTACTCCTGTAGCGTTTTCTTTATGCCCTGAGTTGTTGGTATTGTGCTGGAGTTTTCTCATCCAGGCATATACCCAAAACGTAGAGGGCAAAAAAGAAAAAAATAATCCAATGTCGGATAGGATAGATGTGATGACTGCTCACTCTCCACACAGGCTGCCGACGTGTTTCGGTGTAAAACACCTTTATCAAGACATCCTTGATAAAGGACATGTCTTGATAAAGGTGTTTTACACCGAAACGCGTCGGCAGCCTGTGTGGAAAGTGAGCAGCCATCACATCTATCCTATCCGACATTGGATTATTTTTTCTTTTTTGCCCTCTACGTTTTGGGTATATGCCTGGATGAGAAAACTCCAGCACAATACCAACAACTCAGGGCATAAAGAAAACGTTACAGGAGTACAAACATCTATTCAATCGTAAGTCGGGGTACGCCGATACGATCTACATTCAAAATGTTCCATTCACATGGGGTATAGAAACTTCTTTTGATCTGGTGGAGGATATCTACTCACAGTTTAAGAGCACCAAAAGATACCTTTACGCACAATCTGAGAACACCTTTTTGTGTGAGTTCTGGTACGGATACACACAGTACTTCACCATAATCATTGACCCACACGTATGGGACGGAGATAACTATAATTGTCACGAATTTCTGAAAGAGGAAGGCAAAGAACCTGCTACGGGCCTATACCATCTTACCTTGACCGTGAGTAGGGTACGCCTACCATTCTTAATTTCACTTGTGCACACATCTGATGCACTAATATCGAGAAAGAAACCTTTATATGTGTGCCTCCCTCTTGTTATAAGTGAGTGAGGTGCGCCTACAAAGCTTATTTCCCGTTACAAAAAACACACACAGTATTGATTTATTTAGAGTCACACATTGTTGTTTAATTTTGTTTCTATGGTACACAAAAAACCGGGAGCAAAGAGGGGTGATACAGAAGATTCACAACTAGTGGAATAAGTCACGAATTTTTTGAAAAGAAAGGCAAAGAACCTGCTACGGGCCTATATCATCTTACCTTTACCGTGAGTAGGGTACGCCTACTATTCCTCACTTCATCTGTGCATATATCTGATGCAGTAATACTGGAAAAGAAACCTTTATATGTGTGCCTCCCTCCTGATATAAGTGAGTGAGGTGCGCCTACAAAGCTCTTCTCCTGCCACAATAATATATATAGTATTGATTTATCCAGAGTCACACATTGTTGTTCAAATTTCTTTTATGGTGCATACAACACTGAGAGCTAAGGGAGAATATAGAAGATTCGTAAATAACGGAACAAGTACCCGCTACGTGCACATACAGTGCTATCCATACTGTGAGTTGGGTACGCCCGCTTGTGCTCTTCAATCTTTTTGACTTTATTAGTAAAAGTCTTCTGATCCAGTTTATATCTAATTGGTGGTCCTTTCTCTTCTTTTTCCTGATTCGCTCCGAGACCTATTGTGTAACGGTCAGGAAGATCGGATGAAAATTTGACTGTTAGGATAACATCTGGACAGTTTTCTGCGCCTCATACAGTTTGGAAAATCCTATTTGTATATTTCTGTATTACTTTTTTAAATTAGATGAGAAGATGTGCCACATCGGAAAAATAGGCACTTGGAAACATGGAAAACAATAGAAATGTAGCAAAGGAAAACAAGGGAAAGGCACACATACAGTGGAGACAGAGTTACTGTAGGTAGAGATACATACGAATAGTGGCTAAGAGACAAATGCATGGGGGAAGGAGATAGCAGATAGACACAAATAAAGGGTAAGACTAACAGGGAGAACAGTGGATTTAGATGTGGTCAGGAGAGTAAAGGAAAGGTCAGGGTAAGTGGGTAGGCTGACTAACTATGGTAATGAATGACTTTTCCACAAACTGTAGTAAAGAACTCCGGCACCATATTCTCATCATGCCAATAAATTTACATGATATAAATAGCATGCTAAGTGGTCTAGCACCCCCAATACATACTGATGGCTTTGAGCCGACTTCTCTAGAGGCCCAACCAAATCCATACCAATTTGATCAATAAGCACCTGCATCAATGGTAATTGGACAAGAAGGTCCCAGAATAAGGTTTTAGGGTAGGATTTTTTGTAATCTAGGCAAGCCTGACATAACTTTTTCAAGGCCAATAAAACCTTTTTGTCCTCATCCAGATACTCCCCTCTAACATGTATGTGCTGTTGTATCAGCGGGACATGTAGTTGGGGAACCACTAATTGTTCCACAATCCTCTCACAGAATATCAGGCAATTATATTTAATCATAAAGTAGGGTCCTACTGCTGATGGTGGGCATACATGGGGCACCCAATTTACCTTTGTCACCACTTTAAAGGCTTGATCCAGGTCAGTATCCTTAACTTGCTAAGTACTATAATGGAAAAAGGCTCATCACCAGTGATCGATCCATGTCTTCATTGGGTCATGGAACGAGCTCATCTGTAGTTTCCCCTGGAAGGACCAAAAGTGGTTGGCCCGTGTCCTTCAATTGGTGAGATTTCTGTGTTATGTTGTCTGTGATGGCTGTATTAACTTGGCAACTCTGTTGTCCCAAGGAGTAGATCTTGTTCTCCCTAGTGCATATGATTTAAGATCGAAGAATTAGCTGGTGAATCATTTGCCAGAACAAATTTGTCCACATACATTAACCTCCTTGCACCTTCCACAGTCCTTCTAGTAACACTATACTGTAGCATGACTCGTCAGCAATGAGCATCTTTTTGTGCAACTTTTTCCATTAAAATGCAAAATTCTCAAAATGATGCAAATAAATAGGACACACAAGCAGCTTATGCTGAGTAGAATGATATGCGGCATGGATTTATTCTGTTTTTGGCTGCACCTGTATCTGTATACGAAATGGAATGTTACAAATGGAACACCCTTCAGTTCAAAAGCTTTTACTGGAGCTCATCTACTGCCAATTGCATAATGGTAAATTCACACAGAAATATTCATTTTCATAATCCTAATGTACATGAAAAACATTTATCACATCCACATTAAATATATGAATTGTGATAAATATGTAAATATTCTTCTCAGACAGAGTCTGCAAGTATATTCATACAATAAACAATGCAATGAGTGGAAGAATGTTGTAACATTGGAAAGACAAACTCAATTTTCTTCACTTCTATAGAAAATGGGGACATTTTGTTGACACGCTGGAAAACTCACAACTACAACACGTGCTGTCCTTATTCGAGTCAACGAACTGATTCCTCTATAGACAGATTTTGCTTAATCATTGATTTGATATTTATGTTTTTAATGTGTCTTTATATTTACTGGTTGATGCCTTACTGAACAGTCACCAATACACCCCTTCCCTCCTTAACCATTTCCTTCTACCCCACCCCTTTTACCCTTCTTTTGTTTCACCTTCTGTTTTCTTTTCTGACAAAGGTTTCTACATTCTTTTATGTACGTCTTGGTTATTTGGATAATTATTGTATGATATATTCTTTGGTCATATGCAGTGACTAGTTAAATGATTGGCTGATACTGAGCTTCGGTTCTTATAGTAATTTCTTTATTGACACTCAGTCTATTTGTTACATTTGACCTCCTTGTATGTCTGTGCTCAGTTTCTTTTATTTGTATTGTAATGCATATAAATGTTCTTTATTTGTTACCAAATGATCAGGAACTTTGTCCTCTTGCATCATTGTTCTTTTGATTGTTAAAAAAACAATAAATACATTTTGAAATAACATTGGCGAGACAGTAAAACTTTTCTTTCTCACTTTTCAAATGTGTAAACAGAAAATATATTTTTTTTTGGTAAGGAAAAGATGCATTCTGCAAGAGGCCCCCTGAAATAGGATCAATCTCTCTCCCTCCCTCCCTGAAAAGTCTATGGGGGAGATTTACTAAGCTAAATTCATAAAAAAAATTCGTATTTTCATATTAAAATGCAATTTTTTGGGGTGTATTCGTATTTTTTGAAATTACTATGCCAAAAATACGAATATTCGTATTCGTATTGATGGGACATTCCTATTTGTATTTACAAATACGAATGAACACACCATCGATAGAATACGACTAGGAATCACCATTCAAAAGAATGGTGATTCCTAATTTACTTTTCAATACGGCCGGTAATTAGTGGGATACGCCCACTAATTGCCGGCCAAATACGCCAGGAAAATACACTTCATTTTCCTGGCGTATTTGGCTTCAGTGTAAAAAAAATAGAAAAATAAATAAATTAAAAACTGGCTTGGCTCCCCCGTATTTTAAGAACCAGCCCAAGGCCCAACCAGCCAGCAGGGTAATGCCACAGCCAGGGGACACTTATTATATAATGTCCCACAGCCAAAGCATTTATCCCTACTGACCAGTCAGCCTGGGCAGGGGTCCTGGGGGAGTGGGGACCCCCCAACGAAGGGGTCCCCCCCTCCAGGACTTACGTGCCCAGGCTGAAGCCTGGTGCTGTCCCCGGTACTCCTGGGCTGTGGGTACCGGGCTGATAAAGTGTAAAAAAAATAGATTAAACTATTGGTTTTTTTTGTGGAACTATGAGTCCCAGCAAGCCTGGAACGCATACTGGGACTTGGAGAACCACAAGTCCCAGCATGCGGCCCATTAATGGGCTTGCTGGGACTCTTAGTTCCACAACAAAACCAATAGTTAAATAAAAGCACACTGACACATAAGAAAAATAAAACTTTTAATACACACGGAGCCCATACATACTGATACGTACCTATCTTGAGCCCGTAGGTAGCCCTCGGTCCTGGTCCGGTGTCCTGGGGTCCTGGTCCGGTGTCCTGGGGCTCCGGGTCCGTGGTCCGGGGGTCTGGTGTCCGGCGCAATCCATAGGCATACCTGTGGAAGGAAATTATACTTACAAGTGTCCTCTGGTGAAGATCACGTCCTCTTCTTTCCATGTAGGTATCCAGGGGACTTGGCAAAAAAATAAACCGACACTACCCGAACCCAGACGGACTGAGCAGGCACCGCACAGTGTGTTTGTTTCCATTGTGCGGCTTCGCCCCGCAAATACCGCTATTGGCCTGCTTGCACCCTAGCGGCTCCTGATTGTCCGTTATGCGCCACAAGCCGTCCAATAGCGGTATTCGGGGGCGGAGCTGCACGGTGTAAACAAAGACACCATGTGGCTCCTGCTCAGTCCGTCTGGGTTCGGGTAGTGTTGGTTTATTTTTTTGCCAAGTCCCCTGGATGCCTACATGGAAAGAAGAGGACGTGATCTTTGCCGTACATTTGTAAGTATAATTTCCTTCCACAGGTATCCCTATGGATTGCATCGGACACCGGACCCCCGGACCTGGACCACAGACACCGGACCTGGAGCCCCAGGACACTGCACCAGGACCCCAGGACACGGGACCAGGACCGAGGGCTACCTACGGGCTCAAGATAGGTAAGTATCAGTATGTATGGGCTCCGTGTGTATTAAAGTTTTATTTTTCTTATGTGTCAGTGTGCTTTTATTTAACTATTGGTTTTGTTGTGGAACTAAGAGTCCCAGCAAGCCCATTAATGGGCCTCATGCTGGGACTTGTGGTTCTCCAAGTCCCAGTATGCGTTCCAGGCTTGCTGGGACTCATAGTTCCACAACAAAACCCAATGGTTTAATCTATTTTTTACACTTTATCAGCCCGGTACACACAGCCCAGGGGTACTGGGGACAGCACCAGACTTCAGCCTTGGCAGGTAAGTCCTGTAGGGGGGGACCCCTTCGTTGGGGGGTCCCCACTCCCCCAGAACCCCTTCCCAGAGTGACTGTCGGTAGGGATAAATGCTTTGGCCATGGGAGCTTATATAATAAGTGTCCCCCGGCTGTGACATTACCCTGCTGGCTGGTTGGGCCTGGGACTGGTTCTTAAAATATGGGGGACCCCTATTCAGACCCGGCCCTGGAGCCCGGGGGGGGGGGGTCTTTTTAAATATTATTTATTTTTCTATTTTTTTTTTTACACATTGCAGCCTGCACGGATCTGACTGATCCGTGCAGACTGCCTAAACGAATTTGTATTAGCGGCAGTATATATGACCGCTTATCCGAAGCAATACGACATCGGTGATTACAAAGCAGTCATATTTGACTGCTTTGTAAATTTCTCTCCGGAACACGTATTTGCATACGGCTGCATATCGTATTCGTATTCTTAGTAAATGTCCCCTTATAAATCTACCTCATTTCTCCTAACCTTATGCAGCTGTTACCTTTTGGGAGGAAAAAAGAAATCAGAGATATATGTACAATCAGATGGAATTTGCACTTGGAACTTATTACATAGGCATCACATTGCTGTACTGAGAGAGAAGAAACTAAACATCACAGCAAATAATTGCAAACAAATAACCCAATATTGCAGGCAGCAGTTATTAGCAAGTTATTATCATTAATTGCTACATTTCCCAAAGTATATAGTTACTAATGTTATCTTGAAATATTTTGCAACTAGAATTTAAGCACATACTGTATATGGAACTAGCCACACCCTTTGGATGGAGCATAACACATACCCTTAATGGGGCGCTGTGCAAAATTACACTGCCAACTATAATCTCCCTGAAACTAGTTTTCAAAAGCAGGCAAGTATGGTGTATCTCCTGCATACCACCCACTTTCTAGTGAAGAAGGCAGAATAAGGACAAAGGGCCAGATGCACATATGCTGCTTTCCCACTTTTTTTTAAACGGGTCTTTACCCGGGTAAGAGCCACAAAGACCCTTTCCCACTGCAGCTTTTAAACAGTAAATTACCGTTTAAAAGCAGTAAATGTCCCATTCACACTTGCCCGTGTAAACCACAAAGCAACACGTTTAAACTCTCTAGTAAACCTTGCCTGTCATTAAAAACATCACATGCACCAATCATGTTCTTAACCTTTATTATTATTTCTAAATACCGTTTAAAACCCTTTCCCATTGCCAAAAAAACGGCTCTTACACGGGTAAAACACTGCTTTTTACCCGGTTAACAAATACCGGTATTTGTTACCCGGGTAAAGCAACCTGGAGCTTTCCCACTGCAGCTCTAGCCGTTTAAAAAGGCTAAAAAAACGGCATTTTACCGTGTAAAGCCTGCAGTGGGAAAGGGGCATAAGCTTCAAAAGTGATAAAATAAAGAGTAATAAACAACCAGCCAATCAGCTCCTACCTGTCATGTTACAGGCTGTGTATGAAAAATGTCAGGCAGGAGCTGATTGGTTGGTTGTTTATAACTCTCCATTTTATCACTTTTGAATCTTAGTGCCCCTGGCCCACTATCACTGAACCTACCAAAAAGGAGACAGAAAGTATAAGCAAGTATGGGTGTGAGGTTGGTACTTGCCTGTTTTTGCAAAGAGTTGTGCAGAGTTCACATGCTAGCTAAATTTGAAGACATAAATCTGTGCCAGGCAGGGGCAGGTCAAGGGATGGGCTGGCAGATCTGTCACTCAAAGCTCTGTGACTTGGATGGTATAAATAGTAAGATCACTGCCTGTGCTCTGTGCAATGATGAGTGGTTAGAGTGCAGAGTGCTGCTCCAACTAATCACTGACCCCCAAGTCCGGATTAAACCTTGTGGAGTGTCAGGGCACTAAAGACAAGGGAAGGATTGGGTTGTATATTACATTTTGCTTACTTGCATAATTATTTTTATGTTTTTTTAGTATGTGAACAAAGACAACTTAAACAGCCTTAAATTACAAATCCTGTATAAGAAAAGGCTAATGCTGCTCCTCACCTCTATGGGGGGAATGTAACTGCTGTGTGAGTCAGCGGCCACTAGAGGGTGCACACGGCTGCTGGTGCTGACATTACTATTCTGTCATTCCAGCTAGTAGAGCAGTAAAACTTATAATTTATCTTGTCACTTTAAGAAAAGCAACAGGCTTTGTACTACTTACACATAAGGACAGCTTTAAGGAGAACTATTTGTGTGTCTCCCAGCGTTGCCTTGTTCACAGCGCATCTGCACTGTAGGCGCACCGCTGGCACCAACCAAGCCTGCAGAATGGGTAGACACTGAACAGTAGAGATGACAATGGCTCTTTCCCCTCCTATCTCTCCTCAGGCCGAGATGCTCTTTTGGTAGTTTGTGAAACCTGGTAATTCTTTGTCTCTGCCTATACTACATATTGCCAATGAGGAAAGTTTCTAGAGGCGGACAAGCGCACCTGCCACCATGTGATTGCCCAGTTTGTCCACCACTGCAATAGCTGCCGGGACGCCAGCTGCCCCATGACCCTCCGTAGAAGCCGGGGCGCTGGGTCAGCCGGGAGGAGGGAGGCGCTCACCTCTGCTACCGTGTTTCCCCGATAATTAGACCTACCCCGATAATAAGCCCTACCCCAGATTTGGAACATTTGTCCAAAATAAGCCCTCCCCCGAAATTAAGACCTATGAAATTTCCCATGTATTTTTTGCCATTTTGCAAGTGTAGCCCCCGCTCAGCCCCGCTGACCTCCGCTGACCTCCGCTCACCTCCTCTCACGTCCGCTCATGTCCGCTCACCTCCGCTCACCTCCTCTCACGTCCGCTCACCTCCGCTCGCCTCCTCTCACCTCCGCTCGCCGCCTCTCACCTCCGCTCACCTCCTCTCACGTCCGCTCACCTCGCCTGCAATACCGCGGCTCCCGTTCCCAGGGATGCATTGCGGTAGGCGCGGCGTGACGTCACGCCGCGCACATCACGCCGCGCACATCACGCGGCTGCTGCTCAGTGAAAAATAAGACAGTGTCTTATTATCGGGGAAACACGGTAGCTATTCTCTGCTGCCAGGTGCTCACCTTCATCTGCTCCCTGCCGAGGGGAGCTCCTGACAGCCACGATCCTCGGCTAGTCTTATTTTTAAATTTAAGAGGTGGTCCCGCAGTGCGTCAGTAACCCCCTGGGTTATTAAATTCCCCTCAGGCAACGAGCATGTAATCACCCCAAGGCAACAAGCAGGAAATCCTGAATGGCAACAAGCATGTAACTCCTGGCAACTACCATGTCAGTAGGTAGCACTTATGTGTAGTGGGGCATAATGTGTAATGGGCCATCACGGTGTGGGGCCTAATGTGTAATGGGCATTACAGTGTGGGGCATGTGTAATGGGTATCACAGTGTGCAGCATAATGTTTAATGGGCAACACAGTGTCGGGCATAATGTGTAATGTGCATTACGCTGTGAGACATAATGTGTAATGGGCATCACAGTGTGGTGCATAATGTGTAATGGGCATAATGTTTAATGGGCATAAAATTTAATGGGCATCATGGTGTGTGGCATAATGTTTAAGGGCCTCACGGTGTGCAGCATAATGTGTTCCTGCAGTAACCAATGGTGTAACATAATTGTTTTCCTGCTAGAAGGGCTAACAGGGCAGTAGAGAGCCTGGCCGGGCCCAGGTTTTTTTCAGAGTGTTTGGTCCAATGACAGGAGACATGCCCATACAATCTTAGAATAAAATACAGAAAAAATAGCACTTTAAGCATCTCCCTGGCCACACTGCAGCAGAACACAGCAGCGTGTGCTCAGTTAAGAAGAGTTGCAGAAGCAACTGCTGCTGTCAGGCAATAGGGGCTCCACTGGGTGCCTCGATCAGACCTGGGCCCAGGTAATTAGTACCCTCTTCCCAGTGCCCAGTTCGTCCCAGTTGCCCGGAGGAAAGATGTGTATTGTCTGTCCCCCCCCCCCTCCCCCCCATATACACACAAAACCTTATATAAAGTACAGTATATACTGTATATTCTGTATGTCTGTTATGAAATATAACAGGCATATATACAGTATATGTATAGAGAGAGAGATAGAACACATATTTCAGAACTCCGAAGTGATATAAATGGCTTTCAATTAATGGATTTAAAATTGCAGGGGAGGAGAGGTGCCCCCTTGAGAGCAGGAGCCCGGCGGCAGATGACTCCATTGCCTCCCAGAGTTCTGCCTCTGCCTCTTCCCCTCTCTCTCAACACCCCTGCCTGCTAGATCACAGCCCTTATAACTAAGACCTATATTAAGCCACACCCCTTCTTTGTGGCATGCAACAAATTATGTAGGGGGAGGGGGCACATTTTTATTTCTGCGCACTGGGAGACAAATTGTCTAGAAATAGTCGTGCTGCCCTGCTTGCATTCTGTGCCTGATTCTGCTGTTGCCCATGAGGGAGAGCAAGTAATGTCAATGTGCTTCAGCCTGGCAGAGGGGGGTTAGAGGTACAGTATTCCTTGTGCCCCCATTAATTTGGCTATGCTGACTCCCATATCACTGCCCCTGACACCTGCTGCACTTTCTCAGTCCAACCCAGCTGCTTAAGTCCTTTTATACTGCACTGTTATAAATAGGGATGGGAATTAAATGAATGATGAAACATCAGAACTATAGGTACAATACATGTCTCCCCCGGTGTGTTACAAAATCACATTCCAATGACTCAAAGCATTGATTTAAAATGATCATTGCTTTGATTAGTATTCTGTACAGTACTAATATCACTTTGTAGATAAGGGTATGATATCTGCTCTCTATATTATAATTTGGTTACTAGAATGATATCTACTGTATATTGTACAATGGTCACTTGGATGCTGTTTGTATTGATGACAGGCACAAGGATGCTCTCTGTACTGTACTGTATGAAAGTCAATAGATTGCAGTTTGTATTTATTTTACACTAGGTTGCCCTCTATTATTTAGCCATAATGAGGTGAGGCATTTTGAGGTGCCCCAGTATATAGATAGAAGATCCAGATAATAATAAAAGTTGACCCTATATGGTTGACATGCATTAGGTTGATAGGTCCAAAAAGTCAATATGGTTCATAGTTACCTACCCTCCTGCATTCTGCAGGAGACTCCCTGGCATAGCAGAAATCTCCCTCTCTCCCTCATTAGTCTAGCAATCTCCCTCATGTCACCTAGCCCACATTACACTGTTACACCATAGTTGCCTCCCCTCCTGCATTCTGTAGGAGACTCCCTGGCATAGCAGAAATCTCCCTCTCTCCCTCATTAGTCTAGCAATCTCCCTCATGTCACCTCGCCCACATTACACTGTTACATCATAGTTGCCTACCCTCCTGCATTCTGCAGGAGACTCCAGAAAATAGCAGCAATCTACCTCTCTCCCTCATTAGTCTAGCAATCTCCTTCATGTCACCTAGCCCACATTACACGCACTGGCGTAACTATAGGGACGCAGCCCCCGCGGTGGCGGGGAGGCGCCGGGTGTCTGCGGGCGCTATTTTTTCTCAGCCAGCTCCCCACTGCTTGTGGGTGCAGCGGGGAGCTGGCAGGGGGGTCCGTGCGGCGCGGAGGTACCTGTATTCAGGCAGGGAGAGCCTGGAGGTCCCTGCGCCTGCGGCGCTGAGTAGGATGTTACCGGCCGGGGTCCCTGCAGTGAAGTGGAAATAACGCGCTGCCTGCGGCGCTGAGTAGGATGTTGCCGGCCGGGGTCCCTGCAGTGAAGTGGAAATAACGCGCTATCTCCGGCGGAGATAGCGCGTTATTTCCACTTCACTGCAGGGACCCCGGCCGGTAACATCCTACTCAGCGCCGCAGGCGCAGGGACCTCCAGGCTCTCCCTGAAATTAATACAGGTACCTCCGCGCCGAACGGACCCCTGCGGGGGGCAGCGGCAAAATTGGGGGGGGGGGGGGCGCGAAATTGTCCCGGCGGGGGGGAGCAAAAATTTGCGTTACGCCACTGATTACACGGCTATATTTTTTGGAAAAAAGGAATGAGAGACAAATACATTTACATTGAATCATCAGCACCATTTGCCAGCACTTTACCAAGTATAGTATCTATTACTAACTGCTTTGGGGCTCATCTACATTTGGATATAAGTCATTTTACAAGATTCCTCTCAGATGTAGCAGTACACACCCACGCTTCTAGGTGCCACGTTCACAATCTCTTTTTACAATCTCTCCATATATGGAACTAGACACGCCCTTGGGGTGGAGCATGACACGCCCCTTTAATGGGGCGTTGTGCAAAATTGTACTACCAAGTATAATCTCCCTGAAACTAGTTTTCAAAAGTAGGCAAGTATGATATGGTTAGAAGGCTGACATATAAATTGCTTAAGGTTGCCAAGTACAACCTGTCGACAGGTCAAATGGTCAGCATCATGGTAGACACAATTTATTTTTTCATGAATCTTTTTCATCATTCACCATCCATGCGGTTGGGAGTAGTAATCATGCCCAAAGTGTGGCGAGTGAAGCAGTAATCCAATTGGGGTCACATGTTGGTTAAAATGATAAATGGCTTCCAATAAAGCTTTGCGTCAACCATTTCCATGTCAGCATTTTGTACCTGGTTGGCCAAGGTGCATAAATATAATTTGGGCCCCCTCATCCACAAGTTCACAATATGCCACACAGCAGTAGGTGGCAGCAGTGGACCCCTTAGTCCTCAGGGGCTCTAGTGCAATGCACCTGCTGCACCAATAGTAGTTCTGCCTTTGCTGATGGATTCAATCCAGGATACAGTTCAGGAAACAGTGCGCCTGGATACAGCGCGGTCTGGATACAGTGAGGGTTTGATACAGTGCAGATTATATACAGTGCTGGATACAGTGCAGGATATAGTGTGGGTTGGACACAGTGTGGGTTAGATTCAGTGCAGTTTAAATACAGAGTGGGCTGGATACAGTGTGGGATATACTATGGGTAAGATACAGTGTGCATCAGATACAGTGCGCATTGCATATAGCCAGGGCTTAAAGTGGTCATTCTGAGGTGGGGGAACTCATTTTTCGGTACTTGTGTATTATCATGGTGCTATATCACATACTATCATCTAGTGATTTTTGCATAATGCCGGAACAAACAGACAGACCAACAAAAATTCTGATTTTTTTTTGTTTCAACTCCATAATTCTTAAACCGTCCCTAGAAGTAGATTTCTCAGAGCTGCAAAACATAGATCATACAATACACATATTAATGATTTTCTGAAGAAAACTCCACTCCTAAATTTTATATTGGTCACCCATTTAGTTAGGGGTATAATTACCTAGTACCAAGTGGGTTCTACAGTCTTTATCATTTGTGTTTCATCTCCAAGGGACTTCCTGCATGCCTGATAAAGCTTCACAAGAACTCTCCTCTGCAATGAAACTGGCGCATGATATGCAAAAAATTGAAGAAATCGAGGCTAAAGGTCATGTTATTGGCCTATAAAAAGCCTATGTGGCAAAGTTATACAAAATCACTGCCAAAGATCTCTATATGAAATGATAACAACAAAATCAATATTTAGCACAAGAAAGCAGGTGGAGGAATTATATATTTTTAAAAATAAATTCATAAGATTTAGCAAAGTCTGATTTTTTTAGGCACTCCCTTAACATCACCAGAAAAGAAATATACTGATGCAATAGTGCATCAAATTGTTGCTTTAAATCAGATTAGCTAATTTAATTTACAGAGTTCATCTGTCTCCAGTCTCTCCTGACAGCATCCAACCACACCGCGCAATGCCAGTGCTATCCAGGCATCCTGTCAGTGGATCAGAGCCGGCCTTAGGCATAGGCCAACTAGGCAATTGCCTAGGGCATTTGGAATGCCTAGGGGCATCAGCAGCTTCTGCTGATTAAAATTATATGCAGCATGCCTATATTCTGTGTGTGAGTGAGGCTGTATCTGCATATGAAATAGTGTATTCATGGAAATCACTGTAACATAGCATTCCGTATGCAGGTACAGCCACAGTCGCTCACAGAATATAGGCATGCCGCATATTATTTTAATCATTGGAAACTCCTTGTGTGTGCTGGTCATAACAATGCAAATAAGACGAATTTTCAGCAAAAAAGACACCCAACGTTAGCAGAACTGGCCAGGAGCTGCATGGCCTATTGAGTCAAGATGTATGAGGAAACATCTGTATCCAAGCAGAGGCAGAGGTCACAGTGTTAGCGGCTGTGCGAGTGCTGTCTGCGGGTGGGTTGGCTGTTCAATAGTGTTCGGCATATGTGTAAGGGGCATTATTTGTGTCAAGTATAAACGCATTATTAATGTGCGACAAATGTGTAACAGGCATTATGTGTGTCATGTGTATAAGGGCATTAATAATGTGCAACATATGTGTAAGGGGCATTATGTGTGTCATTATGTGTATGAAGGGCATTAATAAAGGTTGGCATAATGTGTAAGGGGCATTATGGTTATAAGGACATTAATAATGTGTGTTATGTGTAAGCGGCATTGCTGTGTGGTATTATCAAGGATGCTGAGAGAAAGAGGTAGGGGGTACAAATTACCCAGGCCAAAGTCTGATGGAAGGGCCCAGTGGGGGCCCCGGGCCCCCTCCCCTTAAGTCAGCAGCAGCTGAAGCTCTTCTCCTCTGCCCAGCACACACTGCTTTGTGCTGGGTTGCAGTGTGGCCATGGAGGTGCTTAAAATACAATATTTTCTCAGGATTTTTTTCTAAGGGTATAATGTGAATAATGTGAGGAAAAATGTATATAAGGTAAAGTGGTATTACTGTGTGATGTAACGTGAATAAGGGACACCATCGCATGATATAATGTGAATAAAGTTGCACTACTGTGTGACATAATGTGAATTGGGGGTACTATTGTGTGGCCATGCCCCTTCCCAGCAAAAACACACCCCTGTTTGGGCTGTGCACCAAATGTGTGCACTGTTTCTATTTAAAATATTGCGGGTAGGAGCACCAAAATGATGACTGCTATGATGATTGTTGATGGTACTGGGAAAGGGGAGCAGGGTCAGAGGCGGAACTAGTGGCGGTGGTAGGGGGCACCAACCAAAATCTTGCCTAGGGCATCATTTAGGCTAGGGCCGGCTCTGCAGTGGATGCTAGCAACTAGTATCTTTCAGGACAGATAGAACTCAGAGGGTAATTGAATATGTGTGTAACTCAGTGTTGCCGACCCTCCCGGAATTACCGGGAGGATCCCGAAAATCGGGTCCTCCTCCCGGCCCCCCGGAAAGGTGGGCAACCCTCCCGGATTCCGGGGGAACCCCCACGCCACCCCCCGATTGCGTCGTCTTCCCCATACTTTTGGATTGACATCCGTCAATCCGCGGGTCTCAGAGGAGGGGGCGGAGCTAATATCGCGTCATTTTAGCCCCGCCCCTCCACGAAGATCCGTGAATTGGGGGGTTTTACCATCCTGGGGGCGGGGCTTAATGATGTAAAGCTCAAGCCCCGCCCCCCGAACTGCAGCTGCAAGTCTCCTCTCCGGGCTTCTCTCGGAGAGGAGACAGAAAAAGTCGGCAACCCTGGTGTAACTGTTAAACAACCCCCCCCCCCCACACACACACTTGATTACAGTGTTTCATGTTTCAGCCTCAGCCTAGTGGATTTGTGTGCATAAAGATATGTTGACAAGGATGCATCCTGTTTATAACCTACATGAAACAGCTGAATTTCCATTTGGTCCTGGACTTCAAATCTAACATTAGGTATATACGCTGCACTTCAATATACACAGAACATATAATATTACCTAAAATGATGAAAATAAAAGTTTGTTGTATCATTTTATTTCCATCTTCAGTATTTAGTTTTTTTTAGACCACAAATGCTGCAGTTCTATGGCACCCAGAATCAGCACCTTCTGGGCCTTATTCAGACCTGGGGCCAGATTCTCTCAGCTTCATAAGTGATAAAATGGAGAGTGATAAACAGCCAACCAATCAGCTCCTGTCTGACATTTTTCAAACACAGTCTGTGACATGGCAGGTAGGAGCTGATTGGCTGGCTGTTCATCACTCTCCATTTTATCACTTTTGAAGCTTACAGAATCTGGCCCCTGATCTCTGGGCTGCCAGTTTTTGGAGTAAAATCTCACCCATATAAGCCTGGAATTGCTGAGTAGGGTTTGCGAAAATTAGTTAGATCAGCGTCCCCATGAAAACGCTGGCTGTTTGACTGGGAATGCAGGCGGGTCGATCCCTGCTCGAGGTGGGTGGCCATCTCCGCCAGAAATAAAGGCTAAGACTGACTTTTATTTGCGAACGGGGGAAAATCATCTAATGATTTTTTGCCCGTGCGACCGCATGCAGGCCCGGCGACAGGAAGGGTCAAAGGGTACAGCTGTTAGGGGCCCCGAGTATCAGAGGGGCCCCAAGTTCAGCCCCCGCTTGGCAGCCAGGCCACTCATCCTCTGACTGTTAGCGTTACCGTGGTGCCGCTGAGACAATTGAGCCTGCAGTACATGGGGGCTGCCTGGGGACATTCGCAGGGACACGCAGCTCTTGGCTGCAGCGCAAACAGCCTGTGGACGGTCCGCCAGGACACGCAGCTTCCGGCCGCCGGCGCTTACACACACTGACATGAACCGGTGCTGTCAGTGTATCTAAGCAGCGGCCGGAAGCTGCGTGTCCCGGCGGACCGTCCACAGGCTGTTTTCGTGGCAGCCAAGAGCTGCGTGTCCCGGCGAATGTCCCCAGACCATTGTGGGTGCTCATTATAAACATCATCATCTAAGGTGAGAAATCTTTATATGTGGGGTGCACTTTGGGTCTCTACTGCTGCTTCTCGGGGCTGTGTCTAGTGTTAGCTCAGGTCTGGATAGCAGTCTCTTGTCAATGCTTTGATTTAACATAATGCATTTGAATTGGTCTCTAAGGACGTATGGCTTCAATCTGGCAGTAAATATCTGAATTTGGTCACACACGTGTGTGTGTGTATGTATATATATTTATATATATATACATACACTCCACAAAGGCCGCACATGGATAAGAAAGAAGGAAATCATGCAGTTGAAGTTCAAATGTTTTCGATGTATTTTACCACATCGTCATCAGGATAATACATGGGTGAAAATCACATACCTTTATCATACCAGCACCAGTGAGAACACCGCTCCCGCATCATCCGTACAGAGTGGTTGCGCCCGCTGATGACGTCATCCTACCCTGTCAGTTACTATGGAAACGCGTGTAACACCAAGCACCTTAACTCACGCCACTTGAAAGGTGATGCAACCCTGGTTAGCATCATCATCGTGCGGCGGTTGCCATGGTGCGTAACATCAATTGTCTAATGGGCATTAAGGTGTGTGGTATAATATGTAGTAGGCATCACGATTTGTGGCATAATGTGTATTAGTTGTCAATTCAGAAGTGAGACTATCTGCGCTGGGGGCAGCAATTATATGGGACTCCTTGCCACCAATATGCCCACCATTCCTCCCTGCACCACACAACTACTAGTGCTTGAGGGGGTGAGGGCCCCCAGAAATATCAGTGTATGGGGCCCCAAGATTTCTGTTGCCGGCCCTGATCGCATGTGAGGGGATGTGTAAGTGTACACATCCCCTCACATGCAAATGCAGGGATTTGTGTGGTGGGGGGGGGGGGGCAGGCATTTGGTCGGGTGGCAGGCGGATGGCGTTTACACTGGCGCTAGGCTTCGAACATACACAGCCTAGTGAACAGGACTGAATAAGGCCCTAATTGCGCTACTTTTTACTCTACTTTTAATCTACATTCTAGACCAGTAGTGTCAAACTCATGGCCCTCCAACTGTCATGGAACTACACATCCCAGCATGCCCTGCCACAGTTTTAGCAATCCATTATATAAAATCTGTGGCAGGGCATGCTGGGATGTGTAGTTCCACAACAGCTGGAGAGCCATAAGTTTGACACCACTGTTCTAGACTGTAGATGTGCTAGGAGCTGGCCTAATCAGTTTATTATAGAAATGTATTTCTACCTTTGTATTTTGTGCCTACAGTTAATGTTCTTGATTCTCCTCAGATCTTGTCAAATACCAGTGTCAGAATGAACTTGAGATGTACCAGAATGTACAGTAGCCCTGAGTAGGAAACAACAGCACACATCACATGTAATCCATGCTATTTATCACATGATAGCAGCATCACAAGCAAAATAATATTACCTCTGGAAATATTCATGAGGCATTTGCTAAGGATTATCTACAGTATATTTATAATTAGGTATTTTAGGAGATTTGATGTTGCAGTTGCTTTTCTGAGAACAAAAAAGAAAAAAAATTTAATGAGATGTATTTGCATAATGGAGAATAACTTTTTATGCGTGAGTACATTGTATTGCTGGAAGACTATAGTCACGGAGAAGTAAATGAGGAAGGGGATAGCATACATATGATCAATTATATTCAGGAAAAGTAATTGGTTATCACGAGGGACATGTCTAACTGGTGATAATTGATTAAGTGCAAATCAATTTATAGCATTTGAAAACAAACAACAAATTGTTTTAAGCCACTCACTGGGCCTGGTTCACTCCTTCTGGAAAATTCCTTCTTAGCTGGACTGTTTTTGTCTGTTCCACCATAAACATCTGGAAAATAGTAAGTGGCTTAAGGGCAATCCCAGTCGCCTGGATATCACCCCCCCCCCTCCCCCCGATGCTGACTTTGAGTATCAACAGTAAGAAGACGTGAGCTTCTGCTGTTCTTATGCACGCAGGATAGCAAATAAGGGGAAACAGGGGCACGCATTGATAGGGTATATGGGGGAGGGCTAAGATGGTATTTTAACTGTTGGTTATACTTTGCATATAGTGTTCAAGTACATACATGCATTAGCCTAGGGGACTGTTCTGCCTGTGTAGCCTTCAATCTCAGATGGTCACTGGAGTCAGGAGCCAGAAGAAGATACAGGGACATGTTCAGACTGGACAGTTGGGACAATGGCTGCTGTGACAGGTTTAGATTGGGCTGTAGGGACTCCACTGAATTCTCACACAATTTGAAGGTGTCAGTGAGTCTGTCCTGCAAATCACACGTGACCGCTTGATAGAATTCAAACTAGCATGGAAGTTTCTGACCCACCGTTATGAGAGGTGCACAGTTTTAAAGAAAGTCACTATTAGCACACAATAGTCACCTGACTTGTACCTTACACACCCTGTGTAAGTCCCAGCTTTGACATTTGATAGATTTGTGAAGGATACAGTGAAGGAGTGGAGAGAGAGAGAGAGAGAGAGAGAGAGAGAGAGAGAGAGAGAGAGAGAGAGAGAGAGAGAGATCTTCGGGTTGCTCTTGCTATCACAATGTGGAGAGGGTGACCCAGGGTTACACTGAAGAGGAGAGCAGATTGGAGATGCTGAAGGATGAGAGACAGACAGGGGAAAGCTAGGAGGAGGATGAGGAGGAAGAGGAGGCTGAGGAAGCAGCTGCACCTGGGAAGATGCGCACTGGGAGAAATGTTTGTTTCTCCTATGGTGAGAACTGCATGTTGGGCATGCCATTTTGGAAGTGTTTCTAATGCTCCTGGAAGAACTCACACACCAGATGCTAGCATACCTCAAGAAAGCCATGTTGCAGACCATCACGGTTGCTGCCAGTGCAGTCAGCACATGCTGCCATGATGTGAAGAACATCATTTTTTTTTTTTACCAATGTAAAGCAGTTACAATGTAAATGACCAATGAGATGCGTGAGGATGCGAGACAGGTGGAAGAAGACGAGTTCCTGTGCATTATTTATTTATTAACAGTTTCTTATATAGCGCATACATATTATGCAGCGCTTTACAGAGAATATTTGAACATTCACATCACCAGCTACGAGCAGGGACTGTCCACCAGCTCAGCATCCTGATGGATAAACATACAAATTTCCATCTTTTAAACGTAGTAACCTAAATCAGTGTAAAATTCTTCTTTATTAGCCTATTCGGGGACAAATGAATGTAAGAGACATATAATACGTTTTTTAACAGCATTCTAGCCAGAAAATTGCACGTGCTGCACTGTAGAAATTACATTGTCAAGCCTTTGGCAGGGATTTCATATGATACATTGTATGCAAAAGGAATGGATACAGTGTATAGTATCTCACACAAGACACTGCAAAATCTCTAATCCATGCTCTCATTATCTCTAGCATTGATTATGGCAATAGTAGCCTTACCGGTCTTCCCAAGAAAAGTCTCTCATCACTACAATACATTTTGCAGCTGCAAGGCTGATCTTACTGGCTAGACATTCAATGTCTGCTGATCCGTATTCAATATAAAATACTTCTACTAACATACAGAGCCATTAACCTGACTCTCTTATCTCAAAATAAATGCGGATTCCAAGCGCGCTCGGAAATCAGAATATTTCACTAGATATGAGGGGAATCTCCACAGTTTATGTGCAGGGGGTCCTTCATATTTCTAAAAGTTGTAACTGTTTTGAGAATAAGGGAATGCCTAGTTTATAAAGGGAGGCGGAGGAAGAAGATCTGTCTAGTATTGCAGATTATATAATTAAAGTCATTAATTACGAGGAGGGTGTCCTGGTAGGGAGTAAATAAGACTGTCAAGTTTTGAAAGAACTGCTTAGAATAAATGTTAGGGGCTAAATATTGCCTAAGAGGAGTGGTACACCTTTGATATTTAGCGAAGTTGCAACATAACGACCCTCAGGGTCAGAAAGTGTAGTGAGTACTTTGTGGGGAATGGAGCGTTTAATCAAGATCACCATGCCACGTGCTTTGGAGGTAATGGGACTGGAAGCAAGTTCACACCAACCTAACATTGCCAGTTTAGACACTTTGGTAGGGATCAAGGACTCTTGGAGGAGAGAAATGTCGACATTTTGTTTGTTACGAAAGCATGGATATCTTTAACACATGCATTTTTAGGTGGTGCAAATTACTTGTTATTTCACTCTTTTCAGGTCCTTCTCGTGTTCTCCACCACTTGCCCCAACACCAGCACCTGAGGTTCTGGCCGCACCTGTTGGTCTGGGGGTGTATTCAGATGAAGATAATGAGGACATGATCATCCTTACTCCCACGGTGATCCCGGCCCACCGACCCCGCAGCAGTTACCGAAACAAGCCACGCCACAACCCACCACCCCAAGTGACATCATCCTACATCATCTGCGCAAGCTAAACCTAACTACTACAATGACCTTGAAGACCCGCACTATTATGGCCAGTGAGATGAATCAGCCTACAAAGGTGTCTCATAGTGCCATAAGGCAAGCTCAGTCGTGTCTAATATAAGTTCACAATACTCCAACTCCCAAACTGCATCAGTGATCACTCCCCCTAGACACACACACACACACACACACACAAACTTGTAAGGGCAGAAGCATTTTCCACCTTTAAGTAATAATTTATTTTGTTCATTTTGTGTATGTTTTTATTTTCTTTTAAATGTTCAGTAAAGTGTAAAGTAAATAGTTGTCTGTTTTTATTATTAAAGTATCTTATTTGTGTAAATCAGTTTTTTGGGCATTTTTTTAATCGTACATGTGGGTAGACTATTTAGGTGTTAAATTATTTTAAATGTTTTTTTTTTTTTTTCTTAGATATGTTTTCAGATGTATTTAATTATTTTAAATGGTCATTTAGAGTTTTTTAAAATTCTGGACTGGACCTGAAACACAACTGGAACCAGACTGGAACTAAAATGCAACTGAAATGAGACTGGACCCAGAATACAGATGTAATCGAAATGAACCTGAAATACAACTGGAACAGAACTGCCCCTACTAAAGTTTAAAAAATCATAACTTCCTGCGGTGTCTCTCCACCTGCTTCCAGCCATCCAGCAATTAGCATGCTTAAACCCGTTACATGTTTAGCTGTAGACCGGTAGAGAATGTTCCCTGCAGCTCTGATTTTGTAATAGAATTGTGTGGAGAACTATCTAATTGTTTGTATAAAATCTCAAGAATAAATCATTCCTAAGGCCCCCATTTGTCACAGTAATACACCATCAGGTATTTTGATTATTGATTGGGGTGTGCTGCCAATAGACAAAAAGTTAACTTATTCATGATAGGACAGGAAAAGGTTTGTGTCTTTTTGTGTAATTCATGATCAAAGCAGCCAGGCAGCAGTCTCTTCTAGCCTTACAAGAAACTCTGGAGGCACAGCAAACCCCTGCTCGAAGGCGCCTAGAATTGTGAGGCCCTAGACAAGTAATCCCATGCGTTAAGATGGTTGAGGACAGTAGGAAAATTCATTCAATGGTAAGTAACCATCTAATGATTTTTCCTCTGTGCAGCCACATGCGATGTGTTCACATCCCTGCACGGGGGTGGGGGCCTGCATTTGGCGCGGCGGTGGGGCTTCATTAACCTGCTCACTAGACTTTGAAAACACACAGCTTTGCGAGTAGGTCTCAGTTGGGCCCAATGTTCTAAGCATCAATGTTTATACATATGTTTCTTGAAAATGTTAGTTTTTTTATAAATTATATTTGTTTTTTACTAAAATCGTATTGGATTTATTTTAATATATGTTCAACTTCCATCATAAAAAAAATCCGATAATTTCTGAGCAATTTTTGTAAAAAAAAACTGTGCCAGTTAAGTGGTTAAACCAGAATCAATGGGTATTTTATATAAATCTTTCCCGAGATTTATATTAGAGTATAGCAAGTTAGTTGTGGGACACTATGTTGAACAGTCTGGGCTCCAAGCCAGCAGGTAGCAAGCTGCTAATTACTGATCTTACTATAAAGAAAAACCTGCTGAGGATTGGCTGTGTATCTTTATGGGCCTTATTTTGGTTCATTCTTTCTGACAAAATCCTTCTTAGATGGGCAAAACCATGTGCACTGCAGGTGGGGCAGATGTAACTTTTGCAGAGAGAATTAGATTTGGGTGAGTTATTTAGTTTCTGTGCAGGGAAAATACTGACTGCTTTATTTTTACACTGCAATATAGATCTCACTTTGAAGTAAAACCCCACCCAAATCTAATTCTCTCTGCACAAGTAACACCTGCCCCACCTGCAGTGCACATGGTTTTGCCCATCTAAGAAGGATTTTGTCAGAAAGAATGAACCAAAATAAGGCCCTATGTGTGGGATTAAGACATTTTCCTGGTAGGACTTTTTATGTAAGGTCTCAGTGGGTATACTGCAATTAAGTCTTGGTATGTCCGTTATGATTGATATACTTTTCCTTAAACTTGTAAAAAGTTTAGGAGGATTTACTCCTCTCCATCTTGCATATTTCAGCTAAACAGTGCATATCAGTGCTTCCTGGACCCTTTTAAGCCGCCAGAACAACAACGCTTATCCTGAAGTTACAGATGTGTTTTGAGCTCCGTGGTACTCTGTATCAGTACAGTTCCAGTCCCTCCAACTCCAGTTCGATTCTGGTTTCTACTAGTCTCTACTTCACCACATTTATCAGCACTAAGCTTCAAAAGTGATAAAATTGAGAGTGATAAACAGCCAGCCAATCAGCTCCTACCTGTCATGTTACAGACTGTGTTTCAAAAATATCAGGCAGGAGATGATTGGTTGGTTGTTTATCACACTCCATTTTATCACTTTTGAAGCTTAGGGCATCTGGCCCCCAGTCTGGTTTTATAAAGACTACATTAACACCCAACTGTTTCCAGTCTGGTTGTCAACCTGGTTACAGTTTAGTCACCTATCTGATTGTCATCTGGTCACCTATACAGTTCCAGACCAGTTGACAACCTGGTTCCAGTCTGGTTTCCAGATACAGTTCAGCTTCCACTGCACTTCTAGCATGGCTCTCACCCAGTTACAGCCAGATCATCTTTTCAGTATTCCCTCATCAGTTCCAGCTTAATAAAGTCACCTGCTTTTATTCCCTGTTCAAGCCTTTGGGCCAGCCACTGCTAGAACACCCACAGTTCTCCTCCAGTCCACTAATCAGTAGTTTATACTGGCTCTAGCAGCTCCCTAGCTCTATGAGGAAGAGCTGGATCAAGTCTCCACACTTCATCCATTCTCCATCAGTACCAGCTCCACCCATGCATGCCTACAAGAGCCAGACCCAACCCTCTGGCATATGGGTCACCGTCATAGAGGATAGAGCAGAAAAGAAATCATTGCAGAGCTAGTCAGCCATGAGGGCAGCAGGCAGATAGAGGTGATCCAGCATATGCATATGTTGGGTCACCACCCCGCTTATGTGGTAAACAAGTCAGTTAGGAGTGGCAGTGGAGGGGGGCATGGGCAGAGCAAGCTGGCAGCAGGCAGTCAGAGAGGGGTAGGGGCAGAGCGAGGCGGCAGCATATGTATATACCCGGGGCTCATTTGTTTGGCTACTGTCATAGAAAGGGCAGGAAGAAGGTAAGAAGACAATTGTCTTTACTGCTCTTCTCCTCAAACAAGATTACGTACACCATCCTGAGGTTGTAAATGTATTTTGAAAAGTGTAACAGCAAAGCTTTCTGTACTTTTAAGAATACAATTCACCATACTACAGCATGGTGATACGAATCAGACATGGAGCAGCAGTGCCACTGGAGAAGTGATGAACTTGTCTATAAAAAAATTTGGGGCAGCATGGATGGTGTAATGGTTAGCATTACTGCCTCACAGCACTGAGGTCATGGGTTCTATCCCCACCATGGCCCTAACTGCGCAGAGTTTGTATACTCTCCCTGTACTTGCCTGGGTTTCCTCCGGGTACATAGGCGAATCTAGAATTATGGTAATGGGTGGTCCCAGATCTACACATAACAGCAGGTGGACCTTTGTGCGGCGTAGCCTCGCGGCAAAAAGGGGGTGTGGAGGTGTGGAAGGAGGTGTGGCATCACAAAAAGGGGTGTGGTATTACACTTTAGACCACACACAGTAATGCATTACACATTTTAGCAAACTCCGTAATACCCATTACACATAAAGTCACACTCTGTAATGCCAATTACATATAAGGCCACAAACCATAATGCCCATTACACATTGTGCCACACATCATGATGCCCATTATATACTATATAACAAACCGTAATGCCCATTACATATTTGACACATAAGTGCTGCTTACCTACGTGCTCATTGCTAGGGGGTTCTTGCTTGATGGCACCATAGTACCCATTACACATGATGCCGCACACCATAGTACCCATTACACATGATGCCGCACACCATAGAACCCATTACACATGATGTCGTACACCATTGTACCCATTACACATGATGCTGCACACATAATGCCCCTTACAAATGATGCTGCACACATAATGCCCCTTACACATGATGCTGCACACATAATGCCCCTTACACATGATGCTGCACACATAATGCCACTTACACATGATGCTGCACACCTTAATGCCCCTTACACATTAAGCCACACATTATGCATAATGCCCCCACATACCGCCACTTGTAGCATCCCTTAAGCAATGCCCCCAAAAGTGCCACTTACTGTAAATTTTTATATGAGCCTTCGCTGCTGCTGCAGGGAGAGATGGAGAGTGGTGCAGCTGCATCTATGGGGAGAGGAGCAGAGCACAGAGCAGAGCACGCTCCCACTCCCCTCCTGGTGTCTCCTCTAGCCGAGTGGACATTTGAAATATTATGCACGCTGTTGTGCGTGACGTCAGGGGAGCACGGCGGGCGCCGGCACCACATGATTAAAAGGGGGGTGGGCGGGCTGAAGTGAAAGCGGGGAGAAGAATTGGAGTGGAAGCTGCAGGGGAGACAGTCATTGACAGCTGGGCAGAGAGCAGGAGGTTGCCCAGCTGTATTCAGAGCACTGCAGGTCACGGCTGTTTGAAATAATACCCCTTTCGCAACAGAAAATGCAGAGATTTACCCGGGAATATGGTCCCAGGATCATGCAGGGACATTCCCAGGCTGACCCCTTATACACCAGCCTAGTCCCTGCATTTTCTGGTGTGAGGGGGAGAGACAACAACTCCCCTCTCCCTACCCCCCTTTAACCAACCAGCTATATATTCGGAACCAACTGACCCATTTATATGAGACCAGTATCATATTGAAGAACTTTTGAGTTGGCTTTGAATGATTTTGGTCCTGTGAAACTGGGTTGTTTGGTTCCAGAGAAATCTGCCCTCAAAGAACATTAACAGTCATGAAATTACATTTAAGAAATGAAAAAAAAAAAAAACGGTTTAACCTCAATATCCCTGGAACCAATTAACCCATATGGATCCGGCCTGGTATCAGATTGAAGGCCCAGTGATTTGGGTTCGACTGAGATCAACCTCAAGCTTCAGTGATGCCGAAGGGGGATCTGGCAGCCGTTGAACTGGATGGGGGTCAGAATTAGCGGGTCCCATGTTATCCTATAGGGAAAACGTTCCTACTTTGCCTGGCAGTATCTCCGGTTCCCAGGGGGCTAGAGACACGCGACTGGGCTCGTTGGAAAGCCCCATCCCTCAGCTACAAAATGGGCTAATGGGTGGTCCTGTGCACCCCCGGACCACCCCCTAGATTTGCCTATGTCCGGGTACTCTGGTTTCCTCCCACAATCCAAAAATATACTTGTAGGCTAATTGGCTCCAATCAAATTAACCCTAGAATGTCTGTGTGTGCGTGTACATGTTTTAGGGAATTTAGATTGTAAGCTCCACTGGGGCAAGGACTGATGTGAATGTTCACATATTCTATGCGCTGCGGAATATGTATGCGCTATATAAGAAACTGTTAATAAATAAATAAAGGATAGATAAATAAATAAAGGATAGATATAGAGTGCGCTTAGTGATATCCACCTTACTACACAATTCAATGGTAGACCAATCAATTTAAAACATATAAAATTAATTTATCAGACATAGATTTCATAATTCAGTTCTTCCAAGATGTAATGATACCCGATGCGTTTCGTCATAAATGACTTAATCATGGGATACATTTCTAAACCATTGAAAACAGGCTTTAGGGCTGAACTGTAAATAGTGTATCCACTTAGTGGTAATCTTTGTACATATGGAAAAACACTTTTTTCCAGTGGAATAAGCGGCTTTTCGAATAGAATATTTAGGAAAAATAGATTTTCCAACAGAAAATGAGCAATGACCTGGACCAATTGTCTGAATCATATGCCTCCAGTGTCTGAATGCAGCTTAAAATAAATAAAAATAACTAAACAGCACTAGAAAAGTCTTGTTTCATGCAAAATAGGTATTTTCTCTGCTCATCGAATAGATACCTAGGTCTGTATCAAAGAACTGATCAGATAAGACTGCGACATGGTTGGGAGGCTCCCAAACATCAGGTAGAAAGATGGGAATGTCCCCCGCATCCCCTGGACACCCCACACCCCTCCCCGCCTACTCACTTACAGAGAACACTTGGGTGGACCGAGGAGGGCTTGATGACATGATTTGCACCGAATATTATCATAGTAGCTAATCCCTCACTATAAAGTGCCTTTTTATATGGTGCTGTACAGTGGGGGTGGAAGCACAATGATGTGATTATGTCACCACAGACCTGACCAGCTTACCTCCCCTATGGCCATGTCCCCTTTACACCGACCAGGCAGACCCCTCCCGGAGTAGGAGGCAAAAAGTCATTATGTATAAGTAGCATAGTGGTATTACTGTCTCACAGATCTGAGGTCATAAGTAACCAATGCACTGTCTGTGTCTGGATTGTATGTTTTCCTTGCGTATACATCATGGATTTCCCTAGGCTGCTCCGGTCTTCTATAACTCTTCAAAATCGTGCTGACAAGTTAATTAGCATCTAGCAAAAAATAACCAGAAAGTGTATGTGTCGATGTGTTAGACAAACTCCACAGGTGCAGGAACTGATGTGAATAACTAAAGTAGTCTCTGTAAAGCTCTCTGCAATAAATGTGTGTATAAAGATTATAAACAACACATTCGGCATGATGATGTTCATAAAAATTAATTATCAATTCTTCAATGAAGACCAGCAATTGCCTCCAGAGACTACAGAGGGACCAGTGATTGTGGAGTCCAGTGGGGATGAATTTATCATCTGTGAGGATGAGGATGTACACACAGAAAGCGGCAAGGAATCAGAGGATGAGGAGGACATGTTGGCTTTGTAGAGCCAATTTGTACAGGGAGATGAATAGTTTTTTTTTGGAGTGGGGGCCCAAACAAACCAATCATTTCAGCCACAGTAGTTTGGTAGGCCCTGTCTCTGAAATGATTGGTTTGTTAAAGTGTGCATGTCCTATTTCCGTAACATAAGGGTGGGTGGGAGAGCCCAAGGACAATTCCATCTTACACCTCTTTTTTTTTGGCATTACAGTATGTTCTTTTTGGGGCCTAGTTTTTTAAACTGCCATCCTGTCTGCCACTGTAGTGTCACTCCTAGATGGGCCACGTGTTTCTGCCGCCTACTGGTGTGGTTTAGCATAGTTATCCAGCTACCTCGGTGCAACCTTTTGGCCTAAAAACAATATTGTGAGGTGTTCAGAATAGACGAAATGAGTGGAAATGAATGTTATTGAGTTTAATAATAGCATAGGAGCAAATAAAAATAATAATTCTGTGATTTTTGCAGTTTTTCTGCTTTTTCTTTATAAAATCAGAACCCAAGGGGGTGTTTTGGCAAAACCCATTACAACCCAAATTCTGAAGGTAATCAGAACCCAAAATGCGACAAGTGGCCGGTGCACATCCCTAGATAAAAAAACGCTGATTTAGGATAAAGCACTGTTTTGGATCTCAGAAAATAATCCTTAGACATTAATGGCCCATACACACTGGGTGACTTTGAGTTTAAAGCCGTCCAGTGTGTATGGCCCAGCGATGAGCTAGGAAAGCCGCTCATCTGCTGGTAAGCACTGCGCTATGCAAAGCCGTCCTCCCCCCTCTGTTGGCACCCGGCAGGGGGAAAGCCGCTCAGTGTGTATGCACTGAGCGGCTTTCTCCGCAGCGATGAACGCAATCATCGCTGTCCATACACGCTGGGCATAGTCACCCAGTGTGTATGGACCTTAAGTGTTGATCCGGGATCTATGACACCATAGCTCAGATCCCCAAGAGAGGAGAGAGCCCTTACGCAGGTTCCCTCTTCTCTGGCAAGGAGTAGGCTCTGGCTTTATACTAAAGTCTATTGCACATGTACATGTCTCCTGGAACTGATGCCCACACCTTGTTCAAGAGGGGAAATCTGTATTGTGTATGTGCTAATCACCAGGAAAATGTCAGCAGTGCCCTATTTCCCAATGATTTATGTCTACAGTGTTGCCGGTCCCATGGGACTCTGGACAAGTACAGTAGGTATAATTGGAAGTTTGGGTGTGACAATCGTAATTAGCGCCAGGAGTTAAATTAACAAGTTTTATTAATTCATAGACATATATAAAAAACATTTAAAACATGAAAAGCATGTGAAATCTTCTTACCCTTAAGGGTATTTGGAGCAAGCAAGGATGGTATATGGCAGGATGCAGTCCGGATTGTGCACCTGCTTGAGGCTCCAAATACCTTAGCACTGGGCTTGGTCCTGATTCAGGTTGTGGATACCAGTCACTGCCGATGCGTTTCGAGCATCTGGGTGCTCTTCTTCCTGGGCACAGTCAGGAAAACTAATTACGATTGTCACACCCAAACTTCCAATTATACCTACTTGTCCAGAGTCCCATGGGACCGGCAACACTGTAGACATAAATCTGCCATATCCCATCCTTGCTGGCTCCAAATACCCTTAGGGGCAGGAAGATTTCACATGCTTTTCATGTTTTAAATGATTTTATAAACACTGTTTTTTATATATGTCTATGAATTAATAAAACTTATTTTAAATCCTGGCGCTAATTACGATTGTCACACCCAAACCTCCAATCTTCCGCCTAACCCGAAGGTCTGAGGGTGACCTTTAGTGATAATCTGTAGGCAGCCGGAGTAGGCGCGCAGGACCGAGTCCCCCCCAAAAACCAGAACCAAGTAGGTATAATTATATGGGTGAGGGGGTTTGATGTTGCCCCTCCTGGACCCATTGGCCCATGTGCCCCACACACCGTGCTTCCCTTAATGATATGCCCATGCTCTGTGCACATTATTGACATAGGTGCAGATGAATTAAACCGGTATATCTTGTGCCACTATAGCATTTCCTGCTTTGTCTCATTACAAAGGTGGAGCGAGAAGCAACATGATAAGATGTATGAACATCTTGTCCGCCATGGCGCAGGAGTGAATAATCCCCCTTCTGGTGATGCCCCTTTGAGCGCACAGTGCAATAGCTTAGTGCCAATGTGCTGGCTGTACTGGGCATGCTTGAGATCTCGCTACTCATGCGCCATATCTGGAGCTGGAAGCTGCCACAAGCACTATCCTTGCTGTGGAGGATAGGGAATCACCACCTGCAGTTGTCAAATCGATAACTGCAGGTGTCAGAATGGTTTGCTCTGCTGTCCATTCATAGATTGCCATGTATAGTGGGCATGCAATCTTTTAGCACCCCTGTCATTTAGTGAATACTGTCCCCTTCATACATGGGGGAGAAGTGGTATCAATGCATATAACCTACTCTAATACCACTTCTCCCACATAACAATTAATCATACATCTCCTCCATAGAGCAACAGCAGCCAGCAGAACAGATAAAAAGCTGCTGAGTGCTGCTCATCAATGCCAGCATTGGGGCACTGCTAGAAAAACTGAATGAATGACACTCTATTATGTCGCTCATCCACTACCATAAGCATTCCCTAAAACTTCACACTCCAGCTACCAAAACTGGGATATAAACTGATATGGTACCCAGTACTAGTATTAATAGTAGTCACCAGTAGGAAAATGGCTCAGTCTCTTATAAATACTAGTTACTTGATTATGGTCTGCCTTTACACTAGCTAACATAACACAGGGCCTTATTCTGGTCGGTGCGGACGGAGCCGAATATGCAGGCAGGACCGTGCGTCCTAAACCCCGCCTTTCGTACGGATCGCTCACTCCGTCCGAATGCGGTAAGCCGCTGACCGCACGGAGCACGAGTGGATTTCTCACGTATACACCTCCTCCATCTCTTGGAACCTCCCCCATCATTCGATGGTCGCAGACCATCGAATGCAGGACCGAGTGGTCCACCAGCTCCCGCAACCTCAGACCACACGGGCATTTCTCCGTGCAAAAGCAGGGATCTGGGCGGGCAGCTGACATCCGGCAATGTCATATGTCCGCCCCCTACACGTGCGTCACGGCCGCATCACCATACGTACGCCCATCGTTTTCATGGGAACGCCCATGAAACGCGGGGTGTAAACATATGGTAATGAGCCCAAACAGCCCTTCACGTCCCTCTCCACCCCCTGTTCGTAGTGTACACATTTCATGCGGAATTTGGACGTGCGTTCCATTCGCACATGCGCAGAGACGCCTCTGCACATGCGCAGACACAAAACATCGGCGGCACTAACGCACGCGGACATTACCGCACCAACCAGAATAAGGGCCACAGTTTTGATGCTATCAGTCAGAGGTATGCCGTCCAAAACAGTTCAACAGTGTATAATGTATTTTCCCTTAAAGTGTATGGGAAACTGTGCGACATTGGGATACCACAACTCTCAGTCATGTGCATAGCCACATACCACAACATTGTGGCCTCTCTAATACAATGCCTTTCACTTATGGCTAAATTGACTCCTGAGAGTGCATGGATGCTGTCATAGCTTAATTGTGATAATTTTGTGGAGCCTTGCGCACTAATACAATGCAGTAAAACATTTCTCATTTTTACTTAGATCAGGGGTTCCCAAACTTTTTTAAATCATGGCGCCCTAGAGTATCAGAACTTTATTTATGGTACCCCTAGAACATATGTTTCTGACAAAAAAATGTAAATTAAGTAAATTGTGTTTATTATATAATCCTTAGGGTAATTTATGTGGTGAGGGATGGAGTTTCTTTCTGTTTGTCCACATATTTTATTATTGGAAGCCACAAATATTTGTTTTGTCTATTAAATTGACCTTAAATAATTGGAATTGGTCTTGGACTACCAACCCGTGGCACCCCTGCAAGTGTCCCGAGGCACCCCAGGGTGCCACGGCACAGAGTTTGGGAACCACTAAGTGGTGCATGAAAAAACGAGGACGGTTTTATTCCTGTAGTTATCACATTGTACATTCTTAGAGTAATATTGGGCAAAGAAAGGAACAAGCTACAGTCTCATTAAAAACGTGGAAGGGAACCTAAAGTATTTCTATTAACGGAACACTCCTGCACTGTGATGTGATGCCTGTTGGCATGAAGGCTAATGGTTCTAATTTGTCACATCATAGCAGAAGCAGATGTGTCTGATGGTCTAAGTCAAGGAAAACTTGAGTATATGGGAGTGACACACAAACACACACACACACACACACACACACACACACACACACACACACACACACACACACACACTAAACTGGTGCGAAAAGGGAGTTTATTTAATGTGTAATGGAACAGGAAACACTTTCTGACAGCTCTAGAATGATCAGACACTTCTGTCTATCTGGGCGCAGGAGACTTTCAGCTTTTAGTGAACCACAGGTTGAGGTTGTGTTGATTATTAAGTAAAGATGCAACTGTTTGATTCCAGATTCTTTCTCTGTCTTTTCCTCTTCTTATCCTGAATAATTTACAGCACTTGCAATTTTTCTGAAAATGAGAGGCTGAGAGCTTGAAGGCAGAGGGTGTAGTTAAAGACAGTCTGTGCTGACTCATCGCTCGTCGGTAGTCATATAAACTAGTCATAGCTTTGCACATGTTTTAGACCTCACCGCAGCTTCTACTTCCTGGTGTCCTGACCTCGAGAACACTTATAATACAGGATTCTGCAACAGACACACCCACTACATATAGCTTCATACCTAACTCATATCACTTTCTGGTGGAGTGACTAAAACATATTTGTCACATGTTTTGAAAGGGTTACTACACCATGTCCATGTTTACACATTAAAAACTCATATTTTCTTATCACGTGTATGGTAATTGCAATACAGGTCTGGGGGTAAGAGTTGTGTGTCTTTGAACCCCCTCCTCTCTACACCCACGTAGAAGGGATGACCTAATTTCTTATCCAATCAGATTTCTCCTAACAGCAATTTCTACTCTCTCTCCTTGTACAGATCTGTTTAATTAAGACAACCACTGCAGTAAATTTTTGATGAAGATGTTATTAAATATTTGTGGCGGCACCGTGGGTTTTTAATTATTCAGTGCAAAGTGTAAACCCAGTTGACTTTTAGAGTTCCAAGCCTACCCCAAAAGTCCTGGAGGGTGGAGAAAGACAGAAAGGAGTTTGGTATCACACAATCAGCCGCCTGAACTTTAGGAATAAAAGCGTGGTAAATTGTGCCAACTTTATTTATATACAGTAGTTGGCAAACAAATATGGGGTGATTTACTAGCAGATTATAAATGTGTAATCACCATTAGCAACAAATTCGTTTTGAACAATATAATAAAAATAAGTATTTCACTGGTTGCTATGGGTTGCTATAATACTATAGTACAATGGTAGTAAATCATAGACAATCAGGGGTTAAAGTGAGGGGGAACGGGGTGGAACTGAGTTCCACCACCTCTAATGGCGAGGTGCCAAAAACCCTACCAGTGTCCCTGTCTCTGCCTAATGGGGGGTGGGGCGGGGTGTAATTAGGTGGCATAGAGAAATGAGTTCCCCCACCTCTGCATGACCACTTTATGCCCTGCAGCCAATCATTCCAGTATGAAAAAGGTGTGAGGAGTTCATGATAAAAAAGAGAAAGCAAAGACATGTAGTTTAACTATTAATTATAAAAAAAACGGGTACAGTCTTGGAAATAATGTAGAAGGAGCAGAAGCCACAGTAAGAAGATATTTATATACCCAGTTCTGTGCATCATTTCCAAGGGATTGGTTATAATGTAATACCACACCTTTTAAACTAGTTCAATGTAACTTATATTTATGGGCTGCACTTTAGTTAGCTAATGAGGCCAAGTTGCTAAAATCATGTGCATACTTCATTACATCATGCAGGAAACAAGTTGTGTCAGTATGCAGGTGCCACTTATGGTAAATTCTGTATACTCTGGGGTGGAAGATGCATCTGCTGTTGTTTCTATGGAAACCTTAAAACATTTAGTAGTCATTGTTAGGTGTTTAAATTCAAAAGTGTTAAGAACGGGAGGAGGGAGTGAAGGAAGAGGGGGAGGCAAGAAGCTGAGAAGATAAAAAAAAAAAGCAGGGAGGGTGAGGAAATGTGTCTGTTTGGCATAAAAGAAGAGAGGGAAAATAACAAGGGAGAATGAAGATCAGATGGAAATGCTCATTTTAATTACAAACTATTGTGCATGGTGTTATGGTAACATTGTGGGTAAGATGAGGGTGCCTTGTTGCTTTTCTGTGATATTTATATGTATGAACTCCTTATGTCAGCATGATACTCCTGTGGTGCTTCACTGTTATGAAGGTTAATGAGTTATACAATGATCCAGATGTTTCATATAAGTCCCCAAACCCTCATCTGTCATGTCATAAGAAACAGATGATGATGGCGAACTAAAGGGACCAAAACTTTATGAGAATATGTCAATCAGACATAGCCACCACAGACTTCCTTATTTGCTTCCATTAATCACCATATTTTCCACACAATCACCTCCTTAGCACACACATACTGTATGCCATATCTTTCCAAAATAGCAAACTCCTTCAGGAATATCTGATTGAAGGAACAGTTGATGACAGGGATATTAATACAAAAAAGATGTAAGGCTTCAGGACACCTTTGTCACTCAATGTTGCCAATCAGCCCTTTAACTGTTCTGCATATCTTTGAATGTATCTCTATAGATTCCCTGCCCCCTCCTTTAGTGTGACTGTCCCTCAGGGCAGGTGTGTCTCAGGGTCAGTGGATACACTGTGACTGTGGATGTCCTTTCAGAGAAAGCTCTGCAGCTACTGCCATCAAAATGTGACTCATTAACCCATTCCATTAGCAGTGGATGCATGCTGGATATTGTATTAGTACCTGCGGCTTATTATGCTATACATGTAGCAGCCTTCTGCAAATATGGCTCTGCTGCAATAGTATCCCTGGCAAGGACACAAAGTTTCAGTGTAGATATACTGTATTGTTCTTAAGGTTACACCTAAAGGTTTAATATGCAACTTGGCTGGTTTGTACCAAATTCTGGTAATGTATTGGAGCACATGTCATTCACATAAATTGGTTCAATCAAATAGATTGAAACAATTTGTCTAATTGACAAGGTTACCAGATTTTTTTCTAGCCAGCCAGATTAGACAATATATCGTTAGGTGTATGGCCAGTCTTAAAATAGCCACACACACACACAGATTTATCTGTCCAATCAGTCTGGTTAGAACAAAAACCTGGAAATATATGGGAGAAAAATTCCTCCCAAACGCTGGAAAACAGATATGCTCATTCAGACAATTTGGTTAAATCAATTTATTATACAATCAATTGTTTTTGTCTATTTTCCAGCGTTTGGGAGCAAAATTTTGATTGTAATTTTCTTCTAGGTTTTTGTTCCCACAAGACAGATTGGACAGATAAAATCTGGGTGTGTATGGCCATCTTTAGATTGTGCTAGGCCAGTGGTTCTCAACCTTGGCCCTCAAGTACCCCCAACAGTGCACGTTTTCCAGGTCACCTGACAGGGGCAGCATTATTCACTGACACATTTTTTAAAAGATCACAGGTGGAGCTAATTATTTCCCCTGTGATTCTGTGTGGACACCTAAAAAAACGTATACTGTTGGGGGTACTTGAGGACTGAGGTTGTGAACAACTCTGCTAGGCCATCAAAATTGACTTGGTCATCACTTGTGGCGTATTTAGCGGTAGCGGGTGGTTTTAAACCTGCAGATGAAGGTGACTGTTAGGTAGCACAAGTGAAATACAAAGATGATTACGGGATGCAGTCAATTTACCGACGGACGTTTGACCGGCAGTCAATATACGGACACCCATTGACCAACAGACAAAATACCCACACGGTCAATATACCGACAGTCGTTATACCAACTTGTTCATTTAACCGACATGGTCCAAATACAGAATAATGGAGAAGGCTGGTGTTTCCTACTATCTGCAGTTTGTGGATTGCTGTCAGTTATCCTATTAGCCCTGACTGATGACCCTTATCGGTACTTGTGTATTTTGGCAGTGCCCATCGCATCGCATACCATAACGCATACGATGGTATGCGATGCGACGCGATATCGTTCGATAGTGTACGATGGCATACAATTTTCAAATTGTATGCCATTGTACATGGCATACAATGCCATACGATGCGATGCGATTTAACATTGTATAAGCACCCTAATGGGTGCTTATACAATGTTAAGCACCCTAATGGGTGCTTACAATGTTAAATGCACCCCTACGCCACCCCCCCCACTATAAACTTGAACCCGAAGCGTGGCGAGCGGCGGCGGTACGCGTCCTACGACCTTTTCATACCCCCACTATCCACGTTGGCGTGGAGTTGAGAATAGAATAGTGTGGCGAGCGCAGCGAGCCACCGAGCCCGAAGTGTGGTGAGCACAGCGAGCCCCGCGAGGGGACGCGGATACCTGTGAAGCCCGCGAAGGGACGCGTTTACCTTTGAAGGTATCCGCGTCCCCTCGCCACGCTTCGGGCTCGGTGGCTCGCTGCGCTCGCCACACTATTCTATTCTCAACTCCACGCCGACATGGATAGTGGGGGTATGAAAAGGTCGTAGGACGCGTACTGCCGCAGCTCGGGGGCTCGCTGCGCTCGCCACGCTTCGGGTTCACGTTTATAGTGGGGCGTGGGGGTGCATTTAACATTGCAAGCACCCATTAGGGTGCTCAAAAGCACCCTTTAAGGTGCTTATACGATTTTGCATCGTATAGGGGGTCAAAATCGCGTCGCATCGCATGCCATCGGGTACATGGCATGCGATGCGATACGTTCATCGTACAATGTACATCGGGGGCGCCGCTATAATACACAAGTACCCCTTATCTCCCATGTCGGTGCTTATCAGGGGCTTCACCTACCTCAAGTAAGCAAAAACAAACTCCTGACAAGTGTGCCTAAAAGCCACGATATGTGCTGCAAAAAAACACACAGATCAGGGTTTTTTGTGAACCCTATGTATTTTCGCAAGATCACTTTCGGATTCTCTCACCCTATTAAATTTCTCCCCATATCTCCAAGCTTCGTACCCATATCTCCAACCCCTTTGTGTCTTATCAATGTAAATAACCCTGATAAAAGAAATGTTGCTTAATGGGACATTTCTAGATTTGTTCATACAAAATATTAGTTTAGATAGGTATGGGTCCAGTGTAATATGTTGGTTAGATAGTTGGGGTCTTAATAGTACAGTACATGTCATTGTATCAGCATACAGTACTGTATTTTGTATTCTGTAAGCCTGGTTATTACTTTGGAGGATACTTTATTTTATAATATCTTTGACTTGTATTCTTGTGAAAAGCTTTTAAAATGTTTAAATATATTTATTATATAGCACATTAAGAGTGAACTTCCTTGCATAGTTTATTTAAAATTGCTGCTGAATTCCGGTAGTCTAAATGCCAAATTCAGTCATAAGAAATGATTAACTACTAAACGTCTGTTTGTTGCAAGATTAGTTTTCTTTAACCAAGTTTACGCGGGCATACTGCATAACCAGAGAAGGCCCTAGCCAATCTGATGCCCTAGACAAGCTTTTGGCTGGTGCCCCCTAGCACTGCCGCTAGTTTTACCTATGACCCAGAACCCCTCTCCCAGCAGCACATATCACAGCAGTAGCCAGCAACACCCATCCCCCCTCACCCCTCACCCATAGCAATCCTCCACCTAACATCCAGGGCTACCATCATAAATTATGGGGCCAGGGTTTGACAAAAGCTGTGGGAGATGAGGAAGGGAGGGGAGGAATAGGAGGAAACAGGACAGAGGGGAGGAATAGAGGTAGATTGCAAAGAGACTGAAGGAAAAAATGGGGAAAATGGCAGAAAGAGAGAGCTGTATCTTATTCACACTATACACAGAAGGCAGCAAGGTATTTACCCAACTATACAGCTGCCTTGCTTCGTTAGGCCAACAGCAGTCTCCGCAGTAACTATGTCCACCAACACCCAGACCAGAGATCACAGTTCGGGGTGGTGGCAGAATATGGAAATTAAAGTTGTTGGAGGGAGTTAAAATCAGAAATGAGGCAAAATATACTGTATAAGAAAATGTTGTCAGGGGGAGTCATGGTAAGGGATGGTAGGTATAGCGCAGATGGAGTTGTCATAGGGTGTCAGGGAGGGAAGGACTGCAAATAGTTATAAAATAAACTGCAAATAAATAAATAGATAAACTAGAGGAAGCCAGAGAGGCCAGCTTTGAGGGTGCACAGAGAGCTTGTGTCTTGGCTTTTGCGAGTCATGACTTGGTGATTCTCGCAGCTCCTGGCTCTCTGAATACTGAGTGGTCTGTTCCGGGGATGGACTGCAGGGCTCCTCTACACCCCCACACTACTGAGTCTGATCATGTACCATGCCTTAAAAGCACCTCCAGGTGTATATACCTCTTGGTATGATATCTTCTAGAGGGTGCTAAATCAAAAGAAGTAGATTCTGATTGGTTGCCCATAGCAACATCACATGTGAAGTAGAATACACATCTTAGTCATTTTCTCCCTATAATCCTTATACTACACATTACATCACTGTGCTATATAACACCCATACTCCGCACTAAGGACCTTATTCTAGTCCATAAGCAGCACTGCAAATTTGCTTTGCATGCTCCAATTATGGGAAGAGGGCGGGCAGCTGATGTCCGGAAATGTCAGCTGCCCACCCCCAGCAGCTGCATCACTGCCGAATCTCCATGGGAACACCCAGTGTGTTCATGGGAACCCCCATAAAACGCTGGGCTTTCCCATGGTTGCAGCCCATCACTGCTGCCCCTTGCCCACCACCCGCACCGGTAGGTGCTTACTGGATGGCGAACTAGCAGTTTGCCGTGCCCGCTCGCACCAAGCATATGCACATGCTCATTAGTAAAACATCATTTCCCCTGTGCGATCAGCTGCAGTTGAGGAAATCCAATCATTATGGTAGGGGACCAGCGAATTTGTGTTTATACAATTTAAGTGAGATTTAATAGGATGAGAGATTCAGAAAGTGAGAGATTTCGTAAGAAATCTCCAGGTTTTTTAAAGCGGCAATCATTTACACTGCAAAACCAGTTTGATTTTGCAGTGTAAATGATTGCCGCTTTAAAAAAACTGGAGATTTCTTACCAAATCTCTCACTTTCTGAATCTCTCATCCTATTAAATCTCACCCCCGATGTCTGGAACATCATTTCCTGACATCAATTCGGGGGGGGGGGGCATATGTGGAATCACTGTGGGGTAGTGAGAGCAATGTTTGAAATTACTTGGGTTGCCACTGTGTTTGATTACTGTGGACACAAATTTGTATTACTGTGGGGGCCATTCAAATGAATGGGTGGCTGCTGATTGGCAAAGGAGCGCCCATTTTTGTATGTTTTATTTTTCAATACCCCTGCCCGCCGGGTATGCAGAGTGGGGAGAGAACCTCTACTGCCGGTCACTCCTTGCTCTGTCGATAGGTGTATGCCAGTGGTGCTAAAAGCACCCATGACATGCTGATGGCTTCATGTAAGTAGAGGTAAGCACAATTGATGCATTTCACTGCATAGGAGATGCAGCTTTCTCCTCATTGAATGACAACATTGAGGAATATATGACGAGCCAATGAGAAATATATAAATGTATTATTATATGTGTAATGTAGCAATACACAAAGGTATGACCCAGAGTGAGTACTGTTATCAATTAGTGTTATGGGGCCTACACACGCTACAAACTGAGTGATACTATATCACATAGAACACTTAGCGCTGCATAGCGATGGGCCGCTGAACGATCTGTCAGGGCCAGTGTTCACCGGTGATTTAAAAAAAAAAAAATATTTTTTATATAATATTTGTAAAAATGCGAAATGAAAATATGACGCGCTGAAGACTGCACAGATCAGTCAGATCCCCTAGCCTAGGCGATTGGTGCCGGGTTGATAGCATAAGGGTAAATGAAAGAGTTCAAAAATAATTATTATGGAGGGGCATGGCCTGGCACGCTGGCTGAGCAGACGCGTCTCGCTGGAGCTCCTGACTAACCCAGTGCCTTTTCCCTTTTAATCCTCCCCTACCCGTTCCAGACTGCCTCCCTACCCTCCATTAGCCCTCTCTACACCCCCCGCCTGACTCGGTACGAGGTCGCGGAGCCGGGCAGCACTTTTAAGTGCTGTTGCAGGTTGCGGCCTGGTCCGGCGATAGAAGCCGGGGACTCGAGTTCGGGGAGGAGGAAGGAGCGGTGACGCGGCGGACGACGCATCATCACGACTGATGGGGGACATCTCTACACCCTCCGACTAGCCGCTCAGCAAGCCCTCTCACCTGCTGCCCAGCTGATTGAAAGCCCGGAGCGCACCTTCCACCCGCAGCGTGCCGGAGCATAGAAGGCAGGCGCCCATCCTCTACGCCGGGTGCCACAGCGCTCCCGCATCTCCGGTAAGTGGAGACCTGCCACTACCTGGAACTAACCCCATTCGGGGAGCACCCCACGCCGGCCCCATACCTTCTACCTGGCCGCGGCTGGACCCGGCCACCATCGCACCCCCACGTGGCTCCGCCATTTTCTCCCCATCTTCACCTGGGCTTGCAGCCCCCCGCAGCAACTCTACAAGACCCCAAAATCTCCCTTGGGTCTATCCCCACCTATCAACCACAGGGCTGAACTACACCCTGCATCACCTGCAGACCCCCTCTTTAACTACCGTCTGTGGACGCACTACTGGGACCTGCACTTAGCCCACCCTGTCTCAATCTCTCCGGGGACACTAAGCATCAATACATCATCCTGCTGAATCCCAGAATACCACTCAGACCACATCCCAGATATAGGGATAATTACACCTCTCAAACATCCCGAGTGCCACCGGGCTCTCCCTAGTGACACTGTGACATAGTGCACTCTAGACAGTTCCTAGCTGCAGCACCCCCCATTCAGGCCCCAATGTGAAAACCCACGTCTCATGGCTGCCGCCCCGTGATGACTACATTCTACACCATATATGAAGCGATAACCTATTGTTGGAACCCCCACGGTGCCTAATACTACCTTCCCACCATCTGCGCAATCAGTGCCTGCCTCAAATATGGCCCCCAAGAGACCCAAGGAGGTCGCCCCAACCAAAATAAGCATGTCTGCCAGGAGAACTTCCCATACCCCACAATCGCAAACAAGCCCCTTGCAGCATCCATACAAGCCCCTGGGAGTCCATGAGGAGCAAAATCCCCCTACTGGGCTGGCAGGTATTGATGCTGACTCTGACGAACCGGTTACTGTAAAGTCTCTCTGCCAGGTCTTCTCTGCATTCCAAGCAGAGATAGCCAAAGACCTAAAGCTGGCCATCCGAGAGGTTAAAACTGAACTGGTGGCGATCGGAGACAGAACGGACCACTTAGAGGAAAAAAATGGAGGAGTTGGTCGCTTCTCACAATGGTCTTATATCTTCTTATGACCGTCAACAAATCGAAATCACTCAATTCAAAGCCAAACTCGCGGACCTCGAGGACAGGTCCAGACGGAACAACATCAAGATCAGGGGCATTCCAGAATCAGTGACCAACTAGAAGGCTACGCCACCGCACTGTTCTCTAGACTTCTCCCCTCCGCCGATCCCAAAGATCTACTCATCGACCGCATCCATCGCTTGCCGAGACCCAAAACAATTCCAGCCGACCTACCCAAAGACACTCTCCTCCGGGTCCATTTTTTCACAGTTAAAGAACAACTCCTGAAAGCAGCACGTGAAGCAAAGAAATCCGATGCTTTAGGAGGCCTCCAACTGTATCAAGATTTCTCCCCTGCAACCCTGGCTAACAGGAGAGCCTTCGCCCCAATTACTACGGCACTACGCGCTCACGAGATCCGATACCGCTGGGGGTTCCCTGTGAAGCTGATCATCACACACGAAGACACCACCTACAATGTGTCCACTCTAGATGCTGGAATGAAACTCCTGTTAGAATGGGACATCTCAACAACAGGAACCCAAGGGCAGAAGCGCCCCCAACCTCTCCGCCAGGAATGGACTGACACTTGATGTCCTCTATGCAGTCACGGACATTCCCTCTTCATATCTGAACTCCCTTGCCATCCTACCTCCCTACCTCCCCACAGTGGGTGGAGGTTTATGCGATAAGTATCAGTTTTATTACTTACAAATAGTTGTAGGATGCTAGGCATTGGGAATCCGTTTACAGATGTTTGTTGCATTTTGATGTTAGCACGTTAACATTTTTTTTTTCTGTTTTTGTCTATGCGCACCGTACCCCATACAATAGTTGGGGTCCATTCGCGCCCGTTCTAGTGAGTTATATACAATATTTGTTTACCCACTTACTTCCAAGTTCCACAGGTGGATTGGTTGTTAATTTGTAATATGTTGCTCAGTTTCTAAGGAAAAACAAATGAAAGGAAAGTCGTTTCTGGAGCGGTGGCCTTCCTCTTCTTCCCTGCTCCCCAGTGAGGCCGGGCCACCACCCCAAAAACCCCTCGATACTACTGCATGAAAACCCTTTTTCTTTCCCCTGCAGTAGTCATGCGGGTCCTAGTAGTTGGACCCTTTTGTTTTACCTTTCCCTTTACTCTATTCTCTCTATGGGCCTTATTTTGGTTCATTCTTTCTGACAAAATCCTTCTTAGATGGGCAAAACCATGTGCACTGCAGGTGGGGCAGATGTAACATGTGCAGAGAGAATTAGATTTGGGTGGGGTTGTACTTCAAAGTGAGATCTATATTGCAGTGTAAAAATAAAGCAGTCAGTATTTTCCCTGCACAGAAACAAAATTACTCACCCAAATCTAATTCTCTCTGCACATGTTACATCTGCCCCCCCTGTAGTGCACATGGTTTTGTCCATCTAAGAAGGATTTTGTCAGAAAGAATGAACCAAAATAAGGCCCTATGTTACCTGTCTTTCCTCCCCCCCTCCCCCCCCATGACTGCATTCCTTACCACCAATATACGCCATCTCCCACCCCTCACACAGACACACCCGAAATATCCATAGCATTTTTAAGGACATACCATGCCTAAACTAATATCTTTAAATGTTAAGGGGCTGAATTACCCACATAAGCGCAGGATGGCCCTGTCTTATCTCCACAAACAAAAGGCTGATATAGTGGCCCTCCAAGAGACGCACTTTGCCTCCACTAACCCACCCAAATTCAGAGACTCAAACTACCCGACAACCTATTATGCCAATGGCCCTTTCAAACGTAATGGTGTTGCTATCCTTTTTAATCGCCATACTCCCTTTACCTGCCAGTCCCAAACTGCTGACAAGAATGGCAGATACTTGATACTCACTGGCCTCCTAGAGGACAGACTAACGACTATAGTATCCATTTACGCCCCCCAACACGAACCAGGTGGCCTTCCTCCACAAACTCTTCACCCTGGTACGAAAAATCTCAAAAGGCTCCTTGATATTGTTAGGTGATTTCAATCTGGCTCTTGACCCCCGGCTGGACAAATCCCGTCTCCCCTCTACCCACCATACGCATTCAGATAATCAATCGACAGCCCTACGCAATCTATTATTAGAATTTGATCTGTATGACACCTGGAGAATAACTTACCCAACTGGCCGAGAATACACTTTTCACTCCCAAGTCCATAACACCTACTCTAGAATCGACTATATCCTATGTGATAAGTGGTCCCTCCAACATTCCAAGGGAGCAGATATACTCCCTATCACATGGTCTGACCATGCACCTGTGGTGTGGCAATGGAACTTCCTCCCCTCACAAGTCCCCCTCAGGCCTTGGTGCCTATTCCCTCACCTACTAAAAGACCCCTCAGCCAAAGACACCATATTAAAAACAATGGAAGCATATATGACTAATAACCAGACAACTGATACCTCGGTGATCAATCACTGGTGTGCTTTTAAGGCGGTCACCAGAGGGGCAGCCATACAAGCCGGAGCCACATTGAAACGCAGAGCCGTCACAACTCAAAAAGCCCTAGAGGCCAAACTAACAGAACTTGAAAACAGGAATAAAAAATCCCCCTCCGTCTCCCTAAAGACAGAGTTAGCTTCGGTGCGTAGCCAACTCCAGAAACTTCTCCTTACACGTACCCAATCAGCTTTAAATAGGATGAGGCATAAATTCTACTTAGCCAGTAACAGATCAGGCAGGATGTTAGCCCGAAAACTACGTGCCCAGCAGGCCAGAAATAGAATTAAATACATTATTTCTCCAAGTAAAGAGAAAGTACATAATCCTAAAACCAACGCCAATCAGTTTGCTGACTACTATTCTAAGCTTTATAATCTCTCCTTAGATCCCTCCACGCCACAACCTACCAATGCTACCATCTGTGATTTTTTAGACAATTTACACTTCCCTTCCCTTTCCCCTGAACAATTAGACTCCTTAAATGCCCCTTGGTCTCAGGCGGAAATCCAGTCAGCCATTAAATCACTTCCCCGCAACAAAGCCCCTGGGCCTGATGGCTTCATCACAGACTTCTATAAATCTTTCAGCAACCTACTGTCCCCCTACCTAAGAGATCTTTTCAATGAGCTCTCCTCTGTGGGGAAGGCCCCCCCAGAATTACTAGAGGCCCGAATAGTGACCATCCCGAAACCCGGCAAAAACCCTGCATTGTGCCAAAACTATCGCCCCATAAGCCCTGCTGAACACTGATATCAAAATTTTTGCCAAATTAATGGCGTCCCGAATAAATTATTTCCTACCCTCGCTGGTCCACCCAGACCAGACAGGGTTCGTCCCTGGACGACAGGCCCCAGACAACACTAGAAGAGTGTTCAACCTAATTGACTCATTATCTACAGGACAGGACTTGCTTCTCCTCTCACTTGATGCCGAAAAGGCATTTGATCGCCTTAACTGGCAATATATGCAAGAGGTCCTATCACGTTTTGGCTTCAAGGACCGGATATTGCGGTCAATTATGTCTCTATATAGCTCCCCATCGGCTCGAGTGTTCAGTAACGGCTTCCTTTCCACCCCTTTCACAATCTCCAATGGCACAAGGCAGGGTTGCCCCCTTTCGCCCCTGATATTTGTCCTCTCCATTGAACCACTGGCTATGTCCATCCGTGATAACCCCAATATCCCAGGCCTTCGAGTGGGCTCCACTAACCATAAGTTGAGTCTATTCGCAGATGACGTGCTACTTTTTGTGACAGATCCCCCCAAAACGCTCCCACATATCCACGCGACACTATCCTCCTACAGCGCTGCCTCTTATTACAAACTCAACACATCCAAGACTGACGCCCTCCCGATTAACCTTGCAGATTCCCTCCCCTCACTGAAATCCAAATATAATTACAACTGGCAGCCCGACTCTATAAAATACTTAGGCATACATATCCCCCCAAACATGAAGTCTGTATTTGAGGTTAACCTATCTCCCCTTCTCATTTCCCTTGCATCTCTCTCCAGATCATGGCTAACATTCGAAATCTCATGGATGGGTAGGATGGCGGCATTTAAGATGTCACTCCTACCCAAGCTTATGTATCTGTTCCGCACCATCCCTTATGTATTCCCGAAAAAATCTCTGCAATTGGCCACCTCTATTCTAACAAAATATGTATGGTCAACAAAACCCCCAGCTATGGCCCGCTCCAAAATGTCCCTCCCGAGAGCATTCGGAGGACTGGACCTCCCTGATCTGTCCCTCTACCAGACAGCCTGCCTCTTGGCCCCATCTAAACATTACTTTGAGAGTCCCTCTCCCAGAGCCTGGGTGGACATCGAACAATCTCACTGCCCACACATCCCTCTCTCAGACTTACTAAAGATCCCAAAACATATAAGACCACCCCTCCCAGCCCTACTCCCGGCGTCATCTGCCACCCTACATGTGTGGGACCAACTACTTTCCAATCTCCATGCCCCTCCTGCCCTTATCACTACTCTCCCTATCATTACAGCGGCAAAACTTATACCCAATCTCAATCTGAACCTCTGGAAACGCAATGGGATTAAAACCCTAGGAGATGTGTTAAACGCCAACACAATCCTACCCTTCGCTTCCCTACAAGAAACATATTCCCTCCCCTCCCACGAGTACTATCACTACCTGCAGCTGACCCATTGGTGGAACTCACACTTTGCCAAACACTCTCCTCCAGAAGCTCTCCACCAGTCGGTCCTCTCCCGCCCCTCTATGACGATCTCCACAGGTGATATTTCCTTTTGGTATAGGACCCTGATAACTCCCCCTGAGTTTACCAAGACGGCAGCCCATAAGAAATGGGAGATAGATTTAGGCATCCAGCTCTCCGCCCCCCAGTGGAGCAAGATCTTCCTATCCTCATACACAATGTCCCGCTGCCTCAATCACTCGGAGATGCATATAAAACTGATTAACCGCCTTTACCTGACCCCCGACCGACTACATACTTTCTGGCCAACTTGCTCTAACATGTGCTGGCGTCAATGTGGGAATGTGGGTAATATATTCCAAATTTTTTGGTCTTGTCCCAAGCTCAGGGAGTACTGGAGAGAGGTATTTGGTTTGATATCCACGGTAATTCAGATAACCCTCCTGCCTGACCCACTTATAGCCTTACTCCACCTATACCCCCGGGAACTCCCGGCAGGGAAAACATACGTCCTCGGACACATTCTTATCGCGGCACGTGCAAACCTTGCCCAACAGTGGAAGCAACCCTCCCCGCCTTCCTTTCTCCAGGTTATTTTAAAAACTAATCACCACTACCTCATGGAGACCGGTCACCAACCCCACTCGACTAACCCCCCCCCCACCCCACCCTAGATGGGCCCTTTGGCATATCTACATAACAAAGGGAGCGGGGACCAGACTTTTCCCCCCTGACCTCTCTGGACAGTCAACTACGTTTGGTTTAAATGAAACCCCAGACCCGGAATCTCCCCCACCTTAGGTACTAGATAACAGCCTGATCAAGCCAATAGAGCCGGGACTGTTAGGGAATGCTTATTTCATCTCATCCTGCCGTACTGTCCTACTTGACCTGATTTGTCCAGTATATTACCTACCTCGTATATAGCCCGCTCTGCGCAGCGGTGTATCTGTGCTCTGTTTTATATATGTTTTGTCCTACTTATTTTACTTGCAAAATTGTACTGTTTTCAATCCAAAATGTTGTCCCCCCCCCCCCCAAGTATCCCTCTTTCTTTTTTCTATACCCCATATAAAATTCTCTGTTAATAAAAATTTATTGATGGAAAAAAAAAAAAAAAATTATTATGTTCTGTTGTGGAAGAACAAGTCCCATCAATCCTCCCAGCATGGAGGAACTTGTAACACCACAAGTCTCAGCATGTGGGGCATTAATGTAGTTCCACAGCAGGACCAATACCCTATAAATACACAAACACCCTGTAAAGTAAAATTTTATCAACATGCATGCATACCTCATACATTCAGGATCAGCTATAGGGTGCCCTATATGCCAGTCTTCTTCTCCATTAGATAAATCCCAGATGTATCTGAAAGTAAGTAATGTTCTCTTGTCCACTAGACATCAAATGGTTACAAAAATACAAAAAATACAAAAAACTGGTCCAAACAAACAGAAAGGAACCCATGTATACATGGGCACCCTTCTCCTGAAAGCTGTGTCCCCGTGTGACTGCTGTCACTTGCAAGACCCAGAAGCCAATCAGAGAAGGCCACATCAGCACCATTTCCCTGATTTATTGAGCATTGTTAACCTGTCAATCAAGCAGAGCTCACTGTGTAGTTAGAACGGGAAGGGATTCCACCGTCTACACAGGCATGGAACTTTGTGGTTTCCTAAACCACAAAGGTTAATTTGGTCAAGTGAGTGGTCTGACAAAGCAGTCATGATATACGTCATATACTTAAGCCAATGCTGAAAGGCATAGGAGGTTAAAGTCTATAAATAAAAAAATAAAAAAATACAGTGGTAAAAAACACCCACGTCACAAAATTGGCAACATGCCAATCACCACATGAAGAGACAAGGAAAGGCTTAGTCCTAGGCTTTTATTTATGAAACCATTTCACACAATTTCTGGACCATCTGCACATGTCGACAGCAGTAAAGATGAGGACATAATAGAAACTGACAGAGCTTACCTGCAAGGGGAACAGGAGAAGGGCATAATTGTGTACTAAAACTACTACTATCTGACACTAAGGAGGAGGACGAGATGGTTGATGATGTTGCTTACGTAAGAAAGCTACCAGAGGCTGCAGTTTTTGCCTGTGATAAAAAGAAAGTGATTGTGGTGCATGGGCATAAGAACAAAAAAGACAAAAAATACTATTTTTAATCAAATTCTGACAATGTTTGTGAAGGTAACTGTTTTTGAGGCCAATGTTGGTACACTTAAAAATGTTAACTATCTAGGCACCTCCTCTATATTATGTCATTTGTGGAGAGTTCATGAAATTTATTTTGGAATGTAATTAACACTCTCTCTCATTAACCTACTCATTAGTGATCAAGGGTAGTTTGTTGGTGTGTTCGGGCCCAAACTAATCAAGCAAATTTCGTTGCTGAAGTGCTTAGTTTGTTAGACTGTGCATGTATTTTTTTCATGTCCAATATGTATGTACATGTATGTATATATATATATATATATATATTATATATATATATATATATGTATACTCGAATATTATTTATGAAATACAGGCAGATGACTGGTGGTGGAGATGCTGGCAGTCAGAATACAGATGCCAGCATCCTATCCCTTTCCCTCCTCGCTAGTGCCTACCCTCTCTCTCTCTCTCTCTCTCTCTATTTATATAAACACACACTCTTCTTTACACACATTAACAATGAACACCAATGGTATATATTCAATATCATATAACTGTTTATTTGTTTAGAAATTGGGTGCCCAAATTAATTTGTTCTTACACTGTAATATGCATTGCAATCACTTCACTTAACAATAACATTAAAATTTAAATTTGGAAAGAACATTATCCAAAGCTTTCAGTGTTTTTCATATAATGTGATGCAACTAAGATTACTGCTGAAACCATTTGCTAACCAATATAGGAAGCAGAATACTTTGCTATGACAGGGATTTGCTTTCTTCATAATCACTATGTATAACGGACAAATTGCCACACTGTTCAAATCAGATGACATATTTCAGCGACCTAATCAACTGGAGGTGAACATTAAAGACACTGTTAGAATTCACCCTATCAACTGTCCCCAAGGGCAAACTTGGAAATAAATAACAATCTCCTCGTGGCATATTTATGGTTTAAAGTCATCCACCCAACTGAAAGCCCCTATAAACACTTCACCTTTCACCTTTTGCTGATTGGCAAAGCATCCTCTGCCTTTCACAAGTGTAACAGAATTCTGTATTTGAATATGTCTGTATGTTGCCATAGTAGTGAGTAACTACAATGGAGCAAATTCTATGCATTTTGCTTATATTTTACCAGTGTACTCTTTTTGGTTAAATAACCTAAAAAATCTTCATATTTAAAGCACTTATCACTAAGTGATCCAATTATGGACAACCAATGTACATTACTACAGTACAATGTTGCATCTCCACCAGCCATTATGCCAGCATAGTGTTTAAGTGCATTATTTATTTATTTATTTATTTATTTATTTGCAGTTTCTTATATAGCGCAGCAGATTCCGTTGCGCTTTACAATAGTAGACAGTGATAAAACAAACTGGGTAACAGACAGACTTGGAGGTTAGAGGGCCCTGCTGCAAGCTTACAATCTATTAGGTATATAGGAGGGAAACACAAGGACAGGCATCAGTAATAGCATAGCAGTCCCAACAAGTTACAAGTCCAGAAGGGAAGCTATATAATACATAAGTGCCTCAGAGGGTTATGCGTGTAGAACTGTATATATATATATATAGAAGTAGAAGTAGAAGTGTGTATATATATATATATATATATATATATATATATATATATATATATATATATATATACATGTAGGAAGTAAACAGGGGGCTCAGCACTCACCATAATCAACAAATTTGCCTTATTACACATATAATAAAACAAGTGAGTTTTACTTCATGATTTGATTACTGTATTTAAGTATTTAAGCTTGCAGCCCATTGCCAAGGGACCCCATTCCACTGTAAGTTTATATCAGTCTCTGCTGACTTAGATCTGCGGTGGCCTTGTATGGGAAGAGGGTGGGCAGCTGACATCTGGGCCCATGAAGCGCTGGGTGATACCATGGGTGCAACCCAAATCTGCCGCCCCACGCCCCCATCCGCACTGCTGTGTGGGAACGGGACATTGAATAATCAAGTCGACGCGCCCGCTCGCACAAAGAGGCTGCACATGCGTATAAATGCTTATGTGCATGCGCAGTAGCTAAACATCGCTCCCCTTTGCGAACGCGCAGGGGAGCCTTCAGGGCCATATTTTCTCTGTGGGGGCAAAAATATGTTATCTTAAAAGTAACTTGATAGCTGATTGTTGGTTATTAGAGGCAGGACTACCATTGGTGCAGCAGGTGTAGTGCGCTTGTCACCCTCGTCCTGGCACACACTGATTTTCCTTGTCACACTCTACCTCCCCCTACCTCTACATCACCCTTTCCCTTTTCCTGTCACCCACTGCCGTGTTTCATATTATGGACAACACGGGTTGGGGTGCAGGCTGGGGGCCCAGATTATATTTCTGCACCTGGGCAGACAACCCATAAATGCACACATACACACTCCTACAGGAATGCTTCTGTAGCCAAACTCGGTACAGCTACACGTTTCAGAGTTTGGAACAAGACTGTAGTCTATATTAATAATAATAATAATAATAATAATAATAATATGAACCGTGGACTGCAGTGCTAATTAGGATTTGTCTGAGAGTTCTGAGAAGTGTCCTGTATTAGGCTATTTTGTTTTATTGTGCTATTAATACATAACAACAAGACATACAAGTATGCACAAACTGCAGTTCCTACGTAATTTTATGAAAAAGCTTGATAAATAGGCCCCAATACTGCAGATATAGTAGTTTTAAAGGCTAAAGAACATTAAAGTAATCTACAGTTTTCTTATTGTACTCATATTGTTTAATGTTGAAGTGAATATTTCATAATAGCTAAATTATAAACACTCATTGCAACTGAATTATTTATGGAAGACTTTTACAGTGCGTTTATACCTGGTGTATTATAGAGAGTATCTAAATGGATGTTTGGAAGCCAAAATATGGTGAAATATCCCCTCTGGTAGAGTGGCACAATAGAGTCGTCTAAGCAGGTTTATATGTTCTTATCGGTGTTTAGATCCATTCCACGAATATCAGCTTAAACTCTAACACATTAATATTCCCTGTGCATATGCAGTGGCATAACTAGCAATTTTGCTCCCCCCTGCCCCCCCCCAAAAAAAATTGGCGCCCCCCCTCCCCTCCTAAATGCCAGCAGGCACTGGAGATCGAGCGGGGTAGGCTAGACGCTGACTCGTGTGACACACACACGGTAGCTAGCGGGGGATAATAGCCGGCGGAGGTAAGCGCTGGGGTTTGCCGATCTCTCTCCTCCACTCTTCTCCTCTCCCCCCTTGCTTACCACGTCCTGACAGCTCCTGCCCCCCGTTTTCCACCAGCCGCGCTGTTCCTGGTCACAGTGATCAGACAGCCTATCTGATCACTGTGGCCAGGAGCGGCGAGGCAGGCAGAAAAAATGTCTTAGCTGTTCCGCTAACTGGCATCCCCGTCCGCCGTGTACATTTGCCGCCTGGCTACAGGGAGCCCGGAAATACACAGCAGTGTGCAAGCCGGAAGGGCAGTGGGCATTGTGTAAAGGGAAGTGTCTCTGGCTGTCTGTGTGAGGACGCTCAGTGACCCTGTCACTGCGTCCTCACACAGACAGCCAGAGAGCGCTCCCCCTTCCACCATGCCCGATGCTCTTGGGCTACATTAGAACACTGAACCTGCACTCCGGTGGTGCCTGCTCCCCCCGCCACCGCCGGGGCTGCAGAGCCAAAATTACGCCACTGTGCATATGGCAAGGAAATTGGGCTGTAAGCTTTGCTTTGGTACTGTCTGTGGAAACATAACATGATAATATATGCTAATATTTACCCCTTCTTGTAAACGGGGAGGTTGCTTGCTAGCTAATAGACTATAAAAAACATAACTATAAAAATTATTAAGTAGCCAGTGTTCTTACTAATTACTATTATATATATTAGTGGTGAAAGTTTGTCCCAGTTGCCCGAAGGCCAGATAAATAGTGGTGCCTCCCCCTCCACACAAACACACCACCTTAAATAAATATATGTATGCATGTGTGTATGTATGTATGTATGTTTAAAATAAAGAGAGTGTGACATATATTTTCCCTCTAGGAGGGGAGTCATCCACATAAGTGATATTGATGGCTTTCTATTAACTGATTCAGACTTGGAAGGGAAAAGAGGTGCCTCCTTGTGAGCAGGAGCCCAGAGGCAGATGACTCCTTTGCCTCCCAGAGTTACACCTCTGAGATATATATATACATCCATCAAGAGATGGGGGGTGGTGACCTTTTCTGCGCTTTGAGGTTAGCTGCACCTCTAAATACCTCGCTGTTAATAGAGGTATAAAATAGACATAGGGAAAGAAGAAGTATAGAGGTGCGCTGGTATACGTTTCACCCAAATTATGTACACATTGATAGAACAATATATGAAATTTATTTTGTACAATAATATAAAAATAATTGGTATTCACACAAATAATCTTATCACAGTTAATCCTTTTAAACTTCTGACAAGTATTTTTCCTGAAAGACCCTACGCGTTTCGTCCCGGAGGGACTTCTTCAGGGGTATCAAGGTATCTAGGATGGTGAAACAGTGCCGTGTGAAAAAATCTTTAATTCTCAATAAAGACATCTTATACTAAAAAAAAGATCTGTGCAAATATATTCTATAGGAGGAGGAAACGGGGTTGGTGATAGAGAATAAGGATGAGAGAGAAGACAACGAGGTTGATGTTAGAGGGTGAATATGATGGGGAGGGGAAGATGGGTAGAGGATGATAAATGATGGGGACCCCTTCCTCCAGTTATCATTGTTTCTTACTAGAAATACATACCGATCAGAAATGTGTTTGATCCTAAATGGTAGAGGGACCAACAAGGGTCAGCCCCTAGAAGGGGTGTTGACTGTCTGGGTATCTAAAATAATTCATTTGGTGAGTTACTGCAAGGATATACTGATATAGCAGAATAATAGATTGTATGCTCTTAGGGAGTTGGATCTCCTGATATTCAAAAGATATAGAAAATAGTTGATTCATGTACATACCCTCAGCTTAGGGAGATACACAGAAATATCCAACTGATATCTTCACCAAATTTACATTCTGCAATCCATAAACAATAAAAGTTTTCTTACATTGGAGAAATGTATGAGAGCGTGAATAATTTGTCATACATGGCTAATTCTTGGATGTATGATAAAACCTTATGGTGACAAGCTCCATATATTTACAATAAAACTTTTATTGTTTATGGATTGCAGAATGTAAATTTGGTGAAGATATCAGTTGTATATTTCTGTGTATCCCTAATATGTGCTTACAATATTAAATGCACCCCCACGCCACCCCCACTATCAACGTCAACCCGAAGCGTGGCGAGCGTAGCGAGCCCGCGAGGGGCAGCGGTACGCGTCCTCCGACCTTTTCATACCCCCACTATCCACGTCGGCGTGGAGTTGATCTTATATAGTGTGGTGAGCGCAGCGAACCACCGAGCCCAAAGCGTGGCAAGCGCAGCGAGCCCCGTGAGGGGACGCATATTAATTTACATGTATTCCGTGTCCCCTCGCGGGCTCACTGTGCTCGCCACGCTTCGGGCTCGGTGGTTCGCTGCACTCGCCACATGTTCTAAAATCTACTCCACGCCGACGTGGATGGTGGGGGTATGAAAAGGTTGGAGGACGTTATCATTGGCCGGCGCTTGCCAGACCCCTTGCGCTGGTGAGCGTCGGTGACAGAGACTGGGACACGCGTGCGTCTCACACACACGCACGTCCCTGTCTCTCGACGGTGGCGATGCGTGTCCCTGCCCGTCTCCGTTTCAGGGAGACGGGCAGGATTAGGGGGGATGGCAGGGCGGCGATGGGCACCGAGGGAGGCGGCAGGGGAGGTCGCGGCGACCCGGGACAAGGTCCGTTGCCACGGTGCGCACGAGCGTCTCGTGCGAGCGCGCGCCCCTGGCAGGAGCCGGCTGCTGGCGGGGCTTGCGATAGAAAAGCCAGCCCTGCAAAGTTAAGGCCGGCTCCATCTGTACCTACTAGGCTATTATATTTAATTAAAAAAAATACCTGTCCTGCAGTGCTGGAACTGTACTAATAAATAATTCCATGCTGCTGGTGCACTGCCAACCAGTACCTACTGCAATATAATTAATTATTATAAATTCTGCTGGTGCCTACTACTGCAGTATCTACCTGTCTTGTGCCTAGTACTGCTGTATCTACCTGTCTGGTGCCTGGTACTGCTGTATCTACTGTCTGGTGCCCACTGGCCAGTGCTACTGCCTACCTAGCAGTTTCTACCTAGGCTGATATATTTAATTAAAAAATAATACCTGTCCTGCAGTGCTGTAACTGTAATTAATTCCAGGCTGCTGGTGCCCTGCCAACCAGAAGCTACTGCAATATAATTATTATTATAATATCATTCTGCTGGTGCCTACTACTGCCAAATCTACCTGTCTTGTGTCTAGTACTGCCGTATCTACCTGTCTGGTGCCTAGTACTGCCGTATCTACCTGTCTGGTGCCTAGTACTGCCGTATCTCATTCTCTATATATACTACCTGTCTGCTGGTGCCTAGTAGTGCAGTATCAGTCCAGGGGTGCCCCCATGTGTGCTGTATAATTATATGGGTGTCCCCATGTGTCCCGTATCAGTCCAGGGGTGCCCCCATGTGTCCTGTATCAGACCAGGGGAGCTGCCCTTTATTTTTATGAAAAGAAAAAAGTGTTTATTTTTTATTTTTACTGCAAGGGCTATTAAATGTGCTGTATCAGTCCAGGGGTGAGCCTAGAGTGCCGTATAATTCAAGGGGTGTTGCTAAGTTTGACGTATAATTCCAGGTGTGCTGCTCTTTTTTTAAATTCAAAGAACAAAAGTTTTTTTTTTTTTTACTGCAGGACTGTTGCCATGTCTGCCGTATAATTCTATGTCTCCCGCCATGTGTGCCGTATCAGTCCGAAGGTGCCCGCATGTGTGCCGTATAATTCCAGGGGTGAGCCAAGTCTGGTGTATAATTCATGGGGTGCTGCCAAGTGTGCTGTATTAGTCCAGGGGTGATCCTAAATGTTCGATATCAGTCTAGGAGTGATGCTAAGTGTGCCATATCAGTCTAGTGTTTGTGCCGCCCACTTGTGTGGCTTAGCAAAGTTATCCAGCTACCTCGGTGCAACCTTTTGGCCTAAAAATAATTTTGAGAGGTGTGAGGTGTTCAGAATAGACTGGAAATTAGTGGAAATTAATGTTATTGAAGTTAATAATAGCGTAGGAGCAAAAAAAAATTATACGATTTTAGCAGTTTTTATGCTTAAAAAAAAAAAAAAACAGAACCCAAAACATTTAGGGGGTGTTTTGGCAAAACCCATTAGAACCCAAAACCTGAAGGTAATCAGAACGCAAACCCCAAAACGCGAAAAGTGGCCGGTGCACATCCCTAGTTTAATACCAACTTTGGAGGTGCCCCCAAGACATTGAGTAATCAAATACTCAGAAAGAAAACAATTGTTCACAAGAGGCAGACAATCCGTTAACACAGAGATTTCTGGAAATCTCTATGTTAACTGATTGTCTACCTCTTGCGAACAATCATTTTCTTTCTGAGCACCCCCAAAAATGGCCAATTGGCCACACATTAATCAAATTAAATTTTATTTGATTATACACAAATTCATAAAACTTATCAATACATCAATACAATAAACTTTGAAGCTTACACTTAAAATATGGTGTCTGAAATCGCCAGTATAGAAGAGATGGAATCTAATTCATCCAAATCTACCCTGCCAGGTATCAGCTCAAAGACAAAAAGCATCAATTGTGATGATTAAATAAGGCACCTGCACCTGCTTCGTCCTACACTAGACTTCTTCAGGGGTAATCTTACAGGTAATACAAATAAAGGTAAGCGAGTAACAATAATATGTATAACAATTCACAACCTCATTACATTAATATATTTATAGTGATGGTACAACTGAAAGATATACAGTGTAGATACTAATATTCTTTAAAAGTGGTGAAAACCAATATTCACAGAATTAAAAATCCACAAAGTAGCTTATCTATAATGTGTGCAATGTGCGTGGTGCACACGGCCACTGAGTCCCAGGTGTGCCCACACCACACACTGCACCCATTTTGGTAATACTTACCCTCCAGAGTCCCTCGGCAGCGACAGGAGTGCTGCAGAAATCGCCCAAAATTTATTTCTGGCATTCTGCGCATGCATGGTGGAGTCTGATCACTCCGGTGCTCAGATATCACAGCATAGTGGAGGTTTGCGCATGCACTAAAGTGCTCAGACCCTACTTCTCAGGGCACTACTCCCAGCAGAGAGGAGGTGAACCGGCTAAGGAGGCTCCTCCTCTCTTAAGACGCCCCTGAATCCATATTTGATACTGGCAATTCAAGGAACAAGCACACTCCTAAGCCCGCCCTCAGTCTTCTGTGACACTAGCCAATGGGAATGCTGCTGTTTATTAGCAATAATAATAATAATAATAATAATAATAATGTGGATCTTCCATATTTCTGTGAGCAGATTTGCATAACTTGAAGTAAATACTGCCCCCATTGTTGTTCCATGGATTTGTAGATAAAAAAAAAAAAAACATCTTAGACAATTATGTATTAATATAAATCCTAGAAAAGAACATATATGTATGTACTGTATGTAATAGAGTTGGCAGTCATTTACAAGGCATGGTTTAGTCCACTTTAAAAACAATGTCCGAGTACAGCCGACATCCCACAGGTCAGACGAACTTGGATACTATTGGTCCCGCCAATGACATTTGCATGAACGTTTGTCAATTCCAGATGTTCCTTTCCAATTTTGAAATGCTTCTATTTCTTAATTATTCCCTACTGACATATACTAAGATTGTTATTTATAGTATACACATAAAAAGTAATGGTTTTAAATACTTGAATTTTAGGACCAGAATAATGGATTTCCTTGCTAAAGATATACAGTATATAGTACCTTTTATTGATGATCTTGTGTTTAAGGTCCTTCCTAAGTCCTTCCTATTGAGAATGTGGTGAAATGATGAAGTAGGGTTTTTAAGATTGAAATATGACAAAATGTAATTCACAAATGTATGTGATCTAGTAATAAAATATGTTTGAATAAGTAATGATCCTACCCCCTTTATCTTTCATTTGAATTACCATTACTTTATTGTCTTGAACACTTTTAAGAGCATTTTGACAGGTACCGACATGCTTGATTTTTGTTAAAAACATATTTATTTGGTAAAACTAAAAAGGTCTCTATTTAGCAACTGATCTGTAGAAATTGCTTTATTTTTATAGATGTTTTTCAACTTACCGGTAACTTGGTAAGTTGTTAGTATCCAGGAGATATCTGCATTAATGTTATTTAAAATTTCATTAAAATGTTTAATTATTAGATTTAAATTTGTATGCTTAATTACATTCCTAAATTGCAGGATTTCTGACTAGTCAGATAGGTTTTAGATTCAATTGCTGAGGAGGGGAATTCAATCATCTGCAGTAAATTACCACAAGTAAAAAAAAAGGTGGTAGCTTTAATGCCCGGGCATAATTCAATTCCATTCCTTTTTTGACCCAGATTCCTTGTTTAAGCCCATAAACTTAATGTGCTAATGGAAAATAACACCCAGAACCTATGAAAAGTTCACGATTTAATGTGTTATCTTGGTCGCCTGGTTATCGATTATTTTATTTGCATCTGTACATAAAATCCCTTATAAGTGCTGCCAGCGAGCTCACTTTGGGACTAGTTGAATAGCCCTGGGGGATCAATTAGCCCTATCTGTGCCCATACTAGGCGATATTGTTAACAATATCACACAGAAAAAGCTTTGTGCACACTCCATGTCGTTAGCATGACCGTTCACTCCCTTTTCCTCCTAGTATCTATGCATATTGCATAATCTTATTACATCTATCACCCTTGCAGGCCATTAAATTGCTGAAAAAGTAAATGGCAGGAGTGCAGAACTCATGGCTATCTTAATTTGAAAGAACAGAAACATGTACAGCAGGAAATGTTTTACTTGCCCAAGCACAGGACAGCCATGAGAATGGCAGCTGTATCACTTATCAGAAGCCAGTTATCTTTATTTAAGCACACTTCTGTCATCTATTGAAATGTCAAAATTGTAAGAGAATATAAACTAAATTAACTAACATTCATGACAACATATGCAATCAAATATGGCTGCTTAGTATAAAGCGTCATAGCAACCCACAACGATATGATAAAAAAAATAACATAGGAAGTCATGGCCTTATTCCCCTATTCCAATCAATATTAATTTCAATAGCAACTGATCAATATCTGCTGTAACCTGCCATGACCCTGTTCTCCTTTCCATACTCTTCTATCTGTCAGAATTCTACACCTAGGCCTTGAGGGAAAATCTATGCATCAAGTGATTTGATGACCCCAGCACTATCATTAATGCAAGGTTTGGTGACTGAGTTCTGTTTGGTTATTACCGACTGTATATTGCACTACTGAAGGACCTGGTCGTAAATTTGTGACTCTTCAACACAGACCATGAATCTCACTGCAATTTGCATGTGTTTACCTACAGTATGAACAAAGAAGATTTGAGTAGTAGGATACCTGTTAAAATATTGGCTGCAATTAATCTATTTACTGTATGTTTTATAAATACTACTTCTGTCATTTATAAATCCGCTCCAACCAGACCTGGTTACTTTAACATTACTAATGAAATACATGAAATATTGAGAAATTATTTTTACATGTATACTGTATGATCAATGTCAATTATAAAGTTCAACTTAGGTCACTGTGAGTAAAGAATCATGCAGAAAAAAAATCATGTGTAACAAATAATTATGCTGAATTTGTTTTATGAGGCAATATAGTAGACGCATTAACATGTCAACTAAACTAAAAAATTCTGAATAAAAATGCAGGATTGAGATACAGAAGAAGGTATGGAGGTGACTGCGCTAATGATCTAGTAGTAATATGCTACTCACATCGATAATCAAAATATTTAATATGCAATTTCTAACATACAATGTACAATAAAAGATGGTTTTAAAACGGATTTGAGTATTTCTTTAAAATATGTGGGGAGGGGGAAAGGGTATCAAGGGGTGACTTTGACTGGTTTAATAGTTCATACGGTACCGTATTTTTGGGCCAGTTGGTTAAGTGGTAGTCCTTTTTCCGTTTAGGGTACCTCACTGAAGTTTGGTGGGAATGGTGGCTCCAATTGCCCCGTTGGCTGTCCCAATGGAGGGTGCAAGGTTTCCTGCAGATTCTGTAGCCCAATAGGTGGTATGGGGTATATTTGGGTATTTTTGAATCCCAGGGGTGGTTTTGAATCCAACAAGCCAAAAGTCCAAAATATCTTCAGAGGTTTAAACGGTATTGTGGCGGAAGTGAAATGGTGGGTCCAGTCAGTCAGCCCCAGGTGATTCACCAACGCGTTTCGCTCTTACAGGGAGCTTTTTCAAGGTGCTTTTTCAAAATGCGATTTTTCATTGTAAAGACCTGATTTTTAATTGTATAGTCAACCATGGGTGATTTCATACCCCCACTATCCAACTACGCATGGAGTTGATTTTATATAGTGTGGCGAGCGCAGCGAGCCACCGAGCCCGAAGCGTGGCGAGCTCAGCGAGCCCCGCGAGGGGACGCGGATTTCTTTACTTGTATTCTGCGTCCGCTCACCACGCTTCGGGCTCGGTGGCTCGCTGCGCTCGCCACGCTATATAAAATCAACTCAGCGTAGTTAGATAGTGGGGGTATGAAATCACCAATGGGTGACTATACAATTAAAAATCTGGTCTTTACAATGAAAAATCACATTGCATGAATTGTATGCCACTATATTGCATGCAATGCGATGCAATGCGATGCAATGCGATGCAACACAATGAAAAAATCGGGCGCCCAGATATTACACAAGTACCTAATTTCCTCTCCCCCACCTTATTTACAGCCGCACTATTGCTAAAGGACAGATCTCCTGCAGCAGCCACATGTTGGTCAGCACCTTGGGTCAGGTGGCAAAGGCATTAATTTAGTCATGGTGAGCAGCATGTGACACAGACATCTGCGGACCAGAGCAGTTCCTAGCCAGAGTTACTGCTTGGGGCATCTGTCCTCCTCAGTCTCATCCTGGTGAGGTGGAGTGTGTATGAGTCTGAGGGGTTCGGCTCTGGACATTACACCATCCATGTCCGCAGTGTAATCTACACTGGTGAGGGTGAAGGCCGGAGGAGCTCCGGACATAACTGTCTGAAGCTGCAGTGTGCAGCGGATGGGTTATTGGGAGTGGTGTTCTAGGCATGACCACGGTTGAGATGGAGGGTGGCTTCTCCTGTGCTGTGTGAAGGCAAAGGCAGTATGCCTCCATTTTAAGATCACTTTAATCCCTTCTCATTGCCACAGGTGTATAAAATCAAGCACCTGGCCATTCGGTCTCTATTTGCATACATTTGTGATAAAAAATGTGTCATTTTGAAGATCTCAGTGACTTCAAGTGTGGTAATATAATAGGATGCCATCTTTGCAATAAGATGGTTCATGAAATGTAATTAAATGTAAGCATAAAAACTGTGTGGTGGGAGCTAAATTGAATGGGTTTCCATGGTGAGCAGCTGCATGCAAGCCTCACATCACCATATCCAATGCCGAGTGTTGGATGGAGAGGTGTAGAGCAAATTAACACTGGACTATGAAGCTGGACTATGAATCATGCTTCTCTGTTTGGCAGTTAGATGGGCAAGTCAGGGTTTGGCAGATGCTGGGAGAACATTATCTTACTGACTACATAATGGCAACTGTGATGTTTGGTGGATGAGAGATAAGGGTATAGGGCTGTTTTTCAGCGTTCAGGCTATCTTCAGTGAAGAACAATATTAATGCTTCAGCATACCAAGGCATTTTGAACAACGCTATACTTCCAACTAGGGTGGCCAATCCCAGTATTGGGACAGGCAGGATCCTGGGATTTAGCTCTAAAATTGCCGGGATTTGAATTCTGGGAATTGAGATTTTGGGATTAAACTGCGCATGGGCTCCCACCCTGAGACACTGAGCTCAGATGCTGCCCGGCTGCTTCTGTCTCCGGGTTTGTGCAGTGTGAGGTTGTCCGATGTCATGTTAAGCAGCCTGCCGGCTGCACCTCCGCACCACAGCTCCTGGCAGCACTGGTGTTCTGCCTCTCCCAGATGCACCGCCACACTGCTCCCGGCTGCACTGCCCAACCACCCATGTTAGTAAATGTGGGGGAGGGGCATTTTTTTATTGGGGAGGTCAATATTAGTATGCCGAGAACCCCGGGATTGAGCATTGTTTAATCGCGAATTCTGGTATTGAAAGAAATCCCCTGGAGTCGGCATCCCTACATACAACTTTGTGGCACACTTTACCATTTCCATCCGGAGTCTACGTGGATGTTAAATTATGAAAAAGTCCAAAAAATCTAACAATAAAAATCATGAAAAAGTCACCTCGGCCACACACGTCGGCTAAAAAAAAAAAAAGCGAAAAACCACCCTTCTAACTGCTGACCATCCCCATGTTGACCTAATGACCCTGTTGACCTAACCCCACATCGACATTCAGGCATGTCCACCTTCATGCATGTCGACCTAATGCTTGTCGACCTTCCCCTTGTCGATTTAGTGACCGTATCCCGGTACTTGGTGGCAATCCCCCAATGAGCAAATAGAGTTTTTCTATGCTTGTAACTGAAAAAAAATTCATGGTGCTATAGGGTCCTATTTAATATTAAAGTCTGGATTCTGTGCACATTTCCAATGGTTTGGACTATAATTAATCCAAATATAATGGGTATACAGTAATACATAAATTGGATGAAATACTGTCAATAAAGTCGCTGATAAATCACCTGTATGTACCCATATGTACACAGGAGTGCGCAGCACATTTTATTAGCGTGTGCACTGCCAGAAGGGGTGTGACTAGCGCTGCCTTTGTGTGTTTAAAATCACCTATTGGCGGTGTCTAGCTGGAAGATGACAGCACTGCTCTCCCCATGCTGCGCTGGCAGTGGAAAGGGAGCCACTGACAGCCAGAGCCCTGGCGCGCCACTAGCTCTAAGGGAGGAGGGGTCTGATGGTGTACATACTGCCTGGGGAGGTGATATCAGAGGACACAGCTAATGTTGCTGTGCTGCTAGCTCAGCCAGTAACTTTAGGGTAGTTGCTAAATTGTAGTGGGCTAAAGGACCTTTCACACCCAGGGGGAGTAGCAAGGCAAGGGGGCTTACTCCTTCGGTATCCACGCCACCACTGGTTGCCTTTAGTAACCAAGTGGCGAGTGAAGCGAGCCACCGTGCCCAAAACGTGGCGATCAAAGCAATCCTGCGACCTTGCTCCTCCTCCTCCTCCCCTGTCACATGACAAGGTTCCTTTGTCCACTTCAAGTTAGACCTTACCATATCTTTAGTCAAAGCCGACACTAGGGTGTGCCTGTGCACATGAGGCACCCCCCTTGCACACGCCTATGCCTAAGTACACAGTGAGCTTTGCAAAAGTGAGCTTACAATACGTAATGCTTTTCTGTTATTTGTTCTGTTTCAGTTACAGAATAATGGGGACTATTCAGGCCTGATCGCTGCAGTGCGATTTAGGACTACTGTGAGTTGCTAGCCACTGGCATGTATGAATGCAATCCTGGGAATAGCCTGTGAAAATATTGCATGCCTCCGATAAGCTGCAAATCCCTTCGAAACACACTCAATTGAATAATTTTCCCACTGTGTGCAGTCTGTGTGTAGCCCAGGACCTACTCAGTCGTGCAGTTGACATGGAGCCAGAGCTGATGTCACACACCCTCCCTGAGAATGCCTGGGTACAACTGCATTTTTCCTGACACATCAAGAATCTGGCCGGGTGAGCCTCATCAATGGCAGCTTCTTGTCAATCGCCTTGCAAACGGCCAGCGATTAAAAAAGTAGCAGGATTTTATTGACCAGGATGACCTCACGCATGCGTGTTACCATCCTTACGCATTCGCAGTTGTTCCATAAATGCTAGCACTACAAATTCGCAGCAGTGCGGTCAGGACTGAATAGAACCCAATATCCTGAATGTCTACATTATACAATTCTAGTTTTTATATCAGTGACAAAAACATTGCGATAAAAAACTTCATAACTGTTTTTTTATTATTATTATTATTATTATTATTATTATTATTATTATTCCTATTCTGTGAGTTTAAAACAAACTTTACTATCCAGCTACATAACGGGTGCAATGCTTTACAGCCTGCAATGATTTAATATGAAGTGATCATTGTGTAGCAAATACAATTGTTGCACTGCACCTCCGATAATAAAGTTGAGGCAATGTTCGGGTTAATTCATGTGCAATGCAATATAAATAAATTATGTTTTTCTTTCTTTTTTTTTTATGTTAAAACATCAACATATCCAACACTGCCAAGTCTCCAAAAGCAGTGCTCAGCATCTTACTATCTATTCCAGATCTCTGGGGTTCCCCTCCTTCTTCATTCTGCAGACTGATTTTTAGAGTGTGTGCCTGGTCAGACGCTGCACAGAATCCTAATGTAAGCAGGAGGTGCCTGCAGTGTACAGGGAGATCCCATTCCCAGTCCCCTACCCCCACCGTACACGCCACATGTCACTGCTCATTCTGCGGCACAAGGAGGGGACCTGTACGCATTGCCGACTATTACAGCTAGCCCTGCATCAGCACATACAAGGCTGCACTTCAGGAGTTCGCTTTCCAATTCCAATATGCTATTGTTGCATTTATTTGTATTAGAAAAGGCAAAAAAGGGTGCAACAGTTGTATACATAAAAAAAAAAATACACTGACATAATCCAATGACACTGGATGCGTGTTTGGCTGCAGATTGACAGATTACATGTGTTACTCTAGATCAATAAGAGCTCCAATTACATCATTTAAATCTTTGTCACAGCTTTTGTCCCCATACACGTTTTACTTTTAAATGTGGACAGAATTTCTGTGTGCAGTCTCTGCCTTATTCTGCACCTACAGTAGATTCTTCATTTGTGAAAGGTCTTCTATCTTTGTAAGTAGCCTGTCTCCTGTGTACAGTCTCTGTGCCCCTGGGCTCAGCACTCAGACTGATCAATACGTGAGATCCTGGTTGAAAGTCACCTTCACGCAATGTGGGAGGAGGGGATAATGTGTGCTATGTTGTGTGTGAGCTGTCCATGTGCCTACTGTACATTGAGAGCTGCATGCACCATTCATGACCTTTTTGGCTATTCCTTCTCACTCAATTGGAAAACATACTTTATCATTAACGCCAGTGTGTTTAATGTCTTGTGGCTACATAATGCATGCCACTAATCTTTTTTCTAATGTCTCCATAATGTTAATTAAGCGTTCGTTGCCAATATCAGTGCACATGGCAATTATACATTATATCAATAATAGTGGAAAATGAGAAAATCTATGGTACCAAGCTGTTAAAATAATAGCAGCATTACAGGTTATGATTGCATATTTCAAAAGCCCAGACGCTCCAGTGAGGTGAAGCTGCTATTCTGTGACAGCTGAAATAGAGAGGTGTGTGAATCTGGGAAGCTGGAACATTAGGCTGACAGTTCAAGAATCTAAAGTACAGTACAGTATGCAGCAGACCTGAACGGTTATCACTTTTGCAGTGTGAACAGTTATTATATGTTAAATAAAAGATAACTGCGGCAAAGCTGCTTATGGTAATATAATCTAGATGACTTGATTTTTGTAGATGATATAAAGAAATGTACTGGAGATAAACAGAAAATCTAATTGGTGTGTTTTATTGTAGAACAGCGAACGATCATACTATTCCAGAACAAGAAGGTCACAGATGCACTTCGGAATGTTACACATTCGGACCAAGAAACCAATGGCACTATGGGGAGATACAATGATAAGACAGCGCAACATTTAAGTGTAAGTGATATGTGGAAAAAGGTAAATGTTCACACAACAGTTTTGAGCATTTAGATCAGTGATGGCTATCCTTGACACGCCAGCTGTTGAACTACACATCCCAGCATGCCCTGCATAAGTTTTAGCATGGCCAAATAGTAAAACTGAAGCAGGGCATGCTGGGATGTGTAGTTTAACAACAGCTGGGGTGTCAAGGTTAGCCATCGCTGATTTAGATTATCTCCAACTCGCAGGTGCAAGAAGGGCGGTTTCCCATGCACGAGTTAATTTTTATATATCACCATGACAAATGACTTGCTATACATGTCATTTATTACAAATGACATACTACCGGAGCACAGTGCAGGCAGCTGTTACAATTTCCCATTTTGTATGTGTTACTTTTTCTGGTTTCTTGTCCAAAAATATTTTGACCTTTAAGACAAGATCACTGTCTTCAGTACCCTCTAGCCTTCTGTATGTGCACTCATTGAAAAGAACAACCAGGAACCTTAAACTAGCTTGTTGTATAGGACATTAGTATACAAAAGGTACATACTATATGTTTCCAAATAAGATGCCGTTCAATCCAGAATTTTTAGAACCTATCGAATGATACCATGGACAAGATGTTGTGTTGTAATGAGCATTTATTCTTGATATTAAATGTTGGATGCAGAATACCGAATGCAGTACATTTGTAGCCATAAAACCTAGATGGTTTTACTTATTACCAGTGGCACTTAGAAAAAAAACAAATCATTTCCTCTTGTCCCATTTGATAGGTGCATATAGTTTTCTGCTCAGTAATAGTGCCCAGTGGGCAGCCGCGGGAGACAGAAGTAGTCATTGGCAAAGTTGCTCAGATTTATTGGGTTTGCATCCAGTCGGATATCCTCCAGGGCACGCCTGATGAATGTGAGATCTCGGCTGTCGCAGAAAGTATCTTTATGTATTGTCTGGATGTTGTTATTCTACATGTACAAAAAAAAAAAAAAGAGGATTATCAGTAAACAATTTTTCTACTTTAAAATGCTACAGCTAAGTAAAATAGAGAAAAGTTCTAATGTAGGGTACACACCAGGGCGACCCGCTCACGATGCACATCGTGAGCGGGTCGTCAGTGTCTCGTCCGACCCGCTCACGGTGACGCGGGGGGGCACGACCCGCTCACGATGTGCACCGTGAGCGGGTCCGATCCGATGGTGACCCGCACCCGGCTGTATGGTCGTCATTGAGATCCTACCTGCAGCAGGTAGGATCTCAATAACGAACGACCGACCCGCGGGACCGCGCATCGGATCGGTATCGGTCCACACCAGGACAGAAAAGGGCCCAATCACCACACAATCTACATCCAATTGGTTGGAATTGGATCTAGATTGAGGGGATCGGGCCCTAGTCGTCCTGGTGTGTACCCAGCATAAGGTGGTGGCACTGACAACCAAACATAAGTTGCACCACTTGGACGAGGTTCTTGACCTGCAGTGGACTGTAGCAGAGTCTGCAAGTTTGGAGGAAGGAGCAACCAGGTTCTTGTATTTAGAGGTATTTAGATTACTGGGACCTTCACCCTAGATGCCAGGTCAGCAGTGATAGCAAAACACTTGGTGCCCATACACTAGTAAGATTTATCTTCAGATCTGGCTGGTTGGAACAAAAACATGGTTATGGATGAGTGACAGTTTGTCAGTTCTCCATCATTTCCAAGCAAATGGTCAACTGTCTCATCCATAACCAGGTTTTTGTTCCAACCAGCCAGATCTGAAGATAAATATGCGTGTGTATGGCCACCTTTAGACAGCCATTAAAATGGAGCTTTGGGAGGAGCAGTCATATTGGGAGACACAGTCAGAATAATTACTGTATCTTAGGAACCTCTAGAAGAGAGGCAACAGCTGAGCACTCAGACATATGCAAATAATGAGATTGTATTCTTTAGTCAAAAAAATTTATAAATCAAAAGCAGCATTCCTGTACTAATGGTCTTGGAGGATTGGTATAACATGACATACTGGCAGCAAGTCAGGAGCCAGAGCCTGAATTCTGGGGCTGAAATCAGAATTTCCTGGTCCTGGAGATGCCACAGGTTGCAGAGCTGGCCATAGGCAAGGGTCAATACATTATTCTGCAGTTAAAATAAAAATGCTTGTACTAGTGGATAAGAACTGAAGGTAGTAATGGATCTCGGGGTATCTCAGGAGCTGGAAACTACAATAGCGAGTCACAGCTAATGCAGGATTTTGCTGTGGAGATGATATTTTACAGAAAATCAGGAATTAGGGCTGATTTCTGCATCTACAAAAACAAAAAGGTTTGTATTAAGGGATATGTAGATACCACAGGAGCCACAGTTGGCCAGTGCTTCATTAGTGAGGCAAAAGCCAAGACTCATTTCTGTGGTCAAAATTACAGTTGCATTTTCTAGTAGATTTGCAGGCACTGTTGGCACCAGAATAATGTCCAGGAGATGCTGTGTCCAAATGGATTTGAATAGCACATAGAATCATCTAAAATCAATGAGTGTGGTGGTTCAGGACCTACTGTACATCAGCAGACTCTATGTAAGACTATGTTGACCCAGTTTAAAATACACTAGTTTAGAGGATACATATGTATATGGGAGAATTTCAGTTGCTGCAACTAAACCGAATAGCAACACTGGGGCCTTTATTATGGTTGATTTGCAAGGCTGCTACATTTGCAGCCTATGGGGAAACACCCACATAATTCGATGGTCGCCGACCATTGAATGATGTGGAATGTGCCAGCATATCTAAGTGACTATCAAGTCATTTAGATTTGTGTGCACACTCGACAGGAACTGGGCGGGCAGTTGACTTTTGGTGATGTCAGCTGCCCGCCCCCGGCACCCACATCACGGGCCGATTACCATATGTAATGCACATGCGTAGAACATCGGTCCCCTGTGCAAACGCACGGAGGACCAAATCGATCTAAATAAGGGCCTGAATGTCTGGAACCAAAAGTCACCCTAGAGGCAAGGTCAGGTAGAAGAATGAGATCAGAACAGATATCAGGAATCAAATAAGAAGCGATACATGGTATAAGGCTAAGGTCACTGCCAGAGATCAGGGCAGGGAATGCAGTCATAATATGGACCCCATAATGTTAATAGCTATGATGTCGCCATTTTATAAATGTTGCCAGACAACATACAGTATCTACATCATCATGATACTGACATTCCGACATTGTTGACATCTGAAATACCAACATTCCACAAATGATGAAAATGGGCATCGGTTGCAGGATAGGAGGGTCAGGCACTGGGTGGAAGACAGGAAATATTGGGGTAGCTAGGGGTAGGGGCTTAGGATAGGTGGACTCAACTCGCCAGAATGCTGGAGCATCAGATTTCTCAGTGTGAACTGCTCCTCACCTGGAAGCTGCTGCTTGACCACCATGGATGGTTCGTCAACATTCTATCATGTTGACATGTTTTATTTCCAATGCTGACATTCTAAGCACATCATCATGTTGCCTGGGGAGTTTTCGACCACGTTGAAATTATGGGGTACATTTTCTAAGATGGCAGTTTTATTGAAGATGAGATGTTGCCCATAACAACCAATCAGATTCTATCTATTATCTTTAAGAAGTTGCTAAATAGATAAGAATTAGAATCCGATTGGTTGCTATCGCCACATCCCACCGTCAATAGAACTGCCATCTAAGTAAATTTACCCCTATGAGTGTTGCCATGATAAATGAGGACCTAGTATTACACACACCACAGTACAGGAGTCAGAAATGACAAACAGAAAATGGGGAACTGTAAAAGAGGACTACAGCTAAACCCAAAAACCTGAGAGCATTATTTGGCCAGATGCCACCTTAATAGGAGTGATACTCAGTATAAGACACAGATGACTTTGGCTGGAGTAGGATTGCAGTGGGTAATTCTTTTCAGAAAGAGTCTGAAAAATGGAGAAAAAATAAATAATGTCTGAGTACCTGGAGATGGAGAGAGCGAAGGCTGACTGGAAGAGACACAGGGACATAGTCCAGTTTGTTGTTTGACAGGTACAAAAACTGCAGTTTTGTGAGATCCTACAAAAAATTAAATATCATTTATTACCATAGACAGCTAATATATGGCAATATACAATGTGCTTTTACATTCCTGCATTCCTACTGCGCTCCTGGTCTGAAACATTTTTTTCTGCTCTTTTGTAAACTTCAAGAAGTTAAAATCAGTTGTAACATGCAGGAAAATCCGGAGTTAATCTGACACCCATTCAAAGGGTATAGGTTGTTTTACTTGAAAATGTATAGTGAACAAAATTTAACCCTGCATGTGAAATCTGTAGGATTTCCCAAGTAACATATCCCAAAGTATGCATTATACATAATGTGCGTTCAACTGTAATTCATGATATTCATTGTATTACAGTATAGGCCCCCATACACCCAAATGAGATTGTACCCAAGCGTACAATCTCGAGGGTTTCAAGACGGATTGTATGCAATGAGTGGTCACGCCGGTCGATTGGCTGGTCCTCTGATCAGATGTGCTGCATATCTGATCAGTTGTGATTGGGACCAGATCGCATGTGCTTTTAAGCACATGCAGTCGGTCATTCAACGTGTCCAAGCCTTCCCCCACCACTGCCTTCCCCCTCCACTCCTCTGCCCGCCGCAGCCTCCCTTGGAGGCGACAGATCATATTTGACCTCTAGCGTATGATAGGAAGCACAGTGCTATGTGCTCCAGGCACTTCTGGGTAATGCTCCAGTGCTGTGCTCCCTTTCAGATGCTAAAGGTCAAATATGACCTCTAGCATCTGTCTCCTCCAAGGCTCCAAGACCCCTTGGCAATGAGCATTAACCCCTGGCAATGAGCATTAACCTTTGGCAAGACCTGCTGTATCTGATATATATCTTCAGGGCAGGTCATGCAAACTCTGGCTCAGATACAATGCACACGGGACCAAACATTGAATTGGAAACACATGCAATTTTACACTTTTTGGGCCTGATTCTGGTTCACTTACAAAAGCAAATTCACTCTCTATTGGACAAAACCATGTGCACTGCAGGGAGGGGCAGGTGTGCGGTTTATCAGAAGATCTATCGGAATCCGATGAAAAGTGTCCAAATTCCACTATTGTATGGGCAGCTTTAAGCTGGCCATACTCTAGTGCAATTTGGACACCTCACCCATGTCCGACGGAGCGAGGCGAGTAATCAGGTAAAAAAGTGGCCATGTGTTTGACAGTTGACTCGGGACCTCTGACTTGGGAACACATATGATATATCATAAGCAAAAGGACCCCATACAATAGATTGTGTGTGATCCTGCTGCCCGGGAAGCTCAAGGGGCATCGCGTGCGACTTCTACCCTCGGAGAAGTAACATAGTTTATTGGGGGCTTTAGACTCTGTGGGTTGTGCAGATCATCCACGGATCACTCCATTTCTTAAATTGTTTCCAATGGATAGAAAAAAATATTTAACTCAAAGAAACAAAAACTTACATGAAAAACTCTTTAGAGAAAACATTGTATTAGTGTAATGTACCCATGAACAAGTTATAGAGCCTGATTTAGACCTACTGTACTCGCTGGGCTGGAATGCTCCCCCACACTTCCCCGCTCCACGTGCATGGCTGGGAATACGTATGAAGCCGCGCACAGAGGGGGGAAATCATTCCCCATTGAATGATTCTCCTCCTGCTCCGCGGTGCTGCGAAGGGCATGGGGAGATGGAGGCCGTTGATGATGTCAGTGGCCCTCCCTCCCGACAGCTGAGGAACACCCCCAAATGTCTACAGGGTGTCGATAACCTTTGCTGGCTACTTTGGTCGGATGGCTCACACACACCCGTCCGAACGAGTCTGAATCTCCCCTAAAGTACATATACCATATAGAACAAATTCACAATACTGTTTCCAGATCGTAGACTGTTGCTTGGTAAAAAGAAATACTTAGGAGATAAATTCCGAGGGAGGGGCTGAGATTTTACCTTCCCATGGGCCTCCACAGGGTTTAATCCAGCACTGTCTGGGATAAAGACAATGCTAATTGCATCATGCAAAAATTAGGTTTCTGCAGGAAGAGCGAGCGTTAGATGATCCTAACAGATAGTGGAGCTGCTGCTGGCAGGAGGACACAAAGGGATATGGGAAATACAGATAAGATAAATTGCGATGCATGAATTCTACTCTAAAACAGGTGTTTAAGGAGAAGGACTGTAACTGGATTGATCTGAGAATGTCAATGCTCCTAAAGTATAGTGAGAATGGAAAATTCTTCTTGCTTCAGGTGTGAATTGAAAAACAGCAGTCGACATTCAATAGGTCGACCACTATTAGTCAAAAGTGATAAGGTCGGCACAAAAATGTTGACATGGGCTAAGTTAACATTGTCAAAAGGTTGACACAAGCAAAGGGTCAACATAGAAATGGTCAACACAGGAAAAGGCAGATGTAAGTTTTTTTTACTGTTTGTTATTGACTATGTCAACATCTGTCGACACAGATCCCCAATTAGTGTAACGCGTACCCTGCATGGTGCCTTGCTTTGCTTGCCACATTTACCTTTCCGGATCATGAAATTGTTTAAAAAATCATGAAAAACCCATATCGACCTTTTCATGTGTCGATCTTTTGCTTTTGTCAACCTATTGGGCGGTATTCAATGCGTACGAGGGGGTTTATTTGGCGAGGATCGCTGACAACAAGCCATCGTCGCTATTTATGCCCTTGCCAGCCGCTCACTGTATTCTATGTTCCGGATGGTGAGGATTCCCCGGATCTATGAGGTCCTCCACATATGTAGCTAGTCTGCTACATATAGCGGCAAGCCTTCAAGGGAAGGGGGGTCAGTTGAATACTGACCCGCGAGCTATAATAGGGAGTTATCGGCCCTGCTCACCATTTCGCTCTGAATATAACCCATTGTCAATGTCGATCTAGTGCGTGTCAACCGTTTTCAAGTGTCAACCTATTACCTGTCGACCAATAGTGGTCAACTTATTGCATGTCCACCTATTGCCTGTCGACCTGTCGACCTATCAACCGGAACCACAGTGAAGAAGACCCTACAGCATTAAAGCAAGCATAGAGCATATATACTTGGGGCGGCTACCAATATACTGGTATAATTACACACTTGATTATTTCTATGTTATGTTGCATCTGTTGTAGTATGATTTAACCCCTTCCCGACAATTGACGTACATTTATGTCATGGTCGGGAAGTACTTCCCGACACATGGCGTAAATGTACGTCATGGCATTTAACTGTCACCGCGTCTATAGACGCGGTGACAGTTTCAACATGTCTGCTGTCCCTGACAGCAGACATGTCCGTGCATGCCCAGGGGGGGCTGCGATGCCGCCCCCCCGTCGGCGATCACTGTGATTGGCTGTTCAGTGTGAACAGCCAATTACAGCGTTTTCTGTGTCACCGGCGAATAACGTTCGCCGGTGACACGCGATCGGAGGTGATTGGTGCTGTAAAGTACAGCACCAATCACCGCGGGGTGTAAGGGTGACACTGGTGTCACCCCACCTCACCCCGCCCTCCCCCAAAGGCCGTGATTGGTCCGTCGGACCGACGGACCAATCACAGCCATGGAGGGGGGTTTAAACTAACGGTGACTGCACTGCAGACGCCATTCCGGTCTGGAATTGCGTGCAGTGCGGTCACCGTGCCTAGCTGCCGCGATATACTGACCAGAACCTTGCAAAATACTTACCTGATCCTTGCCTGCTTCATCACTGCTTGTAGTGTGCTGGATGCTTCCTGGATCCTGTTACTTGTGACTTCCTGTGTTGTGAACTTGTGCTGCTGCAGTGTAATAGCGTTAGTTAGATAGAGAGAGATAGAGAGAGATAGTGTCAGAGAGTGCTATATTTTGTGCTGCTGCAGTGTGATATAGTTATAGAGAGAGAGATAGAGAGAGATAGAGAGAGATAGAGAGAGATAGAGAGAGATAGAGAGAGAGAGATAGAGAGGCCTAGTGACAGAGAGTGCTATATTTTGTGCTGCTGCAGTGTGATAGTTATAGATAGAGAGATAGAGAGAGATAGAGAGAGAGAGATAGAGATAGTGACAGATTGTGCTATATATTTTTTATATAACTGACTGCTGCCCCCCCTTTTGTGCTGATCAGTATAAATTAACTGATCAGCAACTTTTTGGGGGCGCAGGTTTTTTTTATATATATATATACCTGTCACTGCTGCTGCTGCAGTGTCATAGAGTGTTAGATAGTGAGAGATAGAGAGATAGAGAGAGATAGTGACAGAGAGTGATAGAGAGTGCTAAATTTTGTGTCTGCTGCCCCCGCCTTTTGTGCTGATCACTATATCTGAGGTGATCAGCAACTTTTTGGGGGTGCAGAGGTTTTTTTTTTTTTTTATATATACCTGCCAGTTGCACTGTCAGTTGCACCAAAGGTTGTGCACCTGCTGCCCCTCACTGGTAATCAGTGTCGCATCACTGATCACCTTTTTTTTTTTTGTGTGTGCTGTGGGGTCTTTTTTTAATTTTTTTTTTACACACACTGTGATTTTGTGGGTGTCCTGTGGCCGCTGTGCGCTGATCAGTGACGTACATCACTGATCATCTTTTTCGGCACAGGGTTGATCTATTTTTTTTTTTTTTTTTGATCAAATTCCTGTTGCCTTTGAGCGCTGTTCAGTGACGGACGTTACTGACCAACATCTGTGCTCAATTTTTGGCGCAGGACCTTTTTTTTTTTTTTTTTAACCCCTTCAATTTTTTTTTTTAACCCCTTCAATTTTTTTTTTAACCCCTTCAATTTTTTTTTTTTTTTAACCCCTTCAATTTTTTTTTTTTGTATAAAGTATTTTTTTTTTCTGCACTACATACACACTACACACTACATACCCCCCGGGTTGAAATAAAGTTTGTACCCCCCCCTTCACTATACACGTGTTGAAACATTTCACTACCAGTAACACAAAAATAAAAATGGCATCCCAAATGTCATCCCAAATGTCATCCCAGTCATCCAGAAGAATGTATTCAGCGGAGGAGGCATATGCCATGATTGCTTCTGACTCTGACACAGCCAGTGATGCAAGCGGGGAATTTGAAGGATTCGCCTTAAGCTCCTCTTCCTCCTCTGGTGAGGGACCCCCTCAAAGACGCCCCCGTAGAGCAGCTGAGACCCCCCCCCCCAATAATTGATCTCGTATGGACCCCACCACCAGACAATTTTGAGCCCCAGGTTCTTGATTCCACAGGTCTCAGAGAAATTGACTTTTTCAAATTATTTTTCTCTGATGATTTTATAAATTTAATGGTGGACCAAACTAATTTATATGCCCAGCAGTTTATTGCTCAAAACCCCACGTCATCATTTGCTAGGTGGACCCCTGTAGATGCAGTAGAGATGATGACGTTTTGGGGTCTGGTGTTTCATATGGGCATAGTAAAAAAGCTAGAAATTAGGCAATATTGGAGTACAGATGTTCTGTACAGCACCCCATTTTACCGTATGGCCATGCCCCGGGCTCGATTTGAGACGATCCTTAAATTTTTGCATTACAACGATAATGCACAGTGCCCACCCAGAGATGATCCCACCTTTGACCGGCTATTCAAAGTCAGGCCGGTCATTGATCATTTCAGTGCCAAATTTGAAGACATGTACATCCCAGATAAATTCATTTGCATAGACGAGTCCCTTATACATTTTAAAGGAAGGGTTAAATTCCGCCAGTACCTTCCCAGTAAGAGGGCAAGGTATGGCATAAAAATGTATAAGCTGCGTGAAAGCACCTCAGGGTACACTCACAGGTTTAGGGTATATGAAGGGAAGGATTCAAGAATTGAACCGCCAGAATGCCCCCCCTCCCTCGTAGGTGTTAGTGGAAAAATTGTCTGGGATTTAGTGCACCCCTTCCTGGATAAAGGTTATCACCTCTATGTGGATAACTTTTACACCAGCATCCCCCTGTTTAAGGCCCTTGGTTCAAGAGGTACAGCAGCTTGCGGTACTGTGCGCAAGAACCAAAGAGGCCTCCCAAAAATGCACATTGCCCAAGTAATGAGAAGGGGTGAAAGCAGGGGAATATGCACCGAAAATATGTTGTTGTTCAAATATAAGGACAAGAGGGATGTCCTTATACTGACAACAATTCACGGAGACAGTACCACCTCCGTCCCTGTACGAGGTACCAGTACCCACACCTCAAAACCTAATTGTATCCTGGATTACAATAGGTACATGGGCGGAGTGGATCTTTCAGATCAGGTACTGAAGCCGTACAGTGCCCTGCGGAAAACAAAAATCTGGTACAAGAAGCTGGCCGTGTATATCATCCAGATGGCACTGTATAACGCTTACGTGCTATTCCGTTCTACCGGCCAGAGGGGGACATTTATGCACTTTCAAGAGGAAGTCATAAAGGGCCTAATATTTGGGAACCAGCAGGCAGAGGGCCCCAGTACTTCTAGTACTGGCCCCCGCATTTTCCTGATGAAATCCCCTCCACTGGAAAAAAGGGCAGGACACAAAAAAGGTGCAAAGTTTGCTATAAAAAGGGAATAAGAAAGCAAACTATTTTCCAGTGTGACACTTGCCCCGACAAACCCGGCCTATGTATAAAGGAGTGTTTTAAAATATACCACACATCTATGGATTATTAGGTTCATAATTTCACCGTGCTTCGGGGGTCTTGCTAATGCCACATAGCACCCACCATTCATTCCACCAGAATCTGAGCCGCAAAATCCAAAAATCACTCCTTCCCTTCTGAGTCCTGCCATGCACCCAACTGGTATTTTTTGGTCACATGTGAGGCATTGCCGTACTCGGGAGAAATTGGGGCACAGATTTTGGGGTGCTTTTTCTCCTTCATACCTTCTGAAAATGAAAAATTTTGAGCCAGAACTGCATTTTTGTGTAAAAAAATGTAATTTTTCATTTTCACTGCCCACTTGTATCAAAATTGGTGAAACCCCTGGGGGTTTGAAATGTACACTATACCCCTAGATGAATTCCCTGAGGGGTGTAGTTTGCAAAATGGGGTCACTTGTGGGGGGGTTCCACTGTATTGGTGCTTTGGGGGTCTTGCTAATGCGACATAGCACCCACCATCATTCCACCAGAATTTGTGCTGCAAAATCCAAATATCACTCCTTCCCTTCTGAGTCCTGCCACTTTTTGGTCACACATGAGGCATTGCCGTACTCGGGAGAAATTGGGGCACAGATTTTGGGGTGCTTTGTCTCCTTCATTCCTTCTGAAAATGAAAAATCTTTTTGAGCCAGAACTGCATTTTTGTGTAAAAAAATGTAATTTTTCATTTTCACTGCCCACTTGTATCAAAATTGGTGAAACCCCTGGGGGTTTGAAATGTACACTATACCCCTAGATGAATTCCCTGAGGGGTGTACTTTGCAAAATGGGGTGACTTGTGGGGGGGTTCCACTGTATTGGTGCAACATAGCACCCACCATTCATTCCACCAAAATCTGTGCTGCAAAATCCAAAAATCACTCCTTCCCTTCTGAGTCCTGCCATGCACCCAACTGGTATTTTTTGGTCACATGTGAGGCATTGCCGTACTCGGGAGAAATTGGGGCACAGATTTTGGGGTGCTTTGTCTCCTTCATTCCTTCTGAAAATGAAAAATTTTGAGCCAGAACTGCATTTTTGTGTAAAAAAATGTAATTTTTCATTTTCACTGCCCACTTGTATCAAAATTGGTGAAACCCCTGGGGGTTTGAAATGTACACTATACCCCTAGATGAATTCCCTGAGGGGTGTACTTTGCAAAATGGGGTGACTTGTGGGGGGGTTCCACTGTATTGGTGCAACATAGCACCCACCATTCATTCCACCAAAATCTGTGCTGCAAAATCCAAAAATCACTCCTTCCCTTCTGAGTCCTGCCATGCACCCAACTGGTATTTTTTGGTCACATGTGAGGCATTGCCGTACTCGGGAGAAATTGGGGCACAGATTTTGGGGTGCTTTTTCTCCTTCATACCTTCTGAAAATGAAAAAATTTGAGCCAGAACTGCATTTTTGTGTAAAAAAATGTAATTTTTCATTTTCACTGCCCAGTTGTATCAAAATTGGTGAAACCCCTGGGGGTTTGAAATGTACACTATACCCCTAGATGAATTCCCTGAGGGGTGTAGTTTGCAAAATGGGGTCACTTGTGGGGGGTTCCACTGTATTGGTGCTTGGGGGGTCTTGCTAATGCGACATAGCACCCACCAAAATTCCACCAGAATCTGAGCTGCAAAATCCAAAAATCACTCCTTCCCTTCTGAGTCCTGCCATGCACCCAAATGGTATTTTTTGGTCACATGTGAGGCATTGCCGTACTCGGGAGAAATTGGGGCACAGATTTTGGGGTGCTTTTTCTCCTTCATACCTTCTGAAAATGAAAAATTTTGAGCCAGAACTGCATTTTTGTGTAAAAAATGTAATTTTTCATTTTCACTGCCCACTTGTATCAAAATTGGTGAAACCCCTGGGGGTTTGAAATGTACACTATACCCCTAGATGAATTCCCTGAGGGGTGTAGTTTGCAAAATGGGGTCACTTGTGGGGGGGTTCCACTGTATTGGTGCTTGGGGGGTCTTGCTAATGCGACATAGCACCCACCAAAATTCCACCAGAATCTGAGCTGCAAAATCCAAAAATCACTCCTTCCCTTCTGAGTCCTGCCATGCACCCAACTGGTATTTTTTGGTCACATGTGAGGCATTGCCGTACTCGGGAGAAATTGGGGCACATATTTTGGGGTGCTTTTTCTCCTTCATACCTTCTGAAAATGAAAAATTTTGAGCCAGAACTGCATTTTTGTGTAAAAAAATGTAATTTTTCATTTTCACTGCCCACTTGTATCAAAATTGGTGAAACCCCTGGGGGTTTGAAATGTACACTATACCCCTAGATGAATTCCCTGAGGGGTGTACTTTGCAAAATGGGGTGACTTGTGGGGGGGTTCCACTGTATTGGTGCAACATAGCACCCACCATTCATTCCACCAAAATCTGTGCTGCAAAATCCAAAAATCACTCCTTCCCTTCTGAGTCCTGCCATGCACCCAACTGGTATTTTTTGGTCACATGTGAGGCATTGCCGTACTCGGGAGAAATTGGGGCACAGATTTTGGGGTGCTTTTTCTCCTTCATACCTTCTGAAAATGAAAAATTTTGAGCCAGAACTGCATTTTTGTGTAAAAAAATGTAATTTTTCATTTTCACTGCCCAGTTGTATCAAAATTGGTGAAACCCCTGGGGGTTTGAAATGTACACTATACCCCTAGATGAATTCCCTGAGGGGTGTAGTTTGCAAAATGGGGTCACTTGTGGGGGGGTTCCACTGTATTGGTGCTTGGGGGGTCTTGCTAATGCGACATAGCACCCACCAAAATTCCACCAGAATCTGAGCTGCAAAATCCAAAAATCACTCCTTCCCTTCTGAGTCCTGCCATGCACCCAAATGGTATTTTTTGGTCACATGTGAGGCATTGCCGTACTCGGGAGAAATTGGGGCACAGATTTTGGGGTGCTTTTTCTCCTTCATACCTTCTGAAAATGAAAAATTTTGAGCCAGAACTGCATTTTTGTGTAAAAAATGTAATTTTTCATTTTCACTGCCCACTTGTATCAAAATTGGTGAAACCCCTGGGGGTTTGAAATGTACACTATACCCCTAGATGAATTCCCTGAGGGGTGTAGTTTGCAAAATGGGGTCACTTGTGGGGGGATCCACTGTATTGGTGCTTGGGGGGTCTTGCTAATGCGACATAGCACCCACCAAAATTCCACCAGAATCTGAGCTGCAAAATCCAAAAATCACTCCTTCCCTTCTGAGTCCTGCCATGCACCCAACTGGTATTTTTTGGTCACATGTGAGGCATTGCCGTACTCGGGAGAAATTGGGGCACATATTTTTGGGTGCTTTTTCTCCTTAATACCTTCTGAAAATGAAAAATTTTGAGCCAGAACTGCATTTTTGTGTAAAAAAATGTAATTTTTCATTTTCACTGCCCACTTGTATCAAAATTGGTGAAACCCCTGGGGGTTTGAAATGTACACTATACCCCTAGATGAATTCCCTGAGGGGTGTACTTTGCAAAATGGGGTGACTTGTGGGGGGGTTCCACTGTATTGGTGCAACATAGCACCCACCATTCATTCCACCAAAATCTGTGCTGCAAAATCCAAAAATCACTCCTTCCCTTCTGAGTCCTGCCATGCACCCAACTGGTATTTTTTGGTCACATGTGAGGCATTGCCGTACTCGGGAGAAATCGGGGCACAGATTTTGGGGTGCTTTTTCTCCTTCATACCTTCTGAAAATGAAAAATTTTGAGCCAGAACTGCATTTTTGTGTAAAAAAATGTAATTTTTCATTTTCACTGCCCAGTTGTATCAAAATTGGTGAAACCCCTGGGGGTTTGAAATGTACACTATACCCCTAGATGAATTCCCTGAGGGGTGTAGTTTGCAAAATGGGGTCACTTGTGGGGGGGTTCCACTGTATTGGTGCTTGGGGGGTCTTGCTAATGCGACATAGCACCCACCAAAATTCCACCAGAATCTGAGCTGCAAAATCCAAAAATCACTCCTTCCCTTCTGAGTCCTGCCATGCACCCAAATGGTATTTTTTGGTCACATGTGAGGCATTGCCGTACTCGGGAGAAATTGGGGCACAGATTTTGGGGTGCTTTTTCTCCTTCATACCTTCTGAAAATGAAAAATTTTGAGCCAGAACTGCATTTTTGTGTAAAAAATGTAATTTTTCATTTTCACTGCCCACTTGTATCAAAATTGGTGAAACCCCTGGGGGTTTGAAATGTACACTATACCCCTAGATGAATTCCCTGAGGGGTGTAGTTTGCAAAATGGGGTCACTTGTGGGGGGGTTCCACTGTATTGGTGCTTGGGGGGTCTTGCTAATGCGACATAGCACCCACCAAAATTCCACCAGAATCTGAGCTGCAAAATCCAAAAATCACTCCTTCCCTTCTGAGTCCTGCCATGCACCCAACTGGTATTTTTTGGTCACATGTGAGGCATTGCCGTACTCGGGAGAAATTGGGGCACATATTTTTGGGTGCTTTTTCTCCTTAATACCTTCTGAAAATGAAAAATTTTGAGCCAGAACTGCATTTTTGTGTAAAAAAATGTAATTTTTCATTTTCACTGCCCACTTGTATCAAAATTGGTGAAACCCCTGGGGGTTTGAAATGTACACTATACCCCTAGATGAATTCCCTGAGGGGTGTACTTTGCAAAATGGGGTGACTTGTGGGGGGGTTCCACTGTATTGGTGCAACATAGCACCCACCATTCATTCCACCAAAATCTGTGCTGCAAAATCCAAAAATCACTCCTTCCCTTTTGAGTCCTGCCATGCACCCAACTGGTATTTTTTGGTCACATGTGAGGCATTGCCGTACTCAGGAGAAATTGGGGCACAGATTTTGGGGTGCTTTTTCTCCTTCATACCTTCTGAAAATGAAAAATTTTGAGCCAGAACTGCATTTTTGTGTAAAAAAATGTAATTTTTCATTTTCACTGCCCACTTGTATCAAAATTGGTGAAACCCCTGGGGGTTTGAAATGTACACTATACCCCTAGATGAATTCCCTGAGGGGTGTAGTTTGCAAAATGGGGTCACTTGTGGGGGGGTTCCACTGTATTGGTGCTTGGGGGGTCTTGCTAATGCGACATAGCACCCACCAAAATTCCACCAGAATCTGAGCTGCAAAATCCAAAAATCACTCCTTCCCTTCTGAGTCCTGCCATGCACCCAAATGGTATTTTTTGGTCACATGTGAGGCATTGCCGTACTCGGGAGAAATTGGGGCACAGATTTTGGGGTGCTTTGTCTCCTTCATACCTTCTGAAAATGACAAATTTGGAGCCAGAACTGCATTTTTGTGTAAAAAAAATAATTTTTCATTTTCACTGCCCAGTTGTACCACAATTGGTGAAACCCCTGGGGGTTTGAAATGTACACTATACCCCTAGATGAATTCCCTGAGGGGTGTAGTTTGCAAAATGGGGTCACTTGTGGGGGGGTTCCTAACTTTTAGCATCTTATGGTGCCTAGAAACCTACATGGTGCCTAAAAAATAATCTCATAAAAAGGAGGCTCCAAAATCAAGTAGGTGCTCCTTCTATTATGAAGCCTGTGGTTTGGTCAACGTGCACACTAGGGCCACATATAGGATATTTATGAAAACAAAAGAATTGGGGGAATCAATTTTTAGTCACATTTCTCTAGTAAAATGTACTGTGTTCCTTAGAAAAATGTATTAAAATTGCAAATCTGCAAAAAAAATGAAATTTTGAAATTTCACCTACACTTTGTTTTAATTCCTGTGAAACACCTAAAGGGTTAACAAACTTCCAAAATGCTGTTTTGAATACTGTGAGGGGTGCAGTTTTTGAAATGGTATCATTTATGGGGGTGTCTCACATACAAGTCCCTCAAAGTCACATCAGAACTGAACTGGTCCCTAAAAAAATCAGTGTTTGAAATTTTTTAAAAATTTGAGAATTTGCTATTCATATTGTAAGCCTCCTAGTGTCCAAAAAAATTAAAAGGAAGTTGAAATAATGATGGAAACATAAAGTAGACATATGGTCTATGTTAGTTATTAACTATTTTGAGTGGTATGATTATTTGTCTCACAAGCAGAAAATTTAACATTTTGCAAATTGCTAAATTTTCCATTTTTTTACGACATTTTGGTATTTTTCACAAAAAAACACAGACTGTATCGACCCAAATTTACCACTAATTTGAAGTACAATGTGTCACGAAAAAACAATCTCAAAATCACTGGGATAAGTAAAAGCAAAAAAAAGTTATCCCCACTTAAGTGAGACATGTCAGATTTGAAAAAAAGGGCTCTGTCAGGAACGCAAAAACTGGCTCTGTCAGGAAGGGGTTAAAAAAAAAAAAAATTCTATAAAACACTTTTTTTTTCCGCTGTAGAGTGTTTGTGTTAATAAATGTAATGCTTGCTATTGTTACATATTCTGTTTGGTGCATAAATATGTTTCCATGTCCACGGTACTGAAGGTGGAAAGTAGTGCAAGAGCTACAGTATCTGGTTCGGGAGTCGCTTCCAAGTAATCCCAGTCTCTCATAGGTAGCTCACCATCAGCTGGGGAAACAGCTTACAGTATGCCTGACATCCCTTAACATGTGTTCATTGTATTATACTGCTTGTGCTGCTAGTGACTTCTTGTTGAGTACATCACCTTGAAGGACTCTGTACGAATTCCAGAGTTTTGTAGCTGATTGAGTTGAGCATCAAGTCTAACTAGGCCTGATGGCAGCTCTGGTAAACCTCTCAGCTGATTCTCAGTCAGAATAAGTTCCTGAAGTGAGGGCAGCAGGTGCAAAGCATCATCATCAATTGTGGAGAGATAGTTACTTGAGAGATCCACATGCTTCAATTTGCCTAGGAACATACAGAGAAAGACATAGATAACAATTGTTTGATTGTGGGAAGACTGTTACAACATACAGTACAAGCCTGGTTAAATCTTTGAGTAGAACCATTGAGCCATTATTGATATATAATAAATGGAAACACTGTACACAAGTATACACTATGTGAAATTTTATTTGAGGTTGAAGCATTACCTCTGTTCCCTTTCCCCAACTGAGTACACTTCAAACATTCACCTATAAAGTTCTCACCCAATCCTCTTCAATTGTCTAAAAAAGTTACTTCACCAAAGTTAACAACTCTCTTGTTCAGCTATAGATTACGAGCAGGATCTTCTTACATCTCTGCCTGTTATAACCCAGTCTTACTTTACTGCTATTCTATTAATGTTTTGTTCCCAGTTGTAAAGTTAATAAATATATATAACAATTTAACACTTTTATAACCAGTGGCAGCTCCAGATGAATGGCTGCAGCACAGTACGAAATTCAACTAGGTGAGCCACACCAACTGGCAATGTGTTTGTTTGGAATGGCAGTTGGTGGCAGTTGCTGTGCCTCCCCTTTCTGAATTTTGAACTGCGCTGCAGCCCCAAATCTCATGCCACCCGTAGTTTTAAGTTCAGAAACAGAAATCTAAACCCCAGAAACTGAGTAATGACATACTTAGTCCGGCAAAGTCTTTAGATTGAACTCGACTGATCTTGTTAAATCGGGCATACAAGTAAGTAGTCTCTTTAGGTAATGGAGGGATACTTGTCAGGTCCACGTCATCACAATATATAGAAGTTCCGAGACATACGCACACTAAGCAGGTTGGCAGTCCTGAATGGATGGGGGGAAAATACATATTAGTGCTGTCAGAACATCCATGTAGTTTTTCATGTGGAGTGATATCCATTACAAGCTTTATTATCACATGGTAAAAAAAGAATTGTAGTACATATTATTCAGTATTTCTTTAATAATAACAAAAAAGTCAGGTACTTGTGTAGTTTGACAGCGGCACTTTCCAGCGGATCATATGCAAATCGTAAGGAAATTGTATGCAAATTGCATACAATATTTGCATCGGATTTGCATCCGATTCGATCTGCGATGCGATTTAGCACACCCCCACTATCCACGTCAGCCCAAAGCGTGTCGAGGACACAGTGTGCCCGCGCAGCGAGCCACCAAGAGGGGATGCAGAATACACATCAAGTAATCCGTGTCCTGCTGCGCTCGACACTCGGCTTGTTTTCCACATCCCCTCACCGGAAACACTGCGCTCGTCACACTTTATAAAGTCAACTCCACGCTGACGTGGATAGTGGGGGTATGAACAGATTGCGAGGATGCGTAATGCATCCCCATACGGGGTTCACTGCGTTTGCCATGCGTCGGGCTGACGTGGATAGTGGGGTGTGCTAAATCGCATCACGAATTGAATCGCATGCAAATTGTATGCAAATCGCATGCGATATTTCCATACGATTTGCATATGATGCAATCCGCAGGGAAGTGCGGCCTCGAAACTACACAAGTACCAAAGGTCATATAATTAAAATAACACCTTTAACCACTTGAGTGGTATGCCCACAGCGGGCTGTCCTGGAAAATTTTGGGCATACCACTAAGATTACGGTGTGCGCCAGTGGTGCCTGCAGCTGTGCACCATTGGCGCATCACCTGTCCGGGCACCCCCCAGTGGCTGCTCTCCTCTCCCGTCCCATCGCTCCCCCTCACCCCTCCGCTCCGGCGATCGTATGCCAGAGATCCCCTGGCCCCACAGTAGTAAGGAGGCGGCAGGCTTGGGGATGTTCGGGAGTTTGGCCACCTGAGTGTGGGCGCCTGAGACCTCCCGAGCTGCCCGAACATCCCCGATCGCTGGAGCAGAGATGAGAGTGAGGAGGAGCGACAGAAGGGGGGGGGGGGAGCGATGGGGGGTGGCCCACAACTCTGTGGTGCGTTTTGCTAGGGCAGGACAAACCTGCCCTGGTAGGTTTGTCCTGACCCAGTAAAAGCCACCACTCAAGGGGTTAAGTCTCATCACTTAACCCTTTTAGTGCCAACATCTCTGTGAGAGATGCCAGCGTCGCTCTCATTTGTTATATACATTTAAATACAAAATGCTGTGTAAAAAAAAAGATGATTTTTCCTATATAAGGTAATCATTACAGGTCATTATGATGAATAAAAATGTTTGCTTGGCAATTTTAAACACCTATTTTGACACATTCACCTGTCACTCAAAGGGTTAACATAGGCCCATTTTCTGGCAAATTAAATGCCTCCTTAATCAAAGGACGGTATATATAGTGCATAGTGACAGTGTGAAAGGCAGTAGCTAAAAAGCACTGTAAGGAATGCACAAGTGTGAAGTACATATAAATGCTAAAATATTTAAAAGCGGATAACACTCCTGAAAAAAGCTTACTAATGTGGACTTTACTGGGTCACGGTATTATACAGCCCACTATGAGTCTTAACCCCTTCCCGACATTTGACGTACATTTACGTCATGGTCGGGAAGTACTTCCCGACACATGGCGTAAATGTACGTCATGGCTTGTAACTGTCACCGCGTCTATAGACGCGGTGACAGTTTCAACATGTCTGCTGTCCCTGACAGCAGACATGTCCCTGCATGCCCAGGGGGGGCTGCGATGCCGCCCCCCCGTCGGCGATCGCTGTGATTGGCAGCCATTCACAGCGTTTTCTGTGTCACCGGCGAATAACGTTCGCCGGTGACACGCGATCGGAGGTGATTGGTGCTGTAAAGTACAGCACCAATCACCGCGGGGTGTAAGGGTGACACTGGTGTCACCCCACCTCACCCCGCCCGCCCCTAAAGGCCGTGATTGGTTCGTCGGACCGACGGACCAATCACAGCCAAGGAGGGGGATTTAAACTAACGGTGACTGCACTGCAGACGCCATTCCGGTCTGGAATTGCGTGCAGTGCGGTCACCGTGCCTAGCTGCCGCAGTATACTGACCTGAACCGAGCAAAATACTTACCTGATCACTGCTTCATCACTGCTTGTAGTGTGCTGGATGCTTCCTGGATCCTGTTACTACTTGTGACTTCCTGTGTTGTGAACTTGTGCTGCTGCAGTGTAATAGCATTAGATAGAGAGAGATAGATAGAGAGAGATAGAGAGATAGAGAGAGATAGTGTCAGAGAGTGCTATATTTTGTGCTGCTGCAGTGTGATATAGTTATAGATAGAGAGATAGAGAGAGAGAGATAGAGAGAGATAGAGAGATAGTGACAGATTGTGCTATATATTTTTTATATAACTGACTGCTGCCCCCCCTTTTGTGCTGATCAGTATAAATTAACTGATCAGCAACTTTTTGGGGGCGCAGGTTTTTTTTTATATATATATATATACCTGTCAGTGCTGCTGCTGCAGTGTCATAGAGTGATAGATAGTGAGAGATAGAGAGATAGAGAGATAGAGAGACATAGTGACAGAGAGTGATAGAGACTGCTATATTTTGTGTCTGCTGCCCCCCTTTTGTGCACCCCCAGCAACTTTTTGGGGGTGCAGGGGTTATTTTTCATATATATAACTGTCAGTGCTGCTGCTGCAGTGTCATAGAGTGATAGATAGTGAGAGATAGAGAGATAGAGAGAGATAGTGACAGAGAGTGATAGAGAGTGCTAAATTTTGTGTCTGCTGCCCCCGCCTTTTGTGCTGATCACTATATCTGAGGTGATCAGCAACTTTTTGGGGGTGCAGAGGTTTTTTTTTTTTAATATATACCTGTCAGTTGCTGCCAGTTGCACTGTCAGTTGCACCAAAGGTTGTGCACCTGCTGCCCCTCACTGGTAATCAGTGTCGCATCACTGATCACCTTTTTTTTTTTTGTGGGTGCTGTGGGGTCTTTTTTTTATTTATTTTTTACACACACTGTGATTTTGTGGGTGTCCTGTGGCCACTGTGCGCTGATCAGTGACGTACATCACTGATCAGCTTTTTCGGCACAGGGTTGATCTATTTTTTTTTTTTTTTGATCAAATTCCTGTTGCCTTTGAGCGCTGTTCAGTGACGGACGTTACTGACCAACATCTGTGCTCAATTTTTGGCGCAGGACCTTTTTTTTTTTTTTAACCCCTTCAATTTTTTTTTTTTTTTAACCCCTTCAATTTTTTTTTTTTTGTATAAAGTATTTTTTTTTTTCTGCACTACATACACACTACACACTACATACCCCCCGGGTTGAAATAAAGTTTGTACCCCCCCCTACACTATACACGTGTTGAAACATTTCACTACCAGTAACACAAAAATAAAAATGGCATCCCAAATGTCATCCCAAATGTCATCCCAGTCATCCAGAAGAATGTATTCAGCGGAGGAGGCATATGCCATGCTTGCCTCTGACTCTGACACAGCTAGTGATGCAAGCGGGGAATTTGAAGGATTCTTAAGCTCCTCTTCCTCCTCTGGTGATGAGGGACCCCCTCAAAGACGCCCCTGTAGAGCAGCTGAGACCCCCCCCCCAATAATTGATCTCGTATGGACCCCACCACCAGACAATTTTGAGCCCCAGGTTCCTGAGTTTTTGGCCATGCCAGGAATCCAATTTGATTCCACAGGTCTCAGAGAAATTGACTTTTTCAAATTATTTTTCTCTGATGATTTTATAAATTTAATGGTGGACCAAACTAATTTATATGCCCAGCAGTTTATTGCTCAAAACCCCACATCATCATTTGCTAGGTGGACCCCTGTAGATGCAGTAGAGATGATGACGTTTTGGGGTCTGGTGTTTCATATGGGCATAGTAAAAAAGCCAGAAATTAGGCAATATTGGAGTACAGATGTTCTGTACAGCACCCCATTTTACCGTATGGCCATGCCCCGGGCTCGATTTGAGACGATCCTTAAATTTTTGCATTACAACGATAATGCACAGTGCCCACCCAGAGATGATCCCACCTTTGACCGGCTATTCAAAGTCAGGCCGGTCATTGATCATTTCAGTGCCAAATTTGAAGAGATGTACATCCCAGATAAATTCATTTGCATAGAAGAGTCCCTTATACATTTTAAAGGAAGGGTTAAATTCCGCCAGTACCTTCCCAGTAAGAGGGCAAGGTATGGCATAAAAATGTATAAGCTGTGTGAAAGCACCTCAGGGTACACTCACAGGTTTAGGGTATATGAAGGGAAGGATTCAAGAATTGAACCGCCAGAATGCCCCCCCTCCCTCGTAGGTGTTAGTGGAAAAATTGTCTGGGATTTAGTGCACCCCTTCCTGGATAAAGGTTATCACCTCTATGTGGATAACTTTTACACTAGCATCCCCCTGTTTAAGGCCCTTGGTTCAAGAGGTACAGCAGCTTGCGGTACTGTGCGCAAGAACCAAAGAGGCCTCCCAAAAACGCACATTGCCCAAGTAATGAGAAGGGGTGAAAGCAGGGGAATATGCACCGAAATTATGTTGTTGGTCAAATATAAGGACAAGAGGGATGTCCTTATACTGACAACAATTCACGGAGACAGTACCACCTCCGTCCCTGTACGGACAGTACCCACACCTCAAAACCTAATTGTATCCTGGATTACAATAGGTACATGGGCAGAGTGGATCTTTCAGATCAGGTACTGAAGCCGTACAGTGCCCTGCGGAAAACAAAAATCTGGTACAAGAAGCTGGCCGTGTATATCATCCAGATGGCACTGTATAACGCTTACGTGCTATTCCGTTCTACCGGCCAGAGGGGGACATTTATGCACTTTCAAGAGGAAGTCATAAAGGGCCTAATATTTGGGAACCAGCAGGCAGAGGGCCCCAGTACTTCTAGTACTGGCCCCCGTATTGTACCAGGGCAGCATTTTCCTGATGAAATCCCCTCCACTGGAAAAAAGGGCAGGACACAAAAAAGGTGCAAAGTTTGCTATAAAAAGGGAATAAGAAAGCAAACTATTTTCCAGTGTGACACTTGCCCCGACAAACCCGGCCTATGTATAAAGGAGTGTTTTAAATTATACCACACATCTATGGATTATTAGGTTCATAATTTCACCGTGCTTCGGGGGTCTTGCTAATGCCACATAGCACCCACCATTCATTCCACCAGAATCTGAGCCGCAAAATCCAAAAATCACTCCTTCCCTTCTGAGTCCTGCCATGCACCCAACTGGTATTTTTTGGTCACATGTGAGGCATTGCCGTACTCGGGAGAAATTGGGGCACAGATTTTGGGGTGCTTTTTCTCCTTCATACCTTCTGAAAATAAAAAATTTTGAGCCAGAACTGCATTTTTGTGTAAAAAAATTAAATTTTTCATTTTCACTGCCCAGTTGTATCAAAATTGGTGAAACCCCTGGGGGTTTGAAATGTACACTATATCCCTAGATGAATTCCCTGAGGGGTGTAGTTTGCAAAATGGGGTCACTTGTGGGGTGGTTCCACTGTATTGGTGCTTTGGGGGTCTTGCTAATGCGACATAGCACCCACCAACATTCCACCAGAATTTGTGCTGCAAAATCCAAATATCACTCCTTCCCTTCTGAGTCCTGCCACTTTTTGGTCACACATGAGGCATTGCCGTACTCGGGAGAAATTGGGGCACAGATTTTGGGGTGCTTTTTCTCCTTCATACCTTCTGAAAATGAAAAATTTTGAGCCAGAACTGCATTTTTGTGTAAAAAAATGTAATTTTTCATTTTCACTGCCCAGTTGTATCAAAATTGGTGAAACCCCTGGGGGTTTGAAATGTACACTATACCCCTAGATGAATTCCCTGAGGGGTGTAGTTTGCAAAATGGGGTCACTTGTGGGGGGGTTCCACTGTATTGGTGCTTGGGGGGTCTTGGTAATGCGACATAGCACCCACCAAAATTCCACCAGAATCTGAGCTGCAAAATCCAAAAATCACTCCTTCCCTTCTGAGTCCTGCCATGCACCCAAATGGTATTTTTTGGTCACATGTGAGGCATTGCCGTACTCGGGAGAAATTGGGGCACAGATTTTGGGGTGCTTTGTCTCCTTCATTCCTTGTGAAAATGAAAAATTTTGAGCCAGAACTGCATTTTTGTGTAAAAAATGTAATTTTGCATTTGCACAGCCCAGTTGTATCAAAATTGGTGAAACCCCTGGGGGTTTGAAATGTACACTATACCCCTAGATGAATTCCCTGAGGGGTGTAGTTTGCAAAATGGGGTCACTTGTGGGGGGGTTCCACTGTATTGGTGCTTGGGGTGTCTTGCTAATGCGATATAGCACCCACCAAAATTCCACCAGAATCTGAGCTGCAAAATCCAAAAATCACTCCTTCCCTTCTGAGTCCTGCCATGCACCCAAATGGTATTTTTTGGTCACATGTGAGGCATTGCCGTACTCGGGAGAAATTGGGGCACAGATTTTGGGGTGCTTTGTCTCCTTCATTCCTTGTGAAAATGAAAAATTTTGAGCCAGAACTGCATTTTTGTGTAAAAAATTTAATTTTGCATTTGCACAGCCCAGTTGTATCAAAATTGGTGAAACCCCTGGGGGTTTGAAATGTACACTATACCCCTAGATGAATTCCCTGAGGGGTGTAGTTTGCAAAATGGGGTCACTTGTGGGGGGGTTCCACTGTATTGGTGCTTGGGGGGTCTTGGTAATGCGACATAGCACCCACCAAAATTCCACCAGAATCTGAGCTGCAAAATCCAAAAATCACTCCTTCCCTTCTGAGTCCTGCCATGCACCCAAATGGTATTTTTTGGTCACATGTGAGGCATTGCCGTACTCGGGAGAAATTGGGGCACAGATTTTGGGGTGCTTTGTCTCCTTCATTCCTTGTGAAAATGAAAAATTTTGAGCCAGAACTGCATTTTTGTGTAAAAAATGTAATTTTGCATTTGCACAGCCCAGTTGTATCAAAATTGGTGAAACCCCTGGGGGTTTGAAATGTACACTATACCCCTAGATGAATTCCCTGAGGGGTGTAGTTTGCAAAATGGGGTCACTTGTGGGGGGGTTCCACTGTATTGGTGCTTGGGGTGTCTTGCTAATGCGATATAGCACCCACCAAAATTCCACCAGAATCTGAGCTGCAAAATCCAAAAATCACTCCTTCCCTTCTGAGTCCTGCCATGCACCCAAATGGTATTTTTTGGTCACATGTGAGGCATTGCCGTACTCGGGAGAAATTGGGGCACAGATTTTGGGGTGCTTTGTCTCCTTCATTCCTTGTGAAAATGAAAAATTTTGAGCCAGAACTGCATTTTTGTGTAAAAAATTTAATTTTGCATTTGCACAGCCCAGTTGTATCAAAATTGGTGAAACCCCTGGGGGTTTGAAATGTACACTATACCCCTAGATGAATTCCCTGAGGGGTGTAGTTTGCAAAATGGGGTCACTTGTGGGGGGGTTCCACTGTATTGGTGCTTGGGGGGTCTTGCTAATGCGACATAGCACCCACCAAAATTCCACCAGAATCTGAGCTGCAAAATCCAAAAATCACTCCTTCCCTTCTGAGTCCTGCCATGCACCCAAATGGTATTTTTTGGTCACATGTGAGGCATTGCCGTACTCGGGAGAAATTGGGGCACAGATTTTGGGGTGCTTTTTCTCCTTCATACCTTCTGAAAATGAAAAATTTTGAGCCAGAACTGCATTTTTGTGTAAAAAAATGTAATTTTTCATTTTCACTGCCCAGTTGTATCAAAATTGGTGAAACCCCTGGGGGTTTGAAATGTACACTATACCCCTAGATGAATTCCCTGAGGGGTGTAGTTTGCAAAATGGGGTCACTTGTGGGGGGGTTCCTAAATTTTAGCATCTTATGGTGCCTAGAAACCTACATGGTGCCTAAAAAATAATCTCATAAAAAGGAGGCTCCAAAATCAAGTAGGTGCTCCTTCTATTATGAAGCCTGTGGTTTGGTCAACGTGCACACTAGGGCCACATATAGGATATTTATGAAAACAAAAGAATTGGGGGAATCATTTTTTAGTCACATTTCTCTAGTAAAATGTACTGTGTTCCTTAGAAAAATGTATTAAAATTGCAAATCTGCAAAAAAAATGAAATTTTGAAATGTCACCTACACTTTGTTTTAATTCCTGTGAAACACCTAAAGGGTTAACAAACTTCCAAAATGCTGTTTTGAATACTGTGAGGGGTGCAGTTTTTGAAATGGTATCATTTATGGGGGTGTCTCACATACAAGTCCCTCAAAGTCACATCAGAACTGAACTGGTCCCTAAAAAAATCAGTGTTTGAAATTTTCTTGAAAATTTGAGAATTTGCTATTCATATTGTAAGCCTCCTAGTGTCCAAAAAAATGAAAAGGAAGTTGAAATAATGATGGAAACATAAAGTAGACATATGGTCTATGTTAGTTATTAACTATTTTGAGTGGTATGATTATTTGTCTCACAAGCAGAAAATTTAACATTTTGCAAATTGCTAAATTTTCCAATTTTTTACGACATTTTGGTATTTTTCACAAAAAAACACAGACTGTATCGACCCAAATTTACCACTAATTTGAAGTACAATGTGTCACGAAAAAACAATCTCAAAATCACTGGGATAAGTAAAAGCAAAAAAAAGTTATCCCCACTTAAGTGATACATGTCAGATTTGAAAAAAAGGGCTCTGTCAGGAACGCAAAAACTGTCTCTGTCAGGAAGGGGTTAACATACTGGTGGACGTATATCCTTGTATATCAATGCCTATTTCACTACAGATTGTAAGCTTGCGAGCAGGGCCCTCCTACCTTGAACTGCCTGTAAATACCCAGTTTGTTGTATTACTGTTTCCTATTGTAAAGCGCAACAGACTTTTCTGTGCTACTGTATATAAGAAATTGTTAATAAATAAATAAAATACATTTACTGTCTAATGCAGTGATTCCCAAACTGTGTGCCGTGGCTCCCTGGGGTGCCTCGGGACACTTCCAGGGGTGCCACGGGTTGGTTGTCAAGAACCAATTCAAATTATTTATGATCAATTATTTATGGACAAAAAAAGTGCTGGTGGCTGTCAGTCATAAAATATGTGTATAATCAGAAGTAAATCATGCCCTTTACCACATAACTGAACCTAAGAATCACATAAACACAATATACTTAGTTTTATATATACATATGTTTGGCCTAGGGGTGCCGTGGAAAAATTCTGATACTCCAGGTTGCTGCGATTTGAAAATGATTGGGAACCCCTTGTCTAATGTATTAGGAGATGCTTACAAGTTGGTAGGTTCAAAGTAAATGTGACAAAATAAATTAAACATTGATTCCCAACTAGTGTGACAGGATACACTTGATAGAAAACAAACAGCAGTCGATACAATACCCTTATCTCAATCTCTCTTGGATTAGTGAATTCTGACTCAGATGTGATGTTATTTACATATAACATGCAGAACAACACATAGTGATTAACCATTTAACTACATATCAACATTATTTCCTGACTATCCATCTCAATCAAGCTACAGTATGAAGACCGATTACAGTAATTCGACTGACTGATTACTCAGGACTAGCCTTGTTGGAGGGGCCCATCAGGGGCCTGTGTCTGTTGTAAAAGGGTAGAAATGCCCGACCGTTGCAGCTTTTTGATGTTGCTGTGCACAGTCATTTTTTGGGGGTGGTATGGGGAGAAGCAGATTTGTCTACTACCCCCTGTAGACCCCCCTTCCCAGTACCCAGTACCCATACCCTTGTTTTGCAGTGTTTTATGGAATTTAGAGAAATGGAAAATATGTGTGGTGCGCGAATCAACAGTGGCTGGCACAGGGCGGTCAAGCCCAAAAATACAATAAATACCCAATAAATTGTACCAGACGTTTCTCAAAAAGTATAACAATTTATTACATATTAAATCAAAGCATAAAATTGAATTACAAATTTACAATTTATAAAAAATCACACTATAAGTGCAGGTTCCTAGACATAAAGTCCAAGGGGATAGGTTTTAAATCACTGGGATAGCAATTATGAACAATGGGTGGCTGAGATAGATGAGGGTGCTGACAAGAGTTTATATTACCATCCTGGTCGGTCTGGTGGGTGTTTGCTTGTCCAGACAATGGAATGATAGTCCAGAGGGTGCCCTATGTTTGCAAGGGCTCAGGCTCTCCACTTGGTGTATATGTCCTCTTGGAAACTGGGAAATTAGGGATCGAGCAGATATCCCAGATGATGGAACTCCACATTTCTCCAGGGAGGACGTCTGTAAGTGGGAAATGGACTGTGTGCCGTGCTTTTGAGGAAATTTAAGATGGATCCCGCTTAGCGGTGGGTGGTGTCAGTCACCAAATCTCAGCAGCACAAATGTGGGTGTTTGGAAAGCTCAACGCATTTCCCCGGATCTAACCTCCGGCTTCTTCAGGAGCTGAAGAAGCCGGAGGTTAGATCCGCAGAAACGCGTTCTGTTTCTGTGCTGCTGAGATTTGGTGACTGACACCACCCACCGCTAAGCGGGATCCATCTTAAATTGGTCCAAGAAATTTCCTCAAAATCACGGCACACAGTCCATTTCCCACTTACAGACGTCCTCACAGGCGAAATCTGGAGTTCCATCATCTGGGATATCTGCTCGATCCCTAATTTCCCAGTTTCCAAGAGGACATATACACCAAGTGGAGAGCCTGAGCCCTTGCAAACATAGGGCACCCTCTGGACTGTCATTCCATTGTCTGGACAAGCAAACACCCACCAGACCGACCAGGATGGTAATATAAACTCTTGTCAGCACCCTCATCTATCTCAGCTACCCATTGTTCATAATTGCTATCCCAGTGATTTAAAACCTATCCCCTTGGACTTTATGTCTAGGAACCTGCACGTATAGTGTGATATTTTATATATTATAATTTAATTTTATGCTTTGATTTTATATGTAATAAATTGTTATACTTTTTGAGAAACGTCTGGTACAATTTATTGGGTACAGCCAGCGCAGGCACTATTCTTTTGTTTTATGGAATTTACATTACCTGTTGTTTTTTTTAAAAATATTAATAATTAAATATAATGTAATGGTGCCAACTTGGATCTGACAGCATGTTAGATTCAAAAGGTTTTTAGGTGCCAAGATTCTGGCAGTGGTGTTGTCAGGATGACAAACTGTCTACGCAGTCAGTATCAACATCCTTACCACATACCCAACCAGCACTAATAGCAAAACTTAAAGGACAAAACGCATGTTGACCACCTGGAATTGCTACTACCAGCACTAAGATCTGTTTCTCTTAAGTGCTGGCCTAGGCACCCGCAAAAAGTTATACGGTAAATGTGGTGTCGATTACATCACACTTACTACTCTCTCAGAAGGCCCGGGTGTCTGCCGATTATTTTGGGTAGTACTCTGAACACTCAGAAGAGAAACCACTACCTAGTGGTTTGTGGTACTGCCTGATGGTATTTAAAAAGATGCCCTTACGATGGATAACTAAAGAAACTTAGGTACTTGTGTATTATCACGGCGCCCGCGAAATCGGTCGCAAATCGCATGCAAAAATCGGATGCGATTTAGCAGCCGATTTTTGGCCGATTTTCCATTATTTTATGCCGATTAGCATGCTATCCCATCCTTGCACACCCCCACTATCCAAGTTAGCCCGATGCGTGGCAAGCGCACGTGGTACGCGTCCTCCCGACCTGTTCATACCCCCATTATCCACGCCGGCGTGGAGCTGATTTTATAAAGCGTGGCGAGCGGACAAGGAAAACAATCCCGAAGCATGGCTAGCGCAGCAAGCCCCGCGAGAGGACACGGATTACTTGATGTGTTTTCCGCGTCCCCACGCCACGCTTTGGGCTGACTTGGATAGTGGCGGTGTGCAAGGATGGAATATCATGCAAATCGGAAGGAAATTGCAGAAAATCGGCCGAAAATCGGCTGCAAATCGCCTGAAAATCACCCGCTAAATCGCATCGCAGATCGAATCGGCCGCAAATCGGCAGCTAAATCCTATGCGATATCGTATGCGATTTAGATTAAATCGGGCGCCATGATAATACAAAGTACTGAAACTTAGAATCTTAGTGGAAGCAGATCTACACAAAGGCCTACATAGATATCTCCACCTGAATATCCTATAAAATTGTGATTTAATAGGCATATTATTCCTACCTTGATTTATCCATGAACTGGGAGTGATATATATTGCATTTATAATATTACACTATGTTGCATTATTTCATTGTAATATTACATATTTTGGAATTATCGAATACACCTCTGTGAAGTGCAATGTTTATAATATAGTTTGTACACACTAGACCACAGATTGTCAAAGTCAGTCCTCAGGACCCCACACAGTGCATGTTTTGCAGGTCTCCTCACAGAATCAAGTAAAATAATTAGCTCCACCTGTGGATCTTTTAAAATGTGTCAGTCAGTGATGACATCTAGAATGTATATACCGCTTACCATGAATGGTGAGTGAGGTATGCACCCACATTCTTCATGAAGCTTAAAAATTATTATCCTGCACCCTTTCTCCTTTTCCCATCTTAAACCATTATTATATATATTTTTATTTATCTTCACGAATGACACTTCATGATATGGAGAATATCAACACACTAGGTTGAAATTTGCTGATCCAGATATAAAGAAACCTTTATATGTTTGAAAGATTCACTGCACCATGTGAGTCTTGGTATGATTTCTTGATTTTACAGATAGATTTTGGTGAGTGAGGTACACTCACAGTCTACCTTCTTTGCACTGGGTGTATTGTTCACTAAGAAAACAAGTCTACACATTGGCACTTATTCTGGTTCACTCGCAAAGGCAAATTCCTTCTCAGATGGACAAAACCATGTGCACTGCAGGGAAGGCAGATGTAACTTGTGCAGAGAGAATTAGATTTGGGTGGGGTTTTACTTCAAAGTGAGATCTATATTGCAGTGTAAAAATCGATGAAAAGGGAGCGTGTCCACGTAAACGGCCATGGATTGCTGAGATCTGGCCGTGATCACGACAATTTGTTGGGCCCATTCTCAGCAAAATGGGCCCAACAGCTTTTGAACAACGCAGTGTCTGATAGACATGGAGTGGCTTAAACATACCAGGCTGGGTGTGTGTATAGGAGTAGCATGTGACACGGAGCAGCCAATGGGTAGTTGGGCTGGGATTTGTTAGCTAGGAATATAGGGACAGGAAAAGGAGGAGTCAGCCTCTTTTTCCTGAGAAAGTTCTCCCACCCTCCCTTTCCCTTCTGTTATATGGGTACTTCTTGGGTGTTTAATCGCGTTAGCTGAATGGCGGGCAGTCAATGCTGTAGGTGGAGTGGATACCGCTTGTTAAGTTAGGTCGGATTACGTATGCTAGTTTGGGGTGGGGTTTAGTTCAAATAGCCGTTCTTTCTAGGCCACCAATAAAATCTCAAAAATAAAATAAAATAAAATAAAAATTAGCTTAAAATCATTTTCAATAAATTCAGCTAACAAATTTCTGCCAAACTATGTCTCCGTGTCTTTATTTCTGAAGTAGTCGTATAAGTTATGTTATATTATCTGAATGCTAAAGGTCACACACACTCACCGATAGGATGTTTAAAAGTTGGGTCCGTTCTGTCGATCTGCCTCTTCAAAGCTGTCGGTCAAGACAGCATTGAATAGGCATCTGCCGCTATGTCCCCATCTGAAATAGCGGCAGGGATTGAATATCCCGCTGTATCTTCATGTTTGGAGTAGCATCTTATAATAGGTCTAGTAAAACTATTGGATGGATGCCACTGTCTGTGCAATAGCTGGCACTAGCTCTCTAGACAACATTTTTTTTAAATAATTGAGTCTGCTAGGCCCCTGTAAGTGGTATCTGATTGGGGAGACACATGTCAAAATATCTAGATTGATATAACTGCAAATTGAAATTGGTTCATAGAAGCAATAGTAGCATACTGTATGTGCAGAAAGTTTTACTGTATATTGTGTTTAGGATTGACTAGATTACTGACCTTGTTCTGTCATTGACCCAAAGATACCTGGTTCTACTGGCTTTGTAGCAATTGGAGCAACAGTGGGAATCTTGGGTTCCTGGGTTGTTGGTACATGTGTCTTTTTACGCTTAGGAGCCAGAGTAGCTACTTCAATCTGTGAGGGATTAATATGATTATTAACATATAATATATAAAATCCACTTACTGTAAATCACAGAATCAGCACCAAAGTGACTGTACCAAGTAAATGACATTTATGACTGTGTGGTAGATTTATTAAGCTCGGTGAAGTGATAAAGTGTCTGGTTTTTATCACCGGCCAATCAGCTCCTAAATGACAGGTAGGAGCTGATTGGCTGGTGATAAAAACCAGACACTTTATCACTTCACTGAGCTTAATAAACCTACCACTGTGTTGTGTAGATGTCGTGTAGATTTTGGGAAATTTAGCAAATATTGATAATAACATTGGGTCAGATGTAATAGGGTGAGAGATTCAGAAAGTGAGAGATTTCAGGAGAGTTTTTCCATTTTTTTTAAAGCAGCAATCAGTTACATGGAAAATTACCCTGGTTTGTCAGTGTAAATGGTTGCCACTTTAAAAAAATGGGAAAACTCTCCCAAAATCTCTCACTTTCTGATTCTCTCACCCTATTACATTTGTCTCATTGGCATAGATTTATGAAGCAGTGATAAGGGAGGAGAAGTGATAAAGTGCCTGGTATTTTATCACTGGCCAATCAGCTTCTGACTGCTAAGTTACAGGCTGGGTTTAAATAGGAGCTGATTGGCCGGTGATAAAGTACCAGGCACTTCTCCTCCCTACCCCTATGTCTCTGTTACTTTCTCACTCTCAGCCACAGCTCACACTATAGAGCATTAACAGACACTGAGATAAGAAGACTGCTGATACATGGCATACACTCGGTGCGATTTTGGCATCCAATTTTTGCTATATAGTCAAAATTGTACAGAAAGTTAGCCAAAATTGCACAGTGTTAAGGGGCTTGCGATAGCAATGTGTGCCCCCATGTGCCAGTATTGCCAGAAAATAGACTGTTCAGGCAGAGTGTTTGGCCATAAAACCAAATCGCACATAGTCAAAGTCCATATCGCAAGTGCATGTAGTCAGAATTGGCTCCATGCTCTTGAATGGGAATTGCATAGTTTAAAATCACCCATAGCCTCTATCACACGGTGTATATGCTGGGGTCTTAATAGTATTGTAGGCCCTGGACAAAGCAGGGCACCAGGGCCCCTACACACCCAATAATGGCAATTTATCTAAAAACAAATCATAACATGCCCCTCCTGCAGTCCTGCACCCTCTATTGCCAATACAATGAATTGCTGTCAGCACTCTGATTGGTAGATAACTACAGGCATTCACCAATCAGCAGGCTGACAGCTATTCCCCTTCTGGCAGCAGACTAAGAAGCAGGAAAAAAATGTGGCCTGGTTGCTCTGCTTCTCTGCTCACAGCCCAATCTGCCCCTGCTTGAAGGCCCCTAGAATTGTCAGGACCTTGGGCAGCTGCCCATTAAGCCCATACCTTAAGATGGTCCCTTTACATAGGCTTGTGTTCTCTGCCGTAGGGGAACTGATGGTGCGTACACACTGGGCGAGTCACAAATATATTATGTGCATAATACGCTGCTACATACACCTTGCACTGTCAAATAACTATACCTTGGTGCCAGTTTTCTCCTGTTTGGAGAAGGAGACTTGTATTGGAATAAGTTACCTTGAACCTAACACTTATATTTAATAGTCTACCATTGTGGAACTCAAAATAATCAACTACCATTAAGGATTGATTTCCAGGATCAATAATGACATTTGGGAGCCAACACTAATCGATATTGTTGATCAATTAAATATGTATAAATGTGGGCATACAATATATTGGTGGTTTATATCTGCAAATCGTGTTTTTTTTTTTTTTTGTGTAAATCTATTCTTATTGAGCTGATTTTTCATATTTTTTATCTGTTATTATATGGATTAAATTAATACAGATCAAACCAGTGTGCTCCAATCCTTTCTGGTATTTTCTTTCTCTAGTATTTCTATGCTAATGGCAGCAGCATACTAATTGTTGATGCTGTGGGATTACATTAATTATTTATATATATATAGTTTAAATTGCGCCCAATATACTTGGTGGTATACATTTTCTAGAATGATTAATGATAAGTTGAATGATATTGTTTAGTGATGTCACTGGGTCCCACAGCTAAATATGCAATCATTTGACAATATGTCAAATTGACAATGGTGGATGTGTGTGTGCGGTCGCAGAGACTGGGTTGTCAATGCCCCGCGGGAGCACACACTGGGTGATATTTTAAATGATATATGTCAAAATGAGCATTATAGTATTAAAAATCCCCCAGAGTGTTCGAACATTTAAGAGGGGGTGCTGAGTCAGCATTAGGGACTGCTGTGCCAGTTAGCTGTCATAAGGACTGCAGAAAATCACTTTCGTAGTGGTGCCCTATCGGCAGTAAATAATCTGGGAGATTGGATTTATGATGCAGAGCAGCAGGAGTTAAGAACTTCAGCAAGTACAGAACTCTCCTGCAGGATGCGGGAGGCAAGTCTACTATACAGCGCCTGCGCCATTGAGGCTAACAAGATGCAATGAAAGGGGTCAGTCAGTGGTGATGTAAGCAGCATAATAACATTGGGCCTTATTCTGGTCGGTGCGGTTATATCCGCGTGCGTTCGGCCCGCCGATGTTTTGTGTCTGCGCATGTGCAGAGGCGTCTCTGCGCATGTGCGAGCGTGGCATACGGCCAAATCCCGCATGATATGTCAACACTCCGAACAGGGGGTGGAGAGGGGCGTGAAGGGCTATTTGGGCTCATTACCATATGCATACGCCCCGCGTTTCATGGGCGTTCCCATGAAAACGCTGGGCGTACGTATGGTAATGCGGCCGTGACGCACGTGTAGGGGGCGGACATATGACATCGCCAGATCCCTGCTTTTGCACGGAAAAATGTCCGTGTGGTCTGAGGTTGCGGGAGCTGGTGGAGCACTCGGTCCTGCATTCGATGGTCTGCGACCATCGAATGATGGGGGAGGTTCCCTGAGATGGAGGAGGCGTATTCCTTGAAAAATACACGTGCGGTCCGTTCGGCCAGCTTCTTACCGCGTACGGACGGAGTTGGCGATCCGTATGGAAGGCGGGGTTTCGCACGCACGGTCCTGGCCGCATATTCGGATCCGGCCGCACCGATCAGAATAAGGGCCTTTATGACAATGTATTCTCAACCACTGCTTTCAAGTCTCCCAACAGCCATGTTATTTTTTTTACTGTCAACTTGCTACTTTTTATATATAATTTTTCTCTTCTGTTGATGCCTCATATTTCTGTGAGCTGCACCTTGTATTATTCTTCTCTGGATTCTGACACCCGCCCCCTCTGTTTTCCTCTCTTGTCTGAGAATGTCTGTTTCATCTCTGTCTCTCTCCACGCATCTCCCCCTCTAGTAGTAAAGTCTCTCAATATTCATTCTTTCTTAAAGGAGAATATTTGCCACAATTTCCATTTTGCCATGTAATGTTTTATTATACAAAACTGGGTAAAACATTTTGTAATGAGCAAAATTGCTTTGTTCTGCTGTATTCATTGTTATTGTGCCCCCTTGAGGTGTAGTCGTTATACAGCCTACATGTATCACTTCATGTATTTCTCTCCATATAAAGTGTAAGTGTAAGGCGTCTATTTAATAAATTAATGCCCTGATTCAGAACTGTTCAATAGGCCAGGTATATTAGCAGCCTAGTGAACAGATACACGCCAATTGGCTGCCCGAGTGAATGCCCCCTTCGCCGAGCGAATCCCTGCATTTGCATGCGAGGGCAAGTGTATGTTTACACATCCCCTTGCATGCAGTCGAATGGAGTAGAAATCATTTGATGAGCGCTGACCATTGTAGGATTTCTGCAGCCTTCGGTATGAAAAGTAAGTCAATATTTAGTTTTCAGATGGCTGCTGATCTCCGAATTCAGGGTGGGTGCTGACGTCATGTGAAGTCAGCAACCCACACGACGCACCTGTATTCCCTGTATTTAAGCTCTATTACGGAACCAATGGATTAACCTCATATTTACACAATACATATATGTATCAGAGGAATGTACACAGCCTAACTCAGATAAACGAACCCAAGCCTAGGTGTTCATTCAAGCCTCGTGGGGCCAATATTATTCTATGTATTGTGTAAATATGAGGTTAATCCATTGGTTCCGTAATAGAGCTTAAATACTTCATTTTAGGAGTGATTTTGAGAATATGTATGGAAGTTATTGTATGTTGAGCTTTAGGCATGTTTAGCCCATATACTATGATGTTTTATTACGATGTTGTGCTAATTAACGCTGCTGTTTCTTCTCAGCGTCTCCTCTTGTTTCTATGGTGACGGGTGCACAATGATCCCTTGCTATGAGGTCATCTTTCTGCGCTTGTAGTCCGGGCAGCGGTTCCCGCCCCCAGACCCTGGCGTGCTCACTGGGTGTTTGTGTTATATAAGGTAAGACCCTGCTTTGTATTATTGATACCTGCCGAAAATGCCACACTAATAAAGTGTGTCTAAAGTCGCCAGGAGTGCTGTACCTGTTGCTACCTGTTTACCTATTTGAATGTACGGGCACCCGGCGCAGATTACTAATTTAAACAGAGAGAGACGGATTCTATGTACTGTACAAAACAAATTTTGTGCGTGACTGAAGTTTTGCGCTAAAAGCAGCTATGAGTGGTTTCTGAAACTTAATAGGACCTACACCAAAAAGGTCCTTGGAGTTGAACAAATGGAAAAAGTGGTTTTAAGATCCAGAAACAGTACACAGCGCTGAAATTAAAACTAAATACAAAAATCGTGAAAATAAAGTGAACAAAATCAATGTGCACAAGTATAAGGTCAGGAGTACTTCAGTGGCGTGCGGTGGGGTGAGGCAGGTGAGGCACAGCCTTTCCTGTCATACTAGCATATATGCCGGAGTTTTAAATTTATAAAATATGTCAAAATTACAAAAAATATATTTTAAAAAATCTTATTTTTATAATTCTATTCATTTTTATAGTCAAAACTCTGGAGGAAAAAGTCTATGGCAGGTGAGGCAGTGCCTCACCTGGCTACCTTTTCTGCACATCTCTTATCAAAACTCAGTGAATCTCCAGCAGTGTATACTGCTGCACATGTGTATAATGTCGGCATGTACCCATGGGCTCATATATTGTGTGCATATCTGGCTCTGGTACTTGCCAGGGACTCTTGAGCCATTTACCTCACCACACGTCCCTGGAGTACTTCCCTTTCATATGTCTCAATTGGAGGGAGGTATGACTATCGGTCCCTTAAAGGAATTCTTTTAAGTTGTGAAATCCGTGTTTTTTTCGTATATCTCTCAGGAAAGTCATAAAATGAAGAAAATATACATTGTGTGAACAAATGAAATTAAATGAAAATTTATAAAAAAGTTCAAGGTATGATAGAAGAGTTGGTTTCTCCCAAATTCTATGTTTGTCACGAGGTTTACTCCAGGGGCGTACCTCTACTCACTTAAACGTTATATATTTTAATCCCATAAAGGTATCTTTTTCAAACACACTTTTATTTGCTGACAGGAAGAATAGGTAAGCGTACCCCCACTCACTGGTTACTCGGTGGGTTAAATCTCATCAAGGTATCTTTCATGAAGGTTATCCCAAAGTTATATATCAAGGAATGAATATATATTGGCGTACCCCCACTCACATCCAAGATGGTGGATGAAAACACATCAAGGTATCTTTATATATGATTCAAGGTAGAGGTCTTAAAGAGGATAGCGTACCACACTCACGGTGTTTTAGACTGGAGCCAGACGCATCAAGGTTTCTTTGTAATACCAAAAGGACCTTTGTATTCTATTTCCACACAAATTCTCTCAATGTGGATGTTGGTCGCCCCCAAAAAAACAAGGAAAAATGATGGGTAGACTGGAAAATTTTAATTTTACAAAAAGTCCATAGTTGGACTATAGGTACGTACAATGCAAATACATATATACAAAAAGGTAAAAAACATTAGGATAAAAAAATTATTGTATAAAAATAAAAAAATAAAAAGCAAAAAGGACCAGGTGACCCAAGAGGCAACGTAAGGGCATTAACACAGTCACAAAAATAGATGTTAAAGGTCCGGACAAAGTGAAAGGTTAAGATGTCCAACGTTACCTCTGTCGGTCAAGCAGGTCCAAGATGCACAGGATCCCCTAGTGTCAACGCGTTTCGGCTCTTTAAGAGCCTTTTTCAAGACATGGGGACTAGAAGCAAACTGCTGGGTATTTATGCAAGGCTAGACCAATCACGTAATAGCAGGAAATGGTCACAGGAAGTAATTGTCCAACAGTAAATTCATACATACATTCTTTAAATACAATCTTTTTAAAAACATATGTTCAATAATATGTGGGATGGAGAGTACACGCCCGTATCTTTATGGCAATGATGAAGAATAAGATAAATAAACCGAGAGTCTGAAATGACTTCCGGATGAACAATAGATTAAAAAATGGCCGCCAAATGGAACGCAATGCGTTCCAAATCGGCGTGAGTATTTATAAAGGAACCGGAGATATTTTGCTCCATCTAATGCTGTGTAGCAGTAAGTATAAGATAAAAAAAGCGCCAGTTAGAACTGGATGTTCGAACAACCAACGAGTTAGGTGCAAACATTGCACGCTAACTGTGGTGTTCCGTAATGGTGGAGAGGCGCTAGGTTATGGCGTCATCAGTTCCTGTGAGTGGAACGCATATGCGGTCCACTCGCTGGTGCTGCCCTGGTGCGTCGTGAATTGGAGCGTGTATGCTCCATCCACAAGCGCCATGGCAACTGATGCGTGGAACGCAAGCGGTCCGCTTATTATATGTGCCCTGCGTGTTAAAGGGGCATAATGGGGGCACATAAAAAATGCATAATTTATAAGGTATAAAGAAACACAAATTCTGAGTGTGTAATGTCCATCCCACTATGCACATATTTCATATCTCTATGCAGAAACAGGGATTATCTGCAGCGCTGGGTTAATGTGCAATTCTTTATATGGGGTTCGCAGGTTTTCAAAATTAACAGATTGTTCCAGAAGTTTTTTCTTCTTTTACTTAAAAAAACTTTTATTTATGAAGCCAATATATATGCAAAAAAAACTTTTGCCAAAGATATAAGTAAAAAACTTTTCCCAAAGATATGAATAAAAAATTGCAAAAAATACAAAATATAAAACACAGTATACAGTCTCGTTCCTTGCAGAAAAAAAGTTTTAAAATAGGCTCAAAGGACCTCTCGGGGGCAGAATCTCCTACCACTTAGATGTTTCTCAGTGGGATTTCTTTAGCAGGATGAAATGCTGCTCCTTCACTGGTACTCTTCCCTTCAGGCACCACACTGCCACTGTGGTGACCCTTCGGGTTTTCCCTGTGTTTGGATAAAGATCTTGAGAAAGACCCAAGAGGTTGAAACTAGTAGATGAGCAGCTGGAGATTGGAGCTCACAGAAAAGTAAAAAGCCGCCAGACACAAGGGAGCAGTACCGGGGTATATACAATTTCACCCCGAGAGGCTCACATACATTCAAGTGAAGCCTGGGAGAGGTATCCAGATAACATCGGAGCCCCACAGCATACATTTAAAGATCAGCGTCCCGGTGACCCTGCCAGACTGCGAGCGCAGGCAGGTGCTGGCTGGTGAGAGGAACGCAGGCTGTGTGTTCTTTTTGCTCTAAGGATTACCTGTCCCTATCTCCTACACACGAGGGAATACTTTATCCAAACACAGGGAAAACCCGAAGGGTCACCACAGTGGCAGTGTGGTGCCTAAAGGGAAGAGTACCAGTGAAGGAGCAGCATTTCATCCTGCTAAAGAAATCCCACTGAGAAACATCTAAGTGGTAGGAGATTCTGCCCCCGAGAGGTCCGGTGAGCCTATTTTAAAACTTTTTTTCTGCAAGGAACAAGACTGTATACTGTGTTTTATATTTTGTATTTTTTGCAATTTTTTATTCATATCTTTGGGAAAAGTTTTTTACTTATATCTTTGGCAAAAGTTTTTTTTGCATATATATTGGCTTCATAAATAAAAGTTTTTTTAAGTAAAAGAAGAAAAAACTTCTGGAACAATCTGTTAATTTTGAAAACCTGCGAACCCCATATAAAGAATTGCACATTAACCCAGCGCTGCAGATAATCCCTGTTTCTGCATAGAGATTGTCCATTGAAATAATCATTGATTTAATATTTTCACCTGGGATTCAGCAGCTGCAGGGGGAGAGCGCTTGAGACTGTGTGGACTGACTTTTTTAAAGACATATGTCATATATTTAGTAATACTGGACAAAAAAGATTTGCAAACATGTACATTATCCTATGTAACAAAAAAGTATAAAAAACAGTACATAGTTACATGTTATATACATTGCTAGTTTGTACATTATAAAGACAGTGTATATTTACAGAAATTAGGCATATGACAAAATGATGATATCACATTTAAAAGGGTATTTCTTTGGTGTGTTCTTCTAGTCGGGCCATGCCCGCCTGGGACCAGGTGTAAGCAAACCCACCAGAAGCACCAAAAATGTGAATTCACTGTAAGTTTTTATCTAAAATTGAAGGAAAAAGATATTTTAACAGTATAAACACTACAGATAACGACATATAAATTCTTCTTGAATAATCTACAAGTTAAAAATGGTAAAACATTTGCAGCAGACAGGGTAAAAAATTTCACAGAAACCATTTTAATTCGAAATCTTTGTTAAGTCCTAAGGGTGTAAGGGTTTTTAAATTATATATACATTTCATTTCCTCTTTTGCTAACATTCTTGAGGAGTTGTTTTGTCTGATATTATCCTGTATTGCCTTTATTCCAATGAAGTTTTTTATGTGTTCACAGGATTTATTATGCACCTGTTTAAAATGGGAGGATAGGGCGTGAGTCTCTAGTCCGTTTTTTATGTTTCTTAAATGTTCGCGTATGCGAATTCTCAGAGGACGAGAGGTCCTTCCCACATAATATTTGTCACAGGAACACAGAATAATGTATATAACATTTTTTGTGTGGCAGGTGATAAAATCTTTTATTATCACCTCTTTACCATTTATATTAGGTTTTTTATATTTCTTGGTGCCGTTAGATTTAATATTCCGGCAACCAAGACAGCACCCGCACCTATGGAACCCTTGCGGGCGAATTTATGTGGATTTTGAGACTGTTGCATACGCACTTGATACTAACTTCGATTTTAAATTGCGTGCCTTTCTGTAAATATGTACTGGTTTATTTGGGAGTACTGGCCCCAATACAGGATCCATTTTTTTTTTCTTTTTATTATATTTTTATTACAATAAAGACCGTTCCAGTGTTTTCTCATTATAGATTCAATTTTATGATAATTGGTGGAATATTCTGTAATGAAAGCCCAGTCAAATTTAGAATTCTTAAGTTTCTCTGGTTTGGGTTTGAACATTTCTTCTCTATTTGTTTCACTGATAACTTTAATGGTTTCTTCTATTTTGCTTTCATTATATCCTGCTGCTACAAATTTCTCTTTCATCATTTTTGCTTGTGTTTTGAAAGTGGCTTGATCAGTGCAATTTCTACGAATCCTTTTAAACTGCCCTTTAGGTATGGCATTGATCCAGGACTGATGGTGACAACTGTTTGTAGGAATATAGGTGCCTGAATCCGTAGGTTTTGTATAATTTTTGGTAAAAATGTGATTATCTTTGACATATATAGTCACATCCAGAAAGTTGATATTCTCCGTTTGAATATCGAATGTTAATTTAATATTAAGATTATTATTATTGAGAAAGTCACAAAACTCATCGAGTAGTGATCTCTCACCCTCAAACACAAAAAATATGTCATCTATATATCTTTTATAGGACACCAGGCTCGCTCCGAATGGGTTATCATGCCAGATGTTGTCTAGTTCCCATTTGCCCATAAATAAATTGGCATAACTCAGAGCGAACCTGGTGCCCATAGCGGTACCATTCTTTTGAAGGAAAAGAGAGTCTTTAAATAAAAAGATGTTATTCTTGAGGATGAATTCAATACCCTCAAGTATCAGTTCCTGTAAATCTGCATTGAGTTCTGATTTTTGTAGAAAGAATTTAACAGCCAGGAGACCTTGATCGTGATCAATAATAGTATAGAGAGAACTTACATCTGCACATACCAAAAAAAGCCCCTCTTTCCACTCAATTTCTTTTAGGGTAGTAATTAATTGACTGGTATCCTTTAGGTGGGTATTTAAAGAATGTATGTATGAATTTACTGTTGGACAATTACTTCCTGTGACCATTTCCTGCTATTACGTGATTGGTCTAGCCTTGCATAAATACCCAGCAGTTTGCTTCTAGTCCCCATGTCTTGAAAAAGGCTCTTAAAGAGCCAAAACGCGTTGACACTAGGGGATCCTGTGCATCTTGGACCTGCTTGACCGACAGAGGTAACGTTGGACATCTTAACCTTTCACTTTGTCCGGACCTTTAACATCTATTTTTGTGACTGTGTTTATGCCCTTACGTTGCCTCTTGGGTCACCTGGTCCTTTTTGCTTTTTCTTTTTTTATTTTTATACAATATTTTTTTTATCCTAATGTTTTTTACCTTTTTGTATATATGTATTTGCATTGTACGTACCTATAGTCCAACTATGGACTTTTTGTAAAATTAAAATTTTCCAGTCTACCCATCATTTTTCCTTGTTTTTTTGGGGGCGACCAACATCCACATTGAGAGAATTTGTGTGGAAATAGAATACAAAGGTCCTTTTGGTATTACAAAGAAACCTTGATGCGTCTGGCTCCAGTCTAAAACACCGTGAGTGTGGTACGCTATCCTCTTTAAGACCTCTACCTTGAATCATATATAAAGATACCTTGATGTGTTTTCATCCACCATCTTGGATGTGAGTGGGGGTACGCCAATATATATTCATTCCTTGATATATAACTTTGGGATAACCTTCATGAAAGATACCTTGATGAGATTTAACCCACCGAGTAACCAGTGAGTGGGGGTACGCTTACCTATCCTTCCTGTCAGCAAATAAAAGTGTGTTTGAAAAAGATACCTTTATGGGATTAAAATATATAACGTTTAAGTGAGTAGAGGTACGCCCCTGGAGTAAACCTCGTGACAAACATAGAATTTGGGAGAAACCAACTCTTCTATCATACCTTGAACTTTTTTATTAATTTTCATTTAATTTCATTTGTTCACACAATGTATATTTTCTTCATTTTATGACTTTCCTGAGAGATATACGAAAAAAACACGGATTTCACAACTTAAAAGAATTCCTTTAAGGGACCGATAGTCATACCTCCCACCAATTGAGACATATGAAAGGGAAGTACTCCTGACCTTATACTTGTGCACATTGATTTTGTTCACTTTATTTTCACGATTTTTGTATTTAGTTTTAATTTTAGCGCTGTGTACTGTTTCTGGATCTTAAAACCACTGATTATATGTACTATATATATATATATATATATATATATATATATATATATATATATATATATATAAAATATTATGCACTGCCTCTGCTACATTACATCTCTTTGCTACTTCTTTTTATTCTTGCTTGCAGAAGGCCGTGAAATCTCATACAAGATATGTATTTGATCCAGTAGAAAGAAAATACCGGTAAATCTGTATGGCCAAAGCTATTTAAAATAAACAAAAAAAAAACACATATTAGCCTAGCCTAGCACAGAAATCTTGGTAACTGTACAAAATGTTTTTTGATGAACCCCATTCCTCCCTGGTAAGTACAGAGCGATTTACCATCTCTCCAGTCTCATCCTATCTGTGTCGCTCCTGCCTTAGCCTCACCTGTGACGCTCCAGCTGCATCCTCATTGGTGTTGCTCCCAGGGCCGGCAACAGAAATCTTGGGGCCCTCTACAATGATATTTCTGGGGCCCCCCACCTAATCCCAAATCCACACAACCCACTTCTGCATGAGCCTCATTTAACCTTTGCTGCTCCAGATCCTGCTTTCAGGGTCGGACTTCTCTCGTTCTTAGTTCTGCTTACTTGGCTCCTGGCTGTTGCTTCCTGCTGGCTCCTGCTGCTGCTAGCCTGTCACTTTCACAAAAGAATGCTGAGCACTACGAGCAGGCAGGGCAGGTCTTTCGCATAGTGTGGAACAGACGACCCACGCATGTGCAGTAAAAGTACAGGAGCCAGAGACTGAGGCCACAGCACCAGTGGTGGGTACGGCTGTGCGCCTGCGGCCCCAGGCCACGAGCACACACAGAGTAGATGGCTCTGCGCGCCAAGTGGCAGGGCGCACACACAGTAGACACACAGTGAGTCAGTCAAACTTAGCTAAAAACAGATGGTGCACAGTAGACGGCCGGGCCGCAAGGGTCACTGACAGGCCAGCTAGTACAGGCCTATGGTCGTGCCGGGGTATGGAAACTCTGGGGCCCTTCAGATCTCTGGGGCCCGTCACACTTGTCCCCCTTGACCCCCCCTGTCGCCTGCCCTGGTTGCTCCAGCATCATCCGAGCCTGTACCATTCCAACATCCTCCCTGGTGTATCTCTACAGCACCATCCCTGTTTATCCACCCTCATCTCCCCTGTGAATCTGCTTCTCCAGCCATAGCTCATATCAGCTCATATGCCCTGTGTCTCATAGCCTTTCTGTGTCTCAGCATCATTCCTCAGAGGATCATGTCGCTATACCTCTTCCTATCTATAATGACTCATCTATCCCAGTGTCTCTCAGAATCACCCTCCCTTCTCCTGTGTAAATCAGCCTCTTCCACCTGTGCCTCTAAACCTCATCCCCCCTTGGTCTATAAGCTTTATTCCACCTGGTGTCTCTTAGCCCCATCATTTGGTGTCTTCACAGCACGCCCACCAGATCAATAATCAAACATACTGTATATAGTAACCGGCCGGTGAGGTAGACATAGATAAAGCTGCCTGGAGCAGCGAAACCGGTCAGGATTTCTGCCTCACCTACCCCACCACCTTCGCAGGCGAACCACCCTGAGGAAATTCATCCTATTCATTGCCCGGAAGGACCATCACCAGTTTCACTGGCTCATCCATTGGATTACAAATATCTCTGCAACAATAGTAGAGGTTGAGGACACTATTTCGCCCACAGCATTCGGCTATATGAGTTGGTGATTCATGCCATCTTGGGCCACTCCTGGCATCTACATCTTTGTGCCCTCCCTCCATATTGCAGTTTGGGGACTGTACCAGTACCATCAATGGACACCCCGGAATTTCCCCACCACCAAGTGGGTGATACCAGTGCACATCCTCTGGACATTTGGGACTTCCTGGGTCTTACCCCCATGTGGTTCGGTCTGGTGAGATGATGATTTTATCGTTCAAATTTATTATTGCCACTTGTTTTTAGCCTATATCTTCTGGCTTTGATATTTTAGAGATTGTATTAAAACTGTGATAGATCTAACCAATCTCCCATTTTTATTTTTTCTGCTAAGTATTGCACATTAATAACATTCTAATCAGCGCTGCCCACCCCCCTCTTTTTATCTTTTTATATATAAAAAACAATATATTTTTTAAAGGTTTTGACATACACATAATTACATGTGACCATACATAAAATAGATAATAATTGCAATCCTACTAATGCATCTATGCATCTATCCAAGTTAAATTTCTTTGTTAGAGGACGTTATGCAGATAATAGAACCGTCACTCTTATTACAATGTCCGCAGTGGGTTAACTCAATAAGGCATTATAATGATAAGCCTGGGAATTCCCCAAAGATATATTGTTAATTGGTTAGTAGCAATAAGGTGGCAAACTCCAGAAAACATAGATAATATTAGTTCATTGGGTACTTGTGAGTTATCCGGGCGTCCGATTTTTAAATCGGGTCGGATCGGGACATCGCATCGCATCGCATGCGACCATCGGATGCGATGCGATGCGATGCGATGCGATGACCCGATTTTTCCATAGGAATCAATGTTAAAATGGACTGAGTCCATTTTAACATGGAATTCAATGGGAAAAAGGGTCCTTTTCATACCCCTACTATCCAAGTGGGCATGGAGTTGGATATAAACCTGTGGCGAGCGTAGCGAGCCACCGAGCCCGAAGCGTGGCGAGCGTAGCGAGCCCCGCGAGGGGACACAGAATACCGTCCCCTCGCGGGGCTCGCTTCGCTCGCCACAGGTTTATATCCAACTCCATGCCCACTTGGATAGTAGGGGTATGAAAAGGACCCCTTTTTCCATAGGAATCATTTTAACATTGATTCCTATGGAAAAATCGGGTCATCGCATCCGATGGTCGCATGCGATGCGATGCGATGCGATATCGCATCGCATCGCATCTGATTGTATGCCTTAACTTAAGGCATACAATCAAAAAATCGGACGCCCGGATAACTCACAAGTACCGTTCATTGCTGTTAGTGTAACCCAGGCAGTGTCCCGTGGTGGGGGGGGGGGGGATAGTTGGGAGTCCCCCCCCCTGTAGTCCGTAAATAGACGCTGTGCGCAGCGTCTGTTCTTGCAGGCAGAGGGGCTGGCCAGCAGCTCACAGAGCTGCTGGGCATGCCCCCACTGCGGCGGAAAATGGGGGAGTGGCCTTGCGGTATCGCCGCAAATATAGGCTTCAAAAAGTGAGAGAGTGATAAACATCTAGCCAATAAGCTCCTACCTGTCATTTTTCAAAACCAGCCTGTAACATGACAGGTAGGAGCTGATTGGCTGGCTGTTTATCTCTCTCTATTTATCACTTTTTGAAGCTTGTTACATCTGGCCATCAGCCTCACTCCTCTCCTGTCTCAGAACTGGGACCTCCTGCTCCCTTGACTAGCCCCACATCCTCCCTTCCTCCTGCTTCCAATTCATTTCCTACTCCTCTGCTGGTCAATAACACAGTATCAAAGTTCTGCCCACCTCAGCAACTGACCTGCAAACCTGCACTGCTGATCGAAGAGCTGCCTCTGGTGGTAAAGGCTTGGTCAGAGCATCTCTGGGTTAGTTGCCCACTGTAGCTCCTTCCCCAGTGGCGTAACTACAGAGAGTACAGGGGATGCAGCTGCTATGGGGCCCGGGCCTTTGGGGGGCCCGAAGGCCCAGCAGGCTATCCCCTGCACCCTTTTGTTTTTTCCCCCTTTTTTGTAGACTGTTTGCGGACAGTAGATGCGCTGCTGTCCCGTGTCCCCCTTTCAGCATTACAGACCTGGGGCACAGGAGCGCAGCAAGTTGCTGAGCTGCTAGCAGGATCCCCTGCACACAGCAGAGCTTGTGCACAGTAGATCAGCACACAGAAAAGCCGAAGCTGCATGTGTCTGTGCTTCTGGCAGGAGACGCTGCACAAGGAAGAGCCGGGGCTGCATGTGCCTCTGACAGGAAGCGCTGCGTACGGGAGAGCTGGAGGCAGCATACACAGTTGAGCAACGCACGGGAGAGCCCGTGCCTCTAGCTGGGGACTCTGCGCATGGTAAAGATGGGGCTGGCGATGTTCAGAAGCAGTGCCGCTGACAGGGGAGAGCTCCGCTGATGGCTGGTGAGTGGGGAGCATCGGGGAAATATGCCTGTCACAACCCTTTCAAGCCCCTCATCTCCATCCTTTCCACATTCCTGCGGCCTCGCCTCCCCTCTACTCGCTCCCCCCTCTACCCCCAACATTCACTCCCCCCACCCTGTTCCCCACCTCCTCTATCTCCCCTGTTTTTTCCACCACTCCCTCCCTCTCTCTCTTCTGCTCTCTCTCCCCTACCTCTTCTTTCTTTCTTGTGTTCTTTCCTCCACCCCTTTTCTCTCCCCCTGCTCTTATCTTTCTCTCCCCTCACCCCCTCTCTTTACTTTCTTTCCTACTCCCGACCCTCTTTTTCTCTCACTTTCTAACTCCCCCTCCATCTCACCTCTATCCTTATCTCTCTCTCTGCCCTAGTCTCTCTCTTTCTCCACCCTTCCTATTTCCCCACACTTCCCCTATCTCTCTCTTTCCTTCCTCTTCTTAACAACCTCTCATTTCGTCTCTCCTTCTTCCTCTCCATTACATAATGAGGAGAGACAGGGAGTCTCTCCTCATTTCTCTCCCTTACACCCTCATTCACTCCCTGTCTGTCCCTGACACCCTCTCTCTCTCGTAACAATGGTGGGGGTGGGGGGGTTTCCCTTCCAAAATTTTGCTATGGGGCCATCAGAGTTTTAGTTACGCCCCTGTCCTTCCCCCTTTATCTGGCACTGACTCCCCTGGCTGGCAACAAGAGCAGTCTGATGCTTCTTGCACAGGAGGACAAAGACATATTTTACCATGCGAAAGATATGCGCAATCTCCTTAATGGAACTCGCCCGTTACTGCATGGGCTGACCTGACACTTCAAATATATAAATAAGGAGATAATTACAAAGTGAAAAGCGGCAATATTTTTGTGCTGATTTTCACCTGACTTTTTAAATACATTTCTTCTCTGTTTAGAAGACAAGTAAATAGTTTCCATGGATGGTAAATATACTAAACAATTGTAGAACAGCACATGAAAGATTGTATCTTGATAAAATATATTCAGCACTGAATGCATTTGTCACCTTTTTGCCCTAAGCTGTGTCTCCTCTATCTTTCTTAAGTATGTAACATAGTGGGAAGAAAATATCATATGGCAATAACAAAAGTAAAATCCATTCTTTTAAAATATTTATGACAGTTTTTATGTGTTCTTTGCATATCACCTGGGAGCATTTTAGGACATCGCTGTATCTAGCCTAGCAAGTGTACTCAGACAACTGATGTGTAAAAACATAGCATAGCTAACATTATATAACCACAGTAGGGATACACAGGATACTTTATTCAGTTGATGTTTATTAAACATTGGAGGGAGGTAAAGTAAAGTGGAGAGATATAAAGTAATAACCAATCAGATGGTAATTTGAATCAGCCTGTAAACTGACAGGAGCTGATTGTCTGATACATATATATATATATATATATATATATATATATATATATATATATATACAGTGGTGGCTCTTACCCTTTTGGAGGAGGGGGGATGCCGCAATGTGGGCCCCCCTCCGCTACTGCCGCAGCCCCCGCCACACTCCCTGCACCTGCCGGTCCCAGCCGCCGGTCCCCTTTCCTAATAAAAAAAAACCGCCATGGCTGCCCCGTATTTACATTTGCAGGTGCAGCAGGCTTGCTGGCTTGCTGGGTGGGTTGCCGGGTTGCTGGGTGGGTTGCCGGGTTGCTTGGTAGGTGGTCAGCTTCATACTGCCGGGAGCCAGGAGCCGGGTTGCTGGGTGGGGGGACGGGTGGTTCATGCTGCTGGCTGGCTGGGTGGGCTGGCATGCTGACTAGTTGGGCAGGTGGGCGGCTTCATACTGCCGGGCGTGACCTTTGCCTGCCTGCACAGCATGACCTCTGATCTCATCATGCTGAGAGGTCACTCTGCGCAGTGCTGCTCTGTTGGGTACCGGGAGAAGCCGTGCAGTGTCAGAGCGTGCATGCGCTTTCTAATCCCGAAATTGAAATCCCAGTGTTTTGGGGGCCAAATCCCAGGATCCCGCCGATCCCGGGATTGTCCACCCCAATTTCGACCCCGCTAGTTGTGGGCCGAATTCGGCCCTGTGTCCGATGGCGGGGGGTTTGCTCATGTGCAAACCCCGGGAGCGCCCGGCTTCAGGGAGTTTCACACTCGCCGGGCCATTTGCTCCAGGTGAGGCGGACAGGGGGCTGGAGCAGGGGAACGCCCAGTGTTTTATGGGCATCTGCCTGGGAAAGCAGACAGATCGATGCCAGCTCGAGGTGGGCGGCTGACATCATATGTCAGCACTTGTCCTGTATTCGGTGATCAGTGGGCCCCATATTTCCGAAGGGGAGAAAAATCTTTGATGGTTAGTGAACACCAAAGGGTAGGCGGGGGCTGTGGGTTGCACTGGCCTGTTCGCTAGGCTGCGGGTATACGCAATCTAGCCAACAGGTCTTAGTCAGGCCCTTAGGTGAATCTTGAGCATTTAATGTGTAGAACATGGTTTACTGCTCCAGGGGCAACAATAAAGAAAATATTTTCACATTTAGGGGCTGTTCTAAGTTGTGAGCCATTAAAACACAAGTCATTTTGTACCTGTAACAAACCACATTGCAATCCAAAAGGTGCAAATACATCTTTATTTAGTACATGTAACCCAGAAGTGCTGAGCAACTTTATTTTTACACTGCAGTTTAAATGTGTAGATTAGAGTAGCGGAGATATTAGTGGCTCTAGCTTTCAGACAACCAAACTTGCAGAATTTAGCATTTTTGAGTGCATACAAGTTGGGACTCGGATCTCCCCACCAGCTTTGGATTCCAAAATGATTGCAAAACGTATTCTTCTCAATATTAGATATAGGTAGGAGGACGGTACGCGTCCTCTGACCTTTTCATACCCCAGCTATCCAAGTCGATCTGGCGAGCACAGCGAGCCCCATGAGGAGACGCGGATTACTTTACATGTATTCCACGTCCCCTCGCGGGGCACGCTGCACTAGCCACGCTTCGGGCTCGGTGGCTTGCTGCGCTCGCCACACTATCTACAATCAGCTCCACGCCGATGTGGATAGAGGGGGTATGAAAAGGTCGGAGGACGCGTACCGCCGCCCCTCGCAGGCTGGCTGCTCTCTCCATGCTTCGGGATGGCGTTGATAGTGGGGGTGGCATTGACAATGGGGGTGCATTTAACATTGTAAGCACCTATCAGGGTGCTTGTACAATAAAAAAATCGCATCGCATGCCGTTATATTGCATGCGATGCGATGAGATGCAGTACGATGAACATCGTGGGCGCCGTGATAATACACAAGTAACCAAAATCACTTAGTCAAAATCTCCAGTGCATCTAGTCAAAAACTCTCACAAAATTGCTTAGTCAAAATTGTCCGTTAGACAAAATTTCCCCGTGTGTACACCCCTTAACACAGAGTTTCCCAAACCCCACCATTACAGTCCATGTTTTAAGGATATCCTTGCATTAGTACAAAGGATTCATTCAAATTAAGTGAAGTACTAATTAAGCTACCTGTTTTCAAACATGGACTGTAATGGCAGAGTTTGGGAAACTCTGGACACTAACACAGTTATCTGTAACTCCATTTCATTTCATCTGTAACATTCCCACCCCACCTCTGTGCTCACGCACTGTATTCTCCTTTTACATCTTATCCAGATCTCATCTGTTTAACGCTTCCCATAAATGTCTCTCTGCTTTTATATTCTCTTACATCATGTATTTGCTAGCCTGGAACAATGTAACAACCTGATCTGGAAGTATGTCAGCTTATATAGGAACCCTAAACAGACAGATCCGAGAGCAATTACCCTTATCTATCATAACAATGTGTGAAGTTATACTATTTTGTATATTATTGCCAAATTCATAAATGATCAGCATTTCAAAGATACCCTCTATCTGCATCGTCCTCTCATGTCGCTCCCATGCACATCTGTCAAACGCTTCTTAAATCATCATTTCACAGTCTCTCCTGTTATACTCATCTAAGAGTAACACACTCCTCCGTTCACCCTCTCTGTTCGTTGTTTTTCTCTGTCTCTTTCATGTGCATTTCCCCATTCCCCGGATTCATTTGCCTGTGACAGGTCTCTGCTCTCTCTGGCTTGTAGCTTCTTGCCCTGATCCGTCTGTCATGGCAGATGCTCACAAACAGGCTCTGATGAAAGCTCAGCCCTGAGAGATCTTTCAGAGAACCCCCCCTCTGCGCATAAACACACAAACACACACACACACCTCACCACCCTTCCTCCACTCTTCTTTTCTCATCAGCATCTGAGAAAAAAGTATTCTGACAAACCTGCTGCAAGATGCAGGATCAGAGACATCTCAAGCGAGATTCTATCCCTCCTCCCATCTAATCTTCTAATGATCCATTTCTAGTTGCCAGCCTATATGCTGTACTTCTATTCATCTTGATCTATATATATTTATTTATAATGAATAATTACGTATTCACTGTGCCACTGACATTCAGTTGTCCGTTTGTATGTACATTTGTTTATAATACTTGCATACACATCAGGAATGTCATATTTATAACTGTTTTCTCAGTTGCAGGGTTTTACTCTTACCTCAGGTCCTGGTTCATAGTATAGATCTTCATAGTTGTTCAGATCAACAACTTCGCCATAGTTCTCCAGACTTGGGTCATAATTACCAAGGTCTAAACTCTCATAGGAGATGCTTTCACGCTGTCGGAATTTTTCAGAGTTGCGTCTACCGTTTCCCGGTGGTGGAGGAGCCATAGATAGGGCTACCGCAGAGAAGTAGAGAGCCACCGAGAGGTACATTGTGATGGCAGGCCTGCAGAACAGCAGCATATATGTAAAACAGCTTATGTACAAGGTTGATGGCCTAAATTTAAATTTTGTTTTGAAAATTTTCACAGGAATGGAATAATATGAACGGGAAAGAGCTGATTTTAATTATATGAACTATAATGTATGGCAAAAAACATGGCAAAACACAGAACAAAGTATAATATGACTGCATCAAACTGTACCGCTATTTTACTACCAAGAATGACTTCACATCAATGGAGATATAATGTAATTAAATGCAATCATTGTGGTGCTGAAAGTGCTCAATGAATTTCCTTGGATATAAGGGAATAGCTATGATTATCATTATATTGTTATTATCCTGTTTAGAGCTCCAATATATTCCGCAATGCTATAAAACCAGACAATAATATCAGGCAGTGCCCTTCCCCATTGAAGATTATCCTCTAATTTCCCTACCACAGATACACACAACACTTAAGGTGGCCATACACATGCAGATTTATCTTCAGATTTGGCTGGTTGGAACAAAAACATGGTTATGGATGAGAGCAAATGACAGTTGACCATTTGCTTGGAAATGCTGGAAAACTGCCAAAAACTGTCATTCAGATATTACCAGATTTTTGTTCCAGCCAGACAGATCTGAAGATAAATCTGTAGGCAAATGGCCACCTTTACTGGATCCAGAATGCAAAGAATCTATCAGTAGGACTTTGCCCCATGTGAAAAAAATGGAGCAAACCCTATGGGAACAATGGAAAAAATACAAACTCCATGTACAGCATACCCTCCAACATGACCCATTCCATTTGGTACAAAATGCTCGGTTTCTGGACTTCCCTGCCAGTGGCAGTTACAGAGGTGGGGCTCCAGCACAGTCCAAAATTCAAAGAGGGGAGGTTCACATAAACTGTCAGTGAGTGCAGGACAGTGATGTTTGGGGTGGCATTAGGTGTGGCTCCCTTTTTGAATATTGGACTGTGCTGCAGGCTCACTTCTGCAACTGCCACTGCAGGGAAGTCCAGGAACAGAGCATTTTGTACCTAATGGAATGGGTCATGTTAGAGGGTATGGTACAGTAATCAAAGCCAACAAAACAATTTATTTTTCGCAAAATCTGCAATTAACATTTAGAGATGAATTCAATTCGCTGTGTGACTACAGCATGAGTTATTTAGGCTTGACAATCTTGCTTGCACACCCAGAGAGGAGCTTACAAAAACAAGCAATGCTATCCATCTTGGGACAGGTCTGTAAAATGTTGTGTTCCTGGCTGTGACTTTAGTGGGCCAGTGGTAGATACAGAGAAAAGAAAACGCAGAGGATTCAGGTAGTTCTTGAGTGTGAGCAGGAGAATGGAGAAATTGAGCTTGCAGGCTAGTACCGATGCTGGATGGTGAGGTCACAGACGGGTACTAGGAAATTGACAAATACACAGGAGAGAGGTGCAGAGTATAACCCGCCGGTGGGCTTCTCCAGGGATTCAATGTGCCCCTTGTGACCAGGATACTGAGAGTACTACTGTAGATAAGAACTTGAACTGATGGTATACAATGGCATATTTATAATGGGTGCAGTGCTCAGACACTACTACACAGCACTACTCCCAGCAGAGAGGAGGGAGTGCACACGGGCCTCCATCGCTCTTAAAATGCCCTTGATGGAACAAGTTATAGAACTAAAACCAATAAAACAGATTATCGGACCAGAAACGATGACACACGTTATTGGATTTGAGCCAAAGACATAGGTTATCGGATTGAAGGCCGATGGTATAAGGTACCGGACTGGAACCAGTGGCACTACCATACTGCCATAATCTGCAGGAGTTCAGATTCTGGAGCCCAGGGACATAGCTTAGTGAAGCAGCATTGTTTAAGGTAACTGCTGCTTTTTCTGTGCAATCCTTATATTCCCCTGGAGCATGGTGATTGGTGGATTACTGCAGTGGATTAATGTGCAGAGTCAGGTGACCACTGCAGAGCCTGTGGTAGGAGAATTGGCAATCAGCTGATCACAAGTATTATGGCAGCGCTTATAGCGAACAGATAGTGGTAACCCAGTGGATTTCAGGCCAGAGGAAGATGAGGTACAGTACCAAAAACAGTGGGCACTGGGGGGAGAGGACATCTGACCTCTGCAGCATATCGCACCAGCATGAAGGTGAGAAGTGCTGTGCCAAATAGTGATTCCTGACAGGGCCTAATTCAGGTCTTGTTATAGTAGTGGTACTTACTCTTGCACCAAACCCATACTGCGCATGGATATACTTTTATTTTTCAAAATGGAAGCATGTCTCTGCTGTTGCAAGGCAGGGATGCCTGGATCTCTGTCTAAGGACGGAGATTTGCGCAATGCCATGGTAGTGCAGCTGGCTGTGGTGTTGGTGATGATCCCACACTGTCTCTCAGGAAGCAGTTCATATTAGTAATGCAGTATAATATGTGACACCTCCAGCTGCATTACCACATTAGAGCTATCACTGCTGTTTCAAAGGAATCAGCAGCAATAGTTACTCCAACCACATCTTAATCAGAGCCTATGAAACCAGAGAAGGTTCATTTCAGTTTAAATCTTTCCCTTAAAAAGTTATTTATATATCTCTACTAAATGTGTTTTCTTATCAACACTGGTTCATATTATCAATGCGTTGTTAGGACTTAAAGAAAAGTTGTCCCTAGGAGGAATGAGCAAATGTGATGTGAATGTCACTCATACATTAGACTGTACATGCATAGCATTAAAGTATGGACCTACTGTATACATTTTTCCTTGTAGTTCTGTTGCTCTCATTTATATTACCCCATGAATATCAGCCTATAAGAGCTGATACATTTCCTCTTTGAAATACATACTACCATTATACTGGTTATTGTAAATGCAATTTTATGTGAGCCACCTTTTGTAATTGTACTAAGGGGATACATAAGGATGACCTGTGTTTGGGATGCCAGCATCCTGTAGGGATCAGGTAAGTTTACTTATCCGCCTCCTGCAATCCCCATTTCCTGCAGCCTAACCCCTAACCCTTTTTAGACAGAAGAAGAAAGAGACTGCTCAAGGGGGAACGCACTAACCCCTAACCCTACCTGCTAGTGCTGCAGCCTCACCCTAACTGACGCACCCTGCTAAATAAACCTAACCACCCGCACCATAGCCCAACCCTAGCCCCCCTTCTATGTGCCTAACCTACCCAGTGCCTAACCGTATCCTCCACTGCACCCAACCCTAAGTCCCCCTAGTGCCTATGCCTTACCCCACCCCCCCCCCATTACTGGCCTAACCCTATCCCTTCCCACTTACACTGCCTTTCGGCATCCTGGCAGCTGGAATTACAGTGCCGCCATCCTCATTGATGCTGGGTTTCTGGCGCCTGCATCCTAATTGATGTTGGGATCCCGACGCTGGTCTCTTGCCGGTAGTCGGGATGCCGAGATCAGTATTGTGAATTCCAGCTTTCGGACTGGATGAGGGCTGACATCGGATTTGTATGTAAACCATCAGGTTTATGTACTAATCCGAATCAGGCCCTTTATCTATAAAATGATTATCAAATTCAGATATTAGCTTTCAGTCCTGTATGTGGTTAGAAATATAGACAAGCTCAAGTTATTCTGCACAACATTTTATTTTTGATTAGTACGAATAGTGGGACTTTGCTAAATATCTTCATTGGAAAGGTTTATAAGGATAAGGAACTCCTGGGCTGACACCGCTACTCGTGTCATCCAAACTCATAACGTTTCACAACATTGCTGGTTGGAGAATTCTGAAGACAGTAAGGACCATTTAAAAGTTTCACATAAACAGACATCGTCTGGATAAAAGAAAAGCTGCAACATCAAGAGAATTCAAATTGTGGCAGTCTTGACTTCTTGAACAATATGCCCTCCCCAGTCTGCAACTTGGGGATATGTAGGGCATAAATAATGCAAAACCAGACCAGGCTGAAAATCTCTGTTTATTATCAAAGTCTGCTATCAGCAAGATGAAATCTAGTGCAGAATCCGAAGAATCTCTACATTATTTTTAAACTGTACATTAAATCTATTACAGCTGAGACCTATGCAAATATAAAATAAACACACTGTGAACCAAAGAGAAGTGCTAATGTCAAACTTGACTACTTTTTCGGATTGTTGGGAGGCTCCAGAAAATCGGATGGCTCTCCCCACCCTCATATATAACCCCTGACATCAGAGGAGAAGGATAATGCAATTTGCTTCTTAATCAAGTCATCATGGCCCACCCCCTGCACCACAATGGCGATAATCTCCCCATTGTGTACTGGGGGTGGTGCCTAAATGATGTGATTTTTGCAGACATGCCACTCTCCACCCCTTCATGATGATGCACCCACTGGCTTGCCACCTATATGCCATGACACCCCACCCCGCATTGCCGACTTGGCTGCTTTTTCCTGGAGAAAGCAGCCTCAAAGTCAGCAATTATGTCTAATGTACATATAGATGCAGGGAAATAATGGGTCTCCAACCTGTGACTTTAAGCAAATGACGATACAAAGCCCTCCCCTGGTATACATTCACGTGTATGAATGTGCACTAACTGAGATGCCTAATGTCATCATCTGTAGATGGACCACCTCCCAGTCACCTTCCAGCATTTCTGTTACCATGTGTCTCGGTTGCAACAGTCATGAGAAATCCTAGGCCCTGGTACAACAACTTCCCGGGGCCCCCACAGACGGAGCTCCTCTGCGGACCTGTTGTTACGCCACTGCTTCCAAGGTAGATACAGGGACAACAATTTACACTGTAATACCTACTACTCATGTCACACACCCATTACATATTATACCACATGTCATAATGCTCATTACACGTTATGCCACACATCGTAGTGGGAAGTACACATTATGCCATACACCGTAATACCTATTACATATTTTACCACATGCCATAATGCCCATTACACATTATTTTACACCGTAATGCTTATAGCAAATTAGGGGGTTAAAATGCTCTTTGCCATGGGATTAACCTGCTCTGCCAGGGGTTAACATGCTTGTTGTTATGGATTTACATGCTTTGCCATGGGTTCCATGCTTTGCCAGGGGTTAATATGCTCGTTGTTGTCATGGAGTTACAGTACATGCTCTGCCAGGGGTTACATGCTGACTTCCAGAGTTGGATCTCAGCCCCAGCAGCATGCAGGGAGGCAGCAGACACAGAGCAACCAGCCACCCACCTTCTACCTTGGAACACAGTGACCTGGACATGGGTGGGGAACCAGGTCTGGGACTGCTGGACTGGAGACATGGCACTGGCACCTGGGATGGGAATGTGGGGAGCGGGGATTCTGCGGAGTGGGTGGTACTCCCACGGGAGGTGGCCTCTCTCTGACCCAGTTCCTCCTAGCACCCAGGGACTACCTACTCTAAGTATCCTCCTTTTGCTGAGCCACGGTAACCTCCCAAGTCATGTGGCAGGCCCTGGAGACGGAGATCGGAACAAACACTCAGGAGGACCTCTGTGATGCTCCTGCCCATACGTCCACCCACATCTGCCCATACGTCCACCCACATCTGCACATCTGCACTTTCAATGCGGCTGCTGAACAGCTGACTCCGGCGCACTCAGACCCGGCGTACTCGCCACCAAATTTTGTTTTAAACTGTGTGTCCAGACCAGGGCCCCCTGACGGGCCTGTCAGCGGGCCCTGGTCTGGACACACAGTTTAAAACAAAATTTGGTGGCCTGGGTAAACTGTAAAACTGGGTAAAAATTGGGGCCTGGGTAAACTGTACCTGCCTTCCCCCCCCCCTCTCGGCACCCCTGGCAAAAGTGCCTCTGTGAGTACACTCTGCATAATGCAAGGCTCTTAGGAATAATAGGGATTTCACACCACAGTATTGCAAAAAAAATTCTAAACTCAGTGAACATCAGCAATGCATGTGGCTCTGAATCAGGCCCAATTTTGGCTGTTCCAAAGAACCTAGGTTGTAACCCATCCATTGTGTGCTAAACAACTGAAAAGGGGAGTGGCCTGGCTAGAAGGCATTATTTTTTCCAGCAGGAACATGAAAATTTACATGAAATGTTGCTAAGTTTAGGTTAGTGACCAGCACAAAGGAAATGTTCAATAAAACTAGTGGTGAATTGTCTATAATACTAGCTATAACATGTATGAGCAGATTGGTGATGCAAAACCTTTTTATGATAAAAGTAATTCTCAGCTGTCTCAGTAACAGTGAAATATAATCTGTTATTTACCCTGCATAATGGCTTTTTATCCTCGTGGTTCCATATACAGTATGATCTGTATTTGGTAATTTTTTCTGCATAAATGTCTTACTATAATACTATAGATTATAGTATTGCCCATTATTACTGCTCACTGCAATTCCTATTATAAAATGTAACCTCTCCCTAATTTACATGTTTGTCACACACCTCTCCCTACAATTGTGCTGCTCTAGGTAACCACTCCCTGCAATTCATATTGCACAATGTAGTCTACCCCATAATTTACGCTTATCATTGCTTTGTACTACACTTGCTACTTTATTTAACCTATGACTATAGGATGATCCAGATATCCGTTCATTGAATACAACGCATCTCAAAAATGTAATGCTATTTTTTCCATGCAGTGCATGTAACTCCCCTTCAGCTGAGGGGTGCACTGTAGTATAAGGTGCACCTTCCATTGTCCTCCTGGGCTATCTCTACAGTGAGTAATACCTGAGAAGCATAGGCGAATCTAGAATTATGATAATGGGTGGTCCCAGATCCAGACATAACAGCAGGGGGACCTTTGCGCGGCGTAGCCGCGCGGCAAAAAGGGGGCGTGGTCTCATGGGAAGGAGGCGTGGCATCACAAAAAGGGGTGTGGTATTACACTTTAGACCATACACAGTAATGCCCATTACACATTTTAGCAAACTCCGTAATACCCATTACACATAAAGCCACACGCCGTAATGCCAATTACACATAAGGCCACACACCATAATGCCCATTACACATTGTGCCACACATCATGATGCCCATTACATACTATATAACAAACCGTAATGCCCATTACATATTTGCCACATAAGTGCTGCTTACCTACGTGCTCATTGCTAGGGGGTTCTTGCTTGATGGCACCATAGTACCCATTACACATGATGCCGCACACCATAGTACCCATTACACATGATGCTGCACACCATAGTACCCATTACACATGATGCCGCACACCATAGTACCCATTACACATGATGCCGTGTACCATAGTACCCATTACACATGATGCTGCACAGATAATGTCCCTTACACATGATGCTGCACACCGTAATGCCCCTTTGAAATAATACCCCTTTCACAACAGAAAATGCAGGGATTTACCCGGGAATATGGTCCCAGGATCATGCAGGGACATTCCCAGGCTGACCCTTTATACACCAGCCTAGTCCCTGCATTTTCTGGTGTGAGGGGGAGAGACAACCACTCTCCTCTCCCTACCCCCCTTTAACAAACCAGCTATATCTTTGAAACCATCTGACCCATTTACATGAGACCAGTATCATATTGAAGAACTTTTGAGTTGGCTTCGAATGATTTTGGTCCCGTTAAACTGGGCTGTTTGGTTCCAGAGAAATCTGCCCTCAAAGAACATAAACAGTCATGAAATTACATTTAAGAAATTAAAAAAAAAAAAACGGTTTAACCTCAATATCCCTGGAACCAATAACCCATATGGATCCAGCCTGGTATCAGATTGAAGGCCCAGCGATTTGGGTTCGACTGAGATCAACCTTGAGCTTCAGTGATGCCGAAGGGGGAACTGGCAGCCGTTGAACTGGGTGGGGGTCCCATGTTATCCTATAGGGAAAACGTTCCAGCTTTGCCTGGTCGTATCTCCGGTTCCCAGAGGGCTAGAGACACGGGGCTGGGCTAGTTGTAAAGCCCCATCCCTCAGCTACAAAATGGGCTAATGGGTGGTCCTGTGCACCCCCGGACCACCCCCTAGATTCGCCTATGCTGAGAAGGGGATCCTTGTCCATGTAAGCTTTATACCAATTACATGAACAGTACAGATGGCATGTGCTCAACTGCAGCCCAGCCGTCCCCTACAAGGATGGATCCTATACAGAGGTGCTTCTAGAGAGGAGGAGAAGGCCTGTGTGCAGATTACGCAGTGGCGAAACACCGGGAGGCAATGGAGTCACTTGCCGCCGGGCTCCTGGCCTGTAGGGGGCACTGACTCCATTGCCCCATTGCGTGTCCTCCTTGCTGCTGTAAATGAGCCCCGGAGCAGAGCACCGATTAGCAACATCTCAGGTAATCCAGCTCCATGACCTACACAGACTGACTGACTGAGGAGCTGGGTTGTCACTGCGGCTGATTGTGGCAGCGGTACTTCCAGCGCATTTTCTATCCCCTTGAGACCCGATCACTGTGTAGCCAGCAGTGATCGGGTGGCCCGCTGAACCCCTCCCCCTCCATTCTTGTCTCCTACTCGACGCATACAAGCAGGTTATGTACTTCACCCATGCAGGACCGGATTTGTGCCTAGGCCCGTGAGGCACCGGCCTCAGGGCTGCACCAATTAAGGGCGGCAGGCAGGCTGACATTCTGTTAAATAGCAGCATGGCACAGCAGGTGGGCAGCGGCGAGTGACGAGAGCCGCCGCCGCAGACATGAATTATCATATGTCGGCGGCAGAGCCGCTCGTCACCCGCCACTGCCCACCCACTCTGCCATGCACATTACATCACCGCTTAGTGGCTGGGTCCGATGGTCCCCCTGCGCATCCGGAAATGGCTCAGGCTCACTGCTGCTGGTGCCCGCCCATTGGCTACTCTACACACACACACAGTCTATTGGCTGCTGTGTATCCAGCTGAGCTGAGTGGCGCGCATGCAGATCCTCCCTGCGGCTGAGGCTCAGTTTGTCACAGTGTGAGAGAGACGGACGGAGACACTGTGCTAATCACTGTACTAATTAGTGCCTCCCTCCCTCCGGGTCCTCCGTACAGTGAGCAGTCCAGAGAGAGACTGACGGAGACACTGTGCTAATCACTGTACTAATAAGTGCCTCCCTCCATCCGAGTCCTCTGTACAGTGAGCAGTCCAGAGTGCTTAAAAAAATATTGACTTGGGCTACACTCAGTTAAATTTTAATGAAATGTATAAATAACAATGTATATACATATATGATTACATTAAAATAGGGGGGGGGGACGACACAAAAATGTTGTGCCTAGGGGCGGCCTGACCCCTAAATTCGACCCTGCACCCATGTACCTGGCAGCAAAGCCAGGCATCAGGAGCATCAAAGAGAAGTGTCACCAGTGCTGCCCCGACACATACATCAAGTAACAGCATGCTCAACAGTACACCCTAGGATGAACACTAAATCCCCCTCAATTTTCTATGCCCCCAATTCAGAATTCCTACCTAGACCAGTATGTGTGATTATATATATATAAATATATATATATATATATATATATATATATATATATATATAACAGCATAATGTTTGCTACCATAAAGGGGAGGAGGGTGGGGGGGGGGGTGTTCACCAACATTCATCTTGCCTCCAGGCAACTTATCTGAACCCCCTCCTCTCTAGCCGGCAGCACTAGGGTCACTTGGAGACAGTTATCCATAGCATTCCATAGAGTGTTTTACATGTAATACGAATGTGGAGGTTATTATGGCGCATGCATATGGATCGTATCACATCCTGTGATAAAATCATGCTAATTGTTTTTTATTTGCTTCCCGTATGCAAGGTGATCGACAGGAATGTCACCCGGCCGTTTTCTGTGAGTGTCAGGGAAAAGGCAGGTGTGCCCAGGGGTTTGAGGAGAAGTTGTGTGAGGTCAGCTCTGGCCCCGATCAGACAGCTTTAATCACAGCTGCTGAGTCCTGGGACACACAGACTGCACTCAGTGGAAAAATCATTGGTAAGCGTCTTGCACATGGATTTGCAGCAAATCCCTGATCCAGATCATTTTCGCAATCTTTGCTAAGCAATTCACAGGCTTGCACTCACAGGTTGATTGCAGGGCACTGCTAAATTGCGCCACAGTGATCAGGTCTGAATAACCCCCTGTATGCATACAATGCAGTTTGTATCAAGTAAGGTGACCAACTTTTTACAATGAAAAAGAGCACACAAATAAATTATTATAAAAATATTGTAAATAAAAGAAACAAGGAGCAAACCTAAATAGAGTAGCAGGGTGGGCAGTGGTGGAACTAGCGACTCGTAGGCCCAGGTGCCAGCATATGCTTCAGGCCCCCAGCAACCCATGCCTTCTACTTCACGGCAGGAGGGACATCAACGTGCACTGTCGGCGTGTGCCTGATACACAACCCAGTCAGTGAAAAATGAAAGCCAATCCCATTTTGTACATCCCCATTTAAAACATTTTTACACATATCAGCAATGACATCTCTCTCCCCCCCATCCCCATTCTCTGCTGCCCTATCTCCGATATGTTCCTGAGCAGTCTCTTAGCCCTCTTAGGGCCAGATTCTCTAAGCTTCAAAAGTGATAAAATAGAGAGTGATAAACAGCCAGCCAATCAGCTCCTGCCTGACATTTTTCAAACACAGTCTGTGACATGGCAGGTAGGAGCTGATTGGCTGGCTGTTTATCACTCTCCATTTTATCACTTTTGAAGCTTAGAGAATCTGGCCCTTAGTCTCTTAGCAGTTTCAGGGCCTGTGCTGGGCATGCTGCGCAGCTAGCTGGAGTCTGGACTCAGAGCCGCAGGCTGGGCAGGTGTGCACAGCAGCTCCCACGTGGCTATTATATTATGGCTTCAGTGTATGAGTACAGTGCTTCTGTGCATGTGCAGCAGCCCAGGGAAAGCTCGAGAAAGGAACGGCACTGCGCAATCAGAGAGGTCTGGTCATGGACGTCGCTGCAGCAATGTTATTAAAGGCAATAAAGAAGGGCATAAAGGAGGACACTTTTTGAGGGAGGACAGAACTACAAAAGAAGGACTCTCCTCCCTAAAGGAGGACGGTTGGTCACCTTATATAAAGTAGCACAATTTTAAAACAATGTTGTGCCTAACCTTTCACAGATCGCATCAGCTTCTTCTATGTAACAATTGTTTCTCCATATATCTGCTACTTCTTGAAACTGTGGTAACTGGAGTTATTTAATATTTAATGAATGAACCAATTTTACATGGTTTTGAATAGCTGTAATCAGAGAAATATTTTCTATTTCTCAGCTCATTCAAGTCAATGAAGTATTTAACATTGTTGACGGATTTTGTTTGATTCAGGGCTTTATTTTTAGTGACATATCTGAATATGCAGCATATAGTGATAGACAATGTATAAATAGTTATTATCTTTTATTTAAAATGTGCCACATGGGTCCTCCTGTGCCAAAGACACAGTGGAAGAACATAGCAACACTGCAAAGTACAAGAGTCTACAGAGTAGTTACATACAAGAATACAACATTACATGTATGCATAATTAAAACCTGCAGATTACGGAATTACACAGGGAGAGGGAGACAGTGCCAGCGCAAGAGGGCAGAATGAGGTTGGAGAGGAGGCAGGCTATGGTGAATAGAATGTGACAGCTCCATTTTCCTCGTGTAAAGCTGTCCATACATTAGAACAATTTCAGGCCTGAATGCTCGATTTCAATGATTTGCAGGATGCAGTTATGAGCCGATGTGCGGGCCTGCGAGTCGTGAGAAGGATTATTTGATTTTATGCAGGGCCGGATTGGCCATCTGGCACTTCTGGCAAATGCCATAAAGGTCAATGGCCTTGTGTGCCGATTTTGTGCAGAAAGTTCTCAGTAGCACTGAGCCTGCTGCCTCCTGGGCTTCACTGTGCGCCGTGCATAATTTGCAAATTGATGCCATGACACCGCAGCGTCATGATGTGGCTGCACCTGACCCACCAGCACTGCCATCCAGTCCGAGCAGCGCAGGTTGGGGAGCTGAGGGGCCGGCCAGGTAAATCATCATATACTGTACATCATTCATTTCCCGTGGGCGGTAGAAGCTTCACGGTGCCATGGTGGGGGGCTATTTAAGCAGAGGGCTGGGCAGTCAGATCCATCCTCCTGCTGTGCCAGTGCCACAGTGCAAGACTGTTAAGTGTCCTGTTCTTGTTTTGTCTATGACTAGTCTGATTCCTATTCCTACCCATACCCTACGCACCTCTGACCTATCTTTGCTGCCTGTGACTGCTGCAACCCACACTGCAGTCTGCAATGCAGACTCAGTGAGACTTCACTGCACAGACAACTTGTCTAAGAGAAGGTAAATTTGCACTCAGCAGGAATAATTGCCATGGCACATAATAATGTGTATCATAATGTGTAATAGGCATAACGGATTGTGTCATATTCTGTAATGGGCATTTCGGTGTGTTCCATAATGTGTAATGTCTCCTTTTTCTGATGCCATGCCTCCATTTCATGAGGCCACGCCCCCTTTTCGACGAGCGGATTCGCCGCGCAAGGGTCCCGCCTACTGCAGGTGGGTCTGTGTGCTCAAAATGCCAGGGCCGATTTCTGGTCCCAGTCCGGCCCTGATCTTATGTACTGCACACCTGGGGCCCAGGGGTCAAAGTGGGCCATAACGGAGCGGAACTGCGTTCTGTCAGTTCAATTTGAGGTGGAATGGTTCCGCCTCCGTCCACCCACCCAGCAGCACTGACTGCAGTGGATGAGGAGAAGGAAGTGTGATGGGGAAGGCTGGCTTCTTTCTGCTATGTGCCACCCTCCAGGTGAATTGCGTGGTACTCCCTCTCCTCTCCCCCCTTCCCTCCCCCAAACACTCCCCCTGCAGCTGGGGGAAGTCATTAGTAGAGTCCCCGGTGGCTGTGCCGCACTTCCTCCCTCCATCACTTTACTGGAGCCATGAAACATTTTTATAATCCACCTGGTGGCTGCCCACATCCTTCCCACACCACTCACTCCCTGCAGATGGGAAGTAATTGTAAGCTGCCTGCCAGCTGCAAATCATCCCCCTTCATCCCTCACCCTGCATGTCCTGCAGCCAGAGAATGTAATTGCAAGCCACCCTGCGGCTATGCCGCATACCCCCTGACCCCCACCCCTCGCTCCCTGCAGATGAGGGAAATTTATTTAGGAGCTCCACTGGCCTCTTTTCCTCTGGTGATTACACTGCATCTGACCACAGGAGAAGGAAGAGGAGGTGGAGCTGACACCACTTGGCTGCTGGGGAGATCTGACCTTATACCCAGGAGCGTGGCTGTATGAGTTGCGGATGGGAAGGGGTTAATTATTGTGTATAATTGCACTGTCTACAGTGGCCATTATTATGCGTATAAGGGACACTACCATGTTTTATACAGGGAAAGTGAGTTCCACCACCACTCCATAACCACTTTAAACCCTGATGGGGCCAGATGTACAAAGCTTGAATAGTGATCAAATAGAGAGTGATAAACCACCAACCAATCAGCTCCTACCTGTCATTTTTCAAACACAGCCTGTGACATGACAGGTAGTAGCTGATTGGCTGGTGGTTTATCACTCTCCATTTTCTCACTTTCAAGCTTAGTACATCTGGCCCATCATCTGAAGATGCTACTTTACTGGAAGTGGCTGATCTTATGATAAATTGTATGTGAAATTACACACATATGATCTATCGCATCCCTCCCATCTATCCTTATTACAGCAGGACAGTCCCGCTAATTGGGGACTGTCCTGCTGTTCCTCCAAATTCAATGGGTCTAAATGCTCCGTGGGCAGGGGGAAGTTTGGAGGAGCTGGTGATCACTGAAGAGATGCAGTGTTCCGAGAGATAGAGGGGACAGTACACAGCCTCTATCCCCAGTCCAGCACATATTACTCAGCGCTGTGTACTGAGCTGGGGAGAGAGAGAGAGAAAGAGAGAGAGGCAGCAGTCTTCTCTCCCCTGCACTGGGGTGCAATCACACCTGCACCACCACCGGAATAGCAAATGTATTTTTTCCCACAGGGGCGTGGCCACACCACTTCACGGTAGACATGACCCCTCCAGTGACCACACCCCTTTATTTTACTGTGGCCCGGCCAACTTGTCAGTGCCCCTGACCATGTGTTGGGTGTAAGCAGATTCCTGCTGACATTCCCCCAGTGTCTTTCTCCTGTGACAGGGAGCCTCCCAACTCTGCCACCTTTTTTATTTATATCACCAATGTGACAAAAGTACAAAGCATGGGTATTATTGGCACAGGTACTGGAATTGCATGTAGTAACTCTGTATGACTTAGATTCTAACCTCAAAAACGTAGGCAACATACTGAGGATAAAAATCAGGACCATCTTAACAGCATTATAGACCCTGTAAAAGCAATGCAGTCATGCCAACCTTTTCATGTGTTGATCATTGCCATGGCAAGCTTTTGCTTGTGTCACCTTTTTTGCAATGCCGACCTAGTGTGTGCCGACCTTTTGTTGTCACTCTATTGATTATCTACCTAGACATTGTTTGTGATACCTGGTTGATACCTGGTTAGTGTCTATCAATGTACTTGTTCCACAGCAAAAGTCTCTGAAAATGTAAGGCTTTGCCAACCGTGGATTGCTATGTGTGTACATCTGGCTCATTGTTAAGATTAATGTAGGCTACTGTTTTTCTGTGTTCCACAGAGGGCTGGTTCTGCAGTATAATTAGTCATTTTGGCTAGGACAAATCCAGACACTGTAAAACTAGGCCCTTGTGGTTCAGCAGTCTGGCATGGATTTTATTGAGCTCTTTGGATGTGTTTTCAGCCTCTACATTACATATCATATCATATAGCTGCTGATTTTTATGCAGGTTGTATTTTTTTTTTTTAAACACATATAATAGTATAATTAAATGGTGCATGCGGCGCTCACCTTCTATATCAGTATCGATGATAGGTTATGATGGTGAATGTTTTGTTGAAATAATGGAACTGTACAGCATACTGTATATGAGAAATATGTGTCTTTAGTAAAGATTATAAGTAAGACGCCCTGGATGTTTTTCATCAACAGGAGGACCTACGGGCTATCACTCTACCAGAGCCCTTAAGGGGTATATGGGTATCTTTTAGGGATCCTTACCATAGGACCCTTAACCTGGGACCTATGTCCCTGGCAGGTGACCACAGTGGTCTCCAATTGGGCGGGGATTGGGGTGGGAGGGGAAGGGGTGGCTTGGTGTTACAGTTTAGTGTGGATCGATGTTCAGATGATCCCTGTCTCTACCAATGATTGGTGCCCAGAGTTCACAGTAATGTGGTGAATCTCCAGGGATCTTTGAAGTGGTAGTGAAAAAAGTCTCAAGAGCAGAGGCGTAACTATAGCACCGCAGCCCCCGCAGCCGCGGGGGGGGGGGGGGGGGGGGCGCTGTGCATGTGTGGGCGCCGGGGGGCTGTGGTGCTATAGTTAGCCCCCTCCCGTCCGCCCATCTGCCGCCCGCCAATCCGCTGCCCGCAGCCTTACCTGACTTCACTGGTCCTGTCCCGGCTCCCTTGCTGGCTTCATTCTTCTGCTAGTGAGACGGACCACAATAAAATGTCCGCCCCGTATAGCAGACAGTTCTCTGAAACTGTCTTCTGTATGGGGGCGGACATTTTGTGTTGGTCCGTCTCACTAGCAGAAGAATGAAGCCAGCAAGGGAGCCGGGACGGGACCAGCAAGACAGGTAAGGCTGCGGGCGGGGGGTGCGGCGGGGGGCGCCCCCCATTAACGGCGGGGGGGCACCCAATTCGTAGTTACGCCACTGCTCAAGAGTGTAATTGTGTGGCAAGTAGCGGCCTCCCGCTAACTTGCTGCTTACCCCTCTCTTTGTTTTGACCTCGTCGTCCTGTATCTGGTCCCTAATAATTTATTAGAAAAGGTATGATTTTGCAGTACACTAAAATGCAATAAGAGGCTGTCCAAAGCAATGACTGAATCCAAAAGCTCTTTCATCACTTGCTCATATCTCCCAACTGTTCTGATTTTCATCGGGGCCATCCCATTTTTGGGGGGATGGTCCCACGTCCCACCCAGGGCCAGCAATATCCCATAGTAGGGAGCAGTTTAGAGTCTGCTGAGCAGAGTAGCAGGGAATAGATGCTGTGTGCATGTGCACAGTGTCCATTCAGAGAGACAGTGGGGCTGGGGCATGACCAGAAGCTCACACAGCGCTGGCCATGCCCCATAATGACAAAGACGGGGCAGGCATTGAACCCACAGGATCCTCACTATGCCAGTCTTCCTTCAAACAAGACCTAACCCCTTTTTGGGCATGAGTACGGCTCCTCTGCTCGAGTATCCTAATATCTTCAATTAAAACTATTGGGAGATATGCTTGCTAACTGCAGCAGTATAAATAATTCTAACCCAGTGTTTTTAATTTGCATGCACTTAGTGACATTATAGTCTGGCAGGGAAATATCCCATTCATGTTATAACCTAAATTATACATTCAGAGCTGGATTAAGGGGTTGTGTGTGTGCAGGGGACACTTTACCCCTGGGCCTCCTAGCTGGGGAACACTGATGCCCCTTTCAGACCGCACTTTTTACCCATTATTTTGACGTATTTTTACCGTTTTAAAATGGTAATTTGTGCAGTCTGAAAGGTGCAGAGTGAATTTACCGGTTCTATTGAACTGGTATTTCTAAACGGTAATAAAGCAGGGTCCTACCCGTTTCAGACCCGTTTTTTTTCATCCACTGTTTTCTAGGGGTTAAAACGGGTTCAGTGTTGTGAAGGAACAAAAACTGCACTGAAATTCCATTTAAAGACATGCAGTGTGAAAGGGGTTTTAGCTGGCAGAACCGTTTTTAGAAATGTTTTAAATACATGGTCAAAGCCAGTTTTGCGGTCTGAAAGCAGCATGACATTACCATCTTGACAGTGTGCGCTCCCTGTTTTAAGTGACATCTTGCTCACACATCTTAATCTGGCCCTGTATTATGCTAATACCATCATCTGCTATTCTTAGCTATCAGGTTAAGTTTTCAAAAATAAGCCTAATAAATTGCCCCATTTGTGGTCTTTGTTGAGAAAAGATCTCCTTTTGCCACTTGCTCTTCAGAGTTAAGATGACCATACACTTGTAGGATTTGGCCCTTTTCTACATGATTTTGACCTATGTGGCCGATAAATCGAGTGAAAAATATCAAGTCTTGTCATTTACTTACAATTTCAATGTGCGGTCCCATGGGCAGTGGATCAGATTTTGATATTCTCAGTGCTTCAACAAAGATTTATTGATCCCGGGGAGATGAATGGGATCGCAATACATTGTATGCAAAAGGAGCATATACAATGTATCAGATGTGATTCAGCTGCAGGGGAGCGGCCGGGTATATTAGTGTATGGGGCCCTTTACTGTGCACAAAGACAGAGGGACGGGATGTTGTAACATCCGCAGCCCTGTCCCCCCCCCTTCGCTGGCCACCGCATTATTAATACCGGCATATGTTCTAACATATGTGGTTATTAACACAAGGGACAGCTCTTGCGATAAGAGCTGTCCCTTGTGATGCGGCGCCGGTGCTGGACTTCCGGGTCTGTGACCCGGGAGTCCATCTGTGCAGAGTGACGTGCTGGCAAGTTATAGCAAATTTACCTCTCTTCTAGTTACCCTCAGCATGGAATCTATAGTTATTAGGACCAGGGCAGTAGAGAGCCTGGCTGGGACCAGGTACTTTTCAGTAGGTGTGGCATAATCATTGGAGATATGGCCATGCACCTTTAGAATAAAATGCAGAAACATTTGTGCAGTAACAACCTCCCTGGCCACACTGCAGCACAGCACACAGCAGCATGTGCTGGGTTGATGCAGTCCCTACTGAGCTCCTCCATCAGACCTGAGCCCAGTGATTAGGATTCTGGAATGGAAAAAGTAGTGGTTGGACGTGGTAGTTGCTAAGTTACGGTACGCTACTGCACTGTTTACTGTGTCTCTTATTTTATGCCATCCTTAAAGTACATACTGTATATTTGTTCACATATTACATCACATAATATCAATATTGTAGTCTATATTCTATGTTATACACTACTGTATTGCTGCAGTGCAATACATGGAGCAAATGTAGTGCGCACGACTGTCCAACTCTGCTCCCCTTTGTACTCCTGCTTATGGATGGCTATCATCTGTTGATGGTTAGGAACCATTTATAGTCCCCACTAATAACCAATGGGTTTATCATCAATAGCGGAGATCCAGATGGTTTCCGACCATGAATGGTAGCTGAGGGCCTTATTGTTATGGTTTTCTTTTCAAGATTGTACTGCAGAATGCTCTGCTGCAGCTATACTGCAGCACAGAGATTTTAGGTTGCCAGTCTGATTTACACAAATAAAATTAAAACAATACAGTCAGTCAGTGTGTGTGTGTGTGTGTGTGTGTGTGTGTGATGGTAGGATGGAGACTAGGGGAGGAAAGACACAAATATAGGATAGAGGAGAGGAAGGGGCGTGGCTACACAGAGCAAAAGGGGAGGCAGTAGAGGTATCCTCAACACAGCTTTGTGGCAGTGTGTGAAGGACAGTTCAACTCAGCTGTAGTGCTCACCCTGATAAACTCAGCATTATAGCTTTGTGACCTTTGTCCAAACTAAGATAGTGTCCTTCAGGTAATGGGGTGCCCCTTGTGAGATATGTGCTTGAGGGTACTTGCCACATGTGCCCAATAACTTAGTCCACCTCTGGTCCAGCTTTACCATATCAGTGTGTGTCCTGGAATGAATGGCCCACATTCATTCTCTACTCTCACCAGGCAGTGCAAGCAAAATAACTTGTCTCTGCTCATTCTCTGATGTCAGTGTGGTACAAGCAGGGGTTAAAGTGAGGGGGAATGGGGTGGAACTGGGTTCCACCACCTCTAATGGTAGGGGGAACTAAGTTCCACCTCTACCACTGCCCTGAACAGTAGTTCCAACAGAAAAGCCTGTCCCAGCATCTTCTTCTGACACAGCATATGAGATGTCATGCCATCACCGCCGCTGAAGTTAAGAAGAGCCACTAAGAGGAGCAGGCTCTGTGCTTGCTGAAGACAGGGTGAGAGGGGCTGGAAGGACTCAGAGGTGGGGAAGCTGCTGGAGGGAATCATTGTGTGGAGCTGCTGATGGACATGGAAAATGAGCTGCTGGAATGACAGCGACAAATGTGTATAAGAAGCACAACTGTGCACATGTGTATAAGGGGCACTACTGTGTGATTTAATAGGAGTCAAGGGCACTGCGGTGTAATGTTTATATGATTGTGCAACTGTGTTGTAATTTTATTTGGAGTTTACTATTGTGTGACCACACCCATTCCTTGTGGGACCATTATCCCTTTATGGGAGGGAGGGCACAATTTACCTGGCACTGGTCTAGGTTCTGCTTAATAGGGAAGGGGGGGGGATGTTAGGGAAAAGGAGTTCCACCACCCTTCCCGGACCACTTTAAGCCCTGTGTACAAGTTTCTTCTGAAAACCTTCAGTGGTAAAAACGTAAACAGTACGAAATTGTATTCAGTGGCGTAACTATAAATTTTGCTCCCCCCTGCCATAAAATTTTGTGGCGCCCCCCCCCCCCCCCCCCCCCCATATAAAAAATACAGTGCACTCCGAAAGAGAGAGATGTCATCTCACAAGGAATGGGCATGGTCACACAATAGTAATCCCATTCCAAATTACACCACACAGTAGCACAACAGAACCAGTGGCGTAACTAGCCATTTGGTACCTTGTGCCAGAAAGGGAATTGGTGAGTGCCCCACCACCACAAGTAAAACAGGATAGTGCGCGCCGAAGGCGCGCGGCAAAATGTAGGAGTGATGCTTTATGTATTATGCCACACAGCGTAATGCTCATTACACAATATGCCACACACCATAATGCCCATATATTACGACACACATTATGCTTCACGCAATGCCCCGAGTACACCTACATACGACTACATAATGCACAGAATTACCGACAGTAGTAGCGCTGCTTATATATATATATATATATATATATATATAAAATGCACACAGTTACTGACAGTAGCAGCGCAACTCATACTGTATATATTGATCACACCAGTTGCCGATAGTAGTAGTATCATAACTTATATATAATGCCCACACCAGTTGCCAACACTAGTATCGCTGCCTATACATATGCCCACACCAGTTGCAGATAGTAGTAGTGCTGCCTATACATATGCCCACACAAGTTGCAGACAGTAGTACTGCTGCCTATACATATGCCCACACCAGTTGCAGACAGCAGTAGCGCTGCCTATACATATGCCCACACCAGTTGCCGACACGAGTAGCGATGCCTATACATATGCCAACGCCAGTTGCCAACATGAGTAGTGCTGCCTATACATAACACCTACACCAGTTGTTGACAATAGTAGTGTTGCCAATACGTAACACCCACACCAGTTCCAACAGTAGCAGTGTTGCCCATACATATGCCCACACCAGTTGCCGACACTAGTAGCGCTGCCTGTACATATGTCCACACCAGTTGCCGACACTAGTAGCACTGCCTGTACATATGCCCACACCAGTTGCCAACGCTAGTAGCGCTGCCTGTACATATGTCCACACCAGTTGCCGACACTAGTAGCACTGCCTGTACATATGTCCACACCAGACGCAGTACAGTCACATTTTACTCAAGTAGATCAGGGCACTTCAGGCTGGCAGCTCATCCTGTCCTTCTTTTTTCCATTAGACGCTGGGACTTGTCAGAACTCCCCCACTAGCGAGCGGGCGCTCCATCTAACTGGGACGCGCGAGCGTCCCACACGCACGCACGTCCCTTTTTCCTGGTGGCAGGGGACATGAACCCTGCCCGTCTCGGCTTCACGGAGTCGGGCAGGTTTAGGGGGGAGTGGAAAGGTGGGATCAGGCGGCATGGAGCACCGTAGTAAGGGGACGCATGCGCATCTGTTGCGCACACGTTCCCTTGCGGGGGATGGCGGCTGGCAAATCTACCACCAGCCCCTGCAAGAATGACGGGCACTCCATCTATATATATAGAGCAGCTATATATATATATATATATATATATATATATATATATATAGACATACATACATATACTACACACACACATACAGATGGAGTGCCCGTCATTCTTTCAGGGGCTGGCGGTAGATTCGCCAGCCGCCAGCACCTGGAAGGGAACGTGCGCGCACGAGATGCGCGTGCGTCCCCTTACTACGATGCTCCATGCCGCCTGATCCCACCTATACAGTATAATTATATATATATATATATATATATATATATATATATATATAGATTTTTTTTTAACAAGTACTGGTGTAAAAAAAAAAACACACACACCTCTGTTATTAACAAGCGCTCTCTCAGCGCTCCCTCTCCTGCTGGCTTTCCAGCTCCTCCGGCATCACCAGGCTCCAGCGTGTGACGTCACACGCATAGGAGCAGCTGAGGCAGGGACCAGCAGACACTGCTGCTTCCCCTGCCTCAGTCTGACTGACATTACAAGGCCGCGCCCCCGGCCGCCCACCCTCCCTCCCATTGGATATTTTTCCTGAACTCCCTCCCTCCCATTGGGCAACCCACCCGTCCGTCAAAAAAAAATTTTTTTCTTATGACAGATCCACTGTCATGGCCGCGCCCGTGCCGACTCGCTTGTGATCAGCGAGCGCACGGGCAGCGGCAGGCGGCGGTGGGCGGCCGCATACTGTGTAGTGTGTGTGCCGGACACTCACTTGTCCGGCACCCGGCGCCCCCGCTCCCACTGAGTGTAGTGTGACAGACTCTCTGTCTGTCACACTCACTTATCCAGCACCCGGCGCCCACGCAGCCCCCGCTCCCCCAAGCAGCAGCGGGGGCTGCCTTACGCTATTTCCGCCAGTGATTGTATTGTTTAATACAATCAATGACTCCTGATGTTTTTCATTGATAACAGCTATCGATGTAGGGCATACCAATAGACATCACCACTCCTGCTCGGAACTAAGCTTGAAAAGTGATAAAATCGAGAGTGATAAACCATCAGCCAATCAGCTCCTACCTGCCTTGTCACAGGCTGTGTTTAAAAAATGACAGGTAGGAGCTGATTCGTTGTTGGTTTATCACTCTCCATTTTAGCATTTTTCAAGCTTAGTACCTCTTGCCCAGTATGTCAATGTTTGGTGCTGGAGGCAACTGAGGGGTAGATGTATTAATTTTCCCTTAAGGATCCTTATGGGCGCAGGTTCGCTTCACCACTTTATCCCACCACCAAATACTAGATCATGTTAATCACACTGCAGATGAAAAGGGGGCTGCAAGCAATATCATAGTTACATAGTAGTTAAGGCTGAACAAAGACTTGTGTACATTAAGTTCAACCTTTGTTATTAAAGTGCATGATCTATTTGCTTCATCCCTTATATAACTGAAATCTAAAATTATTTATAAATTATATACAGATTGTAATTGTTATTTGTACCCCTGGATGTTTTTGCCCAATACAGTGGTTCCCAAACTTTTTAAAATCACGGCACCCTAGAGCATCAGAATTTTTTTCATGGCACCCCTAGTCCAAAAGGGGTGTAAATTGTAAATTCTGTAAATTGATTTGTATGTCATACATGGGTTTATTTATGGATGAGGGACAGGATTAGCTTCTGTCTGTCCACATATTTTTTTATTGGTAGCCCACCAGCAATGTTTTTGCCTTTTTACAATGACCATAAATAATTTCAATTGCCTCTAGACCACTAATCCAAGGCACCCCTGCAAGTGTCCTGAGGCACCCCAGGGAGCCTAGGCACACAGTTTGGGAACCACTGGCCCAATTGATGATTGTCCAACCTTATTTTGAAATAATTTATTGTCTCTGCCGACACCACTTCTCCACAAAGAGAGTTCCACAATTTTACTGCCCTGACCGTAAAAAAAGGTTTTTCTTATAAGGTTATGAACTCTTCTTTCCTCTAGTCTAAACTCATTACAAGGCTGGTTTAGCACATGCACAGAAAGTGTCTGCACAGGCCCTCAAACATCGTACTATATGCAAACCATGGGGTTTATATACAAATATGAATTAGGCCCAATGCCTCTCCAGATTTCTTTGTATTTAATACATCACTCTGGGCCTGATTACAATTTGTAAGGAACTCCACAGCCTCAGGGAATTGGTTGTGCAATTCCATACAAATAAAATGCAGATACAGCAGCAGTTGTCTGTAGGAGATAAGCGCATCTGCGAGATCTGACTGCTGCGCCTTAGAGTAGGCGTATGGTTTTGTGGATTGTACAGGGTCGCGAAGCCAAGCTCCATATTTTGCACTGTGGGGGTATGGCCACAGCTCTACGAGCTGCTGGCCACACACCCAGTCTCTCTGCCTCCATGAATAGATGTCTATTCACTGCGCTAACACAGGGGAATCCCAACTCCTCCTGCACCGCGGGACACTGGGGTCCTGTGGGACAGTCACAAAAGATCATGATTGTCCTGCGAAAATCAGGTGGGAGGTATACCACAAACCATTGGATTTTTGTGTAAACCAATGGGTTTACTTTGCATACAAATCCGAATCATGCACTATGCTCACTGGATGCACATTACTGTTGCCATCAAACCCACACAGCTGGAGTTGCATCTGTCTGATTGTATGCGACACCTTGGATGCAAGAAGTAGTACAGAGTTGTCAAGCTGCCATTTAGGAGTGACCGGGAAGGCACAAATGCAGTATATACTATATAACTGTTGAGTATTTATTTCTATTCTGTAAGAACCTCCTGGGAGGTGACAGGTACTATCTCTCTTTTCTTTGCAGAGGTCACTCTAATTTACTACATGTACTGTTTCTGGATATCAATGTGATCTGTGTGTGCATTCCCATCCACATAATGTTATCTCTTCCGCTCTCCTTGTCAGTATAAACAATGGAAGATCAGCCTTTACTTCCCTGGCTGCAAATCTCCATCCACCCTGTCACAGTGACTGTCAGCCATTGTGCTGCATTAACCCCCTTTCTTACCTATGGAGAAGAGTTAGCAGACTAGCACCAAATCATTAGGAAAAAAATATATAGAGGTGGTAATTGGTGTGTTCTACCTCCCTTACTGGGGCCCATCAGAATCAACATCTCCACATGTCCCTTAAATATGCTTCAGACCTCCAAACATGCTCCCTATTTGCCATCGGACTCCTCGGATTGCCCCTTAAGTGCCACCAGACCCTTTCACATGCCTTTGTGTGCCATCAGAGGAACAATTTATAGTAGGAGGGATATCTCTTGTGAATATTGGCAGGGGCAGATTTACAGGTGAAGGTTTCCCCCTTATCAGTGTCTAATTTTATTATTTTCATTGAATTGGTATAAACTCTCATTTGATGACAGTCAATTTAATAGAATACAAAAAACTATCAATGACTATTTTATTTATACATATTTGCTAAATAGGAGAGTTTACAAGGGCAGTATTTTAATGCCCTACACCAGTGATTTTCAACCTTTTTCAACTTGCGGTACACCAAATTGTCAAGGCACACTATCAAACCCCAAAGGGAAAATCACATTGACTCCCACAAGAAAAAAACAATCACATTGGTGCCAACTCATAGGGAGCTAGTGGGGGCAGTATAACAGAAGGACTCTCTGTATAACAGTGGGGACACTGAGATTAACACTGATACCATCAATGTGAGAGAACAGCCACTGCAAACTAATCATAAATTAGCAGATGACAAAAGGAGGAGGGGCCAGCAGACACATCTGGACCCATTGACATCAGAAAGAGGTGGTTTCATATGCCCAGGCAGTGGCAAACGCAGGATTTTCCGAAGGGGGTTTCCAGAGGGGCGGAGCAAAGCACAGAGATGGACACTTAGGTGACCCAGTATATGCCGGGTCAGTTAAAGTATTATAGATAGACCAAATGTATATAAATAATAATAATATATATATTTATATATATATACACACACACACACACACACATATATATATATATATATATATATATATATACATACGTACACACATATATATATATATATATATATATATACATACAGGGGCGTCAACAGCAGTATAGACCCGTGGGCATAGCAATGTATTGGGGCCCCTACCGATCCTCCAGCGGTAGGGGTGGGGGAAGCTTTGATGTCCCGCGGGTGTTAGGGGGTATTATATCAACCGCTCAGCATGTAGAGCCTGAATCAGTAATTTCCACTAATTACCCCTTTACTGCACAGATGGTGGGAGATGGGGTGGGAGAAGGGGGCAATTGGGCTAAATGGAGGGGCCCTGATACATAACTTCCAGGGTGGTAGAGGACGTTTAATACGCAGAGGAGGGGTGTATAGTGGAGTGGGCTTATTATTCATAATTTTCTGGTGGGAGGACAGCTTGCTTGAATGCAGATATCTCCAGTTCCCAGAAATAGATTTCTTAGATTTTCCCACCTACCAAATGGTACTGGGGACTATGGGATCAGAGTTCAGGAGGCAGAACAATCTGCCAACGAGTATATAAAGCTACATATCAGATGTGTGGAGCTGGAGCATTAACCAGCTGCTGGAAGGCTGATATCTCTGGTTCTGGGAACAGTAGAGACAAGCTAGTAGTGTCCATCAAATGCGGGAGAGTCCCAGCTTTTGGAATTAATCCTCAGAAAAACTCTAAGCCAGACAGAACCTGAAATATCTGACTAGGAATAGCAATTAACAGCCTTGGATGGGGACCACTGCTTTGAAGTCAGATATCTCTTGTTCCCGAGGGCCGATTTTTTTAATTCTTGTACCCATGGAAAGAGGGGAACATCAGCTTTCTGATTAAGGCACTTAGACTCATATGGGGGTTTCTGGGTACTCAGAAACCCCCCCTGCGTGTGCTACTGCCAGGATACAGAGATAGGACTGGACCAGGAAGAGACCAGCGAATGACTGTTGAACTGGTGGGGTGGCACACTTGAGAACAGCTCAAGGCACATTAGTGTGCTATGGCACAGTGGTTGAAAAACACTGCCCTAGACATTTACACTCCATTCAAGATGGCATATGGCGCAGTACAGCAGAAAATATTTTGCCGTTGCTGGCCTCACGTGATTAATGGGAAATTCACCCCTGAATATTGGAGAGCAGGGGCAATGATATTTATTCTGTGAATTAAGAAGTTGGGAGAAGTGATGGTGCCCACACTGAGTGAGATGTGTGCTAGGTGCGATTTGAGCCATACAATTTGTGCTATACAATTTGGACTGTACATCCTATTTGAACTAAACCCAATTTTTGACTACACTACAATAGTCAATTACAGGGTAAATGCAATCTAGTTCAAAAATATCTGCCTGCACATACTTTATTGCCTTGCAATATGGACTACCCGGGAGTGTGCATCACATCGCAAGGCAAAATAAATACAGTTTGATTTGAACTAAAAAGTTCAAGTCGCACTCTAGTATCGCACCGTCTGTGGGCACCTTTACAGCTAGAGATGTGTGCTGCACCATTTTTGCTGGATTTGTGTTTGTCTTTAATTTGAGATCTGGTTTTGGATTTGGATTTGTAATTTTAAAAAAAAAATGCCAAAAAAGGTAAAGCCTAAGTTGGTCTTTTATGCTCTTACAGTATTATTAACCTCAATAACATTATTTTGCAGTAATTTTTAGTAAAAGTTGACCACCTCACAGCTCACAATATTGTTTTACCTATATTAGTCAAAGGTTGCAGCGAGCTGGCTGGTTACGTAAGGTGCCCATACACTGTGCAATGCGATTGTCAGGGACACTGAAGGTTCTTGGTTTGTTTGGGCCCACACAATGCAAGCTACTGATAGGCTTAAGGCGGCTAAGCTAACAGCCCTACAGTGTCAAGATGTCATTGTCATGGTTATCCTCACCCTCATCAGTGTGTACATCATCTTCACACAATATTAATATTAATTCTCAGACAGAAGAAGTCTCTGTATTTTGATATAATTACTGGGAAAGGTCATCCTCATGGAATTTGCAGTTCATTTTGATGAACTTCTAGTTTTCCACATATTGAGGAAGTATCTTCATGTGCTGTTTGCTCAAAAGGTTCCTGGCTGTGCTGAAAATTCTCTACACACAAAGTAATGCATATCCAGTTTGTACAAGGGCCTCCAAAATGGCTTTCTTTTTTCTACGAGTACTTGAATTATATTCCAACCTTCTCGGTCTGGTGACCGTTTCTGATTGAGTTACAGTAGAGGTGTCAATAATGTTGGGCAATTATTTCAAAATGTTTTGTTGACTTAACTACATCAACACTGGATCTTTTAGGACAGCAGAGCTTTTTCCCTAACTGCTGCCAAAGAAACTGAAAGAGGAGATGTTGTAGTGCCATGCATTACTTGAGCTGCCAACTTGCTCACCATTATCTCTTTGCACATCTCTTAAGATCTGGGTCATTTGGAAAGAAAGACAAATCATAAGACTTCAACCCAGGATCAAGCACGGTTGCCAAAATATAATAATCTGATTTAAAGATATTGGCAACCATTGGATCCTGGCGAAAAAAATAAAGGACTTGTCTGACATACTTCGTGGAATTACTTCATTTCATGCCCTCCTTTAAGAATTGCTTGCGTTTGGTAAAGAAGTGGGTCTTGAGAGCCTGTTTGAAGTTTTATAGAGAGGTGGAGAGTCTGAGAGAGAGAAGTAGAGAGTTCCTGAGAAATGGAGCAAGACTTGAAAAATATCTTGGCGGTAGGAGTAGGAGTAATCTTTAGGTAGGAGAGAATAAATGGTGATACCAGGGTTGACTGAACATAAATTATTAGACGTTCTTTTGCTTAAACAATTTATTATATAACATAGCATAGTTTAAAATGGATATACAATATATCCCCTTAATAATAATACATTATTAAAAGCCACTCATACTGTATGCTCAATTATATGTACAATATTTTTTCTCAGGACTAGAGCCTTCTCCAAAGGTAATAGTGCAGCTGTAAATTTACTAGATTCTGATGGTAATCCACTGAGTAGTAAGTCCTTAGGTGCTTTTAGGAGCGAGTCACAGTAGCCCCAAGATGATTGGGCACTAGTGTGTTTCCTCAAGTGGGGCTCTATTATCAGCAAAAAGGTGCTGCAAGTTGATTGTGTAGCAAGGTCCCAATATGTGTACTGGTAAATGATTGTCCAGTAAAGCAAGTGGCAGGTTGTGGCTCTATTGGATATCTATTTTAAACTAAGCATAAAAAAAATAAAAAAGTAAGAAACGTCTGATAATTTATGTTCAGCCAGGGCTGTTATCAGCATTTATTATTTTGCACTATTTTCAAAGGACTGACAATCCTCTTACAAGCTGTTGTTGATTCCACACCTCACACCACCTTTCCCTTAATTAGGCAGGAGAGGCAGCATGCCGTAGTGGAAAGACAAGAATGGAAGGGTGTGTAAAGGGAGATAAGGTCCGAAATGTAAATGGGAGAGGAGTTGGTTAGAGCTTTGTAAGTGAGTGAAAGTTGCTTCAATTGGATTCCGAAAGGAAAGGGACGCCAGTAAAGGGCTTATAGGAGAGGTGAGGCAGACATAGGGCGTTTGGTGAGGAAGATGAGCCGGGCTGCAGCACAGAGGTTAAAATGGAGTAGAAAGAGGCATTTGTCAGGGATGCCACATTGGAGGTGATTACAATAGTCTAGTCTAGCCATCACCAGAGAGTGGATAAGGGTCTTGGTAGCTGGTTGATAAAAGGTCTGATCCTGGAAATATTTTTGAGATGAAAACGTCAGGTTGATGAGACATGCTGATGGTGTAGTTTGAAAGTGAGAGCAGAGTCAAGAATTACTTTGGTAGGAGATAGTCGTGCCATTAATAGATAATGAGATTGTGGCAGCTGAGATTGTGCAGGAGGAAGATGTTCAACTCAGTCTAGTCATGATGAGTGAAGGAAACCACTGGGAAATCCAAGAAGAGATAGCAGAGAGACAGTTAGAGACATGAGTGAGGGGAGTGGGAAAGAAGGCAAGGGAAGAAAGGTAGATTTGAGTATTATCAGCATAAATATATTACTGAAAGTCAAAAGAGCTAATGAGTTCACTTTAGATGACATAAGTGAAAGAACAGGAGAGGACCAAGAAGAAACCTTTGAGGACAGCTTCAGTTAGTGGGACTGAGGGTCAAGTGTAAGCCAAAAAGCTCTATCTTGGTCTCATCTGTCCACAAAAATTTGTTCCAAAAGCCTTCTGGCTTGTCCAGGTGATCTTTAGCAAACTGCAGACAAGTACAGTAGCAATGTTCTTTTTTGGAGAGCAGCGCCTTTCTTCCTGCAATCCTGCTACACACCATTGTTGTTCTCTTTACTCCTGATGTTGGATTAATGCACATTAACATTAGCTAATAAGAGAAATGCCTGCAGTTGCTTAGAGGATAACTTGAGTTTCTTTAGGACCTAACAAACTTTTCAATGCCTTGCTCTTGGTGTGATCTTGGTTGATCAATCCTGGGAGGGTAAATATGTTCTAGAATTTTCAATTTAATTTGTACACAATCTGTCTGACTGTTGTGTAGTCCGAAATCTTTAGAGATGGTTTGTAGCCTTTTCCAGCCTGATGAGCATCATCAACTCTCCTTTCTTAGGAGGTTATTCACGTTTGTTCGGTCCTGCGTGCATTCACACGCTGGACTGAGGTTGAGCTTCTGTGCATGCGCAGACGGGTTTCTGCGCATGTGCAGACGTATGGCGCGTGCACCCACGGCAAACTTTCAGTTCGCCGGGTGCACGCACCCATGGCGGCATGCGGGGGGCTGCCGGGCTGCCCCATAACCATATGGGAACACCCAGCGTTCCATGGGCGTTCCCATAAGAACGCTGGGCGTTCTCATGGTAATAATGCAGTGATGTTGGTGCAGGGGGAGGGTAACTGACATCACTGGATGTCAGCTGGCCGTCCATATCCGCGCCAGCGTGCACGCATATGTAAGTAACTTAAAAGTTACTTATATATGCGTGCACGCAACACATCATTCGATGGTCGGAGACCATCAAAAGATGTGGGCGGTTACCCGAGGCATGCAAAACATCCATTCGCAGCCTGTACGGGCAAACCCGCACTTCAAGGGGGCGGCGGGTGGGCATCCATTCACCGGGCGGGGTTTGGCGGACTCGCAAGGCTGCCATGATACACGTCCACAAACATGTGTTGTGAACATCAGTTTTTGAAAGATTCACATTCTTTTAAAAAGACAGGTTGCCATTCCATAGATTGAAAAAACCTGAGTCTAATTTCACTTTCAGAATATCTGCTTTAGATATGTAATATTGGATAATTTTGATTTGGTTCTCTTAATCTACTTTTAGGACTAGTGCGAAACTGGGAGGTAGTTTTAGGCCAAATTTCAGCAGAAATGGAATAGAAAATTCTGATGGGTTCTCAAACTTTTAAGCACCACTATATTTGTGGTTAAGTGGACAGTGGGTACAATGGAATTTTGTAGCCCAATAATTAAGTTTTTTTAAATGTCCTGGTACAGTCAAGGAATGACCTTTTGGGTAAAATAGAACCAAGATGTAATTTGGTAATGGAGACACAGGAACTCAATTAACTGTGTAAAACATACTGAATTAATGGTAGATATTTGCTACAGATATTATCATAGCCTAGATGGTGCCAGTGATCCGCTGGGTGACTAGAGGAGAACTATAATTCTTGGTTGCTCTTTTAAAGGATTGTTAACAGTCAACTGTTTTGCACCCGACACGCACTATAATTCACACTGTATCTGACGTGCACTGTATCCTGCGCTGTATATGACCAACACTGTGTCTGACCTGCACTAATTCAACCCACACTGTACCTTTCACTGTATATAACCTTACTGTATCTGTATTGTATCTGATGCGCACTGTAACCCTGTGTGTGTTCAGAGGCAGGCTGGGCAGGGGGGCAGGGTCCCATGGACTGACCAGGTTCCGACTGGTCTCCATAAACATGGCCGCCGGCCTCCTGCACTGAGGACATGTCTAGTGCAGGAGGCACTCTTTTTGTTCCACCTACTTCCTCATGCTGCAGCCTGCTGCTGCCTCACTTGTCTGGCATCAAGGTAAGGGACTGTACAGGCTGAGCAGCCTGTGGGGTTCATTATTATACAGGGGGGAGCAGCCTGTGGGGGTCCAGTTATTATTCTAAGGGGGAGCAGCCTGTGGGGGTCCAGTTAATATTATAAGGGGGAGCAGCCTGTGGGGGTCCCATTATTATTATTATACAGGGGGAGCAGCCTGTGGGGGTCCTGTTATTATTATTATACAGGAGGAGCAGCCTGTGGGGGTCCTGTTATTATTATACAGGAGGAGCAGCCTGTGGGGGTCCCCTTATTATTAATATTATACAGGGGGAGCAGCCTGTGATGTATTTTTATTATACAGGGGGAGCAGCCTGTGGGGGTCCTGTTATTATACAGGGGGAGCAGCCCGTGGGGGTCCCGTTATTATTATACAGGTGGAGCAGCCTATGGGGGTCCCGTTATTATTATACAGGGGGAGCAGCCTGTGGGGGTCCCGTTATGATTATTATTATTATACAGGGGGAGCAGCCTGTGGGGTCATGTTATACAGGGGGAGCAGCCTGTGATGTATTTTTATTATACAGGGGGAGCAGCCTGTGGGGTCCTGTTATTATACAGGCGAGCAGCCTGTGGGGTCCTGTTATTATACATGGGGAGAAGCCTGTGGGGTCCTGTTATTGTTAGAAGACAGGGGGAGCAGCCTGTTGTGTCCTATTATAGAAGGGGAGCAGCTACTCCATTATACAGGAGTAGCAGCCGGTGGGGGTCCTATTATTATTATACAGGAGAAGCAGCCTGTGGGGGTCCTATTATTATACAGGGGAGCAGCCTGTGGGGGTCCTATTATTATAAGACAGGGGGAGTAGCCTGTAGTGTCCTGATATTATACAGGGGAGCAGCCTGTGGTGTCCTATTATTGTTTTTGGTACTTGTTTCCTAGCACGGCGCCCGTCGGGTCCCATCGCATACCATTAGTTAAGGTAAGCGATGGGACCCGATCAGACCCGATATTCGGGTTTTTAGAGCTTCACATACAATTTTAAAATCGTGTCGCATTGTATGCCATTACAATAGCATACGATGCGATGCGACGTGATTACACCCGATTTAACATTGTACAGGCACCCTGATGGCTAATTACAATGTTAAATGCACCCACACACCCGATTTTTAATTGTACACCCACCCTGATGGGTAATTATTATGTCAAATGGCCCCCATTGTTAACGCCACAGCACTATCAACGCCAACCCAAAGCGTGGCAAGCGCAGCGGTACGCGTCCTCTGACCTTTTCATACCCCCACTGTCCACGTCGGCGTGTGGCGAGCGCACGCGGAATACATGTGAAGTAAACTCCACGCCGACGTGGATAGTGGGGGTATAAAAAGGTCAGAGGATGCACACCGCTTCCCCACGCAGGCTCGCTGCGCTCGCCACGCTTCTGGTTGGCGTTGATACTGGGGTGGTGTTAACAATGGGGGGGCATTTCACAAAGTAATTACCCATCAGGGTGGGTGTACAATTAAAAATCGGGTCTGGTGGGGCATTTAACATAGTAATCAGCCATCAGGGTGGCTGTACAATGGGAAATTGGGTGTAATCAGGTCGCATCGCACCGATTTCATAGACCCGATGCCATAAGATTAAAATAGGTGGCGCCGTGCTAGGAAACAAGTACCTTTTTTTTATTTTTTATTAATACATATTTTTAAACCGCAAAACCTAAATTTAACGATGCGCTGTCACTTATGGGCCAGTGCTCTGTACTTGCCCCCCAGGCTAAAAGTTGCCAGCCAGCCCCTGTGTGTGCTCCTGTATTTTGATGTAACCCTGAGTTTTCTGCTGCAGTGCAGTGTAACCCTGTGTGTGTGTGCTACCGCAGTGCAGAGAAGGAGAGGAGGACTGATATGGAATAAGAAAGATATTTACCATGGTATAATGTGTATAATGTGTAATGGGTTCTTCTGTGGCGTAATGTGTATAAGTGGCTCTATTGTGGTGTTACATGTATAATGGTACAGATAGAGCACCTCTCAGCCAGCTCCAGGGCTCGCCAGAATGTCCCTGCTTGCAGAGAGGGACTCCATCTAACTGGGATGCGCATGCGTTTCACACGCACGCTCGTCCCAGTCACTCGGCGGCGAGGATTGGGAACCCTGCCCTTCTCAGCTTAAGGAAGACGGGCATGGCTGGGGGGGATGTGTGGGGAGGCGGCGGCGACCGACGGGGACCGGCGGGGAGGCGTCAAGGAATGTTATCTTGGATTATGCTTTGTGTGCCTGATCAGCTCTTAAAACCCATGACCACTTTTTTTTTTATTTAGATAACAGTATTATCAAGACAGAGTGGGCATTCCTGCAAAACTATCCAAAATTGGGTGCAATTTATGCAAGGTTTGTTACTATACTTTGCTAACCCTCGCTCCCAATTGAATTTTCAGTTGATTTAATACCCACCATTGGAAAAACTGTGAACCCTTTGAGTGCCAAGGGAATTTGTCAAAATAGGTGTGAACATTGGCAAACAAACATATTGATTCATCATAATGACCTGTAATGTTTACCTTTTATAGGAAATATAATCTTTTCTTACACAACATTTTTTATTTTAATTTATATACCAAATGCGAGCGACACTGGCATTTTTAGCAGATACTTTGCGTATCTCTCACAGAGTTGTTGGCATTCAAAAGGGTTAAGTTTCCTATGCTTAGTACTTGGATAGCCATTCTGTAATGCTTAGAAATGCAGTCAAACTGAGGACATCCAAACTACAAATGCAGATAAAATTCATTATAACTCTTATGTTTTTTTTTTAATATTTCATTTGGATCTAGAAAAATGTTAAGAGATTTGTTAAAATCTTAAGTTATGCAACTTTTAGTGTGTAAAAATGAAGGTTTTGTTTAATTTTTTTTAGAAGGTCACAGGTGTTTTTCTCCCCACTCTTGCTGTGTCCAGGAGCATGGAAAATGAGCACTGGCCGTATTGTGCATGTGCCAAAGGGAAAAAAAAGCTCATAAGTATTTATGAGGTTTTTTTTTCTCAAATTCCATTCAGGAGAATGGAATTATGTTGAGGCCTTACCCATAAAGTTTGGCCTCTAGGTGTCATTTCAATTAGACATTCCTGCACTAATTTTCTGCCAGTGACATATTGCTCAGTGCCATAATTATCACCAATACAAGTTTCTCTCATGTTAAATCCCTGTAACATAAAGGGCCTTATTCTGGTTGGAGCGGCCGGGCTGTACGCGTACGTCCCGGGATTTTTTTATGATCTGCGCATGCGTACATTCGCTAATGCGCAGGCGCGAACACTCCGCAACGCTTACGGACGGGTCTCTACGTGCGAAAAAACCTATACGCGAGTGTACGGGCATTGGGGCGGCATAGGGGCGTGAAGAGGGGAGCGGCCGAAATAATGAGGGAAAATGGGCGTAAATATGGGCGTACACGGGGGTGTGCACCAAAAATGAGCGGTGCTACTACCGCACGATCGACTAAGGCACCGTTCATTTCGGACACAAAACAGGCGGCCGCCAACCGCCATCTCAAACCACCCCTACAGATACCGCATGCCAGCGTGCGCCTGGGTTTGCTAATTAACGCTGATTACTACTCAAACACATACACCTGAATGTAATAACCAATGCTGCAGTCTATTAAGTCCAAACCATGATTTCACTACCTGCAAGCCACACACAGCACTCAAACACATTGGAAGCTTATCTTTCTATACTTCTCGACATTTAAAGGTTTGTTTAATTTAAGGTAAGAATCTTTTTAAGACCTGCTTATATATGCTAAGGTAGCTATTTGCTAAACAGTTAGACACATTCACTACGTGCTTTCATAGACTTTACACAGTAGCACACTCAATCTACACATGTCGACATGTGTCAACGTGTTCACTCTAATACAAACATAGGTTTTGTATTTATGATACAATAACATAAACCACATCTAACACCTACAAAGGATGTTTCAGCAATGTTTTAAGCCCATGCCCACTATTTTGCACACAATCTTTGTATAGTAGCCAAAATACAGAACTGTACCACTATCTGATCTGCTATGAATTGGATTTGACTACACTCTGGATGTAAGATGCCACCAATCACATTATTGCACTCACATCTCTCTAACAAAGGATTCCTACATCTGCTTATGACACTGTAAAATCATATATATTTAAAAACTTATACATGTTTCTTCACAAGCAATTTTATCATGTTTGGCCGATTCACACATCTTTTTTTAGGGAGGACACATATGCATTCCTACACAAATGTACCTTTTGACCCTTTTTTGTCTGCCTCACCCACTCCATGAGGAAAGCATTGTTCTGGACCTGCTTTTACCTACTACTGTAGGAGCTACCTCACCTGCACACAAACTGCTTTCTCACCTATTAAGTTGCTCTGCACATGTGCTGACACAAACTAATTAGCAGGGAAAAGTTGGATAGGAACATGGGAATGACCATGGAGAGGGTTACACATGGGAAACTTCGACCACACTTCAACAAATGTTCAAAAATACCCTGGTCAGTAAGTACACATAAATCTAGTATTTGTTTCACACAAGAAATGACACATACAACAATTTTGTTTTAATTGGTAAAATAAATTTATTTGCTGTTCAGCATCACAGCTTAGTAGACACTTTCATGTCATAAATCAAATAAACAAATAAAATAGACACAAAAATAAAAAAAACAGCCAGAACAAGAGGTTGCATATCTCCAAACATGTGTTACCCTGCAAATGCAATGGTGAAAGAAATGGGGACACCAGAATACGTACTGCAACAACCAGGGTGAATACTAAGCAAGATACACACCACCAAAAATTTATCCTGCATTTGTAGAGGTCAAAATAAGAACTTTAATGCCCATGGCACGAAAATGGATAGATGGCCAACTCAGGAAGTGGATGTCCAGTGCAATTGAAACATTTGGGGTCCAACCACAGAGGAAGTGAACCAGGTCTCATTATTTGGGCCCTTTTCTCCCCCTTTTAGATGGGGCCTTGGGGACAGGGGCCTTTGGGTCAGATGGCTTGCGGCGTCTTCCCCTAGTGGACACAGGAGGGTCAGCAGAGGTGGAAGGTTGGGGAGCAGCTTGGGGTGGGCCAGCAGATGGGGGATTGTCCCTTAGGGACCTGGCAGTGGGCAGCAGCTCCGCAAGAATGACATTCAGGCGGCTGATATGTTGGCCAATGTTTTGCATGCCAGCCGCCAGAGTGTCATTAATGCGGTTCAAGGCCTCACATTGCTGCCTGTTTGTGGCCTTCCAATCCTCCAAAAATTCCCCAATCTGCTGCTGACGGAGCGCAGCATCCACCCCTTGCTGCTCGATCCTCTCCAGCATCACCATCATGCTCTCATCCCATGTCTCCTGTGGCTGGGGCTGGGGGTGTCTTCTTGGTGGAGGCTGGACCACTTGCTCCACCTGTGGCTCTGCAGAGGAAGATGCTGCCGGTACATCCTGGGTTTCTGCTTCTGCTAGGATAATAATTGAAAACAATGTCACCATCACATACGCACTAAAAAATCTCTTTCAAAATACAATGCATTACTGTGACTTACCATCAAAAGCAGCATCAAAGACCTCCGCCGGGAGCTCACTGTCCATATTGGAGATCCCCCTGACCTCGGCCACATCAATGACGTCCAAGGCGTCCTGCTCCAGGGGGGTATACTCCAAAGTATCGGGCATAGGACCTCTCCCGGTGGACATGCTGTGGTTGTACCGGTCAGTCATCTTCCTCTTCAGTGTACTTTTGAAGTCGGTCCACCTACAAGTTTAAAAATACAAATATCACCATGAGATATGTGCACCACTGTGCTAGTGAACATCATGACTACGTGACATTTCCTAGTGTGGGTGATCTTATGTTTTTTAGCCATATGTGTCCCACACACACATTAATGTCTCCATTAGGAGGCATTTCAGTGTCTCATCTCATTCATTAGGCCACTAAATGCACATACATAGATCACTATGCAGAAATGACATCATCCCTGGCCAAATTAGGCACCTCCACCTGTTGTGAAACTGCACATTCCACCATAGCTTGACAGTGTGGTTATTATGGAGTCATTTAACTATGGGATGGCATACTGGGATGTGTAGTTTCTCACCAGCTACATGTGCACAGTTTGCTCATTCTTGTTTCAGTTGCATCATATGGAACATGTAAAGGTGGCCATACACGTTACAATTATTGTATACAATATTGCATCTCATAGCATATCGGTTTTGCGATGAGATCAGATTAGATGAGATCTAGTACAAAAAGTATGTGCTGCACATACTTTTTGTACTCATCGCTAAACCGATATGCTATGAGATGCGATATTGTATACAATATTGTATACAATAATTGTAACGTGTATGGGCACCTTTACAACAACTCTTTCCAAAACACACTTTCTCTTGTCCCATCACATACTTCACATACTTCACATGAGCAGAACTGTGCCCATAACCTCACATCACACCAATGGTGCATGTTTCATATATCAATGTGGGTTATTAGACATGGTTGTGTTCACATGTGACATTGAAGTGTAGCACTATCTACAAACACACCTTTCTATTATTCTCAAAACATACATGTAACATATGTACACACATATGACATTATCAGGGGGACAAACACACTTGCCTTTTCTTCACCGATAGCAAATCTCTGACCACTGGTGACACCTGGTTCACTTCCTCTGTTATCTTGTCCCAAAGGTTTCTCCTTGCACTGGCACCCGGCTTCCTGATTGGCAATTCTATCCATTCACGTGCTCTGGGCACTAAAATTCTTAATTCTGCCTCTACAAATGCAGGGTTTCTCTTTTTGGAGGTGGTCTCCTGCTCAGTCCTCACCCTAGATGTTGCAGCTCGTTTTCTGGTGGCCCCAGTTCTCTCACCATGCACCTGCTGGGTCACACCTGTTTGGAGAGATGCAACCTCTTGTTCTGGCTGGTTGCTTGGCCCTTGTGGAGCTGGTGGAGGTTGAACAGGGCCTGTTAGTGAGGGGCCCGCTTGGTCTGGCAGGCTACCTCTCTCTTGAGCCCTCCTTCTCCGCTCCTGTTCCCTCTTCTGTAACGCTTCAAGCAGGGATTCTGCTTGTGCTCTCTGCAGAGCGTCCTCAGCTGCGGAATCGTCTGAGTTAGACATGTTTGCAGCAATTCTGGCCTGCATCTGACTGAATATTTATATGTTAATCTCCCGCCATGAACAAGGGGGCATATATTTTTCCCCGCAATGTACTTGCTAATTTACGCCGATATTTCCTGCCGATAATTGCCGCTTAAATTACGCAGGTCTCCACGCACCTGATCAATCACCTGTATATGCACATACACAGGTTGTGGAGCATTGTGTGCTACATCGTGAAATGTGTGCACCTGTCATTCCAATGATGAGTGTTGTCAGCTGGTATCTGTTTGAGTTCGTGTATGCTTTGTGAGTCACATTTCAAAACATCACGTTATAATGCTTTCCTTACATATGTCATGAGTCTGAAATTGTCATACACCAACATGTTGCATTGGGCCCCTTTTAGCAGCGTATTTATTAGTAGACGCTTGCGTGTATTCTTTTTCGCACACTGTATATACAGTTCCTCTCTATACATTGAATGCATGCTGTTGGTTATGGTGTGTGTATATCGGAACGGTCCGCGTAAGTTTCTATTCGCATCCAGTTTGTTCATGTAAGAAGGATTAATAAAGTTAATACTAAACAAACAATTTTTTACACCAACAATTTTTTACACCAATCAGCAAGCACCAAAAGTTATATATGTACCTGCAATTAATAACTGCGCCATTGACACTATGACTTCAACCAGGGCTAGGGCGTTTTCTACCCAGGAGCTATTGGCCTTGGTTGAGGTCATGGACCGCCGCCTGGGGACCAGGGGCCCTTATGTGTCAAATCTTGACAAGTGGCGGGCATATAATGCTGCCCGCCGGCTAATTTTCGCCCGGACCGGCGTCGATAGAAACCTGGTCCAACTTGAGCGGCGCTGGTCTGACCTGCGCCGGCGGCAGCCAGTGTTGCTATGCTCACTTCGCCGCCATATTGCCCGATGTAAGTTTTTATTTACTAGTATGACTGCGTTTTTTTGCAATGTTTTCTGTACTTTTTATAAATATGTTCCTGAGTATGGGGGTGTATATGGGTGTATATGGGGTGTATAGGGGGTGTATATGGGGTGTATAGGGGGTGTATATGGGGTGTATAGGGGGTGTATAGGGGGTGTATAGAGGGTGTATATGGGTGTATAGGGGGTGTATAGGGGGTGTATAGGGGGTGTATATGGGTGTATATGGGGTGTATAGGGGGTGTATATGGGTGTATATGGGGTGTATAGGGGGTGTATATGGGTGTATAGGGGGTGTATAGGGGGTGTATATGGGTGTATATGGGGTGTATAGGGGGTGTATATGGGTGTATATGGGGTGTATAGGGGGTGTATATGGGTGTATATGGGGTGTATAGGGGGTGTATATGGGTGTATATGGGGTGTATAGGGGGTGTATATGGGTGTATATGGGGTGTATAGGGGGTGTATATGGGGTGTATAGGGGGTGTATAGGGGGTGTATATGGGGTGTATAGGGGGTGTATATGGGTGTATAGGGGGTGTATAGGGGGGGGGGGTTAAGTAGTTGCTCAGTTTTTGGGTGTAGCATATCAATTAGTTTGCATGATAAATGTCTGAAATATAACAGCAATGATAATGTGGAAGGTTATGAGCATGACTAATGTTAATTTTTCTTTCCCCCTTTTTTATGAAACCCAATCTTCGATTTCTATGCCATCAACATGAACATTTCAGCACGGGCAAGAGCCCGCATAGAAGCCCGGGAGCAGGCAGCCCGTGACCAGGCAGCCCAGGAGCAGCCGGAAGAGGAGGAGGAGGAAGAGGAGGAGGAAGAGGAGGAGGAAGAGGAGACAATGGGTCAAGCTGGGGCCCACCAAATTTCCCCATCCCCTTCACCAACCCCCACCCCCTCCCCAACCCCCACCCCAACCCCCTCCCCAACCCCCTCCCCAACCCCCTCCCCAACCCCCACCCCCTCCCCAACCCCCACCCCCTCCCAAACCCCCACCCCCTCCCCAACCCCCACCCCCTCCTCAACCCCCACCCCTTCCCCACCCCATTTCCAACCCCCCTACACCTCTCCACCACCCACCCCCAAACCTCTCCAATCCCCACTCACACCCACTACCAGCATCCAAAGTCCAATCCCATCCCCCTTGCTCCTGACCCCCCCAACCACCGCACACCCAACCAGCGGCGACCAGGATGGCTCAAGTAGCCGTAAGTAAATAATGTGTCTAATGTTTACCTACACATTTCTACACATAAACAATCACAACAACCACATATGTGTATCCAACATCAATATTAGTTGCAACATATCACTGCAGGGCGACCATGAGGTGTGGCCTGTCCTTCTCCAGGAACAAGGGTCCCCTTGGTGGTTTTTTGGAGTGTGGCCATGCCTCACCCCTTGAATAATTGACATAACAGTACATCCAATGAGATATCCGACATTAGTGGTGTTGTAGTTATGTGGCTCCAGGTGTTGGGTAACTCCAGTTCCCAGCATGATGTGCAACATAAATTTATAGATTGTTTTGTTAATAGTGTGTGAGGCCATGCGGATGCATGCTTTACAAACATAGCTTTAGGCCTATAATTTGTACAGCAATGTCCTAAATGTAAGTTAGTAAGGAGTGCTTAAGCCGCAACAATGTCATAACCCTTAAATAGCACAGCCTAATTGTGAGGTTAGAGGAGAGTCCCCCAAAACCAAACTACCAATTGGGATACAGCATACATTCATCCAAGAAGGACTAATTTAATTAATGTTATTTACTATGTACAGTATGTGTGTGTTAACATATTATTTTTTAGTACTGTGTTTACAGCAGACCCATCTTCAATGTAGTTTAAAAATGTATGTGGCCTTCACACATAACTCACAACTTTTTATTATGTACAAATACAACAAACATTTGTGTATGTTATATATTATTTTTTTTTTTTTTATCCCTTCACTACAGACACTGAACAGCACCAGGAGGAGGTGGCAGCAATAATGCGGGAGATATTCCTGACCCTCCTGTATTTGAGCATCCTGTTTTCCCAAATGGAGGCCTGCATTTAATTTATTTTTACCCCCCCCCCCCCCTTATTATGTTTGTTATAAATAAATGTTTATATTCTGTTATAAATTGCCTGTGTTTTTAATAATAAATATGTTAGAGGGCTTGTAAGGGTAGGTACATACAGATGTGTAATGTAAGTTATATTTGTAATTTGAGGTGAGGGGTAATGATTGATGTGTGAATGTGTGTGTTTTTGAGTAAAATAACACATAGTGAAAATGCATGAATGTTTAATGTTGTTCGATTAAAACATCACACATAACATCAGGGTAGGTATACATGTTACACATTTTGGACAAACTAATTATGGACATAATTTAGTACATATACAGAAACACCAACATAACTTGATTTAAAAGTAACAGCAATATGGGGACACATAGATAGTGATTAAAATGCCACATTAGAACATAACAAATATACATGTAATGAGGGTTAAAATGTTGTTTTATTAGGGTCTTTATTAAGGTAGACAATTGAGTTAATATAAAACAATAATTGAATAACAAATAGAATAATTAATTAATTGTCAGAATTGTAGTTGAAAGGCAAGATTTGCAGGTCCATATATGTGAAGGGTATGCCAGCGTACACGGACGTACGCTCACTCTCATGAGCGGTGACATAAGCTGAGTTTTCCATTGAAAACAATAGCGACCCGTCCGTGCAAGCTGGCGTACGCTCAGATTTCCGCAAGAAGTCGGCGGGAAGACGAACGAGAGACGTCCGTAAACGGTGGCGTACGCTCAGTTGTACGCCAGTTGTCGGAGTGTAAGGGCCGGTCCGTCCGTGTACGTTGGCGTACGCTCAATTGTACGCCACTCCCCTTCGACGTTGTTTCTGGCCGTACGTATGCGGCTGAGTTGTGGGTGGACTTAACCCCAACGGCCGAGTACGAATAGCGTACGTTGTTTTGGAACGTACGCACGTTTGGCCGCACCGATCAGAATAAGCTCCAAAGTATTGATGATTTGTAACACACACACACACACACACACACACGGTATATGTTATCTTCAATTTTTCTCTGTTTCAATAATTTGAAATGACTGCATTTCTAATGTTTTTTTGCCTGCTGACCAGTACTCTGATCACAGAACCCAATGCCTGCACACACAGATGGTTGTCATTAACCAACTGTATTTTCTGGCATACAGTACCTGATGACAGTAAGAATGGCCCACATTTGGAACAATACTTAGGCAATGTTGCCTGGCATATTTGCTTTAACTTGGGATAGAAAACCAATCAAGGATATTGCCAATGCTATTAGCTAGTTGGAGGTCTATGTATTGTGCCTAATTCAGATGTGGTTGGAATAGCTATCACTTTTGCTTCCTTGGAAGCTGCAGCGCTAGCGCGGTATAGCAATGCAGCAGGAGGCATTTATGATAAGCATACTTGCCTACTTTTGAAAACAAGAATCTGGGAAATTACAGCACAGTTCTCTGTTGAGGGGACGTGTCACATTCTGCTTAAAAGGCGGGTCTATGCTTAAATGCTTGTTATTGTGAGATATTTCTGTATAACAATATCTTTTGGAAAGTTGTTGAAAGTATTGATATTAACATTTATTTACTTCTTGCTCAACAAATTATACAGGATTAATGATTAATGTGATTCCTATGCAATAAATTCAAAATGTAATTTGACTTTGTGTGAATTCATTCATACACATATAAGTATGTTTTAAGTGTATTAAATGCAACTTGTAGGTACTAACTTCTGTATATTTATTGGATGTGCTGTATTCCATACCCTTACAGTATTAACCAAATCATCATGGACAGCAGATACTCTAATTAAACAAATGTGTTTAACTACAGAAAGATTACTAACAAAAATTCTTACCCTAAGTCACAGTTTGCTAGAAGCAGCATGCTATGGGTGAGTGAACACAAGCTCAAATACCAAAGACCCTGTATGATCATTGTTCTGCTGTCTCCCTTTCTGTCAGGGGTTCCCACTAGCGTGTATAATGAGACTCACCAACAGGGACTCCTCAGCAGCTATAACAAGCAGTGATTACAGCAAATCACTTTGCTTGTAAAAAAAATCCTGGCAGAAATGGAAGAATACGGGAGACAGGGCAGCAGGAGATTTATTGCAAAAAGGGAGCCTTGTGCAGGATGCAATCTGCTTATAATCAAATATGATTATAAGCATATGCCTCTATTGCAGTAGTGATCTGACCTGCATCCTAGAAAGCAGCATCGCATCACTGGACCTACCATCAGGCAGGATGCGGCACCTATGGTGCCACACAATCCACCGAACACAGAGGACAGGCAATCTCTGTATAACAGTGGAGATCCCTGGCTCTTCCCAACTCCATTTTCACAGGTGGAGGTTATTGCCGCCTTCAACCTGCCCATCAAATAGCAGCAGACTGTCAATCACCTTGTAGCAGAATGGGTCCTGCACACAGGATTTAAAGTGGTCATGCAGAGGTGGGGGAACTCATTTCTCTATGTCACCTAATTACCCCCCTCCCCTACCCCCATTAGGCAGAACAAGGGTCAGTGGTAGGGTTTTTGGGATCCCCCTGCAAACTACAATGATTTTCTGTGAGAATTACTGTGCAGGGCCAATGTGGAGGTTAAAATGTTCCACCTCACCATTAGAGGTGGTGGAACTCAGTTCCACCCAGTTCCCGCTCACTTTAACCCCTGCTTGCACATGTGCAAAGTATTGATAATAGATACTTTGTGGCACAGGGAGCAGCTCCAGCTACATCTGAAGCCACATCTGAATAAGGCCTATTCTTTTTATCACAGTAAAGTGACATAAACTAGGAGAAATGGTAACCGTAGATCCACAATTAAGGAACACTTATGACAGCAATAATTCTAATAAATGATAATTCTTTATTTACTCCCCATTGGGCCAGAAGTTCTAAGCAGTGATAAAATGGAAAGTAATAAACCATTCACCAATCAGCTCCTACCTCTTATTTTATAAACACAGCCTTAAGGTTAGCCATCACTGTCATTGCCATCGATGGTTGCCATCAATGGCAATAGTGCAACTGGCCATCGATAGTGTTAAACTATGCAATGTATGATCATTGATGTTTATACCTATCAACGGTCATCCTTTTTTTTTTGACTGATTGGCCTGTAGGCCACTCAATACACAGAGGTGGGGCTTCATGTGTATAGGGCGGAGCTATGCTCCATCCTCCGGCCTCTTTGAGAAACCATCTGGTTCTGTCCCATCGATGAAAAAAACTATTCTACATCAGCCATAAAGCATCGATGATTTAAAATCATCATTGGTCGATGGCCATACCTACACAGCCTGTGACATGAAAGTTATGAGCTTATTGGCTGGTGGTTTATCCCTCTCCATTTTATCACTTTTTAAGCTTAGTACATCTGGCCCTATGTCTGTATAAACTGACGCTCTCAAACTCTCTATATATAAAGTTTTACTTACCATTTTAATGAAGTACAATAAGAACTAGTGATCTGAATGGAAGGGTGTTTAGCGTTTGACACACAAATATAATGCCAACATTGTCTGTGTAAATCATTACTGGTAACTGGTTATAAATATATGTTCATCAGTTCACAGACTAGAAAGCATTACTCCTGAAACTGTCTAATTAAAGTACTGTACATAATCATTTGCAAAATAATATGTTGTTAAAATGATGTAATATTTTAATGGAATAGATGAAAGAACCTCATTGTTCAACTTGTTCTTTAAAAAATAAATAGGGCTTCCTCCACCAAAGCTGGGTTTGCCCTGGCGATATAATGAGCATGCATTCTTGATCGCTTCATAGCTATGCCAACAATGGCAGCCTTTTCTATCAGCTCTGGACTTTCAACAACAAAAAAAGCTGTTGTTGCCACATAGCAGAAAGTTATTTCAATTACTGTATCGCAATAGTCTTTTATAATGGTCCTTATTCTAGTGTGTTTTAATTCTAATCCTAGAACCATAACAAAGGTGTGTTATTTCTTCCCCCCACACCCCATTTCTGCAAACTGTGCCATCTCCTTACCTGTGTGCCAAGTGGATCAGCAAGAGGGAGTCTGTTGAAAACACAAGCCCTGCTGAAAACACAGGCTGAATAGGGGCTCATTGCTATGTGTGTGCTGAGGAAAGCAGAGGGGGCAGGATTTGCCAGAGCAACCAATCTGGTTTATTGTTGCAGCTGTCAGTAGGACCCCTTACAATAGGACCTAATGACCCAAGGGCCTTGTATTATCCAATTAGGCTGGGTTGTGGTTTTCAGAGGGGGGTGTTGAAGCAAAGGCAGTCAGATCTTTCTCAAAAGAAGGAACAGTCCTGTCTGAACCTGTAGCCAACATGAGGACAGCAAGGGGCTCAGACAGTTTTAACCCGTTTCTGGATGCAAATAACGACTGTTAATGTAGTATGTCTAAGCTCCCTCAAATCCATTTCCCTTTTTTATGTAAAAAATGATAGTGGGTCAGATGCACTAAGCTTCAAAAGTGATAAAATGGAGAGTGATAAACAGCCATCCAATCAGCTTCTACCTGTTATGTCACAGACTGTGTTTAAAAAATGTCAGGCAAGAGCTGATTGGCTGGTTGTTTATCACTCTCCATTGTATCACTTTTGAAGCGTAGTGCATCTGGCTCTGTATCTTCCTCTATTAATTCTTCCTTTAACTTAAGGGGTAACGTCTATGAAAGGGGCAGAAATATAAGGGGTAAGGGTCTCCTAGGTTCAATGGTGTCATTTGTCGTATGACATATTTTTAAATGTCTGGTCCCCAGTGAATTCTGCACTTAAAATGTACAAACAGTTTCAACGCAACAGTTTGTGTGGTCTTATCAGACGCAGACACGTGCCACGAGCCTAGCTTCTGGTTTGTGTTGTTGATTTCTGTAGCTATTACTAAACTGCAATAAAATGTAGAAAGTAACACATTAAATCTATTTAACAAATGCAGCTGTCTCTGTGTACATTCCTTCAGTACTTCTAGATAACTACTGCTGCTTAATATAGAAGTTGTGCCCTGGCTTCTCACATACAGCATCATACATTTACTTTATATGCATTGAAGTCAAATAAAGCAAAGGATTCTAGTGACATGTATACACAATAATAGTTACACAACCTGCAGCCGTCCAGTCCTTAGTGCTCTGACATTATGACCATCATTTGGAAGGTATGTGGTCATTGGCCACTATTGGTCTGCAAGCAGTAGGTCCACACATGAAAAAGGTTGACATGCATTAGGTCGACATTAGGTCGATTTTTCTTAATAAAAAATCACTTGTTCATACTTTACCATTCCAATGGACATGGAGGGGAAATCTAACAGTGTGCCAAGCACATCCTGGCAAGCAAAAAAAATTCTATTAGACCCCCTGCATGTTGACCTTTTTCCATGTCGTGAACAGTGCCGTATCAAATATGATTCCAGTACTAAGTGGATTGCCACAGGGTTCGGTTCTAGGGCCCATTTTACTTAACATTTTTATTAACGATATTGGGATGGGGTTACTCAGCAATGTATCCATCTTTGCGGACGACACAAAACTGAGCAGAGTTATTAAATCATCAGAAGATGTCACCACGCTTCACAATGATCTTGACAATCTAGATGAGTGGGTAAAAAAGTGGAAGATGAGGTTCAATGTGAACAAATGCAAGGTCATGCACCTTGGGAGACATAACCAGTGTGCTAGTTATAACCTAAGCGGGGATGAATTGGGTAACTCAGTACTCGAAAAGGATCTAGGAGTCCAAATAGACAACAAACTAGGGTGTAGTGCTCAATGTAATATAGCAACTAAAAAGGCCAACAAAATTAAAATAAAAATGTATTAAAAGGGGCATGGAAACTAGGGACTCAATAGTAATTATGCCTCTGTACAAATCATTGGTTAGACCGCACCTCGAATACGGAGTACAGTTCTGGGCCCCGCACTATAAAAAGGACATCATAGAATTAGAAAAAATCCAAAGAAGAGCAACAAAGCTTATTAGGGGAATGGAGAATTTAAGCTACGAGGAAAGATTAAGCAATCTGGGACTATTTAAACTAGAGAAAAGACTTTAAGGGGGGACATGCTCAATATGTATAAATACATTAGGGGCCAATATAAGGAACTGTCAACCACCCTTTTTCTGCTAGACAGGAATCTAGGACGCAAGAGCACGAGTTTAGATTAGAAGAAAAAAGATTTTGTTCATCTAGAAGAAAAAATTTCTGTACAGTCAGAACAGTCAAACTTTGGAACTCTCTTCCTGGAGAAGTGGTGTCGGCAGACACTCTAAATACATTTAAAATAAGGTTGGATAAACAATTATTGGTTAAAAACATCCGTGGGTACGAAAAAGTAACATAATCTGTCTTTAAAATATCAGAACATACTATACAACAAGGGATAAACTATTATAAACATAGGTTGAACTAGATGGATGCAAGTCTTTATTCAGCCTCACCTACAATGTAACTATGCAACTATGGGGGACATTTACCAAAATGGATTCGTAGAAAAAAGGTGTATTCGTAGGGAGAAATACACCTTATTTTTACGAATTTGTATTTTCGGGATTTACAATCCCAAAAATACAACAATTCGTAGTCCTAAAGATGGGACATTCGTATTTATATTTACAAATACGAATGTCCTACACCATCGATAGGATACGACAGAAATCACCATTCAAAAGAATGGTGGTTTCTGATGTACTAAGCAGCCGTACTGATAAAACGGCTGCTAAGTGGTGTGAAACACCCACGCAAATACGACAGGAAAATAGAACACCATTTTCCTGTTCTATTTTCTTTAAGCCTGCACGGATCAGTCAGATCCATGCAGGCTTTAGTGTAAAAAAAATAGAAAAATTAAATAAATAAAAAAAAAAAAACGGCGTGGGGCCCCCCCCACATCCGAAACCAGCACCAGGCTGACAGAGCCTGGAGCCGGTAATTAAAAATCAGGGAACCCGACAAATAGGGGTTCCCCGATTTTTAACAACCAGCCCCAGGCTCCTGCTCTGGGGCTGGTTCCCAAAATACGGGGGACAAAATGACTAGGGGTCCCCCGTATTTTAAGAACCAGCCCCAGGCAAAACCAGCCAGCAGGGTAATGCCACAGCCGGGGGGAGACTTTTTATACAAGTCCCCCCGGCCAAAGCATTCATCCCTACCGACCAGTCAGCCTGGCTAGGGGCCCTGGGGGAGTGGGGACCCCCCCAATGAAGGGGTCCCCCCCCTCCAGGACTTACCTGACCAGGCTGAAGCCTGGTACTGTCCCCGATGCCCCTGGGCGGTGGGCATCGGGCTGATTAAGTGTAAAAAAAAAGATTAAACTATTGTTTTTTACTGTGGCACTACAAGTGCCAGCAAGCCTCCCCAGCAAGCTGGGACTTGGAGAACCACAAGTCCCAGCCTGCTGGGCATTAAAGGGCCCGCTGGCACTTGTAGTTCCACAGTTAAAAAAATAGTACACAAAACACACTGACACACATTTTAAATAAAAGTTTAATACACACATCACAAACACACTGATACTTACCTATCTTGATCCCGTCGGTAGGTCGCTGGCTCCGGTGTCGGCGGCTCCGGTGTCGGCGGCTCCAGTGTCAGCGGCTCCGAGGTCGGCGGCTCCGAGGTCGGCGTCCTGTCTGAAGAAAATCCATGTTGGACCTGTGGAAGTAAATCCTACTCACAAGGTCCTCCATGGATGGTCTTCTGTCTTCTCTCTTCTTTTCCAGGACTTATCTTCTGTCTTCTGTCTTCTTTCTTTACGCTGCCGGCAGCTCACGGGACTTTCAGAGCTGGAGAGATGTTGCCTCCTCGACGTCTGGACTAAGAATGAATTCTAGCCAATCAGGAGCCGCCTAGTGGCCAATCAGGAGCCAGTAAAGTCGGCTCCTGATTGGCTAGAATCCATTCTTAGTCCAGACGTCGAGGAGGCAACATCTCTCCAGCTCTGAAAGTCCCGGCGGCAGCGTGAAGAAAGAAAGAAGACAGAAGACAGAAGATAAGTCCTGGAAAAGAAGAGAGAAGACAGAAGACCATCCATGGAGGACCTGGTGAGTAGGATTTACTTCCACAGGTCCAACATGGATTTTCTTCAGACAGGACGCCGACCTCGGAGCCGCCGACCCGGAGCCGCCGACACTGGAGCCGCCGACACCGGAGCCAGCGACCTACCGACGGGATCAAGATAGGTAAGTATCAGTGTGTTTGTGATGTGTGTATTAAACTTTTATTTAAAATGTGTGTCAGTGTGTTTTGTGTACTATTTTTTTAACTGTGGAACTACAAGTGCCAGCGGGCCCTTTAATGCCCAGCAGGCTGGGACTTGTGGTTCTCCAAGTCCCAGCTTGCTGGGGAGGCTTGCTGGCACTTGTAGTGCCACAGTAAAATACAATAGTTTAATCTTTTTTTTTACACTTAATCAGCCCGATGCCCACCGCCCAGGGGCATCGGGGACAGTACCAGGCTTCAGCCTGGTCAGGTAAGTCCTGGAGGGGGGGGACCCCTTCATTGGGGGGGTCCCCACTCCCCCAGGGCCCCTGGCCAGGCTGACTGGTCGGTAGGGATGAATGCTTTGGCCGGGGGGACTTGTATAAAAAGTCTCCCCCCGGCTGTGGCATTACCCTGCTGGCTGGTTTTGCCTGGGGCTGGTTCTTAAAATACGGGGGACCCCTAGTCATTTTGTCCCCCGTATTTTGGGAACCAGCCCCAGGCTCCTGCTCTGTTAAAAATCGGGGAACCCCTATTTGTCGGGTTCCCTGATTTTTAATTACCGGCCCCGGCTCCTTCAGCCTGGTGCTGGTTACAGCTGTGGGGGGGACCCCACGCCGTTTTTTTTTTATATTTATTTTTCAATTTTTTTTTACACCTTGCAGCCTGCACGGATCTGACTGATCCGTGCAGACTGCTAGAAAAATTTGTATTAGCGGCCGTATATATGGCCAGCTAATACGAATGGTTACACCATCGGAGGGTTACAAAGCAGTCGTACATGACTGCTTTGTAATTTCCCCTCCGGAACACGACTTTGCATACGACTAAAACAGTCGTATGCAGCCGTAGGGGAAATACCAATACGAAAAACTAGGTTTTTCATATTGGTAAATTTCCCCCTATGTAACATGTCGATCTTTTGCATGTCAACCTTTTTTATGTGGGCAGCATGGATGGTGTAATGTTTAGCATTACTGCCTCACAGCACTGAGGTCATGGGTTCTATCCCCACCATGGCTCTAACTGTGTGGAGTTTGTATATTCTCCCCATACTTGTGTGGGTTTACTCCGGGTACTCCGATTTCCTCCCAAAATCCAAAAATATACTGGTAGGCTAATTGGCTTCCAACAAAATGAACCCTAGTATGTCTGTATTTGCACGTTCATGTGGTGGGGAATATAGATTGTAAGCAGTGCTGTAACTAAAAATTTTGCTCCCCCAGCCAAAATATCGCCTGGCGCCCCCCCCCCCCAAATATCGTTATATACCCCATACATAAAAATGAGTTCCTGCAGTACATTCACTCACATGTGCATCAGGGCTCCAGTCCTCCTCCGTCCATGCTCCCCGTCCACTACCCTGTGGCATTTTTAGTGGAGGCATGGCTCTGCAGTGGTGGCACCGCTGCCCCTCAGCCTGCTCAGCAGAATTTTCTCCTCCTAGCCCAAGTGGTATACAGGCACCCCCTCAGGTAGGCCCTCTCTTAGCTGCCAGGCAGCCCCTCAGTGAGGTCCTCTTGGCTGCCCGGCAGCCCCTCAGGGATGCCCTCTCAGTCTCAGTAGCTCGGCAACCCAGAATCTCCTCCTCTCGGCCCGCTCATTTCCACAAGCCACTGGACCAGTGTACAGTCCTCCTCCACACTCAAAATAACAGGTGGGTGGACACGGATGAAGGGGCAAACAGATGCAGCTGAAGGCATGGGCTGATGTGGGGTTGCGCTGCGTGACCTCTGATGTCACACAGCGAGGAGCCGAGACACACACAGACGGGCAGACGGGCAGTGTCTGAAGCGCTGGGAGACTGTCTGCGGCACACAGTGCGCCCTGTGCCCACCACCCTCTCTTCTTCTGCCACCTGATGAGCACCGGCGGTGCCCCGCTGGCACTTGCTCCCACAAGCAGTCGCGGTGGCTGCCATACAGTAGCTACGCCACTGATTGTAAGCTCTACTGGGGCAGGGACTGATGTAAATGTTCTACTATTCTCTGTAAAGCGCTGCGGAATATGTATGCGCTATATAAATAGCTGGTAATAAATAATATGTGTCCACATATTGCCTGTTGACGAATAGTGGTCAACCTAATGATCCATATGCATTTGGACAGACTATGCAAATCAATGGGTTTATGTAGTAAGCAATGAGTTTTAAATGATGTTTATGGCAATTTTAAAAGGACAATGATTTTATCATCAAAATGCGCCTAGTAAAATCAATTGCTTTTTACATTGGGGACATAAACACTATTTTAAGCTCCAGGTTTTAGAACCCAACACTTAAGCTGGGTACATATTGGGGGATTCCCACAGCCACTGATACAGTTAACTATATCAAGGGAGCCACAGGAGAACGATATAGTGCATAAACACTGATCGATATCGGTCGCCACCAGCCCCCGCTCCGTACATGCAGTTGCTGATGAACGTATTGTCAGATTGAGCTGCATGTACAGACATTACCAATATTGAATGTACACATTGGACAACATTCACCCAATATTGTTAACTATATCAACATCATCCATCGTCCAGTGTGTACCCTGCTTTAGTTAATAAACCCCTAAGTACCAGCTAAAGGGGTTTATTTACAAAGCAACAGTTTCTAAAACCCGGCGCGTCCAATCCATGTTTATGATTAAAATTTAAGAAGGCAATGCTTTTACTAGTAAAAAAAAGACTAGTAAAAACATTGCCTTTTTAAATTTCCAGCATAAACTTGATCAGAAGTGCCTGCTTTTACAACATAATGCTTAGACTCAGAATTAGCTGAGCTGTCATGATCATTATATATTTTTTATATTAAATCTAATTGGTATCACTCATGAATCATGAAGCACATTATGATAAATTAAAAAGAAGGCATGGACATCGGAGTGCATCATTGTTCACAGCAATATAAATAGAATAGTGTATCATAATGTAATCTAGCATAATTAATTAAGATTGTTCCTACTAAGCAGTCATCTGGAAATGGTAGTGTGCATACAAGCTCTATATTTGCTTTTGTGCTTTAGTTAGAACAAACTGGAATTTCTAAAGGCAGTTGAGGACATAGAAAAGCTGTTAGACCAACAGTTAGACATGAACAGCTCAACAGTCTGTTCCTACACAACAGACAATGGTGTTATGAACATAGTGCCCCACTCCTTACAGAGAGATCACAGTGACCCAGGCCTTGGTGATATAAAAGAGAGGGCAGGACTAGTGACTCTTACTGAAATAATATATATTTATCTCTGTCTTAAGATCTTGGTTTGCATTTACATCTTTTGAAGACTCAAGAATTAGCATATTGAGACTGCTATTGCTATATACTGTAGTCTTTCTTTAATTCATTACCAGTGGCAGTTTTTACCTATGGACTGCAGGATTGCAGCCTCTCAGGTAAAATCTGTCACTGTGCTTTGTCTAAGTGTGACAGTGCCCCTGTACGGTGTGGTGCAAGATGGCGTACCTTAATCTGGAGCTGGTGACGGCGGCGGCTTCTGGATTCTTCGCGGCTTCTGCTGGGGAACCTGTGGCAGGGAACGGCACAACCCAAGGGACCCACAAAAGACAACTCTACCACGATTAGCAGCGACAATAATTTATTTACTAACACACGGATTGACCGCTGCAATATCTCAATGACAAATGACAAGAAGAAATACTCAATGAACAAATATCTACAGTAAAGCATACAATCAAACAATAATCATTCTATCTAGCAATCAATTTAAATGGCTCAGAAACCTCAATATAATCTATTGGCAAATGAATCAACATACACAGTCACGTGTCAACATAATGGTCCCACGTCGACATATATCCTCACTTTGAATTAGGACCTAACTTAGTGTGCACACTGACTACGAGCATGGCAGAGCAAATTAACAATCCCTTCAATAGGGTACAGGCGGGTTCCCGTTACCTAGGGCAACCCCCTGCTAGACATACAACGAAGGCTGTAGATATAGGCTTGGCAGTGGTGGCAAATCTGGCATGCAGCCAGAGGGGTGTTGCAGGTGTCTCTGGGCTGCTAATGTCGCAGGGTGATCAGCACCCCAATAACAGTTGTCCCCTATGCAGTGGAGAGCCACTTCAATAGCTGGGTAAAGTGGGCCAATGTGGGGTGCAGGCCAGCCTGGGGGTAGGGGAGCTCCTGTACCTTAACTCTCAGCTGCAGATGCCAGCTCCTGCTGGTCATGACTCTTCAGGGTCTCTCACTCCTCTCTGGGTCTCTCACTCCTCTCTGGGTCTCTCACTCCTCTCTGGGTCTCTCACTCTGCCTTGCACCTATCAGCAGCACCTGATCTCCTCTTCAGTGCAGGACAGGGGAACAGCTTCTCCATTCACTGCACACACGCTGCTGGGCTTTCTCCTCTCTCTGCCTGAGCCTCTCCCTGCTCCAAGCATGTCTTCTCACTCTCTCTGTGCACAATCTCTGCCTTCTCTCCACTGCAGCAAGTTTTCTCTGTCCCTTCTGCTGGCTGACCCCTGACCTCTCTGCTTCCTGTCTTCACACACTCCAGGGCAGCCAATCAGGGGAATGTCAGGTTCTCTGCACGTGGATGTGAGCTGGGTCTGTTAACCCCTCACATCCCTGCAGTGTCTATGAAGCTGCAGTCTTTCCTAACAGCAGCATTGGCTGCAATTAAATCCTTGTGGCACAGGCACACCTCTGGGGTGGACTGCCACATACCTCCCTGCTGGAAATTTGCCTGTCCGCAGGCAACTTACCCGGACCAATAACTACTTGACAAAGTCCTGTCAATGTCCATGACAACATTCAAACGCTAAATGAAAACAGGTGCGAACAATTATACATTCAATAACAACTATAAGCATCACTACCTTCCTGCCACCTGATATCTAATGTGGGCTCCCCAGGTCAACCATCCCCCCGCCACAGGACCCCCATCCCTCTGCGGTCCAGCTTCTCCAAGGCTGTCAATGGATGGCGCCCACTCTCACGATGTACGCATCTTTAGGCATGTCTCACCTCTCGATCTTGCCTCTTCGACCTCTGTATCGCCTGCTGGATTCTGAGGGCGAATTCCTCTCCTGAGATGGTCGTATATTCACCACTTGTTACCGGCTTCCCACCGATGAAACAGATCTTGGCTTTGTCTTCTCTCTCTGGTGCTTCTACTTTGGCCTTGGATTCATGCAGTGGCACCACTGGTTCTGCTTCTGGTGGCTCTACTGTCTGCGTCACAGCCATCTGAACCACGGTCTCGGGGCTTCTCTGCTGGTCTACCATTCTTGGCCCTAGGTTCGCCACCCGATAATCGGCATCATCCATTCTAGGCACGTACTCTCTGGTTGGCTCTGCAAGAGGCCTAGTCGCTGCTTGCTGCCTCTGGTGAACTGGCTCACTCCACATGACCGGTTTCTCGCTTGTCCTTGTGATCTCAGGTTCTGGTGGGCGGGGCATCTGTCCTGGTCGAGGGCGTTTGACGCTAACCCTTTCATTCTCGCACTTGATCTCCCTTGGTTCGGCTCTACTTCCACCATGGCTGTACTCTTGCTGATAGTACGGTGGAGGCTCTCGATGGCGTGGATAGTGCTCTGGAGCGCGTCTGTTACGTTGCACTGGTGTGCCATCTGGCCCGGTCACGTTGGCGGCCTTGGTGCCTTTCTTCCCGCTTGTCAATTCGAATTCGACGGCTTCACCATCGCTCAGGCTCCGAAAGCAATTCTGGGGGTCTTCATTCTGTATTGCGGTGTAATGGACATAGACGCTCCGCCCAGTATCTGCACGTCTAATGTATCCATATCCGCGTGGCACATCAAACCACAGGACACGACCTGTGATCCTTCTTGGGACGGTTCGCGGCCTATTGGTCATCTGAGTTACACCGGATGCTCTTGACGCGTTCTGGAACACTGCCGGTGGACCTCTTCTCCCATGCCATCTCACAGTCTGTGGGCATACATCGGCTCGGTCACTGTGTAGTTGTTCCGACCTCCATTGGCGATTCTGTTGCCATCTATGCCTTCTGCCACCTTCACGTTGCTGTCTTTTCTTTTCATCCTCCGCCCATTCCTGACGCATCTCACGGATCATCCTGGTCATTTCGGTCATCGCTTCGATGATGGCCCCAATCGAGTTCTGATTGGCTTGGGCTGGTGGAGTGGCGGTTCTTCGCATCTCCAGCGGTTCTACGTACTGCGATCGCCACATCTTGCCGTTCACAGGGGTCTTTTGCAATCCTGTTCGTAGACGCCAAGTGTGACAGTGCCCCTGTACGGTGTGGTGCAAGATGGCGTACCTTAATCTGGAGCTGGTGACGGCGGCGGCTTCTGGATTCTTCGCGGCTTCTGCTGGGGAACCTGTGGCAGGGAACGGCACAACCCAAGGGACCCACAAAAGACAACTCTACCACGATTAGCAGCGACAATAATTTATTTACTAACACACGGATTGACCGCTGCAATATCTCAATGACAAATGACAAGAAGAAATACTCAATGAACAAATATCTACAGTAAAGCATACAATCAAACAATAATCATTCTATCTAGCAATCAATTTAAATGGCTCAGAAACCTCAATATAATCTATTGGCAAATGAATCAACATACACAGTCACGTGTCAACATAATGGTCCCACGTCGACATATATCCTCACTTTGAATTAGGACCTAACTTAGTGTGCACACTGACTACGAGCATGGCAGAGCAAATTAACAATCCCTTCAATAGGGTACAGGCGGGTTCCCGTTACCTAGGGCAACCCCCTGCTAGACATACAACGAAGGCTGTAGATATAGGCTTGGCAGTGGTGGCAAATCTGGCATGCAGCCAGAGGGGTGTTGCAGGTGTCTCTGGGCTGCTAATGTCGCAGGGTGATCAGCACCCCAATAACAGTTGTCCCCTATGCAGTGGAGAGCCACTTCAATAGCTGGGTAAAGTGGGCCAATGTGGGGTGCAGGCCAGCCTGGGGGTAGGGGAGCTCCTGTACCTTAACTCTCAGCTGCAGATGCCAGCTCCTGCTGGTCATGACTCTTCAGGGTCTCTCACTCCTCTCTGGGTCTCTCACTCCTCTCTGGGTCTCTCACTCCTCTCTGGGTCTCTCACTCTGCCTTGCACCTATCAGCAGCACCTGATCTCCTCTTCAGTGCAGGACAGGGGAACAGCTTCTCCATTCACTGCACACACGCTGCTGGGCTTTCTCCTCTCTCTGCCTGAGCCTCTCCCTGCTCCAAGCATGTCTTCTCACTCTCTCTGTGCACAATCTCTGCCTTCTCTCCACTGCAGCAAGTTTTCTCTGTCCCTTCTGCTGGCTGACCCCTGACCTCTCTGCTTCCTGTCTTCACACACTCCAGGGCAGCCAATCAGGGGAATGTCAGGTTCTCTGCACGTGGATGTGAGCTGGGTCTGTTAACCCCTCACATCCCTGCAGTGTCTATGAAGCTGCAGTCTTTCCTAACAGCAGCATTGGCTGCAATTAAATCCTTGTGGCACAGGCACACCTCTGGGGTGGACTGCCACATAAGTGCATTTGATTCTCCTCTGTAATCAGCTCTTTGGTGTCTGGATCTGAAAGCCAGCATTCTCTGTGCATTTTTAAGAGCTAAGCCGTGTACACACGGCAGCGATATGGGCTGGTATCGCTGGCAATATGGTCGCTGGCGACCGTATTGCCAGTGATGGGAGTGTGGGTGCGCGCTTCAGTTTTCAGCCCCGTTATAGTCGCTGGTGGCAGGAGCTTGCTCCTGCCTCCAGCTGATTACCTTTGCGGCTCCCCCCGGCAGAGGTTTCTTTTCATCAGGGCCAACTCTGGTCGCCGATGAAAAGGACACATTGAGCAATATATTGCCCCGTGTGTACCCACCTTTACGCTTCGGTGTTTTACGGCCTACTAGGCCCATCTCCATTTCAATGCCTACCTGGAGTACTGACATCACAGGGTCTCATCGTCTGACCATGAGCTATCCAATCCTGTGTCAGCTTGTGTCTCTCTGGATCACCTGTCTCTAGTCATCAATCACCTAGGTATAAATAGAGAGACCTGGGACTCAACGGCTGTCAGTTTCTCAAGTTACACAGCTTAGTATCTGAGCCTCTTGGGTGAATAATACTGTTAAATCCTAATAAATCCCAAACCGATAGAAAATAAGTGAGTTTCGCAGTTTACGCAATGTGTTCGTAAATTTATAACTTTTATACCTAACTACGGGCGAACCAATGCGTAACACCACATAGTGAAACTTATCAGCGTGTCACACGCTGCACTGATACCCTTATGGTGGTATCTTTCCCAGTACTAAGTACTTAAACAACATTCGCAATTTCTGGCGAGAGCCGAGCAACAATAAGAGGGGTTCCACCTGTAATAAAAAGATTTTTGCAAGCAAAAATATAAAAGAATATCTCACCTGGGGTTGGTTCAGATACTGGGCTGTTTGAAAATAAAGTAGGTTCTTGTGTAAACATTCACTGGATATTTTGCTCCCTCAAGTAATGTAATGTTGCCATTTTTATTAGGTCGTTGTCAGTTGCGGGCTGGGCCGGGGTGCAGGGTGCTAAATGCCCCCCTGGCTAATCACGTTTTTAACTCCTTGGGCCGGCCACCACAATGCATGTTTATAGACGTACGAACTCTGCTGCCACCTTCAGCTTCAGCTTGCAACACACAGGCTTCCCGGCTACCAGAGTTGTCTCTAAAATGACGGCCCCTCCCAACATGGTAGCTGCCTTGGAGGAGACATCTACTCGAGGTACTGCCATACCTCTAGTGCAGGGGTGGTCAACCGGTCAGAGGTAAAGAGCCAAAAAAATATCGGTAGTCAAGCTAAAGAGCCGACATCATGCGCGCGCCGAAGGCGCATGCGCCAAAAAAGGGGCGTAGTCTATTTTGACCCCTTGGGTGGGTGTGATAAAAATATGCCTCCAATAGTGTCAGATACACATATGCCCCCCACGGTGCCAGGAATGCACCACACGGTGCCGGGTATGCCCCCACAGTGCCAAAAAGCTGGTATGCCCCCACAGTGCCACAAACTGCTATGCCCCCACAGTGCCACAAACTGCTATGCCCCCACAGTGCCACAAACTGCTATGCCCCCACAGTGCAAATTTCCCAGCAGCAGCACTCACCATTGTTGCTGCTGCTGCCAGGCGAGGAGAGGACAGTCTGGTGTCCCCCTGCAGTCCTCCTGTCATGTCACCGATGGGAGGAGTGCACAGCACACCGCGCGTCTCCTTTCCCCTCACTTCCCTGTGACTGGGCCGCCCACCAATCGAAGCTCGCTGACCGGCTCCTGATTGGCTGCTGGCCCACGAGCTCTGATTGGCGGACGGCCCAGTCACAATGATGCACCGTAAGGGGTAGGAGAGATGCACGATGCGCGCTCTCCTCCCCTCAGAATGAGAAGGGATTCAGGGAACCGGCAGCAGGGGGGACTGGGACAGACGGTGGGCGGCGGGCAGCAGTGGGAGCAGGAGCCGCACTTTACAAGGGGGAGAGCCGCATGAGGCTCAAGAGCCACAGGTTGGCCACCACTGCTCTAGTGCCTTGATGGCTAACCTTGACACTCTAGCTGTTGTTGAACTACACAGCATGCTCTGTTCCAGTTTTGCTATTTGGCCATGCTAAATCTGATTAAGAGCATGCTGGGTTGTGTTGTTCAACAACAGCTGGAGTGTCAAGGTTAGCCATCAAGGGTCTAGTGTCTGTTGGAGGAGCACAGCATGACCAGTGCTACCTAGAAGTGCATATTTCGGTAGCGCTGGCATGCTGTTTGAAAGGAACCCCCTCGGCAAATATAATTTACCCCCTCCCGACCCTGGTAACAAACATGTTAGACCCCTTGGCAACAAGCAAGTAAGATCTCTTGGCAACAAGCATGTAAGCCTTGGTAACAAGCATGTAAACCCCCTTTGCCCCTGACAAAACCATATACAGTAAATTCCCCCCTGCACCGAGCATTACGTTGTGGCATTATATTTAATGGGCATTACGTGTGTGGCATTATGTGTAGTGGGCATCACGGTGTGTAAAATTTTCTGTAATGGGCATTATGGTGTGTGGCCGGTGCAAGCCCCCCACCCCAGGCAAACCCCCCACCCCCCTCCCCTCTGGGGGAGGGGGGATTTTAACGCGGCACTACCTGTGATCCAGGGGGGGATTTCATCGGGCACTACACACGCACGGATGGTACTGCGGCACGGGGGTGGGGGATGATGTGCGGGCGATACTGCGGCGAGTGCCTCCTTGTTTACATGTTATGTATATTATGATTTACTGTAAATAAAGAGAGTGTGACAGCTAAAGACCTGCTAGAGGGAGAGTCAGCCACAGAAGCGATATTTGACGACTTTCAATGAACTGATTCAAACTTGCAGGGGAGGAGAGGTGCCCCCTTGGGAGTAGGAGCCCAGTGGCAGATGACACCATTGCCTCCCAGAGTTACGCCTCTGTGTAGGGGCTCTCAGCGGATGCAGAGCCCCTTCCATTTTACACTACTGTTACATACAGTATCTGCCCTATAGCCAGGGCTATTTTTCAGCAGGCTCCAGCAGGAACTGAAGCCCTTATTCTAGTTCACTCTTTCTGACAAAATCTTTCTTAGATGGACTTAGTAGGACAGTCTTTCTTCTCTCAACTACCCCTTGAATAGGCTTTTCATTTATAAGTACCCCCTCCGCTATCCACAGTAGTTATGAGTGGAAGTAGGTGGTTTGCTTATCATTATGCGTGTCCTTATATTAAGGAGTAGAGGAGGAATAGTGTGCGGTCAGGAATCGAGTCCCTCTGTGTCTGGCCGCTGGCTGTGTACTGTCTCTGGGGTTCCCGCTAATGCCTGTAGGATTAATGCTGCTGCTTCCTTCACCCATGTCAGCATGGGGCAGATGGACACTGATGTTTTAGGACAGCACGGGTAGCTCCCAGTGGATTGCTGGTCAGGCAAAAGCACAAGGAGACGCTGATGACGCTGCAAACGGATCCAGAAGTGACGCGGCATGGTTTAGCTCCACGGCAATTGGAGACGTCTTACGCCATCTAAAGACTTCTTCCTTTTCTTCTGCCATTACCAATATTATTCTCAAGTACCTCCTAACTGATCTGCATTGTACCCCAGGTTGGGAATTGCTGGTTTAGGAGACCGCTTTATGTTTACACTGCAATTTACATTTCTTTTTGAATATAGCCCACTCAAATCTAACGCTCTTTGCACGTTACATCTGCCCCACCTGCAGTGCAACATAGTTTTGCCCATTTGTGAGCATTACAGTAAGTGGTGCTCTAGCTGTATTTGCTGGGACTGGACACTACAGAATTGTTCAGCAGTGATTTATTGATACTACATTGCCATTAGTTATTGCTAACTAAGCACCCATGATGTCCAGCATCCAGAAGCTGCATCTAGAGCGCACCTTACCCTAATATTTGCAAAGAAAATATTATTTTGATTTTCATGCTCACATATTAATTGGGATGTACCCAACCAGATAGATAGATAGATAGATAGATAGATAGATAGATAGATAGATAGATAGATAGATAGATAGAGCAGCTGGGCATCCCCCCGGCTTCCCTTCCTGTATGGAGAGATGGTGTGTGCATATCATCTATTCAGTGATCACTGCCTGCTTGGGGTGGGGATAATGGTGTATGTAGACTTCAATAGATATTTCTGTTATAAACTTGAGTAGTTCATAGTTTTTCTTTATCCATTCTTGGTATATAGACCAGCGAGCACCGAGAGTAACAGCACAAAATTGCAGTTACAGAAATTATACAATATATGATTTTACCAGAAGGTGGCGCCCTTTCTCCATCTCTTCAGTGCTTTGAAATATGCCTTTACTTCCTGAAAATATAAAAAATGGCAGGCTTTGCATTCCAGACTTAGAATATCTAATAAGCAACATACTTAAGTTGGTATATTTTTCAGTTGCCTACCTTTTTTCTACCTTGAGACTGTTGCACATCGGCTGCAAATTTGAAGTTAACATGCCAAGCTTTTCAGAGGTTAGTAAATAGCTCCAGATTGCTTAGTGCAGTAAATATCTCTGATTCCTCCTGCATTAAGGCTTTTAGAAATGGTTTTGTTACATACATTGTGCATAGGCTGTACATAATCGCCATAGTAACAAGGTGCAAATTTGCAGAGCCATAGCAACTAATGACATATTTATTTTTATTTTTTCGCAGTAGCTGACTAGGCAACACCGAGGAAACTATTAACATGCCTGAGTTTATATAGGCACCCTCAGTTACTCCCCACAAACGGTCACTATCTGTCTTTCAGGGTACAAATAAGTCCTCAGACTTGATCGCAGGGCACATTTTGTTTGCAAATGGGCAAAACCATGCGCACTGCAGGTGGGGCAAATGTAACATGTGCAGAGAGAGTTAGATTTTGTTTCTGTGCAGGGTGAATACTGGCTGTTTTATTCTTACCCTGCAATTTAGATTTCAGTTTCAACACACCCCACCCAAATCTAACTCTCTCACTTATTACATTTGTCCCACCTGCAGTGCACACGGTTTTGCCCATTTGCAAACAAAATGTGCCTTGCGATGAGGTATGAATTAGGCCCTACATCCGCCATTAATCAATCACCACATGTGTGCAGCGTGGCTGCAATGCATATGCGGTGACAAAACTGCTCCGGCATTGACATTACACCACCTCTGAATCAGGCCCATAGATGGGAGGTAGGGATATGCTTGTGTTTTGCTACTGTGTTGCTTAAGGATTTATTAAATGTGTCTACAGAATAGAATTTTACAGCCTGTAAATGCTAATTTTTAAAACTTACTTTTGGTTTCCCCATAATACCAATCACCATGACTAACATAGTTTTCCTTCTTATTCTGTAGTCAGGCATCACTAACTGTGCACAGATCTGTTTTACAGCAAATTCATTATTCTCTAAACCAGACCCATTAATCAATTTTGATGCTATGAAGCAGAACCATAGTCTTGAATCGCTTTCTTAGAATAAAGTCAGGCTAGAAAGAATTCATTTTTATTACATTTTATTTTTTAGGGGAAAAAAAGGAAACCATTTTTATGCAAATAAAATATGGAAATGATTCATGCAAAAAAAAAAAATGAATAAAGGAAGAAAAAAAGACAATGAAACAGCAACAAAACTATATTAATACAATCAATATATATTACAAAATGTTACCTGAAAAAGAACACAAACAGTAGCTCTCATCGCCCAGTAATCAGTGAGACTTTGTAATGGACAAGTTTCAGTGTGACCAACACACTGATAAATATAGTTTAGAGACTCACACAATCTGTCTCACATCAGTTACAGATCATTACATAAGGAGTCTCATGAAGGTACAATGGAGCTGAAAGCAAAAATGTATGTGTTTAGTAGCCATGCATTCAATGCAGGCCTGTTATTTATGTATATATTTATGTATATATTTACATTGTATATACTCTGCTAATAAAATGTAATAGATAATTTCAAGGAGCATAAAATTAGCCTTGGGAGAAGGCAGGGAGGTCAAGTGTGCAAAGGCCGTATGTGCCTATTAGAAGTAATAAGGAGCATATATTTTCTATATAGTCTATATGTTTTGTGGAGTTGCTGTTTATGTTATGATGTATGTGTGAAACTTCAGAGGTGTCCCAAAGCTTGTACACTACTAGTTTACATATCGCAGATCTATTTTTTTTTAAATCCCCCCTTTAATGTTGAAGCACTCTTATCATTGAATGATGACATGTTAATAAGCGATGGGCATTAAAATAAAAAATGTCTAATAACCAAGCAATTGCTACGGAACTTTGCTAAATATACTGTAATACTCTTTACATATGCTGTGATATATATATATATATATATATATATATATATATATATATATATATATATGAGATATACACAACTGTCAGTGGTCCGATCAGAGATGTTACCAGGTGTGGTGACATTCAGTGCGCACTCTGCATTACCACCTGCCCTCAGATACCGCTTGCCTGAAGAGAGGGCATAGTCTAATTCAAAGGGGCTTGGCCTAATGGATCTCTGTCCCATTACTCAGGGTGGTGGGTGTCTAGCATACATGGAGATGCTGAATGCCCCCGAAGTGCCGGCTCTTCATCTGTGACAGAAGTCTCTTGCAGCTCCTGTCTCCACTGCAGAAGAGCTGGCATTTTGGTGTCACCCCTTCTTAGAGTGACAACCTGTTGTCCCCCCAACACCACCCATTTTGTGACGCCACTGGTAACGATTTATATAATCTGTTCTCTGACAAATTCCTACTTGTGAATACAATTCCTAAATGTAATGATTGAGGCTTTATTTAAATATCATCTGTATTGCGAGAGCAGATATTGGTTCCTTCTAAGCAATGATTTCCATTTTCAGACTAAAGGATTTTTGCCCAGCGTCTATGCACCGCGATTATGCCCATCCAAGCGATTTTTCCCGCTATGGAAAGGCGTCAACCCTGCCATTTATCTGCTGGTAATACCAGCAGATGAGCAGCGGTGGGCAGCAATGATGCGGGAGCGGGCGTCAGTGCTCGCCGCTCATTGCTGGGCCATGGACACTGGGCAGGTTTGAGCTGAAAGAAAAGTGAGCTCAAAATCGAGATAAACTACCAACCAATCAGCTTTCTTTGAAAGAAAAAATGCTAAATGCTTAACTTTATTTCTCTCCAAAGGTTGATAAATCTATCCCTTTGTTCCATGTCTCATGTCAGTAATACAAATTAAAGATGCTAGTGCAACACAGGAAATTACCATAAGGTGATATAAGGCCTAACTGTACGATACAGTATAGTGCTAATGCTTCCAAATATTTAAAATCAAGTTTATACTGTAAGTATATCTATCATTTACATTACACATTTTGAAAATTGCATATTACAACAGGTCCTATTACTCTTTTTAGTTCTATTTATAGATTTCACACCATTATGAAATATAATTGCCATGACTTTTAATGGTGTAACAGTAATTGGTGTAGTATAGTCTCAGTCTAGTGATGGCTTCAAGGCATTTCTTTGTAACATAGCAGATTGATCAGTCATATATATAATCACAGCTGTATTTCAAAAGTCTATGAAAATCATTGCACCTACAAATGTCTGTTCAGGAACAGCTGGTTCTAATTGGAAAGTTTTGTTAGTATAGTATGATATCAATGTTTAGATAATGACATGTACACATCTACAAAGTACTATCCTGCACATATACAGATGTGCAGTATCATCATTTATATCATGCTAAAATGTGCCTTTTTTCTCTCTTAATTGTTTTAATTGTGTTTGGCTATATATCGTGGTAAATTAGTACTGGCAGAATAATAGCACAAGTACGGATATAATAGTAATGTGATATTAGCAATACGTGTGACAAACCTAGTGTGCATACGTGTGATTGTAGAAGACTGCACTAGAATACTTGTTAGTGTGTGCGTACTATTACTCAGATAACCACAGATTGCAGCAGACGGAAGCACATGATAACATCCAGTGGTATTGGGGGTTTCAGCTGGTTTCCATCCAGTCTCAGATATCGAAGGCGTGGAACAAAGGAAAAATCGGAAGACATGAAATCTGCGGGTGCAAATGGCAGTGGGCACAGTTCTGTGCCATTAATTTCTATGGAGAAAATGAGAAAGAGAGAGAGATTACAAACAGGATAAACATCAATGCTCTCAGAGATGCTGTCATGTAATTATGTGCAAATAAGGGTACGTTTAATTATTGAGAGAAAATAAATGTAAATGCCCTGCCTTACTAATATTATAAACCAGCAATATAAGTGCTCCGCACATGGCCGCACAAGGCCACCATTGCTACCGGGAGCAGATAAATCACTTCTAGACCATCACGGGTGGTTTGCCAGGATTCGATCATGTCAAACAAATGGGGCATCATTCTTGTTGGCAGACCTGCAGCTGATCAGCATTGTATGCATATCCCTCCTTTTCAACTTATTTAACTATTTTTTAGTTGATACATAAAAAAATTAATTATTTTCTGATTTTATTCCCATTTCCAGAAACGATTGTGCAATAGGTGAAGGGCTGTAATCCAGCCATTCGAATCATATGGTTTAATGATATCAGTCAGTGACATCGGGAGTTACTATGGGGACAACTGTCACAAGCCCGGCCGTTCTGACAGAGGGTAGGGCCTGGGCAGCTCTATCCCCGCATGGCTACCAGCACCCCCCATGACAAGCAGCAGGGCCCCGGCCACCAGCCCCCCTCAACAGCAGCAGGCGACATATCCCCTGCAGGCCGCTGCTGATCTGTAATAAGGAGTCATGACAGCTTCCTCCTGCCTGCTGACAAATAAACGGGCAGTGCAGTGGGCAGCAGGGAAAGCTGGGAGCCCCCACCATGCGACAAGCGCCATAACGTAATGACGTCATGCTGTCCCCGCGCCTTTTGAAGGAGGAGCCAGCAGAAGACTAAACGGACAGCAGCTTGTGGCCGCCCACTCCCCTGCCTGTCTGTGCAGTGTGCTGGTAAATACTTACAACGAGGGGTGAGGGGATGGCTTGTGTGTGTGCGCACTGTGCAGGCTAAAGCAGCAACCCAGCATATAACTAATAGTGTTCCACCCTCACATAAAAACCTGGCATCAGAGCCAGGTGTTAGACGCCGTTCCGGGCGTCGCCGCCGTCCTAATCCTTCAGCAGCGTCTGCGCTGCTAGGACGGCGGCCATCTTCCTGGGACGCGTCACTGGGAGGCTTCGGGGACATTGCTAGGCAACGCCCCGAACTTCCGCCGCGGCCGTCTCTGCAGGGGGAAGACTCTGCAGGACGGACCGGATGTGACGTTACTCAAGGGGGCGGCAGATTCAAGATATAAGCCGGCGTCTCTCTCAGACAGACACCGGTTATAGCGTTCTTTCCGCCTGTGTCAGATCGTGTTCCTGGTCCTGGTTTCTGTCGGAAGCCCTCCTGTTGTTCCCCGCCTGTCCTGCCCTGCCTGGTGTTGCCCTGCCTTGCCTGGGATTCAGCTAGTGTGCCCCGCTGTTACACTCTTCACCTTAAGAGATCTGCAAGTGCTTGTCTGGGACTCCGTCATCTTCCCAGATAAGTCAGGGGTTACCCTGTGTTTCTCCTTACGCAGTTTGGCATTCTTTGTTACTGGGCATCTTCCTCAGTATCATTACCATTTCTCTTTATAAGATCTTTATTAGCATTGTTGCCATTTCATTATATAACATCTCATTAGCATTGTTGCCATTTCTTTATATAACATCTCTCTTGCATTGTTGCCAGTCAGTGTCACCTGCTCAGCCTTATTGCTTCCCTGGGGTTCTGGGAGTTCCCCGGTTCAGGGGTTTAGTTAGGTTGTCCCCTTGCTCTCTCCTGGCCTCGGCGGACGTGTTGTCTTTTCCTAAGACCTGCCTGTAGCGGAGTGGGGCGGACCTAATTCGCCCTTCAGCCGAGACGGGCCCAGGTGAAGCCTAGCACCGCACACGTCCGTCGATTCTAGTCAGAGGCAACGGAGTTAGGGTACCGGGGATACTCCCAGAAACCTTACATTATAACCGGCCATACTACGATCCCCCAGCTGTTCTGGAGGATCTCTTTGTACTCAGTTGTTGTGTCCGGGTTTCTTGTGTTTTTACACCCATCATGGATCCCTCTGCAGGGGGTCCAGCTCAAGTACTCTCGGATCAGGTTCGTCTCCTCACGCAGCAGATGGTGGAGTTGTCCCTGCGAGTAGAGACACAGGAGGAGGTTAGAAGAGTAGTCCCTGGTAGTTCTCAACCCGTCAAAGAACCTAAGATGAATCTTCCCAATCGCTTTTCGGGCGACCGGAAGTTGTTTTTCAATTTTAGGGAGAGCTGCAAACTATATTTCCGTCTCCAGCCCGTTTCCTCAGGCTCTGAAATTCAGAAGGTCGGGTTGGTAGTCTCCCTACTCCAAGGGGATCCACAAACATGAGCCTTTGGTTTAGGGGCAGATAGTCCTGAGCTCAGTTCTGTGGATGCATTTTTCACAGCTATGGGGGTGCTTTATGATGATCCCGATAAAGCAGCCTCCGCTGAGGCTCACATTCGGGCCTTGAAACAAGGTCGCCGTACTGCAGAGGCCTACTGCTCCGAATTCCGACGCTACGCTGGGGATACCACTTGGAATGATCCTGCACTGCGGAGCCAATTCCGTCTTGGCCTAGCAGATCAGGTAAAAGATTTCCTGGTACAGTATCCGGCGGCAGCCTCTCTTGATGACTTGATGCAGTTGGTGGTCCGCATTGATAGACGCATCAGAGAGAGGCGTTCCGAGCGAGATTTACCTTCCTATCCTCTTGCCGAGACAGGAGGTGAGCTGGTGGGCGGGTCTGAAGAACCAATGCAAATTGGTGCATCTCGCCTATCGAACCAGGAGAAGGCACGTCGTCGCTCCCTAGGCTTATGTTTGTATTGTGGGGGTAAAGGGCACCTTGTGGGCACATGTCCAGAGCGTCCGGGAAACGCCAGGGGTTAGGGGAGGAATCCTTTTAGGCCAGTCCCGCTTGTCTCCCAATAATTCTCTTTTGTTATGTGTTTATTTGGGTCTAGGGGTTCAACGGTGGGAATCCCAGGCCTTTGTGGATAGTGGGGCAGCCGGGAATTTCATTGATTCTCGCCTGGTTCAGGATCTTGCCATTCCATTAGTCTCTCTTCCCTCTGAGTTGTCTGTTTTTGGCTTGGATGGTAGTCTCCTTCCCAAGGGTCTAATCTCACATCGCACCGTGCCCTTAGACCACAGCATAGGTTCCACCCACTCTGAGAGTTTAGAATTTCTTGTTATTCACAGTCCCTTAGCTCCTGTGGTGCTTGGGTTACCTTGGTTAAGATTACATAACCCTCATTTCAAATTGGCGGACTGGGGAACTACTGTGGTGGGGTGAGTCATGCGCTGACTCATGTCTGCACCTCCCTGTCAGGGTCTCAAGTTTCGCCAATCCTCTGCTCCCTGCTCCGTATGTTTCTTTTTCTGATGTCTTTTCCAAGAAAGAGGCAGAGACCTTACCTCCCCATCGACCTTACGACTGTGCCATCAGTCTCCTTCCTCAGGCTAAGTTACCCAAGGGTCGTTTGTACGCATTGTCCTTACCCGAAGCTAAGGCGATGGAGGAGTATATTGCCGACAACTTGAAAAAGGGTTTTATTTGTCCCTCAAAATCTCCTGTGGGGGCGGGGTTTTTCTTTGTCGGTAAGAAAGATGGTACCTTACGTCCGTGTATTGATTACAGACAGCTTAACTTAATTTCTGTAAAGAACTCTTACCCGTTGCCTCTGATTTCCGTCTTATTTGATCAATTACGCTCTGCCACTGTTTTTTCAAAGATAGATCTCTGAGGTGCGTATAATTTGATCAGAATCAAAGCGGGGGATGAGTGGAAGACCGCTTTTAACACTCACACTGGTCATTATGAATACCTTGTGATGCCCTTTGGGCTGGCCAATGCCCCTGCAGTCTTTCAAGACTTCATTAATGACGTCCTTCGGGATTTTTTTGGGATTTTTGTGGTCGTTTATCTGGACGATATTCTGATTTTTTCTTCTTCTTTAGAGCAACATAGAGTACATGTTAAAAGGGTTTTACAGAGACTCAGAGAAAACTGTCTTTACGCCAAACTCGAAAAGTGTGAGTTTGAGGTCCATAGTATTTCCTTCCTTGGCTATGTTATTTCCCCGGAGGGCTTCTATATGGATCCTGCCAAGGTTCAGGCTATCTTGGATTGGGTGCAGCCCACTACTCTGAAAGCAGTCCAGAGGTTTCTGGGGTTCGCGAACTACTATCGCAGGTTTATTCCTGCGTTCTCAGATATAGTCGCACCCATCGTTGCACTCACCAAGAAGGGTGCAGATCCCGCTCTCTGGTCTACAGAAGTCCACAATTCTTTTCGTCTTCTTAAAGAGGCTTTTGTTTCTGCCCGGATCTTACGTCATCCAGATCCTGACCGCCCATTTATTTTAGAGGTAGATGCCTCCGAAATTGGCATAGGGGCTGTGTTGTCGCAGGTAGATTCCAAGGATGGTCTTTTACATCCCTGTTCCTTCCATTCTCGTAAATTCTCTCCCACGGAGCGTAATTACGACGTAGGTAACAGGGAACTTCTGGCCATAAAGTGCGCTCTGGAAGAATGGAGGCACTGGCTGGAGGGAGCCAAATTTCAGGTGACCATTTTCACTGATCATAAAAACCTCTCTTATCTTCAGGATGCCAAGAGACTAAATGCCCGTCAGTCAAGGTGGGCGTTATTCTTTGCTCGATTTAATTTTCGTATCACCTTTAGGCCGGGTTCCCGAAATGTCAAGGCGGACGCCTTGTCTAGGAGTTTTTTAGGTCTTCAGGACAGGGAATCGGCGCTTGAGACCATTATTCCTTCTTCTAGGATTTATGTTGGTATCGCGCAAACACTTTTGGTTAAAGTCCTACGGGCACAAACAGAAGCACCCGACCTCACCCCCTCAGGGAGACTGTTTGTCCCCTCCAGACTCCGAGGGAGGGTTCTTGCTGAGTTTCATACGGCCAAGACTGCAGGCCACCCTGGTTGTACTAAAACATTGGATTTCATTTCTCGTTCTGTATGGTGGCCATCAATGAGAGGGGATGTGGAATCTTTCGTCAAGTCTTGCGAGGTTTGTGCCAGGAACAAGTCCCTCCGCACCCCTCCCACGGGTCAGCTTCTTCCTTTATCTTGTCCGGAGAGACCATGGACCCATATCTCCATGGATTTTATTGTTGATTTGCCGTCTTGAGTGACGTCACATCCAGTCCGTCCTGCAGAGTCTTCCCCCTGCAGAGACTGCCGCGGCGGAAGTTCATTTCATTATATAACATATATAACATCTCATTAGCATTGTTGCCATTTCTTTATATAACATCTCTCTTGCATTGTTGCCAGTCAGTATCACCTGCTCAGCCTTATTGCTTCCCTGGGGTTCTGGGAGTTCCCCGGTTCAGGGGTTTAGTTAGGTTGTCCCCTTGCTCTCTCCTGGCCTCGGCGGACGTGTTGTCTTTTCCTAAGACCTGCCTGTAGCGGACCTAATTCGCCCTTCAGCCGAGACGGGCCCAGGTGAAGCCTAGCACCGCACACGTCCGTCGATTCCAGTCAGAGGCAACGGAGTTAGGCTGCCGGGGATACTCCCAGAAACCTTACACCAGGGTGACACACTGTTAGGTATAGGCAGGCTTGCTGCTTCTGCATGCGCATATTTGCAACAATAGAGGGGAGGAAGGAGCGGGGCACTGCCTATTTTCTAAGTCCCGGGCCCCACAATTTCTGATGGCAGCCCTGCACCCATATAGTAATTCTAGATTAGGGTGAGGGAGAAATGGAGCGGATGTAAAAAATAATTTAACATTTAAAGATTATAAATGCAGTTTCTGCAGAAAGAGAACAGTTAAATGAAACATTACTCTGATTAGGTCAGGTGGGTAAACTGACATTCCCTACATATCTGTCCTTCCTTCTCATCTTTGGAGATAGGCAACTTCAATAAAATAATTTGTGCCAGGAACAAGTCCCTCCGCACCCCTCCCACGGGTCAGCTTCTTCCTTTATCTTGTCCGGAGAGACCATGGACCCATATCTCCATGGATTTTATTGTTGATTTGCCGTCTTCCTCTGGTCATGATACCATCTGGGTGGTTGTGGACCGCTTTAGCAAAATGGCGCATTTTGTTCCCCTGGTCGGTCTTCCCTCCGCTCAAAAACTAGCTGCATTATTTTTGCTGCATATCTTTCGCCTCCATGGTCTTCCCACAGATATTGTCTCGGATAGGGGGGTGCAGTTTGTCGCCAGGTTTTGGAAGTTCCTCTGTGCAGCGTTAGGCATCAACCTCAGTCCATCTTCTGGGTATCATCCCCAGTCAAATGGACAGACTGAAAGAGTCAATCAAAACCTCGAGCAATTTTTAAGATGTTATGTTTCCAAGAACAATTGGTCGGAGCATCTGCCTTTCGCAGAGTTTGCATATAATAATGCATGGCATTCAGCTTCGAAGATGTCTCCTTTTTTCTGTGTCTCTGGTCAACATCCCAGAGCCAATTCTTTTGATTCCGGATCTTCCGGGGTGGTTCTTGGTTATCTCAGAGGAGGGTCATTTGGAGCAAAGTTCATAAGGCCCTTCTTGCTTCTTCGGCTTCTGCCAAACGGTTCTCTGATCGTAACAGGAGGCCTTGCTCTTTTAGAGTGGGAGACTGGGTTTTTCTTTCTACCTGGAACATTAAGATTCGCCAGGTCTCTCAGAAACTTGGGCCCCGCTTTATTGGTCCTTTTAAAATTATCAGTCAAATCAACCCAGTGGCTTTTAAGCTCCAACTGCCCCGGACCATGAAAATTCACAATACTTTTCATTGCTCTCTTTTCAAGCAGGCATCTCAGCCCAAGCGCAAGGGACCCGCACCTATCCTTGTCCAAGGTCACAAGGAGTTTGTTATTGAAAGGATTCTTGATTCTAAGGTGACTCGCAATCAGCTCAAATTTCTGGTTCATTGGAAGGGATATGGCCCGGAGGAGAGATCCTGGATCCCGGACCATGAGCTCCACGCTCCTTCTCTCAAGAGGAGGTTTTTTGAAGAATTTCCCCATAAACCCAGGGTTGGGGGTCCCTTGACCCCTCCTCAAGGGGGGGGGGGGGTACTGTTAGACGCCGTCCCAGGCGTGGCCACCGTCCTAATCCTTCAGCAGCGTCTGCGCTGCTAGGACGGCGGCCATCTTCCTGGGACGCGTCACTGGGAGGCTTCGGGGACGTTGCTATGCAACGCCCCGAACTTCCGCCGCGGCCGTCTCTGCAGGGGGAAGACTCTGCAGGACGGACTGGATGTGACGTCACTCAAGGGGGCGGCAGATTCAAGATATAAGCCGGCGTCTCTCTCAGACAGACGCCGGTTATAGCATTCTTTCCGCCTGTGTCAGATCGTGTTCCTGGTCCTGGTTTCTGTCGGAAGCCCTCCTGTTGTTCCCCGCCTGTCCTGCCCTGCCTGGTGTTGTCCTGCCTTGCCTGGGATTCAGCTAGTGTGCCCCGCTGTTACACTCTTCACCTTAAGAGATCTGCAAGTGCTTGTCTGGGACTCCGTCATCTTCCCAGATAAGTCAGGGGTTACCCTGTGTTTCTCCTTACGCAGTTTGGCATTCTTTGTTACTGGGCATCTTCCTCAGTATCATTACCATTTCTCTTTATAAGATCTTTATTAGCATTGTTGCCATTTCATTATATAACATCTCATTAGCATTGTTGCCATTTCATTATATAACATCTCATTAGCATTGTTGCCATTTCTTTATATAACATCTCTCTTGCATTGTTGCCAGTCAGTATCACCTGCTCAGCCTTATTGCTTCCCTGGGGTTCTGGGAGTTCCCCGGTTCAGGGGTTTAGTTAGGTTGTCCCCTTGCTCTCTCCTGGCCTCGGCGGACGTGTTGTCTTTTCCTAAGACCTGCCTGTAGCGGACCTAATTCGCCCTTCAGCCGAGACGGGCCCAGGTGAAGCCTAGCACCGCACACGTCCGTCGATTCCAGTCAGAGGCAACGGAGTTAGGCTGCCGGGGATACTCCCAGAAACCTTACACCAGGGTGACACACTGTTAGGTATAGGCAGGCTTGCTGCTTCTGCATGCGCATATTTGCAACAATAGAGGGGAGGAAGGAGCGGGGCACTGCCTATTTTCTAAGTCCCGGGCCCCACAATTTCTGATGGCAGCCCTGCACCCATATAGTAATTCTAGATTAGGGTGAGGGAGAAATGGAGCGGATGTAAAAAATAATTTAACATTTAAAGATTATAAATGCAGTTTCTGCAGAAAGAGAACAGTTAAATGAAACATTACTCTGATTAGGTCAGGTGGGTAAACTGACATTCCCTACATATCTGTCCTTCCTTCTCATCTTTGGAGGTAGGCAACTTCAATAAAATATTTTTTTCTAAGATCCATCCTTTGGAGCAGTTAAGGAAATAAGGTACAGCATCTATTAAATTGGATTTGTGCCTTCTCTAATTCACACTCATCTTGTTTAATATATAAGTGATGTTAGCAGCAAGGTACAAAAACATATGTTACTAAGAAAGATGACAAATCCAATAGAACATTGGTAATAAAATGCTATGATGTTGCTAAGGCACTGCAGAGAGTAAAGGGCATTACTGGGCATGCAAAGTATGAATGGGAAATGGTCTTCCATTTATATGAAACTGTACCTCAAAGATCCAATTTTCAAAATGTCTGCAATCTTTCCAATCCCTTATCCCAGTGGATAAGAATTTTGATGCAGATTGAAACATAGCACTAATTCAGTTCCCATATTCAGGGTGACCACTGGTGGAGAAGGACAGAGGTAGTAGGGATGCCGGGCAAAATTTGTCCGGGATTGCCAAAAGCAATTATTTATTTTTTATTCACCCTGCCTTAGGCTGCTCTGGGACCCCTATGCTTCTGGGGCCCTTGGGCAGTAGTCCATCCAGCCCAGTGGGTAAGACGACCCTGGTCTCAGATTGAAAGGGGAAAATGTTACTATGAGGAAGGTATTTGCTTCTCTGGGGGCCAGATGTATCAAGCTTCAAAAAGTGATAAAGTGGAGAGTGATAAACAGACAGCCAATCAGCTCCTACCTGTCATGTCACAGGCTGGGTTTGAAAAATGACAGGTAGGAAATGAATGGCTGGTTGATTATCACTCTCCCGTTTATCACTTTTTGAAGCTTGATAGATCTGGCCCACATTCTGCTACTAGAGGGGATCCACAGTAGAAAATAAAGGAAAAAATATAAAGACGCTCTGCCTCTATAGACATTTATGCTCTACAATGTGGGGCGAGTGCCGGAGTACACACTGGGTCAGGTCTGTTGCCTGGTAGTACTTTACTGGTTCTGGAACTCTGAGGCTTTCATTTATGTGAAGCCTATAAATTATCCGCAATTAACTTAATGAATTGACTAAGGATGCTCTGTATGCATGCACTTTGGGGGTAATTCATGTTGGCTCAGTAAGTAGCGAAAATTGCTGCTTACCGAGCGGTGAAATGCCACCCTGCCAAACGGCCTACCCCCCACGCCAAGTCCCCTCAGTACCATGGAAGGGGATGTGTTCGCTAAAACATCCCCTCGCATGCCTCCGCTGGCAGGATAAATCATTCGATGGTTGCCAACCATCGAATGATTTCTCCTGCCTTTGGAATTCTACTCCTTCCGGGTATTGCTGAATCAGACCCCTTGTTCCATTTTCCCATCCTAAAATATTGGGAGGTTTGATATAACACAATAATATGCATTGCATCACAATCCTATAGTGACATATGCCAAATTACAATGTCATTACCAGTAGCATTTTGATATCAACAATGGTCATTCAATCAACTATGTACAAGTAAATATCCATCACTGACAATAGGATCAGCAAGGGAAAGGCATCTTGAGTATAAGAACAGAATGCTCATATAATATACAGTACACACCAGTGCTTGTGTGGCCACCTGCAGCTCCAGCTAGAGAGGATGGTCTATCAGAGTTATGCAAAACTGACTGTGACTCTTATGCCTTGGTCCTGTGTACTCCATGCTTATAGGAATGGTGACAGCTGTGTTGGGACAGCTGCTTCTCTAGACAAAGGTTTGCAATGAATCAAATATCTAGCAGAATTTAAAAAAAAAATCTTATATTTAGAGAGTGGAATTTCACTGTAAACTGCAATAGCTTAAAACTGATTAAAGGTATAGAAAAACATGCATTGAATTGTCTACTCCACCAAAGCGCAAGTCATGCTTCAAAATATGGAAAATACATTTTAGTTGAAGGACTTGCTGCATATTTGCATATAATTGCATATAAAGGGCATGATAATGCTAATGAGAACCTTCTCAGCTACTGCACATTATGCATTGTCACCTAAACTCACACCCAGGATCATTTCAAATGAGGAGAGGATCAGTGTGCAGCCTCCACCGTGGGCCCCCTCCTCTCCAGCAAGTAGACTCAGGTCTCCGGGAACATGGCTTGGCCTCCTGTGCCTTTATACCAGGGACATAGCCATTGAGCATGCACAAATCACTCAGAAATGGCAGCGGCAGACATTTTTCGAGTGATTTGCATCTCCGGTGCTGAGCTGCTACTGCAGGACTCCGAAGGATAAGAATAATACATGGGTGCAGTGTGTGCGGTGTGGGCCCCCCTGGACCCAGGGGCCCGTGTGCACCACCTACACTGCACCCATTATAGAAAGGCCTATGCTCACACCCTACATAAATATATGGTAATTCAGGTAGAATGTGGTTTCAAATGAAGTTGTCCTATAAGCACCCATCTCCTGTTCACCTTCCCATTCCTAGGGGATCGTTGGGCCAGAGGGGAAGTGGCAGATGCCCCTCAAGCTTTTCCCATTTTGAATGCCTATAAGTCTGTACCTGTCTATGGGTACCGTGACTACATCAGTATTATATAAAGCTTCTCCCTTCATTCCTTTGGTGGTCTGTTTAATGTTATTTTGTACTTGGACCAGTGCTTTTTAATATCTTTATTGGTGACATTTCAAATGGTATTGAAGGGAAAGTATGCCTTTTTGCAGATGACACAAAGGTATGCAACATGGCAGACACACCAGTAGGGGTAAAACAAATGGTTGATGATCTATTCTAGATAGACTAGACGAGAGGAATGGTCAAGAGCATGGTGATTACAGTTTAATGATGAAAAATGCAAAATAATGCACTTGGGTCTCAAAAATCAAAAGGATTAATAAAGTATTAATCGCACTTTATTGGAAACTACTTATGACGAAAGGGATCTAGTAGTCACTATTTCAGGTGACTTAAAGGCAGGTAAGCAAAATAACAAAGCAATAAGGAAGGCATGTCAGATGCTTGGTTGCATAGGGAGAGGCATCAGCAGCAGAAAAAAAGAAGTAACAATGCCACTGCTTATCATTGGTACAACCTCATCTAGAGTACTGTGTTCAGTTCTGGAGGACACATATCCAGAAGGATATAAATACATTAGAGATGGTACAAAGAAGGGCAACTAAAATGGTGCATGGCCTACATCACAATACTTACCTGGAAAGACTAAAATATCTAAATAAGTATAGTTTGAAGAAGACTCCGCAGAAGGGAAAAGGGGGACATGGTAGAGACTGTAAAATCTATCAAGGGGTTTAACAAGTTCCAGTGAGGGAAACATTCTTCAAATGAAAAGAAGTATTAGAACAGAAGACATGTACTGAAACTGGAGGGAGCTAGGTTCCGGGGAAATCTGAGTAACATGACTTCACAGAAAGGGTAGTGGACAAGTGCAATAGCCTCCCAGCAGAGGTGGCTAAGACAGTAGAACAATTTAAACATGTATTGGATATCCTTACAGAGAAATAAGGATGACACAGGGGGCGAAATGTAATAGGGTGTGATTTTTGGACATGTGCGACTTTGGGTCAAAAACGGTCGAAATCGCACATTTTCCGAAAATCGCACATTTAATAGGTTGAAAATCGCGGTAAAAAGTCGCACTTTTTACCGCGAAATCGCACTTTTAGAAGTGCGATTTTTAGTCACATTTCAATTTGCATCCAGATGTTTTCCCATTATAAAGTATACAACTCGCAAATGTAATAGGGTGTGATTTTTGGTAAATGTTACCAAAAATCGCAAAAAAAAATAGACCAGGTTCTGACAGGCGAATTTGACAGAACCATGCACAGATCATTGAGATCTGTGCATGGTCCTGTTAATAAAAATGTGTAAAAGTGTTTTTATAAAAAAAAAACGGCGTAGGGTCCCCCCTCCTAAGCATAACCAGCCCCGGGCTCATTGAGCCGGACCTGGTTCCAAAAATACGGGGGGACAAAAAGCATAGGGGTCCCCCGTATTTCTGAAACCAGCCCCGGACTCTTGGACCGGTCCTGGTTCCAAAAATACGGGGGACAAAAAATCTGGGGGTCCCCCGTATTTTGAAACCAGCACCGGGCTCCAACAGCCCACGGTGTCATGCCACAGCCGGGGGACACTTTTTATACAAGGTCCCCCGGCCAAAACATGAGCACCGTGGCTGGTCAGCCTTGGACGGGGTACCTGGAGGAGTGGGGACCCCCCCAATAAAGGGGTCCCCCCCCCCAGGCTTCACCCGTCCAGGGCTGAAGCCCGGGGCTGTCACCGGCGTCCGTGGCCAGTGGACGCCGGCCTGATAGGGTTAAATCGATCATACATATCATTACATTGCTTTATACCGGAGAACTACAAGTGCCAGCAGACCTCCCCCGCATGCTGGGACTTGGAGAACCACAAGTCCCAGCATGCGGGGCATTAATGGGCTCGCTGGGACTTGTAGTCCACCTGTAAAAAGAATGTTTATAAAAAACACACACAGAGAGAAGTAAAAGTTTATTACACACACACACCTCACTTTTACACCAGCGTTACTTACCATTCCTGGATCCAGCGCTGGTCTGGCTGCTTTACAGCCGGCTCCCCCCGCACTGACAGACAGCGGGGAGAACCGGCTTTCTCCGTTGCCTCTAACAGCTTCTGTAGCGCTGTTCCAGCGCTACAGAGGCTGAGAGCGCGATTGGCCGATACGTCTCCATGGAGACGCATAGCTCAGTCCTGATTGGCTGAGCTATGCGTCTCCATGGAGACGCATAGCTCAGCCAATCGCACTCTCAGCCTCTGTAGCACTCGGACAGCGCTACAGAAGCTGTTAGAGGCAACGGAGAAAGCCGGTTCTCCCCGCTGCCTGTCAGTGCGGGGGGAGCCGGCTGTAAAGCAGCCAGACCAGCGCTGGATCCAGGAATGGTAAGTAACGCTGGTGTAAAAGTGAGGTGTGTGTGTGTAATAAACTTTTACTTCTCTCTGTGTGTGTTTTTTATAAACATTCTTTTTACAGGTGGACTACAAGTCCCAGCGGGCCCATTAATGCCCCGCATGCTGGGACTTGTGGTTCTCCAAGTCCCAGCATGCGGGGGAGGTCTGCTGGCACTTGTAGTTCTCCGGTATAAAGCAATGTAATGATATGTATGATCGATTTAACCCTATCAGGCCGGCGTCCACTGGCCACGGACGCCGGTGACAGCCCCGGGCTTCAGCCCTGGACGGGTGAAGCCTGGGGGGGGGGACCCCTTTATTGGGGGGGTCCCCACTCCTCCAGGTACCCCGTCCAAGGCTGACCAGCCACGGTGCTCATGTTTTGGCCGGGGGACCTTGTATAAAAAGTGTCCCCCGGCTGTGGCATGACACCGTGGGCTGTTGGAGCCCGGTGCTGGTTTCAAAATACGGGGGACCCCCAGATTTTTTGTCCCCCGTATTTTTGGAACCAGGACCGGTCCAAGAGTCCGGGGCTGGTTTCAGAAATACGGGGGACCCCTATGCTTTTTGTCCCCCCGTATTTTTGGAACCAGGTCCGGCTCAATGAGCCCGGGGCTGGTTATGCTTAGGAGGGGGGACCCCACGCCGTTTTTTTTTTTAAACTTTTTTTTTTGGCACAAAATCGCATTTATGAAAATGCGCACATTTTCATGACTGAAAATGCGCACATTTTCATTACTAAAAATCGCCCGAAATCGCGGCAAATCGCATTTTTTGCCGCTAATTCGCATCTCATTACATATGCGAATTCATGGCAAAAAACGCGATTTTTAAAGGTGCGATTTTTGGCGAGTTTGGAACTCGTCCAAAAATCACACCCTATTACATTTCGCCCAGGGTTTGAGATAACAATATGGTTAAAAAAGAGGCAGAATTGATGGGCCAAATGGTTCTTATCTGCTGTCAAATTCTAGGTTTTTATTGATATGTAATTATTTTAGAAAAAGCTTGTATTCAAATTAATTAAATTACATTTTTAATTTGTGATGGTCACAAATACATTCTCTATTTTATGGATGTCACTACAATATTATCTGCAATGTATTCTAGCCAGATGAAACTTTGCTAGATTTGGCAGTAGTAGTCCTTTTACATACACTTATTGGTGGCTATATACTGTAAAACAATGACAACAAGCACTTTGTTGGTGCTGGAAGGGAATGGACATACGCATACATACATTTATATAAGGTGGTGTGCATGTGTGTGTGTGTGTGTGGGGGGGGGGGGGGGGGGTAGGGGGCACCAATATTTATCTTGCCTCCAGGCAACAGGGACGAACTTATTCCTTTCTCTCCTATACTATTAATACCTGTATTTTATTAATATAATTTACATTAGAGTGATGTACTGTAAAGTTGGATATGTGAATTATGTTTACAATAGTTCAATTGGACCCTCTACACTTTGACTACAGCTTCTTACTATCTGTTGGAGACCTTCCCACATGTAACTCTCTGGGCGGGATGTACTAAAGGGAAAATGCGGTAAAACAGGGGTTTTACCGCATTTTCCTATGTACCATTACATCCGCCGGGCAAGGTATCGCCACCTCTGGGTGGTGATACCCTATAGAAGCCTATGGGCTTCTATTGCCGCCCACTGCCCGCCGTCCACGTGATCCCCCCTCCCGCCCTCCATCGATCTCCTCCTCCCCCAGCAGGTGTCACAGTCGGGAGGACATCCGGCTGCAGGGGGGGAGGAGGAGAAGCCGTGGACACTGATAGCCACTGGGATGTGTCGGAGAACCCCGCACACCAAATTACAGGTATCGCGGGGGTCTCCGTCACCGCACCCTGATGCTAGCTGCATATGTTAGTACATATGCGGTAGCATTGTGGCGGCTGGGCGGAGAGTGGCGGCGATGTATATTAATACATCCCACCCTCTGTCTGTGGCTTCACGCTAGAATCACATCGAAGCAATATTTGCCTACTGACTTTTTCACCCACTAGGTAAGCTTTGGAGAGGACATGCTGGAGGTCAATCAGGGGAAGTAAGAAGTAATAGTTTTATTAGGCACTGCAGAACAATGCTGTAAATTATGGATTATCATTGCATCTCCCATTCCATCATTTCACTAGGAAATCTGTGACATGCGGAGGGTGACCTACTGTCCCATTAATCCATGAATTTTTTTTGATTGGGAAAATAAGTTTTCAATTAAAGTTGACATACATAAATGGTGGCTAGAAATGGCCTAGTCCAACCCAGAAGACAGAATGGTCAGGTGATTATGGGCCAGACTCAGATGTGGTTTGAGGTGCTATCACTGTTGCCTCCTTGCAAGCAGCAATGAAAGCACTGTATGGCAGAGCTAGATTTAGACCTTATGGGACCCTAAGCAAAATATAATTTTGGGGCCTTCCTTGCTCAAACATTCCATGGCACTATATATTTGCTGGTGGCATTGATACAGTACCGTGGCGCATGCACAGCAGTCTACCTATAAATGCTCAAGCTCATGAACATCAGCATTGTGTACAAATCGGAATCAGGGCCTAGGTCTTTTGAAAGTAGGCGTACTACCTGTTTCACATTGAAAGTAAACTGACTGCCCACATAAAGTGGATGAAACCATTTTGTGTGTCCAAACATTTTTTATCCTATCAAAGTACAATAAAAGGGACATTGGGAGTATGTGAGGTAGTCATTATGGGAATGTTTTGGCTGGCCAGGGCATCTTTATAGGGCCCCTTGGGACCTGCTGGGCCCTAGGCAGGTGCCTAGGTTGGCACTGGTGCCTAGGTTGCCTTGTGGAAAAACCGCCTCCGCTGTATGGGGACGCAGCAGGAGGTATCTAGTACAAGTAGACACCTTCTGCTGCAGTAGTAGAATTCTACATCCATGTGTACGTGAGAGACATTTCAGTTTTTGTAGATGTGGTTCTACCACTTGGCGCATCTTTAGATGCCATCATCAGTGACACCATCTAAACTTGCTCTAGTCCTATGTAAGGTGTAAATTTACTATCTTAATACGGCCTCCAAAATGCACTCATGTCGACCTTTTCCCATGTCGACTTTTGCCCCTTTCCACGTCAATCTTTTGCTTGTGTCGTCCTTTTGATCATGTCAACATAATGCATGTCGACTGTTTTCATGTGTCGACCTTCTGCTTGATGACAAATAGTGGTCAATGTATTAACTGTCAACCTAGACACTGTCGATAAACCACTGCCGATAAAACAATCCAAACTCTGTTTAATACATTTGCATAGAAGTTTTTAGAGATTTTCATGCACATACATTAGCAAAAAAAGTCACTAATCTCTGTGAACATCGACATTGCATACAACTCTGAATCAGCCCCCTTAACTCGCAATTCCCAGGGATGAAACAACCATGTGCAGTAGCGCACACAGGGGGGGTTTCTGAGTACTCAGAACCCCCCCCAGGTGTCTAAGGGCCTAGTCTGAAAGCTGAGAGTTCCCTCTTTCCATGGGTACAAGAATTTTGAAAATCGGCCCTTGGGAACCGGAGATATCTGACATCAAAATAGTGGTCCCCATCCAAGCCTGTTAATTGCTCTTCCCAGTCAGATATTTCAGGTTTTGTCTTACTTAGAGTTTTTCTGAGGGTATATTCCAAAAGCTGGGACTCGCCCCCTTTGATGGACACTAGTAGCTTGTCTCTACTTTTCCCAGAACCAGAGATATCAGCCTTCCAGCAGCTCCACAACCCTGGTATGTAGTTTTATATTCTCGTTGGCAGATTACTCTGCCTCCTGAACCCTGATCCCCTAGTCCCCAATACCATTTGGTAGGTGGGATTCTCTAGTTTTCAATTCCATTAAAATCTAAGAAATCTATTTTTGGGAACTGAAGACATCTTCAGTCAAGCAAGCTGTCCTCCCCCAGAAAATTATGAATAATAAGTCCACTCCACTATACACCCCTCCTCTGCGTATTAAACACCCTCTACCACCCTGGAAGTTATGTATCAGGGCCCCTTCATTCAGCCCAATGTCCCCTTCTCCCACCTCATCTCCCACCATCTGTGCAGTAAAAGGGTAATTAGTGGAAATTACTGATCCAGGCCCTACATGCTGAGCGGCTGATATGATACCCCCTGCCACCCGCGGGACATCAAAGCTTCCCCCACCCCTACCGCTGGAGGATAGGTAGGGGCCCCAATACATTGCTATGCCCAGGGGTCTACACTGCTGTTAAAGCCCCTGTATGTTATTGATATACAATTGGTCTATCTATAATACTTTAACTGACCCGGCATATACTGGGTCACTTAAGTGTCCATCTCTGTACTTTGCTCCGCCCCTCTGGAAACCCCCTTCTGAAAATCCTGCGTTTGCCCCTGATGTGTGCTACAAAGAATACTATGTGGATGTGCTCACAATCCCTCATCAGAGTCATATATACTGTAACCAGCAGTCACATTTATCAGATTACAAGACAGTCAGAGTTAACATTACACCTGCTTTGATAGATGGAATCCTGAGATTACTTCCTATAATCTTATATTTTAGGGTTTATATTTCATTGGATGCACACTTTACTTGTATTGCCTAATCCACAAATCATTTGTATTTTGGCCTCTCTCCCAGAATATGTGAGGAAATTTCTGGTTCCATAAATCTTTTCTATGGCTTTCTGTCTACTTCTATGGCTTTGACAGGAGTTTGCCATTCAATTACATTTTTTTAAACCACTACAACTAAGACAGCTTACAGAATCATTAGAAGGGTCTATGCTTTAAGTTATTATAACTCAGGCAGTTATCGAAGTCATTAAAATGCCAGAGGCCCTCATTCTGGTTGGCTTGCTCGTTAGTTCCCTGCTTTGCGAGCCATGTAACGCCGCCCGTATGAATGGCAATTAGCGATATTCCCCTCAGCACTGCGAATGGATGTTTTGCATTTATTCGCAGGCTTGCATGCGGGCCCAAAATCAATAGATGTTGCCGACCATCAAATGATTTCTGTAGCGCTCTGCTGACTAGAATAGTGGTGCCCTGCTCTGAGAACAGAGTGGCAGCTGACAACCAGTGACATCAGCCACCTTTCCCCCGTAGCCCTGTTCGCCCAATGTTTTTGCATGCGAGCACCCGCTGCCCGCCTCCTGCAGCCCCCCCTCCCCCCGCTGCGAGTGCCTCCGAGACTATGCAAGTCTCCAAAGGCACCCACAGTAAAGACCTGCACAGGTGTATAAGCAGTTATGCTCATGCGTGGCCGTAAACATCGGTCTCCGTTGCAAATTCGCAGAGGGAGAAGCCAACCAGAATGAGGGCCACAGTGTACGTGAAGGATATTACCAGATTGTTTTTTATTGCCAGTTATATACATCATTGTACTACTTAAAAGTAGGAAATCATTTTATAATTTTGAAGAATATTTGTTGAGATACACGTATTAAACTAGAATTGTTTGAAAGGCCACGGAGACCACTGGAGTCCTACGGACAGATAAGTATCACATTTCCTTTACTCACGCCATGGGGTTTTCTTCTGCAACTATACAAATGGTACTCTTTACTTAGAACGGCGCCCACGATTTTGATCGTGGGCATCGTTAGTAAAAAATCGCGGGCATCGCGGGCATTGAATGCACTAAAAAATCGGGTGCGATGTGACCGACGCGATGCCCGCGATTTCCCATAGGGAACAATGTTAAATGTCTCAATTGACCCGATTTTCCTGTTCAATGCCTCAATTGACCCGATTTTTCCATAGGAAACAATGTTAAATGGCCCACAGAGGCCACCCCACGATCAACGTGAACCCGAAGCGTGGCGAGTGCAGTGAGCCCGCGAGGGGCGGCGGTGCGCGTCCTACGACCTTTTCATACCCCCACTATCCACGTCGGCGTGGAGTTGAGAATAGAAAGTGTGGCGAGCGCAGCGAGCCACCGAGCCCGAAGCGTGGCGAGCGCATCGAGCCCCGCGAGGGGACGCGGACAGCTGTGAAGCCCGCGAGGGGACGCGGATACCTGTGAAGGTATCCGCGTCCCCTCGCGGGGCACGCTGCGCTCGCCACGCTTCGGGCGCGGTGGCTCGCTGCGCTCGCCACACTTTCTGTTCTCGACTGCACGCCGACGTGGATAGTGGGGGTATGAAAAGGTCGTAGGACGCGTACCGCCGCCCCTCGTGGGCTCGCTGCGCTCGCCACGCTTCGGGTTGACGTTGATCGTGGGGTGGCGTTAACAATTGGGGTGGCCATTTCACACTTCAGGGTGCCTATTTGGACTCTGTGGCCCATTTAACATTGTTTCCAGTGGAAAAATCGGGTCAATTGAGGCATTGAACAGGAAAATCGGGTCAATTGAGACATTTAACATTGTTCCCTATGGGAAATCGCGGGCATCGCGTCGGTCGCATCGCACCCGATTTTTTAGTGCATTCAATGCCCGCGATGGCCACGATGGGTGCCCTTCTAGGTAAAGAGTACCATACATTTTTATTGGATACTGCAGGATACACACATACACACGGTAATCCAAAAGTTGGTGTGTGATATGCAAGGTTTTTTACCTTGCTATCCCTAGCACCCACTTGACTTCCCCCATAGTGCAAGCTTGTTTCCAGTGCAAGCATGAAAGTCAGTTTGTGAACTGTTTGCCTATTTGTATGGAAGATGTATGGACATACTGTATAATGGTAAATTCAGAATACATTAGTTTTGCATAGGATGATAATCAAACCTAATTGTATTATGGGCCTAATTCAGACCTGATTGCAGGGCACATTTTGTTAGCAAATGAACAAAACCATGTTCACGGCAAGTGACGGTGATATAAAATGTGCAGAGAGAGAGAGAGAGAGAGAGAGAGTTAGATTTGGGAGAGGTGTGTTCAAACTGAAATCTAAATTTCAGTGTAAAAACAAAGCAGCCGGTATTGACCCTGCACAGAAACAAAAAAACGTACCCAATTCTAACTCTCTCTGTACATGTTACTTTTGCCCCACCTGCAGTGCTGCATGGTTTTGCCCATTTGATAGCAAAATGTGCCCTGTGATCAGGCCTGAATTAGGCACTATGGGTAAAGATGTGCCTTCTGTTTCTTCAGAAACAGAATCATGTGGATCCGAACAGAACGAAGGGCCCGATTTGCTGCCTAGGGAGCAGGTTAATGGATGCCCCCCTCACCCTCCACCGTTCCAATTCCTGTGATATGCTGTGAGCCAATGTGTACGCTTACACACTCATTTGCATGCACCTGCCCAGAGGAGAAATCATTGGATGGTTGCTCACCATTGAATGATTTTTCCTCTGTTCGCAGATAAGCCAGCACTTACTTTTAAGATGCCTGGTCTTCTGCGAATTGGGAGCAGACATCATGTGAAGTCATCTGCCTGTCCCGAGCAGGCAGGGGTATACCTGCGTTTGAAGGAGTCCACACAGCATTTCTATGGGAGCGCCTACCATTTTTTGGGGCAAGCCCATGAAACACCGGGTGTCCAACCCAGAGCGCCACCTGCATGTCAGTCAGGCACCCTTGCAAATTAAAATTTCACTGAAGGCGTTCGCTGTGGGGGTTTGCACATGCGTATTTATGACTATGTGCATGTGCAATTCCTCACCATCAGAGACGGGGCTGAATTCGGCCTAAAACACCCAATTCTGATCTCCTGAACCTTGGTTGGAATTCAGATTTGAAATCCACATTTTAGATTTTGGATTAAAAAAAAAGAATGATTATTGCTATTTTTATCCATTTTCAAGAAATCATAAAACACAGATAAATGCGGGAGGATTGCCCACCCTTCCAGGTTGCCGGGAGGCATTGTTAGTACATGAATGGAAGCAGTCATGGAAAGGATGAGGATAGCTTGGGGTTGGGAACCAGGTGAACCAGGTTGGGAACCAGGTGACTTGACCACTAATATAATGGGTGGTGTCTATAAGAAGGTGGTCTCTAGGGAAGACATTGAAAGAAAAGATCAGGAATAATGGTGGTTGGAGTCAGTGGCGTAACTACTGTAAGGCAGCCCCAGCTGCCGCTTGGGGGAGCAAGCCACAGTGGGATCCATGTGGGCGCCAACACCCGCTGGAGGAACTGTCATGACGCCGCCTGCCACTGCCCACTGGCTGAGCACTGGAGGTGAGTCAGCTGCAGCGCGGGTGCGGCCATGGCAGAGACGACAAATCTCCCCACTGATTCAATTGACTGTACACAGAGCTGGCTATTGGCTACTGTGTACAGATGCTTTAGAGCCAAGGGAATTAGCGTGTCTGCTGGTTTCTCTTCCTCTAGCGTGCTTCAGCTTCTCCGTTATGCGTGTGACGTCATCACGTCACACACTGGGGAAACACGCCGGAGAGGAGCCCGGGGGGGGGGGGGCGGGGCACAAACTTTTTGGCAGGGGGGAGCAAAATTTATAATGACGTCACTGGTTGGAGTGGTCAGAAATATAGCTCTTAAAATATTGTTTTGTCTTAAACATCGGTTCGACTACTTGTATGAAGTAAACAAGTAACTTAACAGCAAGTGAAAGATCTCTGAACACTAAACCTATGCCATCTTAATGCACTTAGCTAGAGAGCTATTAGTAATACAGTAGTATGATTTGTGTGAACTTTATTAACAATAACTTTTACTTAAATAACCCTACATTTAAAATGCATGCCATACCCAAGCTAGTCCGTATAAATTATTCCCATTCAATTCAATGTTTTAGTCAATGTCTAAAATCTTTATCTCCAGTTTATCTCTTCTCCAAGCTTAATAAATCTGCCCCACAATTCCCATAGGTTTTAATTAGGAGCTAAAAGGTATCAGTTTTGCTTCTCCAAACTTTTCTCCAAAAGTTAAAACCCTTTTCGCCGCTCACTGGGCGGCTTTCTGAAAACAGCACTTTATTGAGAAAGCCGCCCAGTGAGCAGCGAAACACGTCCTAGAGGAGTCTGCACCCGCCACCTGGCCACACTTTGCCTTCATCCATTAGGAGCACCAGTGTCTCCAAGCGGCACAATACAAGCATATTGTGGATGCTGTGGCAGAGCATCTTTCAGCCCACTCCAGCTTAATCGCCGCGGTCAGGAGACGGCCAATGCTGGGTGGGATCCAGCCGTCCACATTAACGAAGGACACAAAGCCAGTATAGATGGGGTGGAGCAGGTGCCGCTGTTCCTCCTACCCCTGATCACTACAGTACATTGAGCCATGCGAGCTCTGCGGTGACACAGGAGCTGCCTGTCATCATTACAGCGGACGCTGCTGCCGAGTAACAACTGGCCTCACACTTAAATTATCGGAGGTAATATAAGTATTACTCTACCAAATCTCTTATCCATGCACTCATTATATCCCGCATTGATTATTGCAATAGTCTCCTAACTGGTCTTCCCAAGAACAGACTCTCACCACTGCAATCAATTTTAAATGCTGCTGCTAGGCTGATCTTTCTTGCAAGACGCTCATCGTCTGCTGATCTGCTCTGCCAGTCCCTCCATTGGTTGCCTGTATATTACCGTATTCAATATAAAACACTTCTACTTGCTTATAAAGCTATTAACCATACTGCACCAGCATATATCTCTGCACTTATCACAAAATATCTCCCATCTCGACCACTACGCTCTACACAAGATCTGCGTCTCTCTTCTGCACGGATCACTAGCTCCCATTCATTATTACAGGACTTTTATCGGGCTGCTCCCATCCTATGGAATGCCCTTCCACGCACATTAAGACTCTCCACCAGTCTCCAAACTTTCAAGCGTTCCCTGAAAACTCACCTCTTCAGGCAAGCCTATCATATTTAAGTTCTACATGCATAACCTTACGAGGCACTTATGTATTACATAGCTTCCCTTCTGGACTTGTAACTGCTATGCTATTACTGGTGCCTGTCCTTATGTTTCTCCCCCTATATCCCTATAGATTGTAAGCTTGCAGCAGGGCCCTCCTACCTCCAAGTCTGTCGTTACCCAGTTTGTCTTATCACTGTCTACTATTGTAAAGTGCAACGGAATCTGCTGCGCTATATAAGAAACTGTAAATAAATAAATAAATAAAATATATACAGAGACACTGTTGCTGTCTATGTGTTTGGCAAAATATTAATTCAGATACCGGGTGGCCCCAACTTTTGGAAATACATTAACCCTATAACAAGGCTAAAAGCTGAGCTGTAAACCGTTTTTTTAATTGACATCTTATTGTAACCCTCAAGGGAACAAAAATACCATTTGATCCAATTAAGTGATCTTCCGGAAATTATCAAGTTTCATCGGTATAAGTATTAAGTGTATGCTTACTTTTTATTATATGTAATGTTTGATGTGCGTTTGTCTTTTTAATAAATCTTTAATTAATTACTGTGCACCTTTGAGCGCCCCACGCTTTTTTTCCTCTTGTGCACCAAATTGGAGGTTGACATTACACCAGCGAGGTGGCTGCAAGGTGACACATTACCCCATTATAATCCCTAGCGCCAAAGACACTTTTTCTGTTCACTTGTCTGTGCTCCCTGGTTGGAAGACGAAGTGGCATACCTGTAGCTATAGATCTGCTGCCTTCAGATAAGGCTCGGGATTTCCCAAGATAAAGCTGTCACCTGGAATGCATGGCCAATGCTATCACTATTTATAGATATTGCTTAAGAAGCCTTGTAGTGAAATTCACACTGACTCTGGACTTCTCCATTCTGCAATCCCAAATGCAGTTTCAGCCAGAAAGTAGTAAGATAATACATGCTGAGTTTGTCCTGCTAAGAAAAACAGGTCAGAAGCCACAAATGTTGCAGAAAATTAAATGACAGGGTCTGATTTTTACACACCTTTGAAAATACGATGGCACGTCTAGATTGAAAGGCAGAGAAATAAGTCAAAGAGTGTTGACTGGCCTACCAAATAAGTCCCATGGTAAAACAGCATATGGACCAAGCCCAGAAGAAACCAAGGTACTTGTTTAGTTTCACGGCGGCAGCATGGCCGAGCGCTACTTCCGGGTCTGTGTTCCCTTGTGGGGCTCACTGCGCTCGCCCACGCTTCGGGCTCTGTGGCTCGCTGTGCTCGCCACACTATAAAAAATCAACTCCATGCCAACGTGGATAGTGGGGGTATCAACTATCCACGTTGGCATGGAGTTTATTTTAGAAAGTGTGGCCAGCGCGAGGGGATGCCGACCCAGAAGTAGCGTGCGGACATGCTGCCGCCGTGAAACTAAACAAGTACCGAAACCAAAACACAACTACTGTATAACAACTGCAGTAGTTCAGTTCTTTAAACCTGGGGACAAGGTGTTAATTCTTATTCCCAATACAGAAAGTAAATTGTATGCCTATTAGCAAGGATCATATGACATTATTATTGAAGAGGTAGGGCCAGTTAATTACAAGACACACCAGGAAGGGAAGAGGAAGGTACTGTTACAACACGTTTGTCACATAACCTGTTAAAAACCTGGTGAGAGAGTATCACGAACATCAGGTTTTGCTATAAAAAAGTTAAGGTACAACTAAAAACAGCAAGCCATAGGTACGGTAAAAACAGAACCAAGATGTTTTCTATCCATTGATTAAAAGAAGTTTATTCTGCAGGCTGACACCTCTGCAACAGGTTTAGGAGCTAGACGGAGAAAAAGAAAACCTATTCTTTACCTCAGGCCTTGTGAATTAATGTGCACACTGTGCAAGTGGATCTGTATGGCTACAGATAAGTAGGTTGGACCAGAATGATTTCAAGTGCACATTGAGTAGAGAGTGTTTGGAAGGTCCGGTTCAGGCATTAGTCAGCACCAGAGAACTTGGCTTAAAGATGCTCTGGGAACAATGTTTGGGCTCCTGATGCTGAACATGCTAGCCACATGATAGTTTGGGTGGAAATGGGTTTAGTGTCACAGGGTCATGACCAGCATGATCAGGGCTCCTGATGCTGAACATGTAAAAATTCTCGAAAATGTTACAGCTCTCCAGCATAGGGGAAATGATCTGCTGAGACAGCCATATCGCAGATTAAAGACCACTGTTCCAGCAAACATTTACTAGTGGATGCCAAAAAAGTATTTGTATAATTACTGCTGCATTAAGGTAGGGGTACTTCTGCAAATTAAAATGTAGAGATGGTGTTATGCTTTTATGAAAAAAGGAGAGAAGCCTCACTGCACTTTAATATGGAAATCACTTTAAAATTGCAGTCTCCGGCCAATATGTTGGAGAAATATGTTTATTGAGTTTACTAAATAGATCAAAAAGTTTAATTTAATCAGCTAAATGTCATTTTAAAGGCTGTGCTAGAAAAATGAAAGTACGGTAGCTGCTTTCCTCTATCCACTTTATCTCTCTCCATGACGTGATCAATCTGACACTAAAGTCTTTTTAACAAAATGTATTATTAAGCCTCATAGTGAATATGAACATAAATGCATTCATTTGTAAACATTTGTGTCGAAAAGCATTTCTCAGCACTTTTTATAATTAGTGTTGGATTATTGATGTGCTCACTATAACAGAAAGAATAGACCAAACAAAAATTGATTCGGATATGATGAATGAAAATTCTGTAATTTATGAAAAGGTCAATATATTGACCTTTTGGGATATCTGGCAAGCATATTGATTTAGACTTAAACCTTATGTTTTAATGGGAGGAGCATCAGACCTTGAACAGACTGCTTTAGGAATTGTTGGGTCAATATTGGAAGCTGCAACAGATCACCATTAACATTACAGCTTCTCATTTTCCTCAGTAGTTTGATGAGAAAACTCACATAACTCATTATTCACCAACAAGTGATTAATTACAATGTCTGTTCAGCAAAATAAATAAAATTTATGGAGCAATGAGACTGAGAGAGGGGTTCTGCAACTATAAGCAAAGATTAGACCTGAGTATGATTTTCATATTGCCGTTTAACCATTACATGTCTTGATTTAAACTGTTCTTTTGAAATCTGAATCGGCCTGAAGTTTGTAGATCTGAACCAAAATCTGGTCCAGATCCACTAAAGAGATCTAATCAAAGTCCCAGTTTGAATCTTCCCAAGATTCTGAATTCACATTTTAAATCTGATGTCAGGTTTTGGATTTAAAAAAAACAACTCATGATTTTAGCTGTATTATTTTTATCAATGGTTACTGATTTTTATTTAGAGTGATTTTAAAGTGAACTGAAATCCAAATACGTACTAAAACATTTGGGTTTTCCAATAATAAAACCAAACAGAATGATGAAGTAGAACCAAAAGCAAAGCACACATCCGTAGTCTTGATGATGCATACCCATTCATGACCAGGAAAATATATGTCTCGCACAATCATTAAAGGGTTTTCTTATTACATCTAAATGTTAATTTATATTTTATTGGAGACCTTTTATATTGGATCTCCTCTGCACACTGACACTACTCAGTGTCATTTTGTGTAATGGTGAAATTAAGCATGGATCTCTCAGTGTGTACTGTATGCTCCATAGTACTGCAATGCGCGATTCTGTGATTCGCTATCGCCAGCTCAGACCTTAATTAAATGTAGTCAAGATTTAGTCAAATCGTTCTAACCAGAGAACACTGGATAGCAGGGATCGCCCATATACACATCGCTACGTGTGCATGAACGATCTAGCCACTCAGAAGCTCAAGGGCAATTTCCCCGGACTACATCTCTCAGCATGTAGGCTAAGGAAAATCACCCCATGTGTACAGTATGAACCTAGAGTGTTGGGGGAGATCTCAATTGGGCCTTAGCTACAGTGTAACGTTCAGTTCTATTGGAATCCTTGTAATGTCAGTGGCTCCCATATTCAAGTGCATCTTGAAAACATTAAAAAATTAGGGATCATACACATCTTCGCATATATCTGGGTGATGGAACTTGTCATTCTCTCTACAAAATGGGCAATTCAGGCAGTCAACTGGGCTTCAAGTGGGCATAAATAGGCGACCATCTTGACTGTGTGTCTAAAGGTGCATACACACTGTACAATTTTTTTGATCAGTTTTTTTGAAAGACATTTCCAAGATATTGACGACAGACGAACAACGAATGATGATGCGCATACCCGCCAGTTGTTCATCATGATTGTTCGCCAACTGTGCATGCATCTCAATTTGGATATCTTTCAAAAAGAGCCTATAAATGGTAGCTAGATCTTTCGTCTTTCGTCTGTCGTCAACACGTCAACATCTTTCATCCAGGACACTGGGTTCATTGGAAATGTCTTTCAACAAAATTGGTCAAAAAAATTGTGTGTATGCACCTTTAGAAGGGTTGGCATATAGAAAGAGTTGCATCCTTTTCTGAGTCCTGCATATGATCAGGGAATACAGCTACACTGGGTGTCACCAACCTCATGTGCACAGAAGTTCCAAAGGATTCCCTAGCTATGGCCCTGCGCATTTTTGTCATGATAAAGAATAGAAAAGAATAGAAAGCATAAGATTTAGGAAGATATAGTTGATAAACTACTGAGAATACAAATATAAATAAAAAAGATGCATTTGAGAGGCAAGATAGCATACCCCATGCACTTTTATTTATTTTTTACTGAAACCTACCAAATAGTGTAAAACCTTGCTACATCACCATTTTATTGGGCAGTTTGCACTAAGTCATGCGCAGTTTAGAAGTTGTAATATTACCACTTTATCGTAGTCATTTGGTTTTGGGCTGGAGAACGCTGACAATTTGTTGCAGTTTGAAAAACACAAAAAGTGTATTTTAGTAAACTGGGCATTTACCAAGATCTCATGTCCATACTGGCTAGTTGCAAATTGGTTAAAGAAATATCTGTTCCATGACATATAAATTTTGAATAGAGACACATCCCAAAAAAACAGTTTTGTATGCTATGGCTGTGAGAAATACAGACGGTATTTTTCTGTCAAAGGAGTTCTTTTTATTAAGGAAAATGAAATGCTCAATGTAATTGTGTTTTGTTGGCAGTGATCTAAGAAACTGGATTCTTGCCTCAAAACCCCAGTGCACTGAAAGTGTTAGTAGTTTTTTTTACCTTTGAATAGCTCCCTCTTTCTGCACCTTAGCCTGAAGCTAAATTTCTCTTGTAAAACTGCATATTTATTAAATGAAAGGTAATTTCAAATTAGCTACATGTGGCAGCTGCTTCTGTATAAGAACTTATTTCTAATTTACAGTATTTCTGTTTTGTACGGATTTCCACTTTTGGTTTGATCATGAGTTTAAACCAATTGTTTCAGTAAGGAAGCAGCAAAGACTTGTGGGTACACTTCTGATCTGCCAAATATCCTGTAAATGAGGCATCAGTAGATAAAATACCAAATGTTACAAATGTAGGTGTCTTGAAAAGGCGGATCAACCTCCTGAAATGTTGACCTTAATACACGTTTTTTCTTCATCTGAATCTGCCTCTGGAGTGCCGTTTGTTCTTTGGATATTTAAATGTTACAAATATATATTCGGTACTTGTTTCCTGACTGGGCGCCCACGATCTACATCGCGGGCGTCGCGGGTAAAGAAATCGCGGGGATCGCGGGCATCGCGGCCAGTACATTAACGGCCGCGACGCGATGCCCGCGATCCCCGCGATTTCCCATAGGGTTCAATGTTAAATTTAGTGCTGCCCGCGATTTTACATTCAATGCTTCAATGGCCGCGATTTGGCCATAGGAATCAATGTTAAATGGGCCTTTTCATACCCCCACTATCCATGTCACCATGGAGTTGAGAATAGAATAGTGTGGCGAGCGCAGCGAGCCACCGAGCCCGAAGCGTGGCGAGCGCAGCGAGCCCCGCGAGGGGACGCGGATACCTTCACAGGTAAACGCAGCCCTACGCGGGCTTCACAGGTATCCGCGTCCCCTCGCGGGGCTCGCTGCGCTCGCCACGCTTCGGGCTCGGTGGCTCGCTGCGCTCGCCACACTATTCTATTCTCAACTCCATGCTGTCATGGATAGTGGGGGTATGAAAAGGCTCATTTAACATTGATTCCTATGGCCAAATCGCGGCCATTGAAGCATTGAATGTAAAATCGTGGCCAGCACTCAATTTAACATTGAACCCTATGGGAAATCGCGGGGATCGCGGGCATCGCGTCGCGACCGTTAATGTACTGGCCGCGATGCCCGCGATCCCCGCGATGGGCGCCCAGATAGGAAACAAGTACCATATATTCAAATACTTTTTCATATTTCGTTACATATCCCAAATAAAATACTTTTTCATGTGTGTGGGAAGTGGAAGACAACAATGTTAAATGAAATGACAGCTCCTCCGGTCACCTTTACCCAGTGTCTGCTTATAATTCTAGAGGTTATATGAGAAATGAATTGCTACATTTAAATTCGGAAGATAGGGAGAGTTTTTTAGTAATTATTTCATAACTGATAGACTCTTAAATGTTTTTTACGTATTCATGTATGCATTCAGTGACGTTAACGAAGCATGGTACAAATAAATATGTAATGTGGAGATTGGAGACAGAAACTAAAAACTAATATAAATATTTGAATGCTTACTGTGAGAGCTGCTGTATGTGTCTAGATTTATACTGATTAACAAGAGCTTAGGCATACCTCCTAACACTTACACTTGCAAAATTGGGACACTTGAGTAGCCCATCACCAGATACCTTTGGGGATATAAGGAGTCACTTTAGCACAGCTCTGGGCCTTGAACAACTTGTCTTCCTCCTGAGAGTTTCCCAGAGGCTGATTCCAAGGCTCCAGGTTACCTGCTAGAGAGAACCTCATCCTGCTGCTACCGTGCCTGGTTTATTCCATCTGCTATTGCTACTGTTAATACCATCTCCAGCATCTAGAGAACAGTCAGCTTCCAGAGTGCAGCCCAGGACCCTCCACTCCCAGGTCAACGCAGCCCGACTCCCATTTCGACACAGTCCTTGACTCCATGGCTGACTCAGTCATCAGATCCCAGGCCGGCGCAGTCCCTTGGCTCCCAGGCCGCACCCTTGGTTCCCAGACTGACTATTACCACTATAACCTAACTGCTATACTCATTCTCAGTGAATAAAGACCTTCAGTCACACACAGTTGGGATCATGGGACCAGGACAGAGGGTCATGACCTGCTCGCTAGTGTAGAAAGGACCAAAGCACCTTGCAGGGTTCCCTGGACCACCAAGGTCACAGCTGGGAACACAAACGACTCCGGGTCCTGACAGTTACAATATGTTAATAAGCATAGTATGAATGAGTCTCCTGGAAAACCCCTTAGCTCTCAGGACTGTTGCTTCAAGAGCCAACCCGTCAAAGAGAGATGGGTCAGATCTAGATGTACCCTGGGACAAAAGATCTGTCCCTAGAGGCAGACACTAGAGAGGCCCATAAAATCCACCGGCCACACTCGCCATGCCTAATGCATTGCCACCATAATTCCTGTGATTTCCTCTAATCTGATCCTACAGAACACCTGCTGGGTCATCAAGATAGGATAAAAGATGTAGATGAGTGGGAATGTACATGGCACCACCAGAGGGTCCACAAGGAAAGTTCTGAGATGCCTAGAAAAAAGCTGAAAAGAGGGACCAAAACAGCAGTGCCCTTTGTTTCTGACACCAAACTGAAAAACTGTCTGTCCTGGAGATGGGGGAGAGGGAGCCCTGAGCTATAACCATTTTTCTCTCCCTCAACTTTACCTTTTAATGTTTCGACCATTGCCATGTCGAGGGTTTTCTTGTGTCGACCCTTTGTCTATGTCAACCTTGTATATGTCAATCATTTGATTTTGATCTATTGACTGTCTATCTATATCCTGTCTACCTAATGACCGCATACATGCATTCATGAGGTATCATGTGTATATTTTACATCCGTAGAAGCATATATGCCCAAATAATCACATGTGCTGTCAACAAATCCAGGCTGATCAACGTGGATCAGAGCTGTTTTGGGTATGGTCGACATGTAATAGGTCGATCACTGAAGGTATGGCTTAGGTGGACACCCAAAAAAAGGTCAACATGCCTAAGGTCAATATGGATGGAAGGTTGACAGTCAAAAGGTAGACATGGGCTTTCATGTGTTTTTTTCCCCCCAAATATCGACATGGACACCGTATCGGTGCACCGCCTCCCCTCGCACCTCATAGTGGGGCACCATGCTTCAAGCACGGTGCCTCGCTATGCTCAGCACACTATTCTATTCTCCATCCGCACCCTAGTGGATGGTAGGGCATGAAATACCGTCTGTTGGCACGTCGGCTCAAAAAAAAAAAGTGAAAACCCCATGTCGACTTTTTGACTGTCGACCTAGCCATTGTCGACCTAATGCTTGAGCTGACCTTCCTTGGGCATGTCGACCTTCAGTGGTCAACCCAATGTATGTGAACCTTAGGTGTCTCGACTTATACCGTATACAGATAAGTCTGGGTCTCCTCAGCATTTGTTATGCTGCAGGTCCCTGTTTTAAACTTCAGGCAGGTTGTTGTGGGATTCTTAGTACAGACTTAGTAGCTGCTTCCACTGCTTTGATCTTTCTATGGCTATTTCAGCAGCTCCTGCTCTGCTTCTATAATACAGGTATACTCTGGAGACACAGGCTTTTAACATTTCGAAATGTAAATACTATAGGTAGTATTAGCAGTGGCACAGGCTACACCTTGGTTCTGTTTAATCATAGTGAGATTCTTTTATTTTAGATAATTGGACCAAACGGGACTAAAAATTAAACTAGAGCTAGTTATTTATTACTCGCCTGCACTTTAACTTGTGGATAGATAAAATAGTTTTGCAAGCTCATCTTTTCCAACATTGCATAGTATTTTATAGGAACTACTGTAATATACTTTACTGTGATGGCTGTGATCTACTTTCTTCTTAAAACACCCCAGGAGGGAGCACTAAGTCAAAAGCATTTCAAACACAACATAAAAAGTATAGACATCTGTAGACTGCTACAAGGTTCACAAAAAAATGCAAACAACTTAAATGTTACATTCTTGCTTAACTTTGGCATCAAGCAAATATGAGAACTTCTGCTTTATTTAATGTTCAAATCATTGTTACATTTCTGAAGTAAAAGGACAAAGATTAAAGCAGTTGATTTTTATGCAAGTACATTATGCTATAATACTATACCTTACATTACACAAATGTATCCCACACACAAAGGGCCTTATTCTAGTTCACTCTTTCTAACAAAATCCTTCTTAGATGGACAAAACCATGCGCACTGCAGGGGGCAGATGTAAAATGTGCAGAGAGAATTAGATTTGGGTGAGTTATTTTGTTTCTGTGCAGGGTAAATACTGGCTGCTTTATTTTTACACTGCAATATAGATCTCACTTTGAAGTAAAACCCCACCCAAATCTAAAGGCCCATACACACTTGAAGATTTTCATTTCAAAAGACTTTGCCAAAATCTTTGATAGATATATCTTTCACCAAAGTAGTGCGTACACACTGAGCTATTGTCCCCAAAGAGCAAGAGATTTTCAGAAGGGCGAAAGACTTTGCTGAAAATCTTTCATTATAAATGGGCTGGGTTTGAATTCCAAGGGTTCCGACGTGGCAGCCCTCACCGCATCACCCGCCAGCCTCCTCCCCGTGGAGCCATGCAGCGCGGGCCGCATCACCCGCAGCCCCTTCCCTCCCTCGGAGCGATACCCCGTGGAGCAACGCGGCACCCGCATCACACCCCCTTCCCCAGTGGAGCGAGTAGTGCCGGAGCGCCCCCCCGCCTGGGGCGCTACCTGGCCATTATATATATATATATATATATATTTATTATAATATATATATTATATATATTTATTATAATATATATATTATAATATATATATTATATATTATAATATATATATATTATATATTATAATATATATATATATATTATATATTATAATATATATATATATATATATATATATTATATATTATAATATATATATATATATATTATATTATAATATATATATTATAATATATATTATATATATATATATATATATATATATTATATATAATAATATATATATATTATATATAATATTTGCTGCCTTTAAATAAATACATTGGTGGCAGTGGGCAGAAATATATAAACATTGGTGGTCAGTGTGTTTAGCTGGGCAGACAGCACTTCTGTGCTGTCTGCTCCGTGTTGTGCAGGGCGGGGGGCGGGGCCAGCCGGGTGTTTAACCTGGCCGGGGAGCAGCAGCAGCAGCGCCAGCCGGCCAGAGGGAGAGCTGACAGGCGTGAGTATGACAGGCGAGGGGGCGAGGGGGCGAAGGGGCGGGGGGGGCAGCGGGGCGGTCCGCTGGGCTGAAAGTGGTTAATCTTTCAGCCCGGCAGGCGTACACACATGGCGATGATGGATGAAAAACCATCCATCATCGCCTCATCTGCTGGTAAAACCAGCAGATGAACCACTTTCCTAGCGATGATGCGGGAGCGCGCATCATCGCTAGTCGGCAATCTCCGGGGCATACACACTGGGCGATTTTGAGCCGAAAATCGCTCAAAACGGCTGTTTTGAGCGATTTTAAGCTGAAAATCGTCAAGTGTGTATGGGCCTTAATTCTCTCTGTAAAAGTTACATCTGCCCCACCAGCAGTGCACATGGTTTTGTCCATCTAAGAAGGATTTTGACAGAAAGAGTGAACCAGAATAAGGACCTAGGTATCAGGGTTCCCTAACAGTGCATGTGTTCCAGATCTCCTCAGCGTCACAAGTGAAATAATTAGAACCACATGTGTGCCAGAAAAGGTATACTGAATTATATGGGACGTGGTCAGAATCCTGGCAGTCAGGTTGTGGTGTTCAAAATACCAGCACTGGCATTCTGACTGCTGCCAGAAGACTAGCACCAGAACCATGAAAATAGCTGGCATCGTGATTGATGAGTATGCGGGGAGGGGCTGAAGGCTCAGGTGTTGGGTAGGTTTAGGCACAAGTGGGGGGGACTAGGGGTTAGGCTGTGGGGGGAGAGAAGGTTAGGTTGTCAGATGGGGGGTTAGGCACTAACAAGGGGGGGTTGTGGTTAGGTCACAGGAAAGGGTTAGGGTCAGGCTGTGTGTGTGTGTGTGTGTGGGGGGGGGGGTTGGGTTAGGCTGCTGCATGGTAGAGTTAGAGGGGTAAGTAGGAGAGGGTTAGATCCCTTACGTAGTTACTGTCAGGATGCATGGGTCAGTCTTTTGACCGCTAACATCCTGACTGCCTGGATATCATATTTATCCTAATTATACTACCCTACCATTTCTCAGTTGTATTTAGTACCTCTACTGGACCATAATAGGAAGAAGCCCTATCTCTCACAGGGATGCCATTTAACATCCCAGTAGTCAATGGGTCTGATTCAGACCTGCTGGCTAGGCTGTTTATACTGAACAGCAGCCTAGTGAACAGGTCAGCGCCGCCCTGCCGAATGCGAGGAGAGGTACTGTATATGCTTGCGTCAACCTAATGTTATGTCAACCTAAGCCCATGTTGACCTTTCCATGTGTCGACATTGGCTCATGTCGACCTTTAGTGGTGGACCCAATGTAAGTCGACCTTTGTGCTGTCAACCCTACGGCTGAAGGAGGGACAAATTATTTGATGGTCGCCGACCATCGAATGATTTTTCTCCCCATTGGAAATAAAAGCCAGTCTGCACTGACTTTTATTTCTAATGCTGATTGCCGAATAGGGGGTGGGCACTAATGTCATGTGATGTCAGTTGCCCTCCCCAATCAGGCTATGCCAGACATGTTTTACCAGGGGAACGCCCAGTGTTTTTCTGGGGATGCTTATAAAATGCTTGGCACTACCCTGCTCCAGTCACCTGTCCACCCCCTTTGGAGCAAAGCTATTAGCTCCCGAGGCTTGCACATGTGCATAAACGCACACGCGCAAACCCTAAATATAGGGAAATGGCCTGAATTAGGCCCGCTACAAGCGGGTCTGAATCGGCCCCAATATACCGATGCTGCCATACAACTGCCCTCTTAACATTAACACTGGGGCTGGACTCCTAATGGATCAGCATCCCCATGACAGAATGCCGAGAGTTGGGATCCTGATCGGTATGTACGCGGACAGGGGTGGAGGGGTTAGGTTTAGAAACTAGTAGAGGAGGGGGTGGGGGATTTTGGGTTAGGTTGTGGGAATGGGAAGGTTACTGCTAGGTTGCAGGGCAAGGGTTTAGATCTAGGTGGTGTGTTGCGATGGTGGTTTAGGCACTAGCGGGGAGGGTCTGGGTTTGTATACTTACCTGACTCGTGTCAGGATTACCTCCTTTGGGATGCCGGTGTCAGTATTCTAACCACCACAGACATCCATATGTATCCCCTCTCACAAACATGCTACAGCAGGGGTGGCCAAATTTGTCCTCAAGATCTACCAATAGTTGATGTTTTTCAGGCAACCTGTGGATCTATAGTAAAAATGAATGCAGCATGTTGAAAACTTGGACAGTTGGTAGATCTTGAGGACCAGTTTGGCCATCCCTGATCTATAGATTATTTCCTGAAATGTTGTTGGATGTGTGCACCAACAGCAAATGCATATAATACTGATGATAACAATAATAATAACAATAACAACAACAACAACAACAACAACAAAAGTGTTCTAAGGAAAATTTAAACATGCACACAATCTACTCACTTTCAATGACGTTGTCATTCAGGTAGAGATGTTCTAGTTTGGGGCTAATGGATGGGACGACTGTAAACTTGTTATGGGAGAGTTGAAGGACCAAAAGGCTGGATATGTTGAAGATGTTTTTAGGAAGACCTTTTTCAGATAATTGGTTGTAATTGAGCCTTAAGAAAGATAAATTGTGCAATTCTTTAAAGTAATCGGAGGGAATATCTTCTATATTATTTCTGTCCAGAAAAAGCTGATTCACAGTCTCTGGCACGGTGGGAGGCATTTTCCGCAGAATATTGTGAGCCAAATTTAGCTGAATCAGGTTCTTCAGACCCTTAAATGTATTCTTGTTAAATACACCATCACTTAGCTTGTTGTGATGCAAGTCAAGCAAAATCAAGTGGTCCATTTTACTGAAAATTCCAGAAGGTATTTTGGAGATCTGGTTTCGGCTGAGACGAAGTTGCTCTAGCCGTGGAGGCAGATAAGATGGCACCTCCTTCAGCTGATTCTTTTCCATATATAAATAGGTCAGATTTTCCATCTTCTCAAGTATTTTTTTATCTACTTTCTTAATGCGGTTGTTGTCGAGGTTCATCCACTGAACCTCGGTGGCATTCTTGAAAGCATCCTCTGGTAGATCATCAATGAAGTTATTCTGCAGGTAAACATACCTGGCACGAGAAGGGAGAACAGGAACTTTGCGCAAGTTGCGACTGTCACAGTATATTGTTGAAGGGAAATCTGGAGGGCAGTAGCACTCTCGTGGACAGTCTGGAAAAACTGATGGAGGTCCAGGTGGAAGTGGAGGGGGCAGATCCGTGGGTTCTACAGGTTCACGTGCAGGTGGGGTTGGCCTCTTAGTTGGGCGCACTACTGTAGGACGAGGTTTACGTCTCTGACCACTCACTTCAATTACCGAAATCAGAACCAAAGGTAAAAGTAAAAAGACCCAAGTTCTCATAGTCACCTCCTGCAAATAAAAATCAGATAGGAAATAATTGGACAAATGTAAAAAAAAATACAATTATGTAAGTGAACATAAATTATGACTTTATTTAAACACAGATAAACATTTTTAACAGTTCAAAATATCTATTAATACTATTATTTACTTCTGGAGGCTGTTTTTACACATTTTAAACACTCTGTTTTTTTATTTTAATCTAATGTTCTGTATGGGTTCCAACACTTTACACTATACTGTAGGTGTAGGAGATGTATTTTTGCAAGTAAAGAAGGAGCCAAGTACACCAATAAGGTACAAAGCAAAGGTGGACATTTTGAGTGGTGAGCAAAGTGTTTCAGGCAGTGGCGTAACTACAAAATCAGCGCCTACCCAGAATTTCGGCAGGCAGCCCCCCCCCCCCAGCCCTGACTTACCACTCTGCTTGCATCCCCACTGGGTCTGTTGCCAGGACCCGCAGATCTACTTGTCCGTGGTCCCGGCGCTCTTCCTGGACTGGCTCCTAATGAAAAGTTACCTTCACAAAATGACTGCCCCTAACAGCAGACCGTTATTAAGGTGTCTGCTGTAAGGGGCGGACATTTTGTAAAAGTAATTTTTCATTAAGAGGCAGAAACCACCAGGAGTCTCGGGACCGGCGCAGACAAGTAGATTTGCGGGTCCGGACAGCAGCATGCTTGGAGGTGGGGTGTAAGGCAGGTCCCGCAGTGATAGCCCCGCAGACCCCTGGTGACCTCACTTAGTCAGCGCCTCCCTGCCACCACAGGGTCTGCGGGGCTATAGTTGCGCCACTGGTCTCAGGTCTTAATTTACTAAGATGGGAGTTTTATTGAAGATGGGATGTTGCCCATAGCAACCGATGACATTCTAATTCTTATTTATTTAGCACTTTCTAGAATATAATAAAATATTATTGGTTGCTATGAGCAACATCCCATCTTCAATAAAACTCCCATTTTAGTAAATTTACACCTGAGACACTTTCCTCATCACCTTTGCCACCTTTGCTTTGTACCTTATTCAGGGCTAGATTAACAATGGGGCAGATGGAGCTGCAGCTCCAGGCCTATACATAAAAATAGGCCCATCACCATGACAGCATGATGATCACCAGCTGGTCACATGGTCAGCCATGGTCGAAGTATTAAAAATGCATTTTATTTGACATATTTATGCAATTGTAATTTTACATAAATAGGGAGACATTTTGGCTTATAGTGTATGGGTTCTACATGCCTACATGGCATTACTCTCTCCTCCTCCACTTCTCATAATAGGCCCTTGGACATTTTCAGCTCCAGACCCGTGAGGCCCATAATCCGGCCATGACCTTATTGGTGTATATGGCTCATTCTTTACTTGCAAAAATACATCTCTTACACCTACAACTCCCATCTTGGTAAATGTACCCCTCAGTGTGTATCACTGGATGATATTATGTGTATACAGAGTCTGCTGCTTTCTTGGAAGATAAGTGGTAACCCACACAAATCTGATCCATGTATTCTAATTGGTTAAACCAACATAAGTCTTATGAGTATTATTACATTAGATTCTGAACATATGACTCTGGTGATGGTGATCCCAAGAGTCAAATTATAAACTGCATATGGGAAGAAAGAATTGAAGACTCTTTTTTTCTCTTTTAAGTAAATATTTTATACATAAACATTAAATATTGATTGATATGCAATAAAAGTGAAAATCATTCTTATTGCTTCTAAACAAAGTTGTCCTTATGATAGGGCCTCACCATAAAAGTCCAAGACTGCAGCATAGCCATCCAACTGGACTGACACTTGGGGGTACAGAATTACAAAACTCTGATCATTGGGGGGATGTTCTAACATCCGCACCCCAGCTCTGCCCCCTATCGCCGCCCATCACATTCATAATTATCGCATATGCACTAACATATGCGATAATTATAATTATTGCATTAAGAGCTGTACTTTGCAGAGAGCCATTGGGACCCGGCGGCTCCCTCCTCCCTCCCTTACCCGGCTGCTGGCTGCTGCTGCGGGGGGGTGGGCTGGCTCTCCTCCTCCCTGCACTCAGAAGAGGATCAGTGCAGGGAGGAGGTCACAGGTCTGGGCAGCACAGCTCTGTGCTGCCTGGACACAGGTGAGGGGGGCGATGCGCCGGGGGTCCGTACGGAGCGGAGGTGAGTCGGTGCGGGCGGCGGGGGGTCACGTTAGAAGCCCATAGGCGTCTATGGGACATCGCCAGATTTTTCTCCGCTGCGGTAACCCGGCGGGGATGCTTAGTGCAGATGCTTACCAGAAATCGCAAGTTTTGAAATGTGCACATTTCCATGACTGAAAATCGCCACAAATCGCACCATATCGCACTTTTTATCCGCTTATGCGCATTCCATTAAATATGCGATTTACACATGAAAACTGCGGGGAAAAAGTGCTAAAAACTCTCATTCTATTAAATGTCACCCCTAATGTTTCTAATGGCACATACTGCATATTATGTCTGGCATCCTTAATTTTGAAGAAAGTTAACAAAAAATGTGTACAAACAAGCAGGAAGATAGTCTGACAGTTAGGTTCAGTGCGTTAGTCTCCTGGAGAAATAAGCTTCCTGCACCAGACTATTACAAAGAATATTTTGACATAACGTGCTTGTTTGTGGCTGATTCTGGAGATGAAAGCAAATTAAGGTATAGTTAATGGCACATCTGCAGGTCTTATTGATGTTAAATATAACCAGTGTTCCTTCCTCATTTATAATCAATGGTTTATCTTCTTTTATGTGCAAACACACTTACTACGCTTATTAACCCTTTTCTTTTGGCTTTGTTCCTTAAATTTCTATAATTTGCAAAATAATTCAGTAAAAACACATTTTGAAACTTGTATAATACATTAAATAAACATCAGGCCAAATGTAATTCGTATGAACATATTAGGAATCTACAGCAATTTTATATTGTTTAAAAGAGTAGCGTGCATAGAAGATATAAGAAAAGAATGTCAGCAATAGCGAGAAGGTACTGTAGATGGAGCAGGATAAAAAGGGAAAAATATAGAAGGCATTAGAAAAGGGTAGGGTTGACATTCCCAAATACAGGTTGAGTATCCCTTATACAAATTTTTCCAAAAACCATATATTCCAGAAAGTTACTTTTTGTTGTTGTTGTTGCTAAAAGCACTACTGGGATCATCTGTAACAGCACTACTGAGGACATGATGTGTAACTGGCACTACTGTGGACATGATGTATAACTGGCACTACTGAGGACATGATATGTAACTGGCACTACTGGGAACAATGATATGTAACTAGCACTACTGATGACATGATATGTAACTGGCACTACTGAGGACATGATATGTAACTGGCACTACTGAGAACATGATATGTAACTAGCACTACTAAGGACATGATGTGTAACAGCACTACTGAGGACATGATATGTAACTGGCACTACTGAGGACATGATATGTAACTGGCACTACTGAGGACATGACATGTAACTGGCACTACTGAGAACATCATATGTAACTGGTACTACTGAGGACATGATGTGTAACTGGCACTACTGAGGACATAATGTGTAACTGGCACAACTGAGGACATGATATGTAACTGGCACTACTGAGGACATGATGTGTAACTGGCACTACTGAGAACATGATATGTAACTGACACTACTGGGAACATGATATGTAACTGGCACTACTGGAAACATGATATGTAACTTGCACTACTGGAGACATGATATGTAACTCGCACTACTGGGAACATGATATGTAACTGTCACTACTGGGAACATGATATGTTACTCGCACTACTGGGAACATGATGTGTAATTGGCACTAAATATGTGCAAGAAAATGATTTCTTAGCATTCACATTCAGTATCTGAGATAGTACACAAACTTTGGCAGGTATTCAATGCGGCCGGCGAGGGGGTTAAACAGGGAGGATTGCAGAAAACCAGCGATCCTTGCTGTTTAACCCCCGCGCCGGCCGCTCACCCTATTCAACGATCTGGGGAAATCCTCGCCCTCACAGGACGGCGAGAATTCCCCAAAACAGCGAGACCCGCGGCTAATGCAGAAACCTAGCTGTAAAAATGGAGCGAGGGGAAATTGGCGTATGAGAGGGCTGCGTTGAATACTGGCAGGGTGAGTGGTGACAGCGAGCAGGAAGCTCTGCTCGCTGTCACCGCTCGCCCACAGCATTGAATACCTACCTTTGTTTCATGTTTTGAAATCTTGTTTTATAAAATATGTTTGTGTGTATTTCATGTGTTTGATGTATTTGTACAACATAAATGCAAGTTACCTCAAGATACATCATTGAAATATAAAAATATTCTGAAATACGGAGCAGTCCGTTATCCAAAATTCTTCCAGTCCCAAGCATTTTGGTAAGGGATACTCAACCTGAACAGGCCCACAGCAGTACAGGGGAAACCCTCAGTGGGCCCAACTTTCCTGGGGGCCCAACCCCCTCCTCTAGGGATCAGGTTTCAGGCTGTGCATTTGAATTTTATGCATAGCTACTGTTTATTTCTAAAGAGCAGTGCTGTTATTAATATGGCACATTGTCATGAATGAAGTACTAGTAGCAGTATTTACAATCTATATTTATCAAGAGGCCCAGACCATGCATGCCGTAATGGTTAGACAAACCAATCCCCCTTTAGATATTGGCCACACCCCTAAACATAGGCCCCTACCAATGCATTCCCCTGTGGGCCCCTCATGTCCCAGTCTAACACTGTCCACATACAGAATCTGCTAAACAGCAAACTAGCCTCAGAGACAACATGTCCAAGCCGGAGATTAGTATGTGAGGATCATTAGGTGACATTAGTGAAATGCTGGCAGATGTGAAAATTACAGGTCTACGACTCCAACATTTTTGTAATATTTTTGCAGAGGTTTTGCCTATTACATGTAAGACATGGTTCCATGGCATTCACATGCACAGGGACCTAGGACCAGGGGTTTAAAAAGAAAGAAATGAAAGCTACTGTCTAAAATCAGTCCAATCCAGTGCCAACACCAGCTTTCATCCCCCTGAAGAGAACTGCAAATGAAAGAACAGCTACCATAAAGGAAATTGGCAAAAAAGCTGTATATATTTTTAATGACATAATCCAGCAAGTTTAAATGTTTACTGTTCACTATTAAATATGCCAAGTGGATTGTCTCGTTCTTCTAGTACAGGTATGTGTCTCAGTAAATCATCAGGCAGGGATTGTGGGCAGGTGGAAATACTCCCAGTTGAAATCACCCGGGTCAGGAGACCTGGCATTTAAACCCGGGAAGCTGTCAATGTTGAAAGCAGTTACAACTCGGGTCACTGTGCAGTGTAAATGGGTAACCCGGGTCGCATCTTTTTCACTGCAATGCAAAAGCCAGTGCTGGGAGATGCTCTCTTCTCCCAGCGCTCTCCCAACCCCGCCTCCCGATGGCATTATGCCGAGTGGGGATTCAGATGGAAAAGGGTTCACAAGCCGGGTCGCACCCGGGTTGGAGACGGGTACAAAATCCTGGGTGTGACGCGGCTTATAGATGGAAAAGTGGTATTCAATTTCCATGTTGTAAATGCATTTATGTTTTTTACATGCAGGAAATATCCTGAATATGTTTGCATGTAGCAAACAAATACAGATAAACTTGTTTTTTTACACTGATACTTAGAATTCAGACACACCCTATTCCATTGACCCCATCAATATGGTTTTGCCAAGATGCTAATTGGTAAATTTTTTGTTTTGATTTGCTGCTAACTCTGAATCAACCAGTACAGTACGTGCTTCTGATGATTGACTAAATATGACTGAACGCTGCAGTTGGTTCCAGAGGTAAGGTCACAGGAATGCTGGATCCAAATTTAGGAAAATGAAATCCAGCAAGTTTATAGATACAGGATAACAGGGTCAGACTGGAGCTACATCATAGGAACTAAAAATGGGTAGCAGAAAACAGTATTGAGCTCAACTCACTGATTATCTGGCAACGATTACAGTCAGAGACATATTCAAGAGATGTCCATGCAAAAGGTGCAGCATGCAAGTTTCTGAATTTAAACAGCCAGAAGCCAGAACTCCAAGTCCTGATAGTGCTCCATTTTAACCGTGGTTTTGAATGTATGGGTTATATATGGACATGTAATTTCTCCGGTGCCCGGATGGGTGGGCACGCATCAAAGCAGTGACTACCCATAGTCACACAGTCAGTATAGTCATATAATAAATTCTCTATGGAGAATGAGAATTAACTTGTAAGTAGATGTACATTTTAGCCCATGAAACACAGCAATGATTACCCCCTTATCTCATCTCCGGACACCTGATCCAAACCAGCTAGGCCACCAGGGACGAATGGTTATAAATAGGATTCCTATTCTTGCTACTCCCAGAGTCTAGTCTCTGCATAGGCGTGCACAGCACATTTTATTAGGGGGTGCACCGTCAAAGGAGTGTGCATAGCTCCACCTATTGGGCGTGTCTAACACAGCCAATCAGGCATGTCTTCCATCATCTATTGGCACTCGCTATAATATAAAAAGTCTCTCAGCCACACCAAAATCTCCTGCCTATTTCAGATGTAATCTTCTAATTACTCTGTGTAACAGTACATGCAGATACAGTCATAAACATATATGGATGATATGGATGAGGCAGGTATGTAGTGATATGACAATGGTCTAGTTCAATTAACAATGCAAACACACATATAATTGATTGATGGGCGCTTCTTTAAATGGAATACAGTTCTAAAAAAACAAAAGTCTTTGGTTAAGGGTATTGCAGGTATTGTTAGCAGCAGAGGTGTTCATAAGGGTGGGGCACAGCATTAGGGGGTGCCTGTGCACCCCTAACACTCAATGTGTGCACACCTATGAGTCTCTGCATATACATATTGATTTATACAACATGCTGTCAGTCGCGATTGATAGATACCGTGTTTCCCTGATAATAAGATCTACCCCGATAATAAGACCTACCCTTGGTTCTGCAGAACAGTCCAAAATAAGCCGTACCCCAAAAATAAGACCTAGCTATATGCCCATTTTGCCCAGTCCCTGTGCTACACTACAAGGCTCCCAGGGGATGCAGTCAAAATCCAGACGGTCAAAATACCGACAACCATTGACCGACGGTCAAAATCCAGACAAGGTCAAAATACCGACATTTTAAATCCCGACAAGGTCAAAATACAGACAAGGTAAAAATACCGACATTTAAATTCCTGATGAGGTCAAAATAGCAACATATAGAATGTAGACAGGTGAAAAGGTCAACATGGCTTTCGGTCAACAGGTCGTGAGGTTGACATGGGTTTTTTTCACAGTTTTTTTGACCCACCATGTGCCGACAGGCGGTATTTCATGCCCTACCATCCACTGGGGCGTGGTGGGAGAATAAAATAGTGTGCCGAGCGCAGCGAGGCACCGTGCCCGAAGCATTGCGAGCGAAGCGAACGATGTGAGGGGCTGCAATTGACTTCCAACTGTGTCCATGTGGACTGTGTAAAAGTCAACATGACTTTCGGTCGACAGGTCGATCTGGGTTTTTCACTGTTTTTTTACCCAAATGTCGACACAGTCGACATGGACACAGTTGGAAGTCAACCGCAGCCCCTCGCTCGGGAAGGAAGTGGTTGGATTTAATGCTACCACTTGTTTTGCGAGGTGACCAAAGAGGTCTGCTAGTCTGGGATGCAGCCAGCACTCACCGCACTAAAGAAATGAAGAACTTTCTTGCAGAGAGAACAATAGAGTAAGTAATGATTCCCACAGGAATGACTGCCTATCTCCAGACTGTTGATATTGCAATAAACAAGCCATTCAAGGACCATTTGCGCATGGAAGTCGATGACTACATTGAAAAATTAATGGAAAGAAATCAACGTGGAAACTTTGTGAAGCCTTGTATGCAAGAGGTCCTGACTTCGGTGAAGAAGTCATGGGATAGAATTACTGACAGCTGTGTCGCCAATGCACTATGAGCAGGCTACCTGGACAAGACATGCTCATTTAAGGAGAGAAAGTGTTGGGATTTCGGCGGTCGGGATTTTGAGCACCGGGATTCCGACCGCCGGAATTTCAACTGCATCCCATTTGAGAAACATGGTAGTAAGAGAAGTGATGCTGTTTAGTTAGTGAAGTACCGCCACTGACCACAAGAGGCCAATCAACATACCAAATTATGACTTTGTGTGCTAATAGAAAGTGAAAGCAATTTTTGCTGGGACACTGATCTGCTTCAAATTTAATACGGAGAGAGGGAGCTATGAAGACAGAGATTGGAGGTAGGAGCAGATAGGGACTGGGGTGGAGTGGAGTGTTTGTGCTCTAAAAACTGTCACAGCTTAAAGTGAAAGAAAAAACTGTCACCGTTCAAAGTGAAAGAAAAAACGGTCACAGCTCAAAGTGAAAGTACATTGCAAAAGAGATCATTTTGACCGGCTTTTAACTAGCACTGAATAATTATCATACTGTTCATTTTCTATACAAATATGACGCGATATTTAAAATGGAAACTCATAGCTCATAGGGTTATGTACTGAGTTATTTCTAAAGGAAGATTGTGAGAATTTTGTAACTGAGCAATAAAAATGACTCATTGGTTGATGAAGTAATGAATGTAACAGTTGAGTTTCTTTGATGACTTTTGATCCACCCAATTATGCTATAATTAACTGAAATATGCTGCACCAAGGTTTTATATGCAGTTGGATAATCCCCAAGGTGTTGGCTTCTCCGTCCGTTATGCTGTGCATTCCAAGAACATGAATCTATTTTCTCACTATGATCTGGGTAAGGGAATGCTGAGGTCTATGTGAGTTTCTTCTCCTCTGTATTCCTTCGTGAACAGAAGGAGGAGGAGACTAACGATGTCTACCTGCAACATAAACACATAAGCTGTACTGTATGGCACAATACCATGCATATCAGAATCATGCCAAAGTTCACTTAGAGAAACCTACAGTACTAAATAGATGAATCTTCTGTCAATTAAAAGGTAATTGGATAAATTAAATGTATACCCTAATAACACATAGGGAATTTGATTCAAATATCAATTTCAATGTTCAACACCCTGAGTGATGGGGGTAGCTTAATACTTAAAAAGTTTAGCAGATTTGGCTGTGTACTAAAGGGCAGTTTACTGGGATACTTATAACATTTTGATAGGTAACCATCCAAATGTCAGACATGAGGACAAATGATTGGACACCTTAAGCATTCTAGCCGATAGACGACCACCAAATTATTAATTTGGGGACCGGATTACCATATATGCAATCTCCTCTGTGGCTATGGTGCCAAAATTGAGGGGCGGGTTATTGGAAAACTCTGTAGAGTCTTGTAGTTAATAACTTGTATACACTTTACAGGACTTTTCCTTCATAAAAGCCAAAATCGATGTCTTAGCAACTACTAATAATTTTATGCCAAGTTTCCTTACTTAGGGAAAGACCTAAATCGGTCTAATTTTTCAGCATTAACAATTAACAATATACTGTATATGATCGAAATACCCTTCTTCATTGGCTTATTGTAGCATAATTGTTGGAGTTGGGAGAGACAATTATCTCCAGTAATGAAGTCACTGGTGGGAAAAGCCAAGGGGGAATTCTATATTATTTCAAAACTGTGTCAACCTAGGTAAACGACTCAGGGTCACCAGCCTCAGGGGTTTATTTACTAAAATGGGATTTCTATTGAAGATGGGATGTTGCCCATAGCAACCAATCAGATTCTACTTTACATTTATTTAGCACCTTCTAGAAAATAATACATACTGTAGAATCTGATTGGTTGCCCATAGGAACATCCCATCTTCAACAGAACTCAAATCTTAGTAAATGAACCCTTCAGCGTGAAAGAGCCCAGTACATATACCAGTGGCTCCCAAACTGTGTGCCTAGGCACCCTGGGCTGCCTTGGGACCCTTGCAGGGGTGGGTTGGTGGCTCAGGAGCAATGCAAATTATTTATAGTCATTGTAATATTTAAAACCAGTCTTTTTTATATTCATTTAACACCTACTAACACATAAGCTTCTGGTTCTCACAAGCAGTGTTTCCGCTAGGCTGTTTTAGCAGGGCGCTGCATCCTGCCTGATTTTTAAAGGGCAAAATGTGCCCTTCCCCTCTAGCAGCGCCCCGCTAAAAGAGCCTGCTGCCTGTCCCCGCCGGTGTGCATGGGGAAGCCCAGCACCGCCGTAGATGGCAATGCACGGTACTTCCCCGGCAAAGGCAGCCGGGTCTGCCCCTTTTCACGATGTCACGGCCCAGGCACTCCCCTGGGACTGCCCACAATGACGTTCCGCCACCCTTATGTGCTGCTGCCCCCCTGCAGCAGTACCCTGCCCTGCACAATTCCTAGAAGGAACATTAACTAGTGTGATGTTTTGGGGTGGTAGCGTTGTGCAGGCCCGGGGAATCCCTTGCTCTGGACTTAGATCTTCAGAATGTTATGTACTCACATGATGAGATCATCTGGCCGTGGTAGGTCCATATTTTTTTGCCCAGAAATTATGCTAAAGTTTAGTCCATGTTACTGTAAATTGCAAACGTTATTATAATTGTCCTGATTACTAGAGTTCTTACTGTTTAGTGTTCATCTGCATTTTCTTTTTTTACTGAATGCCTCCACAATTCTCAGCATGGTAGCCCTTATTACAATGTTTAGAATTAGGGTGTGCAATTCAGTCTCCCATTACCCCAATGTAATCTACAGTATATTACGTACATCAGGGACTAGCACCCCCCCCCCCCCACCACCACCACAACCACCTTTCTTTTGGTGTTTTTGATGAGAATACAGTAGGTTCCTTCAGGGCCGGCAACAGAAATCTTGAGGCCCTGTACAATGATATTTCTGGGGGCCCCCATCTAATCCCAAATCCACACAACGCTCTTCTGCATGAGCCTCATTTAAACTTATGCTGCTCCAGATTCTGCTTTCAGGTGTAGATTTCTCTCGTTCTCAGTCCTGCTGGCTTGGCTCCTGGCTGCTGCTTCCTGCTGGCTCCGACTGCTGCTGGCCTGTCACTTTCACAAAAGAACGCTGAGCACTACGAGCAGGCAGGGCAGCTCTTTCGCAGAGTGCAGAACAGACGACCCGCACATGTGCAGTAAAAGTACAGGAGCCAGAGACTGAGGCCACAGCGGCGGATAGGGCTGTGTGCCTGCGGCCCCAGGCCGTGCACACACACAGAGTAGATGGCTCTGCACGCCGAGTGGCAGGGCTGACACACAGTAGACGGCAGTGGCACACAGTGAGTCAGTCAGATTCAGCCAAAAACAGATGGTGCACAGTAGGGTCACTGACAATCCAGCTAGTACAGGCAGTGGCTGTGCCAGGGCATGGAAACTCTGTGGCCCTTCAGATCTCTGGGGCCCGTCACACTTGTCCCCCTTGACCCCCCCTGTCGCCTGCCCTGGGTTCCTTGCATTTGCAGACTTCACATTGGAATTGTCACTATGAATGGTAAGTCCTAGATACATTGATATATGTCAGTATTAGGAATAGGCTTGGGGCCTGGGGGTTTCCTTGGTTGGTGGGGCCGGGCTGCTTCATAGAATCATAATTGTAGCACTCAATCTAACACTTTTTAAAATTGAAACTACTTTTTTATTAATGTATCACTCTTTAACACCCTAATTATTACTTCTCACCAGGGCTGTAACTTGGTGTGTGCAAGTGATGCATTGCACACAGCGCATCTACATTGAGGGCGCATCCACTTGCACAAATATTGGGCAGCACAAGGCCATAACTAGGCTAGTATAGATGGTGCCTTGCTCACTGTGCAGTTTTCATCTGGATTATATTTAGCATAAACCTTCTCCCGTACTATATTCTTAGCTTCAACCTGCCCAGATTACTACTGGGCATAACGTGTAAAAGGGACACTACAGTGCTGCGCAATGTGAATAACAGACAGTGTGGTGAAATGTGAAAAACGGACACTACTGTGTGGTGTAATGTTAATTGGTACTATTATGTGGCCACATCCCTTCTCTATGAAGCCAGGTGCATAAATTTGTGGCATGTACCATCTGCGCACAATGTCCTTATTTTAACTATGGGGGGGCACCAATTACCTTTTTTGGCACAGGGCACCAAAATGTCTAGATACCGTAAGGCTTCTCACCTATGTAACACCTACCTGATGAGGTCACCTGACCATGGTACGGAAGGTGGGTCCATATTCTTAGTGTTTAGAATGTGCACCTGCAATTTCATTATTATGTGGGAGACATACATATTGACTATATAGTATAAATCTAGTTAAGATAGTGAATTTTACTCTTGGTGGATTTCCAATCAAAGGTCGGGATGTATTGATGTTCAAGTTTGGCCAGCATTGTGCATGACCGCCGAACTGGGGCGGCAATACATCCCACCCTAATTGACTGAAATAACTATAACAGAACAGTTTCCTTTTCATCATCAGTAAGTCTTCTCTAATAGGAGGCAGTATCTCACAATCTCATATGCTTGCCTTACAAAGAGGACTGAGAAGAACTTACGTTTTGAATAATTTTTCACATTTATAAGTCATCTTCTTAAGGCCCCCATACACTAGTGCGATTTGGCCTGTTTTCATCCAATTCGGATGGATCGAAAATCGGATGAAAAGTGGCAAATTGCAGTTGTTTGACCTTTGATCAGATCCGATGTGTGTTCCCGTGCGCATCGAGTCTGAGTCAGAGGTCAGACATGCAGAATATAGGATAAGTAGGAATCTGACCCATCAGCCACACATCACAGCGATTTAACCCATGTAAAAAATTCAAGTGCCAATTCGCATGGAAGCCCTCCCAGGGAGGTGCCGGGGGACTTCAATTAAAAATCAGATGGGACTTACCATTTAGACAAGTCTCAGTATTGTGTGGGGGCCTTTAGACTTGAGTTTCAATTTTGGGATACAGACAGGTCATCATTAATGAGATACGGTTGTCATTAATTTGACTAATATCTCAGAATATTAAAGACCTTTTCTAATAATAATATAGAAAAAAAGAGTGGGAAGAAAGAGATAATTATGATATCACTAGCGAAAATACATCATTTGTATTTTCAATTTCTCGCTTTAATTTCTTCAGTTTGACGAAAGTCTGATCATACGATAAGAGGGACAATGAGAAACCTTTTACATCTCCACTTCCAATAAGTACTGTAGAAGCCCAGCAAATCTAAATTTAGCTGAAGGGTTGGTGAATAGAGTTCTAATAGCTGTTAGGAAATGACCTCCACATATGATTCTAATGTGGTAGAAACGGACATGAAATCTGGTTAATGCCATTTTATGCAGTTAAAGGAATAAGCGAGAACGAGGTTTCTGCAGCATTTTTTTTATATTACATGTTTATTATTAATAGGTGAACAGAAATCATGATTACATTTATTTATTGTAGTCTAATTAAATACCATGATTAAGGACAAGGCATCTAACTAGAACAAGAAATTGGATCCTTGCCTGGCTTATGAATAATGGAAATATGACCTTCAAAAACTATTCAAATGGAGGAGTCAATATTTGTTGGTAATTACATTTTGTAATTATATTTATTTTATATGTATCATAGAAATAATGTGTGACTAGGGCCTTCCTTTTAGTTTTAACCCTTTATTCTTATTTTTGCAGAATAATTTAGTTGATCCCCTGAGCTACAGTATCTTAATTTATGAGGCTATTCTTCTGGTGTAGTCCGCGTCTATGAACCATCGTCAAATCCTGCTCATTGTAAATGTGAAAATATGACATTAGATAAATCTTCTAATAATGGAAGTTGGCTCTTCAAATGTATAATCTTTTATCATTCACATACTGTACCCCCAATACCTGCTCTTTGGTGACATCAGAGGATCATATTGCTTATCTTCTGGTGTCAATTTAAGATAAAATATGACGTAAGGGCCTAAGCATTGGTGCTCAAAGGCACAGACTGACAGGGAAGACAGCTGTTTGGTCCAGAATTCACAGCTTCAGTCCATATGGCCTCTCAGGTTCCACTTCATCCTGTATCCAGTCCTGATCCGTGCAGCTGCTGCCTCTCCTCTACTCCATTCTGACTCCTGTTTCATCATTACACCACTACATATTGCCTCCACCAGGCTCATTACTTCCACCCACCTGCTCTGTACCACCTGAAGCCTACTGCATGCAGCTGCTACCCCTTCATTGCTCCATTCTGCCCCCTGGTTCAACATGACACCCATCCTGGTCTGTGTTGCTGCTGTCTCAGTGCCTCTCCCACACTGTACTGCCTCCAGCCGATTCATGCAGCTGCTGCCTCCTCTGTGGTCTATGGGTAGTTACTGGCCTCTCAAAGGTTTTCCTGTGGTTCAACAACCCTTGTGATGTCATTAGGCTGCCAGAAGAAGACAGAAACTGTGCAGTCTAGAGAGCCATTATTATGTAGATCATGCAAACTACTACTTAGGATAGTGTGCATATATTACTTAGGGTCTTATTCTGGTTGGATCGGGCGGACGCGTGTGCGTACGGACCGTCCAAACGGATCCCAAACTCTTTTGGTGAGCGTGAGTCCGCTCACAGAACATCCGCACACGGACTGTGGGATAAGCCGACAATGGGGAGTGGCGTGCATATGAGTGTACGCTACAGTGCTCGGATGGTTCTCTGCCTTTTCGCTCGGAGGCTGAGTGTGTTTCCCGGATCGTGAGAGGAAGCGTATGGCCGAGCACGGTGGTGTACGCTTCAACTATATGCTCATGCAAATAATCCCTTTCAAGTTAACTTCTGGCAATTACCCAATTATCCTAAGTGTGATTTATTGATTGCTTCCTATTACCTAATTTCTCTACCTTAATTTGTAATTAGTGTATTTGGCCTAACAAACAATATAAATAATCCTACCTTGTAATGGTGACAAGTGTAGAAAGTGAGCCTTCCAATGTGTTTCAGGGATGTGTATGACTTGCAGGTACTGAAATGAGGTATTGAACAAAATTGCCTGCAGCATTGCTTAATATTGCGTTCAGGTGTCAGAATTTTAGGTGTGTAGCGCGTTAACTAGCTGACCGATTGCGGCCGCATTCACAAGGAATGTCTGAGAGTCGTATGGAGCACTCTTTGGCGGACCGATGGTTTTGGCCCAGAAGCGTCCTGACCACTCTCCAAGCGAGGCAGATGCACCTCCGTGCAGTTTGAGTACACACCCACGTGTACGCCCAGGCATACTGTATGCCCAGTTTTGCCCTATTTTCTGGCTTCTCCCCTAAAAACGCCCATATTACTCCCACTTTGTCCGTCTGTGATCGGACAGGACTTTTTGGTCTGCAAGGTCCGTTCGCACGCTGTGTGCTGTCATCGCACATGCGCATTGCGAACGGTACGCATGCACACTAGGAAAAAAATGCATTCCGTCCAAACATGGACAGAACCGATCCAACCAGAATAACTCCCTGTTATTTTGTGTTTGGGTGATGTTAATACACCAAACAGAATACTGTATAATCAGAAGATTGGTTTAATAAGTATCCACAAGATAACAGTAGTATAAGAATTGAAGAGGTTCTGCAGCAGCAGGAGGTTCAACACATACACAGCAAGGCAGTGTCATAGACTATGCAGCAGCTCTTATAAAGGGTAATGCACTGGGTACTTAACAGTAACTCACGCTTGTAGTAGTGATGGACTGCATGAATGTGCAGTTTGATACTGTCCAGTATAAGCAGGGATGAGTTGCAAACCAACCTCGGCTCCTTTTAGGTAGTCTGGTAGTGTCACACACTTCTCTCTCGATCACACAGTGGAGGAAGGAACTGAGGCATTAGAGACTCCAAAAAAATTCACTCCTCCATCCATCCAAATCCATGTTTGTACAGACTTTGCATCTTATTCAGACTTGATTGCTGTGGCACAAATTAGCAGTGCCCTGCCTTTACCCTGCTGCCCCGTCTGAGTGAAAACCTGACCCTGTGCAAATATGCGAATTGCTTAGCATGGCAAAAATTAGCTGGATAGGCAATGAGCTATAAATCCATTTGCAAGCCGCTTGCCATCGAATGATTTTTCCACTGTGTGTAGTCTGTGTAAAGCCCAGGACATACTCGTAGACTGCGGTTGATGTGATCTGACCAGGGCCATAGCTGACATCACACAACTTCCCCTCAAATGCTTGGACATGCTTGTGCTTTCCTTAAAACTTGCAGAAATTGTCCAGTTATCACCCACTAACTCTGACTTTCTGTCCGACTTACATACGGCTATTAAAAAAATTTGCACAATTAAATCTCAGGATGGCCTTGCGCATGCGTACCATAATCCATACAAATGCACTATCTATCGATAATCGCTCATGATGTGAATTTGCAGCCGTGCAATCAGGTGTGAATAGTCCCTCTAATACTTTATTTTGCTTTTTCCAGTTATCTCTCTATCTTCCCTCTCCATTGTGTGTCTGTTGTACTCTTTTCCAGTGCTTTACTGTTTTCAAACTCTCTCTCCTTTACAACATGCATAAAACCACTGGCAATGAACAAGTAAAAGCCTTACTATGGGGCATCATTTGTAAGGGTCATTTTTATGTGTATGACTTAAAGTGTGAATAATGTTTAATCAGCATTGCAGTTTGTGTGGCATAATGTGTAAAGGGCATTACATTTTGTGTGGCATAATATGCAATGAACATTATGGTTTGTGTGGCATTGTGGTTTGTGTGGCATAATGTGTAAGGGCATTATGGTATGTGACATAGGCCCTTATTCTGATCGGTGCGGATATTCCCGCATTCTTACGGTGCGGTCCGCACGCCACGGTGTTTTGCCGCGTGCGGCCATTGTCCGTAGAAACGCCCACGGGTCCTCCGCATTCGGACGGACTCACTCTTTAAGAACAGGGCGTGTTTACGGACGACCTACAAAGCATGCGTGTGCGGGAGAAACACTCCGATTCGGCACGGTATTACAGAGTATTACAGAGTATGCTCGGGAATACCGCATCCGAACGGGAGCCAAGCGGTGCTACCGCACGTAAGCGGAGTATTTACGCCAAACAACCCACTATGAAGTATCTTCTGCTATACATCACATGACCCACTTATTCAATTACCTATCCTCATAAAAAACTTCTTATTTTGAATTGGAATCAATTAGATGCCAATATATCCTTACAAGCATGCCTAACACATGCATTGCACACATTACCCCTTACAGCAATTGAAGTGCAATGGTTTCAATTAAAGCACTGACAAGCGTCCTATTAGTGAGTAATGAGTAAAGGAGTAGATTCTATTGGGTTCAGGTGTTAATGGTTGTAGTCATTAGGCGTACGTTCGCCTACCGCATGAACGAGTGGTGTCCGCAAAGCAATAGTACACTTGTGGACACCGCACATTTCTGCCCTTTTTGATCGCGTGCATTCGGAGTGGTTTCCGAATGTACGCCCCCCAACATAAGTGTACTCCCCCGTGTCCGCCCATGTTTCCGCCCCGTTTTGCCCACTTTGAAACTACGCCCATGTGTCATTCCGCATGACGCCCATAATACGCCCCTATTTCCCGACTGATAGCGGTGAACAGTTTTGGACGGGATTTGCCCGAACTGGTACCGAGTCAAGGCGTGGCACATGCGCGTAGCGTTCTCCACGCATGCGCAGACGCCATAAAGACGCGATCCGTAAGTACGCGGTAAAGTCCGCGTCAATCAGAATAAGGGCCATAATGAGGTGTATTGCATAATGTGCAAGGGGCATTACAATAAGAAAAAAATTATTAGGGGTATGCTGAAACATACCCTTGGTCCAGGCACCATATCAAATAGCCACACCTCTGATTATGGTGTGTGGCATAATGCGAAATGGGCATAATTATAAGGATGAAACATAATGTAAAATTTTTAGGTAGCTTACCAAAGATGGTGATATTAGAAAAAGCAGTTAATTGGAACTATATTTACCAAACCTCCGATTACTGGCTGGGTGGCATACAGCGAGAGTGCACTTAGCATCAGTTGTCACAGATCATGTTGGTGCTTTAGAAATCCAGGATAGTTGGAGACAAAACTCTGATTCATTAATGAAAGCCGGTTATAGTAACCCAAGTTAAACCTTTCACACTGCAGTTTACCCACTCTCGTGTTCGACACTTGTGGTTAGGGTTTTGGATCTAGGACACACAACCTGGGTTAACCCTTTCACACCAACACATTAAACAACTTGCAGAACTGTGGGGTTTATTCTAGTTCATTCTTTCTGACAAAATCCTTCTTAGATGGACAAAACCATGTGCACTGCAGGGGGGCAGATGTAACATGTGCAGAGAGAATTAGATTTGGGTGAGTTATTTTGTTTCTGTGCAGGGTAAATACTGACTGCATGATTTAACACTGCAATATAGATCTCACTTTGAAGAAAAACCCCACCCAAATCTAATTCTCTCTGCACAAGTTACATCTGCCCCACCCGCAGTGCACATGGTTTTGTCCATCTAAGAAGGATTTTGTCCGAAAGAATGAACTAGAATAACCCCCTGTGTCTTAGTTTTGGTGTGAACATGGTACAGGTTGAGTTTCCCGTATCTGTAAATCCAAAAGCCAAAATATTCCAAAAACTATGGTTTTTCAGAATATTTTTTGTTGTTTGTTGTTTTTTTTCCTCCCCTGCCCCTTTTTTCATACTTACCACATCCCCCGATGTCCACAGCAGGCTTCAGTGGCATCTCTGGTTCATGGGGTGCATTGCACAAGTGCGCCTGCAAACTCACGCAATGCATTCCTGGGACCGCTGAAGAGAATCCTGAAGGCTGCCGTAGATGCCTGGGGACATTGTGGATGTCAGGGGACCATTGGGGCATTATCAGGGGACCATGTAAGTATGTTAAAAAAACAATATTCCAAAATCCAGAAAAATCCCTTATCCAAAATGCTCGTGGTCCCGAGCATTTCAGATAAGGGTTACTCAACCTGTATAACAGGCTTGGACAAGCGGGGGAACTTTAAGAGAGGAGGCATGTGTGCAGCCTCCTCCAGTCGGGCCCCTCCTCTCTGCCAGGAGTAGCAGGGTCTGAACATTAGAGCGCTACTTTTTCCAACAATTTTGACACCAGCAGCTGTGGGGTGTCTGAGCACTAGAGCACTCAGACTCCATTGCACATGCACAGATTGCCAGAAATATGGCATGGCAACCATTTCTCCAGGTGATTTCTGAAGCTCTGCTGCATCTGTCGCTGGGCTCTGGAGGGTAAGCATTTAAAAAAGGGGTGCAGCGTGTGTGGTGTGGGCCTCCCTTGGACTTATGGGCCCGTGTGCATTGCGCACATTGCACTCATTATAAATACGCCACTGACTCCGAGAATCGGAGGAGAGGACTTGAGGAGAAAGAGAGGGGAGGCAGAGGAAGGTTTGGAGGCCTGTCAGAAGAAATTTCCTTGCTGCCAACTATCTGAATTCAGTGATATGTAGAGGCCCATACACACTGGGCAACTTTGAGCTGAAAGTCGCTCAAAACAGCAGGTTTGAGCGTCATTCAGCTCAAAGCCATCCAGTGTATGTCCCGGAGATGAGTGGTGAGTGGTACTGCTGCGTGCTCTCGCAACATCGCTGGGAAAGCCGATCAAGTGCTGGTTATACCAGCAGATGAGCAGCTTTGAGAACGGCTTTACATGGCACTGCGCTATGCAAAGCCGCCCCCCCCCCCCCCCTCCATCGGCGCCGGGCAGGGGGAAAGCCGCTCAGTGTGTATGCACTGAGCGACTCTCCCCCCAATGATGTAAATGATCATCGCTGTCCATACACGCTGGGCATAGTCGCCCAGTGTGTATGGACCTTAACATGCAGACAGTGTGGTTGTACCCATTTTAATTTCCTTAAATGTTCTCTCCTAAGGTATGTGTCATAGGGTTTACAGTAATTAGGTCGACAGTCAAAATATCGACACATGAAAAAGGTCGCCGTGCATTAGGTCAGCAATAGCAATCTGTCGACATGGAAAATGTTGACATGAAAAAGGTCGACATACTTACCTCTTTACCCCAGAAGTAGTGGGAACCTCACAATTTTTCATGTAGTCTCACTTCCTAGTGAGGAAGGGTGGAAAGATAACTGGAGTCACTGCACTATGTTGAGGTATGTGGCTAAATTAAGCAAATTGAACAGTTTAAGTCCCGCCCACAGGCCTGCACCAATTTCCCCGTGATGAGGTTGGCCTCATGACCTAAAAGTTTAGCCCCATACTCTGAAGGTGGCATAATGCATCTCCTCTCTTGGCTTCTCCTAGTATTGCATATTTAGCCCTAGTTTTTTAATTTTCTGTCCTGTCCTACTCTATAATACATTTGGGGTTACTCAGCATGGATCGCTAATTACAATATTGGCAAATCGAGCGATTATCGAAAGATTTGCACATGCATACCATTTACATTGTGCGCATGCGTTGCATTTGCAACTTTGCATGGGACATTTTTTCTTTCAGTCTCATAATGACCCATACTGAATTAAGTCCTTTATTGTATTATCATTCTGATTCCATACTGAATTAAGAAGAGGATTCTTCATAATTAGAGCAGTAAAATTCTGGAACTCATTGGGCGGTATTCAATGTGAATACCGGCGAGGTGCAGCGAATCCTGTTTAGGATTCGCTGCACATTCGCCACGTTCCGGAGCCTCGAGTCAGGGGCTCGCTGCCCCTGACCGGCGAATATGAGCTCCTGCGGCGAACGCCGCAGGGAGCCTGAGGACGGTGGCAGGCAGGGAGATGGAAGTCTCTTTGCCTGCCCCAGAGCGTATGTGGGGGGGAGGTGGGCTCCCCGGGTGCCAGGCAGCACAGGCTGCCCCCCGGGGGTGCCAGCAGGGGACCGGGTATATTCACTACACCCGATTGTGCATATGTAACGATCGGGTGCAGTGAATATATGAATATCTAATGAGCGGCTCGGCTCCGGCGCCCCCTGCTGGCTGCTGTGTAAAAAAATATATATATATATATATTTTTTTAAATTAAATATATATTCATGTGCTTACAGCACATGAATAAAAATAGCATGCCCCTCCTCAGAATAAAATTCCTGATTTTTTTACACCAAATGTAAAAAACAAAACACTTTATTTTAAAAGTTCACATTCCACTTCTCCATAAAAAGAAAGCGATTGCTACTCGGTGAATCATGGCGAAAAAAACCTTCAAATGTATTCGCCATCTGGTCATTGAATAGGGTGATTCACCGTTTTAGTCAAAAATTCACCAAACAGCACAAATTCGCCATAAAAACATGGCGAATCAGGCTCATTGAATACCGCCCATTGTCGGTGGGGGTGGTTACAGCAACTACTGTTAATGAATTTAAATCAAAACTGAATACATTTTTGGCCATAAAGGTAATCCTATAGATAGGACTTACTCAACTCAGTAGTTACAGTCAAATAGGTTGAACTCAATGGACTAACATCTTTTTTTCAACCTTAATTAATATGTTACTATATTACGGTGTGTGGCAAAATACGTAATTGGAATTGGGGTGTGTGGCAAAGTATAATGGGCATTTGTGTGTATCATACTGTGTATTGGGCATTATGGTGTGTTGAATAATGTGTAATGGGCATTATGGTATGTGGCATAATGGGCCTTATTCTAGTTCACTCTTTCTGAAAAAATCCTTCTTAAATTAACAAAACCAAGTGCACTGCAGGTGGGGCAGATGTTACTTGTGCAGAGAGAATTAGATTTGGGTGGGGTTTTACTTCAAAGTGAGATCTATATTGCAGTGTAAAAATAAATCAGTCAGTATTTACCCTGAAGAGAAACAAAATAACTCACCCAAATCTAATTATCTCTGCACATTTTACATCTGCCCCCCTGCAGGCATGGTTTTGTCCATCTAAGAAGGATTTTGTCAGAAAGAGTGAACTAGAATAAGGCCCAACGTGTATTGGAAATTAGAATGTTTGGCATAATGTGTAATAGGTTTTTAGTTAAAAATGGGAGCGCTTGTAAAATTGATTAATAATAGAAAAGGGTTAAAATAAATAAAATAAAGTAAAATAAAGACTGTGCTTGCCTGTTAGGGAAAATAATGGGAATTGCAATGTGTGGCATAATGTGGGCAAAATGGTGTATGACATAATCAAGGGTGTTACTAGGTGTTCATAAAGGCTCCATAGCGAAAGTTTGTTAGGGCCCCTATGTATCAACTAATAGTGATAAATGCATATACTGTAGCACATATAACTTACAGAGGGAAGATAGGCCCCCAAAGCTCTGAGCACCCTATGGTAGTTACACCTTTGGGCATAATGTGTAATGGGAATTATTGTGGATGGCATAATGTGTAACTAGAAGGAGCAAAAATGCCAAAAAAGGGCCATGAAACAGACATTTATTTTTCCTACAGTGGCCAAAGTCTGGGTGTGCAGGTTGCAAAACTGAGGTAAGCCAGGTATTCTTTTCCTGCAAAGCCACACCGCTTGCAGTTAGGATACACACCCTTTTTTTAGAATGAGAGAAAAGGTTGGGGATAGCAGTGCTGACAGTTATGCTGTAAGAAGATATATAAAATGTAAAAAAATGAACAATAAAGAATAAATAAAAAGATTGAACTGATTTTACATTAAGATATATGCAAATTTAATATAATAATATAATGAGTGGCTATTTGGGGGAGCACTCAAATTGGTATATAAGGGTAATGCAAGTTAAGGCCTCATGCATGGGGGGCAATTAATGCTGCCTGTTCCAGTATGCCTCAGGGGACCAAAACACAGTAAATTGTAGAAGGATGTTGTATTACCGTCCACTTTTGTTGAAGACCATGGTGTCCTTATTCCTCCCAGGAAAGCCTGGACATGTAGGGCTGAGTTATTGTCCTGAAATGAGGGAGTGCACTGCGGCTGTGGTCAAGCTAGGTGGTGGCTAAAGTCCTATTCCAAATAGAATGTGGGTCCAATGTTGGTTGATGACATGTGAGGCTGTTCCAGATCAGTCCAAAACATGCAATGTGGGCAGGATACCTGACACGTTCACCGTCTTATCGGCCTTCTCACGCCATAGGGGTGTGCAAATTCATTATTTTTAAAATATCTATAGGGGGGGATCATTTTTACTGTTCACACTGGGACCCATACTGCCTAGAAACAGTCCTGTTTGTTTGACAAAAATGCTATGCGGGCGCCAGGAACTTTTTTGGCTGGGGGAGCAGCATTTAGAATTACGTCACCAAGCTCATTGTTTAGATCTAAGTTTTGTGGTCTTATATATTTAAGGCGCTGCTATTTATTCTATAGAGATAGTCTCTGTCACTTAAACTCCCTTTCATTATTTTCAATCAAAACATATACATAACTTTCCTCCTAATAAATACAGTATATCTTGTTTTCCTTCCTCACTTTCCTTTGGCATCAGTGTCAGAATGACATGCTTATTTTATGAATCAGGATGAAAACATCTGTTTTCAATCGATTGTTTACCTTTTGACATATAACGCATATGTCACTTTCCTGTGTGTGCTCATCAAGCTCTCACACTTTGTACAATTCCCCAAGTCCATGTCTAGCCCTTCTAGACCCCTCCTACAGTTTTCAGGGATCAAGAGCTAACGCTTAGCTCTGTTACCATGGATTCTCCTGATCTGGCTCTCACAAGTGCTATTACTCTCAGCCAAATCACACAAACATTTCCAGACTCAGTAAAAATTTATGGAAAGTGAGAAGAAACTAGTTACAAGATCCAGGAAGACGCTTCAAAGAAACTAGCTGGAGTGGGACCTAATACATGAATATTACACTTCTGTTAATGCTGCCTATCTATGAATTGACCTGTAACTAACAGTTATTGAAGGCAAATTGGACAGTTTTACAGCAAGCACTCCTTGTATATTCTATCTGTGTTTGGAGAATGGGAAGTTAGCCTGCTGAGGGATTATGTAATGCTTGGCAGCATTAAACTGTATACATATGTGTTGCTTTTTAGTCACAGATGTCTTCTTTTAAATAAGGTATATATTTCATTTTTGTCATGTAACTAGGACTATATATTTCATTGTACTATATGACATAGTTGCAAACATTTGTCTCCTAGGACACTTTGTAACTCTATATACAACATGTGAGGAGATAGGAATGACGACCCACTTTTCTGCCCCACCCGTCCATTATGGAATTACAGTTAACTGCCAACAGGCATGTCATTCACTTACCAATTCTAGACAGACATAAATAAATATATATCAATCAGCCCTTGTCTCCAGGGCCGGTGTAAGGCTTCACAGCACCCTAGGCAAAACTTCAACTTACTGCACCCCCCTCTCCCCCATATTGCCACCAATACCCACTTTCCAACCCCTTAAGACATACTTGACCAACATTCTGGAATGGCAGGGAGGCTCCCAAAAAATTGGGTGGTCCTCCCAGCCCCACCTCGGGAAGGTGGGCAAGTCCCCTGCTTTCCCTGGAGGCCCCCTTTGCCACCTACAATATAGTACAAGGAGGAGGGGGCAGCAAAGTAAGGAAGTATGCCTCAAGGGAAAGTATGGGGGTACTTAATGTCACCTGCATTAATTACAACAAGGATCCTCATAGACATCCTTAATAGACTTGGTGGCGCCCCCCCCCCCCCCCCCCAGATCCTGGCGCCCTAGGCAGCTGCCTAATGGTAGAGCCGGCCCTGCTTGTCTCAAAGTATTGTCATCAAAGCAGTGACATGCCTATCTATTTTCTGGAAAATATACATATTTATAATGTATATGTGGACAAAAGGGTCTTATGCTTCCATATGTATGAAGCAGCAGCCACAACTGGTCTTTATGGCTCCTTAGAGACTATGTGGAACAGGGGACAGAGGAAGCATACAAGCATAGGCCAAGTACTGGACGATAAAGCAGAGGCGTAACTTCCAGCCTCCGGGCTCCAAGCCCTGAGGGACCCCTGCATGTACAGCAGCACCTGTGTGGTGCACAGTGGGAAGCACGTGTGACCGCTGCTCTTCCAATGGAGCTTTACAGTAGATATTGTTGTAGACATGCTTGTAGATGAACTCCACCTGGAGGAGCCATGTTTGCTAAGAATCTGGGGTCTTTGGCAATGGATGTAGACAATCTAAAAAAATACTCTTGTCCAATCAGAGGCCAGAGCAGGGCTAGTGTAAGGCTTTTCAGCACCCTAGGCAAGGCGTTGCAGGATCCTTGTAGTTCCATATAAGTAACAGCTATATATTTAAAAGGCAAAAGCTGCTCCTCAAATCCGTAGTGTTGCAGATGGCCATTGTTCAGGACTCCCTCCCCTTATGTACACTGCACATGCCACCATATACTACCCCTGTATACACTACACTCCCCTCAGAGCGGAGGCACTGTTTACATATGTAAAGCAGGCAGTACAGGCAGTGGTCAAGGGGGATCTTTGGTAAACTATGTACAGTGAATATTTAGATAGAGAGATTACAGTTTCCCATTGTTGTTCAGGTGGGGATGAAGAAAGAAGAGGATGAAGCCCTGAATCTATTGTTATCTGTATTATCACTTATTAACACAACACAACATACACAACAGTCGCTTTCAGTTGTGCTGTAGCTGATCAGATAATTTGTAGATGTTGGGAGCAGTGCACTTATGCTGCTTTCAGACCGCATCTCTGGCTTTGACCCTGTATTTGGAAACGTTTCCAAAAACGGGTCTGCCACAGTGGCGTAAATTGGGGTCCGCAGCCCCAGCGATGGCGGGGGGGAGCAGGCGGCACCGGGGCGCAGGTTCAGAGTGTTTTCCCTGTCGGCCGACTGGTACACAGCATTGTATATTCGCCGCCTGGGAGCAGGGAATACACAGCAGCGATGCGTGTAAGCTGGAAGGGCAGCGGGTATCGTGGAAAGGGGAGCGCTCTCTGGCTGTCTGTGTGAGGATGCAGTGACAAGTTCACTAAACGTCCTCACACAGACAGCGCTCCCCCTTCATCCATGCCCGCTGCCCTTCCAGCGTGCACGCAGCGCTGCTGTGTATTCCGATCGTGCTCCCAGGCGGGGAATGTACAATGCTGTGTACCAGTCGGCTGTAAGGACCTGGCTGGATGCGGTAAGCAGGAGGGGGAGAGAGAGCGTTAGCCTGAAAAGCGCTCACCTCCGCTGGCTATTATGCCCTGCCGGGGGATCTGTCACACGTGTCCAGCTTCCCCTGATCCCCAGGCGGCGTTGCCCACTCTGCTTGTTCCCCGGGGGCTGCTGGCATTAAAAAAAAAAAAGGGGGGGGCGCAGAATTTATTTTGGCAGGGGGGAGCAAATTTGCTGGTTACGCCACTGCCAGATAAAACCCCTTTCACACCGCAGCACTTAAACGGTATATTACCGCTTAAGTGCCGATTTTTTGACACTGGCAGACCCGTTTTTGGAAACTTTCAAATACAGGGTCAAAGCCAGTGCAGCCTTCAGCCCTCCCCTCCGTGCAGCTCCCCCCTCCTCCCCCCCCCTCGCACGTGTCGACCGGGAGCGTGTCGACGCCCCCGCACGTGTCGACGGCCCCCCCGCGTGTCGGCGCCCCCCCCGTGTCGACTTACCCCGTGCCGGTACCTCCGTTGTGGATCCCGGCACTGCAGCTCAGTATGCTCGGAAAGCACTTATGAAAAAAGCGTCTTCCAGAAAATGGCTTCCCCATAGGAAACCCTGTTTAAAAAAACTGTCTTTCGTATGGGGGCAGCCATTTTCTGAAAGACACTTTTTTCATAAGTGCTTTCCGAGCATACTGAGCTGCAGTGCCGGGAACCACAACGGAGATACCGGCACGGGGTAAGTCGACACGGGGGGGCGCCGACACGCGGGGGGGGGGGCGCCGACACGCGCGCGGGGGGGGGGCTCCAGTGCTGTGAATACTTAATGAGCGCTCATTAAGTATTCACTGTGCTGAATTTAGGACCCAGCTCATTGGCTGGGTCCTAAATACCGTTTCAGAACCGATTTTGAGCCTAAAATACCGGTTCTGAAACGGGTAGGACCCTGCATTTTAACCGGTTAGAAAAAACGTTTTTTTCTAACCGGTTAAGTGGTCCTGCACCTTTCAGACCGCACACATTACCGTTTTGAAACGGTAAAAAAACGGCAATATACCGTTTTTAAAGTGCGGTCTGAAAGGGGCATTATTGTGTTATTGCTGTTATCATTAGATCAGCAGGCTTGGTATAGTATAGCCAGCAGCTAGTCAGGTATAGTTGTGGGAGGCACTACTGTATGTTTTACAATTGTCAATCAGAATACATGCAGAAGAAGATCTATGGCATTCCCTTGTTGACTTTGCATAGCCCGTTGTGTTGACTTCTCTCTGAGGTAAGTTGTTAGGCTTTTCATTCTTCCCTGGCCTTTATTTTTTTGCTAGATATATACAGTAGTGTGCCAAAATAAATCTTTTTTTTTTTTTACGTGCCCTACAGAACAGCTCATCTGCCTTACCCCAAACACTGCCAGTTATTCAATAAGCAGCAGTGTGCTCAAGCCCAGAACTATTTAATAAGGTGTAACATTTAACCCCTTCCTGACAGAGCCTGTTTTTGCCTTCCTGACAGAGCCCTTTTTTTCAATTCTGACATGTCTCACTTAAGTGGGGATAACTTTTTTTTGCTTTTACTTATCCCAGTGATTTTGAGATTGTTTTTTCGTGACACATTGTACTTCAAGTTAGTGGTAAATTTTCGTCGATACAGTCTGTGTTTTTTTGTGAAAAATACCAAAATATCGTGAAAAAATGGAAAATTTTGCGATTTGCAAAATGTTAAATTTTCTGCTTGTGAGACAAATAATCTTACCACTCAAAATAGTGAATAACTAACATAGACCATATGTCTACTTTATGTTTCCATCATTATTTCAACCTCATTTTCATTTTTTTGGACACTAGGAGGCTTAAAATATGAATAGCAAATTCTCAAATTTTCAAGAAAATTTCAAACACTGATTTTTTTAGGGACCAGGTCAGTTATGATGTGACTTTGAGGGACTTGTATGTGAGACACCCCCATAAATGATGCCATTTCAAAAACTGCACCCCTCACAGTATTCAAAACAGCATTTTGGAAGTTTGTTAACCCTTTAGGTGTTTCACAGGAATTAAAACAAAGTGTAGGTGAAATTTCAAAATTTCATTTTTTTTTCGGATTTTCAATTTTAATACATTTTTCTAAGGAACACAGTAGATTTTACTAGAGAAATGTGACTAAAAATTGATTCCCCCAATTCTTTGGTTTTCATAAATATCCTATATGTGGCCCTAGTATGCACGGTGACCAAACCACAGGCTTCATAATAGAAGGAGCACCTACTTGATTTTGGAGCCTCCTTTTTATGAGATTATTTTTTAGGCACCATGTAGGTTTCTAGGCACCATAAAATGCTAAAAGTTAGGTACCCCCCCACAAGTGACCCCATTTTGCAAACTACACCCTTCAGGGAATTCATCAAGGGGTATAGTGTACATTTCAAACCCCCAGGGGTTTCACCAATTGTGGTACAACTGGGCAGTGAAAATGAAAAAAATAAATTTTTCATTTTCACAGCTCAGTTGTATCAAAATTGGTGAAACCCCGGGGGGTTTGAAATGTACACTATACCCCTTGATGAATTCCCTGAAGGGTGTAGTTTGCAAAATGGGGTCACTTGTGGGGGGGTTCCACTGTATGGGTGTTTCGGGGGTCATTCAACCAGAATCTGTGCTGCAAAATCCAAAAATCACTCCTTCCCTTCTGAGTCCTGCCATGCACCCAACTGGTATTTTTTGGTCACATGTGAGGCATTGCCGTACTCGGGAGAAATTGGGGCACAGATTTTGGGGTGCTTTTTCTCCTTCATACCTTGTGAAAATTAAAAATTTTGAGCCAGAACTGCATTTTTCTGTAAAAAAATTTAATTTTTTACAGAAAAATGCAGTTCTGGCTCAAAATTTTTAATTTTCACAAGGAATGAAGGAGACAAAGCACCCCAAAATCTGTGCCCCAATTTCTCCCGAGTACGGCAATGCCTCACATGTGACCAAAAAATACCAGTTGGGTGCATGGCAGGACTCAGAAGGGAAGGAGTGATTTTTGGTGGTGGAATGAATGGTGGGTGCTATGTCGCATTAGCAAGACCCCCGAAGCACCAATACAGTGGAACCCCCCCACAAGTGACCCCATTTTGGTCACCAGCTTTGGGATGGGGGCTGGCGCTGCGGCTGGCGGGGGGGTGGGAGCGGTGCTGGCGCTGCGGCAGCCGGGTGGGTGGGAGGGAGGGGGGCTGCCGGGTGGGAGGGGGGGGGGGCTGGCGATCGGTGGTGATCGGTGCTGTACAGCACCGATCACTGTGTTACCGAGCGGCTTAGCCGCCGGTAACACAGAAAACGCTGCAATTGGCTGTTCACATTTGAACAGCCAATCGCAGCGATCGCCGCGAGGGGGGATGTCTGCTGTCAGGGACAGCAGACATCTCCAAACTGTCACCGCGTCTATAGACGCGGTGACAGTAAAACCATGACGTATATATACGTCTTCGGTCGGGAAGTACCTCCCGACCATGACGTATATATACGTCATATGTCGGGAATATCTATGTATATATATGTGTGTGTGTGTGTGTGTATGTATATGTATATATGTGTATATATGTGCAGTTTATGTGGGTTAACCCTTATTTTCCGGGTTAAGTGCCTTATTAACCCCTTCCCGACATTTGACGTACATGTACGTCATGGTCGGGAAGTACTTCCCGACATTTGACGTACATGTAGTTTGTAGTTTGGACTTAATGGTCCTGGTGATTGAGGAGGCAGGCAAGTCCCTACAAACCACCAGAGCCAAAATTGACACCTTCAAGTCCCTACATCAAAGCACCTTGGAGGACAAAAAACACACTGCTTTATGGTCGAAATTAGAGTCACAAATAATAACATACAAACAGGATCTGGAGCGCTTCAAAAAGAAGAAACTACTTACAGTCCAAAGTGACTATGAAGAGTCCAGAGTCTACCGCTGGTTAAGCGGAACTCAACCTAGCAACCCTAGGTTCAAAAACCGCCCCAGAACCCAGTGGAAAAATCGGAGAGACCCCGCTGGGTCTAACAGCGACAGTGACTTTAATTTCCCGGACTCAGATGACCCCACTACATCAACCAGCATCCCTTTAGGGCGAGCCACCAGAGCCCGAGGCCCAGCTCCGGCCCCACTCGTCGTGGAGGGCAAACGGAAAGGCTCCACAAAACCGCCCATAAACAAACCGAAAAATTAATTTTCAATCTTTCTTCAACACCCTTGACCTCCACCGAATACGATGTATTATCACGAGGCTTATCATTCGTACCTACCACTCGACACAAGGAAATAGAGTGGAAAATCGATTTACATCGACTTAATCGGAATTTACGTATCAAAGAATTTTTTCAATTCCAGGCCCCAAATGCTACTCCGGACATACATCAAGATTTCCTTCGGTCCCACAGCAAATCTACTTTCGACCCGCCCTCCCAAAACCCGTCATTGAAAAGCTTTTCGCGTTTACTGGATGGTTCAATTAGCCAATTGAACGCAGTACAACCAGATCACCATCGTAACCTGTCCAAACAGGAACATCAAGCGTTACAAGCTTTATCGAATCGACAGGACATAATTATCCGTCCGGCGGACAAAGGGGGCGGGATAGTTATCCAGGATCGTGCCCAATATGTCTGTAACTTGGACCTTCATTTGGCGGATGCCAAAACGTATAGAAAATTACCAGGTGACCCTACTGTCAGCTTTAAGAAAGAACTTGACCAGATCCTCAAGATTGCCAATGAAGAAGGCCATATCAGCACCAAAGTCTTAAAGTCATTATCCTCTGATTTCCCCATTACCCCAGTCATTTACTCCATTCCAAAGATACACAAAGACAGCAATAACCCACCGGTCCGTCCCATTATTTCTGCACGCGGTTCCCTCTGTCAACCCATCTCACAATTCCTAGATACCCTGATCCAGCCTGTTGTCATGTCCCAGCCATATTTCTTAAAGGACACCACCCAATTATTAAACAAATTAAACCTCCTGGACAACATCCCAACCACTGCTTTGCTAAGTACTATGGACGTTTCAAACCTATATACAGTCATCCCCCATGCCGAGGGTCTGTCAGTCATGCGTGCTTTTCTCATTTCTAATAAGTTTGATCGTTTGCATATACCTTTATTTTTGTCTTTATTGGAATTCATACTTACAAAAAATTATTTTTTGCATAACGGTAATTTTTATTTACAGCTGACCGGATGTGCGATGGGGTCCAATGTGGCCCCGTCGCTAGCAAATGTATATATGTTTTCACAGGAATTTAATTTTTTCTTTACAGACATCAATATTAGCAGGTATATTTTATTTTATGCACGTTATATTGACGACCTTTTAATGATTTGGGGAGGCACCCAAGAGGAGTTGTCATCTCTCATTACCGACATCAATCGTTTAGACAACCCCATTAAACTTACCATGCAGTGCAACCCCTTTAAAATTGATTACTTGGATGTGTCCATTCATTTGAATGATGGTTGCATTAAAACTACAGTGTTCTCAAAGACAACTGATCGGAACACGTTACTGCACCACAGCAGCCACCACGCCCCCAGCCTCAAAAGAGGCCTACCGCGTTCTCAAATGCTAAGAATTGCACGGATTACTAGTGATCATGACCAGCTGGACCAGGCCCTTGATCTTATTGTAAATAAATTTCTAGAACGAGGGTATGACTACCGACTACTAAAAAAACAGAAGTTGGAAGTATTAAACATTCCACGGTCCGATCTACTATCGGCCAGCAAACCCAAGGACCTTAAAAGAAAAATACCTTTTGTGACCACTTTTTCGTCTACCAGTGCGGCACTACCACGTGTCCTTAATGCCACATGGCCACTGGTCACCTCTGATAAAGATCTACCAGTGTTCGCCCAGACCTCCTTGATGCCTAGCTTCAAGAGAGGCCGTAATATCCGCGATATTTTGGTTAAAACAAACCTAACACCAATTCTACCTAGTGGTTCACACAACAAAGCACCAGGGTGCTATAGATGCCCCAATTGTGAGGCCTGCCGATACCTTGATACAGGTTCCTTCTTCAAACACCCAAGATCTGGCCATAAACATTCTATAAAGCAAGTAGTCACATGCAGTACTCCATTTGTGATATATATCATTAAATGTATGTGTGGCCTCTACTATGTCGGCCAGACCAGTCGCCCCTTCAAAGAAAGGGCAGCGGCACATCGATCTGCCATAAGAAACTGCTTAGCAGGCAAAGACATCGACCAACCGGTCGCCCGCCACTTTAAGGCCCACCAACATACGTTAGCGAGTTTACGCTACCAAATTATTGAACATGTCCCAATGCCAGCACGCGGTGGAGACCGCCACAAACGTCTGTTGCAACGGGAAACATATTGGATCCATGTCCTTGACACCGCAGCACCACACGGCCTTAATGAAAAAACTTCCCTTAACATCTTTTTTTGAAAATTTCAACCTATTCCTAAATACTTTCTGTCATAAGAAACATACCTATTCAGCAGAGATAAAAATCGGTTCCCTTTCCTTTTGTCATAAACAGAGAATATATTGTAGCCACGGTTACATATCTCTTTAAGCTTTTTTTAATAAAGCAAATATAAAATATAGATAATATCATCAAAAAAGCCAGGTTAGTTCAACAAGTTCACGGGCAAAACTAGTTTTATCTTCATTCATTTATAGGTGGTTTCCACTATTAGTGATTACAATGTTCCGTTTATATACATTGATATGTTCTAATGCTACATATATTCACAAATGTAATGTACTTCTTTGCATGTGTTGACATATATCATGTCGACCCAGGTAACATGTACAGTGATTGATGCGTCGCATATTAACGGTACTATATGCCCACTATTAACTAAATATTATTAGCCAGTCCTTGTTTTTTAATAGATTTTTTTCTAATTTTGTATTTTTCACTTTTTATAGCTCTCACGTAAAATACACCAGAATGCGTCTGTATGCTGTTCAGCAACGCGCATTCCCTATTGTCCCACTACAGCCGCCGTCTGACAGCCGGAGGAGACGCCAGCGGGTTACCCTGACTACCACGCTGACGCTGCAGGTCATGTGGTTCTCTCCCCCGCCGGATGCCGGCCTCCGGTCTCAGCACGGCGCATCAATCACGTAAGTGCACTTCTATGCTATTTATACTGTATAATCCTTGTCACAATTGTTCGTTTTTGCACCATGTTTGGTTTGATGCTATGCTGCACAATTCAGCTGTCCTGATGAAGGAGCGCCAGCTCCGAAACTGTTGACGCACATGCTGTTTTTTATCACGATGTTTTTGATGTGAATATACCTTCTTACAAGTTGAGTGCCGCCTCCTATTTTTCCAGTCACCTGGATCAATTCGCTTATATATTATATCTCGTGGAAGGCACCTTCCCTATTGCTTCCCATCAGTCCAAGTGCCGGTCCCCATCGCTATATATATATATACACACATATATATATATGTGTGTGTGTATATATATATATATATATATATATATATATATATGTATACACACATATATATACACACACACAAATACACATGTGTATATATATATATATATATATATATATATATAAAATTCAGCTGATTTCATTTATTTTTATTTTTAGCAGCTCATGCTGCTGCTGCTGCTGCTGCTGTGGGTACGGGGGTGGGCGGGGGGAGCGCACGCTGCGTGCGCTCCGGCTGCGACTGCCGGGTGCTGCTGCCCTGGACGGTGAGCTGCCGGGGGGGTGGGAGGGGGTGTCTGCGGATCGGTGGTGATCGGTGCTGCACCGATCACCACCGATTTCTGTGTTACCGAGCGGCATAGCCGCCGGTAACACAGAAATAGCTGTGATTGGCTGTTCACATTTGAACAGCCAATCACAGCGATCGCCGACCGGGGGGGGCACCCCTGCCCCCCCTGGGCGACGAGGGGGGATGTCTGCTGTCAGGGACAGCAGACATCACCTAACTGTCACTGCGTCTCTAGACGCAGTGACAGTTAGAAGCCATGACGTACATGTACGTCAAATGTCGGGAAGTACTTCCCGACCATGACGTACATGTACGTCAAATGTCGGGAAGGGGTTAATAAGGCACTTAACCCGGAAAATAAGGGTTAACCCACATAAACTGCAGGTTTACCACATGTTAAATTACAGAATAATTGAATAGTCACACCCAGAGCATATCCACAGGATACATAACTCTGCTGGCCCTTATTCAGATCTGATTGCAGTACCAATTTGTTCTCGAAATGGGCAAAACCATATGCACTGCAGGTGGGGCAGATGTAACATGTGCAGAGAGAGTTACATTTGGGTGGATTGTGTTAGAAACTGAAATCTAAATTCCGGTGTAAAAATAATGCAGCCAGTATTTACCCTGCACAGAAACAAAATAACTCACACAAACCTAACTCTCTCTGCATATGTAACATCTGCCCCACCTGCAGTGCACATGCCCTGCACATTGCCCAATTTGAGAACAAATTTGTACTGCAATCAGATCTGAATAAGGGCCTCTGCTATTTGAATCTTTCCTAAAGTGTTGCTGCACAATGGTAGGCCACACAAGAATGAAACTGCTGTGCTGACGGGTATGGTGCATGCAGCACCCACTACTGAATTCAGCATCTTTACTGAGCTTCATGGATTGGGTTACCATGGCCAAGCATCCTCATATGAACCTAGATCACCATTCACAATGCTACGTGTTGGCTGGATGGTTTAAAGCACATCTTTAGTGGACTCTGGAAGTGAAAATGCAGTGCAATGTGTTCTTTGGAGTGACAAATGATGCTTTAACAACTGGCAGCCTTACTAATGTGTCTGGGTTTGATAGATGCCAAGTGAATACTTCAGCACAAATGCATACTTCCAACTTTACAGTTTGATAGAAGTGAAAGAATGATCTGAGGCTAGTTTAAGTGGTTTGGTCTGGGACCTTTGATAGTGACAGTGAGAAGTGTGTGTTTAAACCGTGTGGCATCAGTTTGGGTTTGACCCTTTTCTGTTATGCATGACACTTTCCTTGCCAAATATGGAGTTCATAAAAAAATGACCAATCCCAGCATCCGGAATGCAGGCAGAGGCTCCGTATGTACCTAATCACTCTCCGCCTACCATACATACAGTATACTATTAATCATGTTATTGACAACACAAATGGCACATTACTTAACCAGTGTTTAAGATGTTCTTTTCTTCCCTCCTTTCAATATGGGTACATCAATGGTGGCCCATGTAAACATAAAATCATATGTATAACATAGTGAAATACAGTTTTTAATCAAGACATAAAAAGCACATAAAATCCAATAAAATGTATGGAGAGAATCCCAGGGATCACAGCGACACAATAAACTATTACTCACTGGGTAGGAACTGACCCAGGAACTGTACTATCACTGGCCAGTGATTTTTAGTGTAATAAATATTTTTAGTATATTTTTATATATTGTTTCCAGCGCGTTTTATGTGTTTTTTGTGTTTTTGCAACCCTTGAAAATAGGCATTTCCTTTATGAACGCTGCTAGAACCTGCTGCGGGTGTATACATAATTCTAAAAGTGTTTGCACGCAGCAGTATACAGTATATGGTCTACGCTTAAAAAATATCTACAAATAAGACACTGTGTTTCCCGGGTCTAGCGCCAATAGTTTTCTTGTTTTTGTGTCATACTGTATAATGAGTTTTAGCTGTTAGTAGGTCCCTTTAACTCGGCTCCTCGATTTAGTGGAAGTTCAATAAAATCCACTTGAGTATATTACAAATGCTATATATTCACAAGATTTGAAAGAATAAACCAAAGTATTAGAATCCTATGTGTGTATCCCTCCAGAACCTGGATTTTATTGAACTTCCACAAAATCGAGGAGCCGGCGAACTGCAGGCAGCATGGATGCAAGCAGCTGAAACTATGCAAATTGTGTAATTTTAGTCCAGCCCCTCTCCGAAGAGCTACGAATTCTGGCATTAGAATTTTGTGGCTCCAGGGGGGTAAATGCGGTAGGGTAGGCAAGTATGAGCAGTGCCCTATTAATGTTATGCCCCATAGTAGTGCCTTAGTTTATTTTATGAACCCACTATACAGATGAAGCCAGCTTTTTATTTGCAGGGAGTGACGATACTTTCGCCAGCCCCCGCCAGCCGTCGGCTCCCGCCACGGGGCGTGCACATAAGACGCTCGCATGCCCCGTGGCAATGGAGCTTGCCCCGCCGCCTCCCCCGCCACCGCTGGTCCCCCTCGTCGCCCCAACCCCCCTAACCCTACCCATCTCCCTGAAGAGGAGACGGGCAGGATGCTGCTGCCCCACCATTGAAGACTGGGACATTCGTGCGCGTGAGACGATCAGATTATGGGCCAGATGTATCAAGCTTCAAATAGTGATAAAGTGAAGAGTGATAAACAATCAGCCAATCAGCTCCTTCCTGTTATTTTTCAAACTTAGCCTGTAACATGGCAGTTAGGAGCTGGTTGGCTGGCTATTTATCACTCTCCATTTTATCACTTTTTGAAGCTCATTACAACTAGCCCTAAGCAGTTCTCAAAATAGCAGAGGTCAACATTGAGCAGAAAACTACTCTCCTCTCCTCTTGAAAATGTAATGTCACACAATTAAGGCTCCGATGTGAAATTAGTATGCAACTTTAGAGCCTAACCTTGGTCAAGGCCCTGCTAAGTCTCTGGGCCCCATAGCAAGGGCATCCCTTGTACCCTCTTTAGTTATACCCCTGCCTCTGGGCCAAGAGTTTCTTAATGTGAAATCCAGAAACAGGTGCTTGGGAACCACTACCTTGTTCAGTTTATGTAAACTAATACTGCATATTATTCTTAATCTGTGTTTAAATCTCCCTATCATGGAGTGGAGTTTTCCTGAAATTGGGCTTCCCTCTTTAATGTTCCAGAGTCCCCCTTGGTACCTGCATTGCCCTAGTTCAGTCACAAGTATATTAATGCTATGCATGTGTTTCTTGAGACAGAATATTCATGTATACATTCCCTCTGATCATGCTCTGCTTGTGTTCTGAATGCAGTACAAGCTGCAAAATCCGGCTCACGTGGTGCTTGCATTAAACTCCAAGCTATGGGACTAACTCTGCCTCGCTGAAAAATGTGAACGTGGGCCTGTCATAGACATGACTAATGTAGATGTTGTTTTAAATATACATAAACATAAATGAATTGGAATTGCAATAGCACACAGAGTAGGAGTACAGTAGGTTGTAAGAATTGCACCAGTATATGGAACGAAACAACAGGTACATATTCTATAACACATTACAACAGCTTTCTGTTTGACCTCTTACATTGTTCTGTTTGACCTCTTACATTGTTTTAGATTCTTGTATTAATCTGCTTTTTTTTCTGAACCCTCAGTCAAGTGATGAAGAAACAAAATTGACATAAAACCCATGTGATCATCTATCTTTATGCATAGTTATGCTAGCAAACTAGGTTGTGTTTGCAAACTATGGCCCTTATTTTGATTCGTGCGGTACGGCCCGCGTGCGGCCGTACCGCCGATGTTTTTCTTCTGCACATGCGCAGAGGTCAATCTGCGCATGTGCAGCCCCCTTCGCCGCAGACGGATTTCGTCCGCCGCAAAGGGGGCGTATAGGGGCGTGAGGGGCTTCATCCCCTCATTTCCCTATGTGTACGCCCCGCGTTTCATGGGCGTTCCCATGCAAACGCGGGGCGTACGCATGGTAATGAGGGCATGACGCCACTCATGGGGGCGGAAAGCTGACGTCGGCGGATGTCAGCTTTCAGCCCCCATACAAGCTACCACACGGACGATTGTCCGTGTGGTCTCAGCTTGCGGGAGCTGCCGCGGCGTGCGGACCTGCCTTCGATGGTCGTCGACCATCGAATGCAGGGGGCAGCTCCCACCATGGTGGAGGCGTACGCCTCCACCATTTTCGTGCGGATCGCCAGCCGTCCGTGTACGGACGGCCGTGGCGATCCGTAGTGTGGGCGGGGATACGTCTGGTGCGGTCGGAGCCGCATATGCGGCTTGACCGCACCAACCAGAATAAGGGCCAGAGTGATGGTTGGTTATTTATAGTTTTACCTATTGATGGTCATCCATTTTCTTTGACTGACTGGCCCGTGGGCCAATCAGAATGCACAGGCATGGCTTCAGGGTTGTCGGGAACAGAGCTATGCTCCGTGTCCCGGAACCTTGAAAAAAAAAAAACACATTGGTTTTGCTGTGTTATCGATGGATGGAAACCATCTGGCTCTCCTCTCTCAATGTCAAAAGTATTCAACATCGGCCATAAACCATTGATGATTTTGAATCATCGATGGTCCGTGGCCAACCCTAAGTTATGCAAGTCTTTCATTACAAAGATTATGCGACTTTTACAGTGGCCCCAAGAAAATTGGGGTGATTCGTCATTACCCCAGTGGCACCCGGCAGAGGCACCCTGCTACCATCTTCTACCTTGCATGGTGCCAGCAGAAACATCCTGCTGCATGGAAACTGCAGCCATCTTCTTGATCTCTATTACCCCCTTTGCTGTCTGAGTAATGTTATGACATCACATATGCCCATTGCCAGGTGTAGGGAAAGGGTGCCTTCAGTGTACACCTGCTACAACACTGGATTAGTCTGACAGAAAGATACAGTGTGTTTATAATGAGCTCACTCCTATAAATGATAACAACACCTCTGAGGTTTGTAACATACATTATGGTGTACGACTACAGCCCCGAGCTATCTAGTTAAACACAGATCGTTCAGTACAGATCGCTCAGCACACAGCAATGTCTGATCTGTCAGAATCTGAGAGAACACTGGTGATGACTAGATTTGTACTGCATGCAGTATAAATCTAGTCAGGCGATGGCGACACGCGGGACCACACGGAGCAATCCGTGCTTAATTTCTAAGCAATCTGCCAGATCGCTTAGAATAGCCCTCATATCGCCCAGTGTGTATGCCCATAACATTCAGACTACAAAGTGATGAGTAGACGAGGCAGACTGATCATATTCACAAATGTAAGTTTTATCATTTTATCAGAGCAGAAGATTGGTGACATAAGGTTGTGATTGGGACAGGAACATATTTCCTATGAAAAGCAGACTTTCAGAAATCCAATTTACAGTAAATGACAATGCAATATGTGTGAGGATTGCAGACTTTTACATATAGGAAAAGAATACAACAATGTTCTATGGCATTAGATACATTTTCTTAATGTCTATTATTTCTAAGGGGGATATTTATCAAAACATGTAGAGAGATATAGTACAAGGCAATCAGCTTCTGCCTTCTACTTTACAGTCTGTGCTTTAAAATGACAGCCAGTAGCTCATTGGTTGTACTCCATCTCTCCCAATTGTATCTCTCTCCAGGCTTTCCTAAATACCCACCTGTGTTGAAAGGACTGCTATTGTTATCTTAGAGGTATATTAAGCTACTATCAATGAAAAGAGGCAATGTTGACCATATCAACCAATCAGATTATATAATTTTCTAGGATGCAATAGAGAAATCATATAATCTGATTGGTTGCTATGGGAAAAATCCCCTCTTTTCAATTTAAGAAGCTATAGTAAATTTACCCCTCATTCTTTGTTTTAATGGAGTAAGTGCAGTTACCCGGTCATTAAACAGCCCTTAGATTACATAACATAGTGAACTTTATAAGTTATGACCAAGACTCAAGTAAAAAAATGACTTAGTAATATATTTTCCATTATGATAAATACATCGTAATCTTACATCTAAGACAAATAATGACTTTTTGATGCTGTCTAGATACATTAAATGACAATTCGACATTAGAAATTGAACTGTGAAAAGTTAGTGCAGAAATACTATGCAACAGTTTAAAATATTAAATAAACTGGACAAGGCCTATTATTATTGATACATTATTCATTAGAAATGCCATGGTCAACACACATTCCCACATCCTTTAGAAATGCATCCATCAGAACCTAAGGGTAGAGCTGTGGGTAGCTGGCCAAAGGAATATTCTCTGGGCAATACTGTAACTCTAGGTGTTACCTTAAGAAACAGCTCTACTTTTGTGGCATAGAGCGTAACAGCGCTGCTTGGCTCCTCTCAGAGTACACTGCAGTTTATTAATGGGATGTCTCTACTTAAAACATGCAGGGCTATTTCACTGCACCACTGAATCATGAAATCAGATTGCACACTTTTTCCAGGTCTATGATGTGAAACAGCATCACAGAAAAGACAGACCTCTTACCTGTGAGAGAGCCTATTATGGCTGCTGCTGGCTGTATACAGGTGGGCTTTATTCCCAAGAAAATATTTAGCTCTCCCCCTCAGTTTCTCTCTTTCTCTCCTCCCTCCTTTTCTCCTTTATCACTCTATTGAGTCCAGTTCTCTGTGAGCAGATTTCTGAGTTTTCTGGGACACAAGGAAGAAGGGAGGGGTAGAGAGATGGACAAGAGAAGAGATTTAGGGAGAAGGATGGGAGAGGGAGCGAGAAGGCTAGGGGGAAAGTGCGAGAGGAGTGTAAAGGAGGGGATAAAGACAGAATCCCATAAGGTGGGGGAAAAAGGGAGCACAATGAAGTCTTTATTTGGCAGTTACAGCTTGTAGAATGTATTTCTGCTCACTAGCATCCCCTCCTGTGTACACCTTCCATTTAATAATGGTCTGTTTTTAATTTAAACAGCAAAGAAAAGAGATGCTAAAGTTCTAAGATTCATATTTACTGTACATGCTCTGAACATTACAAACAGTGAACAATAAGACAAACCTTTTGAGTACAAATTAGTACAGCATCGTATGCCATCATTTCTAGGTGTATTTGACATACCGGGCCAACCTATCCATCTGTTTGTATGTGCATCATGGGAAAAGAACTCGCTCATTTACATGTTCTAAATAACTTTAGAAGTATTACCACATGGGATGAAAGTGCAAAACACATCCTAATACAGGAGAACAGAGGTCATCAAATATGTGTTCACTTTAGAAAAGTACGTTATGTCCTTCATGCAAGTGATCTAGTCCTTGTATTGTTTGTATAGCCTAATAATACGACCCCTTAGTTATGAGTATCTTACTAAAAGGAAAGAATTGGGGCAAAATGTATTGTAAATCCAGTTTTTGTAGAATAAGATTTTTTGAGGAGGTTTGAAGTTCTGGCAAAATTGTTACCCCCGCTACTACTTCACCACTTCTGGGATTGTAAAACCCTAATGCGGATGGGAAAAGTTCTCTGGTGACATATATGAAGTAGAAAATAACAAAAAGACAATAAATGTGACCGCTATCACAACTGGGTACATTATTTTCTCAGCTGTGCCGGAACAGGTACCCCACACCTTTAATCCAATTGGTCTGTCTTTGATCTAGGAATCTTGCAAAGGAACAATTTGGACTTAACCACAACATTATCCAAGAGTTGAATCAATTGAACTTTGACTACCTGATGGGAGTCTGGCAAGTACTGTATGCTTACTTTCCACTGTCTTCCCTTAACCCTCTCTCCACTCAGCCTGGGATACGGTCATTGGGTCACCACCAAGTAGGTCGACAAGCATTAGGTCAACACCACTAGGTCAACATGCAGATAGGTCGACATGAGTTTAGGTTGACATTACTTTAGGTCGACATGCAGTAAGGTCGACAAGACTTTCGGTCGACTTGGTAGGTCGACAGTGTCATTAGGTCAACTTGTTTTTTTTTTACTGTTTTTTGGAGCCGACATGTGCTGACAGGCGGTATTTAGGGCGTGGTCGGAGAAGAAAATGTTGTGCCAAGCTTAGTGAGGCACCGTGCCCAAAGCATGGTGAACATAGCGCGGTGGTATGTTTCGGTGTCCATGTCGACACAACATGTGCCCACAGGCTGTATTTCATGTCGACCTAATGACCCTGTCAACCTTATGACCCTGGCGACCTAACCCATGTCGACCTAGACTCATGTCGGCCTTCCTGCATGTCGACCTAGACATATGTCAACCTAAATGCATGTCGACCTAAAGGTGTCGACCTAATGACTGTCTAACAACTTGCTGGTGACCAACTGATCCACACCCCTCAGCTTAACCCTCCCCCCTAAATGCTAACCCTCCCTGCTAGTGCCTAACTCTATCCCTGGTACCCTGCTGCCTCAACCTAACATTTCCTGATCTTCAACATTTCCCTAAACTCCTTCTAAGTTCCTAACCCTAACACTCCTTCCACATTGCCTAACCCTACCCCATCTTTCTGCAGCCTAACTCTAAGTCCCTCCTACTCCAGCCTAAAACTAACCCACCCCCCATCAGTATCCTCAGCAATATCGGGATTCAGTCGGTCATTTTCTGCCCGCTAGTAAGAATGCTGGCCCCGGTATTCTGATTCGAAACATCCCTTCCATTGGAATGCTAACCGCACCCACAGAAAACTATGCACCTGTTCGCAAGCCTAGTAATGAGCCACTACAGCAACCACTATCAGAAACAGCCTTAATATTTGCAGCCACATTAGCTTAGAGCCATTTCTCAGGCCATGGCTCTGCATAACACTCCCCTTCAAAATAAATACCCCAAAAATCAACAGATACAGAGGCTTTGACTACAACTGAACATCTGAGTAAGCAACTGGAAGGGTTAATCCACAGTTTCTCAAAGTCAGTCTTTAGGACCCCACATAGTGCATGTAGATGATGTAGGGTTACCACCTTTGTGTTGAGAGATTCCCGGACAGTGGCACGCCCCTTGACACACCCACAGCCCACCCCTTGATCCGCCCCCAGACCCGCCCCTTGGCACATCTTATCATGTTGCTTTTTTTAACCTTTACGCAAATTCCATTCTTGAATTTGCACACCATGTCAGTCACATATTACATCGCACACTGTAATGCCTATTACACGTTATGCCACACCGTGATGCCCATTACATGTTACGCCATACACCGCAATGGCCATTACACGTTATGCCACACACGTGATGCCCTTTAAACATTATGCCACACACCGTGATGCCCATTACACATTATGCAAAAACCGTGATGCCCATTACACATTATGCCACACAACATTATGCCCATTACTCGTTATGCTAGGACTCAACACATTTTTGTAAAGCAGGGACAAAATGGATAGTGCGCGCCAAAAACTGTGCCATTATATCCTCCTAATATGGTGATTGGACTGTGCTCTTATATCCCCCTAATTTGCTGACTTGGCTGTGCCCTTATATCCCCCTAATATGGTGACTGGTCTGTGCCCTTATATCTCCCTAATATCGTTACTGGACAGTGCCCTTATATGCCCCTAATATGGTGACTGGACTGGGCCCTTATATCCCCCTAATATGCTGACTGGATTGGGCCCTTTATACCATTACTGTACTACATATTCCTATCCCCCCTTATGACTGGAATATGCCCTCATATCCTCCTAACACCTAGACTAGCCTTCATATCCCCTCGAATACTGAGCCTGGCCTATGCCCCAATATCCCCCAAATACTGAGACTGTCCTGTCACCCATATCCACCCAAATACGGCGACTAATCTGTGCCCCCATGTCCCCATAGCCTGCCACAGCACCCTCGCATGACAGTGTTCCAATTCTCCTCCCTCTGTCCTGTGACCATGGACATGACTGGAATTCCCCGGTGTGACCGGTCCTCACCACTGCTGCTACTGTGGCTAACCAGGCCGGAGGGCGGTATCCAAAGCACCACTGAGTGGCCGCGCAATAAGGTACCACCCCCTTCTACCGGCTTCATTACCAAGCACAGCTCTGAGTCCAGCCGCTGACAGGTATCCGGGCGGGTCCTCATAGTAGGAGGCGGTGGTCTGTGGGAAGAATTCCAGGACAATGTATAGTTTGGGGCAACTACCCGTCTGGACTCAGGTCGCCGGTCTCAAATACCGGACTGTCCAGAGTAATACCCGGACGGGTGGTAACCCTAAGTGCATGTTTTTCAGGTCTCTTCACAGAATCAATTGAAATAATAACTCCACCTGTGGATCTTTTAAAATGTGTCAGTCAGTAATGAGTGCACCTGCTAAGTGACATGGAAAACGTAAACTGTGGGGTGGGCCCGAGGACCGAGTTTGAGAACCGTCGTTATGGAACCCTTATGCATTTGTTTCAAGAAGACATTCTTTGCATCCACAAATTCCATAATACGTCTCAACCAAATCCAACAAGGTATATACAGTACACTGAGGAAGGCAAAAATATAAATCAAGTAATATAACCCCCACTTGGACAGTGCTAAATAAATAAGAAGTAGATTCTGATTGGTTGCCTATAGCAACCACATGCAAGGGTTCCAATTTACCACTGTCATGATGCGGAAAAAATGTCCAATTGTGTACCCACTGTCCTGCCAGTGAGTTGCAGCTCTTTGATAGGGAGGAATAGAAACACCTGGGCTTAGTAGATGGCTCTCTTAATGGAGTTTGTAGCTTCAGATGGAGAGACAGTAAAAGCCCAGTCTAGTATCCATTCCCAAAGAGTAGTGGGAATGTTGGGACTGAGTAGATTGCACCCATTATTGAGATTGCTATTCTCTGTGTTAGAGGCTGTGTGAGCAGCTCCAGCACTCACGCAGCAGCCTCCAAGCAGCGTGTCCCAGATGTTGCCAGGCAACCAGGACGCCGCCGCATCAGCACGCTCAGACGTCCGGCGGGCATCACTGAGCGCCCAGGATCTTCTGCACGGCCACTTCCTCCCCCGCCGCAGTGGTTGCCTATGCGATGGGAAACCCCAGGCGGCCGTTCGGAGGAACAGGTGCAGCACTCAGCTGCGCTGTCTTGATTAGCAGCAGCAGCAGCAGCAGACTATTGGTCACGGGTCCTATTTAAACTTCCTGGGCAGGCCGGTCCGACGCCGGTTATAGGTCTATGTCAGCGTGTCCAGAGTGTTCCCGGTTCCTGGAGTCTTGCTGTTGCCTTTTGATCCAGCCTGGTTCCCTGCATATCCAGAAGTGTCAGCCCTGTATTCCAGTGTTCCTGTTCTGGGGTATCCTGTCTGCCAGTACCTTGGTGTTCCCACTTCCCTGCTGTTACCACCTTGCCGATAAGTTGGGGATTTACCCACCGTTACATTACTGGCAGATCCTTGTTTCTTGCTTATAACATCATTAGTGTATTAATACACTGGTATTAATCACAACACCCTCTGTGTATTGTTACACTGGTATTGCTCACAACATCCTCTGTGTATTGTTACATTGGTATTGCTTATTATACCCCTGTGTATTGTTACACCTGCTTTGCCCAAAGGGACCGTCACCTCCCAGGGGCACATCAGGATCTCCAGTCTGTTGGGGGATCGGTGCCCCGCTACTTTCCTGTCTGAGTTAGTCTGTCCTCTTGTTCCTGGTCAGTCTCCACGGATAAGTTGTCCTCACATAACTCTGCCTGTAACGGAGTCTGGGCAGACTTAATTCCCCCTTACAGCCGGGACAGGTCCAGGCGAAGCCTAGCTCTAGCACTTATCTGTGGACACTTGGCCAGAGCAATAGAGTTAGGGAGCGGGGCCACCGATACCTTCATATCACTCTGGTGGTTTATAGCTCCTGAGGGAGATCTGACGTAAAAGCACCGGTGGAGTATCCATTCCCTTGGTCGGATGCTGGAAGGCTGGCTGCAAAGGGTGCTGGAAAACTGCACTAGGTTGTTACATACACCCTCCACGAGTATGGCACATTATACCTATACTTCACTTGAGGCATAGCATGTCCTTGTCCCCAGTCTTCTGGCTGGGGCAGGACAATATTCCCCCCCACACCCCCGGCCTTTGGGCTGGGATCCATCTTATTTATTTGTTTTCCCGCTATCATGTTTTCGGCACTTTTCACGTTTACTGTCTTTTTGTAGTATGTCACTTTTTTATGGGCTATAGGTATGAACCTTATGGGCTGCCACACTCCCCATGTTACTGAGGCGCTCTCCTTTTTGAGCTAATCTGAGATACTCGATTTCCAGTGGGACTCTTTAGCTAACCCTGGGGAAGTTAGGGCAACCCCAAGCCGCAAGGCAGAGTGTCTCTCCAAGCTTTGGCGAGGAGGTCCCACTGATTCCTGTTTTCCCATCTAGGCCTTTTTGAACTAAGGGTTTAGGGGAAGTAAACAGGGCCCTTCTACTTTTGGAGAGGGTCCATACGTGCATAAGCCTGCTTTGCACAATTCATTTGGCGCACTGGGTGATGAAGTCATGCACCTCGGGCTCGAAAAAAAAAGAGACCTTTTTTTAGCACCTTTCCTAAACTCTGATGATTGATCCCCTGCTAAACTGAAATCTATTGCAGGGTGCCCTGTGCTAAAAAGCATACAGTAGTGTTGGTACAGAAAACATGTCCTTCTAGTGCACAAAGTGTAGGAGGTAATGTGCACCGCCTCCTGCATTGCTGTTGATCATATGAGCAGCTTATCATACATGATGCATGCTGAATAAGGCCAAATATGGAGAGATTGCAATGTGTAGGGCAGTCACAGGAAAATATAGGGGGCTATGAAGCCTCAACCATCCCAGAGAGTATTTTTTTTATTAGTTCAGCACATAACTGTGAAGGCTTTGGGTGGGTTTGAAATGAAATTAAGGGGGCTGCAGGGAGGAAAAGGTTGAGAGGGGGCAGGATAGAAAAACAATGGTTGACAGACAGGACACATTTAAAAAAGAGGGTATCAGAGAAGAATAAAAGGAGAGAGAAAGGAGGAATAACCTTTCTATCTATCACAGATACTCAGCCATCCTGTAATGAGTTACTGGACAAGAAGAAGATGGCTGCTGCTGCTAAACCCAGATCTATAACCCCTTTCATAAATATACGTGGGTGCTATAGCCTTACACTGAAGTATTCAACAACTAAATAGCTCAAATCTTACATTTTTCATATACATAATTTCTCAATGTTGTGAATAGTTGTTTCATTTGGAAAACTGACGGCCAAATAATGTAGTTCCAGGGAAAGTATATAAAGTGCAAACTTAGCTAGCCAATCCCAGGTTTACCAGAATGATTTACAGAATAGTTATGAAAATTGTCGCCTGCTCTGAGCGGAACTTTTACAAAATCATTTTTAAAATTCTGCAAAAAGGCCACATGAAATACCTTAGTCACATTCTTTCCCTTCTTCCATAATAGTCACAAATAGTCCACTTCAGTTAACTAATACATTCTTTATTACTATTTCCTTTTGTAATGATTACTGCTTCCATTATCAGTCTTTTCCCACCATCACCCTTTAATTCATGTTATTTTCCTTTTCCTCTCCCCTTCTCATTTTCCCTGCCTCACTACCCTTGTTAGCTCTTCCAATATACTGAATATATATTTTCAGTTCTTTATAAGACTGCAGGTTCTGTCTTCTGTACCATAACACAGATATGTTTGTGCAGCAGATGGCAAAGTGTAATGCCTGCATCCTTTGCTTATAGTCAGCTACTGTCAATGAAAGAAAACTATTGTTAACTCTTTGAGTGCCAAGTGAATTTGTCAAAATAGGTGTATAAACTGCCAACCAAACATTTTGATTCATCCTAATAACCTGTAATGTTTACCTTATATAGGAAATATAATCCTTTTTTTTACAAAACATTTTTTATTTTCATTTATATAACAAATGTAAGCGACTTTGGTATTTTTAGTGGCTATTTTGTACATCTTTCACAGAGATATTGGCACTCAAAGTGGAGAATAAATCAGGGCGCCTGAGATGTGAGCTGATTCCCAATGAGCAGCTGCTGGGCTATAGGGGTAGTCAATATAGGGATATCACAAGAAAAACGTACAAAAAAAGCAGCGCTCCTTCTATATATATATATATATATATATATATATATATATATATATATCCGTGATTAATGAAGTGGCATTTTTAAAAATATAAAGTATTTTTTACTGCTTAAATTGGTTTTGTTGTTTATTCATTGTAGTGAATGACGTCATCATTAGTGGCGGCTTCCGGATTGACGCAGTGTCCTGCCTGGCGCCGTCCATCACTGTTCACACGGTTTATGCTTATGCATGTCACTATAAAGGTATGTTTTTGCACTGTTTGATGTATGTAAGACTTGACAAAAGTTGTTTAATACAACTGAAACGTTGTCCTAATCTCATGGCTCCGTGAGTTTGTTTTCTTCAGCATTATACTACTGAGTGCTGCACCAGCTCCTTCTATTTGATTCCCCATTGTGAAGGCACCAGAAAGCTTTTGCCGGTTTATTGGGAGTGCCTGACTAGCACATTGTTATATATATATATATATATATATATACTAGGTGATTCATCGCGCCCTGCGGGCGCTCTTCACACCGTCGTAAGGGGCTGCGCCCCCTTAATTTGTGAACGTTTGTATATGAGAAATATGGTTAGAATTGTATGAAAGATGCCCTGTATTGCAACTTAGGTGTCCGCGAATCGCGGGAGGGGGGGTCGCGGAGGGTGCCGCAAATTGCAGGAGGGGGGGTCGCGGGGGGTGCCGCGAATTGCAGGAGGGGGGGTTGTGGGGGGGTGGATGCTGCGAATCGCGGGAGGGGAGGGATTGCAGAGAATCGCGGGAGGGGGGTCGCGGGGTGGGTTGCCGCAAATCGCGGGAGGGGGGTTACGGGGGCGGGGGTTGCGGCGAATCATGGTAGGGGGGGTCGCGGGGGGTGTGCCGTGAATCACGGGAGGGGGGGTCACGGGGTGGGGTGCCGAGAATCGCGGGGGGGTGTGTGTGTGCCGTGAATCGCGGGAGTGGGGGTTGCGGGGGGTGGGGGGGTGTGGCGCGAATCGCCACAAGAAAAAATCAACACAGAAAGGTCAACACATGTAAATGTTGACATAAGTGTGGCACTTCATTGGTGTCCATGTCGACACATGAGAATGAATATGAAAACATTCAAAAAATGAAAAAAAAAACTTCAAAAACTCATGTCAACCTTTTTCATTGTCGACCATAGCCATGTCAGTGTTTTCCATGTGCAATTTAATTCTGGAGCTGCCGCGAATCACAGGGGGTGCCACGTATTGCGGGAGGGGGGGGGTCGCGGGGTTGGGTGCCGCGAATCGCGGGAGGGCGGGGTTCACAGGGGTTCCGGTGGGGGGTTGCCGCGAATTGCGGGAGGTGGGGGGTCACGGGGGGTGCCGCGAATCGCGGGAGGGGGGGTTGCGGGGGGTGTGACGCGAATCGCCACAAGAAAAAATGAACACAGAAAGGTCAACACATGTAAATGTTGACATAAGTGTGCCACTTCATTGGTGTCCATGTTGACACATGACAATGAATATGAAAACATTCAAAAAATGAAATAAATTTTCAAAAACTCATGTCAACCTTTTTCATTGTCGACCATAGCCGTGCCAGTGTTTTGCATGTGCCATTTAATCCTGGGGCTGCCGCGAATCGCGGGGGTGGGTGCCGCGAATTGCGGGAGGGGGGGTCGCGGGGGTGGGTGCCGCGAATCGCGGGAGGGGGGGTTACGGGGCGGGGGTTGCGGCGAATCATGGGAGGGGGGGTCGCGGGGGTGTGCCGTGAATCACGGGAGGGGGGGTCACGGGGTGGGGTGCCGAGAATCGCGGGGGAGGTGTGTGTGTGTGTGTGCCGTGAATCGCGGGAGTGGGGGTTGTGGGGGGGGTGGGGTGGGGGGGGTGTGACGCAAATCGCCACAAGAAAAAATCAACACAGAAAGGTCAACACATGTAAATGTTGACATAAGTGTGCCACTTCAATGGTGTCCATGTCGACACATGAGAATGAATATGAAAATATTCAAAAAATAAAAAAAAAAAATTCAAAAACTCATGTCAACCTTTTTCATTGTCGACCATAGCCATGTCAGTGTTTTCCATGTGCAATTTAATTCTGGAGCTGCCGCGAATCACGGGGGTGCCGCGAATTGCTGGAGGGGGGGGTCGCGGGGTTGGGTGCCGCGAATCGCGGGAGGGCGGGGTTCACAGGGGTTCCGGTGGGGGGTTGCCGCGAATTGCGGGAGGTGGGGGGTCACGGGGGGTGCCGCGAATCGCGGGAGGGGGGGTTGCGGGGGGGTGTGACGCGAATCGCCACAAGAAAAAATCAACACAGAAAGGTCAACACCTGTAAATGTTGACATAAGTGTGCCACTTCATTGGTGTCCATGTTGACACATGACAATGAATATGAAAACATTCAAAAAATGAAATAAATCTTCAAAAACTCATGTCAACCTTTTTCATTGTCGACCATAGCCGTGCCAGTGTTTTGCATGTGCCATTTAATCCTGGGGCTGCCGCGAATCGCGGGGGGTGCCGCGATTTGCGGGAGGGGGGGGGTTGCGGGGGGTGGGTGCCGCGAATCGCGGGAGAGCGGGGTTCATGGGGGTTCCGGTGGGGGGTTGCTGCGAATTGCGGGAGGGGGGGGGGTCGCGGGGGGGTGCCGGGGTGCCGCGAATCGCCACAAGAAAAAAATCAACACAGAAAGGTCAACACATGTAAATGTTGACATAAGTGTGGCACTTCATTGGTGTCCATGTCGACACATGACAATGAATATGAAAACATTCAAAAAATGACAAAAAAACTTCAAAAACTCATGTCAACCTTTTTCATTGTCGACCATAGCCATGTCAGTGTTTTCCATGTGCAATTTAATTCTGGAGCTGCCGCGAATCACGGGGGGGGTGCCGCGAATTGCGGGAGGGGGGGTCGCGGGGGTGGGTGCCGCGAATCGCGGGAGGGCGGGGTTCACAGGGGTTCCGGTGGGGGGGTGCCGCGAATCGCGGGAGGGGGGTTTGCGGGGGGTGTGACGCGAATCGCCACAAGAAAAAATCAACACAGAAAGGTCAACACATGTAAATGTTGACATAAGTGTGCCACTTCATTGGTGTCCATGTCGACACATGACAATGAATATGAAAAAATTAAAAAAATTAAAAATAAATCTTCAAAAACTCAAGTCAACCTTTTTCATTGTCGACCATAGCCATGTCAGTGTTTTGCATGTGCCATTTAATCCTGGGGCTGCTGCGAATTGCGGGGGGGGGGTGCCGCGAATCGCGGGAGGGGGGTCGCAGGGGGGGTGCCGCCAATCGTGCAAGGGGGGGTCGCGGGGGGGTTCTTTTTGCCGCGAATCGCGGGAGGGAGGTCGCGGGGGGGGGGGTTTTCCGCGAATCGGGGGGGGGGGTGTCACGGGGGAGGGTTTGCCGCGATTCGCGGGAGGGGGGGTTCGCGGGGTGGTGGTTATGCCGCGAATTGCGGGAGGGGTCGTGGGGGGGTTCTTTTTGCAGCGAATCGGGGGAGGGGGGGTCGCGGGGGTGTTTTTGCTGCGAATCGCGGTAGGGGGGGTCGCGGGGATGCAGGAGTTTTTGCCGCGAATCGCGGGAGGGGGGGGGGCGCGCGGGGGGGGGAGGTTTTGCCGCAAATCGCGGGAGCGGGGTGCTCACCTGGTGGCTGTGGAGTAGCAGTGCTGGGCAACATGGGAAGGCAGTGGGTGTTTGGCACTGTCTGTGGGCTCACTGGGCTGGTACTCTGTCACATACCTCCCAACATGACCCTCTCCAGGAGGGACACAATGCTCTGTTTCTAGACTTCCCCTTAATGTATGATTGCCATCACCTGTTTTAAACAGGGTAATTTCTCAGAAAGGTGTTCAGCACAGATGAAGGCAATCACACATTAAGAGGAAAGTCCAGGAACAGAGCGTTATAGACACAGACACCCACTTTGAGTGACAGATGTAGCCAAATATATAGGAGATATATATATACACAACAAATACATTTTAATATACTTTTAAAATGTTTAATAAACCTCACTCGCAGGATGGATGGTGGAACCATGGGTGTCAATTGCTCTATAGTAGACAGTCAGATTTCAAGGTAAGTGCTCTTTACCGAAGCTGCTGGTACTTGTTTCACTGTTTAGGTGGTAAAACGGAGTTCTTGATGGATATCACAGGTCCTCTCTATTGGTCCGGTATCCTAATCCGTTGCCACTGGAGGAATCTGTGGGAGGACAGATATACACGTACCCTCAAATGGTGCCCAGAGTCCTCTCTGGCGATGCGTTGCCCCCGATGGCCGCTGGAGGATTGAGTAGATGGGCAATTCAATTGGGGAGGTGGACTCGTCCTCTTTCTAGGTGACTATAGATGAAAAAGTTCACCTGGAGGTATCCAAGTGGTGGGTATCAGATGGGGGGGCCACAATCGGTCCTGTTGTGGGGTCCAAAAATAAAGCAGTGAGCAAAACCAAATTTGCTTGAAAAGCAGATCTGATGGATGTCAATCAAAATCCTGGAGTCTGATGGGGTAAAGACCTAACTTGTTTCGCTACTGGCTGTAGATTTTTTAGAAAAAGTGCAGAGCGGCACTGAGGATCGCATACTGTGTGGCAGCAAGCCTACACTTTCCCTACAATACTTCACATCCGTGAGAGGGGTCCATGTAGTGCTGTCAGATGTTTCTTGCGTCTCCATCTCCCGGCCGCTGCATCTATTGTTGCAGGGTTAGGATCATTATAAAGCTTTTGGAATTGGGACACAGGATTTCCTTGAACACCCCAGAGCTCCAGAATGAACAATATAGTGAACAATTTCACATACAATAAAGATACAGTATATCGTTTGCTTTTCCAGTGACCATCTTATTTTATGTCCGTAGCGGATCCACATTAGCCGATATACACGATAATATCAATATACTTTATACATTATACAGCCATTCTATGGTCAAACTCCATAGTTTAGAGACAGTCAAAATGGCGACTGCTATTGGTCAACAGGAAAAAGGTTGACACATGAAAAAGGTTGACATGGTCTAGGTCAGCATTGACAAAAGGTCAAGACAGTCGAAGGGTTGACATGGAAATGGTCCACACATCAAAAGGTTGACATGAGTTTTTCACTTTTCTGATGTTTCTGTTGAAATCTGCCAACATGGATGCCATATAAGTGTGCTGCTTGCGTTCTCACCATGCTTTGGGCATGGTGCCTTGTTCCGATTGGCACACTATTATAATATAATAGTGCAAAAATAAAAAATTCATGTCGACCTTTTAATGTGTCGACCATTAACGTATTAACCTTTTGCTTGTGTTGACCTTTTGCCAATGTTGACCTAGACTATGTCAACCTTTCTCATGTGTTGACTTATTGCCTATCAACCAATAGTGGTCGACCTATTGACTGTCGACATAGACATTGTCCACCTATCGACTGGCTTGCGTGGGCATCTGTCTCCTGAGATTACTGTGAGGCAGTAGAGAATGATGCTTTGATTGTTATTTACACACCATCAGAGTGGCCAGGCAGCATTCTTTTCCGGCTTCCAATGCTGATGCCAAACAGTGAATGGCTGTCAGCATGCTGATTGGTGGATGGCTGGAGCTATCCACCAATCAGAGTCCAGCATTCTTTATTTGCCTCCAAGCCTGCAGCCAGACAGTGAATGGCTGTCAGCATGCTGATTGGTGGACATCTGTAGCTATCCAATAATTACAGTGCTGACAGTATAGAACGAAGTGGAGGGATGGCACGAAGTGAAGTGAGTGGAGGGATGGCATGGGACCACGGGAGGGGAATGTTATGATTTCTTTGTTTACATTTTTTCCATGGCTTGGTGTAGAGAGTCCCAAATGCATTGCTTTGACTGGGGGCTACAATGCTGAGACGGCCCTAGTTGTAGATCTCTTCTAGGGGAAATTATACATCTAGAAGAATGACATCTGGGAAATGCCCTTTACATGGCAGATCTTTGTTATGTAAACATCATTTTAGGCATTTGTTTCCCCTTGTGGAAAAACCGATAAGACAGCAATATTAGAGAGTGATTTAATACACCCTTAGTAAAAGGTAGCCATGGCAATCACAGGCCAAATATACATGAGAGAAGATTTAGGTATGGTGGAATGGTCAGTAATTCCAGAAATCCTCCTGTACAAGTAGAAGGTACATACTCACTCATTTGTAGAGTCTAGCTGACATGTTTGGAGCAGACCGAGTGATATGTAGAGGAAAATGTGAGGTTGCTCAATCCATTTAAGTATCAAAATGTGCCAACAAATGAAGAGCAGACGGTTACACATGAGTAAGTTCTCCCATCTAGAAGAAAGACCTTATTAAAAACTTGCATTTAGAAAAATAATAAATACAGATATTTTTGTTGCATAATCTACAAAGTACATATAAAGCATTGATCACTTTCATGAGCTTCTGTCGTACAGATGGACCTGATGGAAAGTTCCAGTAAAATAAAAATAGATGTATTTTTTTTTCTTAGCTGTCATTCCAGCTCTTTGCTGCCACCAGACCTATGCTAAGGCTCCCACAGCCTCATTTCTTTCATTTTGATTTACAGATCAATTTGCACATATGCATGCATCACCATGTACAGTATGTGATTATTGTGGGTTATGTATAACAGGTACACATCATAATGAGGTCTACATGACTGGTGCAGCCATTATTGAGTCATTGGGAAGTCTGACATGCTGGGAAACCTTGATTTCGTCTTCTCACTCATGGATTTGTCACATGCTATTTGTTTGCTGATTTCAGGGCAGATCAATGATAATTGATATCTGAAAATCAGGAGATTGGACCAGCCAATTCACGATTGCTCATTGCGATCCGAATTTGGCCCCAACCCCGATGGTCGGAGTTTGTGCATGTGCAAACCCCAGTGAAAAGCAGTGAATGGCTTTGGCGAGTTAGACACTCGCTGGGCCGTTCACTGCAAGCAGGGAGGATCGGGGGCGTGTAGGGGGTGGTAACTCCCAGCGTTTTAAGGGCATCCCCATAAGAACACCGGGCATTCCCCTGGGAATGCAGACGGGCTAATGCTTGCTCGGCCTGCACTCTTTGTCGTATTCCGAGGGAAATAAAAGTCAGTTTAGACTGACTTCTATTACCAAAGGGGAGAGAAATTTAGTATTTAAAGTAGGGATGTGCACTGGCCACTTTTCGGGTTTTGGGTTCTAATTACCTTGAGGTTTTGGGTTCTCATGGGTTTTGGCAAAACACCTCCTAAGTGTTTTATGTTTGGATTTTTGGGGTTTTGGGTTCTGAATTTTTTTGTTAAAAAGCATAAACTTTTTTGCTCCTACGTTATATTAACCTCAATAACATTAATTTCCACTCATTTCCAGTCTATTCTGAACACCTCACAATATTGTTTTTAGGGCAAAAGGTTGCACCGAGGTAGCTGGATAACTATGGCCCTTATTCTGGTTCGTGCGGTACGGCCCGCGTGCGGCCGTACCGCCGATGTTTTCCGTCTGCACATGCGCAGAGGTCAATCTGCGCATGTGCAGGCGAATTCGCCGCACATAACGTTAGTACGCCGCAAAGGGGGCGTATAGGGGAGTGAGGGGCTTCATGCCCTCATTTCCCTATGTATACGCCCCGCGTTTCATGGGCGTTCCCATGCAAACGCGGGGCGTACGCATGGTAATGAGGGCATGACGCAACTCATGGGGGCGGAAAGCTGACGTCGCCGGATGTCAGCTTTCAGCCCCCATACAAGCTACCACACGGACGATTGTCCGTGTGGTCTCAGCTTGCGGGAGCTGCCGGGGCGTGCGGACCTGCCTTCGATGGTCGACGACCATCGAATGCAGGGGGCAGCTCCCACCATGGTGGAGGCGTACGCCTCCACCATTTTTATGCGGATCGCCAGCCGTCCGTGTACGGACGGCCGTGGCGATCCGTAGGCTGGGCGGGGATTGGTTTGTGCGGCCGGAGCCCCGTGTGCGGCTCTGGCCGCACCAACCAGAATTTGGCCGTATGTGTGGCAACAGTGGACTGAGTAACTAAATAATACTGGCAGATTCAGTGCAGGCAGCAGTGGACTTTAAGCGGACTTTATATATAATATAATTAATTATTAATATAATATATAATATATTACAGCACAGCACCAGAGGTAGGCCCCAGCACACAGGGCCGCCGAGAGGGGAGGGGGGCGGGTACATTTTACCGGGGCCCGGGCCTGTCAGGGGGGCCCGGGTCCAGACACACACACACTTTTTTTTTTTGTTTAATTGGTCGGCAGGTGTGCAAGGCGCCGGGTCTGTGAGCAGCTGTGTATCGGCGGCGGCGGGAGCGGCCAGATGCTGGGTATGAAGGACCTGGTGGCAGGGTCCTTACTCACGTTCGTCTGACCTTCGGGAGCTGCAGCGGCGGCAGCAGCATTCAGTCCGCCGCTGCGGAGCTCTGCAGTGACACTCTCGCTGATGTCGGGCGGTGCCGTCTCCCGCCCCGGCTTCCTCCTCCTCCGTCCTCCGTCCGGCTCCCTCCTCCTGCGTCTGCTGCGGCTGGGCTAGCGCGCACACGTGTGTTTGTGTGGCGCAGCAGCCCAGCGCACAACAATAATACTGCTCCCCGGCTCAGCTCCTGCCTCTGGTGACACACAGTGCTGGTAAGTGCAGCAGTGAGAAACAGACTCACTGTTGCAGACAGTGCCTGGCTTTCCAATTGCTTTATATTCTTGACCAGCACCCTGCCCAGTGCCAGCCCAATCTAGAAATCGAAATGTAATCTTTCCCAGTGCCCAGCAATGGCTTTTATTAAAAAAAGGCTGTAATCTTTCTCGGTGCCCTGCCCAGTGCCCAGCAATGGCTTTTTTTTTTTTTTTAAATGCTGTAATCTTTCTCAGTGCCCTACAGGCCCTGTAGGGCACTGGGCAGGGCACTGGGAAAGATTACAGTTTTTTTTTTTTAAAAGCCATTGCTGGCCAATGGGCAGGGCACTGGGAAAGATTACAGCGTTTTTTTAAATAAAAGCCATTGCTGAGCTGGCCTGGCACTGGGCAGGGGCCGTGCCCAGCAATGGCTTTTATAAAAAAAAAAAAAGGCTGTAATCTTTCCCAGTGCTCTGCCCAGTGCCCTACAGGCCCTGTAGGGCACTGGGCAGGGCACTGGGAAAGATTACATTTTTTTTTTTTAAAAGCCATTGCTGGCCAATGGGCAGGGCACTGGGAAAGATTACAGCGTTTTTTTAAATAAAAGCCATTGCTGAGCTGGCCTGGCACTGGGCAGGGGCCGTGCCCAGCAATGGCTTTTATAAAAAAAAAAAAAGGCTGTAATCTTTCCCAGTGCCCTGCCCAGTGCCCTACAGGCCCTGTAGGGCACTGGGCAGGGCACTGAGAAAGATTACAGCATTTAAAAAAAAAAAAAAAGCCATTGCTGGGCACTGGGCAGGGCACCGAGAAAGATTACAGCCTTTTTTTAATAAAAGCCATTGCTGGGCACTGTGAAAGATTACATTTCGATTTCTAGATTCGCCTATGAACAGAGTATGTAACTCCATGGCAACTAGCATGTTAACCTCATGGCAATGAGCATGTTAACTCCTGGCAGAGCATGTAACTCCTGACAGAGCATGTAAACCCATGGCAATGAGCATGATAACTCCTGGCAGAGCATGATAACCCCTAGCATCAAGCATGAAACCCATAGCAATGAGCATGTAGTTAAGCGGAACTTATTGTATGTGGCATAATATGTAATTATGGCGTGTGGTATTATATGTAATAGGCATTACAATGTGTATCATAATAAGTAATGGGCATTACAGCGTGTGGAATAACATGTAATGGGAATTATGGCGTGTGGTAAAATATGTGACAGTTATTTCAGTGTGTGGCATAATGTGTACTGGGCATTACAGTGTGTGGCATAACGAGTAATGGCCATTATGGCATGTGGTATATTCTGTAATGGGTGTCTGACATGTGTAATAGGCATTACGGTGAAATTTTTTAAGTGCACTGTCCCTATTTCTGGCTCTTTCATTCTGTATCCTACATTTTAAAGAAATTTAGCGACAGTGGCAATGCAATAACTGAAACTCAGTAAGCTCCCGCCGCAGACCGACGGTGGCATGGGGGAGCCAGTGCCGGCAGATTGTGCATGGAGCGCCCTCCGTGGGGGCCCCGGGAAATTTTTGTACCGGGGCCCAGGATTTCTCTTGGCAGCCCTGCCAGCACAGAGGAGATAGTAGTACTACAAGTACACAGTTAGACTGTCCTCCTTGCTAGGGAGAGCCCACCCTAAGCAGAGAGGAGAACAGAGTACACAGCAGCACTGAGGGAGACAGCCCCAGTGAATAAAATAATTACAGCACAGCACACCAGAGGTAGACCGCACAGAGGAGACAGTAGTACTACAAGTACACAGTTAGACTACACAGCAGCACTGAGAGACAGCCCCAGTGAATAAAAAATATTGTGTTCAAGGTCAAGCACAAGCTCAAGTGTAAGCCCCAGCAGCAGCACCAACACACCCTCTCCCAACCCACTACTAGACTGGAGTGAAGATGGCGGGCGCAGCAGCCGCTATTTAAAGCCTTGCGAAATCCGGCGCCGGGCAATGACGTTCTGCCCACGCGGACGGACCTGAGTCAGACGGGAATCTCCGAGCGCTGCTCAGAACTGGGCTCGGAATGATGACGTCCGTGGAGACTCAGATCTCTGGAATTCGAGTCTGCACATCTCTAATTTAAAGAACCAGCACGGGGACCTGTCCTGTTTTCAAAAATATGGGGGGGAGGGGGAAGCAGCACCAGGCTCCATTATTCAATATGGTACTGCGGTACTGCTACAGTTGGGGAGCACTTTTTTTGTGGCCATGGCATTAACCCCCAAATAATCAGATCTATCCCAGGTGGAGTGGGGAACCCCACAAAAAGGGGGTCTCCCCTCCATGGCACCTAAGGGCCTCGATTGAAACCTGGTGTTATGTCCAGCACCCCTGGGCAGTTCATAACATTAAGTGTAAAAGTAAGAATTTCAGTAAGAAAACTGGGCACCCTGCTAGGAAACAAGTACTGAATTTTGCACTAGGTTATCTCTATGATTTCAGAATATTTCAATAATAAATCATTTTTAATATTCTATTAGATAAGCATAAGGCTGATTGTGTGCCATTAATACATGCTTGCTCTTTGTTTGTATATAACCACAGTCTTGGAAAAAATACAATAAACAAAACCATTTCCATATGGACACAATACAAAACCCCTTCCCCCTAACACTGACCTCTACCTCCCTGACCAAGACAAGCCAAACATATGTAGGAGCACTAAAAAAAAATAACAGAGTAAACCAATAACTCAGAATAATGCAGGTAAGCCATGTCAATCTGTAGATTAGATTGATAAATTTGTTGGAAAAAAAACAACCTTTGCGACATAGGCTCAGACATAAAAATAGCAGAGCATAGCACTTTGGCTCCCTACAGAAATCACAGGATCTTCACATTGGTACATCTGTTTGGCGAACCTTCAATTCCCTTAATTGCTGCATCAGTCTTTCAGTAACAGAACCGTTCTAAGCAGCTGTGGCTTCCACTAGTGTCCATGAGTCTCCAAAACACTGCCATCTGCTGGAATAGAGTGAAACTACATCTCATTCTTACACATACACAAACGCAGAAGGTAGCAGACTAGCTGTCAAAGCTTTTGCTTCGAGCGGGTTTACTAGTGTTCCTATATAAATTTAGTAATCCCACTGGGATATTGTGTGCATATCTTTTATGTAAATCCGCTCTTTTTAAGCATACCCAAAAATGTAGCAATCTCAAACACATGGCACAAATCCGGTTATAGTAACATACCACCCAACATTTTAGCTTGAGCTGGCGGGACCCCCAGTGCTGCACACTTCCGTAATGGGGATGTGATCTCAGGAAAGGGTGTGGCTTTGCAGTAATGCCCCGATCGCCCCCATTTTTTATAATGTTGAAGGCATGGCCACTGATCTGTGAGCGGTTGGCCATAACCCCTGCCCCCCTGCATGCTATGCAGAGCATCGCTGACAGGGGGACTCCTAATTGAGACTCCCCCTCCACCACCATCCCCAGGTGGAACACTGGACAGTCTCAGAAAAAGGGGCCTGTCCAATGAAAATCGGGAGAATTGGGAGGTATACAGTTATATTTATTTCCAGTTTATATATAGTGTCTTATATAGTGCAGCATATTCCGTTGTGCTTAAAATTTACTATTTTGAAGAGTTCTCCGTAGGCTCTGTGTTATACATACCTACTCTGCCAGGATGTGAAACATGCTATCGTAGCCATGTGTCCTACCCCCACAGTGTTTGGGGAGGGGGGGGGGGATGTGATAATGAAAGTTGCAATCATGGTTACCATATCCCCCTGTTCCATCTCTAATATATGCCATGCCAAGTCCTCACCCTGTCCCCTATGCTGCACCACTCCTCCCGCACCAAACTCTACCGACTTTCAGTTAGAAACAGTGGCGTAACTCCCAGAGGCAATGGAGTCGTTGGCCTCCTGCCGCTGAGCTGTGAGGGGGGCACAGAGGATCAGGCACATGCTGATCCGATGGTAACCGCTACAAAAAGCAGTAGCGCACCTGCTGCTGTGGCTGCAGCAATTGTGAGGGGGAGTCCTGGGAGTCTGCGTCGCTGTGCTGCAGTGGGTATACTTGCCGGCTGTTGTGAAAGAAAGAAAGGGGTGAGGACCGCGATGGAGGTGACATCATCGGCGCTGTGAGGCCCTCCCCAGCTCTGCTTGTCCACGTGCACTCTGGACGCTGGCACCAGGGATGGAGGGCTGCAATGGGAGATCAGATGCCCGGTGGACACTTGCTGCTGGATCCAGGAACAGCTTGCCGCAAGCCTAGCAAGTACTGTATTGTTTCTCTCCGTCTAAAAAAAGTAATTCCTGGACACACGCTATATATATTTAAATATATATATATTACACATACATACTGTATAGAGGAAGGAGGAGGCACGGCACTCTCAACAGGAATAATTCACACAGCAGCAGGCATGGCTGAAGGCAACATTTCAATGCTGATTTAATTGCATTTTCATCAGGCTCAAAGTATAAGAATACAAGCACATACCTTTATACACCCCACACATTCATAGAAGTGATGCTCAGACCGGCAGCCCGGGTCCCGGGAGTCCACCTTGATTATGTCACCAAGTGGGCGCCGGCAGGCGCCGCTTGAATGTGTGCCATAACCATAGTAACAACTATAAACAAGGACAAAACATACAGCATAAACAATGGGCGCATAAGAACAGCATCACAATTATAAAGTGCAGATACATACTCATAACAGTTGTATGAACCAGTTATATGCATGAAAATATCTATGTTAAAGTTGGCACTAATATAATATGTTGAATAATAATATAATATATAGCTGGTATAAAAATAATATGGAATATTAGAGAAGTACAATGAAAGGCAGGGAAACACACATATATAATGTGGAAAATTATAACTAGAAAGAAGGATGCAGATACTCATTTACAGGTAAGACAGCTAATGCCAAAGGTTCTCATTGAGTCCTTTGGGTGCTATGGTGTCTAATCTATAAATCCAGCGGGTTTTACATTTACATTTAAGTAGCTTAAGACCCCGATTACTACATACAATATACCCATCCTCTCCTAATGCTTGTTGGCGACAGTGTGGAAACGTGGGAAAGCTGTCGCACATTTACTGGTCATGCCCTAAGCTGACTAGATTGTGGTCCAGGGTGTTTGCCTTACTCTCGGAAATTTCATATCCCTCCCCACCCAAAAATAGCATTATTCCATCTGTTCCCAGACAATATCCCCCAGGATACTCACTACGTTCTGGGTCATATCCTGTCCTCAACCAAACTATTCCTAGCAAGATACTAGTGTACTCCCCTGGTCCCAACGATCTTGGCTATCGAGGAAGCTGTCCACAGCCACTCCCAGTTCAAAATAGCAGGCTCAGCCTATACATCGTCCCCTAAACCTCCCACTCCAAAATGGGCAGCCTGGTTCACCTACAAATCGACAAATACATCATACACCCGCTGAATTAATCAGCCATCTCCCTGACTGCCCCAAAATAAATTGTATCTGGAGGATTCACTCCCTACCATCTACGCTCATCCAAGGTGCTCAATTGGTTGGAATATTGAAATATATATATTAACACCTCTCTACATGACCTATAATTCAGCTTGTTTTTTACTATTCTCTTACTTTCTATTACCATTGAATGTCTAAGTAAAAAGAATTGCTGAATATCTATAAGTGCATGATGTAACTTACAGATGATTCGTTGCGAGATTATTTGTATAATCATTTCCCCTCCCCCATCCCCCCTATTTCTTATTCTTTACCCCCTCCCTTTATACTTTGAAAACTCAAATAAAAATTGAATCTTTAAAAAAAAAAAAAAAAGACCCCGATTACCACCCCACACGCTCACCGGTTTGTGATCATATGGTAGTGGAGGGAGGGGAGAGTATGTTTAAAGGCAACAAACTGTTTAGATAGTTTGCATTTGCCACCTGCTAGGGCTGCCATAATGGTCGAGGGATGGGTGGTGATGCGCTTCTTAAAAGACCCCTCTGTCTTCCCTATATAGGACAGCCCGCAGGGGAAAATGAGTTGATAAATCACAAACTTACTCTCACAACTCAGGGTGTGCCTGATGGTGAACTTGGTTCCAGATTGTGGATGATAAAAATTATTTCCCGGGATCATGCATGAGCACACAGTACATATGCAAGGTATGCACCCTTGTGGGGGAGGTTTTTGGGGGGATTTAAAGCCTGTAATATCTGCTCTAACAAGAATATTATGTAAGTTAGAGGGCCTCTGGTAACATGACAGAAGTCTGGTGTTGGAAAGGCCAATATCCCGGTCTGACTTAATAATATTCCAGAGGTTCTTAGAAATTCTGCGAATCACCGGACTGGCACTATTGAATTTGGTGACCCAAGGTAGAATGGGGTTCTCATTGTCTTGGGGCTTAGGTACCAGAAGATGTTCCCGGGGAATCAAAGAGGCATGTCGTCGAGCTTCAAATAAGCTGTTTAATTTGTAACCTCTTTCACAAAATCGATTAATCAATTGATCTATCTGTAATTCTGCTTCAGTAGAATCTGAAACTATACGCCTAATGCGTAATATCTGCGAAAATGGTAAACCCTGTATCAGCCTAGGTGGATGTGCACTGGAATGATGCAGAAGGTTGTTTCTATCTGTATCTTTTTGGAACAATGCTGTGGAAAGCACACCCTCTGTTAAGCGAATAGCAACATCAAGGAAATGCATGGAATTCTTATTGTATTCCATACTTAATTTGACTGGACTCCTCCCACTATTATGCAAAGCAACATGATCAATAAATTGCTGTATTGGACCTACCCAGAAAATAAGCAGGTCGTCAATATAATGAAGGTAAAGGGAAATATTGGCTGCAATATCTGGATGATCGAAAAAGATGGTCTGTTCTACATGGAACATATAGATGTTCGCATACGCTGGAGCAGCGTTGATCCCATGGAACATCCGTTCAGTTGGAGCCAATATTTCCCATCATGTATAAAAAAATTCTTGGTAAGTACAAAATGCAGTAAAGACACAACAAATTTAATATCAGGACTATCGTAGTTAGTCTGTTGTGACAAGAATAACTCTACTGCACTTAACCCCTCCTCGTGAGGTATGATAGTATAAAGGCTCTTGACGTCGAGGGTCACGAGCCAAACCTCCTCTTTGGGGACCAAAAACTACTGTAATCTTTGTAATAAAGTTGTTGTGTCCAATAGATACCGCTCATGAGAGCGAATATACAGTATGGTTGGAATATGGCATCCAAATACACAGATACAAGCTGTGTAAGAGATTGTCTAGCAGCTATGATGGGCCGACCAGGGGGGTCCACCATAGATTTGTGTATTTTTGGCATGTAGTAGATCACAGGGACCACTGGGTATAGAATAGAATAGAATAGAATCAACTTTATTGGCCTTGTATGCTTGCGCACACTAGGAATTTTTTGTGGATTTACAGTGCAGCATCAAGCAGGGATGAAGGGGGGGGGGGAAGGCATTACATACATTACATTAAGACATTACATGTGGGGAACACATGCCCACCGAGTTTCACAGCGCCTAGGCAGCCATCAGCAGCGCCACTGGTCACTGCTACAGCCAGGTTGGTAACATTAAGCAGAGACAGTACAGTTATCACACAGGGAACACATACCCACCGAGCTGAACAGTGCCTAGGCAGCCATCAGCAGCGCCACTGGTCACTGCTACAGCCAGGTAGGTAACATTAAGCAGAGACAGTACAGTTATCACAGAGGGAACACATACCCATCAAGCTGAACAGTGCCTAGGCAGCCATCAGCGGCGCCACTGGTCGCCAAAACAGCCAGGTAGGTAACAATACAAGCAGAGACAGTACAGTTATCACACAGGGAACATATTTGGCTGAGCTGCACAGCTCCTAGGCAGCCATCAGCGGCGCCATCTTGATCATGCTGCTCAGAGGCAGCAGTAATAATATTTGTATTTATGTAGCACTTTTCTTCCAAAGCTGGCACACCCTGCCAGCTTGTTGCTGGCGGGGTGTGCAACCAGCGAATGTACAGCATACAGGCTTTGCATAAAGTGGGGGCAGAGGTATATAATGATGATCATGGTAAAGGAACAGTAAAACAAAGAGTAATACATAGCTTTCCTCAGAGGCTGAGATAGATGGTATCTTGGGAAAAGCAAAAATAAAACATGGCAGTGTTTCGGTTTATGTACAAATCCAGTCCAAACTCCAGTTCTAACTCATTGCTTGTATTGTGGGATAAGTGCATCCATCAATGCTTGTTCAATGAGTTCTGAGAAACTGCTTTACGTAAAAGTAATTGTGCCCGGTATATATATATATATATATATATATATATATATATATATATATATATATATATATAGAGGGTTGTTTGATTTAGACGGCACTGTCGGATTTCTGTGATGTAAAACTTGTTTATTGTGACTCCAACATGTTTCAGGCCAAGCGCGTCCTCAGGGAACAACTCACTCAGGGGGCGATTCTCTAAGACAGAAATGCGGTAAAAAAAACATTATCGGGTTTTTACCGCATTTCTGTATGCTCTAACCCCCTTCCACAGTGGCAGCGCTGGCGATTCCCTGCAGAAGCCTATGGGCTTCTTACCGCAGCGCTGTTTGAGGGATCCGTCATGCGCAGATGGACTCAACACCTATATACTTTCAGATTATATATTTCAAATAAAATACTGTAAACCATGTTGCTCGTTCAGACCCCTCGGGGCGAGTGTGTCCAGTAGGTGGATCCACCTGACTTCTGCTTGTAAAAGTTTCCTTTTTCTGTTACCACCTCTAGCAGTTGCGGGTACCTGATCTATCATTTTAGATCTGATGCTCGCCAGACTGTGTTTGTTCTCTACACAGTGGCGAGCAATCATCGCTTGGCCATACGACAGGCAATTGACATAGGCCGTAGTGACCAGCCGGTCACCTATATAGGTGTTGCTCTAGTCACCAATATAGGTGTTGCTCTAGTCACCTATATAGGTGTTGCTCTAGACAGGATAGGTCTAAAACACACAATTAAGGACTATTATAATAAGAAGTGGTAGACCTGCCCTAAAGCTACTGTGTTATATTTTATACATTTTTAATGTTTACATTTTATGTTTTTTTCACACCTGCAGTTTAATACTGCAGTTTTTACATGACACCAGATAGGTGTCTCTTAATTGGCTTCTACAAGGTCTCTTATAACACGTTTTATCACTGTTTGTTTATGCATATATGTGATTTTGTTTTTTAGATGTGCCTGGTTGCCAGGGCGACACTTCCTTGTGTGGCACCCAGAATGAGGCTTGGACTCCCCAGGCGTTCCACAACGCGGGGCGGGAGTTGATGATGTCAGAGGGAGAAGCCGGAAGCCTGGGTCCTGGCGTCTAAAGCAATGCAGCGCGGGGATGGCGGACGGGTGAGACGGCCAACACGGGAGGCCACAGGTGAGTGATGCTTTGTGCTAATGAGGCGGGGGGCGGGTTCTTTCTGTATAGCGTATGGTATATATTTTTTCACTTTACACTGAGTGAGTTGATATCTGAGGACGGGCTTGACCCGAAACATGTTGGAGTCACAATAAACAAGTTTTGCATCATAGAAATCCGAGAGTGCCGCCTAAATCCAAACAACCCTACACAGGACCCCAAAGTGCGAATAGGAGGGCACCGGGTCGCTAGTAAGTGGACATCAGCAGTGTGCCGGGCATTTTGGTCCATTATATATATATATAATGGACCAAGCATAAAGTCAACATTTACGGGCTCACCTTGACATATACACGGCAACGTGAAAGTGTTGTGACATGTGAAAGTGACACATATTAAAGGCACTGAAACACTGCCGAATATATTCTGCTTTCTGTAGTGTATGATGCTGTTTGTGGTATATGGAGGTCACTGATGTGGTCTGTAGTACATGAGAGTTATATGTAGTATATGGGATAGTATATAAGTAGTAAATTCATGTACAATACAAAATAAAGATTAACCTGATTTGATTGAAGATTTGATATAATGAGGCAGATGTATGAACCAGCATTAAGTGCAGAAATGCACTTAACGCTGGTTAACTGGGGGGATTACGATTTTCCTAATGTATTACTAGCGTACCTAACGTGCGCTAGTGACAGCCCACTGAGTTACGCTCGGTGGGGCAGTCCCCTGCAATCCCCCCCAGTGTTTAGCGGCCGGGGTGATGTATTAACAGCCGCCCAGGCGTTAATTGGCCCCGGAGTGCGAGATCTCCTGCACAGCGCGAGCCGGAAGCAGGGCTAGCGTTGTCCCCGGAGTGGGGGACAGGACAACGCTAGCCCTGCTTGCGGCTCGCGCTGCGCAGGAGATCTCGAGGTTTTTGCGAGAACTCGCGCATGCCCATTAGAGCCGGACCAGGGGGGGGGGCATGGGCATAACGGCTCTCCTTATCGGCTTGCAGGGGGTTAATACATTAGCAAAAAACGGGTGCCTGCTTCTCCTCGTTATGCAGGAGAAGCGGGACCCATTATTTGAGAAGAGCTAAGGGGGGGTTAGTACATCTGCCCCAATATATGAACTAGGGGGACTGCAGCAGATATTTCAGAGATATTTGCTGCACTATCATGTTATTTCTCATAAAATCAACCCTCAAAAATTTATATTTATATTCTTTTTTTGCCAAATTTACGAGTCTCCGGAAAGTAATTCAGTATTGGAACTTGGCCATCACATGAAGACAGTGTTAGTCATTGTAGCCTATGGGCTGCTTTGCACAAGAGTAACCAGGTAGGGATCCATAGAATCCTTCCCCTGGTACTAACCAAAGGTGCATGCATGGTCAAGTCAAGTTTATGGCCTTCATGGTAGACCCAGAGCGGCTGATTCTGAGTCATACACCAAGGGCGAAATGTAATAGGGTGCGTTTTTTGCTGCAAATTCGCATATGTAATGAGATGCGAATTTGCGGCAAAAAAGTGCAATATGGTGCGTTTTCGGGCGAATTTTAGTCATGAAAATGTGCGCATTTTCAAACATTCGATTTTGTGTTAAGAAAAAAACCGGCGTGGGGTCCCCCCTCCTGAGCATAACCAGCCCCGGGCTGAAAGAGCCGGTCCTGGTTTCATAAAATCACAGAAACAAGCAAGTCCGGGTTCTGTGTATTTTATAAAACGGGGGATAAAATGATTAGGGGTCCCCCGTATTTCAAGAACCAGCACCGAGCCCAACCAGCCAGCAGGGTAATGCCACAGCCGGGGGGAGACTTTTTATACAAGTCCCCCCGGCCAAAGCATTCACCCCCTGACCGGTCAGCATGGGCAGTGGTCCTGGGGAAGTGGTGACCCCCCCAAAGAAGGGGTCCCCCCCTCCAGAACTTACCTGCCCATGCTGAAGCCCGGGGCTGTCCTCGATGCCCCTGGGCGGTGGGCATCGAGCTGATAAATGGTGTAAATAAATAGATGAAAAACTATTACCTTATACCGTGGAACTATGAGTCCCAGCAAGCCTCCCCCGCATGCTGGGACTTGGAGAACCACAAGTCCCAGCATGCGGGGCATTAAAGGGCCCGCTGGCACTTGTAGTTCCACAGTAAAATAAATAGTTAAATAAACACATGGACACCCATTTAAAATAAAACTTTAATACATACAAAGCCCATACATACTGATACTTACCTATCTTGAGCCCGTAGGTAGGTCCCAGGGTCTTGATCCGGTGCCTTGTCCTGGTCCGGATCTATGTCGGCATTCTTCTCCATGTCGATGTCCGTGTCCTCGTCCGGTCCGGGGTCCGAAGAAATCAATGGGGGACCAGTGGAAGGAAATCCTACTCACCCAGGACGTCCATGGAAGTTCTGAAGTCTTGATCCGACGTATTGCTGGACTTCTGTTTCATCTTCCGCGCCTCTGCATAGAATGATTCTATTGGCCGCTAGGCGGCCAATCAGGAGCTGAGAAAGTGAGGAAACCCACACAAGTACAGGCATAATATACAAACTCTGCACAGTAAGGGGGCCATGGTGGGAATAGAACCCATGACCTCAGTGCTGTGAGGTAGTAATGCTAACCATTACACCTTCCATGCTGCCCCACATGTGCCATATGCACAAACTCTCCATTAGCCTCCACGCTCAAAGTCCATCCTTCTCAGCCAACATAACTCTAACTTACTACTAGATTAATGTCTGATGTAGACACCCCTCCATCCACCAGCAAACATCCTCTAACCCATATACAGGTAACAGGTATTGGAGTCACTGTAATGACCTGTCTGGTACAATTAAATCGGTTGCAAATATAACAATGGGCAGTATTCAATGAGAAAAATTTGCCGTGTTTTATGGCGAATTTGTGCTTTTTTTCGCGTTGGACAGAGAATTTTGGTCTCAAAAAGTGAACCACCCTATTCAATGTGATATTTTCGCTGTCTTTCTAAGTGATTTTCGCCGTGCCTCTCCATGTAGCAATTCTCCATCTTTTCATGGAGAAGTGGAATGTGAACTTTTAAAATAAAAGTTTTTTTTTTTAATTTTGGTGTAAAAAAATCAGGAATTTTATTCTGTGAAGGGGCATGCTATTTTTATTCATGTGCACATGAATATATATTTAATTTAAAAAAAATATTTTATTTTTTTACACATAAAAGCCAGCAGGGGGCCAGAGCCGAGAGCCACTCATTAGATATTCATATATTCACTGCACCCGATCATAACATATGCATGATCGGGAGCAGTGAATATACCCGGTCCCCTGCTGGCTCTGGGGGAGGGCAGCATGGGTCCCGGGGAGCCCTCCTCCCCTCCACATACGTTCTGGGGCAGGCAGGGAGACTTCAATCTCCCTGCCTGCCACCGTCCCACGGCTCCCTGCAGCGGACGCTCGTCCGCTGCAGGGGTTAAGATTTGCCGCGAGGGGCAACGAGCCCCTGCAACATTGAATAGTGGCTAAAGACCCGTGACAGAGAATCTCCAAACATGGAGAATCTCCGTAAAAACACGGCGAGTGCATGGCGAGAGAAAAAAAACCTCTCACCATGCAAGGAGAAAATTCTAATTGAATACTGCCCAATGTCTTACTTGACTCCAAAAACACTATGCCTTGGACTATAGGCATCAGATTCATCAGATTCATATATCATAAGCAACACCTTTAGCATGAATCCTTCCAAGATTCATAAATATCTTTAATGGAGGGTCCGCAAGGGGAAGGGTCTGTGGGTCAGCTGCTGAGGTAAAAGGGATTGGGGGCTATGGTCAGCAGCAGTGGTGACGGTGGTGAGCTGGGTGTTGACAGGCATGGAGAAAGAGTTGTGTTATTACCATGGGGACAGGTAATTGCAGTACAAAGCATGTCACACTCCAAGCTAGGCTCACATACCTGCCACCTGGAGCCCCTTTGCTGTCCTCATTGGACAGATAGAACAGGGCAGCTATCCCCAGTGCCTTCAGCAGATAATAGGGTACTTGTTTCCTAGCACGGTGCCACCAATTTTAATTGTATTGATCGCGGCCGCAAAAATCACGTCGATCGCATGCCAACCAAATCGCATGCGATGCGATCGATTGGAAACAATGTAAAATGGTCCCTGAGACCCAATTTTACATTGATTTCAATGTAAAAAGCCCCAAAACCCCCCATTTTCATAGCAACCCCCCCCTGATGGGTGAAATGGCCCTCCATTGTTAACGCCCCCCCACTATTGACGCCAACCCAAAGCGTGGCGAGCGCAGCGAGCCCGCGAGGGGTGGCGGTACGCGTCCTATGAACTTTTCATAGCCCCACTATCCACGTTGGCGTGGAGTTGAATTTATAAAGTGTGGCGAGTGCAGCGAGCCACCACGCCCGAAGCGTGGCGAGCGGACGCGCATAACTTCACAGGTATACGCGTACCCGCGCGGGGCTTGCTGCGCTCGCCGCGCTTCGGGCTCGGTGGCTCGCTGCGCTCGCCACACTTTATAATATCCACACCACGCCGATGTGGATAGTGGGGGTATGAAAAGGTTGGAGGACGCGTACCGCCCCTCGCGGGCTCGCTGCGCTCGCCACGCTTCGGGTTGGTGTCAATAGTGGGGTGCCGTTAACAATGGGGGGGCATTAACCATACTTAATACCCATTGTTCCCTATGTAAAATCGCGTTGATCAAGTCGATCGCATGCCATTATAATGGCATGCGACCGACGCGATCAACGAGATTTTAACTTTAAAACTCATTTAATATTGTTCTCTATGGGAAAATCGCATTGATCGCGTCGGTCGCATCGCGATGGACGCGATCAACGCGATTTTCTCTTTACCGGCAATTAAAGCTGGTAATTGACAGAAAATCGCGTCCATCGCGTCCATCGCATGCCTTAAGTACCTTAACTTAAGGCTAGCGATCAACCCCGACGGGCGCCGTGCTAGGAAACAAGTACCGATAATAGTTTTTCTTATGCATGTAAAGCCCCCAGGTAGCTGCTCCACAACCCCTTTGTTTCACATGCTTAGCTCTCTAAGAGTATACTACTAGGTCTAGTACCCTATGGCTAGCTGACTCCAAAAGCGATCCATCAAAAGCAGAGCAGAGTGCATGGCTATCAGTGTGACCCCACAAAACTGCAAAATGTGGATGTCCCAAGAGCTCTATTCACTAAATGACATTGTTAACAAAGTAAATCTTGAGTTTACTAAGAATCCCTCAGAATTGGTAATTCAATTAACTAGCCTTTTTTCACACTTAAAAATCAGGATTCAGACGCAGTAACCCACTGATTCTGTGTACACTGCTGAATCAATTAGGGCCAAATGTAATAGGGTGAGAGTTTCAGAAAGTGAGAGATTTTTGGAGAGTTTTCCCATTGTTTTTAAAGTAGCAACACTGCAAAACCAGGTTGATTTTGCCATTTAATTGATTGATTGCTGCTTAAAAAAAAGGGGGAAAAAAGGGAAAACTCTACCAAAATCTCTCACTTTCTGAAACTCTCACCCTATTACATTTGGCTCATTGATTTTGGCATTTTTAGGCAGACTTTGCTCATTGAGCAACGTGGTTCTGTGGAGGTCATCCTCACTAACTGGATTTTTCCAGCATGGCAATTAGCTGCTGGATAAACCCCATGGTTAATTGAATACCCATCTTGTTTAGGGTTATGTTTTGGGTGAGGTATCCACTTTTTAACATATCAACTTTATAGCAGTGTTGATATGTTCACTTTAAGCATGTTGACATACTCTGTCAAAATGAAATACCTTTCGACATGCAATAGTCTAGATCAGGCATGTCCAACGTTGGCCCTCCAGATGTTGTGAAACTACACATCCCAGCATGCTTTGCAATAGTTTTAGCATTCTATAATAGCAAAACTGAGGCAAAGCATGCTGGGATGTGTAGTTTCACAACATCTGGAGGGCCAACGTTAGACATGCCTGGTCTAGATCATCGAATAGAGGGGTTCAGTTATTTCAACTTATCTTTATTGTAGCTCAAGCTTTAATATTTATTTGAAATTCCCTCTATATTAGTTGTTAAAGACCTTTCTAAAAACACTAATGTAATCTTGCAAAAGTAAATACTTTGGAGTGAGTTAATATGTACAGAACATTCACTAAAAGACACAATCCATTCTTTTGGGACTATACTTATAGCTGCACTTAGGGCCTTATTCTGGTTGGTGGGGTCCTTTCCGAATTCTTTCGGAGGGCGCTCTTTAGCCGTCTGCGCATGCGTAGGCAACGCAATGCGCATGTGCCACGCATGGCCTCCGTACTCGTTCTCACTAATACCATCCAGAAATGTGCACCGAATTGACTCGAGAAATATGGGTGTAATATGGGCGTCATTTGGACCTACACAAGGGCGTGGTTTCAAAGTGGGAAAAACTGGGCGTAAATCTGGGCGTACACGAGGGAGTGCACGAAATGTGGTAGGCGTGCATTCGGACAACAGACCGACTGCAAACGAACCAACACGCATGAAATATGCGGTCTTCATAAGCAAGTTTCACTTTGCGGAGAGCACTTGTTCATGCGCTAGGCATTCGGTTCGCCCAATTAGTACGCCCGCACCTGAAGCACTCTCAGCTGAACACAATACAATCCACTCCTTTACTCATTAGTGATTAATTACACTCTTTTCACAGGTTCAATTGGAACCACTAAGACAGGTAAAGGGGCAACAATGAATGAATAGCACTTCACATGATGTAAGGGTTAATCTATAGTGGTAGTAATGTGTTTAAGTATCAATTAGGAATTGATTGATTACAATTACAAACAATCCCTTTTTTATGAGGTTGCCTAATTGCATAAGTGTGTCATGTGGCAGATGTATGAGTTCCGATTACAGTAGTGAGTTTTGCGAAAATACACCGCATCGGTGCGTACAGGCAGCTTCCCGTCCATTCGGATGCTGTAAGACCATGCAGAATCTTTGTGTTCCCACCGCACACGTACGGTTTGGATGTTGTCCGAAAACACACCCTCTTCTTAGAGAGTGAGTCCAACCGAATGCGGACGACCTGTGGGCGTTTGTTCTTACAATGTCCGCACAGCGTGGCGTTCGGTCAGCTCCGAAAGAATTCGGAACAGTCCGCACCAACCAGAATAACCTCCTTAGTATCATGCTTTCCAGACAGCCACACCAATATACAGTACATTGATGCAAACTACTTTACATTACAGTGCAATGAGGGAAATACCCAGGGGTGTGATATTCAGCTAAAACAGCTACATAAAAAAGAGTAAATGTAATAGTATTTGAGCAGAAGGATGAGAAGTTATGACAGGCGAGATCTTTACATTACAATAATACTTTTTTTGGGAATGTTATAAGATACGCAGATTCTGGAACAAGGTTATTCATTTTGTTAACTCCACTATCAATGCTTCCATACTCCCCTCCCTGGATGCCTGCCTCCCTCCTTTTCAACTTCAACAGGCAGTGACGTGCGGTGAGGTCATTGCCTGGGTAGGCACTGACCTCACCACCCCCCCCCCGGACATGGCGGTGCTACATATGCAGCGGCCGCCGGTACATGCACCCCCCCCCCCTCCCACCGCCCGGCGGACTCACCTGTCCTCGGCAGTGGCGGCGGCCAGTCCTCTCGGCGGTGAGACGGGTGAGTGACATCTGCTTTCTCCCTGCAGGTGCCGAACTCCCCGCTGCCCATGCTGCTGCATCCTCTCCAGGGCCCTGCATGTACAGTATGTGATTGGACAGCGGATCCAGCACTGGATCTGCTGGCCCAATCACATCTGGGGGCGTGCGTTTATACTGGTGCCCCTGTCATCGCGGCATCAGTATAAGTGCCGCTTCCCCATTCATTTTCAATGGGCTTTTACAGCCCATTGCTGCACCCTGCCCCCTGCCCACCCCTACCCGCCCCACGCTGCCCTGAGTTTTAATGTTAACAGCGGGAGGCACCTCTCCCGCTGCCTCCCACCCTCACATGCAGCAGTGTAAGAAGGTGTGAGGCAGCCGGAGAGGTAGAAATGATGAAAATAATAAAAGAAGATCTATAAATATCTTCTTTTTATTATTTTCAACATTATCACAGGGGAGGCTCTGCCTCCCCTGCCTCCCCTGACTGCACGTGCCTGTCAACAGGAGTGAATTGGGACAACCTGTCTCTCAATGCATCCCATTCCTGGTAACTATAGTAGCTTTACGATGCCTAAAAAATGAATCCTTCAACACTGGATCAAAAAGTCGGCCCCTACCATACAGGAACGGAAATTGAGACTTTTACATCTCCTATACTTTGACTTAAGAACCTTATTGACCCAGGAAACAACCCTTAAACACTCCTTCCACAACAAATGGGACAGGTTTATTCATTCCTTGGACACTTCAAAGTACAGCATTCTCCACTTAGTATCCAATCAGATTCTGCTTCCTATTATTTAGCACCTTCTAGATGATAATAGACCCACTTTGGGGTCAGGACCCATAGTTTGAGAACCGCTGCCCTAAGAGAACAGGAAATAGTAGTAAAGCATATTAAGTGCTCATGTAAAATGCAGTGTACTTAATAAAATGTGCTTGTGACAAACAATAAGTGGGAAGAACTACTTGTATTATTAAAGAGAATGTATTAGAACACCTGCATAATACTAAAAAGGGATCAACATTGCAGTGCCTCAGCACCTTGGCCCTTATTCTGATCGGTGCGGATATTCCCGCATTCTTACGGAGCGGTCCGCACGCCACGGTGTTTTGCCGCATGCGGCCATCGTCCGTAGAAACGCCCACGTGTCCTCCGCATTCGGACGGACTCACTCTTTAAGAACAGGGCGTGTTTACGGACGACATACAAACCATGCGTGTGCGGGAGAAACACTCAGATTCTGCACGGTATTACAGAGTATTACAGAGTATGCTCGGAAATACCGCATCCGACCGTGAGCCAAGCGGTGCTACCGCACGTAAGCGGAGTATTTACGCCAAACAACCCACTATTATATATCTTCTGTATTGCTAGTATTAATATTCAGTCATGTCCATTGTTAGCAGTTTTAAAGTGTGTGACAAGTACAGCATATGTGGGGGATTAGTACGGTTTCCTTGAAGCAGCAATGGTTTCAATTAAAGCACTGACAAGCGTCCTATTAGTGAGTAATGAGTAAAGGAGTCGATTCTATTGGGTTCAGGTGTTAATGCTTGTAGTCATTAGGCGTACGTTCGCCTACCGCATGAACGAGTGGTGTCCGCAAAGCAATAGTACACTTGTGGACACCGCACATTTCTTCCCTTTTTGATCGCGTGCATTCGGAGTGGTATCCGAATGTACGCCCCCCAACATAAGTGTACTCCCCCGTGTCCGCCCATGTTTCCGCCCCGTTTTGCCCACTTTGAAACTACGCCCATGTGTCATTCCGCATGACGCCCATAATCTGCCCATATTTCCCGACTGATTGCGGGGAACAGTTTTGGACGGGATTTGGCCGAACAGGTACGGAGTCAAGGCGTGGCACATGCGCGTTGCGTTCTCCACGCATGCGCAGACGCCGTAAAGACGCGATCCGAAAGTATGCGGTAAAGTCCGCGTCAATCAGAATAAGGGCCCTTGCATGGATCTGCAACATTTTGAGCCCAATCAGCACTTTAACCCATTGAGTGTCAATATCTCTGAGAATGGGCTAAATATCCGTTAAAAATGCCTGCGTCGTTCACATTTGTTATACAAATTCAAATACAAAATTTTGTGGAAAAAAAGATTATGGGTGACATTTAATAGAATGAGAGTTTTTCGCAATTTTTAAAATCGCACCATATCGCCGCAAATCACACTTTTTTTCGCAGTTTTCATGTGTAATCGCATATTTAATGGGATGCGCATAAGCGGATAAAAAGTGCGATATGGTGCGATTTGTGGCGATTTTAAGTCATGAAAATGTGCGCATTTTCAGTCATGAAAATGTGCACGTTTCAAAAGTTGCGATTTCTGGTAAAAAAAAAAAACGAAAAAATAAAAACCGGCGTGAGTTCCCCCTTCCTGAGCATAACCAGCCCCGGGCTCAAAGAGCCGGTCCTGGTTTCATAAAATCACGGGGCAAAACAAATAGGGTTCCCCTTGATTTTATAAAACCAGCACCAGGCGCAGAAATGTTTCATCTTCCGCACCTCTCATCCAAATGATTCTATTGGCCGCCTAGCGGCCAATCAGGAGCCGCGAAAGTCGCCTCCAGAGTGGCCGCTAGGCGGCCAATAGAATCATTTGGATGAGAGGTGCGGAAGATGAAACATTTCTGCGCCTATCATTCCTTTTGTGTACCCGTGGTGGAGACGGAGAAGATGGAGAAGATGTTGGGATGTTCGCAGGGGACCTGGGTGAGTAGGATTTCCTTCCACAGCTCCCCCATGGATTTCTTCGGATCCAGGACCCCGGACTCTTCAGCCCTGGAGCCCCGGACCAGCCCCTGAACCAAGCCACCGGACCGGACCCAGGGACCTACCGACGAGCTCAAGAAAGGTAAGTATCAGTATGTGTGGGCTTTGTATGTATTAAAGTTTTATTTTAAATGGGTGTCCATGTGTTTATTTAACTATTTATTTTACTGTGGAACTACAAGTGCCAGCGGGCCCTTTAATGCCCCGCATGCTGGGACTTGTGGTTCTCCAAGTCCCAGCATGCGGGGGAAGCATGCTGGGACTCATAGTTCCACGGTATAAGATAATAGTTTTTCATCTATTTATTTACACCATTTATCAGCTCGATGCCCACCGCCCAGGGGCATCGAGGACAGCCCCGGGCTTCAGCATGAGCAGGTAAGATCTGGAGGGGGGGTGGGCCTTCTTTGGGGGCGTCCCCACTCCCCCAGGACCCCTGCCCATGCTGACCGGTCAGGGGGATGAATGCTTTGGCCGGGGGGACTTGTATAAAAAGTCTCCCCCCGGCTGTGGCATTACCCTGCTGGCTAGATGGGCCTGGTGCTGGTTCTTGAAATACGGGGGACCCCTAGTCATTTTGTCCCCCGTATTTTGGGAACCAGGACCGGTCCTTGAGCCTGGTGCTGGTTTTATAAAATCAAGGGGAACCCTATTTGTTTTGCCCCGTGATTTTATGAAACCAGGATCGGCTCTTTGAGCCCGGGGCTGGTTATGCTCAGGAGGGGGGACCCCACGCCATTTTTTTACTCTATTTTTACACCAGAAACATGCACAGATCACAATGATCTGTGCATGTCTTTGACCAATTCGCACATCAGACCCTGGTATGAAAAAAGTGCAAATTATATTGACCCAAAAAATGCGATTTCCGTTTGCGCATGCTATTAAATAAGCGATTTGTATACTTTTCTGTGCGAAAACATCTGGATGCGAATTAAGTGCGATTTTTTAACGCACTTTTTGAAAGTGCGATTTATCGTCAAAAAGATGCGGAAAAACGGGCCGTTGCGCACCTTATTAAATGTGCGATTTGGCCAAAAAATTTGAAATCCCCATTTTTATGCGAAAATATCGCAGAAAAACAGAAATCGACTCCTATTAAATGTCACCCTATATTTCCTATATAAGGAAAACATTACAGGTCATTATGATAAATAAAATATAGAGAAAGAAAAGGATGTCCCTATGAGACAGTGCACCTAAGAAAGAATTTTTCAATATAAAATGTAACTTTTAATAGATATGTTCTAAAAGGCTGCGAACAATTTTAAAAAAACATATAACAACATTTTCAGGGTGGGGTAACATATATTAAAACAAAGGTGGCAGGCAGGCTGTTGCTTTATTATTGTAGGTACTCAGTGTGTGAGATCGGTCACCCTTGTCTGTACAGTGGATAAACTATCTCAACTGTCAGATCTCATAGGGAGGTGCTTTACAGTAGGTGGTAATAAAATACAGGGTGTTCAGGAGATATGCAATAAGCTCCTGTCACCTGGATTTTGATCCAAGCTCACTCACACTTGGTTGTGTTAATTAATACACATACGTATTTCTATGGATGTGTATAACTGGTTCCCATGTGCGGTACATATAGGGGTCTAACTGTATAAATACTAGAAAGACTCAGCCTTTATGAAACCACAGCTGTGGCTCCTATGGGGTGTCCAATAGAATAGGACTACCTCCCCTAGTGGTCGCCTGTGGGGTATGGCGAATGCGCGCCCAGTAATGAATCAAAGATTCTGGGACTCAGGAGTGAGCTGAAGCCCTTAAAAGGACTATAGGAATCTCGCACCGTGACTGTACAGATCAAAATACAAATATATGAAAAATAATAAACAGTAGCAACAGCCTGCTTGCGCACCGCTAGCCGGCACGCGCTTCGCAGGTCAGCTTCTTCAGGGCTGACCTGCGAAGCGCGTGCCGGCTAGCGGTGCGCAAGCAGGCTGTTGCTACTGTTTATTATTTTTCATATATTTGTATTTTGATCTGTACAGTCACGGTGCGAGATTCCTATAGTCCTTTTAAGGACTTCAGCTCACTCCTGAGTCCCAGAATCTTTGATTCATTACTGGGCGCGCATTCACCATACCCCACAGGCGACCACTAGGGGAGGTAGTCCTATTCTATTGGACACCCCATAGGAGCCACAGCTGTGGTTTCATAAAGGCTGAGTCTTTCTAGTATTTATACAGTTAGACCCCTATATGTACCGCACATGGGAACCAGTTATACACATCCATAGAAATACGTATGTGTATTAATTAACACAACCAAGTGTGAGTGAGCTTGGATCAAAATCCAGGTGACAGGAGCTCATTGCATATCTCCTGAACACCCTGTATTTTATTACCACCTACTGTAAAGCACCTCCCTATGAGATCTGACAGTTGAGATAGTTTATCCACTGTACAGACAAGGGTGACCGATCTCACACACTGAGTACCTACAATAATAAAGCAAAAGCCTGCCTGCCACCTTTGTTTTAATATATGTTACCCCACCCTGAAAATGTTGTTATATGTTTTTTTAAAATTGTTCGCAGCCTTTTAGAACATATCTATTAAAAGTTACATTTTATATTGAAAAATTCTTTCTTAGGTGCACCGTCTCATAGGGACATCCTTTTCTTTCTCTATATTTTGTCTATAATATATGTCCTATGGTAGCACACCCCTGATCCTGTGTATGTGACACTGACCATACAAGAGTAATTTATAGGGGTTCACCCAATACTACATAGTCTTGTGCGACTGACAAAAATCCCCCTGTTTTCTCATTATGATAAATAAAAATGTTTGGTACTCTTTACCTAGAACGGCGCCCGCAATTGCCATCGCGGGCGTCGGGGGTAAAAAATCGCGGGCATCGCGGGCATCGCGGGTACATAAAAAACGGGTGCGACGCGATGCCCGCGATGCCCATAGGAAACAATGTTAAATGGGCCACAGAGCCCTAATAGTGCCCTTGAACTGTGAAATGGCCCCCACAATTGTTAACGCCACCCCACGATTAACGTCAACCCGAAGCGTGGCGAGCGCAGCGAGCCCCCGAGGGGCTGCGGTACGCGTCCTCCGACCTTTTCATACCCCCACTATCCACGTCGGCGTGGAGTTGAGAATAGAATAGTGTGGCGAGCGCAGCGAGCCACCGAGCCCGAAGCGTGGCGAGCGCAGCGAGCCCCGCGAGGGGACGCGGATACCATCACAGGTAAACGCGTCCCTTCGCGTGCTTCACAGGTGTCCGCGTCGCCATGGACACCTGGGAAGCCCGCGAGGGGACGCGTATAACTGTGAAGGTATCCGCGTCCGCTCGCCACGCTTCGGGCTCGGTGGCTCGCTGCGCTCGCCACACTATTCTATTCTCAACTCCACGCCGACGTGGATAGTGGGGGTATGAAAAGGTCAGAGGACGCGTACCGCCGCCCCACGCGGGCTCGCTGCGCTCGCCACGCTTCGGGTTGACGTTGATCGTGGGTTGGCGTTAACAATTGTGGGGGCCATTTCAGACTTCACAGTGACTATTTGGGCTCTGTGGCCCATTTGACATTGTTTCCTATGTAAAAATCGCGGGCATTGAGGCATTGAACACTAAAATCGCGTCCAATCTAACTTTTAACATTGATCCCTATGGGAAATCACGGCCATCGCGGGCATCGCATCACACCCGTTTTTTAGTGCATTCGATGGTCGCGATGGTCGCGATGGGTGCCGTTCTAGGTAAAGAGTACCAAATGTTTGCTTGGCAATTTTTACAAATTCCCTTGACGCAAAGAGTTAAATGGTTACCATAGCCCAAAGCAATTTTAGGGAAGTAATATTGTACTAGATTGGAAATGTAAACTACAGTATGTATGTAAACCACTTAAACTTAAAATTTGACAGTTCACCTATGCACCTGTAATGAAAAATGTCTGTGTTTATGAAAATAATATATGTATATCAGTTCCTGTGTATTATGAATAATATAGATTGCTCAAAATGTATGTATTGTATCGTAGCAAACTCCTCTAATCTCCTATATATTAACCAGATCTGTCAATCACCTGTGTGTATAACGCTGGACAGAGTTACTGGGGTGATTCACCCCCTTCACAATCACACGCCCTTTTCATCTCAAATACAGCATGTCACCTCTAACTGCAAGGATTCGGTATGGAATCCCGGCGGTCGGAATCCCGGCGTTCAAAATCCCGGACCGGAATCCCGACCGCTGAAATACCAACAAGGGGGGGACGTGGATCGCCCCCCTTGTGGGCTCGCTATGCTCACCATGCAGCAGGTCCGGTGCCTCGCTATGCTCGGCACACCCACGGAAGGAGAAAGTGTTGGGATTTCGGCGGTCGGGATTCCGGCGTCGGGATTTTGAACGTCGGGATTCCGACCGGCGGGAAACTGACCGCACCCCTAATAAACCATATTTCATGCAATAAACCAGTTCATAGGATAAGGGGGTGAAGCCCGTAGGGCGCGATGAATCACCTAGTACTGTAATAGTTTTATGTAACACATTTATAGTGTTACTGTAGCTAAGTTTCATTACCTTTAATTACTGGAGTCACTCTATTCTGACTCAATAACCAGGCTGTAAGTGTAAGGCTTCTAAGACAGTTCATCTCTGTATGTCTATATTGAACTAGTACTTACAGTACACCAGAAGACTTTGCCATACAGTGTCATCTCAACAGAAGAGGCATGTGTGAAGAATCCAGATGAGAGTTTATTTCAAGCTGATGTTCTTGTAATAATGCACAAAACTGTAGGTGAAAAGATAATAATTTGCCGAAGCTCAACAGGAACCAACTGAAGGTTAAAATGGCAGACACTCAATGTGCTAGAGATAGGAAGAAAGGCAGGTCTAATGACATCAGAGCCTAGGAAATCGGCGGTACAAACTATACAAGATGCAAAGCTTTGCAATAGTAACATCACAGTAACATAACATTATATTAAACACGGGTTGGGATCATTTGGTCTATTGCATTATGGTCGAAAGTCATTAGGTCGAATCCATTAGGTCGACATGCTAAAAGGTCGACATGATTCTAGGTCGACATGGGAAAAGGTCGACATGATTCTAGGTCGAAAGGTCATTAGTTCGACAGGTCATTAGTTCGACAAGGTCATTAGTTCGACATTGTCTATGTCGACATTCACAAGGTCGACATGGGGTTTTTCACTGTTTTTTTACCTGAATGTCAACACAGTCGACATGGACACAGTTTAAAGTGCACTGCATCCCCTCGCATCGCTCGCTGCGCTCGCGATGCGTCGGGCACGGTGCCTCGCTACGCTCGGCACACTATTTTATTCTCCCACCACGCCCTAGTGGATGGTAGGGCATGAAATACCGCCTGTCGGCACATGTTGGCTCAAAAAACAGTGAAAAACTCCATGTCGACCTTGTGAATGTCGACATAGACAATGTCGAACTAATGACCTTGTCGAACTAATGACCTGTCGAACTAATGACCTTTCGACCTAGAATCATGTCGACCTTTTCCCATGTCGACCTAGAGTCATGTCGACCTTTTAGCATGTCGACCTAATGGATTCGACCTAATGACTGTCGACCATAATGCAGTAGACCAAATGACCGCATCCCATTAAACACATATATTGTGGGACATGACACACTCTATGGACCTTATTCTAGTTCACTCTTTCTGACAAAATCCTTCTTAGATGGACAAAACCATGTGCACTGCAGGGGGGCAGATGTAAAATGTGCAAAGAGAATTCGATTTGGGTGAGTTATTTTGTTTCTGTGCAGGAAAAATACTGGCTGCTTTATTTTTACACTTCAATATAGATCTTACTTTGAAGTAAAATCCCACCCAAATCTAACTCTATCTGCACAAGTAACATCTGCCCCACCTGCAGTGCACATGGTTTTGTCCATCTAAGAAGGATTTTGTCAGAAAGAGTGAACTAGAATAAGGCCATATATCACTATTGGAATCCCACATGCAAATTATTGAGTTTCATGGCCACTTCCTACATGCGGCACACTATCCTTGGAATTATTATCGGATGACCCCAATAGTGAATGACCACTATCTAAACATTAGAAGCTATGGCAAGAGCATTCTTGTGCAATTAAAAGGACGTATACTGTGTGGTATGTGGTATTCTACCATATGTGTCTTCAAAGCAGCTAAAACATTCTTAGTGGGAATTTTAATACATTTGGTAAGTTGCTTCTGTCATGTGAATGCCATACACCAGCACTACTCAAACTGTAGGACCTGACCCCAAAGTGGGTTGTGAACATCTCAGCATGGGGATGGAACTCCATGTTGCTGACTGTCAGGCTGTTGACTTCTCTAGTCTCTCATCCTATGATCCAAGGAGTCTAAAAAACCAGTTGCATTGTCTGTTACTTCAGACTTCTCGCCTCCACAATGCATATGTGGTCTGCTGTACACATACGTGTGGTGACCATTCTGCAGCAACTTGCTGGGGTCCTGTAATAATTTTTATTGTTACAGGACCCAGGGCAAAATAGTTTGAAAATCCCTTCTATAAACCATGATATATAATAAACATTGCTATAATAAATAATGTTCTTCATACAAGAGATCACTTTCGCTCTATGAGGGTTATTAATTGGTGGCACCTAATGAATGTTATTTACAACACAGTGTATGAACCTGGATATAAACAAGTTTTATGTATTAACGCACTGTGATTAACAGTGCTTCTAGTAATGGTGACCAGAGCCAAATCAAGTTGGGGGTTATAGGAGGTATGTACCCCTGGGCAGAGGCGTAACTCTGGGAGGAAATGGAGTCATCTGCCACCAGGCTCCTTCTCCCAATGGGGCACCTCTCCTCCCCTGCTAGTTTGGATCAGTTATTTGAAAGCCGTCGATATCGCTTCTGTGGCTGACTCCCCTTCCTAACATTTTTTTTGCAAGTGTCACACCTGTACAGACACCTTACTGGTTGAGCTATTTGTGGGGCACTTATATTTATCTTGCCTCCGGTCAACTGGAACAAACTTATGCCACTGCCCCTGGGCCCCCCTTTCTGAGAGCATTCCTCCCTCCTGCCACCACTGCAGATTGTACGATGAACACAGTTCTGTTGCGCTGTAATCCCGGTGCTGAGCCCCCCATCTCAATGCAGTGAGCCCCCCATCTCAAAAGCGTGAGCACGCTGCTGAGCTGTAGGTGTCAGAACTGGCACAAGGCAGGTGCTACTTTCCTGCCTGTGTCTGAATTGTTGGCAGGCAGGTGCTATTCCCCTCTGTGTGTCCGGATAGGCGTCGAGGAAGGCAGTGCTCACCAGTCTGTGTATTGATTGGGGCTACACGGACACTGCTCAGCTATGGGTGTCCATGTGGGTTGTTGCTGTGTGCACCCTTAGTGACCACAGGTCTTGACATGTCCACCCTAAGCAGTGTAGAGATCTCAGCAGGAGAAGTGCTCAGTCAGGCAGTGGAGCTGCTACTAGGAAATTTGATGTTTTATATGTGAGCGCTAAAAAAAAAGAACAGAAGAGAGGCAAACGCCGAGAGAAAATGCACCGAAGTAAATAAAGTAAAATAAACAAAAATAAGAATAAAAATAAAACTGAAATTCAAAATACTATATAAAAATTAAAATAAAGAAATAAATATAATAGCTGTGACATCTGTGAAAAAAAAGGTGGGAGGGTTAACCTGAATGTATACTGCGCCTTTTGGAGTGAAATGGAGAGCCTTGCAATATACTGCTCTATCCCTAATTCGTATTGTTGTGCTGGGCAGTGTGGAGGTGGTCAGCATGTGCTTTAATCTTCTCCCACTGCTGGCTGTCTACTGCCGCTGTAGTTCTTGCGGGTGAGTGACATCACCCAGCCTCTCCATCTCCAGGAAGACCACTCAACTTTGATTTAGGTCTCAGGATGCCGGTGTCTTGCATTCTTTAGATAGCGGGATCAACGCGTTTCGTGTCATGGGCACTTTTTCAAAATAAATTTGTGTTTTTTTCTTTATTATATATTATTTATTAATTATTTATTAAAATTGGAGGGAATCTCATGCCCTACCAAGGGTCTAATATATTGGATATATTAAAAAGTAAAAAAGAGTTATATCTTTTGGAGTCACGCTAAAAGAATATAATATAAAAAGAAAAAGAAAATGGATGTATAAGAAATGATATATGTATAAAAAATAAAATAAGAATAAAAAAAAATATTTTTGGAAAGGGAAAGAGAAATATAGAAAAAGGATAATATATATTTTTAATTGCTGTTAATTTCCTCCCTCTTGGGTTATTGTCGTGTACTTCTGCATAGTGTTATAGGTAAACAAATATGACAGATTTCAATGGAAAAAAAATATTAAGTATATAAATATGGAGCAAACCAATTCATTTATGAAACCCATCATTTCAATAGATACCATGTAATATTTTAGAATCATTTTGAAATATACTGTTGAGTGGAGTTGGGGGCAGTGAAGGATGGCAGCCAACTCAGATGTTTTTTTTAAAGGGGCAATCACTTGCAAGGCAAAACCGTGCAAAAAAAAAAAAAGTTCAGGCAGCATCCCGCACTGCTGCTGAATTTGGGTGGCAAAACCTTACGCCATTTAACTCCAAAGTGTCTATATAGTATTTCCACTTATTATAAAAATTAAACTTTCAAGATCTGGGATATTGTGCAGGTGTAACACAAGCTCTGTGAGTCATACTGTCTGTACCTACTGCATATATGCTGGCTGCAACATTTTTAAAGAAGATTCATAGGTATTTATTATTTTGGATAACTCTTGTATATCAGGATTGTCTGATTTACACTTATCTAACAAAATACCCAACTGGGGACTTGTAATAGGTGGAAGAAGAATTAACAGGGCCAGTGTAAGGCTTCACAGCACCCTAGCCCAAACTTCAACTTACTGCACCCCCCCCCCTCTCCCCCATATGGCCACCAATACCCACTTTCCAACCCCTTAAGACATACTTGGCAAACATTCTGGAATGGCAGGGAGGCTCCCAAAAAATTGGGTGGTCCTCCTAGCCCCACCTCGGGAAGGTGGGAAAGTCCCCTGCTTTCCCTGGAGGCCCCCTTTGCCACCTACAATTTAGTACAATGAGGAGGGGGCAGCAAAGTAGGGAAGTATGCCTCAAGGGAAAGTATGGGGGTACTTATGTCACCTGCATTAAGTACAACAAGGATCCTCATAGACATCCTTAATAGACTTGGTGGCGCCCCCCCAGATCCTTGCGCCCTAGGCAGCTGCCTAAAGCTGCCTAATGGTAGAGCCGGCCCTGAGAATTAATACATATATTTGATGTTAAACAGTTTGTTTTTTAAAAATATTTAAAAAAAGAGGATCTATATCTTCCAATTTAAGAAGAAAGGAGTGGGGAAAATATAAACTTGTAGGTACATTTAAAAAAAGGATGTTTAGGAAGCTGATATTGCTGCTGAAGTTCCACTACAGACTTTTCTCCCTGGGTCAAATATTTTATATAAACAAGAAAGGCATTTTTATTTCCATAGTGAGTATTTAGGGTTAGTCATTGAAGGAGGGAAAGATGTATTACTCCATAATGGAATAAATTGTCAAATAGTGATTTCTTCCACATTTCTTATTTCCATGCTAAGTATCTCTTAATATGATTCATAATACTGTCAGGAATATTTAATTGTTAGATTGTAGCAAATGTAAATCCCCATGGGTATATACACTTTTTTCGGTACTTATGTATTATCTGGGCTCCCATGTTAAATGCACCCCATTTTTTCATACCCCTACTATCCAACTACGCATGGAGTTGATTTTATATAGTGTGGCGAGCGCAGCGAGCCACCGTGCCCGAAGTGTGGCGAGCGCAGCGACCCCCGCGAGGGGACACGGTCTCATAAGAAAAACGGGAGCCCAGATATTACATAAGTACCCTTTTTTCTAACAACCAGTCATTAATATAACGTGAAAAAAATGGCTACAGAATAGGCAGACAGATCAGAGACTCCCAGACCTACATCCTCCTGAGATACTTTGTGCTTCTGTCTAGCTACAGTATTCTTGGTCTTTTATTTTGCCAGAGGAATTTAGAGAATATTACGTTTCCAATTTCAAAATATCTGTCTGTGTTAAGGAGATCCGCAACATTTGCATAAGATCAAATATTTTTGGGAAAACAGTACTTTTAATGATTGCAAATCTACTCAACACAGACAAAGGGAATTTGTGTCCAATTATCAAGCATTAAAGAAATCTTATTTATAATTGGGGTATAATTGAATTAATAAAAATGTGAGCAGATATTAATTCCAAGATATTTAATGCAGGAATTCTTGGAATAATGACAGAGATAGGAGAAATGTTATTAAATAATAAAATTCAGTATTATCTATAATGACTTTATAGCCTGAAACGAAACCAAAGGAATGTACTAAAGCCATAACTGTTGAAAAAGAAATTTGTGGATTCAAGAGAAAAAAGTAAAGTATCATCTGCAAATAAAGCAATCCTCAAATCTGCTTTACCAAACGTAAATGCGCAAGAGGAGAGGTGCATATTGCCACTGCTAATGGTTCAATTGCCACTGCAAATAGCAATGGAGAAAGTTGTCATTTCTCTCTCATTCTCCTACCTAGTCTAAAAGATGGAGAAAGATAGCCAATACATGATACGTGATTTCAGAAATGTATATAAAATATGAAGAATATTAAAAAGAGAATCAGGAAATCCAAATAGGTGTAGAACACAGAAAAGGTGAGGCCACAATTAATCTGATAATACAATGATATTAGATTGAGTGTTCGTAATAGTACGATGACTCGTAAAATCTATGGCTACCAAGACTCTTCTAATGTTTACCACTGAATGTCTGCCTTTAATAAAGCCAGTGTGGTCTGTATGAATGACATAAGGCAATACCAATTTCAAACGGTCTGCTAATTTTTTTGTTATTAGTTTATAACTGATTTAATAATAAAATTGGCCTGTAAGATCCCGGCAAAGAAAGACCTTATCTGTTTTAGGCAATACTTTAATTACCGCATTGTTGAAATAGTCAGGAATAGTCTTGTGTTCCATAATATAGTTAAAGAATGCCACCAAAGAATCACCAATACGAGTAGATGAAATGTAAAAGGCCATCATGACCTGGAGTCTTTGTAACACTTACATTGAAATGGCTTAATTAACCTCCTCTAACATTATTGGAGCTGCAAGCATCTGATAAACATCACTAGAAATTTTTGGTAATGAAAATTGATCCAGAGGATGGCGAAGATTCCCCAGAACGGCGTGGTTCGCCGCAAATGCAGTGTGATCCCATTGCATATAGCGGCAAACCTCGCCGTTTTGACAGCTACACTCGCCGATTCTACCTCGCCGAAAAGACCCAGTGAGGTGTAAACGGCAAATGCGGGGGTCAGTTAACTGACCTGTGAGCTATGATGGCGAACTATCAGCACTGCTCACCATCATAGCTCACCATATAGCATTGAATACACCCCAAAAAGTGTCTACAGATGTTTTAAGGTTATAAACTATCATCTGAGGTCTAGATCACGTCAAAAGGTTAATAGGTAACTTTCATGTCTCATTTACAAATTTATGAAACTTATGAATAACCATAAAAACCATAATGCAAGCTGTGCTGTAGGTGATAGAGGGAGAAGAGGCTGACTGTGCTGCTAAATCTATCCTACTTCCCCCTGCAGCCTAACCTTCCTCCCCTCCGACAGCCTAACCCTCTCCTCTCACAGTCTAAACCCTGACCTTCACTCCCACATACTAATCCTAACCTTCCTCCCCTCTCGCAGCCTAACCCTAAACTCTAACCTTCCCTTCCATATTCTAAACGCCAACCTTCCCTCCCATATGGGGGGAAGGGGGCGCCAGAGACTGTTTTGGCTGGGGGGGGGGGGGGGGGGGGGGGGCACACAATTTCAAGTTATGCCACTGGGCCCATAGTACAGATTTGTACTATATATTCAAATTCCAATGGGTACACTATGCCGTGTGATTCCATCCCAATTTGATCCCAGTTAAATTGCAATTGAATAGAAAAGGAATTACAGGGCTTAACATTGCTGCTTCCAATCACATCAGCCCTGCAGTGCAGGGGTGGATTGGCCTGGCGGGAAACCGGGACATTTCCCGGTCGGCCGGTCCTTAAGACCCCAGATCCGGCCGCTCTCCCCCCCAGTCTGGGCCGCGGACCGCGTAATCGCGGCCACAGCGTTTTGCCCAGATCAAAGATGGCCGCGGGAGGGCTGCTGCGCATGCGCGCCCACAAGCAGCTCCTCCCGCGGGGCTTTGGTAGTGTGCCCCTGATCCCCAGCAGCACTGCAGAGCCAGCCTAGGGGGGAACTGGTGAACGGTACCTTCTCCGGCTGCAGCAAGACGGTTTCCGAAAGGGGGCGTGGCCACGGGGGGTCCGCGATTAGGCCACGCCCCCAACTTTGTCTGGCCCTGCTCTGCAGTTGCAGTAGCTGACTGCTGTGTGGTCCACGTCCAGAAGCCAGGTAAATGTATGTGTGCATGGACTGGGGACCACGTCACCACACTGTGTGATACAGTATATCTGTGTGTTGATCTACAGCATGTGTGCTGACTTGAGGGAGAGGGGCACGGCAGCAATTTCATACTGCCCACCCGCCCCCCCCCCCCCCCCTCCTCCCCCCACCAAAAACACCATAAAAAGTACCATTTTCATATATGTTGGATATTGAAAGTAATTACAATTATCCTAGTACTACAAGTTCCAGCATGACCAGTTTCTATTAGTATACAGATTTGAACATTCATTCATGTATTCCTACATGCTGAGGATCAGATAGCTTGTGGTCCTCTGGCAGCTGCTGATAGAATGCTAGCATAACTCCCAACTGTCCCGCTTACCGCGGTAACGTCCCAATATTCAGGGGCGTTCCCGCATCCCGCCCGGGGCCACCATTGTCCCGCGGTGGGGGGGACAGTTGGGAGCCCCCCCCAGCCTGCCAAGAATAGACGCTGTGCGCATGCGCACAGCATCTATTCAGCGCCCACGAGAGGCGAAAACGAGGGCGTGGCCGTAGTTCGCGTCATCCCGTGAGACCACGCCCCCTATTCTCATTGCCTCACTCCCTTTTCGGGAACGTCCCGACCTCCCAACTACAAAAGTTGGGAGGTATGTGCTAGTAGAAACTGACACGTCATGCTGGGACTTGTAGTACAAGGATAACTATTATGTACCTGGCAGTCTGTCCCTGGCTTGCTGCATGGCTTACTGCACTGCTTTGTCTTAAGACGTGCGCAGCGTGGCCTCCCTGTTCCCTCCCCGACCTCTCTGCACCTTCTCTGCCCTGTCCAGCTCTTCCTCCCTCCCACATCACACGCATGTGCAGTCGATGGTGTCATGATGTCATCCGCACTGCGCAACAGGAGGAAGGGAACAGCAAATCACCCCAGGCACAAACAGGGACCTCGGGCAGGGCCGGGATTTGGATAGCATCAGTGGGACTCTGAGTTGGGTGGCGGTCAGCAGTCAGCCAAGAGTACCGCAGGCAGTGGCCAAATGTAATTTAGTTCCGCCCTAATCCAGCACCCAGGTCGAATGACCCCTTAGCCCCCCCCCAGTTACGGCCCTGATAGGCCCTCTCCATCATGTCGGCACTAACACAAGGCTTAAGTGAGCTGGAACTGCATTCCGATTGGAGCCAGAACCGATTTATTTTATAACATGAACATGGATCAATGCATGCAGTGTAATGTGAATATGGGTCACCACGTGCTGTGTAATGTCAATAGGGGTCCCTACATGCTGTGTAATGTCAATAGGGGTCCCTACGTGCTGTGTAATGTCAATAGGGGTCCCTACGTGCTGTGTAATGTCAATAGGGGTCCCTACGTGCTGTGTAATGTGAATATGGGTCACTACGTGCAGTGTAATGTGAGTATGGGTCCCTATGTGATGTGTAATGTGAATATGGGTCACTGCGTGGTGTGTAATGTGAGTATGGGTCCCTATGTGATGTGTAATGTGAATATGGGTCACTGCGTGGTGTGTAATGTGAGTATGGGTCACTACGTGCAGTGTAATGTCAGTATGGGTCCCTATGTGATGTGTAATGTAAATATGGGTCACTGCGTGCTGTGAAATGTGAATATGGGTCACTACGTGCAGTGTTATGTGAATATGGGTCCCTAAGTGCAGTGTAATGTGAATATGGGTCACTGTGCTGTGTAATGTGAATATGGATCACTGCGCACTGTGTAATGTGACTATGGGTCACTACGTAGTGTGTAATGTGACTATGGGTCACTACGTGCTGTGTAATGTGACTATAGTTCACTACGGGCTGTGTAATCTGAATATGGGTCACTACGTGCTGTGTAATGTGACTATTTGTCACTACGTGCTGTGTAATGTGACTATGGGTCACTATGTGCTGTGTAATGTGAATATTAGTCACTACACACAGTGTAATGTGAATACGGGTCACTACGTGCTGTGTAATGTGAAAATTAGTCACTACACACAGTGTAATGTGAATACGGGTCACTACGTGCTGTGTAATGTGACTATGGGTCACTTCGTGCTGTGTAATGTGAATATGGGTCACTACGTGCTGTGTAATGTGACTGGGTCACTACGTGCTGTGTAATGTGACTATGGGTCACTACGTGCTGTGTAATGTGAATATGGGTCACTACGTGCTGTGTAATGTGACTATGGGTCACTACGTGCTGTGCAATGTGAATATGGATCACTACGTGCTGCGTAATGTGTATATGGGTCACTACGTGCTGCGTAATGTGAATATGGGTCACTACGTGCTGTGTAATGTGATTATGGGTCACTACGTGTGCTGTGTAACGTGACTATGGGTCACTACGTGCTGTGTAATGTGAATATCAGTCACTACGCACAGTGTAATGTGAATATGGGTCACTACGTGGTGTGCAATGTGACTATGGGTCACTACGTGCTGTGTAATGTAAATATGGGTCACTACGTGCTGTGTAATGTGACTATGGGTCAGTATGTGCTGTGTAATGTGACTATGGGTCACTATGCGCTGTGTAATGTGACTATCGGTCACTACGTGCTGTGTAATGTGACTATTTGTCACTACGTGCTGTGTAATGTGACTATGGGTCACTATGTGCTGTGTAATGTGAATATTAGTCACTACACACAGTGTAATGTGAATACAGGTCACTACGTGCTGTGTAATGTGACTATGGGTCACTTCGTGCTGTGTAATGTGAATATGGGTCACTACGTGCTGTGTAATGTGACTGGGTCACTACGTGCTGTGTAATGTGACTATGGGTCACTACGTGCTGTGTAATGTGAATATGGGTCACTACGTGCTGTGTAATGTGAATATGGGTCACTACGTGGTGTGCAATGTGAATATGGATCACTACGTGCTGCGTAATGTGAATATGGGTCACTACGTGCTGTGTAATGTGAATATGGGTCACTACGTGCTGTGTAATGTGACTATGGGTCACTACGCACTGTGTAATGTGACTATGGGTCACTACGCGCTGTGTAATGTGACTATGGGTCACTACGTGCTGTGTAACGTGACTATGGGTCACTACGTGCTGTGTAATGTGACTATGGGTCACTACGTGCTGTGTAATGTGACTATGGGTCACTATGTGCTGTGTAATGTGATTATGGGTCACTACGTGTGCTGTGTAACTTGACTATGGGTCACTACGTGCTGTGTAATGTGAATATCAGTCACTACACACAGTGTAATGTGAATATGGGTCACTACGTGGTGTGCAATGTGACTATGGGTCACTACGTGCTGTGTAATGTAAATATGGGTCACTACGTGCTGTGTAATGTGACTATGGGTCAGTATGTGCTGTGTAATGTGACTATGGGTCACTATGCGCTGTGTAATGTGACTATCGGTCACTACGTGCTGTGTAATGTGACTATGGGTCAGTACGTGCTGTGTAATGTGAATATCGGTCACTATGTGCTGTGTAATGTGACTATGGGTCACTATGTGCTGTGTAATGTGACTATGGGTCACTATGTGCTGTGTAATGTGAATAGAGGCCACTACATTCTGTGTAATGTGGATATGGGTCACTACGTGATGTGTAATGTTAATATGGGTCCATATGTGCTGTGTAATGTAAATATGGCTCACTACGTTCTGTGTAATGTGAGTATGGGTCACTACGTGATGTGTAATTTCAATATGGGTCACTAGGATTGTTCTACTCTAGCATAATATTTTGAACTGGGGGTACTTCTCTGTGACGACACTAATTTCTTGTGATACTCCACCCTTTTTGTTTGGTGTGCACCTTCAGCGTGCACTATTCCTTTATAACATTTTGGCGGTAGGGCACAGTTTATAATTTGAAGGGGGCACTGAACACACTAGCGCCAGCCCTTGGGGAGGGCATTGGCAGGGAAAGTGAGTTCTACCACCTCTCCATGACCATTTCAAGCCCTGCCGCTGGTTGTGGAGCCTAAATATGGGCAGTCATCCCTGTGCAGCAGCTCTTGCCGGTGGGCTCTCTTAAAGAGTAGGGCCCTAGGGTACTAACCCCCTATTCTCCCCTTAATCTGGCACTGCTCCCACCATAACCCTAACCTCCTCCAAGTGTTTAACCCTGCCTAACCCTGCCTTTGCTGGGAGAATGTTTTGAAACATAGGTGAAACTAGCAGCAGGGCTAGGGGGCACCAGCCAAAATTTTGCCTAGGTCACCCAATTGGCTAGGGTTGGATCTACCCAGCAGGCAATGCAGGAGTTTTTCACGTGGCCGAGAATCATCAACAACAGCATGGGCGGCACCTGGACAGCAAAGCTGCAGATTGAGGTGACTGCAGATGAGAGGTACATAACATTAAACTAATAATTAATATATAATGCAGCGCAGCCTGGCTCTGTGTGGCTGGAAGCAGTGGTACAAATATATATTCCTCTCAAGTCGCCCCCTATTCCTCCTCCTCTCTAATCTCCCCCTGTTCCTCCTCCTTTCATGTCTCCCCCTGTTCCTCTCTTCTCATGTCTGCCCATTTCTCTCCCTCTCTTAAATCTCCCCGTCCTCTCCTCCGCTCACATCTCCCCCTGTCCTCTCCTCCTCTCACATCTCCCCCTGTTTCTCTCCCTCTCCTCTCCACGTTTCTCTCCTCTCAAATCTCCCCCTGTTCCTCTCCTCCTCACACGTCTCCCCATTTCCAACCTCCTCTGACATCTTCCCCTATTACTTTTACATCACCTCCTCTCACGTCTTCCCCGTTCCTCCTTTCACCTCTACCCCTAATCCTCCTCTTTTCACGTCTCCCCCTGTTCCTCCTCCTTTCACGTCTCCCCCTGTTCCTCTCTACCTCCCACGTCTCCCCATTCCTCTCCTCCTCTAACATCTTCCCCTATTACTTTTACATCTCCTCCTCTCACGTCTTCCCCGTTCCTCCTTTCACCTCTACCCCTGATCCTCCTCCTTTCACGTCTCCCCCTGTTCCTCCTCCTTTCACATCTCCCCCTATTCCTTCTCTCATGTCTCACCCTCTTATGTCTCCCTGTTTCCCCTCTCAAGGCTCTCCTCCTTTCACATCTTCCCCTGTTCCTCTCCTACTCTCATGCCTCCCTCTGTTTCTCTCATGTCTCCCCCAGTTCATCTCCTCCTCTCAGGTCTCTCCCTGTTTCTTCTCCTCTCTCATCTCTCCCTGTTCCTCATCTGAAGTGTCTCCGTTCCGCCTCTCACGTCTCTACCTGTTCCTCCTCCTTTTAATTCTCCACCTTAGCTGTTGTTTTTGATAAGGGGTTCCCTGCCTTTCCCGCTTTAAAAGACTCCACCCCCTTCATTGACTCCACCCCTTTTGTAGGGCTGCTTTTAGAAATTTCCCGGGCTGGTTTTTCATCCCAATCCGCCCCTGCTGCAGTGTGACTTAATGATGCCTGATTTGTGTGCAACTCTGAAACAGCCCTTTAGTAGTTTACTCATTGACATCTCTTTGGCCTATCAATTTGAAACAGACAAACATTGCCATCTGTTCCAGTTACTGTGTATGCATTATGTATCTCCTTTGATGGCATCTAAGCCTCAGTAATACCACTGGCTTTATAGGAAGGGAACGGATACAGCAGGCAGTGCAGTCATTTCCAAAAGAATATGTCCTCTGGCAACATTGCTTTATAGTAAAGATGGTATTTTTGATGGATGTGAAGAGAATAAAAGGATAAGTACATGATTAAATATAACATTTTTGTTTCTAAATTGAACTACTAGAAATCCTATTTTATTTACATTAGGTTTCTTATGTGGAGGAAAAGCACATTTTCTATATCTATGCAGTATATAAGCTCTGTTATTCCTGCAATACATTTGTTACAGATGTATACTTTGCATTTTGGGGGGTTTTTCACCTTAGTATCATTATACCTTTATAATGTTTTTACATTAATTTCAATAACTCTATTTTTTATTTGAGTCTTGTTTTATGTTTTCCTCTCTTTATGGGATTTCTCTGAAGAACTGGCTACATTCAGGTTGGGATTGTAATCTTTATTACTGTTTATGTGAGTGATGTTCCCTCTTAAATCCGCAATCCTGAAAAAAACACTGAAAAGTTCAATCCATTGAGGACTCCACCCTGAGGATTCCAGGTATAAACTGGAGGGTTATTCCTGGCAAGGACCTTTTTAAATATGGAAATTTCCAGTTGCTCAGTTAAGTGAGAGCACTTTAAGTGAACATAGGGCCTAATTTACGTTTGTACACTGTGGCCAATGTTTTATCATCAGATTGTGCATGTGCTGTAATCACACTACGCATGTGTCAAGGTGCCGCTGTCATCCCACTTGCAATAAGGAATTCATGGCAAAGTGATTGACAGGAAGTAACCATTTGGAGGTGTAAATGGGGAGTGGTTGGCATTTTAAGGGCATGTATTTGCCATCAGCTGCAAGCTCTTACGGACAAAAATATGGTGCATGCATCACTACTGCCTTGTCCAGTCTGTGTAGCCATAGGCCAACCCTTAGACCTGATGTCAATTGTGAATGAGTTAGTGATGACTCCGGGGAGCATCTGTCTAAATTAGCAGTTCCATAGTCTATAAAATTGCGATTGTGTACAAATATGAGGTGAAAATTACATACGGTACTTGTGTAGTTTCACAGCGGCAGTTTTACGCTACGTTTGAAGCTATGCTAATAGCGTAGCCCAATGGCTGTAGTGTGTAGTGTCACGGCGGCAGCCTAATCTACATTATCAGCGTAGGCTGCCGCCGTGAAACGACACAAATAAACTACCGTACTGTTGCTGGGAACTACATCTCTGTCCCCGACGTCTCTGGCAAGCCTAGTCAGCGCCTCTCTCACACCACCGGCGCCAGCATGATCCCCTCTCTTTGGCGGAGAGGGGATCATGGTGGCGCCGGTGGAGAGGCGCTCGATCTGTTAAGATGCAGGAGCGTCTAAGACGCTCCAGTATTGAGATGCTCCCACGTCTGAGTAGCTATTTCGGCAGGGTACAGCAACCCCCTGTAGCACGTGCATCTCCTGTCCAAAGAGGGGGTGCGGACGCAAGTGCGTCTCATTCACAATGAAGGAGGCATTTGCCAGTGCTCCATGTTACATACTGGCAAATGCCTCCATTTGAAACTTCCACTATCCACGGCTTTTCATACCCCTACTGTCCACGGCAGCCTAAAGCGTGGCGAGCGCAGCAAGCCCCACGAGGGGCGGCGGTACGCGTCCTCCCGACCTTTTCATACCCCCACTATCCACATTGGCGTGGAGTTGATATTATATAGTGTGGCGAGTGTAGCGAGCCACCGAGCCCGAAGCGTGGCCCTCACGGGGCTCGCTGCATTCACCATGCTTCGGTCTCGGTGGCTTGCTGCGCTCGCTACACTATATAAAATCAACTCCACACTGACATGGATAGTGGGGGTATGAAAAGGTCGGGAGGAAGCGTAACGCGTCCCCTCGCGGGGCTTGCTGCGCTCGCCACTCTTCGGACTGCCGTGGATAGTGGGCAGATAGTAGATAGTTTCAGGAGCACATTCACACTTGCCATATCATACATATGAGACAGTAATGACGACATGTATTAACTTGTAACTGGATTATAGTTAATAATAAGAAGAAGAATTAAAGCAACTTAACACATTATCACAATCAGTACTTCTGACTGACTACGCTGGATCTGACAGGGACACCTAAGCGGCTGCGGGAACACTACGCTACTTCTGACTGACTACGCTAACTACGCTAGCCGCGGAAATACTACGCTACGCTACTTCTGACTGACTACGCTAACTACGCTAGCCGCGGAAACGCTACGCTACTTCTGACTGACTACGCTAACTACGCTGGCCGCGGGAACACTACGCTACGCTACTTCTGACTGACTACGCTACTTCTGACTGACTATGCTAACTACACTAGCCGCGGGAACACTACGCTGATTCTGACAGGGACGCTACGCTGACGGCGCAACTGCCACCGTGAAACTACACAAGTACCTTACATACTTATGATGGTGCTGTGAATTTAGGTATTTTGCCAAATTTCTTGCAATCAAGCTAAATATTCACATTTGGGTTTGTGATTTCTACTTGCCGTTATTTGTTTTGTCTTTGACTTTGATCCTCACCTATACCACTATACTGATGAGAACCAGAGCACTGGATTTCCTTTTTTTCGTATTACTGATATTTTGGCTGTGTCAGTCAAGAGTAGTAAGGTCAGGGACAACATAATTCACAGGGGGGGGGGGGGGGAGAGAATGGGCAGAGTAGGGGGAGAGATAGTATAGCCAATAATAATAATTCAGCTAAATCATTAGCAATAAAAAAAATAAAAAAAAAATCATAACATCACAGAAAGTATCTGACACAATGCAAGAAGCCGATCGGGAAAAATGGATGAACTCTAACTATTAGCTAGGAAAGAGCAATATGATATGATAGAAATTACAGATACATGGGCCCTGATTCAGACCTGATCGCTGGTATGTGAGATTCCGGAGCCCAGCAATTAGGTAAATGCCACCCTGCCGTTGCACCCATGGGGTATATTTAATTAGTGTCATGTCCATTCTGACATTCTTTTGCCGGAATTAATCTGACACTAGCTATTCAATGCAGCGGCCAAATCCAAATGTCGGATTTGGCTGCTGATTGATGCTCACCTGGCCGGTTTCCGACAAGACAGCAGTTTAGACTGTAATTAAATATACCAACTTAATATAAAAAAGGACAGTAAAGGAACACCTGGGTAACAGTGACCAAAATATGGTCACTCTAGAAATTAGTTTTCAGAAACAGCAATATAAGGGACAAACTAGACCACTACACTTTAGGAAAGCTAATATCAACATGCTAAAGGACATAGATTGGGAGGCAGTTTTTGAAGGGATGTGGGACACCTTTAAGTCATTACTGGAAACACTTACACAGAAGTTTTTTCCTATGGGTTATAAGGGAAAAAGTATTAGGTTTAAACTGCTGTGGATAAATAGAAGGTTAAGGGAAGTTATGGGGAAAAAGAAGAGAGCATTAAAACTGTACAAGTCAAATGGTAATGAATAGTGATTCAGTTTATATAAGGAATGAAATAAAACCTGTAAAAAGGAAATCAGAGTGGCAAAAAGGTATAATGAAATGAAAATTACTTTAGCCAGACTAATGCCAAAATTGAAAGTGAAAGAGAACACTGGACCCATAATAAACAACAAAAGTGAATTAATGTTAAGACAATAGCAGAGAAACTGAACACTTTTTTCATCAGTTTCTACAAGAAACAGTGATACAGGGGAACTCATAAATACAACTAGCAATGATAATGCAAAATTATTAGATGTAGAATTTTTGGAAGAACAAGTCCGTAGATAACTCACCGAAATTAATAAGTCCCTGGGACCATATTGTATTCACCTAAGAGTTTTAGTGGACTTGAACACAGAAATAGCTAGGCAATTACACTCTATGTTTGCAAACTCAATTTTAACTATCTTCGGATGCAAGGGATTGGCGTATAGCAGAAGTAGTCCCAATAATTAAAAAGGGAAATAAATCACTGCCAGGTAACTATAGACCAGTAGGTCTTACATCTTTTGTTGGGAAGTTATTGGAGGGTGTAGTAAGGGATAACATTCAGGATCATTTAATGAGAAACAAGATTATTACTGGGAACCAGTATTATTTTGTGAGCAATACTGTAGGTTGTGTCAAACAAACTTAATTGGCTTCTATGAGGAAGTTAGTGTAAATTTGGACCAAGGTAATGCAGTAGATGTGGTTCATTTGGACTTTGCCAAGCCATTTGATACACTGCCACATAAGAGGCTGGGTATAGGAGCTAACATCTTTAATTGGGTAAGGAACTGGCTGTGGAACAGGGAACAGAGAGTAGTGATTAAGGGTTCATTTTCAAACTGGGTAACAATAGTGAGCGGCGGACGGTGCTGGGACCAATTCTCTTTGACATATTTATTCATGATGACTTGGCAAGCAATGTCAATGTCAATTTGTCAATCTGCAGATGAGACCAAACTGTGTAAGGTTATAAAATCTGACCAGGATGTCACCACTTTACAGAAGGACGTAAACAAACTGGAGACTTTGGCTGATAAATGGAAAATTAAATTCAATGTAGACAAATTTTAGGGTATGCGCTTCGGGAACAGAAACCAGTGCAATAGATATAAACTAAATGGGGTCAGTAAGGTAAGTCACTAGGGGAGAAAGACTTACAGATGTAGCGCCTGTCAGCTAGCCTGTTGGATTGCTGGACTGCATGTGCTGGCGCAGCCTGGCTGACTGGGACGCATCCCCGTTAGCAGAATGACAGGAGCAGTGATCCGCGGCCTCCCTGTCCGTCTCCGCTTCAGGAAAACGGGCAGAGAGCAGGGGCAGGCTGCTGCTGACAGGCAGGGAGCGGGGAGACGGGCGGTTGGCAAATGAGAGCTGCTCCGTCTGTAGAGGTACAAAGAGACAATAAACCTAGCTGTAGTACTCACTGTCAAGTAGCAGCAGCAAAATCAAATAGGATTCTTGCCTGTATAAAAAGAGGAATAGAGGCTAGAGATGACATTACCCCTATATAAAGCATTAGTAAGGTCCCACCTGGAATTCAGTATCTAGTTCAGGGAAATTCATCTTCAAAAAAGATATCTATGCACAGGACACACGGGCGGGAGAAAAGGAGATTTCACACATAGAGAATGAAAGGGTTCTGCACAGTTAGGGCAGTTAAGATCTGGAAAAGTTTGTGATGTCCGATTCACTTAATATATTGAAGAAAGGGCTGGACCATTAATTATAATGCAAAATGGGAGGTCCAGTAGGGTAAATATCAGCAAAGGACTCAGGGAATGCTGGAGATGGTATAGTATACAGTAACTTTATAAGGGTTGGGATCATTTGGTCTATTGCATTATGGTCGAAAGTCATTAGGTCGAATCCATTAGGTCGACATGCTAAAAGGTCGACATGACTCTAGGTCGACATGGGAAAAGGTCGACATGATTCTAGGTCGAAAGGTCATTAGTTCGACAGGTCATTAGTTCGACAAGGTCATTAGTTCGACATTGTCTATGTCGACATTCACAAGGTCGACATGGGGTTTTTCACTGTCTTTTTACCTGAATGTCAACACAGTCGACATGGACACAGTTTAAAGTGCACTGCATCCCCTCGCATCACTCGCTGCGCTCGCTATGCGTCGGGCACGGTGCCTCGCTACGCTCGGCACACTATTTTATTCTCCTACCACGCCCTAGTGGATGGTAGGGCATGAAATACCGCCTGTCGGCACATGTTGGCTCAAAAAACAGTGAAAAACTCCATGTCGACCTTGTGAATGTCGACATAGACAATGTCGAACTAATGACCTTGTCGAACTAATGACCTGTCGAACTAATGAGCTTTCGAACTAGAATCATGTCGACCTTTTCCCATGTCGACCTAGAGTCATGTCGACCTTTTAGCATGTCGACCTAATGGATTCGACCTAATGACTGTCGACCATAATGCAGTAGACCAAATGACCGCATCCCCTTTATAAATAAAGATGGAGCCACTCTCATCTTAGTGGCTCCCATCCCGGCATCCCCGGACCCGCGCCATTGCCAGCCAGCAAATGGAGCATGCGCACATCAGACACTTGCGTGCCCCATTCTCGGCTATGGATGCATAAGCGTGTTAGATGCTTGCTGGTCCACGTCCATCGGCCCGCCCTCCGCCGCCAGATACTGAAATCTGGCTCGCTGGCGGGGAGGGAGAGAGCGGCTCCATCTGTAGTTTGAACTCGATGGACTTACGTGTTTTTTCAACCTCACAAACTATGTAACTGTGTATGTGGCTATGAATACTGAGGTACTTGTGTAGTTTCACGGCGCCAGCATGGCGCCGTGCTATTTCCGGGTGTACGCTCGCCACGAAATATGTCCAAAAAAGTTACTTAACTCCATGCCAACATGGATAGTTCATACCTCCACTATCCATGTTGGCATGGAGTTGATTTTAAATAGCGTGGCGAGCGTAGCGAGCCACCGAGCCCACAGTGTGGCGCGAGCGTAACGAGCCCCGCTGGCGCCGTGAAACTACACAAGTACCAATACTGAAATAAAGCTTTACCTGTTAAACAAAGAATATTTTGTTTACGTAATAACAATATTGGACATTTTATTGGACATTAGGTCTCATTCAGCTTTGATCACTAAAGTGCAAAAACCCGCTGTTAGGCAATTCACATGCACAAAGGCTCAAACTGTGCTCGCCTCCCAGAAGGATGTCATCGCATTTTGAGTGTCGCAGGGTTAGGTAACAGGGCAGCAATGCAATATTGGGAGGGTTTGGTCCGGATAACATGGGCATGTCTGGACTATTCTCAGGGTAGCTGGCAGTGGCTGCGTGACATCACATGAGTTTGCAGCAAGCCAGAAAATGGTGGCCCTGCTTCTACCTGTGCACCCAGGCTGCACAAGCAGGGGGCTACCATAGAAATGCAATCAGAATTATATTGCAATTGCAGTGCAGGAGGGACTAGATATGCTAATTGGCCTTGCCATATGGGAGACAGGAGTCACAATATTACTTTTTAAGCAAAACTGCGACTGCTACTTAATCATTACCACAGAATATAAAAGTGGCAAGAAACAAATCATTCTGAGATACGGGGGAATGTAATAGGGTGTGAGCATCAGAAAGAGAGAGATTTTTTAGAGTTCTTCCTTCTTAAAGCAACAATCGTTTATTGGCAAAATCAGCCAGCTTTTGCAGTGATAATGATTGCCACTTTAAAAGAATCTCTTAAAATATATCTGGTGCAGCAGGTGTGGTGCACCGGGCCCTCGAGGACTAAAGGGCCCACTACTGCCCCTGACACCCTCTCCCTGTCACCCTCTGATTTTCAGTGTCACAATCTGCCTCCCTCTGCTTCTTTCTGCCACCCACTGCTATGTTGCATATTGTGAACTTGGGTTGGGGTGGAGAAAGGGGGCCCGAATGGGCCAAATAATATATTTGCACCAATGAAAACCCTATTACATTCCCCCAAGGAATCATGTTCTAGACCATGGGTCTTCATCCTGTGGCCCTCCAGATGTTGTGAAGCTACATGTTCCAACATGCATTGCCACATTTTTTCCTATAAGAGCATGCCAAAACTGTCAGGGCATGCTGAGACATGTAGTTCCACAACATCTGGAGGGCCGCAGGTTGAAGACCTTTGTTCTAGACAATATCATACGCACAGCGTCTATTGAGAGGGACAAAGGGAATGGTCAGCAGCTCACAGAGTACTGGCCATGCCCCCCATAGTGAGGAAAATGGAGTATATAGTTGGTAATTATACATTGCTTTCATAACAATAGACCTTTAAATAGCCATTATAGAATTATGGTGCTTAGATTGATCTTTCCAGTACTTTTGTATAATAAGGATTGATAATTCACAGTATAAGCAATAAATGTTGAATTCTAAAACTGTGGGATAGCAGTCACAGTTTGTAGTTCTGTGATGGAAGAAATTACTAAATTGGCTCAGAAATGGATGAATTTCTCTGCTTGTTCAATATTTGTGTTTTACTGGCAAGATGCCTCCTTCACAGATGACTGACATTTATTGTGTCTGCTTAGCATCCTGTGCCTAATCAGTGAATATTTGAATAATAAAGTATCTGAAGCTGAATTGATGATATACATGGTAGACAGACTGTTACTTCCCAGCTATGCAAGGCAGAGTAGTGTTGACTGATTTATACACATAGTCCAACAATGCCAGACCTACTGTACAACTTTTTTAGTGCTCTGTCTCTAATGATGTGGTGCAGTGACGGCTGCAGCCCTTGGACAAATCTACCCGACATTGCCCTAGTGTGTACCTGGCCAAAGACTTGTTTGGGGCAGAGCTAAAAAGCCAGGGCTAGGCTGGAGAGAGCGGGGCATACATGTGTGCTGCTGAAAAATACCACAGACAATGCTACAGTAGAGAGGCTGCTTCTGACACACTGCTGATTGCAGGCCACATTTGGCACCAAAGCCCTGTGGTTTGAGGCTGGTATCTGATGGCCATGTAGGGCCCCGTGCTGAAGAGGATCAGAGAGAGAGTGGTGACCAGAGCCAGTCACTGGGAAAGTCAAGCCAGCAGGGACTAGACACTAGGAAGACCTGAACAGTGCAGAGCTAAGTTACACAGCTACATTACCAAAGGCATACATCTCAACATTACCCATTCCAGGAGGGACACAAAGGGCCTTATTTTGGTTCATTCTTTCTGACAAAATCCTTCTTAGATGGACAAAACCATGTGCACTGCAGGGGGGGCAGATGTAAAATGTGCAGAGAGAATTAGATTTGGGTGAGTAATTTTGTTTCTGTGCAGGGAAAATACTGACTGCTTTATTTTTACACTGCAATATAGATCTCACTTTGAAGTAAAACCCCACCCAAATCTAATTCTCTCTGCACATGTTACATCTGCCCCACCTGCAGTGCACATGGTTTTGCCCATCTAAGAAGGATTTTGTCAGAAAGAATGAACCAAAATAAGGCCCAATGTTCTGTTTCTGGACTTCCCTCTGAATATATGATTGCCATCACCTGTTTTAAACAGGTTAATTGACAGTAAAGGTGTCTTTACATTTCTATACATACTGTATGATGGTAATCATAAATTAAGAGGGAATTCCAGGAATAGAGCATTGTGTCCCTCCTGGTTTGGGTCATGTTTAGGGTGACCAACTCATCCCTTTAATCTGGGACACATATTAATTACACAGGTTCTGTGGCAGTTTAAAACCAGGTGAAATGGAGTCTTGAGGTGTGGCAGTTTAAAACCAGGTGAAAGCCAGCCACAGAACCTGTGTAATTAATATGTGTCCCGGATTAAAGGGATGAGTTGGTCACCCTAGTCATGTTAGGAGGTATGCCAAAGGGGAGCAGGTCTGTTAGACATTTTTAGTGCACCATTACACTTAGTTGATGCATGCAAATGTATATTGAGATAATGGGCATACATAAGTACCTTGTGTCTCCTGAAACAAACTTCTATGCACAAAATAGGCAGTTGTGGCCTTACAGTTACAGTCAGGGGCGTAACTATAGCACCGCAGCCCCTGCGACCGCGGGGGGGGGGCGCTGTGCATGTGCGGGCGCCGGGGACTGCAGTGCTATAGTTACACCCCGCCACCATCCCCCACAGTCTTTACCTGTCAGTCTTCAGTACGCGCTGGTCCCGGCTCCCTTCTTCTGCTATGAGGACCACAACAAAATGTCCGCCCCCATGTAGCAGAAAGTTCTCTGAAACTGTCTGCTGCATGGGGGCAGACATTTTGTGGTGGTCCTCATAGCAGAAGAAGGGAGCCGGGACCAGCGCATACTGAGCGTAGCCAGGTAAGACTGGGGGGGATTGCATGGGCGGCGAGGCGGGGGTTGGTACGGCGGGGCGGGCGAGGGTTGGTGCGGCGGGGCGGGCGGGGGTTGGTGCGGCGGGGTGCGTGGGTGGGTGGTGCGGCGGGGTGCGTGGGTGGGCGCCCTCCCTTTAACGGCGGGAGGGCGCCCAAAAGCTAGTTACGCCACTGGTTACAGTGCAGCAGTTGTAGTTGGGTGCCAACTTTATCATTTACAGTGATTGGCTATTCCTCCCAACCGTCCCAATTTTGCACAACATTTTCGTGTCCTGGTTAATTTAATACATTGCCCCACTAGAATGAAATCCCACCTTGCAAATTAATGTGAACGCTGTGTGTCCCTGACCTTGTTGCCCTTGACTTTTAACTCAGCCGCTCACAGACCTTGAGCGTAAATCAAATCTTTCCACATTACTATAAATAATAACTGGCACATGAATATAAATAATAGGATAATATATTGAACATCAGATAGTAAACAATACAGGCACTAGGAACAGTCTCTGAGTACTAGCAGGGATACTGAATATAATCGACGCTCAGGTGACTGCAGGGCAGTGCAATAACTAGACTGGTGTTAGACTGATGGACGGCACTACATTTGAAATCACAGAGCTGAGCGGCGGGGAGCGCAGGAGGCATTGTCAGAGAGCTGTGCAGATGCTGCTGCCATAAGATGGGCCCTGCTGCAGGGAGTGAATAAACAGTTTTTGTGGTAACTGGAAATAACAGTATACTTCCTAGCAGCAAGAGGATAAATGGCAGTATGGAGCAAGAGACCAAAGAGAAATATGCCTCTAATCTGCTTTAACAGAAGTTGGCGCTCTAGAGCTTTTGATAGTTGAACAGTAAGCTGCAGTGGGGGAACTGGGATGTAGATAGGTAGTGCATGATACACTGGAGAACAACACAGAATACACTGATGCTACCACTGTAAGGGATATTCAATTAGCTGTGGGCTCCTTGTACATAAATTGGAGAGAGAATGGAGCAAACGCACACTAAACAGTCCTCCCCAATTTGTTATGATATGTCAACATTCCGAATATGTTGTTATTGTGAATGTTAACAGTCAGAATGGCAACATTCCTGTTTTAGCCTAAAACTAACCCTAACCATTCATTGCAGCCTAAGCCTACCTTACCATCTCACCCTAATTGTATATGTCGCCATTTCTAATGTCATTTTGAACATGTCAGAATTATGTCAGTGTCACCATTGTGAATGTTGACACTCTGAATGACATCCTTAGAGTACACTTACCCATCCACATCAGGGGCATTTCAAGAGAGGAGGAGGCTCGTGTGCAGCCTCCTCAGGGGCCCCCTCCTCTCTGCCTGGAGTAGCAGGGTCTGAGCACTAGAGACTCAGACCCTACTATGCATGCACAGATCTCCAGTAAAAAATGGTGCGGTGGTCATTTTACCAACGATTTGTGCACTAGCCGCAGTGTTGAGTCTGAGCACTTCAGTTCATTGTACATTCACAGATCGACCAAAAAATGCCACCGCGGCCATGCTGCTGACTCGTACGCTGGACTCCAGAGGGTAAGTATTTAAAAATAGGGTGCACTGTGGACCCAGGGGCCCTTGTGCACTGCGCACACTCCACCCATTATAGATACTCCATTGATACAGGTAGTGGTAGATGCTCAATTAGTTCAGTAGCATTTCCCAGGTGCATGAGGGAGGGGTTAAATACTGGGTAAGTAAAACAAGACATTTTTTCCCTCAACACACTGAGCAATGCTAGTAACCAATCTAGAACACTACATGATAATAGAATTCAGAGATATTGGTTACATATACCTGCGCAGGTGTATGCTATGCCCCCAAGCCGCGTCAAGGCTTCTCTGTATATTGGGGGTCCCTAGCGCTATATCTAGGTGCAGGGTGCGGCACCCCAAAAAACCATCATAAGCTGGGAAGCCCAGTGCGGCATGCCAGTGATATACTAAGTGTTAATAATTAGTGATAGGAAGCCAAAGCTATATAAAAAGAGAGAGATAAATGAATGTAATTAAAATAGGATAGAGATAGTGTTAGTGAGGGAAAAGTGTTAATAGAATGTAAGGGCATGCCGCACTAAAGCCACCCAGCCCATCCAGTTCAGGAGCACCGCACCCCACACCTCCGTTACCCTAAATTGGGTCTACGATTAACCAGCAAGGAGCCACATGATAATGGCTCCTTACTTGATATATCCAAACTAAGAGCTACCTACCTGCTTAGGAGGAGATGTGGGTCCTGATATGCCACATGGAGTAGTCCGGGGTTGCTCCAAGGTAGGTAGCTCTTAGTTTGGATATATCAAGTAAGGAGCCATTATCATGTGGCTCCTTGCTGGTTAATCGTAGACCCAATTTAGGGTAACGGTGGTGTGGGGTGCGGTGCTCCTGAACTGGATGGGCTGGGTGGCTTTAGTGCGGCATGCCCTTACATTCTATTAACACTTTTCCCTCACTAACACTATCTCTATCCTATTTTAATTACATTCATTTATCTCTCTCTTTTTATATAGCTTTGGCTTCCTATCACTAATTATTAACACTTAGTATATCACTGGCATGCCGCCCTGGGCTTCCCAGCTTATGATGGTTTTTTGGGGTGCCGCACCCTGCACCTAGATATAGCGCTAGGGACCCCCAATATACAGAGAAGCCTTGACGTGGCTTGGGGGCATAGCATACACCTGCGCAGGTATATGTAACCAATATCTCTGAATTCTATTATCATGTAGTGTTCTAGATTGGTTACTAGCATTGCTCAGTGTGTTGAGGGAAAAAATGTCTTGTTTTACTTACCCAGTATTTAACCCCTCCCTCATGCACCTGGGAAATGCTACTGAACTAATTGAGCATCTACCACTATCTGTATGTATGTTGTTAGAGGCAGAAGGGAGCCCATATTAGGAGGAGATGTGGGTCCTGATATGCCACATGGAGTAGTCCGGGGTTGCTCCAAGGTAGGTAGCTCTTAGTTTGGATATATCAAGTAAGGAGCCATTATCATGTGGCTCCTTGCTGGTTAATCGTAGACCCAATTTAGGGTAACGGTGGTGTGGGGTGCGGTGCTCCTGAACTGGATGGGCTGGGTGGCTTTAGTGCGGCATGCCCTTACATTCTATTAACACTTTTCCCTCACTAACACTATCTCTATCCTATTTTAATTACATTCATTTATCTCTCTCTTTTTATATAGCTTTGGCTTCCTATCACTAATTATTAACACTTAGTATATCACTGGCATGCCGCACTGGGCTTCCCAGCTTATGATGGTTTTTTGGGGTGCCGCACCCTGCACCTAGATATAGCGCTAGGGACCCCCAATATACAGAGAAGCCTTGACGCGGCTTGGGGGCATAGCATACACCTGCGCAGGTATATGTAACCAATATCTCTGAATTCTATTATCATGTAGTGTTCTAGATTGGTTACTAGCATTGCTCAGTGTGTTGAGGGAAAAAATGTCTTGTTTTACTTACCCAGATACTCCATTGACCCACACACGTACATACCACTGAACATAGGAGGTCATTCTGGTTCCTACTCACCATTGCGAATTCACAATGGTGTGCGATGTTTGGCGACCGCGTATACGCATAATCATTATGCGCATGTGCAGCCGCTTGGTGCGAGCGGGCATAGAAAATTGGTTATTCAACGGCTGCTCACTCACAGCACTGTGGGTGGGGTGTGTGGGGCAGCAGGTCGTCATCGCGTTTCATGGGAGTTCCCATGAAATTGCTGGGCGTTTCCATGGTAATTTGCCAGTGACGCGGGGGTAGGGGGCGGGCAGCTGACATCAGTGGATGTTAGCTGCCCGTCCTATTCCCATACAGGGAGCCCACAGATCTAAGGCACAAGAGAGTATCTTAAATCTTCTTTCACTGTAGAAATCAATCCATGATCAGCAACCATTGAAGGATTTCTTACCCGCATGCAATCTGCAAATGGATGTTTATGCAAAACATCCATTCGCATGCGTGCGGGGACATGTAGCAGGGCGAGGGTGAGCGTTCATGCTGGTGGTGGGTGGTGTCTAAAGGGCACGCAAAGCTGCAAATTTCACAGCTTTGTGTGTCAACCAGAATGAGGGCCTTAGTATATTGACTAAAACACGAAAACACATGTACTGTATAATGTAAAAATGACACCTGAAGACGTATGTTTATAGCAGACAAAGGGCAGACCACATATTAATTACTGAGTAGTGAGGAAGATCTAAAATTATATATTCAACTACAACGAGTGGAACACAATGATTTTCTTCTATAGCGGAGGCCAAAGTTTATTAACTGAATACCTGTTTAAAACTCCCTTACTGGGAAAAAACAACAGCTAATAAATGTTCTTAGCCGTACTTACAGCCGGACTCTTTCTATTCGAAACAGGAAAAAAGAGTGAAAAAGTCCCAAGGCGCAGCCAATCCTTGCAGCCACAAGTATGGAAGAGGGACCACAAAAGATGTCCCTGCTGGTTAGACTTGGCAGAAGAAGAATACACTTGTTGGCGCTGAATTTGTTGTCACAGATTTATTTGACAGTCGTCTCCGTCAAAGTTCGGTGTATATGCAAAAATAAATAGAAATGCAATGGGTCAGAGAAAATAATTCACTAAGGGAATATCTCAGTGACTTTAGGGAAGGGGTCCGTACATAACTCACAGAAGGGAAAAGAATAATACACCTATAAAGGTATCTTTTCACTGGTTTTAGCCCTTGAAGTCACCACGTGTTGTTTAGAATCCTGACAATGATGGATGTGGATAAGGAAGGGTGCGTACCGTACTCACTCTCAGGAGCAGTAGAATCAAGCGCGTAACGGTTTCTTTGCTTAAAGGGGTCACCACTCAGTGAAGTACAATTCTCATCATACCAAAAACGGGGTGTCGCTTATTTAGATGCGTACCGTACTCACTAAAACAAAGTGTTGCTAGAAGCACATGAAGGTATCTTTTGTCTGAAGAGACCTCCAATCCCCTTCACACCTCGTCTCAATATCCACAGATGGTGGTATATATTGAGGGAGGAAGGAAAAAACAGGGGTCTCATACGTAGTTCAACAAAAGAAGATTTTGTGCACCTGCGCTGCCAAGAAAACTGATCTAAAATTCACCTGCGATTTCACACTGAACAGAAGGACACCAGGGCACGGAATGATATAACAAATTTTATATATGAAAAAAGAATATAAAATACACAAATATACATATATTTAAAAATAGGTCTAGGCAATATATAATGCAAAGACAAATATCATATATTCAGAAAGGTCAAGGGTTACTCATATGCAAATGAGGTCCCAAGAAGTAAATAATGGGTTAAAAGTAGCCAGCAGCACCAGTGAGGTAATGAAGTCCGCAAATGAGCGTAGCAGCACAGTTAGCATATGTTAGTATCAGCCGGATAGTAAATAGCAGGGATGATTGGGTTAATGACAGAATGGAGCAGGATTTTAGTAAGCCAGAAATATATGAAGCAGTTTGTTAGGATGGAAGCTCGATGCGATATGCCTGGTTTAAGCGGCAGACTCCCACTCGGCACACTCAGCCGTTTGTTGCCCTAAAACCGGCTCACGCCCTGACAGCCATACACCAGGAGAATAAAGGACGCCAGCTACCATCTACAGCGGGTAGAGCCCACTGTCATCTGGGTTCCCCGCCCCACCGTCTCCAAAAACATCAAGGAGGGTGAGCATACTTTAAAGGAAAGTCTCTGCGCTACCTGACTACATATCACCTGGCGTTTCAAGCGCTTAAACCAGGCATACCGCATCGAGCTTCCATCCTAACAAACTGCTTCAAATGTTTCTGGCTTACTAAAATCCTGCTCCATTCTGTCATTAACCCAATCATCCCTGCTATTTACTATCCGGCTGATACTAACATATGCTAACTGTGCTGCTACGCTCATTTGCGGACTTCATTACCTCACTGGTGCTGCTGGCTACTTTTAACCCATTATTTACTTCTTGGGACCTCATTTGCATATGAGTAACCCTTGACCTTTCTGAATATATGATATTTGTCTTTGCATTATATATTGTCTAGACCTATTTTTAAATATATGTATATTTGTGTATTTTATATTCTTTTTTCATATATAAAATTTGTTATATCATTCCGTGCCCTGGTGTCCTTCTGTTCAGTGTGAAATCGCAGGTGAATTTTAGATCAGTTTTCTTGGCAGCGCAGGTGCACAAAATCTTCTTTTTTCTAGTCCTTTAGTGAGTTACTAGCAGACTCACTTGCCCCTGCTGCAGCCATAGACTGATTTACATATATATTATATTATTTTTATTAACATCTCTAATATATTTCTTCCATTTAAAGCGCCGGGTTCTGCGGGTTTTTGGAGATCTCTTAGGAGTGTCCCCCATACCCCCAGATTCTTTTGTAGTTCAACAAAAGGTTTAATAAACCACACAGTAAAAAGATAAAAACATGAAGTAAAACAATCACCTGAAACAACGGTCACATTGGCCAATGACCGTGTATGCAGGAAGATAGCTCACAACAAAGTCCTCAGTCACTCCTGGCCAACATGTTTCAACGGCTGCTGCCGTCTTTCTCAAGGCTGAGGAGTGAATGAGAGGAGGGGGGTATATATACCATATAGAGGTTATACTTCCGGGTCACGGGGGTCAACTTTATAAAGTGTGAAATACACTGAACAGACTCCTCTAAATAAAGGGGATGTCCGGGCGGGACATAATAATATATGTGCCGCTATTGTAAAGCAGTGTGCATAGTGAGAGAAACTTTAACAGCCAATCGCTATAAAGATTGTCCTGAGCTGGAACGCAATACTGGACGTGCACATCCGGCTTCTGGAACGCACGAGCCGGAAGTGTGTCAGCACGGCTCTATCTCTGTTTGCCGTGGACCGCAAATGCGGAAGTAATTGTGTCGCCAGATGGCACGCAAACGGCAACAGGTGCCGGGATTACTCAGGCACGGCTGATAGTGCCATAGATAATAGGGGGACAAAGTATACTAATAATAAATACTCAACCAGCATTGTGCAAGCATGGTTGAGAGTTAAATAACTTTTTGAAAAAGTATAAAAAAATTTAAATAATCAAAAAGAAACGCAAATGAGTAAAAAATATATGGGCAAGAGAAAAATTGTTTAAGGAAGTTACCTCTATCTATAGGTATAATACCTTTACATGATAAAGTAACCTAAATGTTCACAATATATAAATATATTTAACAAGCATATGAAAACACATAAATGGCATAAAGATTCAGCTTAAAGATAAAATGTCTTAAAAACATTCTAAAAACATTTCATAAAAACCATTTAAGCTCAAAATCGTGGTTTAGGCCAGACGGGGCGAGAGATGATAAATTAAAAATCCAGCGCATTTCTGTTTTGGCTAAGCGGATATCTCTATTACTGTACCGCCAATTGGTTTTAATAGCTTCAAGGCCCCAAAAGCCAGTAATAAAATCCGTGGAACAGTTATGGTGGTCTTTAAAATGTAGAGAGAATGGATGTTCTTTATATCCCTTTCTAATGTTACGAACATGTTCGGCGAGTCTTATTTTTAAGTTTCTCTTTGTCTTGCCGACATAAATTTTGTCACAGGCACACCGAATGGCATAGACCACATCATTTGAGTTACAAGTTATAAACTGTTGTGGTTTAAAAATACGATCATTAAGATGGATTTCAGTAAATTTTCTTACAGATGATGAGCAAGATTTGCACATACTGCAATCGCCACATCGGTGAAAGCCTTTATTACGTGTGAGTACGCCAGTAGGCTGTGTGGAAAACGCACTAGCAACTAATTTGTCCTTTAAATTTGCGGCCCTCCTGTAAATAAATTTTGGAGTTTTGGGGAGAATATTAACCAGAATCGGGTCTTCTAGCAGCAATTTCCAATTTTTCTTTGGACGTATGATAACTGGTATATTGAGTAGTAAATGCTATGTTATAAGTTTTATCCGGGAATCTAGGTTTTGGTGTATTAGTACTAAGCAATTGATCTCTGGGGAGATCTCGAGTGGTGTCCAGGGCTTTCTCTATAAGGTCACTGTCATACCCCTTATTGAGGAATTTATCCCTCATAGTTCTGGCACTTTCTGCAAAGTTGTTAATGGTGGAACAATTGCGCTTAAGGCGTATGAACTGACCTTTGGGTACGTTAGTTATCCCCTTCTTTAGATGGTTGCTTGAAGGGTTAATATAAGTATTTGAATCCGAGGGTTTGACATATACTGATGTCTCTATTTTTCCCTCATCAACGTAAATCCTCAGATCCAAAAAATACTTATGTTAAATGATAACTTTATATTTAAAGTATTGCTGTTAAGATATGAGCAGAAGTCCATAAGTGTACTTTCTTCTCCCCGAACAGGACGTCATCAATGTAACGCCACCATTGGACCAGATTGGCACCCCAGCTATGCCCTTGCCAGACCATGGAATCCTCCCATCTGGCCATAAATATATTGGCATAGCTGGGGGAAAATCTGGTCCCCATTGTTGTACCAATCTCTTGGTTGTAGTAGCAACCGTAAAAATTAAAGTAATTATTATGCAGTATGAAATCAATACTTTCCAAAAGCAAGCTTTGCAAATCCTTAACCATGTCAGTATTACACAATGTATTTTTGACTGCCTCAATGCCATCGCAGTGACTGATTATTGTGTAAAGCGATGTAACATTGGCTGTGATTAAGTAATAATCACCCTCCCATTTTATGTTCTGCAATTTATTAAGGATGTCTTTGGTATCTTTGAGGTGGGATCGATTTTTTAAAACCAAAGGTTGGAGGTGGTGATCAACAAAGTATGACAAGTTAGCTGTTAATCTATTTGTCCCAGCTATAATAGGTCGTCCGGGTGGGTTACTGTGACATTTGTGCATTTTCGGCAGTAGATAAAGCACCGAAACAGAAAAATCTTCCTTGATTAGAAATTCAGCAATTTCACTAGTTATAGTCTCCAGCAATACATGTTTCTTAATCAATTCTTTAAGATTGTTAAGGATCTTATTTGAGGGGTCTGTTTTAAGTTTTTTATAGGTGTTTCCATCCCTAAGCTGTTGGAGAGCCTCATTAACATACATGGATTTATTCATAATTACGACCCCTCCCCGCCTTTATCATTGTCTCTTAGGGCATCTAACGCTTCTCTTTCCCCTTTGGATAAATTATGCTTCAATGTTGGAAGATTATCTTTAAGGGTGCTAAGCTCTATATTGATAATTTTTTGGAAAGAATCAACAAAGCATCCCTTCATGTGTTGTGGGTTAAATTATGAAGAATTCTTAAAGGGATTAATTTCTACTTCTACACTAGGTTTTTCCTTTGATGCAAAAAACATTTTTAAAGATATTTTTCTAATAAATTTATTTACATCGATGAAGACATCAAAGAAATTAATCTGATTGCTGGGGGAGAATTTGAGACCCACAACACATGAAGGGATGCTTTGTTGATTCTTTCCAAAAAATTATCAATAAAGAGCTTAGCACCCTTAAAGATAATCTTCCAACATTGAAGCATAATTTATCCAAAGGGGAAAGAGAAGCGTTAGATGCCCTAAGAGACAATGATAATCTTATAATTAAACCCGCCGATAAAGGCGGGGGGGTCGTAATTATGAATAAATCCATGTATGTTAATGAGGCTCTCCAACAGCTTAGGGATGAAAACACCTATAAAAAACTTAAAACAGACCCCTCAAATAAGATCCTTAACAATCTTAAAGAATTTATTAAGAAACATGTATTGCTGGAGACTATAACTAGTGAAATTGCTGAATTTCTAATCAAGGAAGATTTTTCTGTGCTTTATCTACTGCCGAAAATGCACAAATGTAACAGTAACCCACCCGGACGACCTATTATAGCTGGGACAAATCGCTTAACAGCTAACTTGTCATACTTTGTCGATCACCACCTCCAACCTTTGGTTTTAAAAAATCGATCCCACCTCAAAGATACCAAAGACGTCCTTAATAAATTTCAGAACATAAAATGGGAGGGTGATTATTACTTAATCACAGCCGATGTTACATCGCTTTACACAATAATCAGTCACTGCGATGGCATTGAGGCAGTCAAAAATACATTGTGTAATACTGACATGGTTAAGGATTTGCAAAGCTTGCTTTTGGAAAGTATTGATTTCATACTGCATAATAATTACTTTAATTTTGACGGTTGCTACTACAACCAAGAGATTGGTACAGCAATGGGGACCAGATTTGCCTCCAGCTATGCCAATATATTTATGGCCAGATGGGAGGATTCCATGGTCTGGCAAGGGCATAGCTGGGGTGCAAATCTGGTCCAATGGTGGCGTTACATTGACGACGTCCTGTTCGTCTGGAGGGGAGAAAAAAGTACACTTATGGACTTCTGCTCATATCTTAACAGCAATACTTTAAATATAAAGTTATCATTTAACATAAGTAAATCAGAGGTCAATTTTTTGGATCTGAGGATTTACGTTGATGAGGGTAAAATAGAGACATCAGTGTATGTCAAACCCTCGGATTCAAATACTTATATTAACCCTTCAAGCAACCATCTAAAGAAGTGGATAACTAACGTACCCAAAGGTCAGTTCATACGCCTTAAGCGCAATTGTTCCACCATTAACAACTTTGAAGAAAGTGCCAGAACTATGAGGGATAAATTCCTCAATAAGGGGTATGACAGTGACCTTATAGAGAAAGCCCTGGACACCACTTGAGATCTCCCCAGAGATCAATTCCTTGGTACTAATACACCAAAACCTAGATTCCCGAATAAAACTTATGACATAGCATTTACTACTCAATATACCAGTTATCATAAGTCCATAGAAAAAATCTTTAAGAAAAATTGGAAATTGCTGCTAGAAGATCCGATTCTGGTTAATATTCTCCCCAAAACTCCAAAATTTATTTACAGGAGGACAAATTAGTTGCTAGTGCGTTTTCCACACAGCCTACTGGCGTACTCACACGTAATAAAGGCTTTCACCGATGTGGCGATTGCAGTATGTGCAAATCTTGCCCATCATCTGTAAGAAAATTTACTGAAATCCATCTTAATGATCGTGTTTTTAAACCACAACAGTTTATAACTTGTAACTCAAATTATGTGGTCTATGCCATTCGGTGTGCCTGTGAAAAAATGTATGTCGGCAAGACAAAGAGAAACTTAAAGATAAGACTTGCCGAACATGTTCGTAACATTAGAAAGGGATATAAAGAACATCCATTCTCTCTACATTTTAAAGACCACCATAACTGTTCCCCGGATTTTATTACTGGCTTTTGGGGTCTTGAAGCTATTAAAACCAATTGGCGGTACAATAATAGAGATATCCGCTTAGCCAAAACAGAAATGCGCTGGATTTTTAATTTATCATCTCTCGCCCCGTCTGGCCTAAACCACGATTTTGAGCTTAAATGGTTTTTATGAAATGTTTTTAGAATGTTTTTAAGACATTTTATCTTTAAGCTGTATCTTTATGCCATTTATGTGTTTTCATATGCTTGTTAAATATATTTATATATTGTGAACATTTAGGTTACTTTATCATGTAAAAGTATTATACCTATAGATAGAGGTAACTTCCTTAAACAATTTTTCTCTTGCCCATATATTTTTTACTCATTTGCGTTTCTTTTTGATTATTTAAATTTTTTTATACTTTTTTAAAAAGTTATTTAACTCTCAACCACGCTTGCACAATGCTGGTATTTATTATTAGTATACTTTGTCCCCCTATTATCTATGGCACTATCAGCCGTGCCTGAGTAATCCCGGCACCTGTTGCCGTTTGCGTGCCATCTGGCGACACAATTACTTCGGCATTTGTCCACGGCAAACAGAGATAGAGCCGTGCTGACGCACTTCCGGCTCGTGCATTCCAGAAGCCGTATGTGCAAGTCCGGTATTGCGTTCCAGCTCAGGACAATCTTTATAGCGATCGGCTGTTAATGCTTCACTCACTATGCACACTGCTTTACATTAGCGGCACATATATTATTATGTCCCGCCCAGACATCCCCTTTATTTAGAGGAGTCTGTTCAGTGTATTTCACACTTTATAAAGTTGACCCCCGTGACCCAGAAGTATAACCTCTATATGGTATATATACCCCCCTCCTCTCATTTACTCCTCAGCCTTGAGAAAGACGGCAGCAGCCGTTGAAACATGTTGGCCAGGAGTGACTGAGGACTTTGTTGTGAGCTATCTTCCTGCATACACGGTCATTGGCCAATGTGACCGTCGTTTCAGGTGATTGTTTTACTTCATGTTTTTATCTTTTTACTGTGTGGTTTATTAAACCTTTTGTTGAACTACATATGAGACCCCTGTTTTTTCCTTCCTCCCTCAATATATACCACCGTCTGTGGATATTGAGACGAGGTGTGAAGGGGATTGGAGGTCTCTTCAGACAAAAGATACCTTTATAGGTGTATTATTCTTTTCCCTTCTGTGAGTTGGGTACGGACCCCTTCCCTAAAGTCACTGAGATATTCCCTTAGTGAATTATTTTCTCTGACCCATTGCATTTCTATTCATTTTTGCATATACACCGAACTTTGACGGAGACGACTGTCAGATAAATCTGTGACAACAAATTCAGCGCCAACAAGTGTATTCTTCTTCTGTGGACTCTTTATATTGTTTAGGGATTGATGATTACTAACTGAAACATTACTTCCATTACTGCAAGAGTGTGTAGGATTTTTTAACCATTGCTCCTGTATATATGATGACCAAAATCCACTGTGACTTATTAATCATAGGAATAGATCAAAGTCTATTCTTTTACGCATAGCAATTTGTTTTATCTTTGCATTTGAATTAAAACAGCATACAGTATGTATTTGTTAATTTCAGTCTTTTGTCTTGACTATACTCTGACATAATAATATAAAATTTCAATGTTACATTTATCTATTTCCTTTTATATGAGATACAGAATTTGAAATCTACTCTTCTTTGAAATCCAAAGAATAAAGCCAGTAGCAATTCTTTTGATGTATTGGGCAATGTGATAACAAGCTTTATCGCCCATTTTTGCCAGCAACAAGGTTTTGTGCCCTTAATGTTGCTAAGATACATGGAGATATAATAGGCATGCGAAAAAGAAGATTTTAGAGACTGAAAAGAATTGCCAATTATAGTTTTCTAGTACAGATATATTTGTTGGATACTGCTCTCTATTAGTAATAATATTTCTCTATTAGTTTCGGTAGGGAGGTGCTCCCAAGAATAAATTAGGCCAATTATTAACATCTACAATACAGACACACAAGTTTGCTATAGTGGGGTACACACATTTTACAGTAAGTTCATATGTATAAACTTCATTGATATAAATTAATAGATCTACTTATAAATAGATACTGTACAGAATCAACATAACTTAAAAGTATTACAATTACACCTATAATAATAATTTTAACCAAAATTGTAAATGTATAAGTTATTGCAAGACCATTAATTTTTTAAACAGTTTGTTACACAATACATGTGCATTCTTATTTTTCATCACTTATAATGAAATGCAGTACGCTGGTTGGGATGCGGTAGAGACTAGATCCCTTCAGTTTTGATTACAGGATGTGATGTTCAGTGAGGGCGGAAGTTGTTAAATGCCCTCACAACCAGTGTTCCCTCTAAGCTGTGCGCATGTGCGCGCCCACACAACTCGCCGAGTGCGCGCACAGACATTACAACAGTGCGCACAAAGCAGCAATGGTCCCCTTTTTGCAGTTGTGGACTCGTTGGGTGACATTCTATGGAGTGAGATAAATGCGCATGTTTTTATATCGCACCACATCGCCGCTATTCGCCCTTTTTAAAATCGCATTTTTTGGTAATAATTCGCATATTTAATGGGATGCGCTTTGGAGGCTGAAAAGTGCGAAGTGGTGCGATTTGCGGTGAAGTGGTGCGAATTTAAGTCACAAAAAAGTGTGATTTATTACGCCGGTCATGTGCGAGTTTTGGACCAACCGGAGTGCGATTTACAAAACTGTCTCCGCATGACTAAGTACCCCCCAACCTATTGGCCCACCTCTGTCCCCTCCATTATGCATCACACCCCCTATATAAAGGGGCACTGGCGCTATTTCACTCTTTGATAGGAAGTAAGGAGCATGGAGAGGAGCAGTGGCAGTGTGAGTAGAGGAAGAGGTGTTGGTGGCAGAGTGAGGAGTGGCAGAGGGAGCAGTGGCAGAGTGAGGAGTGGCAGAGGGAGCAGTGGCAGAGGGAGCAGTGGCAGAGTGAGAAGTGGCAGAGGGAGCAGTGGCAGCAGCCAGCCAAGTGGGAGAGTCAGCAGTGTGGCAGGCAGCATGGCCACAGCAAGGCCAGCCCCAGACCAGGCCCTGGCCGTCCAGCCCCAGCAGGAGGAGGTGGAGGATACGCTAGCATCCTATAGCCAAGACCTTGACCATACCCCACAGCAGCTGTAGGAGGGCCACATGTCAGAGGTGGAGGAAGATGGAGGTGTGGAGGAGGAAGACACTGGCATGAAGGAGGAGGGGTACATGGCTGGAGTAGAAAATGAGGAGGAGGAGGAGGTAGAAGCTGGCCGCACAAAAAGTGGCCGAAAGGTCAGATTTTCCTACGAGGAAAATGCTGCGCTTGTCTGGGCTATCATGCCTGTGTTTGACCGGTTACTTGGGAAAACTCACCACAAGACCACTGCACAGCGGAAAAGGGCTATGTGGAAGGTCATCACCCAGGCGGTGAACGCTGTAAGTCAGCACAAGCGCCTGGTCAGAAATGTCAAGAAGAGATTCAATGACATCAAAAGGCAGCTGAAAAGTAAAATGGCCATGGAGTTGGAGGAGGCCACCAAGACTGGCGGAGGAAGCCCCACCACTGTCTGCTACACGTCCTATGAGGTCAAGTTGAAGCGAATCATACCCCCTGAGGTCCTGCCTGGCATGCACGTCGCGGATACCGATAGGCCGCAAACGCCATCCAGAGCTGGTAAGTGTGACCACATGCAATCTTAAACATACATGCCAATGTTTTCAAACTGTAATGTTCACTTGAATTGTTATGCTAAGTAAAGTGCTGCTGTGGAACTACATAGCCCAGCAAGGTCATGCACAAGAAATTGCCTGCTCCTACTTTCAAATTGCTCATAATGCTGGGCCTTGTAGTTCCACAACACCAGTGAGCCATGTTTTACAGCAAACTTAATTCATACATGTATCAAGCTTGATACCAGCAAGGGATAGGTCAGCACCACCAGCTGCATCCGTTGGGCTCTGTGTATTAGGCTAAATGTGGGTGGAAACAGATGGTATTGGTAAATAATTTGTTTATGAGTACACTTACAGCAAAGGTACATTTTGATTTAACAGGTTTTTATTTGTTTTGTACAATAAAATGTGGGTACAACAGTTTGAGAGTTTTAGCAGGGTTTCAAATAATTGATAACAATACACTTATCTGCGAATTCTCAGACAGTATACATCTTTGTCTAGGTCTTATCCTTTTGAACAATAAGGACATAGCATACAGTGGAATAACTTCCTTAGGATAATACTGTCCCTTTGACGTATTTGGATTCATACGTCGGATTCGTAGAATTGGTAAAGCAGGTAGTATACACTAACGTAGCGGTTATATATCAATCAAGAAGTGTAAATACAGACTGATATGGACATCAACAAATCACTTATAAAAAGTTAAGAGAAAAATACACAGAATTTGCGGATACCATACATTCCAGACATACAAGACAGGACAGGACAAAGGAGGGAATGGGGAGGAGAATGGGTGAGGAGGGTGTACTTGGGGGGTGAGGAGTGGGGGTCGTAGTGTTATATTTTTGTTTAGTTAATCAGGGGGGAGGCATCAGCTGTGAGCATCACTATAATTCTATGGAGGCCATGACTTGGGCGTATTGGGTTGGATCAAGAGAGTTTATGTAGGGTTTCCATTTATTTAGAAACTTGGTTTTGTTCTCAATTAAGTTGAACATCAGTGAGCGTTTGTCATATAGTTAAATCTGAAATAATTTACTTTTGAGTTCGCAAAGTGTCGGAGAAGTGGATGAAATCCAGTGTGTGAGAATCGTTTTTTTTGCCAATGTCAGAATGACAGTTAAAAAAAGTATATAATCTGCTTTCGGGGGGGGGTATCTCCCAGTTCTGGAAGTTGAGACATAAACAGGCTAGTGGGTCCGGCAGTAGATTTAGTCCCAAAACCGAGCTGCTGAAGTGGAGGGTTTTCCGCCAGAATTTTAAGATTTTGGTGCAAGACCACATGCAGTGTAGAAATTTAGCATTGCTCATTCGACATTTGCTGCAGTCACCTGAAGCTCCTGGAGCCATGTGTTTGCTTTGGGCGGGGGCTATGTATACTCGGTGGATAGTTTTGAAGTGAACCTCTTGTAGGTAAGAGGACTGTAGGATTTTAAGGGAATTTGAGTAAGTAGAGAACAGGATATCTGGGGAGGTCACGTCAGGGATGTCTGATTTCCAGGTTTGGGTCAAAGTTTCAAGAGGTTTATCTGGTAGTTTAGTAAGCATTGTGTCATACAGAAGGGAAGTTTTGAATCTCGTGTGGAATAGTATCCTGACTATGTGGCTTAATGGATCGGAGGGTGTGGAGTTTAAAATAAGTGGAGAGATGGAGGCCACATAGTGTCGCGTTTGGAGATACATGAAGAATTGCGTTTTTTGTATGTCATATTTGGTTTGTAGAGCTTGGAAGGAAAACAATGTTCCTCCTGGGTCAAAGAGTTTCGTGGCAAGGTCTAGACCTTTGTGTCGCCACGTTCTGTACAGTGGATTAGTCAATGAAGGTGGAAAGTTGGGGTTTCCCCAGATTGGGATAAATGTTGAGATCAAGGGGTCTCTGTGGAGCTTTTTGTTTATGAGGTGCCAGGCATTATATGTACCCTTAAAAAGTACATGGTTTTGGATGTGTTGCGGGATTTTTGCTATAGGGGAATGAAGTAGGGCGGTTGGTGAGTAGGGGTAAAAAATGCTTTCATCAAGGTCAGAATCTACAAATGTGGAGTTGCCGTACATCCAGTCAGATATGTACCTGAAATGTACAGAGCATGAGTATAAGAGGAAATTTGGGATTTTAAGTCCTCCTTGTGATTTAGGACGCATTAGTTTAGTAAGTGACATTCTGGGTCTTTTTCCGGTCCATAGGAATTTGGACATCAGGTTTTCGAGTCTACAAATATCTGGCGTCGGGAGGATGCATGGAATCATCTGTAACCTGTAGAATATTTTTGGAAATATAATGTTTTTGAGGACTGCTGCTCTTCCGAGAAGTGATATCGGGAGCTTGGTCCAAGTCTCTAATTGGTCTGCGACTTTATTTATCAGTGGGGTAAAATTAGCTTTGTACATTGAGTAAGGGTTTTTTGTGATAGTTATACCTAGGTAATTTATGGTCTCAGGTTGGTTATTGAATTGGGTGATTGTAGGGTGTGTTGCTATTTCTGGTGGTAGAGGTGTAAGTGGTAGAAGTTCCGTTTTGTTTACGTTTATTTTGTATCCTGAGATGGGGCTAAAGGAGTTTATTAATTTCATTATAGTTGGGATAGATGTCAGGGGGTTAGACACAAACAGTAATAGGTCATCTGCAAATAATGCCAGTTTTAATTCTTCCTTGTGAATGGTTATGCCAGTGTATTGTTGGGTGGATCGTAGAGCAATGGTGAGTGGTTCGATAGCTAGTGCAAAGAGAAGGGGGGAAAGTAGTAGTAGTAGTAGTACGTTTATTTATAAGGCGCCGCAAAGTGTCCGCAGCGCCGTACATAGCAAACAAAAAAAAACAAATTACAAGGTAACGTACAGGGTGTGTTGAAAGATACAGTATAAATAGGGGTATAGCTGGTCGAACTAAAATCAGCATCAGTTCAGAAGTAGGTGTCAAAATTGTCAAGGAGACTGAAGATGAAGTAGAGGAAGGGAAGAACAGGACAGGTGAGGTAATGAGGTAGGGTGAGTACGTGAGGAAGGAGGGCCCTGCTCATAAGAGTTAACATACTAAAAATAGGTGGGTGGACGAACAAAATACAATAGGATAAGTAGGAACGGAGGGGAACGGAGGCAGGATAGGAGGATCAAAAGAGGTTAGGAGGAGGGATAGGCTAGTCGAAAAAAGAGGGCAACCTTGTCTTGTTCCTCTCTGGATGGGAAATGGGGGGGAGAGAAAGCCGTTACATGCAACTTGCGAAGTAGGGTTTGTGTAGAGGGTCTGGAGAAATGAGATATATTTTTGGGGGATGCCGAAGTTTGACATGGTACGGAAGAGGTGTGTCCACCGCACCATGTCAAAGGCTTTCTCTGCGTCAATGGCCAGAATCAGATTAGCTGGTTGGGGTTGCGCCCGGGAGCTTGAGTGTTGTGTGACCGCCAGGACTTTCCGTACATTTCTTATTGAGTGTCTCCCAGTTATGAAGCCAGTCTGGTCCCTATGAATAACATGTGGAAGTAGTGGGTTTAGTCTGTCTGCTAGAATATTTGTCATCAGCTTATAGTCACAGTTCAATAAGGAGATAGGGCGATAAGATCCCGGGAGTGTCAAGTCTCGTCCTGTTTTTGGGATTAGTTTAATAATTGCAGAGTTAAAGTAGGGGGGTAAAGTATTATTAATTAAGATATGATTGAAGACTGAGGTAAGTATAGCGGCAGCTCTGTCGGGGTACATCTTGTAAAAGTCTCCTGAGAACCCATCTGGTCCAGGTGCTTTTGCTGTTTTCAATGTTTTTATTGCCGCTAGGACCTCAGAGACTGTGATGGGGTTTATCAGTGTCTGTGCCTGCTCTGTAGTTAATTGTGGAAAAACTAGGTTATCCCAAATGTCTGAGGTAGAGGGAGAAATGGGTTCAGGATCGTTAGGATTGGTGAGTGTCGGCTGGTTTTGTTGATGGGAGTAGATGTCTGTATAGAAGTCAGCCATTACTTGTGTGATTTGTGAGTTGGAAGTAGTGAGCTCTCCTGAGGGGGTCTGTAGGTGGTTCACTAGCATTTGGGTCCGGGTGGTGTTTAAGATATTAGAGAGGAGTTTTCCGGTTTTATTACCTAATTTATGGAACTTGTAATTTGAAGTGAATTGGGATTTATCCGACATGGATTGCAAAAGATTTTCTACCACTGTTTTAGATTGTAGGTAGTTGGATTTATGAGTGTGTGTAGGGTGTTTGAGATAATCGGTGTATGTCTCTTCAAGTGAGCTCAGGGCCAAAGCGTAGGATTGAGATAAACGTTTTTTTAGTGTTTTTTCATAAGACATGATCACACCTCTTAGTACAGATTTCGCGGTCATCCAATAAAGTGATGGGTTGGAGGCCAGACACTGCTCATGATTGGTGTGGAAGTCGTCCCACGCTTTGGTCAGGAGGTCCCGGAAGGGTGTTGATGTGTTGAGATGTGAGGGGAATTTCCAGGTTCTGTGTGGAGAGAATTCTTTAGAAATTTGTAGTGTGATTTGGACCAATGCGTGGTCAGAAATCAGAATAGGGTGTATTTTAGCCGCCTTAACTTGCGGGAGAAGATTGGAAGAGGTGCAGATATAATCTATGCGCGATAGGGTGTGGTGTGCTGCAGAAAGGCAAGTATATTCTCTTTCGGTAGGATGGAGAGCTCTCCATGTGTCTATCAGTTGCAGACTTTTTAATATGAATGGGATGTTTATTCTGGGTACATATCTGTCTTTTTTCGGTATGCTGGAGCGGTCCAGTGTAGGATGTGCTGTTAAATTAAAATCTCCACATAGTATAAGAGGGGAGGATACATGCGGGGTAAGTAGAGTGACGATTTTTTTAAAGTATATCTTGGAATAAACATTTGGGGCGTAGATGGAACATATGACATGTGGCTTGCCAGCTATTTTGAGATTTGCTATAAGGTATCTGCCTTCTGAATCTGCATCCACTGACGTGACCTCAACAGGGAGTGACTTAGAGGCTAGTATTACAATTCCTCTGGACTTGGAATTAAAGGGGGCAGAGGCTAGAATCCTCCACCTCAGCATCTGAAGCTTCAGGACTTCGGATGGTATTAGATGTGTTTCTTGTAAGCATATAATGTCTAGTTTGTGTTTCTGAAGATAAACCAGTACCTTTCGGCGTTTAGCCGGGGAGTGAAACCCTCCGACATTGAGGGTACCTATTTTCACTTCAGTCATTTGTATCTGGATGATTTGGAGTGACGCACAGCATGATGATATGGATCTTTGCCTTCAACATCTGATTTTCTGAGACCTGTAGACATAATGGGGAAGAGAAGGGGTGGGGAAACAGAAAGACACAAGACATGGGGGAGAACATTCGCTCAATAAAGGGTAGTGCGGTCAACGCACTAGTTAGGTAAATTACAACTGAGACATTCCGCAAACAACATATAGATATACTGAACTGAGTACTGAACACCAGTACTGTTTTGGTGTAACTTAAACGAACACGGAGCATGAAACTTATATCGGGGCGGTTGCCTCGTTCCTCTTTTTTTTTTTTTCTTGCCTATACCTCAAGATCAAGTCTAAACTGCATCAGAGGTGATGCGTTTATGCATTAGTAGTCCAATAGGGGGGGGGGGGGTTTGATAAAGAAGAAGTTAGGGGAAGGGATTCTTTGAGGACTATTAGGAAGTCTATGACGTCCTAGGAAATGAGCTTCTGTAATTTGAAAAAGTCAGGGCCATGAGCCATTCATGGGCTGGAGTAGATAGATCATTTGTCTGTTATGTCAGCAGATGTTGCAGAATATTTCTCTTTAAGGAAATCAGCAGCTTCATCTGGGTCTGAAAAGTCATAATGGGTGTCTTCGGTGAAGATTCTCAAGCGGGCTGGGTACATCAGGGCAAATTTCAGCTTCTTGTGTACTAGCTGGGTGCATATTGGGGAGAAGGCTTTTCTTTGCTTGGATAGCTCTGCAGAAAAGTCCTGAAAGATACGTAATCTTTTACCTTCCCAGAGAAGGGTTTGGTGTTTGCGCGAGGCTTTCCAGAAGGCAATCTTATGTAGATAGTTCAGGCACCGGAAGAGGACAGGCCTTGGTCTAGGGTCGTTATGCTTAGGAAGGTATCCCAGACGATGGACCCTTTCGACTACTAAATCTTTACACTCTGCAGTTATGCCTAGCAGGTCAGGGAGTGTCTTGGTAACGAAATCCATGAGAGCAGGGCCCTTCACTTCTTCCGGTAATCCTACTAGTCTCACGTTGTTCCTTCTGGAACGGTTCTCCATTTCGTCCAGTTTGTTCCAGAGGTGGTAGTTGTCTTTTTGGAGCCTTATAATGTCTTTTTGTACTACATGAAGATCGTGTGAGACTGCCCCCAATCTGTTCTCGTTTACAGTAATTCTGGTGGTGAGTTGTTGGAGCTGCTGAGAGATCTCCTGTACAGCATTGGAGAGTAATGGCGTCATGGTAGATTTGATGGCTTCTACAATGTCCCTATATGTAGCAGGTGAATCAGGGTCTCTGCGTATTTGGGGTGTATCAGAGTTCTCTTGGGCTGCTGCTGATTTTTTAGAAGCAGGGGAGAGAGGGGAGATCCCATCTTCATCTTCTGTTGTCGTATTGAATTCAGCCCTGCGTTTTTCATTTCTTGTTGGGGTCTGTTTGCGGATACCCTCTGGAGGGAGGGTTTTTTCCATGGTTATGGGTAAATTATCTGTTGCAGAATGACACTGAATTGTGTTTATCTGCCTGGAGGGATAAGAGTGCTGGGGGGGGATTCAGCAGTGACTCAATGCAGGACTGAGATTTTCTTGGCAAAAAAATAAAATGGCTGCGTATAGTGATGAGAAATAGGAGAGGGGGGGGGGAGGAAGGGTGCAGTGGACTGGAGTGGCAGTTGTTTTGATGCCAGTGGCGCTGTGAGTGCCAGTGAAGTGCAGGCTGTGAGGTTTTTGTGGGCACAGTACCTCTGGTGTGTTGCTCTGGGCTGGGTTCACTTGCCGCGTGATCAGTTTGTCTGGGAGACTTAGTCTCTTCTTTAATGGCGACGGAGAATGCTTTGTCTGCGTCTGATCGGCTGTAAACAGCAGGGGTACTCGGGAGGTGTTGAAGAGGTCAGAGTATGTGCCTCGTCCCCGGCGTGAGAGCCTCTGTGAGGGCTGTTTTGGTGGAAGCAGGTTGGCGTCTCGTCTCACTGGCTCCTGGCGGCGGTGACTTCGCCCGATTTTCAGGAGGTCCGTTTGCCGCTATGAGGTGGTCACAGACGCCGCTAATAATACTGGGGGGTCAGCGAGGTATGCGGAGGTAAGCTGCAGTATGTGGGGGCATAAAGCTGGCGTCTCAACTCACTGGCATCTGGCGGCGGTGACGTCACCCGACTTTCAGTGGGTCCGTTTGCCGCTATGGGGTGGTCACAGTCGCCGTTTATGATTCTGGAGGGTTAGCGGGATATGAGGAGGTAAGCTGCGATATGTGAGGGCAGAAGGCTGGCGTCTCAACTCACTGGCGCTTGGCGGCGGTGACGTCACCCGGTTTTCAGCGGGTCCGTTTGCCGCCGTGAGGAGGTCTCAGACGTCGCAGTTGGTTCTGGAGGGTCAGCGGGGTATGAGGAGGTAGGCTGCGGTGTGCGAGGGCAGAAAGCTGCTCTCTGATTGCCCGTTATGAGGGATCCGCCCGGAGCTGCGGTGTCAAGCAGCGTCCTTCATGCAGCCGGAAGCGGAAGTCCAGCAAAGGTACATTTTGGAATACAGGGCACATGTGCTTACCAGAAAAGTAACGGCTGATGATGTGTGTGCACACCAGATTCCCCCTCTGCGTACCCCTCACAACCCGAGGTGTGGTAGGTTGGGCTTTCTGCATGACTGCTGCATGTTCCTCCTCCACATAGGCAGGTTGGGACAGGGCTATGTTGTGCAACATGCAGCAAGCCTGGACGATCATCACTACTTTTGCAGGAAACACACACATTAGAGCAGGTACAAATAAGGACAGACAGGGTAATATGTAAAAAGGTACTTACCTAGTAGCCAGCCCTCTGGCATTTGGTGGTCGGTAAATCGGTTACAGAGGGCTGAGTGTCTCAGAATATAGGCGTCATGGCAGTTCCCAGGAAAGCCTGCAACAACACTCAGGATTTTGAGGTGAGCATTGGAAACAACCTGCACGTTCAGGGAGTGCCGCCCACGCCTATTGACGTAGACGTGGCCCCGCACGTGCGGTTCCCTAATCCCAATTTGTGTGCAGTCTATAGCTCCCAACACGTGAGGGAATGCTGAGAGTCTATAGAAAGCCAACTTGTGGTCCTGCCACTCCAACTCAGAACTGGGGAATCTGATGTATGTCCGCCACAACTTCTTTAAAGCAAGTAACACTTGAGTAAAATGCTTAGAGAAAGTGGCCTGTGATACCCCCGAGGACCATGAGGTCACAGACTGAGTGAAGCCTGTGGCCAAATAGTAGAGGGCACACATTAATTTGTGCAGCCCAGACACTGCATAGTTGCCACCCCCAAAAGGGTCCAAATCATCTCTCACCTGCTCATATAAGTCCAACAGGTTAATGCGGTTCAGCCTAAACATCTCCACAACCTGTTGATCTGAGAGGGAGTCCAGGTACAGCCGAGCACGATACATATGTGGGGTACTCAGTAGTTGGGGGGCTACCTGGATCTGGTGCGCAGCTTCCTCCCTCCTGCGCAGCTCCTCCAAATGGGCCACATCACAAATAAGCAACTCCAAACCACTCTGCAAAATCTCCATGTCTCAAACCCTCACAGGTGTCCTTAATGATGTTGGGGTTTATGTAGGGGTGTTTCTGAGTGAAAATGAGGGCACCTGTGCTGAAATTAACCATGTGTGCACTTGACCAAAGTGAGTTCTGGGCCAAATCGCCAAACAGAACCTGGTCTAAAATAAGTGCGATTATTAGACACCTAAAAAGATTTTGCGAAAACGCATTGCATTAAATAAGCGATTTGTGACTTCCGGTTCCGGTCCCGATGTAAGCGGCTGCGGCTAGCGAGACCTCCGCTGCATCCCCGGCGCCAACCGCCCCCCTGCCCCCCCCCCCGAGCACCTGAGAAGCCCTCTACCTAACTCCGGATCCAGCCGAGAAGTCCCCGCCGAGCAGAGTGCCGTGCGATCGCGGCCATCACACGCATTAAGAGACGCCGCGGAAAGCTGCGGCCTGTGACGAGCCACACCACGCTGGGCACCGGACACAGCCTGTGCACCCGGCCCCACCACGCAGGTACACTCAGCGCCCGGAGCCCCTCGCTAAAACCCCAGACTGGCGGTGGCGGCCCCGCTGATCACAGAGCCGCACTGCCGCAAATAAAACCCACGCGCTGGGGACACGCTGCTCCACACCCCGCCGGCCATTAGACACCAGGCGCATCCTCCATCACTGCGCATGAGGGCCATACATAACAGCCGCTGACTGCCTATCAGAGACACATACCAACTATAAAAATCTGCCCACAATCTGCCGAAATACCTAGCAGCAGAAACAGTGATATCACTTACTGTCAGAAAACGCTGCAGACTTTCTCACTGGGGACAGACTGTCTATAGAACCAGACCATTACATAGGGCAGAGCCTGCTGGACAGGACATAACAGGCCACGAACCCCGGCCTATACAGCATTCATATACCCACCTCAGGCGGTGGATGGAGAGATTCCTCTCTCCACAGATGCCGAGGAGGTCACAAAAACCAGAAGAAAAGAGGGCCAAATCCAGCTCCAGATCACAGTCATTATCCAGATCCAAGATGGCCGCTGCACGCGACAAGACAGGGGACTCAGCCTCCCAGGTACTGTTCTCCCAAACCTCTGACACCCAAGAAGGACCCCCTGTCACTTATTCTGAGGTGGTAAAGGCTATACAAGAGACTATGGGTCCCCTGATGGAGGCGCAGGCAGCCAAATTTAACATCGCCATTAAAGACGTTACAGCACAGTTGAAACAAGTAGCACAGACGCAACATGTCACTGAATGCAGGGTAGGAGAGCTTTTTCAAGATGTGTCCACACTTAAAGGCTCCTCTTCCAGCCTCCAGCAAACCTGTTATGAGCTTCAAAATAAGATTGACGATCTTGAAAACAGATCGAGAAGGAACAACCTGAGGATCGTGGGGCTGGATGAGAACATAAAGGGTCCTGACCTATACAAATTTCTACAAATTTCCCTGCCTGAGATGTTACAGATATCAGATCAATGCGGTGACATGGTGGTCGAAAGAGCACACCGCCTGGGCCCGACACGCACCACGAGGGGAAACAGACCGAGGGTTGTAATATTTCGTTGTCTAAATTACCTACACAAGGACGCTATATGGTCGGCATCCAGAAGACACCGAGACCTGACATGGAACGACGCCAAAATATTCATATTCCAGGACTACTCTGCGGAGGTCACTCGGGCCCGCAAGGAGTTCACTCCAATATGCACAAAATTATTCAATGCAAAAAAGAAATTTGCACTTCTTTATCCAGCCAGATTGAGATTATTCGAGGGGGACAAAGTCAAAGACTTTACTTCAGCTGCTGACGCGGACTGTTACCTCACTGAACAAGAGGATGCACCAGAGACTGGTCCTGATTCCCGGGAGACACCCGCCTCTGGGAACTAATAAGTTCGGTAACGTAGTTATTAATGAGGGCTGACGAGGGGCACGTATAGTTTGTTAAGACCTGCTAAATCACACGGCAGATTCTCATACTTTGAGACGCTTTTTAAACTATACTGCCGGTTGGTAAAGTTAATACAATGCCCTCTAAATCTACATTAACACTGTTACAAATTATAAGTTATGTTATAGCGTTTGTTAGATAAGGATATTTGAAATGTCAATATTTGTAGCCTATATAGGTAGGGGAAAGCTACCAGGCACACCACAAAATTATTTAGCACAAGCACTTTTGGTTGCCTACCTACTTATTACATACTCTGATCCATTGCTACAGTTAGATTGGGGATCTAAAAATATATTACACTATTAGATAACCTAAGTTAATATGGGGGAGATTTATGGGGGGATTTTGGGGGGGATGGGAGGGGAAGGGGATCTCGTTGGGAGGTATCGTTAGATAGGAGGGTGTTGAGTACGGAAGTTCTGATTAGAGTATTTTCTGACCCCCACTGCTCCATGATGGGAGGTCTTGTTGTTTTTGTGTTTTTTGTGTTGTTTGTGTTTTGTTTCCCCCCAGTATGTCCTTTTTCCTTCATGTGTCTTCTTCTGGTGCTTCTAGGGTATGAGGTACGGCGACAGAGATATGTATAAAGCTATGTGATGCTAATGCTTAAAGTAGGCTCACTGAATGTGGGCGGTTTTAATACCCCTGCTAAACGCAGGAAAGTATTAACATATTTAAACAAAATGTCCTTAGATATCGCCTTCCTACAAGAAACCCACCTTATCCCACGTGAGATACTAAAGCTTAATATGCTAAGATGGTCGGTGATGGCATCGGCGTCATTTAACTCTAAATCACGGGGAGTGGTGATTCTTATTAGGAATGCTATCAACCATACAATAACGTCGACTGAGATTGATGAAAATGGTAGATATATAATTGTGAATGTGACAGTGCATGATGTTCCATATACTCTGTGTAACATTTATGCCCCCAATACTAACCCCCGTGAGTTCTACACATCCCTGGTTGCCAAGCTTGAATCAATGCAAACCCATTCTCTGATTCTGGGGGGGGACTTCAACGTGGTGGCATCACAAACATTAGATAGGAATACGCCCGCTCCCAAACACAACCGTCATCCAGATGACACCATAGCTTCCCTTTGCAATCAATTTCAGCTGATAGACTCTTGGCGATCATGCTACCCAGTGGAAAGGGACTACACATGTCTATCTGCAGCTCATGGTACCCTTTCCAGAATAGATTACATATTGATCCCCCGCCATATGTTCCCTAAGGTTGCTGACGCCAAGATAGAAACAATCAGCATCTCTGATCATGCTTTATGTTGGGTCCAACTTGCCGCCCAGGTTGACAAAGGCCCGATTCGCCAATGGCGCTTCCCAGCCTACCTGGCAAATTCCATTCAGTTCAGAGCCATGCTGGAGGCGGCATGGATGGACTTCAAACATAACCATACAGATCTGGAAACCACAGATCCCTTGTTATTTTGGCAAACCTCTAAAGCTGTGCTAAGGGGTAATATTGTGTCCTACTGTAAGAAAAGGGACAGAGACCTAGACAAAAATTACCTAGAAGCCCAATCCCAACTGACTCAATCCTACTCTAATTTTAAAAACAACCCTACAGGGGCCAATAAAACATGCTATTATAAAGACAAAACAATATTTGACAATGTTCTGGCGGGCATAGAAAAGAAATTTAGTTTTCATAGAAACAGTAAATTCCATCGCTTTGGCAACAAGGCAGGGAAATTATTATCACACTTATTAGCAGGCAGACGCCCCCCCACGATAGTGAAATCTATCAAAGACCCAATAGGAACACTAAAGAAATCGAATGCTGATATATCCAAGGTGTTTTTCGATTTCTACTCCTCCCTTTATTCCGCTCCCACAATAGACATAGAGGCCAAAAATAGATTTTGGACAAATCTTCAAACACCTACCCTTTCCCAGGCTCAAAAGGAATCCTTGGTTGCCCCCGTGACAACAGAGGAAGTCCAATCGACAATAATGGGACTCAAAACCGGAAAATCCCCAGGTCCAGATGGGTTCGCCAATGAATACTTTAAAATATTGGCTCCTAAATTGCCCCCCCCCTTGACAGCAATGTTTAATGAGATTATGGCAGGGAAAGCCCTCCCTTTACACTTTAACTCGGCAGTAATACGACTTCTACCTAAACCAGGTAGGGATGCGGAGGACCCCAGTTCTTACCGCCCCATATCATTGTTAAACACCGACTACAAGTTGTTTACCAAGGTTATGGCGGACAGGCTTAAGCTGATCCTTCCCCATCTGGTCCATCCAGACCAGTCCGGATTCATTTGGGGTCGTCAGTCGGTGGTGAACATTAGGAAATTACTAGCTGTAATGGAGTGGCTTCGAGCCCACCCATCCGGGGAGCAGAACGTAGTTCTATCCCTGGATGCGGAGAAAGCTTTTGACCTAATTACATGGGACCATGTATTCGAAACACTCCACAGATTTGGGGCCCCCCCTCAATTTATGACTCTGCTTAAAATTTTATACACGGACCCGGCCACACAAATCCTCAATAATGGTTTCCTCTCACAACCGTTTTATACAAAACGTGGCACCCGGCAGGGATGCCCACTGTCCCCATTAATATTTGCTCTGGCTCTGGAACCATTGGCCATAGCCCTTAGAGCATCCCCTGCATATACCGGAATCAAAGTTGGAGGAGAGGAGGCTAAATTAGCCCTCTTCGCCGACGACATGTTGGTTTTTGTATCAAACCCAAAGGAGACCATCCCCGTGATAATACCCCTGATAGAGCAATTTGGATCATTTTCCGGTTTTAAAGTAAACTACAGTATAATAAATCTGAATTAATGATTCTCTCCGGCCCCAAACTTTCGCTAACCATAGACTCCCCATTGGCCCAGTTCTCTATAGTAAGGAACACAATGAAATATTTAGGCGTCCGCATACCTCACTCTGTATCCGAAATATATTCGGCTAATTTTCGCCCTGTGATAGCGGAAATATCTGCACTTCTCCATAGATGGACCACCCTCCCCCTCTCAACGATGGGAAGGGCGGTGGTCATCAAAAGCATAGCATTCCCTAAATTAGCATATCTGTTACAAATGATACCACTATCCCTTACCAAACAGGATTGCGCCATCGTCAGGACAGTTTTCTCTAAGTTCTTATGGGCTGGCAAAAAACCGAGAGTTGCTTACGCAAAACTGCAGCTTCCTAGGTCCGAGGGAGGACTCAATATTCCAGACCCGGCAGCATTTAGCAGGGCAGTCTTCTTTAGATATATAACAGACTGGTGCTGGTTGCACTCAACCTTTACCAACCGAGCCCTCGAGGAAGCACTATTTGCCCCATACTCACCAACAGCACTAATACACACACCTAGGAAAATGATCAGTCAGGGCATAAGAGATAACATTTTATTTAGAGACACGGTACTCTTTACCTAGAACGGCGCCCGTCGCGGGCATCGCGGGTACATTTATGTATGGCCGCGACGCGACCGACGCGATGCCCGCGATTTCCCATTGAAACCAATGTTAAACTTTGAAATCGTGTCGGTCGCGTCGCGGCCGTCCATAAATGTACCCGCGATGCCCGCGACGCGATGCTCACGATTTCCCATAGGAATCAATGTTAAAAGGCGCGATGGACCCGATTTTACTGTTAAATGGCTCAATCCACCCGATTTGGCCATAGGAATCAATGTTAAATGGGCCACAGAGCCCATTAACCCTTAAATGTCCCCCCAAATTTTTAACGCCACCCCACGATCCACGCCAACCCGAAGCGTGGCGAGCGCAGCGAGCCCGCGAGGGGCGGCGGTACGCGTCCTCCGACCTTTTCATGCCCTACTATCCACTAGGGCGTGGTGTGAGAATATAATAGTGTGGCGAGCGCAGCGAGCCACCGAGCCCGAAGCGTGGCGAGCGCAGCGTGCCCCGCGAGGGGACGCGGATACCTTCACAGGTAGACGCGTCCCCTCGCGGGCTTCACAGGTGTCCGTGGCGAGGTGGACACCTGTGAAGCCCGCGAGGGGACGCGTCTACCTGTGAAGGTATCCGCGTCCCCTCGCGGGTCTCGCTGCGCTCGCCACGCTTCGGGCTCGGTGGCTCGCTGCGCTCGCCACACTATTATATTCTCACACCACGCCCTAGTGGATAGTAGGGCATGAAAAGGTCGGAGGACGCGTACCGCCGCCCCTCGCGGGCTCGCTGCGCTCGCCACGCTTCGGGTTGGCGTGGATCGTGGGGTGGCGTTAAACATTTGGGGGGACATTTAAGGGTTAATTTGGCCTATTTGGCCCCAAATCGGGTCCATTGAGGCATTTAACAGTAAAATCGCGGTCAATCAGCCGTTTTAACATTGTTCCCTATGGGAAAATCGCGGTGATCGCGGTCATCGCGGCCATCCCGATTTACCCGCGATGCCCGCGATGACCGCGATCACCGCGATTTTTACCCACGACGCCCGCGATTTCAATCGCTGGCGCCGTTCTAGGTAAAGAGTACCAGAGACACATACAAGGCTTGGTTATATACGAACAAAACACTGAGAAGATCCCCCCAGGTTTCACGGTTTATAACATTTTGGGGTAACCCCGGGTTTCCCCCCGGAATGGACAACTCCCAGTTTCTGGCTTGGAGGAAGGCCGGTTTGGCGGCAATCAGGGATGTGTACGACCCGGGAGGCCATCTCATGTCATTCGCAGACCTGAGAGAAAAGTACAAATTACCACAAAACCACTTTTTCATGTTTCTACAAGTGAGGCACATGATTCAATCCCTTCCCCCGGCTGGCCCGGAGGGAGCGGAGACTGACCCAGTTGCCACCATCATGTCATTAGCTCATACTGGAACTTACAGGCTAAGATATTACTACACAGTGGCAGTAGTCACAGATGGGGGAAAGAAATGGAATAGAACATTAAATGCCTGGAAATTATAGATTCCCTCGATCCCGGAGTATGGGGAGGTCCTGAACCACTGCCAACAGACCATGAAATACCTCCACTCAGCATCCCTCCAGGAGGTGCATTGGAAAGTACTACATAGGGCATATGTGGCCCCAATACAGAGGGCGCATATGATACCTGGAGAGCCAGACTCTTGCACCAAATGTGGTAAGAGACGGGCCACCTTTTTTCACAATCTTTGGCAGTGTGGCAGGATATCCACATATTGGAATAAGCTGATAATGTTTATAAATAATACCTTCCAATTAAAAGTAATAAAAAATCCTACGGCATGCCTACTCCTGGTACTGAAGGAATGGGATTGGGGAGGCCGGAAAAAATCCTTGCTGCCAGTAATAACGATGATATTAGGAATAGCAAAAAAACTAATTATGAAATACTGGATCAAAAGAACAGCACCCTCCATACTTGAAACAAAAAATTCAATACTAAACATCTTGTACATGGAGCGACAGGCCACATTACCGGATATAGAAACAGGTGTCACGAGGTTCTATAGAAAATGGGGGCCCTACATCGAGACCTTGCCCAGCACCACACAATCACAAATTCTGAGCCTGTATGAAAACACATCGTGGTATTTGGTACGACAACTGAGTCATACATGACCAACCCATCCAACCATTACGGCGGAAAAAAGGTGGTCTGAAACATTAGGGCAAAACATAGCATCACCTCTAGGAATATCTTTTAGAAACTAAACGCAGTAGCCTCATTACCCACCCTTCCCCATATCTTTCCTTTGTCTTGTCCAGTCTGTCCAATGTAAAGCATTAGTCTCTATAGCGTATTGAATTGGAACCGAAGGCGAGCAATATAAGTGGACTACACAAATCAAAAACTTGAGTTATATATCTTAATATAGCCCACATTGAGGATAACAAAAAATAATTTATGCCACTTAAATTAGAATTATTATGTAATTATAAACACACATCTATTATGGTTCTATATCCTTATACGCCTCACCTTGCATAATTCTGTGTGTTTGTACTTTTGTATGTTTGTAATTTTGTAGAAGAAGAAAACAATGAAAATGTGGTCACCCTGCGCGGTGTACTTTTGTCTAACAAGGAGTGATTTGTCGCCTTGATTTATGACATGTTATAATTTGTGACTTTCTCAATAAAACGTTTTTGAAAAAAATAAATAAAAATAAGCGATTTGTATACTTTTCTGTACGAAAACATCTGGATGCGATATAAATGTGAATTTATCACGCACTTTTGGTCCGCATGTGGTAACGCACATAATATGCGATTTCAGCCCATTAGCGCATCCTATTAAATAAGCGATTTGACGGAAAAATGCGATGTCGCCATTTTGTTTACTAATTAAAGCCAAAAAACAGAAATCTCATCCCATAGAATGTCACCCAATGAGTGTTTCACCCATAAATTACATTGTCTGCTGTGTTTGAATGTTTATGCAGTGAAGTGATGCACACAAATATAAATTTTCTTCCAAAGTTGCACAGCCAATATTTTTTGCCGCACACAGCCTTTGTAAAATTAGAGGGAACATTGCTCACAACGTTTCTATTTTATCTGTAATTCACGTAGGTGTAAGTTATTTTGTTTTATTTTAGCTGCATTGTACCCTCGCAGGCTCGCTACCCTCGCACGCTTTGGGCATGATGGCTCGCTTCGCTCGCCACAGATTTATATTCCCCCTCCAGGTATACGTGGACCCAGGGCATGATGGGAAAATAGTCAAAACTGAAGGGGATCTAGACACTACCGTTGCGGGCAGTCAAAATTCTGTCAATGGAGTGCTAACTTGCGTCCGGAACACGGTGCTGGAATACTTGTCAGGACTTGAGGTTTGTGTTTGTTTGTCAGCTGGAGCGTAATGAAAGCGGAGTTCACTTAGGAACTTAGCCCACATGTGGGTAACCTCAGGTGAGGAACCAGAGTCTGCCGCCCGAAGGCGTGACAAATGATGAAGGAAACTGGAAGTAAAATATAATTGGATTTATTGAAACAGTAAGACAGGTGGAATACTGTAATAACTGCTGGGGGTCTTTGACTTAGCAGAATTAGAATCAGTAATAACTGAAAAGTCTTTGACTCTGTAATAACCGAGTAGAGTATTTATCCAGAATTGACCCGATACGGATAGAGGAATCAGCGGGAGCTGAAAAATGGATGTCATGGGGATAAGCCGATGGTGACCATCGATGATGCGTCTGGAAGATGAGGTGAGTATATCCTGGGAAGAATATGCTGATAAGTATAGCTAGTAATCACACAGCTCAATCCGGATACCTATATATCTACTTACCGTACTCATTCTAAGCGTCAGGATACCACTGTCAGTCTTCCGCTGGCCAGCGTATGTATTTCATTAGAATTTATAATAATTTAGAATTCACAATTTTAATGTATTTCAATAGAAAATACATTTAATGAGCTTACTTATAAAAGTAAGTGCCATACTATAGACTACATCTGTCTCTCTTTTCAGACGTTGCTAAAAAGCTGAAACAGGCATTTAAGATAAATATAACTTTTTAACTGGTAAATCTAGCACCAGATGATATTAGTGCCCTCTAGTGGGATGTAAGCCAATGCACTTCTTGCAAATACATATAGAAAGAATGACAGTCCTGTATGCATGCTAGATTGTGGGAAAGGAGTGGGGCAGATGTATTAAGCTTGGAGAAGAGATAAACTGGAGATAAAGTGGAGAAAAGGTAAAAGGAGATAAAGCACCAGCCAATCAGCTCTCAACTGTCTTTTTCAAACACAGCTGATAGGCTGGTGCTTTATCTCCTTTTACCTTTTCTCCGCTTTATCTCCAGTTTATCTCTTCTCCAAGCTTAATACATCTGCCCCAATATTTTGTTAAAATATTTGTTATTTTGGTTGCCCTTAAGGGAAAAATACAGGGATTTATTGCTACAATTTAAGTAACATTGCAAGTGATTTACTATGCAACTTGATGTGGCAATAGCCCATACAATATTCTTAAGCAGCCCATACACGCTGCTATGAGAGCTGACCCGATGTGTGCTTTGAGGTGGGCGCTCCCGCGCACCTCATCGCACAGTACAAAAAGTATGTGCTTGCACATACGTTTTGTACCTAGTTCTCATCAAATCGCATCGCATTGCATGCACAACGTGTGCACATGCAATGCAATGCGATTTGATCCGTGCTAGTACAGCACGGAAAGCACGCCCATAAAGCAGCGTGTATGGGCTGCTTTACAGTTTTTTTTTAATGAAGTATGATGTTTTTAAGAAGTAGATGTAAAGTGTTGTATCAAAACTTTATAAATTCTATTTTATAAAAGATGGAACAAATGATTTTTTGTTTGTTATGTTAAATTATTATACATCTGGGGTTTTTTCCTTGCCCATCATCTTACAACATTTTACCCTGTTTGACACTAGGGGGGACATTTACCAAAATGGATTCGTAGAAAAAAGGTGTATTCGTAGGGAGAAATACACCTTTTTTTTACGAATTTGTATTTTCGGGATTTACAATCCCAAAAATACAACAATTCGTAGTCCTAAAGATGGAACATTCGTATTTGTAGTTACAAATACGAATGTCTACACCATCGATAGGATACGACAGAAATCACCATTCAAAAGAATGGTGGTTTCTGATTTACTAAGCAGCCGTACTGACAATACGGCTGCTTAGTGGTGTGAAACACCCACGCAAATACGACAGGAAAATAGAACACCATTTTCCTGTTCTATTTGCGTTTTAGCCTGCACGGATCAGTCAGATCCGTGCAGGCTGCAGTGTAAAAAAATAGAAAAAATAAATAAATTAAAAAAAAAAACGGCGTGGGGTCCCCCCCACAGCCGAAACCAGCACCAGGCTGACGGAGCCGGGGCCGGTAATTAAAAATCAGGGAGCCCGACAAATAGGGGTTCCCCGATTTTTAACAACCAGCCCCAGGCTCCAGGTCCGGGGCTGGTTCCCAAAATACGGGGGACAAACTGAGTAGGGGTCCCCCGTATTTTAAGAACCAGCCCCAGGCACAACCAGCCGGCAGGGTAATGTCACAGCCGGGGGACACTTATAATATAAGGTCCCGCGGCCAAAACATTCTCCCTACCGACCAGTCAGCCTGGCCAGGGGCCCTGGGGGAGTGGGGACCCCCCCAATAAAGGGGTCCCCCCCCTCCAGGACTTACCTGACCAGGCTGAAGCCTGGTGCTGTCCCCGGTGACCCTGGAGCGGTGGTCACCGGGCTGATGGTATTGTGTAAAAAATAGATAAACCATTGTTTTTTACTGTGGCACTACAAGTGCCAGCAAGCCTCCCCAGCAAGCTGGGACTTGGAGAACCACAAGTCCCAGCCTGCTGGGCATTAAAGGGCCCGCTGGCACTTGTAGTTCTACAGTTAAAAAAATAGTGCACAAAACACACTGACACACTTTTAAAATAAAACTTTATTACACACAAAGCCCACACATACTGATACTTACCTATCTTCTTCCCATAGGTCGCCCTGATGTCCTGTGTCGTCTTCGGGATCCATGTCGACGTCCTTCTTCATGTCGACGTCGCTGTCGGCGATGGTGTCCCCGTCCGGATCCGAAGAAATCCATTTGGGAAGCTGTGGAAGGAAACCATACTCACCTGTCCCAGCGCGACGTAGTCCAGGTAAGGGTCTTTGCAAAAAAACAAACCGACAGCCCCGAAACCAAACCGGACACGACGGAGACACACGGTGTGTTTACATCGTGCGGCTCCGCCTCCCGAATGCCGCTATTGGCCGCCTTGCGGCCTAGCGGCCAATCAGGAGCCGCTAGGCCGCAAGGCGGCCAATAGCGGCATTCGGGAGGCGGAGCCGCACGATGTAAATAAACACACGTGTGTCTCCGTCAGAGTCCGGTTTGGTTTCGGGGCTGTCGGTTTGTTTTTTTGCAAAGACACTTACCTGGACTACGTCGCGCTGGGACAGGTGAGTATGGTTTCCTTCCACAGCTTCCCAAATGGATTTCTTCGGATCCGGACGGGGACACCATCGCCGACAGCGACGTCGACATGAAGAAGGACGTCGACATGGATCCCGAAGACGACACAGGACATCAGGGCGACCTATGGGAAGAAGATAGGTAAGTATCAGTATGTGTGGGCTTTGTGTGTAATAAAGTTTTATTTTAAAAGTGTGTCAGTGTGTTTTGTGCACTATTTTTTTAACTGTAGAACTACAAGTGCCAGCGGGCCCTTTAATGCCCAGCAGGCTGGGACTTGTGGTTCTCCAAGTCCCAGCTTGCTGGGGAGGCTTGCTGGCACTTGTAGTGCCACAGTAAAAAACAATGGTTTATCTATTTTTTACACAATACCATCAGCCCGGTGACCACCGCTCCAGGGTCACCGGGGACAGCACCAGGCTTCAGCCTGGTCAGGTAAGTCCTGGAGGGGGGGGACCCCTTTATTGGGGGGGTCCCCACTCCCCCAGGGCCCCTGGCCAGGCTGACTGGTCGGTAGGGAGAATGTTTTGGCCGCGGGACCTTATATTATAAGTGTCCCCCGGCTGTGACATTACCCTGCCGGCTGGTTGTGCCTGGGGCTGGTTCTTAAAATACGGGGGACCCCTACTCAGTTTGTCCCCCGTATTTTGGGAACCAGCCCCGGACCTGGAGCCTGGGGCTGGTTGTTAAAAATCGGGGAACCCCTATTTGTCGGGCTCCCTGATTTTTAATTACCGGCCCCGGCTCCTTCAGCCTGGTGCTGGTTATAGCTGTGGGGGGGACCCCACGCCGTTTTTTTTTTTATTTATTTATTTTTCTATTTTTTTTTACACCTTGCAGCCTGCACGGATCTGACTTGATCCGTGCAGACTGCTAGAAATAATTCGTATTAGCGGCCGTATATACGGCCGCTAATACGAATCATTACACCATCGGAGGGTTACAAAGCAGTCGTATCTGACTGCTTTGTAAATCCCCCTCCGGAACACGACTTTGCATACGACTTAAACAGTCGTATGCAGTCGTAGGGAAACAACCAATACGAAAAACTAGGTTTTTCATATTGGTAAATTTCCCCCTAGATGTTTGATGTGGTTGTTCGTGGCACAGGAAGATGACGGCGACGGATAAAATGATACATTCTTTCAGGCTTAAATCATATGAACTAGATCATAGCAAACCAAGGTCAGAGTTTCTGTTCTCAAACATGGTCCAGCGTAGTGTATTTATTGGGTTAGTACCATCTTCTGAAACTGATCAGGGTATAAAGTCCTTTAGGGGATACTATCTTTAAAAATAAGTGACATTTGAGCATATTTGCTCTATGCAGAGATTGTATAGCGATTCTCTGAGTTCTATCAGACGGATAAATAATATGGGGATGATCTAACGAATCAGATGTGCAGAATGTTTACAGTCTGTGAGCTGTTCCCAGAGCTGCTAAAATAATAATGCATGCTCGATCTTTCCCCATCTGGGTTATTTCATGCTGCGAGTAATGGGTCTCGCTGCATAGCTGGCCTTGCATTGGGAAGCTAATTAGCGTTTCACAGTAAGAAAAAGTATTTCACGTTCTCCCAGGACATTCATTCTTATCTATTCCATCTGTTTTTCTTGCTAATCAACTCAGAGTTAATTTATAAAGTGTTTTATTTCTTCATTCACCTTTATATCTTTCTACTTCCATGTGAGTTCTCATTATGCACTTTTATATATCAGTTTATATCTCCACTCTGCTCTGCTGTGTGACTTGTGGTCTAATTTATGTCGATGTCTTAAGTTACATTGGGAAAACAAGTTGTATGGTGGATAATGTAGATGTTTTACTCTGTATAAATCTAAAAATAATAGCAACAACTTTAGATGAATGAAAAAGTATTTCAACATTTGAAAGGTTGTAAATCAGTGATTTCCAAGTGGATGATGCATCACCATGGGGGTTGTTAAATTGCCACAGGTGAGCACCCAAAAGTCTGTGGGGACATCTGGGAAGCACTTAAAGCTTAAGCATACTGAGAATAGAGGTGATTACGGGGTGTATGGAGGGAATCCATTGGGCAAAAGATTCCTGGCCAGTCCTTTTGCGCAGGCGCCTGGCCATACTTCACATGTGCTATGAAGGTTACTGCACAGATACACAAATGATGGCCATTTGTGGGTTATAAATGGTAAGTGGTCACCAGTTGCAGGCATGGCAGTGTCAGTGGAACTGTTCTTCAGGAGTGTGGGTATCTCCATAGGAGGGCATCAGTCATTGCATTACCATAAAGATGCAGTAGTTGCTGCACCAAAAAATGCAGGCACTTCTGCAGCTGCAACCACCTGTGAGTCCCCCAGCATGGGGGACTCATGTATTTGTTTAGTATCTACTAAAATCTCTGAAGTGCAAGAACAAAACATTCCAATGCAGCCCAATATACTCTACATTAAAATCATCATACAGTAGTCAATCATGTTGTCCAGAACACTATGACTTATTCCTATAACCACAATCACTAAGGGCCTATTTACCAACTCCTATGGCACTGGTGAAGATATGGGAACATCAGTTTCCACATGATTAACACTTAATTAAGTAGAGCCGTTCATACACAGGGGCGTTGCGTCCCATGCACATCACATCGAACAGCACAAAAGTATGTGCGGCACATACCCTTTGTACTAGATCGCTCTAGATGTGATGCAGTGTAGTACAGAAAAAGTACAGTGAACATCACTCCATATACAGTATTAGCACCTTAAGAAGGATATTTTTTAAGCTTTTGGCAAATAATTTTACAGGTGCTGTATACATGCTCCTGAAAAAATGGAGTGTAGCCTAATGGAAGGGGTGTGACCATATGGAAGGGGTGTGACCTCACAGTGCCATTCTCCCCATGCTCAGCTATGGTGTGTTTCCTTTACAAATAGCATCATTCCTCCCTTAAGTTTCTTCAGCCTCAGCCCACAGCATACCTTCCAACATGACCCTCTGCAGGAGGGACACAATGCTCTGTTCCTTGGCTTCAGTCTTAAATTTATAATTGCCATCACCTGTTTTGAAACACCTTTATTTATTATCAATTAACCTGTTCAAAACAGGTGATGCCAATCCTACATTAAAAGGGACGTCCAGAAACAGAGCATTGTGTCCCACCTGAAATAGGTCATGTTGGGAGGTATGCCACAGTATCTCTACAGCCTGGGCCATGCCTACACAGTGGGCGGTATTCAATGAGCTGAATCGTTTGTCACAGCGATTCAGTTTTTTCATTCGCCAGCCAATCGCCGGTTTTTTGCTGCCAATAGCCATGCATGGGGATTCGTGTGGAGTCGCCGAGTCACCCTATTCAACGTGGCTGAGAATCGCCGGCCCTAACGGCGATTCTCAGCCAACCCTGCGTTTCCCAAAACAGCGTCAGTAATGTCGTCAGTGTTTAAAAAAATGCAGTGAAATGCAAGAGAAATGCTATTTACCCTGAATAAACGCTTCCAATACTGCAGCCGGCAAAATCGGGGTAATCTGCACAAAGGGCAAACGAAGGAGTGAGGTGGGGAGGAGAATCATGGGTAAGTGAGGTGCACCATGGGTAAGAACAGTGCTTTGTGGGAGAAAAAAAAAATACCTCAAAAAATTAAATATATATTTGTATAGCACTTCTACGACCATCCCATCACACAAGGGCAGCAAATAATAATACATTACACTTGCACAGTTAAATAGAACACTTAAAACCAATTATTTGACATGTTCCTATCAAAGTTCACCAGAAAAAAATGACGAGGGACACTCGGTGAGGAACGGCGATATGTAACAAGAAAAAGGAATCGCCAACTTCACATTGAATACACTTTTGGCGATTCCCCTCGACTACCGTCGATTCCCCATGCAAAATCCTATAGACTAAAAACGGCGATTTTTAGAGAATTACATTTGGCGATTGGTGCTTCATTCACCGGTCCTCAACGGCGATTATAGGTCATTGAATAGGGTGATTCGCTTATACAGCTCATAAAATCGCCGGCACACATGAAAAAAACACAGAATCGCCATAAAACTTGGCGATTCTGGCTCATTGAATACCGCCCCAGTGTCTCTCTCTTCAGTCGCAGCCCACAAAGTGTCTATTTTCAGCCCTCCAAATCGGAGCAACAATACATGAATGGCAGCTCTGTCCACAGACAGCTCTAATCATCAGCCAGAGCTCTCTCTGCAGTGTGCAGTGCACAAGATATTGGTCATTAGGTCGACCACTGAAGGTTGATATGCATTAAGGTCAACATGTGGTAAGGTCAACAGGGTCATTAGGTCGACACAAGCATTAGGTCGAAATGGGGAAGGTCGACAGTCAAAAGGTCGACAAGGGATTTTTCTCTTGCCCAGTAGGAGGAGCTGCCCTGGCTGGGAAAAGGGGCTGGCTTTGTTGACACCCATGCAAGCCGAGCAGCGGAAGGCTGTCCAGGCTTCTCCAGTCGTTAATCCCAGAAGCTGGGTGACTGGAAAAGCCTCCTGGAAGGTTGGCACCAAATCATGGAGAATCCTGGAAATCTGGGAGAGGTGTCAACTTTACTCCTGCCTCAGTCTAAACAGTGTCTCTCTACAGCCCCAGGACTCACATTTTCTCTCCAGGTCATACCTTTTTTGACTTCTTCTGACTGCACACTTTGGCGACTGTGTATGTTCTTCTCAGCAACGCACGTTATGCAGCAATAAACAAAAAACCTTATTGCATAAGCCACAACTGCAATAAAGTTTCTAAAGCTTTCCAGATGGACCCCATTGTTTCAGATGTATTAAATGAGGACATACACTGCATGCTAGTTTCAAGTAACCATGTTGTACAAGAACAGTTGTAATCAGGAAACCACATACCCAACTCCCATGGCAACACTAGGTGTGGCCAAATACATAACCCTTGCAGCACTTTATTGTAGTCTCTTAGAATGTCTGGGATTCCATGCTAACAATCTTTCATGATCGTATTGGTACTGTGGGGTAGATTTATTAAACTCGGTGAAGTGATAAAGTGTCTGTTTTTTTTATCACCGGCCAATCAGCTCCTACCTGTCGTTTTTCAAACCAAGCCTATAACTTCACAGTTAGAAGCTAATTGGCCGGTTATAAAAACCAGACACTTTATCACTTCACCAAGCTTAATAAATCTGACCCTGTATTTCATGTGACATCATTGGCTCTTTCTGTTGTGCATGTACAAATACATTACATAGTTCTTAATATCACTTTACATGCAAGTACTAGTACAATGTTTCCCTTGCTTGTCTGTAACATGCATCACCTCCGGGATCAATGGAATGTTTGCGTGCCAGCATTTAGGATCTCAAAAACCTCTCTTGGTTCCTTGTACAAAATGTGTATCTGTACAATGATTACCATGCTTGGAAGCCAGTGCAATATTGTATCTCAATCTGAGGAAGCCGCCGAGAGGAGTAAGGCGGCGTCATTGAGCTAATCTGTATGTTGCTGTAAGACGCATCATAGCCACTTTTGTGGGAGACACATCACAGTTATCCCTGCGGGTACCTGGTAATTATGTGAGGCTAAGAGATTGCTCCTCCGGACCCCCTGCAAGCCACTGAAACCTCACCATAGGAGGAGATTAACATCGTGAAGTGGCTCAAGCAAACAGCAGGTGATATATAAAATAAATGGTCTGTTGCCATTCTATTTGACTGTTCTATTAAAAAAGAGACTCTCAGGATAATTAACTACACAGAGGAACCTTCTTCTTTTAAATAAGTTATACTTCCATGCCTCTAACAATCTAGCCTAAGAAGTTGCTTATATCAAATAAAAGCCATCGGGAATCCATTATAAATGTGGACCTATGCTAATCATCTTTAATTAAGCGGCATATGATCACATGATATATGAATTGCTATTTCTGTTTTTTTTCTTTTCTTTATATTAATTAATTAATTATTTTTATAACTTTTTTTTTATTGTTGTGTATGTCATGTATTATTGTGTGTGTATATATATTTGAATGAATTTATTCTATATAAAATCATGTTTAAATTAGAAAGAAAAAGAAAAATGATTATGGAATAATTAGGGATTTGAAAGGACTCTGAAAAGAGTTTTTTGCATGGTTCATGTGTCCTGAGTAAATAAACTCTTTAATATAGTATGAATATTATATATTCTCTACACTGGTTCTCATACCTCAGAGAGGCAAAGCAAAAATTTGGCTAAATATTTCACAAACAGGGCCGGAAGGTCTGTGGGGGCCCTGGACAAAAATGGTCTGCCCCCCCCCCCCCCCCCCCGACTGAGGCATCACCCCCCCTCCCCCATACCTGTGCAGCATGGGGATCCAGGCAGGGGGGGGGGCATGTAGCGTTGGTGAGCAGGGGGTCCCTGCGGCGGATGGACAGTCAGTGGTCACAAATCCAATCAAGCATTGCATGGGCTTTACATCAGTGGGCTTTGGTATTTCGAACACAGCTCTAACTTTTTCAGGATCAACTTTTGAACATTCAAAGTACAGAATATGACCATAAAAATTAACTTCTTTCAACTAAATGAGATCTCTGCAATGCTTAATTTAAGAAATGTAGGATTGATACAGTTTCTTCAGGGGTGGATTTAGGGGTGAGGGTGCCCGTAGGCACAACAATAATGGCCGCCCCCCTGCCTAATTGTATTATTTTTATTGATTAGTTATAAGCCCTCATTTGATGATTGCCAATTTAATATAATAATAAAAAATCCAACAACTGTATCGTTTTTAGGCATGTTTCTCACGTGCCTAATGGGAAATTCGGCACTGAGATTCTTAGCTTGTCAGGTTTGCCACAATGACCAGGGCCGTAACTAGGGGGGGGCTGGGGGGGCACGCGCACCGGGCGCTGGAGGCAGGGGGCGCTGGAGGCAGGGGGACGCTGGTGTGACCAGCGGCAGCAGCGGGGAGCAAGCGCCGCAGCCGCTGCCACATCAAAGATGGCCGCCCGCCGCCGCCCCCTCGTCTCCCCGCTCCCCCGCTGGCTGCCCTGCTCCCGTCCCCTCACGTCTCCCCCGCTGTGTATGCGGGAGAGACGTGCTGCTGCGGTGCTGCATATGCTGCTGGACCGCTAGCCAATGGCCGCTCGCGGTCCAGCAGCCACCAGTTGATTGGCTGCTGGACCGCGAACGGCCATTGGCTAGCGGTCCAGCAGCGGGAGTTAGAAATGTTAAAATCATACAGCACAGCAGCAGCACGTCTCTCCCGCGAATACAGCGGGGGAGACGTGAGGGGACGGGCAGGCAGGCACAGGCACACTGACAAGCCTGCCTGCCTGTCTGCCTCCCGCAGGCGGGGGAGGGGGGGTTCTATCCCCCTTGGCAACGAGCACACTGGCATTCTATCCCCCTTGGCAACGAGCACACTGGCATTCTATCCCCCTTGGCAACGAGCACACTGGCATTCTATCCCCCTTGGCAACGAGCACACTGGCACAGATCAATCCCCCTCGGCAACGAGCACACTGGCACAGATCAATCCCCCTCGGCAACGAGCACAGAGGCACAGATCTATCCCCCTCGGCAACGAGCACAGAGGCACAGATCTATCCCCCTCGGCAACAAGCAAATTCAGTCCACCTTGGCATCGGCATGAAGCCCCTGGCATTGAGCATATAGGTAAGTGGCACTTATGTGTCAAATGTGTATGGTGTGTTATACAGTATGTCATGGGCATTGCGTCGTGTTATATAGTATGACATGGGCATTGCTTAGTGTTATAAAGTATGACATGGGCATTACGGAGTATTTATTTGTAATGGGCATTGCGGTGTTATATAGTATGTCATGGGCATTGCGTAGTGTTATATAGTATGTAATGGGCATTGCAGTGTTGTATAGTATGTAATGGGCATTACGGTGTGGCTGGGGGCATGGGGGCTGGGGGCATGGCTAGAGGCTCACAGAGCCTCTGGGTCATGCCCCCATAGCGTCAAAATGGGGGCGTGGCCTCGCGGGGGAGCAGCGATTATAGGCCACGCCCCAAATTAGGCCACGCCCCCCCCGAAAATTTCGACGCGCCTCCGGCGCGCAGCATCACTAGGGTGGGGGGGGGGGCACCAAAAGACTGCCTTGCCCCGGGCGCCGGAAACCCTAGTTTCGGCCCTGCAATGACCATATTGCTAATCCATTCAGTTGGTTCAGTCACAGGTGCAATATGTCCATCTATTTCATACTGATCATGTAAAGCTTTCACTCTCAGCTTGAGGGCTATAGGTACATTGCTTTGAGCCATTGGAATGGCGGAACACTTGGATCAAGTTAAAAATGTTCTTCCCCCAGGAACAGATTTCACCGACCCCTTGAACAAATCATCATCGGCTACTATTATTTGCTCTTTCCTCAATGGTCCAGACAAATCATGTCCCATCTTATATAGCTTAGCAGCAATAGTAAATGGCATCAACCCCAAATGCTCACACTTGGAACCGGACAACAGTGGTTTTTTATGGGCCTCCACAATTTCAAAGTAATCATATGGGTACATCCACTAACAACACATTCTGTAAGAATGTGAGAGAGTGAGAGAATGCCTGTAAATGTGCGTGTATCATCTGTATAATCAAGAAAAACTCATGTTGAGTTTTTCATGTCAACCTTTTCTGTGTCGACAATTTGCTTCTGTCTACCCTTTTCCAGTGTGGATGAGCATGCGTACCTTTTACCATTACTGACCTTTTGTCAATGTTGACCTGCTATACCACACCCATGGGACTGAGGTCTCTGTGTTGGACTGTTAGCTCTGTGAGGCTTTTACACACAAATATATGATAAGACCTCTAGAATCACGCTACAGTGGTTTTCTGATACAGCCACCTAGAGAACGATGAACTCTCCAGCACTGAAATGCCATCAGGTCTTAAACTCATGATAGTAAGGGCTCATAAAAATAACGTGTGATCAAGAGTATTTCCTTTTATAGTAACCTGTCACATAATTTACCATCTTTCATAATATCCTGCAACACAATCTTCCATTTACATAGTATGTTGGCCCGATTCAGACCCATATGCAGCGCTGTGCTGATTATTGAAAGACTGAGCATGCGCGTGGTATGCTGTGTGCATGCCTGAGATCCCCTTGCAAATGGACCATGTAAAGACTAGCTGGGCCTTTGGGAGTGACCTGCCTGGGTTTTCCTTCCATAGCTGTCACATAATCTACCCCTACAGTGACACATAGTGGCAGTAGCCACCAAAATTAGGCTCAGTTTATTCACTGCAAAAAGATATCACTCAGACAGAGGTGGATTTTTCACAAGGCAAGCTAGGTGCCCATCTAGGGCCCAGCAGGTCCCAAGGTTGAGATATCTTGGCCATCTAAAATGTTTCCAGAGGAGCATTGTGTGAATATCGCATGGCATCATGACATTACATGGACCCATAGGCAGATTTAGGAGTATGGCAGCCCCTAGGCACATTATTAGCTGTCCCCACCCCCCGCCACCCATGCGTGAATACTGCATTACATCATGACATTACATTGACCCATAGGCGGATTTAGGAGTATGTCAGCCACTAGGCACAACATTATTGGCTGCCCCCCACCCTAAAAAATTATAATAATTTTTTTTTGTCTTTGTCCCCCCCCCCAACCATAGAATAGAATGTGCCTCTTTAGAGTATAGAATAAAATGTGCCTCCCCCATAGTATAGTATGTAATGAGCCTTCCCCTTCTTTAGTGAGAATTGGAACCCCCCACTGCCTTTAGATCCAATGTATTGACCAGTTCCACCTCATGCAGGGAAGGAAGCTGCTGAACTGCCCCCAGCAGGTGCCACTCCTAGCACTGCATGGACCTGCCCACATTCCCAAAGGCCCGTTTAATGTACTTTGATAGGATAAAAAATGTTTAGACACACAAAATGGTTTCATCTACTGTATGTGGGCAATCCGGTTACTTTAAATGTGACACTGTAATTACAGTAAAAGAGAAAGAGGTGAACCACAAAACCAGTTAAAGCTGCTGTATATGGGAGTGTGTAAAGCTCCCTGTTATGTGGGTAGAGAAGAAGAAAAGTTATACAGCGCTTGGGTTAGTCTGAATGATGACAAAACACAAATATGATAAAAAAATACGGTACTCTTTACCTATCACGGCGCCCATCGCGGGCATCGCGGGTACATTTATGTCTGGCCGCGACGCGACCGACGCGATGCCCGCGATTTCCCATTGAAACCCATGTTCAACATGGAAATCGCGTCGGTCGCGTCGCGGCCGGCCATAAATGTGCACACGATGGCCGCGACGCGATGCCCACGATTTGCCATAGGAATCAATGTTAAAAGGCCCGATGGACACGATTTTCATGTTAAATGGCTGAATGGACCCGATTTTACCATAGCAAACAATGTTAAATGGGCCTTAGAGCCCAAATACTTACCCTGAACTCTGAAATGGCCCCCCCAATTGTTTACGCCACCCCACGATCAACGTCAACCCGAAGCGTGGCGAGCGCAGCGAGCCAGCGAGGGGCGGCGGTACGCGTCCTCCGACCTTTTCATACCCCCACTATCCACGTCGGCGTGGAGTTGAGAATAGAATAGTGTGGCGAGCGCAGCGAGCCACCGAGCCCGAAGTGTGGCGAGGGGACGCGGATACCTTCACAGCTATACACGTCCCCTCGTGGGCTTCACAGGTATCCGCGTCCCCTCGCGGGGCTCGGTGGCTCGCTGCGCTCGCCACACTATTCTATTCTCAACTCCACGCCGACGTGGATAGTGGGGGTATGAAAAGGTCGGAGGACGCGTACCGCCGCCCCTCGCGGGCTCGCTGCGCTCGCCACGCTTCGGGTTGACGTTGATCGTGGGGTGGCGTAAACAATTGGGGGGGCCATTTCAGAGTTCAGGGTAAGTTTTTGGGCTCTAAGGCCCATTTAACATTGTTTCCTATGGTAAAATCGGGTACATTCAGCCATTTAACATGAAAATCGTGTCCATCGGGCCTTTTAACATTGATTCCTATGGCAAATCGTGGGCATCGCGTCGTGGCCATCGTGTGCACATTTATGGCCGGCCGCGACGCGACCGACGTGATGTCCATGTTTAACATGGTTTTCAATGGGAAATCGTGGACATCGCGTCGGTCGCGTCGCGTCCGGGCATCTTTAGCCCGCATACGACGCGACCGACGCGATTTTTTACCTCACGATGCCCACGATCAAGATCGTGGGCGCCGTGCTAGGTAAAGAGTACCAAAAATACAAATACATTTATTACATTACACAACAATTTAGAGAATTCTCTATAAATGAAAAAAATGGGAATTGCGCAATGGATAAAAAAATAGAATGTTAAAAAACAGTCAATGCATGCATATTGCTCCAGATGAGAACAAAAGGCAGTTCATATGGGCCAAAGTGTTGGATATAATTACCACCGGTGATGGTCAGATGTCAGGACCTCATATATTGTCCAATTGGGCAATTCCGGTCTATTTCCCAGCGTGTGGATCCATATGACCTCAGACGGATTTGAGCAGGAATGGCTGGTGGAGTGATAGAGATGCCACCGCCGAAGGTCACTGCAAAGGAGGTGTGGATTTGTGAAAGGCACAAGTTGGTGAAGGCTGGTCCGGAATGAAGTTCACCGTGGTGGAGGCTGGAGTAAGATGGTATATTGGCTCTTGATTGGGGCCAGGCAGATGGTGGGGCTCAACGCGTTTCGACGTGTTAACACGTCTTCATCAGGAGCAGTAATGACTGTTAGTGCAGTGAGGCTGTATATATACCTCCTAGGTAAATTGGGGGAGTGTTCACTTGAGTCATGTGAACATATTCTTGAAAGAAAAAATACATATAAATATAAACATACAAGTATATACAACAATGAATCATAGAAGGATGCACAGGAGAATGTATCACATAATTATTTATTCTCAATCTAACAATAGAAAAATGTGTGTTTGTTTCAAATATATATTAATAAAGTTTTTGGTCACGTGACCGGGACAAGACACGTGATCCGGGAGGTGTATGTGTAATCAACATAGAGACACTCGTATAGAGTAATCCGGCATGTATTGAAGAGTAGGAATGGTTTCCACTGGTTGGGCTGTTGTAAGCGCTTACTGCACAGAATTGCCATGTGAAAGCTAACATCAATATATGTGTATTCCGCAGCCTACGGTGTCTGCTGCCGAGGGCGAAAGTGAAGTTTGTGGAGGGCAGAAGTGTCCCGAGCATCATTGGCGTGGTTGGCGCAAATAGTATAGCTGTATATGTGTATTATCGGGCAACGGTAATAGGTGGAAATTACATGTATAAGGGGCGGAAGTGTCCCAGCGCCATTGATATGATTGACAGGGAATCGGCATTAGGATTATTTATAATCCAAAAAATTTTTTTATAGTCATCGTATGGACTAAAAGGGAATAGGGACTACTTTGGGTAGTTATTATGGTGTATTGCACATTATCCCACTAGGATGGTTAGCGCCGGTATGGGACTTAAGGTGCCAATACACGTTACAATTATTGTGTACAATATCGAATCTCATCACATCTCGGTTTTGTGATGAGATGAGATCTAGTAAAAAAGTATGTGCTGCACATACTTTTTGTACTAGATCTCATCTCATCGCAAAACCGAGATGTGATGAGATTCGATATTGTATACAATAATTGTAACGTGTATGGGCACCTTAAGGGGGAAATTTACTAATATGGATTCGTAGAAAAAAGGTGTATTCGTAGGGAGAAATACACCTTTTTTTTACGAATTTGTATTTTCGGGATTTTCTATCCCCAAAATACAACAATTCGTAGTCCTAGGGATGGAACATTCGTATTTGTATTTACAAATACGAATGTCTACACCATCGTTAGGATACGACAGAAATCACCATTCAAAAGAATGGTGGTTCCTGATTTACTAAGCAGCCGTATAGAAAATACGGCTGCTTTTGTCCACGAAAATACGGCAGAAAGATAGAACATCATTTTCCTGTCGTATTCTCGTTTTAGCCTGCACGGATCAGTCAGATCCGTGCAGGCTGCAGTGTATATCCGTGCAGGCTGCAGTGTAAAAATAAATTAAATAAAATAAATAAATAAAAAAACAGCGTGGGGTCCCCCCCCACAGCCGAAACCAGCACCAGGCTGACAGAGCCTGGAGCCGGTAATTAAAAATCAGGGAACCCGACAAATAAGGGTTCCCTGATTTTTAACAACCAGCCCCAGGCTCCTGCTCTGGGGCTGGTTCCCAAAATACGGGGGACAAAATGAGTAGGGGTCCCCCGTATTTTAAGAACCAGCCCCAGGCAAAACCAGCCAGCAGGGTAATGCCACAGCCGGGGGGAGACTTTTTATACAAGTCCCCCCGGCCAAAGCATTCATCCCTACCGACCAGTCAGCCTGGCCAGGGGCCCTGGGGGAGTGGGGACCCCCCCAATGAAGGGGTCCCCCCCCTCCAGGACTTACCTGACCAGGCTGAAGCCTGGTACTGTCCCCGATGCCCCTGAGCGGTGGGCATCGGGCTGATTTAAGTGTAAAAAAAAGATTAAACTATTGTTTTTTACTGTGGCACTACAAGTGCCAGCAAGCCTCCCCAGCAAGCTGGGACTTGGAGAACCACAAGTCCCAGCCTGCTGGGCATTAAAGGGCCCGCTGGCACTTGTAGTTCCACAGTTAAAAAAATAGTACACAAAACACACTGACACAAATTTTAAATAAAAGTTTAATACACACATCACACACACACTGATACTTACCTATCTTGATCCCGTCGGTAGGTCGCTAGCTCCGGTGTCGGCGGCTCCGGTGTTGGCGGCTCCAGTGTCGGCGGCTCCGAGGTCGGCGGCCTGTCTGAAGAAAATCCATGGTGGACCTGTGGAAGGAAATCCTACTCACCAGGTCCTCCATGGATGGTCTTGTGTCTTCTGTCTTCTTTTCCAAGGCTTATTTCTTTATCTTCTTTCTTCTTCTTTACGCTGCCGGCAGCTCCCGGGACTTTCAGAGCTTCAGAGATGTTTCCTCCTCGACGTCTGGATTAAGAATGAATTCTAGCCAATCAGGAGCCGACTTTACTGGCTCCTGATTGGCCGCTAGGCTCTGAAAGTCCCGGGAGCTGCCGGCAGTGTAAAGAAGAAGAAAGAAGATGAAGAAATAAGCCCTGGAAAAGAAGACAGAAGACACAAGACCATCCATGGAGGACCTGGTGAGTAGTGAGGATTTCCTTCCACAGGTCCACCATGGATTTTCTTCAGACAGGACGCCGACCTCGGAGCCGCCGACACCGGAGCCGCCGACACCGGAGCCAGCGACCTACCGACGGGATCAAGATAGGTAAGTATCAGTGTGTGTGTGATGTGTGTATTAAACTTTTATTTAAAATTTGTGTCAGTGTGTTTTGTGTACTATTTTTTTAACTGTGGAACTACAAGTGCCAGCGGGCCCTTTAATGTCCCAGCTTGCTGGGGAGGATTGCTGGCACTTGTAGTGCCACAGTAAAAAACAATAGTTTAATCTTTTTTTTACACTTGAATCAGCCCGATGCCCACCGCCCAGGGGCATCGGGGACAGTACCAGGCTTCAGCCTGGTCAGGTAAGTCCTGGAGGGGGGGACCCCTTCATTGGGGGGGTCCCCACTCCCCCAGGGCCCCTGGCCAGGCTGACTGGTCGGTAGGGATGAATGCTTTGGCCGGGGAGACTTGTATAAAAAGTCTCCCCCCGGCTGTGGCATTACCCTGCTGGCTGGTTTTGCCTGGGGCTGGTTCTTAAAATACGGGGGACCCCTACTCATTTTGTCCCCCGTATTTTGGGAACCAGCCCCAGAGTAGGAGCCTGGGGCTGGTTGTTAAAAATCAGGGAACCCCTATTTGTCGGGTTCCCTGAATTTTAATTACCGGCTCCAGGCTCTGTCAGCCTGGTGCTGGTTTCGGCTGTGGGGGGACCCCACGCTGTTTTTTTTAAATATTTATTTTTTTTTCTATTTTTTTTTTACACTCTGCAGCCTGCACGGATCTGACTGATCCGTGCAGACTGCTAGAAAAATTCGTATTAGCGGCCGTATATATGGCCGGCTAATACGAATGAATACGACATCGGAGGGTTACAAAGCAGTCGTATATGACTGCTTTGTAATTTCCCCTCCGGAACACGACTTTGCATACGACTGAAACAGTCGTATGCAGTCGTAGGGGAAATACCAATACGAAAAACTAGGTTTTTCATATTGGTAAATTTCCCCCTAAATGTCAATGATTGGCAAAAATACATAATACAAGTAATAAAAGATGAAATATCCGAATAAAATATACTACTAATAATTAATAAATGAAATACGAAGAGACAAATACATAAACACACATATATATATATATATATATATATATATATATATATATATATATATAAATAAATAAAGCCTCATCAATTACATATATAAAGGGGAATTAATCTAGAGTGCAATGTATACTTTTGGAGGATAGATGGAGATCTTTATACTATACATGAATTTACCATTCATGAGGTAGAATCATAATAATAATTATTTATTGTAATATCGATAAACGTTATACAGTCGTGAAAATCATAGACTGTTTGTTAACGTTCCATTTTTTTATCCATTGCGCAATTCCCATTTTTTTCATTTATAGAGAATTCTCTAAATTGTTGTGTAATGTAATAAATGTATTTGTATTTTTTTATCATATTTGTGTTTGGTCATCATTCAGACTAACCCAAGCGCTGTATACCTTTTTTTCTTCCAGAATTACAGTAAGCCTACTTCCAAAAGACCTAGAGCTTGATTCAGATTTGTACACAATGTCGATGGTCACAAAGCTGAGCATTTATCGTCAGACCATGCACTCACCAAGGTACTATATTGATGCCAGCTGCAATCAGAATATAGTGCTATGGATTATGAGGGAGGAGGGCCCCAAAACAGTATCTTGCTTAGGGCCCCATGAGGTCTAAATCTGCCTCTGCACTCAGGTAAATATCACTGGATCTGAAAAATTGCCCCTCCACCAACCCATTTTATTATCTATTTGAAGGAAAGAAAAGACTGTCTTGTGTGTGGCGCACTCGGAGAAGAGAGATAAATAGATTACACGTAAAAATTAACTTTTAATGTTTCAATTCTTAAAATGGCGACATATAAAACACAACATACATGGGTGAAATGGGGGTAAGAATAAAAAGGAAAAAACTAGAGGTTTTTCCTGCTTAGTGGACCCCTTAGTCCCTTAATTCCTGTGATTAATCGGAGTTAGGCACATTTAATACCTATTTTAATATATGAATTGACTCACTGTGGAGTAGGTATGTTGTGCACTAAATACTCCTAAAATATATATTCAGTGGATCCCCTTGTAATAGGATCTCATATGTTTTATTCTACTGCGTCTCACCAAAAATCTCTTGGTGTGTGTCCTGAGTATTAAATAATAAGTAAGTTCTACCCTAGTGGGTCTCTACGGTGATAATGAATATTGTCACAATAAGTCTGTACAGAGTCTCGTCTGAATCAGTGAGTCACAGTGGGTGTAAGATGATTTGGAGGTGGCGATTGGAGGCACCCTAGTATGGACACCCCCAATATCCACTGTCTCTACTGATGTAATACATTTGCACTCATGTGTTTTAGCGTCATATTCTGCAACCATGTGCTGAGATGAAAATCGCTTGGTGTGTATACAGGTATACAGATAGATTGATGGTGAGTATAATTGGCGAGATGCCCCTGTATTTGTGACACACTGTGTGGTTCCTACACATAAGTGAGGAGGCTTCTTACGAGATAGAATAAGCCTGGTACACCTGTGGGTAAAAGTGGCATTTGTTGTTTATAGATTTGGGAGCCGGGATCCGTGTGTACTGTCACCCGCTACCCTAAGTCCGTGTACCTATTACGCCGTGCTCAGCGTAGTTGAGGTAGAGATTGCCTAGTGTGTATTCACTCAGATTTCACAAGTGAAGTTGCCTGGGTAGTACTGAATTGACAGATTGCAAGCGATCTGGGGGTAAGTATATAGTAATATGAGTCAGCGCGGTACTAGTGTCTTGTACAGTAAGGTGAGACGGATATCAATGTAGGTCAAATGCCATGTATTGCTTGTAAGTTAGAGAGCCGGGATCTGTGCGTACTGTCCCTTGCAACTCTAAATGGGTACGCACACAGCGCCGTATCCGGCGTGTCTTAGGCTAGAATTGCCTGGTGTGTGTCCGTTTGAAACTTCATAGGTGGGGTTGCCTTAATTATTCAATTAGTAAATGGCAAACCTTGTGTTGGTAAGTATTTGATGGTATCTCACCCCTATGGATAAGCAGTATTGGATTGGTATAGGATTGATACCGTCTGTGACCTTATTAACCAGTTGCAGTCTGGACCGCTTTAAATCATGTCCAGAGGACAGTGATTAAATAGTGCGTTTACCAGCTCGGATCGCTTGGTGTGTATTCAATTGGCAATTCATCAATTAATTCATAGGTATATGCGACCACTTCAACATGTAGCAATTTTATCAATTTGTAGGTACATGTGACCACATCAGTGAAATGCTTATACACAGGTCTGGTATCGATGTAAATATTTTTTAATGTAGAAATGAACTTTTCACAGGCTTATTTATACTCATATTGGGATTAATATCCAGGAAGATTGGTGCATACGCAATGTAACAGTATCAGGAGGTAGAGACGCTGCAGTGAAGTCGTTACACCACGACCTTCCCTGCCAGCGTTCACCTCTGATCCGTGCGGACGCTACTAGGTAGCACAGAGAGTAAGTGTGCCGGCTTCCTTTAACAGCCTGTAGCTGGCTGCTGTGCAGCAGGGAGCTTGGAGCCCGTCTCCCGCTTGACACTATCTCTCGTGTCACCTCTTATTCGCGCATATCACAGATCAAAATACATTTCCTATTACAAGGGGAAGGGATATGGGGGATTTTTACACACTAAGTGTGTGGGTCGACGCGCGTATCCCCGTGCAGCTTCATCAGGACCATTTTATTATCTGCTTGCCACTTTTTCAAGGTGTCCCCTGGGACTGATCAACTTTGATGGCTATTGAATATATCAGACACTTCATTCCATTTTATCTTTGGCAGTATTTTACCTAAGAGCAGTAGGGTAAGTTCGTCCCAGGCGCCCGGAGGCAAGATGAATGCTGGTGCCCCCCCCCCACGCCCCACTTTATTATATATAATGCTTGAAAACAGTAATTAAAGACTGAAACTTCACCCCTAGACCTTGTGCCTGTATTGTATATTTATATACAAAGTGTCCGAAGCACCGTACATAGCAAACAAAAAACAAATTACGAAGTAACGTAAAATACAGCATAAATAGGGATATAACTGGTAGAACTAAAATCAGCATCAGTTCTGAAGTAGGTGTGGAAATTGTCGAGGAGACTGAAGATGAAGTAGAGGAAGGGAAGAACCGGGCAGGAGCACCGGTGAGGTAAAGAGGTAGGGTGAGTACGTGAGGAAGGAGGGTCCTACTGATAAGTACATGAGGAAGGAGGGCCCTACTCATAAGAGTTAACAGACTAAAAGGAGGTGGGTGGACGAACGAAAAACAACAGGATAAGTAGGAACGGATGGAGGGGTAGGGTAGGCAGGATAGGAGAAGCAAAAGAGGTTAGGAGGAGGGATAGGCTAATGGAACTGTGAAACTGCAAGTGCCAACGGGACCTTTAATGCCCCGCATGCTGGGACTTGTGGTTCTCCAAGTCCCAGCATGCCGGGAGGCTTGCTTGTATTCATAGTTCCACAGTATTAAACAATTTATTTATTTTATTTATTTATTTACAGTTTCTTATATTTCGCAGCAGATTCCGTTGCGCTTTACAATAGTAGACAGTGATAAGACAAACTGGGCAACAACAGACAGACTTGGAGGTAGGAGGGCCCTGCTGCAAGCTTACAATCTATAGGGATATAGGGGGGAAACACAAGGACAGGCACCAGTAATAGCATAGCAGTTACAAGTCCAGAAGGGAAGCTATATAATACAGAAGTGCCTCGGAGGGTTATGCATGTAGAACTTAAATATGATAGGCTTGCCTGAAGAGGTGAGTTTTCAGGGAATGCTTGAAAGTTTGGAGACTGGTGGAGAGTCTTAATGTGCGTGGAAGGGCATTCCATAGGGTGGGAGCAGCCCAATGAAAATCCTGTAATAGTGAATGGGAGCTAGTGATCCGCGCAGAAGAGAGACGCAGATCTTGTGTAGAGCGTAGTGGTCGAGATGGGAGATATTTTGTGATAAGTGCAGAGATACAGTATATGCTGGTGCAGTATGGTCAATAGCTTTATATGCAAGTGTTTTATATTGAATACGGTAATATACAGGCAACCAATGGAGGGACTGGCAGAGCGGATCAGCAGGCGATGAGCGTCTTCCAAGTAAGATCAGCCTAGCAGCAGCATTTAAAATTGATTGCAGTGGTGAGAGTCTGTTCTTGGGAAGACCAGTTAGGAGACTATTGCAATAATCAATGCGGGATATAATGAGTGCATGGATAAGAGATTTGGTAGTGTCTTGCGTGAGATAGGGTCGTACTTTGGATATGTTTTTTAGATGCATGTAACATGATTTAGAGACAGATTGAATGTGGGGAAGAAAGGACAATTCAGAGTCGAGGATGACCCCTAAGCAACAAGCTTGTGGGGTAGGGTGGATTATCGAGTTGTCAACAGCGATGGAGATGTCAGGATTGTAACTGTTCTTAGTTGGCGGGAATATAAGTAATTCCGTTTTGGAAATATTGAGTTTGAGTTGGCGACAAGACATCCAAGATGAGATGGCAGAGAGACAATCAGAGATTCGACCCAAAGCCACTAGTGACAACTCTGGGGTTGATAGATAGATTTGAGTATCATCAGCATACAAGTGATACTGAAATCCAAAAGAGCTGATTAGTTTGCCAAGAGAGGAGGTATAGATTGAAAAAAGCAGAGGACCTAAGACTGAACCTTGCGGAACTCTGACTGACAGAGGTAATGAAGAGGAAGTAGAGTTAGAGAAGCGAACACTGAAAGAGCGATCAGATAGGTAAGATGTGAACCAGGAAAGGGCTGTATCATTAAGACCTAGGGAGTGTAGTGTTTGTAAGAGAAGAGAGTGATCGACAGTGTCAAATGCAGCAGAAAGATCAAGAAGAATAAGTAGTGAGTAATGGCCTTTAGACTTAGCCGTTACCAGATCATTCACCACTTTAGTCAGTGCTGTCTCAGTGGAGTGTTGAGAGCGAAAGCCTGACTGAAGCGGGTCTAATAGGGTGTTAGAGTTAAGAAAGTTTGTGAGGCGAGAGTAGACAAGTCTCTCCAGTAGCTTGGAGAGGCATGGGAGCTGAGATATAGGACGATAGTTAGAGAGAGTTAGGGTCATACTTCTGTTTTTTTAGAATAGGAGTTATCACTGCATGTTTGAGCAGAGAAGGAAAAGTACCAGTAGTAAGAGAGAGATTGCAGATTTTAGTTAAGGTTGGAATAATCACAGAAGATAGATTTTTAATGACTTGCGCAGGTATAGGATCGAGAGGAGAGATAGTAGAGTAAGAGGATAAGAAGAGTGCGGATACTTCCTTTTCATTTGTGGGCTCAAATGAAGAGAAAGTGCCAGAGGGTTCAGGTGGGAAAGAAAGAGGGTTAAAGGTTGTGGAAGAGCATACCATTTCATCTCGGATGTTATCAATTTTGTCCTTAAAGTAGGAGGCAAGTTCTTGTGCACTGATGGTAGCCGGTGGGGGAGGAGGGGGAGGGTACAGAAGAGACTTAAATGTGTTAAAAAGTCGCTTAGGGTTGGTGGCATGAGAAGAGATGAGAGATTGGTAGTATGTTTGTTTGGCAGCATCCAAAGCATTGCAGTAGGAGTGGTAGCTAGTTTTATATGCGAGGAAATCAGTCATACTACGAGATTTGCGCCATTGGCGTTCTACTTTACGTGACTGATTTCGTAGTTGTCTTGTTGTTTTGGTGTGCCACGGTTGGCATCTAAGCCTACGTGGGGTGTAATGGGTAGCTGGAGCCACGTCATCAAGGGCTGTTTCAAGAGTCTGGTAGAGGTGGGAAACAGCAGATTCAGGAGAGGTAAATGTAGAAATTAGTGAGAGCTGTTGTTGCAGGGAGGTGGTAAGTTGTGGAAAATTAATAGCATTAGTATTTCTGCGGGTTAGTGTAGGCTTGCATGATTTCAGTGTCAGTGAGCTTGGGGCAATGGAGGAGAGTGAGAGGGTAATGAGATTGTGATCAGAGAGAGGGAAGGGAGTGTTAGTAAAATCAGAGACTGAGCACAGCCTGGTGAAAACAAGGTCGAGGTAGTGGCCTTCCTCATGAGTAGAGGAGTCAGACCACTGGGAGAGGCTGAGAGAGGTGGTTAGAGAGAGAAGTTTGGAAGCATGCAAAGATGGTGGACTGTCAATAGCAATATTGAAGTCACCCAGGATGACAGTAGAGATGTCAGAGGATAAGAAATGGGGGAGCCAGGCAGAGAAATCTTCTAGAAATTGAGTTTTGGGAAGCCCAGGTGGGCGATAGATAGCAGCAACACACAGAGAGAAAGGGGAAAAAACCCTAATAGAGTGAACTTCAAATAATGTAAATGTGAGTGAAGGAACAGGTGGTAGAACTGAGTATGTGAAGTCTTGTGACAGTAGTATACCAACCCCACCTCCTTTACAGTTACCAGGCCTGGAGGTGTGAGTGAAGTGGAAACCACCATGTGACAGTGCTGCAGGTGAGGCCGTGTCTGATTGTGTGAGCCAGGTTTCTGTAACTGCCATCAGGTTGAATTTGTGAGAGATAAAGAGGTCATGGATGGTTGTTAATTTATTGCAAACAGAGCGTGCATTCAATAGGGCACATTTAAGTTGTTTGGAGTGTGGTGGGAGGCATGTGATATTTATGAGGTTAGCCGAATTTCTAGGCATACACCCAGTAAACTCTGAGTGGGACAGGTGGTTTGGGCCTGGGTTTGGTGATATGTCACCAGCTAATAAGATTAGAACGGAGAGATAGATAAAGGTGGATGTTTGTGTTTTTTTGTATTGTTGGTGGGATGTGGATGTGAAAGTACAAGTAGAGAAGTAAGTAAAGAGCTCATGCGTGTTTAGAAGAGGGGAGTGAATAATAGAAGAGGCAATGTGCACAGAGTGGTGAGTATCAGGGAGATTACAGGATGAGTGAAGTTTGGTGAAAATTCCATGTAATGAAATGAGAAGTAGCAGTTTGGTGAGCATGATGCAATAATGTGTATTGTATTTACCTTGCTTGATGTTGTTCAATGTTTTTCAACTGTTTTTTTTAACTGTTCTTTAAAAGTAATATCGGTACTCTTTACCTAGAACGGCGCCCATCGCGGTGATCGCGACATCGCGGGCAGTACATAAACGGCCGCGACGCGATGCCCGCGATCACCGCGATTTTCCCATAGGGAACAATGTTAAAAAGCCTAATTGACCGCGATTTTGCATTCAATGCCTCAATGCCCGCGATTTTCCCATAGGAATCAATGTTAAATGGGCTACAGAGCCCAAATAGGCACAATTAACCCTTAAATGTCCCCCCAATTTTTGTACGCCACCCCACGATCCACGCCAACCCGAAGCGTGGCGAGCGCAGCGAGCCCGCGAGGGGCGGCGGTACGCGTCCTCCGACCTTTTCATGCCCTACTATCCACGTCGGCGTGGAGTTGAGAATAGAATAGTGTGGCGAGCGCAGCGAGCCACCGAGCCCGAAGCGTGGCGAGCGCAGCGAGCCCAGCGAGGGGACGCGGATACCTTCACAGTTATACGCGTCCCCTCGCGGACTTCACAGGTGTCCGTGGCGACGCGGACACCTGTGAAGCCCGCGAAGGGACGCGTTTACCTGTGAAGGTATCCGCGTCCCCTCGCGGGGCTCGCTGCGCTCGCCACGCTTCGGGCTCGGTGGCTCGCTGCGCTCGCCACACTATTCTATTCTCAACTCCACGCCGACGTGGATAGTAGGGCATGAAAAGGTCGGAGGACGCGTACCGCCGCCCCTCGCGGGCTCGCTGCGCTCGCCACGCTTCGGGTTGCCGTGGATCGTGGGGTGGCGTACAAAAATTGGGGGGACATTTAAGGGTTAATTGGGGCTATTTGGGCTCTGTAGCCCATTTAACATTGATTCCTATGGGAAAATCGCGGGCATTGAGGCATTTTAAAGTAAAATCGCGGTCAATCAGGCTTTTTAACATTGTTCCCTATGGGAAAATCGCGGTCATCGCGGGTACCCGATTTTGATGTACCCGCGATTTACCCGCGATGCCCGCGATGACCGCGATTTTTTACCCCCGACGCCCGCGATTCTGATCGCGGGCGCCGTTCTAGGTAAAGAGTACCGAAATATCACTTTGTAATTTATCACTTAGTATATTTCTAACTTAGAGAAATATAAGAGTAAAGAAAAAGAGAAAAAGAAAAGAGTAAAAAGAGAAAAAGTTTATTCTTTTTTTTTTACACCAGATCATCAGCCCGGTGACCACAGCCCAGGGTCACCGGGGACAGCACTGGGCTTCAGCCTGGTCAGGTACATCCTGGAGGGGGGGGGAACCCTTTATTGGGGGGGGGGTCCCCACTCCCCCAGGGCCCCTGGCCAGGCTGACTGGTCGGTAGGGATGAATGCTTTGGCCAGGGGGACGTGAATAAAAAGTCCGTGTCCCCCCCCCCGGCTGTGGCATTACCCTGCTGGCTGGTTGGGCCTGGTTCTTAAAATACAGGGGCCCCCTACTCCTTTTGTCCCCCATATTTTGGGAACCAGCCCCGGCCCTGGAGCGTTGGGCTGGTTTAAAAAAAACGGGGAACCCCTATTTGCCGCGTTTTCTGATTTTTTATTACCAGCCCCTGCTCTTTCAGCCTGGTGCTGGGTACGGCCGTGGGGGAGACCCCACGCCATTTTTTTTTTAATTATTTATTTCTCTATTTTTTTTTTACACACTGCAGCCTGCACGGATCTGACTGATCCATGCAGACTGGCTATGCGAATTCGTATTAGTGGTCGTATATACGACCGCTAAAATGAATGGATACGCCATCGGAGGTTTACAAAGCAGTCGTATTTGACTGCTTTGTAAATTACCCTCCGGAACATGAATGAGCTGAAACAGCCGTATACAGTCGTATTCGTTCGTATTAGGAATACGATAATGAAATATCGTATTCGTATTCTTAGTAAATTTCCCCCTATGAGTGCATTTTAATTCCATTGCATATACTGTATGCCTTAAACAATGTCACAAGACCCAAAGGCTCGGTCACCATGATCATACAAGTACTTTTCCAAACCTATTGTTTTGAACTGGCAAAAAAAGCTAATTATTAGTGCTCTTTAAAATTTAATTTATACATATTCCAACTTTTACTACTGTTATATATGCCAATAATATAACCGATAAAACAACAACAATAAAAAAGAAACAGAAAGAAGATATGAGGTTGAAATATAAATCTAAGAAACTAAATGAAGATTAAGTACTCCTGTGCTTGACCCCGCTCTAAGAAACAGACAAGGTCATTTATTGACTGCAAAATACAGTAAGTAAATGAGCAGGACAAAAGCTGGTGCTCTTGGGTTCAGTATGAGGAACATTCTTGTTCCCAACCCAAAATCAGTACAAAAGTACTCCGTCAAAAAGAGCACCATTTTCTACCACAGCAGTGGATGCCAGATGATGTGGTCATTAATGTGTGTTCCCATATAAATTTGAACAGCTGCACAAACATAAGCAAACAAAGAATCACACAGCTTTGTAAATTACACTGTTAAGTGCAAAACCAGATGTGCTTTGCACTTATTACACTTGCTGCTTTAAGTTCTGCAATTGGTGGTTTTGAAAAGCTGCAGTACCGTAAATAAAGCCTGTAGAGCCTTGCAGGACATGGGTAGAAGACATTTTTTTATACATTAGGGTTTGCAAAGGGCAAATAATGCTTTCCTATTTTATTATTTTTTTTAGCTTTTTTATGTTTCCTTTAGATACAAAAGTAAGTTATATTTGGTCAGCGTCAAATCACTTGCACTGTGTATCTTCCTATCTATAGTGCTAGACAGCACATATTGGGGGTCATTCTGGTTGATTCGCAAGGCTGCACAATTGCAGCCTTGCGAGTCCAACTAATCCCGCCTTGCAAATGGGTGGCTTTCGCCACTCATTCGCAAGCCCAATACGCACGCAGGCCATGCGAATGGTTGTTACACAATTACATACATTCACAGGGCAGGGGGGAATATCCACATCTTTCGATGGTCGTCAACCACTGAAAGATGTAGTGTGTGCATGCATATAAAAGTGACTTTCAAGTCACTTACATATGCTTGCATGCTGGGAAGGAAATGGGCGGGCAGCTGACATCAGTTGATGTCAGCTTCCCACCCCATGCACCTGCGGGAAGCGTTCCCATATGCTAATGGGGCTGCCCGCCACCCCATGCCCCACTTCGCCCACTGTCCAGGGTGCATGCACCCGGCGAACAGTGAGGAGTGTGCATGCGCACACTGCCACCATCGGTGCCTGTGCGAATGTATTCTGGTTGCAAAGCAACCAGAATAAGGCCCATTGTAGCCAGAGTATATCACTCACTGCTACCCTAATTCTATGCCCTTTAATCCAGTGGAACGGAAACAAGCCCATTATATTTATTTCAAAAGCAGGTATACTGTATTTATTATATATTTATTTACATTGTCAGTGGATCTCTAATGCAACAATACATGCAAATTTTTATACATTTATAGAAGTGGGTGTTCTGGAATTCAGTGTGACTTGGATGTTGGATCCCTTTAAAAACCTTGTGAGTATAGGAAGAGCTATAGATTGAAGAGTTCCAACAAGTGATGGTCTTGAGTCTGAATGGATGATCATGGGCCCTTTAAATCTTGACTTCTATGAGGTGTGACTGAATTCTAGGTCAACCATGGTGGGGTTGGTTTCAGGAGTAAATTCCTCAAACACTCAGCAGGTGGCGATGAGTACACACTTAGGTGGCACCCTCAGCTTGCTTGACAAAACAGATGGAATTAGCAGGTTTTATCGAGGGGGAAAGGGGAAATGGGGGGTTTTCTACTGCACAGGCTGCACTATGTAATGTGTTTCTATCAGATATGTATATCACAGAATGTATCAAAATCCACATTGTAATATAAATGTTACAGTCGTATCAGTCACTGCAGTGGAGGGGCTCCCTAGAGAGTAAGGAAATATAGAAAAGCAGCAAGAGGAAAGTACTCTCTCTTTTTATGGGGCACTCTTGTAATGTTAAAGTATTTAAGAGCTTAAATTTTAAATAAAAAAAGACCCCAGTGATTTGCGACTCAATGTGGTCGATTATCTATGGGGTACGTATTTGCTGCCAGCTTGCGAAAATATAATAAACGGTATTGCACATACCATATGCTATATGCAGTGCTATTTTTCAGCAGGAACCAGCAGGAACTCAGTTCCTGAACCTCTAATTAAATATGACATCATCAGGAACTACAAATGTACTTTCCATAAGATAAGTTTTATTTTAAAGTCACCTGTGAGTGCCTTTGTTTCTAAATACAATATATACATCTATCTCTCCCTCCCTCTCTTTATTATATATATTATTTTTTATTTAATTGATCCAACCCCAGACCCGGAGTTCCTGCACCTATTTTTCCAGAAGAATAGTACTGGCTATATGTGAAGGAGTCTATGCAAATGTGAAGGAGTCTTCTTTTAATCTACAACTATTTCTCTTGGGTATCACAGTTTAAAATGATACCGGCATCTGTTAATGAACACTTTATAATATATCACTGTGTTGCTAAAAGTAACTGCATAAAACAACAAAACTTACAAGGTGATAGTTATTCTTGCAGAATTTATGCTGCCTCCAATTCTTCCTTTTTTTTCAACAAAAACAGGGAGTCTCTATAAAACAAGATTCTCCCCTACAAATAAGAGAGGCCAAATATTGATAGATTGCCTCCTATAGGGAGCAATCATTTATTTTTGTTACGTGTTCTGGATAAACTTTTGGTTAACTATACTAATTACCATAACCCGCTGGTGTGTAATTAATGATCCTTATATTGTACAATTGAGACATCTCACTATAAATAGATCTATTTCACTGTCTAAAGACAAATAAGTTCTATTTGTGGTACCATATTAGCAAGCAGAAACATACTGTATGTAACAGAAGCATGTCTAGTGTATATGTGAAACTCTGGTAACAACTGTGGCTACATTGTAGAACTTTTCACTCACAAATATCTTTGGATGTTCCTTACAAATTATACGTCAATGTAAAAAAGTAATTATTGTTGAAAACTTTATCTCCATGATATTGTCTGCTACAATTGTAAAGTGCAACGGAATCTGCTGCGATATTTATCATACATACCCGCCGAGCTGCACAGCGCCTAGGCAGCCATCCATGGTGCCACTGGTCGTTGCAGCAGCCAGGCAGGTAACAATAAAAACAGGGACAGTATAGTTATAACATAGAGAACACATACCGCCAAGCTGCACAACACCTAGGAAGCCATCAGCGGTGCCAGTGGTCATTGCAACAGCCAGGTATGTAACATTAGAGCAAGACAGCACAGTATAGCAGAGACAGTACAGTTATCACACAGGAGACACAGGGTTACATAGGCTGAGTGCACAGTTCCTTGGCAGCCGTTTGCGGCACCATCTTGAAGGTCAACAGGCCATCTTCCTGTAGGAGAACCAGCGTGGAGAGCCAGCATGGGCGTGGGGGGTGGGTGCTGGGGGGGAGAGAGTGTCACTGAGGCCTGGGGAGAGTCAGTGAGGCCAGGGGCTCGAGTTGGGCCCTCCCTGGGCTGAGTTCCACGCCGCAGCCACTGATAGTCTAATCATACCTCCTCCCTTGGGGGGGCGCCGCCACTGTGTATCGCCCAGAGCATTGGGTGGGTGCCGCCGCCAGGTGCCGATGGGGGGTAGCCGCCTCTGGAGGACATGCCAGTGGCTGAACTGTGCACCTGGGGCTGGGTCCTGTGCCGCATCCTGAGCCTCTGGAGGTCATGCCGGGGGGGCCGAGCTGTGCACCCGAGGCCTGTGCCTCATCCTAGGCCTCTGGAGGCGATGCCGGGAGCCTAGCTGTGCGCCTGCGGCCAGGTCCTGTGCCATGTCCAGAGCTGGGTCCCCTCCTTGTCACATCCGTCTTCTCCGTGCACCTCCTCAGTGCCGGGGCCGTGCCCTGTCCCAGCCGGGGGGAGGGGGGTCACTGTGTCCTGTGCCAGGTCCTCTCCTTAGCCTTTTCCCCCTCCATCCTCCTCCCGTCCACGGGGCACCCTTTCTCCGGGGTCCGAGGATGGAAGCTCCGGTGGATGGGAGATCTCATGCGTGCGACCATCCCCAGCCCCCGCCGGAAGTCATGGTGTGTTTTTTAAAATAAACAATGCTGAAGCTATATCAGTGTTATCATGTCTGCACTTGAACCATCCCAAAATGGCATCCACCTAGAGCAGTGGTTCTCAATCTCAGTCCTCAGGACCCTCACAAAGTTCATGTTTTCCAGGTCACCTGTGCATTTTTACACTGTGTGGGGGGCCTGAGGCCTGAGGACCGGGGTAGAGAGCCACTGACCTAGAGGAACCTCTTGTATGTAAGGAGGTTTTCTTGGATGGGGTGGTTTGAGGGCATTGCAGGGACAACTTATGGAAACTTCTCTCAATGTCACAGAACAGAGTGTACTAATGTGGAGATAATCTGTCCCTGCACTTGTTGGCTTCCATTCCTGGGTGGTCTTGATGGAGTTGCTCGGTATAATACTTCTGCAATGTTTATGTTATCAGGAATCTTTGATGATGATCTCAGGATGACTCTATCTGGTCTCTCATGGCAAAAACGGTGCAGACCCAGAGAAATCTTCCAAGAGGACTGGGGCCACCCTTGTAGTATAATTTGAGACATATTTTTCAGTATATCATATTGACAGTATATGATATTGATAGGTTCAGATACTGACTACTGACTGTGAATGAATCAGAAGAAGGATCATAAGGTTACATTTCTGTTAAGTCATAGACACCTTTCATGACAAGCTGCAACCAACTAGGCTTATATGTTGGTCAAATACTACATTTCATGACAAGCACATACACAGACACCAGAATGGGCTGTTATGGTGTCCTGCAGATGCAATGGATACTTGGCAGAAACATTTGTGTGAGGTACAGTGCCGTGATTTTGTGATGGGTAAATAAGTTAGCAACAAGGGCTATAAAACGGCATATTTCTATGATCTGGGGAATAACACAAGACAGCCTGTCCATCTGGCAGGAAGCTGAGTCTTTTACAGCCCTGCAATATTCATTAAGCCTGACCTTGTATTGAGTAATATTCCAGAGCTGTAGAGTTAACATTTCTTAAAGGGAGTTTATAAATGAAAAAAGCACACCAAAATAACGTTCTGTAACATGTCATGATGGGGATCGTAATGTTCAATGACTGTTATCTGTCTGGAGGCAATTACACGACAGCAAGGTGACCCCATTAAAAATGTCAAAATCTTGCCAACAAATGCACCGTACACAAGGTTCGATGTAGTCTATTTTTCTATTTGATTTTGCTTATATAAACAAAATCGAATTAAAATCAAATCAAAATAGAACAAAAATCGAAGAGTTCAATTTCGATTCGATCCTGATGCGCAGACCCACAGCATCAAAATCGAAGAGAAAATTGACTGTGCAGACAAGACTATATAGTAAAGATCTTTACTATATAGTCCAAACTGAATGTGTTTGCCTTGCTGTGCGTTTCGATCCCAATTCGATCCCAATCGAATGGAGATCAACTAGCAATGCAATCGTACTTATACAGTCATCTTCAATTTAGCTCCAGTGAAGCCCGTGATTACCTGCTGTGTTAACAACTGTTCCAGTAATCTGGACCACTATCCCTACCACCTACCCCAACATACCCTGGCCATCCAAAACATTCCCAAAGGAGCAATGAGCTACTACTACAAAAAATTACATAGATCTGCCCATGCTTCCAAAGTCCATTTGATGTTCTTTGATAGGATAAAAAAATGCTTGGACACACAAAATGGTTCCATCCACTGTATTTGGGCAGACAGTCTACTTTAAATATGTTATACAGGTACTGTGTTAAGTCTACTTCCAAAAGACCTTATTCAGATTTGTACGCAATGACAATCATGGAAATGAGCATTTATTGATAGACTGTACATGTGACAAGGTACTCTATCGAAGCAACTGCAATCAGCAGCAAAAAAATAGTGCAACAGGTTGCTTGAGTAAGGAGCGGCCCAAACTGGTATCTTGTTTAAGGCTGCATGAGATCTAAATTTGTCTCTGCACACATCCAATCCCCTGCAGCCACCCACAGACAAGTGATATTGTTGCGCAGTAGTACATTTCTCATGAGGAACTATGCGTGATATACCAGTTGGGGGTAAGGGGGACAGAACTTGGACACTTGTTTTAGTACTGTCAGTCCGATATCAGTTTCTACAGTACAAAATATTTCCACTCTCCCATACTGTACTACACCATTGTCAGTGAAGTATAATGCCATTACTTTTCATTTTTTTAAACTTTAGTAAGTGTGTGTGTGTATGTACTAAATACATAATACCAGAAATTGGCACTCAGGAACTTTATGGAAAGAATTGCTCTGTGCCCTGTGTACACATTACATTGTTTCAGATATTTTTTTTTTTTTTTTTTTTTTTTTAACTTTTTTATTAAGTCAAAGCATCAGAACAATGTAGAATACATTACTGTGTCTTGGGGAACATGTATCAAATGGAGAGTCAAAATATATATATTGAGGTTACATATTTATCAGTAAGTGTTTGGATGTTGAACATACAATATACTATAGTATTTTTGTCATAAAAAAGAAAGAGGGTTTCAGATATTTTAATCTTTCATCAGGCTGCGTAGGAAAATCATGATAAAAGCTGACTACTCCTCTGTTGCTCTTCTGATGTCGTATCTTGAAGTTCTCAGGACACAGTAGAGCAGTGGTCAGGGAACTCGGTCCTCATTACCCCTCGCAGTGTATGTTTTGCAGGTCTCACAGAATCACAAGTGAAATAATTAACTCCACCTGCGGACCTTATAATATGTGTCTGTGAGTAATTAGTACACCTGTGCACCTGCTGGGTTACCAGCAAAACATGCACTGTGTGGGGTAATGAGGACCGAGTTCCCTGACCACTGCAGTAGAGCATTGTCATACTGAATTAAAATAAATACTTTGCTGTGTTTACAGGCTTATGTGTTTCAGGGAGTAACACTCCAGTGCTTCATTAGATACAAAGAATTATGAGATCCATTTAACAATGATACTTATTACTGGAGACAATTTTACTATTGTTTAGTATTACAGTAATAATAACAAATATGCTGCTGGTAATTACCATGACTTACCCCTCTGTGTGGTCCAGTGACATCCTTCTCCTTGGTACCACCCTATACTCAGTTGCTTGCATCCCGCTACTACCAATGAAGGGCTGCTGTGTAAAGTGCATGTCAGACTGCACATGCGCATTGCACTTTCATCCTGCAGAAACTCCGAAAAGTCTGGAACGCTCTAAGTCTGTCCCATTTCTCTAGAAGTAGGAGCCATGGAGTACAATCCCTGGCTCAGAATCATACTTGCCTATCCTCCCGGATTGGTTGGGGGTCCCGAAAATCGGGTCCCCCTCCTGGACTCCCGGGAAGGTGGGCAAGTCTCCCTCATATCCGCCAAAGCCTCGCACCCCCCCTTCCCAAAAAATTGACGGAATTTGCTAGTCCGCAGGAGGGGGCAGGACTTTGAGCTTCCTCCAGAAGAGGCAACCTCAAAGGTAGGCAGGTATGCTCAGAAACTGCCTTCTATTGACAATCATTTATTATTATGAGCATTTCTAATGCCTAAGAAATTTGTTTGATATATAAGTGACATCATAGCAACATGTAGAGGGAGGACGACACCTTGTTCTCGGTTTAACAATCACCTGCACTTCAATATGCCTATACATGGACTATAATAACCAGCTTGCACTGGCTGTCAGACCTGACTGTTTCCAGCTGTCCATAGTGCAACAGAGGAAGAAGCCTGTGACAGCCTAAAAGCACCTTGAAGCTCACAGCAGAAGTGGTAATAGTTCTATTTTACACTAACCGTGTACTGTAAATGCTTTTACCATATGGTAATCTGTTTATTTGAAGTATATTATACAAGGACACTAGGAGCTGTGGTTTTTTTTTGTTATCTTCTTTTGCTGCTGACACTATTAGGTCAACATGGGGATAGGTCGACATGGTTCTAGGATGACGTGGGTCAAGGTGGACATGTTTCTAGGTTGACATGGCTTTAGGTCAACAGGTCATTAGGTTGACATTATCTTGATCGACAGTCAATAGGTCAACATGGGGTTTTTGACTGTTTTTGTGCCAACATGTGCCGACATGCCCTACCATCCACTAGGGCGTTCACCAGAAGTGCTGTGAAACTAATACCCCTTTTACACCAAAAACCCTGGTCGGACCCTGGTCGGACCCTGGTCTTTTAACGCTGGAGTTTCCAGGATCTGACCCTGCTTTATACCCCCATTTACACAGCACTTCGACCTGTGTCGGACCTGGGTCTGCACCGTTTACACTGGACCTGGGTCAGCCCTGCCTTTCCTTGTGGATGTCATTAAAAATGGCCATTTTTGGTCTCAGTGCCAGGTGCTATAAACACCTCAAAAATGAAAAGCCCGGCTTGGACATTGTTATCGTTAATGGAACCATTCAGAATAAATGCCGTTCTCTAGAATTCATTACAGGCCGTGCAATGAGAGGCCCGTTATCTCTGCATCTTTGTCTGCAGTATACTGTACATGCAGGGCAGCCGAGAGGGAGGGGGAGTGGGTACTAATTACCTGGGCCCAGACTTGCTGGAGGGGCCCCGCAGAGGCCCTGGTCCGACCCCTCTCTTCCCCCTCTATCCTTCCCGGGTAGCAACAGCAGCGCACACTTCTACAGCATGCACTGTGCTGACAGCGTGAGAGGTCATGCTGAGCCTGCTGTCAGCACAGCACATGCTGTAGGTGTGTGCTGCTGCTGAGATTACAGTTTTTAGAGTTTTCTTTCATCCTCCTCTAAACATTTCAGGTGCGTGGCTTAAGTGCGGGATGTTCCTACACTTAGGCCACGCCCCAAATTTTACCAGAGCCCGGCATTCCTCTCGGCTGCCCTGTGTACATGACACGTGTGCATAGCAATACACAGGCATTCTCCTGACATGTGAATAGTTATGTCATTATGACATAGATCATCAGCACGGAGGCTGTTCTTGCTGTAACAGTGCTGTCCTGGCCTCATTTAAGTGACGAGCCAACATTACAGACTGTATATTGTAGCACACAACTTGTTTCACTGATGCTATAGGGGCAGATGCTGTACGGACACCGACATAGAGCAATGATGCTACAGGTGCACCTGCCGTACTGACACAGATAAATAATTCTATAGGTGCAGCTGTCACAATGACACAGAACAATGATGCTATACTGTACTGTAGGTGTAGTACTGACATTAACACAGGAATCCTATAGGTGCAGTTTCGTAGTGACACCGACACAGAGCATCGATGATACAGGTGCAGCTGTCACACTGACACAGAGCAATGATACAATAGGTGCAACTGCTGTATGGACACTGATACAGAGCAATGATGCCAGAGGTGCATAAGAACACTGGCTGTACACGGAGAGGGCTCACTGTTGTGCATCTGCTGTTCCCAGTATTGCCGTGGCTTGTAATACTACAGTAGCTAGGCAAAAGACAGGTATCCGAGCTGTGCTGTAGAGGTGCCCGTCAGCAGCCGCCTCCCCGTACAGCAGCACGGAGTTATCCCAGATGGGGGCTATGTATGCAGCCGCGTGGTCCCTGCGGCAGATGGGCTTTCAGTGTGTGGGATCAGAGTCCTACACGTTAAAATAACGTTTAAGAGGCAGTGGGAATGCCTCTTAAACGTTATTTAGCCTCCAGGCAGTCCCAGTGGGGTGTAAAGGGCATCAAGGTGTGCAGCATAATGTGTAATTAGCATCACAGTGTGCGGTGGGTTGAGTAACTAGCATTGCGGTGTGGGGCATAATGTGTAACTGGCATCATGCTGTGCGGCATAATGTGTAATTGGCATTACGGCATGTGGCTTTATGTGTAATGGGTATTACAAAGTTCGCTAAAATGTGCAATCTGCAGGTACACAATACAATCATGGTACAGGCCATGCCCCATTATGATAGACCACACCCCTAATTTTTCAGTGCGCCTACGGCGCGCAGAAGCATTCCGTCTTCCAGAAATTTGGGACACCATGAATTCCTACACCGGATGACACCAACACTAGTGACGCCACTGCTCACATTGATGACCACACCTACCAGTGGTTGACCACACCTCTTCTGTGGGCCCCTGCAGCTATATTTCCCTGGTGGGCCCTTAATGCCCCAGTCCGACACTGACGGTCGCTGATCAGAATGACCTTCCTAGTGATGATAAATGATATGCTAAAGCAGCGTGCAATTTGAACTAGACACGACCTAATCCAAACAGTACATGCTGCACATACTTTTTGTACCTTGCTAGATGATGTACGCGGAATGGGTAACGCATCACAAGGTAAAATAGCACCGTGTGTGGGCACGTTAAGAAAGGGAAGGAAAAGCACATGATGGAAAATTGCCTATTGCCACATACTGTATTCTAGTTGTTTGTATAAATCAAGAACATGCTTTTGATTTACTGTAATCTAATGCCTTGGAAGATACTGTAGATATTGTATTACTATAACATATTGGAAGAACGCTAGAACAGACAAAGACCACTGTTAAATTCTGCTATTCACATATTTCTCTTGTCCAGAACAATCACCATTTAATGTCAATTGTTGAATAAGCAGATATGAATGCCAGATGTTATGCCTTGGCATTTTAGTGTATTTCTTTATATACGTATAATTGGGGACATACTGCCCTCTGATGCTATTAAAAGTAAAGCAATAACGAATGTATTTTCTAAGCTTGTATATACTGCTAATATCCTCAACACTGCTGCTACTGCTCTAGTGGGAAAAAAAGGTTCTGGACAATATGAGACCGCAGCCTTTGTGACCGGAGCAGGAATACCATTTAGGGCCTTATTCTGGTTGGTGCGTACATTTCCGAATACTTTCGGATGGCGTTTTTTAGCCGTCTGCGCATGCGTGGGGAACGCTATGCGCATGTGCCACGCATGGTCTCCGTACTTGTACTCACTAATACCGTGCAGAAATGTGCACCGCAATCACTCTGGAAATATGGGCGTATTATGGGCGTCATTCGGAACTACACAGGGGCGTACTTTCAAAGTGGGCTAAACTGGGCGGAAACATGGGCGGACACGGGGGAGTGCACTTATTTTGGTAGGCGTGCATTTGGACAGCACACCGAATGCACACGAACAAAAAGGCAAGGAATATGCGGTGTCCATAAGCAAGTATTGCTTTGCGGACACCACTCGTTCATGCGCTAGGCAATCGGAACGCCTAATCACTAAAACCAATGTCAGCTGAACACAATACAATCCACTCTTTTACTCATTACTTGTTAATTACACGCTTGTCAGTGCTTCAATTGGAACCATTGCAGCTTAAATGGTCCATTACTAAGCACACACATATATGCTGCACTTTTCACACACTTTTACACTGCAAATAATGAACACAAATGATTATTAATAATAGAAATACACATGTCACTTCTACATGTATCAATTAAACCACACATTTGGGGGAAACAAAAAAACATTTATTACATGAACTTATAAAATAAAATAGAAACCGTCACAAATTAAAAGGTACCATTGCAGGAATAAAATTAAATAATATATCATAAATACATGTATTCTTAACATACATAGCCACAGCAGAATCATTAGGAACACATCAGGTGGCTTCACAACAAAAGTATAGCACCAACACTTCAAGTACAGCAGACAGTAATGGTAGCCGAAAGAGGGCAACAGGGGAACCAAACATGACATTCGAACCGAGGGCAAATGTGGGTACCCTCTGCACGGAATTGGACACAGGAAGCTGACACACACAGCTCAATGAAAGATTTGGGAAGACATAAGGGTGGAGATTAATGCGGACACAAGTTCATCTGCAGGCACGTTTGCCCCTGGCAGGCTCCTTGCCACGTGCAGCAGCTCTTCGGCCACGGCCACGGCCACGTTCAGATGATGGCCCAGGTGGAGCAGATGCTGGTGAGGGGGTGGATGGTGTTCCCCCTCTGGCAGCAGGGAGTGCTGATGGTGGAAATGCACCAGAAACGGATTGTCACAATCCTGCCAGAACTCAGTGTGTTTGTCCTGTCTTACCTGCCTGTCAGTCTTGTTTCTCAGCCTGCTGCAGCAAGATCTGAGTATTTGCTTGTAATGAGCACCTGGGTGATTCTAATTCAGCCATTAACTCTGTGGTTACCATTTGAAAGGATTTATACAAGTTCCCTGTTGGCCCCATCCAGAGACTGTTCCAGGTGTGGCCATTCCTAATCACCCGGATGGCCAATCAGTGCTGCTCTGAGGGGTTATTCTCCCAGCCCTGCATAGACACTTTGCTTTTGCATTGTTGTCAATAACTTGGGAGGAAGTTTCAGCTTGTTGTTCTGCTTAAGCTCTGTGGTATTCCAGTTACCCAGCATTTGTATCCTGCTTCCAAGACCCTGCACCAGCATTCCTACACCTGTGTGTCTCCAAGTACCTGCACCAGCATTCCTACACCTGTGTCCTTCCAAGACCCTGCACCAGCGTTCCTACACCTGTGTGCCTCCAACACCCTGCACCAGCGTTCCTACACCTGTGTGCCTCCAACACCCTGCACCAGCGTTCCTACACCTGTGTGCCTCCAAAACTCTGCACCAGCGTTCCTACACCTGTGTGCCTTCAAGACCCTGCACCAGTGTTCACCTGTTCCTGCATTACAAGTACCTGCACCAGTGTTACCCTGTACCTGTATCCAGTACCTGCTTCCTGTCCCAGCACCTGTGTTCCCGAAGTCGCCTGCACCTGTGCTTCCAGTTACCTGCACCTGTGCTTCCAAGTTATCTGCACCTGTGTTCATCTGTGCCAGTGTTCATCCATTCCTGCCTTCCAAAGTTACCTGCACCTGTGCTTCCGACTTACCTTTACCTGTGTTCATCTGCACCAGTGTTCATCCGTTCCTGCATTTCGAGTTACCTGCACCTGTGCTTCCGAGTTTCCTGCACCTGTTCTTCCGAGTTACCTGCACCTGTGACCACTTGCACCCACACGCTCCAGCATCTGCACCTGTGTCCACCTGCCTCTGCGTGCCTCAGTACCTGCACCCGCAACCACCTTCACCACTGCCTACCATGCTTCCGGCACCTGCTCTCCAGTGGTCCAACTCCGTGCTTCCGGCACCTGCTCTCCAGTGGTCCAACTCCGTGCTTCCGGCACCTGCACTCCAGTGGCCCTACTCTGTGCTTTCCAGCTCCTGTGCTCCCGTGCCTCTACTACGTGCCTCCAAGTAACTGTTATCAGTTCCCAGCTTTCCAAAGACTTTTACAGACTTTCAAATGTCCCCTGTACCAGTTCATTCTATGCAATAAACTTTACTCATTTGTATCCACTTGCCTCCGTCATGTATCCATTGGGTTGTCAGCTAGCCACCAAGGTCACTCCCGGGTCCCAAATCCCCAGTCGTGACAGTATGCAAAAGCCCCTGGACTTGGCTAGTGACTTTAAAGTGGCTATGCAAAATCTGACAGCAATACCAATGGGAACCTACCACCACTCACTTATCCAGCTGCAAGAACTTTTGGCAAAAAATTTTCCCATAATAACTACGTTACTCAGTTACACTCCTGAGGTTGTGAAGCCCATCAGCTACAGCTCCAAAGTGAAAGGAGTCTCAGTGACAGTGCCTGTGAAATCTGAAAGGCCTCCCAACCTTCAGAGCGAAATTTCTGTCCAGGGCAAGCGGAGGTCCCAGCTTTCAGAATCTGAACGCCAAATACGCAGGTCTCTCCATTTATGTTTCTACTGTGGTAATCCAGACCACTTCATTGAGAATTGTTCACTCCGCAAGCCCAAGAACAAAGTGATTCTGACCACATCCAGTCTTCAGCCCCAAGAGGGGGTCCGCAGTCTTCAGCCCCAAGAGGGGGTCCGCAGTCTTCAGCCCCAAGAGGGGGTCCGCAGTCTTCAGCCCCAAGAGGGGGTCCGCAGTCTTCAGCCCCAAGAGGGGGTCCGCAGTCTTCAGCCCCAAGAGGGGGTCCGCAGCCTTCAGCCCCAAGGGGGGTTTCGCAGTCCTCAGCCCCAAGAGGGGGTCCGCAGTCCTGTGTCCACTCCGGTTCCAGACGGTTCAAGTACCTCCATTGATGATCCGGTTCCAGCCGTCAGTCAGGAGGCTCATTCGGTTCCAGCCGATTCCGACACCTCTGGACCTCATCCGGTCCTATCCGTCAGTCCAGAGTCCACTCTGGTCTCAGCCGGTTCAAGTAATGATGATCCGGTTCCAGCCGTCAGTCAGGAGGCTCATTTCGTTCCAGCCGATTCCGACACCTCTGGTTCTCATCCGGTCTTAACCGTCAGTCCAGAGTCCATGTCGGTCCCAGCCGGTTCAAGTATCTTTAGTGATCATCCGTTGCCATCCATCAATCCTGAGTCCATGCTGGTCCCAGCGGGTTTAAGCATCTTCAGTGATCATCCGGTCCCATCCGTCAATCCAGAGTCCCTGCCGGTCCTAGCTGGTTCAAGTACAATCGGATGTCCTCCGGTTCCAGCTGGTCCAAGTTTGTCTACTTCCAAGTCTGTACTATCCTTCAGCCCAGAGACTCTTCCAAACTTACCTGATCCTGATAATTCCAGCCTGTCTTCTATCGACTCCCACTGTGTTGAAAAAACAGTTAGTACTCTAGAGACTCTATACTTTAACACAGATTTAGCTCAGTCCTCCAAGATGGAACTCCCCGAACAAGATCAAGCTCTTCTTGACCAATATATCAAAAATTTTCGGGCTGCCAGAAAACAGGCTGGTTCACAGTCGTCACCGAAGACTCAGTCCATAGATATGGAACTAAATTATATGGCTCTGTCTCCTTCCAAAGATTCCTTCGAGTTTTCTGCTGAATATCCCACATCTGCAAGGTCTGTACCCATGAGCTTAAGAGTTGGCTGTGTTTCTCTGTCTCATCCTCAAGTGGAACCTTCTACGGTACCTTGCCCCAACAAGTCTTCAGAAACCTCCAGTCAGAGCAAGGCAGTCTTAACTCTAGACATGGATTCTGATTCCGAGTATGATGAGGATTATGACTCTACCCCTTTCCTTGAAAATCCGGTTTCACCTTGCCATGTCTTACCTCTGAGAAAAATTCAGTTAGATGTTACAGATGGCTATCCGAAAGCCTCTGGATATCGAACAAGATTTAATTTGAGTCCTAGTGGTGCCTTAGCCTCAAGGGCCCGATCTTCTCGTCTCTCAGTTCCAGTCAAAAATACTTCAGTTATCCCTGATAAATTTGATTCTACGTCTTTCTCCAGTGGTCCTCTTCGTCCAAGTCAAGTGTTCCTTCAGGACGGAAGTCATCCTCATTATCTTGTCCAATGGAACGGGAATTCCGTTTACATCGACGATGGATGGTCCACCTGTTCTGACGATGAGGCAGAATTGTGACTTTTCTTCAAAGTTCCTGAAGTGTCCGGTGGCCACCCGAAAAGGGGGGGTACTGTCACAATCCTGCCAGAACTCAGTGTTTTTGTCCTGTCTTACCTGCCTGTCAGTCTTGTTTCTCAGCCTGCTGCAGCAAGATCTGAGTATTTGCTTGTAATGAGCACCTGGGTGATTCTAATTCAGCCATTAACTCTGTGGTTACCATTTGAAAGGATTTATACAAGTTCCCTGTTGGCCTCATCCAGAGACTGTTCCAGGTGTGGCCATTCCTAATCACCCGGATGGCCAATCAGTGCTGCTCTGAGGGGTTATTCTCCCAGCCCTGCATAGACACTTTGCTTTTGCATTGTTGTCAATAACTTGGGAGGAAGCTTCAGCTTGTGTTCCTGCTTAAGCTCTGTGGTATTCCAGTTACCCAGCATTTGTATCCTGCTTCCAAGACCCTGCACCAGCATTCCTACACCTGTGTGTCTCCAAGTACCTGCACCAGCATTCCTACACCTGTGTGCTTCCAAGACCCTGCACCAGCGTTCCTACACCTGTGTGCCTCCAACACCCTGCACGAGCGTTCCTACACCTGTGTGCCTCCAACACCCTGCACCAGCGTTCCTACACCTGTGTGCCTCCAAAACCCTGCACCAGCGTTCCTACACCTGTGTGCCTTCAAGACCCTGCACCAGTGTTCACCTGTTCCTGCATTACAAGTACCTGCACCAGTGTTACCCTGTACCTGTATCCAGTACCTGCTTCCTGTCCCAGCACCTGTGTTCCCGAGTCGCCTGCACCTGTGTTCCCGAGTCGCCTGCACCTGTGTTCCCGAGTCGCCTGCACCTGTGCTTCCAAGTTATCTGCACCTGTGTTCATCTGTGCCAGTGTTCATCCATTCCTGCCTTCCAAAGTTACCTGCACCTGTGCTTCCGACTTACCTGTACCTGTGTTCATCTGCACCAGTGTTCATCCGTTCCTGCATTTCGAGTTACCTGCACCTGTGCTTCCGAGTTTCCTGCACCTGTTCTTCCGAGTTACCTGCACCTGTGACCACTTGCACCCGCATGCTCCAGCATCTGCACCTGTGTCCACCTGCCTCTGCGTGCCTCAGTACCTGCACCCGCAACCACCTTCACCACTGCCTACCGTGCTTCCGGCACCTGCTCTCCAGTGGTCCAACTCTGTGCTTCCGGCACCTGCTCTCCAGTGGTCCAACTCCTTGCTTCCGGCACCTGCACTCCAGTGGTCCTACTCTGTGCTTTCCAGCTCCTGTGCTCCCGTGCCTCTACTACGTGCCTCCAAGTAACTGTTATCAGTTCCCAGCTTTCCAAAGACTTTTACAGACTTTCAAATGTCCCCTGTACCAGTTCATTCTATGCAATAAACTTTACTCATTTGTATCCACTTGCCTCCGTCCTGTTTCCATTGGGTTGTCAGTTAGCCACCAAGGTCACTCCCGGGTCCCAAATCCCCAGTCGTGACACGGATGACATTAGGACCCTATTGCTGGCAACTAGCTCCACCATAAGCTCATTATGGTGGAGGAGGAGGCCATTTTGCCGCAGGGCTTGATCAGCCAGCACCTGCAGGCTAGCAGCAATTGATTGCTGGGTGGCAGCCATAGCCTGCAGGCTCCCAGCGATAGTATGCTGGCTGCTGATCAAACCCTGCAAGACCTCCTCGGTCCTACGCACCCGCTCTGATGCCGACTCTCCCTGCTGCTGAATATGGGAAAGCACCTGCACCCACCTGTCCAATTCAGCCTCGGTCAGTGGCTGCTGCTGCTGCACGGGCCAGGTACTGGTGGCAGGTGGCACAGACTCCTCAACCTCAAGAGATTCTTGCCCAAGTGGTGGGGATGCTGGTGAAAGAGAACATTACAATTACAACACATTCCATGCAAAATTAGGACCAGCTACTTATGGCATGGCAAATAATTACCTTCAAGCAAAGAAGCCATGACTTCCGCTGGGTCCTCGCTGTCCATGGTGCTCACCCCCCGGACCTCCTCGACTGCAATGCAGCACTCTGCCATCTCTTCCAGGGGGGTGAGCTTCAGCTTTGATGGCATGGGGCCAGCCCCAGAGGTGTGGCTGTTTTCCCACCGCTGGGTCAATTTCTTCTTGAGGTTGGTTTTGAAGTCGTGCCACCTGCAATCAAAGTTTACATATTAATACATGTCACTCCTCATGTTTGCTGTAGCTCCCATTGCAATCTGCAACAGATTACAACATGTGCTTCATTACACCAAACTTACATTATATTATATTCGAAAACCAACCCTTAGAAGATACACTCACCCTACAATAACTATCAATTAAATGACATGGCAAACATGTCTGTGCCTCCAAGCAACGTGACCGGCCATTGACCAACTCCATCTAACATCTAATGTAAACATTACTGGTCTTGTACTGCTCAAATGTAACACACATGAACTTGCCTCTTCTTAACGTGTTCCGTCTCACGAACTTGTGGATCCACCGCATTAATCTCCGCCGTTATGTCCTCCCAGATCTTCCATCTCCTTGTGTGTGTCAACCTGTCCTGTGGACACTCGATCCAATCCTGTGCGCGGGGTACCAAGATGGCAAGCTCCTGCACTTCGAATGCCATGTTTCTGCTGGTTGGTTCCTCTGTTGCCCTATTTCGGCCACGGCCACGGCCACTGGCACCGCCACTGCCACGGCCACGGCCACCTGTCGCTGTACTCGAAGTGCTGGCCAGGCTACTCTGTTGGGAAGCCACCTGCTGTGTTCCCAATGATTCTGCTGAGGCTGAAGATGGGCCAGCTGCCGATTGGCCTGATGTAGATGGCCCATCTGGCTGCTGTTCTCCCAATGGCTGGTCTGGGTTGAGGGGGACATAGCTGGTGCTGGAGTCCATGTGGCCAAACAGGTCCTGCAACACCTGGTCTTCCTCAGAATCTGAGCCAGCCATGTTTGCAACAACATTGCATTTTTCAAACACACCTTTATATCCTATTTCTGTAATTGGCGTACATCAGCGACACCCTGCGTTCCGTACGGCAGCGTTCCGTACGGCAGCGTCGACCGTGCGGCGCATAGGCCACGCCCCTAGCTGCGAAAAAAAAAAACCTGGCTAACATAGTAAATCTGATTTAGTAGCTAATTGCAGATTTGTACTCCAATGACCAAATAAAACTAAGGTCAGACATGAAATGTATATGTGAATGTACATCTGTACTGTGCACTTGTTTGGTATGTAGTACAAATGACACTACCCTTTCCATATGTAAATCCAGTCCACCACTTAGGCAATAGTAATCAGTGCTAGCATCCAAATCACATGTGAAAGGTCTCCAAATTCTGGCTTGAGGCTAGCTACATTTCATTCAACATCTCTAGTGTGGCCCAGTAGAAGGTAAGTGTACACATGGCACCATGGCCTAATATTGGCAAAAGGTCTGGCACTATTTGCTATGTTTGTGCTGTATAGCTTTCACTTTAATAAAGCAGTTTAGTACCTTTTAGAGTTAGGTTTAACTGGCTAGTGATGCAGACTATTTCACCTGTTGCTTATACCCATGTTTGGTGACTGTAATAGATTATATATAATGGGTTGGCAACTTATTACACACTGTCTGTTTAGAAGATAGTAAGTAATGGCATGGTCTGCTCAACTATGCAAAGGTACAGCAAGTGTGGGTTTGCGATGCAATGGGTTAGCCGTCTGTTGTGGCGCATACACGCTGTTAATGTCAAAATGAACAATAAAGTTAATACCAAATATCACACTGATCAACCAATGACAGGACATGATTGCTTGAATTGTGCCATTGCTAAGATGGCGGCCTATGGGAGAGCAGCACCCTTCTCTCCCGCGGAGCTGAGGGCACTGGTCTCCGTTATGGAGACCAGGCTGGGGCGTGCCGGCCCTTTTATTACAAACCGGCAGAAGCGCCATGCATATGCAGCGGCCCACAGGCGCATATTCGCGCGCACCCAGGTGCGCAGGACCATCGCACAGCTGGAGCGGCGATGGTCTGATATGAGGCGGCGCCAGCCTGATAAGTTCCAGCAAATACGGGCCAGCATTGCTCGATGAAAGTGTTTACCCATTAAATGCCCAATTGTACAATATTGCTGACATGACCTTTTTTAAACCAATAAGGTAACCAGCCTGATCCATGAGTTAAACATGGCATACACTTTATGTGTGGTACTTCCTGTTTGACACCCTGTAATGGTGATAAAATATGTAATTGGGTAGGATTAATGTTTGTGATGCTTACAATGGCCCAAATATCACATCATAACTGCCATGTTACAGGCTTTGTTTTCTAAAAGCCACTAAGGAGCTGATTGGCTGTACATTTATCTCTACTTATAACCTTTGGATTTATAGCTTGATAAGGCTTAATACAAATGACCCCTAATTGGCACTTTTTTGTTTTTTCTCAAACACAGCACGGGAACGAACAAGACGACAGGCCCGAGAGGAGGCAGAGGCGTCCCAGGCCCAGGAGGAGGCGCAAGAAGCTATGGACGAGGAGGTGGTGTTTGAAGAAGGGGTGGCGGAGGAAGTGGAGGCGGAGGAGGTGGCAGAGGAAAGGGAGGAAGTGGAGGAGGAGGTGGCAGAGGAAAGGGAGGAAGTGGAGGAGGAGGTGTGGGCAGTGGAGGCGGAGGTGGTGCCAGTGGAGGAGGAGGTGCCAGCTGAGGAGGCCCCAGAAGAAGAGGAGGATGAGGAGCCTTGTGAGGTGGTGCAGGCGCCCGAAATTGGTATTTATAGATAAAGAATCATTATTCCTTTTGTCATCTATTTGCTATGTAGCACTGGTGATTCAATTGTGTTTTAAAATACTATAAAGTCATAAAACAAACTGGGTAGCAACAGACACACTCAGGGGTTAGATAGGGTGGGCAAACCATCCCTTTCATCCTGGACACATATTAATGACACAGGTTGTGGGGATGGCTTTCAGGTCGATTTTGAGTTCCACTGAACCAGTGTAGTTAATCTGTATCCTGGAAGAAAGGGATGACGTGCTCATGTAAGGGTTACATGTCCCTGCTGCAAGCGTACAATCTGTAGCCTCATATATGTAGGTGAGTAGAGTTTACAGGTGATTGATTTTTCAAAACTAGATTCAGTATGGCATAAATGGAGTATGGACAGGCGTGGCTTAGAATGGAGTAACAAGTGGTCAGTGCCCCTGGGCCCTCCTCTAGCTAACCACCCCCTGTGGTCTGCATGTATTGTTGGCACCATAATTGTGTGTTGATTTGGTCTTAGTAATGATTTTGTGCATGGGAGTGGGTTAGTGCTGCAGCTTCACCTACCTGGCATTATGACAATGATTTATGGAGCAGACCATCAGCAGGCAAGCCATGCTTGATTGCACAAATGTAGTGTGCATTCCTGAGATTATTTAATTGATGTATGACTATGTTAAATGTATGCATGATTATCATTACTAATTGTACCCTTTTTAATATGCCCACAGATGAGCCACCCCAAGCAGATGAGGGTATCCGTGGGGCCCTTATGCGAGTAAAGGCCCACATGCAGCTGGCGCTTGCGGCTATCCAGGACCTCACGGACCTGCTACAGTAATTTTTTGTTGATAATTTGAATAAAAAAAAAAAAATATTAATAAATAGTTGTAAATAGTTAGAAGTTGTCTGTGTGTTTTTTTTACATTAGACAGTATGGGGGAAATTTACTAAAGGAAATTTGTAAAAAATAGGTGTATTTGTATCCAGAAATACACTTATTTTTGACATTTACTATACCGAAAATACGGCAATTCGTATTCGTATTGATAGCACATCAATACGACTACGAATTGCCGTATTTTCAGGATAGTAAATGTCAAAAATAAGTGTATTTCTGGATACAAATACACCTATTTTTTTACAAATTTCCTTTAGTAAATTTCCCCCTATATGTGTAAATTGTTTATACTCTTTTAAATTAGCAAAATGTACATACTGTATATAGATGTATGTTATGTTCACATGATGTAAGGGTTAATGTGTGTAATGAATGTAGTAGTAATGTGGTTCAGTATGTATTAGGATTTAATTGATGCCAATAGACAACAAGCACTTTTTAATGAGGTTGCCTAATTGCATAAGTGGGTCATGTGATCGATTTCTGTGCTCAGATAAATAGTGTTGAATTTAGCGAAAATACACCGCATCGGTGCGTACGGCCAGGTTTCCGTACGTTCTGACGCGGTAAGACCGTGCTTATGCTGTAAGACCGTGCAGAATCTGTACGTGTCCACCGCACACGCAAGGTTTGTATGTCGTCCGTACACACGCCCTGTTCTTAAAGAGTGAGTCCGTCCGAATGCGGAGGCTCGTGGGCGTTTCTACGGACGATGTCCGCATAGCGTTGCGTGCGGCCCGCTCCGTAAGAATTCAGGAATGTACGCACCGATCAGAATAAGGGCCTTAGTAACTATGTTCTTCAATCTGGGGGTCTGACTTTGGCAGAGGGGTCTCCACACAAAATTGGATGGTTGAAGTTGATAGCTATTGAAGTTAACCATAGTGTATGTAGGCCCTTATTCTCTAGTTGATTCGGACGGATGCGTATTTCGGCCAGGAACCGAGTGTTCTTAGCCCCTCCTACTGTATGGATCGCTCACACCTTCCGAACGTGGTAAGATGCCGAGCGAACAGACCGCGAGTGGATGTTTCATGTGAACACCTCCTCCATCTGTGGGAACCTCCCCCACCTCCGATGGTCGCTGACCATCGAATGATGGACTGAGCGGTCAGCCAGCACCGAGTGCTCCAGACCACTCAGACATGTTTCTGTATGAAAGCAGGGATATGGGCAAGCAGCTGGCATCCGGCTATGTCAGCTGTCCGCCCCCCCCCCCCCCCCGCATTACCATACGTACGCCCATGAAACGCGGGGTGTACACATATGGTAATGAGCCCAAACAGCCCTTCACGCCCTTCTCAACCCGTCAACATCGGTTTTTAACTTTTTTCAATGTGTACTACGTGTACCGCTTCCCCTCACATGACAAACTATTTTATTCTCCATCCGCACCCTAGTGGATGGAAGGGCATGGAATACCACCTGTCGGCACATGTTGGCTCAAATAAAAAAAAATTAAAAACTCATGCCGAGCTTTTCACTGTTGACCTAGCCATTGTCAATGCATCCATGTTGACCTTAGGCATGTCAAACTATTTCATGTGTCGACCTAAGCCATGTCGACCTTCAGTGGTCGACTCAATGCAATGTCGACCTAACGACTGGATACCTTATAAATGTTCCACTGGGATCACACAGGTTACACTATATGGGGGAAATTCTCCAAGATGGGAGAGATGGGAGTTCTATTTCCCATGTGATGTTGCTATGGGCAACCAATCAGAATCTACTTCTTATTTATTTAGCACCTTCTTGAAGAGAATAGATAGTATCTGATTGGTTGCCCATAGCAACATCCTATCTGAAATAGAACTCCCATCTCAGTAAATTTCCCCCTATGAGTGAGCACAGACAGCCTTTTATCCCCCCCCTCCCCCACACACACACACACACACACACACACAGCACCTAAAGCTCCTGCAGCCTACGTCTATCCATTCAGCCGAACTCTACCCATGCAGTCTAAAGGTCCCCATTCACTAGGCAGGACAAGTCGGACACTTTCCCCATAGCTTCTCCGGCAGCTCTCCGAGAGGAATCACGGTACTTATGTAATATCTGGGCTCCCGTTTTTCTTATGAGACCGCGTCCACTCGCCTCGCTGCGCTCGCCACACTATATAAAATCAACTCCATGCGTAGTTGGATAGTAGGGGTATGAACAAATGGGGTGCATTTAACATGGGAGCCCAGATAATACATAAGTACCCGAATCACATACGACTTTACACTTGATGTGCCATTTTTTAATGCAATAAATTGATTTATCGCATATACTGTAACTCCCAGGGAGCTTCAGGTGGGGGGCGGGATAATAAAAAAAGGACCATTAAATTCAATGTTCGGCCACTGATTCTTTTGTATGGGTTTTTCTTTAAACCCGCCGGGGATGCAGAGCAGGGGGGGGGGGGGGGAACTCTCCTGTCCTGCACTTCCCCAGTCTGCAGATAGGCGCAGAGGCGGATTGGCCCACCGGGAAACCGGGCCGTTTCCCGGTGGGCCGGACCAGATTTCACTCAGGCTGGGCTGCTTACCTTTGTTAGAAGTGGCCGCAGCCCAGCCTGGTCACCAACGGCAGCAATGCCCAAAACAAATATGGCCGCCGCATATATGCATATATTAAATGCACAGATGCGGCGGCCATATTTGTTTTGGGCAATGCTGTACTGTCTGCGGCCGCTGGATGCCGACGGAACTTGGAAGCGCGGCGGCGGTGACTCGGTGAGTAATGTCCGCCGCCCTCCTCACTGACCTGACTGTCAGTTAGTCCGCCCGGCGCCCACACTCCCTGCCGCTTGCTGCTCCGCCTACTCCTGCCTGTCTGAACTCACCAGCCAGCTCACCTGCCCGCAGCAGCAGGGAACACAAGAAAAAAAAAACATCACTAAGTGAGTAGTCGCCCACTGCCACTAATGTGTTAATTATTAAAACTATAATGCACACAAAATATATACATATAATATATATATATATATATATATATATATATATATATATATATATAAATAATATGTATATATATATATATATATATATATATATATATTATATGTATATATGTATATATATATATATAGTGTGTGTATATATATATATATATATATATATATTACTGTATATATATATGTATGTATGTATGTATGTGTATATATATATATATATATATATATATATATATATATATATGTGTGTGTGTATATATATATATATATATATATATATATATATGTATGGGCATCAGGGTGTGCAGCATATGTATAATGGGCATCACGGTTTGCGGCATATGTATAATGGGCATCTGTGTGCGGCATATGTATAATGAGCATCACGGTGTGCGGCATATGTATAATGGGCATCTGTGTGCGGCATATGTATAATGGGCATCTGTGTGCGGCATATGTATAATGGGCATCACGGTGTGCGGCATATGTATAATGGGCATCACGGTGTGCGGCATATGTATAATGGGCATTTGTGTGCGGCATATGTATAATGGGCATCTGTGTGCGGCATATGTATAATGGGCATCTGTGTGTGGCATATGTATAATGGGCATCACGGTGTATGGCAAATGTATAATGGGCATCACGGTGTGCTGCATATGTATAATGGGCATCAGGGTGTGCGCCATATGTATAATGGGCATCACGGTGTGCGGCATATGTATAATGGGCATCAGGGTGTGCGGCATATGTATAATGGGCATCACGGTGTGTGGTATATGTATAATGGGCATCACGGTGTACGGCATATGTATAATGGGCATCGCCGTGTGTGGCATATGTATAATGGGCATCGCCGTGTGTGGCATATGTATAATGGGCATCTCGGTGTGTGGCATATGTATAATGGGCATCACGGTCTCCCCTCCCTGCATCCTCCACCACTTTGTGACTACCCTCCCTGCATCCCCTGCCACTCTGCATTCCCCCTCCTACCCTGCATCCTGTGCCACCATGCCCCCCTCACACTCTGCGTCCTGTGCCACCCTGTGTAAGTCCTCACTCCCTTTGTTCTCACACTCTGCATCTCCCCTCCCAGCATTCTACGCCACCCTCTTTCCCCCCCTCCCTCCCTGCATCTTCTTCCACCCTGCCACTCTACTGTGTTGGGAGACCCCCTGTCACCCACCCCCTGTCTCTATCTCCCCAGCCCCACAGGCTGCAGAATAAACGCTGTACGCATGCGCCTATTCTGCAGCCTGAGGGGCTGGGGACATAGCCAGCAGCTCAGAGAGCCACTAGCCATACCCTTACAGCGGCAAAAAATGGGCGTGGCCTCGTTGAAATAGGCCACACCCCATATTGATAGGCCACGCCCCTAAAAAAATCGGGCGCGCCTCCGGCGCGCAACATCACTCTCCCCACTTGGGGCTGCTTCAAGATATTTCCCGGGCTGGTTTTAATTCCCAATCCGCCCCTGGATAGGCACACACTTAAGGACCGCATTGGATGCAATACATTGTGGATGCTATAAAGCACCAGTGATGTGCCGCTGATGGATGCACATACAACTTATCCTGCAGCCCATCCGATCCGATGCGCATGGGACCCCAAATCGGATCGGATGTCATATACATTCGATTTGGTCCAATTACACCCAATTTCTTGGCCCCATCCACTGGAATCACAAAATCGCATAGCGTATGGAGCCTAAAACTCTGCACCTGCAGCCCAACCTTACAACCTAACTGAGCCAAAATTGAGCCCTTCCACAGCATACTGTAACTGAACTCTGCAACCTAACTCCCCCTGGTACCTGATGTATCTGGATTAAAATAATTGATGTTGTACCAGTATGAACATTGACTTACTTATCTGAATGGACTAGTAAAGACGTAGGCTTGCTAATTGCTACTGTAAGAAATGTACATAGTAATTTAGTAGATCAATGTATGCAGCAATTTGGTGAATAACTATCTTCTCTGCATGTTACATACCTAACTGTGGGTTTGATGATGTGTCCAGGATGACAGTTGTTTGTCTTGTCTTTACTTTCTGTCTGCACAACAGAAGTCTTTGGCTTTGCAGACCTTACCTCATAGCACATTGTGTATTCTCACCAATGCTTCTAAACTCAAGGCTTGTATTTCTATTTTTTTTTATTCTTGGTATGAGCAGCTGGAATAGTGGAAAGGTTTGGCTCATATTCTCAGTCAACAGAGGCTGAATTTCCACTGAACTAGCTCTCAGATGTCTGTATACAGAAGACTTGTCCCTGTGATGCCCTATGATAGAATTGTACAGTAAATTAATTAATGACAATTTGGGCCTTATACTAGTTCACTCTGACAAAATCCTTCTTAGATGCAGGGCGGGGTCTGGCCACTCAGCAGCTCCTGCTGCACTGCCTCTATGAGGGCGAGGTGCATCAAACTATTATTAGGAGCGGAGGAAGAAGGAAGTGGAACGCGGGGCAGGGTTCCCCCGACTGGTGCGACTGCTTTCGCCACCGCGTCCTACTGCTGGAGGCTGTTCGCCGGGAGGTGGACGTGGGACTGAGGGGTAGATGTATAAAGCAGTGATAAGGGAGGAGAAGTGATAAAGTTTCTGGTACTTTATCACCGGCCAATCAGCTCCTGACTGTTAAGTAACAGGCTGGGTTTAAAAAGGGACAGTTAGAATCTGATTGGCCAGTGATAAAGTACCAGGCACTTTATCACTTCTCCTCCCTTATCACTGCTTCATACATCTACCCTTGAGCTCTACCTGTGGCGGGGAGCGGGGGGCGGGAACCGGCTGAGCTGCCTGAGGCATGGACTGCCTTGCGCTCAGTGAGGAAGGAGATTTTGGCAGGGTAAGGGGAGCTGGTGGAGGGGCTGAGGCTCAAGAACAATAAGCTGCTGCTGGAGGCCAGACCTAAGGGGGGTGAAGAGGAGGAGACCCCTGGCTACATTGGCTATGAGCTGGCATAGTGTGTTATGGGCATTCCGGTTTTAGCGGTACTTTTATATGGCCACGCCCATGAAGCCACAATCCTACATTTTTGGTGCAGTCACCAATTCCCTTTATGGCACAGGGCACCAAACAGCTAGTTACACCACTGGTGCTGTAAGATGAATAACATTATGCTACTGTGTGGTGTAATTTGGATTGGGAGTACTATTGTGTGGTGGCGCCCCTTCCTTGTGAGACCACACATGTTTCTTCCGGTGTGCGCTGTCCCTATGTGAAGTATGGGAGGGTGCAAATTTATATTTTGCAGGAGGGCGCCAAACACCCTAGCACCGGCCCTGCTTAGATGGACAAAACCATGTGCACTGCAGGGGGGCAGATGTAAAATGTGCAGAGAGAATTAGATTTGGGTGAGTTATTTTGTTTCTGTGCAGGGTAAATACTGGCTGCTTTATTTTTACACTGCAATATAGATCTCACTTTGAAGTAAAACCCCACCCAAATCTAATTCTCTCTGCACATTTTACATCTGACCCCTGCAGTGCACATGGTTTTGTCCATCTAAGAAAGATTTTGTCAGAAAGAGTGAACTAGAATAAGGCCCTTTGTGTAGATTTTGCTTTTGGGAGATACTCATTTTAAGTACCATTTACTGGTCAATCTTCCCAAGAAGTGATATTCTTAAACAGATATATGATATCAAACTTTGTATTAAGAAAACCATTGCTTTTGACCACTTACAAATTATAAGTAATTACTATGCACAGGAGGGGGAGCAGCTGATCATCTGAATAGAGGTTAGCAAGTTCTATGGTTAGAAATACATACAGACAAGGGGGATCTAGCGCTCCACTGTCAGGATTCAGGTAGGTGAGATCACATATAAGTCCCACATGTAAAACAAGAAATAAAAGTCATTTTAGTAACAGTGCATGAGTCTGTATTGGTGTATCCACACAATGGGATTTCTGGGTTCCCGGGATCAATGCAATAGGTTTCGATAGGATCACAAGTCAGGGAAAAGGTTGAGATCCACACACAGAAATAATTTAAGTTTACCTTACTTCTGGGAACCTTTTATTTGAACCGCCCTTTGTCCTGGCGTCCATGGCTCTGTTCCCGGCGTCCATGGCTCTGTCCCCAACATTCATGCCAAGTAGTGAGCGCCTCTCCCACAGCGCCGGTAACCGCCAGATCCCCTGCGCTGGCAGACGCCGGCAGAGAAGGGAACCTGTGGGCGACGGCGGAGAGGCGCTCCAGCTGTCTGAGACGCAGGTGCGTCTTAGATGCTCCTGCGTCTCAGTAATTATTAGCACGTGCGCCTCATGCATAAAGGGGGTATGCTGGCACAAGTGCGTACCATAAAGGAAGCATTTTCAAACCCCCACTATCCACGCCAGCCCGAAGCGTGGCGAGCACAGCAAGCCCCGCGAGGGGCCGCAGAACACATGTGAAGTAATCCGCCACACTTCGGGCTCGCTGTGCTCGCCACACTTTTTAAAGTCAACAGGTCGGGAGGACGCGTAATGCCCTTGCTCGCCGCGCTTCGGGCTGGCGTGGATAGTGGGGGTGTTTCAGGAACACATTCACACCTGCCAAATCATACATCTGAGACAGTAATGACAACATGTGTTAACTGTTAACTGGATTTTAGTTAATAATAAAGGAGAAAAGATCACAGCGGGAACAATATGCTGATTCTGACAAAGATGCTGCCTACACGGCCGTGGGAACACTACGCTGATTCTGACAGGGACGCTCGCGGGAACACTATGCTACTTCTGACTGACTACGTTAACTACACTGGCCGCGGGAACACTACGCTGATTCTGACAGCGCCGCTATGCTAACTACGTACCGGGCACCCGGCTAATACACAAGTACCTAAACTTCATTTCTGACCCCTCTATACCATACACTGGATCACTGACCCCTCTATACCCTACACTGCATCTCTGACCACCTTATACTATACCCTGCATCATTGACCATTCTATACCCTATACAACATCACTGACCCCTTTATACCCTACGCTGCATCAATGACCCCTCTATACCCTACACTGGATCTCTGAGCCTTCTTTATTCTACATTGCATCAGTGACCCCTCTATACTACATCACTGACCACTCTATACCCTACACTACTGTACATCACTAACCCCTCTTTACACTACACTACATTACTGTCCCCTCTATATCCTACACTAAATCCCTACCCCTCTATATCCTATACTACATCACTGAACCCTTTACACCCTACACTATATCCATACCCCTGTATACCCTACACTACATCACTGAACCCTTCATACCAGATATGGGGAACCATTGGCCCTCCAGTTTTTGTTGAACTGCACATCCCAGCATGCCCTGCTACAGTTTTGTTATTTGGCCATGCTAAAACTGCATTGCAGGGCATGCTGGGATGTGTAGTTCAACAACTGCTAGAGGGTCAAAGGTTCTCCATCCTTGCTATATACCCTATACTACATCACTGATCACTCTATACCCTACACTACATTACTGTCCCCTCGATACCCTACGCTATATTACTGACCCCTCTATAAGCTACATTACACTGTAAAACATTACTGTACTACCTCTCTAAAATACATCAGAGTGCAATTAACACTGGAAAAAATACAGAGCATTATGGGCAATAGACAATGCCATGCTATACCGAGGAGAGAGAGTCTAAAAAGTAAAAGCACCAGGGAGAATGAAGGCAACAGAGTGAGAGAGAGAGAGAGAGAGAGAGATAGACACACCAGAGCAGTGATATTCACCTTTTACAACTCGCGGCACACTGAATTAGATTTTAAAATTGCCATCAGTCCCTCCATGGGGTAAACACACACACACACACAAACACAGTACAACCAACACAGTCATAAAATGTAACACTCTTTTTTTCCATGAAGCCCAGAAGTTAATAGTTTTTTGTAATGCGTTCTAACTGACTGGAAGCAAATTAGTAAACGCAAGAAGATATTACCAGCAACAGAGGATAGGAGTAAACATTGGAGACATTTTGTTTGTCAAAAGAGATTTAGTACAAAGTAGAAATTCCAGTATTTTTTTTATACCCAGTACACTCCCCACCATAAAAATTCCACTGCATAGCTAGTCCGTGTCCCATTCATAGGCTATTGTATTATGGGTCATTCAAAGACTATTACCAGAATTAGAAAGGGCCACTATGGTACTAAAGGGTGTTCCTACTTCCTACATAGTTGGCATAATTCTCAGTGGAACAACATTCTCAGTACTGCAAATGGAATATTTTTACTGCTGCTCCTTATATTATTCTCCCTGTTTATTTTCCATCCTAGTCTGGGCTGCCGAAATGGGATGGAATCTGTCTCCTGTAAGAACACTTTCTCTCAGAGGAAATGAGAGAGACACTTCCAGGGAGAGACCAAGATCCATGAAAAACATACAGAAAGTTAAGAGCAGCTCCTGTGCACAGACTATTGCCACACAAAGATTCTTCTATGGGCTTGCAGCATTAGTCTGGGTGCCAAAACTTTGCAGAAAGGTTCTACAGCTGATCATAGTAAATCTTTTTGGCATTTAGTCTACTGGTCCCTACATAAATGTTATTATGCATGCAATAAACCCATTCACCCATATTTAATAACACCAGTGGCGTAACTACAGTGGGTGCCCCCGTCACACTGCATGTCTCCCAATAAAAACAGGGTCAGGTCTGATGGGCTAGAAACTGCTTACCCCACCAGGGTCACAGAGGCCAAGCACCACCATGCTAATTATGCATTTATGGTGCCAAGGAGAGCAGTGGGGGCTGTACCTTGGTTAATGGGCCCCTCTACATCTCTCTGCCCCACACCCGAGGTGGATTGGAGCACAGAAAGTTGAGTGCAAAGAGAACCCCTACCTCTTTACTCTTTACTCTGTGTCCCCCTACCCCCAAATGTGACCCACTTACTCCCTTTGCACCAGTGTGTGATACCCTGTATCCCCCTGACCCGTGTTTTGATATTTGACAGCTGAGTCAATCAATATAGAGTTGACTGATCTACACAAAGTAAATGTATAGTTTGCACACATATTTAATATAAACTACTTTAATGTTCTACACCAAGGGGAGGGAAGGGGGGTGAGGGGAAAGAGGGGAAAGGAAGTAGGAGGGGGCGGAGGGAAGGGAAGGGGGGAAAGAGAAGGAAAGGAAGGGGAAAGAAAAAGAGAGAGATGGAAAGGAAGATAATCTTAAGAAAATGGTTTATAATTGTATTGTGACTCTAGAATATTAAAAGGGAACTGCTCTGTGCCTGTGAATATATATAAAACTTAATGATAAAGTGAAGTTCATAAAAAATGTATTACATACTTTATCTTTATCATAATGTATCTATGTTTTATATATGTAACATATTGCATATGTGTCTATGTATGTTAAATGTTTTATATGGAAAATTAAAAAAAGAATACTGAATTTAAATAAAAATGAATATCCCAAGTGGGAACGCCTTACCTTACCTTTTTATTAGTTTGACATATCAATAGTGTGGTGTTTTTGGGCAGGGCTGCACCCTTTGTGTAGAGCGCAGGTTTTCCCTCATCCTTTCTTAATGCATTGTGCTGGTGTTTATATGTTGTATAGAGGGGTGGCAGAGTAACTCTGGGTTCTTTTGGTGTAGGTTGGGTTAGTAAGGATGTCTCTGGGTGCTGCAGAGCTTTTGGTGTTGGGTGGGGTGTAACTCAGGATGCTGCTGAGGTTGCGGTGTTGGTAGCAAAGACTATGCTTCTTTGTCCTACTGGTATTGGGGTGCCAGTCAGAGGGGAACTGTTGGATTTTCCAAAATACTGAATCCTTATAAGGTGTTTAGTAAATTTTTCCTAGGTCTGCTTTCCTCAATTTGAACATTATTCATTTAGCAAGGTAAGCCGCCAGACTTCGTGACTCAGATACCGTATAAAGGAAAAAAACATTGGCAACATGCAGAGATCTTCAGAACGATGATTGGATAATAGCCTGTAATAGGTCAGGGAATTAAATAAAGTCCTTCAATATTTACTCAGAATGACCCAATTCGTGCAGAGACACGTAATGCTTCTTCTTAAGTACCTTCTTTCTCTGTTTCATAACTTTTTCCTTCATGCTGTGTTCAGATCCGTTGTTTCCAGTTTCATGCATAATTGTAGGAAAAGGTGATTTTTCCGATTTAATACTGGCAGAAGAGAAGAGACCTTTGTGAAGATACCACAAAAAAAAATAATAATTGCAGACTGTGTGCACACTTTGCCATAAGGGTAAACGATATAGCTGTGATGAAAGCCTCCAGGCCTACTATTCCCAGCATCTCGGAGCATCAGCACATGTACTGGGAACCTTGGTTTCGGGCATTCAATTCACAACAAGAGCATGGTGGTGTATACAGAGCATGACCAGGCCAAAACATTTTTTGCTGCAGCATCCTCACACATCTAGCTTCAATACGCCATGCAATGTGAGATACCTGTTTGTGACTAAGATGCACGAGGAGACTGTGCTGAAAAATTTGTTATAGGACTTTGTGTGACTGAGTCGCATAAACACAGGGCCCAATCAGCCAGTGCGTTAGAAAAGCGCTGATCGGGGGCCGAGGTTTCGCTACAAGCCTTCGCTGAAAATGCTTGGGTATGTCTCCTTTTTTCCTGACACTCCCAGTAAACGACCAGGTGACACCCACAATCTCTGGCTTCCTGTAAATCAACTAGCAAACTGCTTGCAATTAGAATAGATGCTGAATCTTATTGCTGGATGGCCTCAAGGCATGCACACTATGATCCTTGCACTCGTATGAAAATTTACCGGCCTGCGAGTTTACAGCCCATCGAGCAGGTCTGAAGATCACTACATTTAATTTGCAAAGCTGCAAATTACTGGAACACTATTTATGTGTCTATGTTTTTTGAGAAGCACTTAGACTAGTTTCAATAAAACATATGTCTCTTTCAGGGATGGGTGCACTTATGCCAAAAATAAATTTTGCTTTTCCTAAAAAGATATTTCAATGTGTCTCAAAATGAGGAGAAAGCACCTTCACAGGGGTATTCCATGGTTTTCAGAAGGTGACTGAGCCCTTAAAAATTGTATGTATCATTGAGGTCAAATTATTAATAAATATTGAAAAATAATACATTTTTAGTCAGACCATCTAATATGGAATAAATAGTAGAGGCAATATTATTTATGAATTACTTAATGGGGCCTATAATATTTTATGTCATTTAGGGACATCTTCATTGCATTGCATTTGAACACTTTAATTAGGTGGGTATGCTAAAATTGCGCTCTGTAGAGCTGGCCATACACCGGATCAAATGTTCGTCCAATAAGTTGGTAGGTTGTAATGAAAACTTAGTGATGTGTTGAAGCAAATGCAGATTCTCCACATCAACCCCCCAGACAAATGCTGTCAGTCCACCGGCTTTTATTTTTTTGTTTGTTAAGTTCCCCCAGGGTAGTTATGTAGTATAGATATAGGAAGCAATGAATTGGGTATGAATGGTGTTAACATAAAGGTACACAGTCAAACTAAACATAATTTTAAATAATTATACAGGTTGAATATCCCTCATTCGGATATCCGAAAATGGAAGTATGTTGAAGACCGTAATTTTTTGTTTGTTTGCTTTACCACCCCCCCCCCCCCCCGTACCATTTTTCATACTCACCCAGTCCCCCGGATGTTCATCTTCAGAGGTGTTCCTGGTCACATGATGCATTTCGCGAGTGTGCAGGTGATGTCATGATGTAATCCATGCAATGATCTTACATCTGCGAACACCCTGTGCAGGAATCAGGTGGGCAGCTGACCTCTGCTGACATCAGTGTCACTCATGTCACGGGCAAATTTCCATGCAAATGCCCATGAAATGCTGGGCGCTCCCATGTGCATGACGATGACCCACCACCCCATGCCACCCGCCCGCACTGCTGTATGCAAGTGGAGAGCGAATAATCAATACGCCGCGCCCACTCGCAAACAGAGGCTGCACATGCGCATAAATACTTATGCACATGTGCAGTCTCTAAAAATCGCTCCCCTGTGCTGATGCACAGGGGAGTGATTCAACTAGAATCATCCCCCAGGGTAGCATAAAAAAAATTATATTCCAAAATACTAAATTATCCTTTATTTAAAATGCTGCTGGTCCCGAGCATTTCGGATAAGGGATACTCAACCTGTAGTAGTATCAATATTACTGTTCTGGAAAACAGGGATGCAGATTGTTTTTGCTTAAAACCGCCTCATTAACAATAGAGAATCAGCCACCTGATCAGAGTTATGTATTGCTCTGTAGAGCCGTTTCTTCAGTAATTAACACCTCCTTAATGGTGCTTAGCTCATATGCTTGAAAAAGAAAAGATCAATTTGCTTAAATATGCACATGAGAAAAAAGTGAAAGAGCTCAGTCTCATTTACAGTGCAACATAAAAGTCACATTAACTATTAGTCAGCAGTTTTAAAGTGATACCCAGTATAAGGCCTGATTCAGAGCTAGTTGCAGGTTTGCAAAATTCCCAGGGGGGCTGCCCAGCACAATGCGAGGCTGCCCCACTCACAAGTCCCTCCCCGTGATGGGAATTGCTGAAATGCCGGCATTTCACTACACAACGGAGTGCTGTGAAGCCAGACACAGGCCAACCATGTTCTGGGTGGCAGCGGCAGTGTTTGACATCTGTGTGTAATGCCTGGGTTGTCCATACTCCTCCCACAAAACCCTGCTTTCCGCAATACTGTGTTGCCACCCTTGACCAGCACTGAACCTGCAATTCCCTTAGTACAGTTGCAGACAGAATGACAGTTTAAATACTTAGGCCCCAAAGCAGTGGCGTAACTATAGCCCCGCAGCCCCCGCCATGGCGGGGAGGCGCTGAGTAACTGTGGGCGCCGGTCTCCGCTGCGGGGCTATGTTACACTGTGTGTGGCTGGCCGGGACGTGTGGGCAGACAAAGCGGCCCCCTTCCCATCCACCCGCCCTCATACAGTTAATCACCCCCCTTACCCCTCCTCGTGCCGCCGCCGCATTCCCGCAGCGCAGATCTCCTTCAGGCTCAGGACCGTCTCCTCCTGACGTACAGTGCTATTGAAAACCGCCCCTCAGAATATGGCTGGCCCCTAACAGCAGACAGTTTTTGTAGGGATGCTAGAGGAGGCGGCGGCCTCCTCTAGCATTCTTAAAACCTGTCTGCTATTAGGGGGCAGCCATTTTGTGATGGTATTATTTCATTAGCACTGTACGTCAGGAGGAGACGGTCCGGAGCCTGGAGGAGATCTGTGCTGCGGGAATGCGGCGGGGACAGAGGGGTAAGGGGGGGGGGTGTTTAACTCTTGGAAGACCTAGGGGGGGCGGCGCCTCCTATGACGGCGGGGGGGGGGGGGGGGGCGCGCAAAAATCCTAGCTACGCCACTGCCCCAAAGAGCACATAATGCAAAGGAAAAAAAAGAGGTGCAAGATGGATTTGTCCTTGGGCCCTCCCACGCACCCTTAGGTTGTATACACAGTACACTTCAACAAACTAACCATTTCAGCGCCAGGGCCTACCAACCGACTGTGGCTGAAATTATTGGTTTGTTTGGAACTCACAAAACAAGCTGCCAATGCTCCACAAAGTGTAAAATGCAAAGAGGTGCAGGATAGAATTGTCCTTGTGTCCTCCCACCCTTATGTTGTATAAATAGGACATGCACACTTTAACATAGCAATCATTTCAGTGCCAGGCTCTGCCAAATGACTGTGGCTTATATTATTGGTTCATTTGGGTCCCCACAAAATAAACTGGCAATTAATCTGCACAAACTTACTCTACTGAGGCAAGATGTCATCCTCCTCCTCATCCACTGATTCCTAACCCCCTTCAGTGTCATGTACATCCCCATCCTCCTCACAGAGTATTAATTCGTCCCGCTAGAATCCAGCACCACAGGTCTCTTTGTACTTTGTGGACACTGGTCTTCCTGTAAGAATTGATCATTTGTTTTGATGAACATCATCTTCTCCACATTTTGTGGAAGCATCCTCCTACATCTTTCGCTGACAAGGTTCCCAGCTGTACTAAAAACTCGTTTGGAGTGCACACTGGAAGGGGGCAACTGAGGTAATATAGAGCCAGTTTGTACAGAAGCTTCCAAATTGCCTCTTTTTCCTGCCAGTACAGGTACAGACTGTCTGACATGCCTAATTGAATGCTGTCACCCATATAATCCTCCACCAATCTGTCAAAGGTAATAGCATCATATGCAGTGACAGTAGACATGTCAGAAATTGTTGCCAGGTCCTTCAGGCTTTACCAAATGTCCAAACTTGGTCCTGCCTGCCTTGCATCACCACCAGCGGGATATTTAGGATATCTCAGAAAATGAAAAGGAAGCTGCTGTCAAGTCACTTTTCACTTCATATTACAGTTTTTTCACTAGCAGTTCTTTGCACTTCTGCAGGCTTGCGTCCACCAGAAAGAGTGACAACATGTAGGCTTTAAACTGAGGATCAAGCATGGTGGCCAAAATGTACTCCTCTCCTGGCAAAGCGAATAAAGGGCTTCATCCACAAATCCCACATGCTTAGTGGACTCCCTCCGTCTTAGCTCCTCCTTCACTTTCTCCAGCTGCTTCTGTAAAAGCCTGATGAGGGGAATGACCTGACTCAAGCTGGCAGTGTTTGAACTGACTTCCCATGTGGCAAGGGCTGTAGAACCTTGCACAATAGGGAAATCATTCTCCACTGCACTTGAGTCAGGTGCATACTCCCTCCTTTGCCTTTGTCACAGGGGGATGTATAGGGTTGAACAGCCTTTTGCTGCTCCTCCATCCTCTGAAGCATACAGAGGGTTGAGTTCCACCAAGTTACAACATCTTGCTTCAGCCAATGGTGGGGCATACTCAAGAGTTTTTGCTGGTGCTCCAGTCATCGGCACGCAGTTGCTGAATGGCAAAGGTTGCCTGCAATTTTTCAGACCACCAAAACATCTCTTGCATTGCCCTGTTGTTTTAAAAAAAAAAATCTGCACCACCAAATTTATTGTGTGAGCAAAACATGGGACGTGCTGGGTGTCACCCTGTCTTAATGTCTTTACAATATTCATAGCAATAGTGGGATAAGCTATTGGGTGATGATTTCATTCAGTTTCTTTAAGAGGTTCTTGCCGGTGTGGCTCTTACTGAAACCGGTGATCCAGAGCTTAGCCTGCCTAGAATCGAGCTGGTGCTTCCGAGATGCTGCTACTGGTGATGCTGCTGTTGTTGCTGCATAAGGCCATCCAACAGTCATATAGTCTTTAGTCTGCCCTGTTCCACTTGTCCACATGTCCGTAGTTAAGTGGACTGTCACTGGACTTATACAGCTGTCATCTGTACCACTCGACTTAACGGCAGCACCACTAGACTTATCGTCAGTACCTCTGAACTTATCGGCAGTATCACTGGACTTAACGGCATGATTAGACTTAACTGCAGTACCACTGGACTTAACATCAGTACTGGACTTAAGGGCAGTACCACTGGATTTAACAGCAGTACTGGACTTAACGGCAGTACTGGAATTAATGGCAGTACCACTGGACATAATAGCAGTACCACGGGACTTAGCGGCAGTACCACTTAACTTAATAGCAGTACCACTGGACTTAATGGCAGCACTAGACAGCACAACACCACAGCTTTGAACTTATACAGCAGCACAGCGAAACCAGCACTAGACAACGCAGGACACCAGCACCGACAGCACAGCACCACAGGACTGAACTGCACTGGACTGCACAGGACACCACAGGGCACCACAACTGTGACCAGGTCACCACCCCGTGCCAGCATCCAAGAGAGACACAGAGCCACAACTTTCCTCAACCATTTCCAATGCCAGAGTAAAGATGGTGGCGCGTTGCGGGTAATAATATGAATCCAGATATTACGAGAATATGGAGCCGAGATGATGACATTTTGCCTCATTCTGTGATTTGAGCCTGGCAGGAAATCCCAAACAGCGCTCCGATCGCTGCTTGAATCCGGATGTTCGGAAGGTCTGGATTTCTGTAACCCGGACACGATCATCACTAATTTACAATGTTAATTCGGGCAGTTGGGGATATTGCCATACCTCTCAACTGTCTGGATTACAGCAGGATAATCCTGCAGAATCTCTCCAGTGAAGGGAGGGAGGGAGTGCAGGGAGGGGGCTGCCCAGTTGCTGGGCAACCCCCCGTAAATGCTTCAAATGGGGGGGTCACGGCTCTAGGCCATGTCCCTTTAGTCAAGGCCACGCCCCCCATGCCATAGCTGGAAGAGTTGACAAGCTACAGTGAGTTTTTTTTGGGGAGAGATAGGAATGAATTTACTAAGATAGGAGTCCTATTGACGATGGCATGCTGCCTATAGCAACCAATCAGATTCTATCTATTATCTTCTAGAAGTTGCTAAATAAATAAGTAGAAACTGATTGGTTGCTATGGGCAACATCCAATTCTTAATAGAACTCCCATCTTAGTAAGTGTACCCTATAGATATAGGTCAATCAGTATTTAGGGGGGGGGGTTTCTCATGGTGTTGTGTTTTTTAAATGAGTATTGTCTTTGGTTTAATATCGAATTCTACTAGTGGAAACAAGTTTTTGCACAAAATATATAAGGTATTGTACTTTTACTATATGAGTTTGCAATTTAATGTTCCATTTTTTCTTTTGTTCATTTATTGGAATAACTGGTATTTCTGAAAATGGTGGAGATCGAGAAAGAAACTGAAAAGACCACTCCACTAGTCCAAATTAGCCTTACAATTTCTATTTTATAAATATTTCAATAATACTCAGAGACTTTAATATGGTAAGAGACCCAAAGATAGATAAATCAGATGTCGGAAAATTGAAGTCCCCACGAGAGATCAATAAATTAGCAGAGGATTTCAACGAGGTTCTTCATAGGGTTGAGATGTATGATATCTGGCAAGTCCTTAACCCCTTCCTGACACAGCATGTTTTTGCCTTCCTGACAGAGCCCTTTTTTTCAAATCTGACATGTATCACTTAAGTGGGGATAACTTTTTTTTGCTTTTACTTATCCCAGTGATTTTGAGATTTTTTTCTCGTGACACATTGTACTTCAAATTAGTGGTAAATTTGGGTCGATACAGTCTGTGTTTTTTTGTGAAACATACCAAAATGTCGTAAAAAAAATGGAAAATTTAGCAATTTGCAAAATGTTAAATTTTCTGCTTGTGAGACAAATAATCATATCACTCAAAATAGTTAATAACTAACATAGACCATATGTCTACTTTATGTTTCCATCATTATTTCAACTTCCTTTTAATTTTTTTGGACACTAGGAGGCTTACAATATGAATAGCAAATTTTCAAATTTTCAAGAAAATTTCAAACACTGATTTTTTTAGGGACCAGTTCAGTTCTGATGTGACTTTGAGGGACTTGTATGTGAGACACCCCCATAAATGATGCCATTTCAAAAACTGCACCCCTCACAGTATTCAAAACAGCATTTTGGAAGTTTGTTAACCCTTTAGGTGTTTCACAGGAATTAAAACAAAGTGTAGGTGAAATTTCAAAATTTCATTTTTTTTGCAGATTTGCAATTTTAATACATTTTTCTAAGGAACACAGTAGATTTTACTAGAGAAATGTGACTAAAAATTGATTCCCCCAATTCTTTTGTTTTCATAAATATCCTATATGTGGCCCTAGTGTGCACGTTGACCAAACCACAGGCTTCATAATAGAAGGAGCACCTACTTGATTTTGGAGCCTCCTTTTTATGAGATTATTTTTTAGGCACCATGTAGGTTTCTACGCACCATAAGATGCTAAAAGTTAGGAACCCCCCCACAAGTGACCCCATTTTGCAAACTACACCCCTCAGGGAATTCATCTAGGGGTATAGTGTACATTTCAAACCCCCAGGGGTTTCACCAATTGTGGTACAACTGGGCAGTGAAAATGAAAAATTAATTTTTTTACACAAAAATGCAGTTCTGGCTCCAAATTTTTCATTTTCACAAGGAATGAAGGAGACAAAGCACCCCAAAATCTGTGCCCCAATTTCTCCCGAGTACGGCAATGCCTCACATGTGACCAAAAAATACCATTTGGGTGCATGGCAGGACTCAGAAGGGAAGGAGTGATATTTGGATTTTGCAGCACAGATTCTGGTGGAATTTTGGTGGGTGCTATGTCGCATTAGCAAGACCCCCAAAGCACCAATACAGTGGAACCCCCCCACAAGTGACCCCATTTTGCAAACTACACCCCTCAGGGAATTCATCTAGGGGTATAGTGTACATTTCAAACCCCCAGGGGTTTCACCAATTTTGATACAACTGGGCTGTGCAAATGAAAAATTACATTTTTTTACACAAAAATGCAGTTCTGGCTCAAAATTTTTCATTTTCATAAGGTATGAAGGAGAAAAAGCACCCCAAAATCTGTGCCCCAATTTCTCCCGAGTATGGCAATGCCTCACATGTGACCAAAAAATACCATTTGGGTGCATGGCAGGACTCAGAAGGGAAGGAGTGATATTTGGATTTTGCAGCACAGATTCTGGTGGAATTTTGGTGGGTGCTATGTCGCATTAGCAAGACCCCCAAAGCACCAATACAGTGGAACCCCCCCACAAGTGACCCCATTTTGCAAACTACACCCCTCAGGGAATTCATCTAGGGGTATAGTGTACATTTCAAACCCCCAGGGGTTTCACCAATTTTGATACAACTGGGCTGTGCACATGAAAAATTACATTTTTTTACACAAAAATGCAGTTCTGGCTCAAAATTTTTCATTTTCATAAGGTATGAAGGGGAAAAAGCACCCCAAAATCTGTGCCCCAATTTCTCCCGAGTACGGCAATGCCTCACATGTGACCAAAAAATACCATTTGGGTGCATGGCAGGACTCAGAAGGGAAGGAGTGATATTTGGATTTTGCAGCACAGATTCTGGTGGAATTTTGGTGGGTGCTATGTCGCATTAACAAGACCCCCAAAGCACCAATACAGTGGAACCCCCCCACAAGTGACCCCATTTTGCAAACTACACCCCTCAGGGAATTCATCTAGGGGTATAGTGTACATTTCAAACCCCCAGGTGTTTCACCAATTTTGATACATCTGGGCTGTGCAAATGAAAAATTACATTTTTTTTACACAAAAATGCAGTTCTGGCTCAAAATTTTTCATTTTCATAAGGTATGAAGGAGAAAAAGCACCCCAAAATCTGTGCCCCAATTTCTCCCGAGTATGGCAATGCCTCACATGTGACCAAAAAATACCATTTGGGTGCATGGCAGGACTCAGAAGGGAAGGAGTGATATTTGGATTTTGCAGCACAGATTCTGGTGGAATTTTGGTGGGTGCTATGTCGCATTAGCAAGACCCCCAAAGCACCAATACAGTGGAACCCCCCAACAAGTGACCCCATTTTGCAAACTACACCCCTCAGGGAATTCATCTAGGGGTATAGTGTACATTTCAAACCCCCAGGGGTTTCACCAATTTTGATACAACTGGGCTGTGCAAATGAAAAATTAAATTTTTTTTACACAAAAATGCAGTTCTGGCTCAAAATTTTTCATTTTCATAAGGTATGAAGGAGAAAAAGCACCCCAAAATCTGTGCCCCAATTTCTCCCGAGTATGGCAATGCCTCACATGTGACCAAAAAATACCAGTTGGGTGCATGGCAGGACTCAGAAGGGAAGGAGTGATTTTTGGATTTTGCAGCTCAGATTCTGGTGGAATTTTGGTGGGTGCTATGTCGCATTAGCAAGACCCCCGAAGCACCAATACAGTGGAAACCCCCCACAAGTGACCCCATTTTGCAAACTACACCCCTCAGGGAATTCATCTAGGGGTATAATGTACATTTCAAACCCCCAGGGGTTTCACCAATTGTGGTAAAACTGGGTAGTGAAAATGAAAAATTAAATTTTTTACACAAAAATGCAGTTCTGGCTCAAAATTTTTCATTTTCACAAGGAATGAAGGAGACAAAGCACCCCAAAATCTGTGCCCCAATTTCTCCCGAGTACGGCAATGCTTCATGTGTGACCAAAAAATGGCAGGACTCAGAAGGGAAGGAGTGATATTTGGATTTTGCAGCACAGATTCTGGTGGAATGTTGGTGGGTGCTATGTCGCATTAGCAAGACCCCCAAAGCACCAATACAGTGGAACCCCCCCACAAGTGACCCCATTTTGCAAACTACACCCCTCAGGGAATTCAACTAGGGGTATAGTGTACATTTCAAACCCCCAGGGGTTTCACCAATTGTGGTACAACTGGGCAGTGTTAATGAAAAATTAAATTTTTTACACAAAAATGCAGTTCTGGCTCAAAATTTTTCATTTTCACAAGGAATGAAGGATACAAAGCACCCCAAAATCTGTGCCCCAATTTCTCCCGAGTACGGCAATGCTTCATGTGTGACCAAAAAATGGCAGGACTCAGAAGGGAAGGAGTGATATTTGGATTTTGCAGCACAGATTCTGGTGGAATGTTGGTGGGTGCTATGTCGCATTAGCAAGACCCCCGAAGCACCAATACAGTGGAACCCCCCCACAAGTGACCCCATTTTGCAAACTACACCCCTCTGGGAATTCATCTAGCGGTATAATGTACATTTCAAACCCCCAGGGGTTTCACCAATTTTGATACAACTGGGCTGTGCAAATGAAAAATTACATTTTTTAACACAAAAATGCAGTTCTGGCTCATAATTTTTCATTTTCATAAGGTATGAAGGAGAAAAAGCACCCAAAAATCTGTGCCCCAATTACTCCCGAGTATGGCAATGCCTCACATGTGACCAAAAAATACCATTTGGGTGCATGGCAGGACTCAGAAGGGAAGGAGTGATATTTGGATTTTGCAGCACAGATTCTGGTGGAATTTTGGTGGGTGCTATGTCGCATTAACAAGACCCCCAAAGCACCAATACAGTGGAACCCCCCCACAAGTGACCCCATTTTGCAAACTACACCCCTCAGGGAAATCATCTAGGGGTATAGTGTACATTTCAAACCCCCAGGGGTTTCACCAATTTTGATACAACTGGGCTGTGCAAATGAAAAATTACATTTTTTTACACAAAAATGCAGTTCTGGCTCAAAATTTTTCATTTTCATAAGGTATGAAGGAGAAAAAGCACCCCAAAATCTGTGCCCCAATTTCTCCCGAGTACGGCAATGCCTCACATGTGACCAAAAAATACCATTTGGGTGCATGGCAGGACTCAGAAGGGAAGGAGTGATATTTGGATTTTGCAGCACAGATTCTGGTGGAATTTTGGTGGGTGCTATGTCGCATTAGCAAGACCCCCAAAGCACCAATACAGTGGAACCCCCCCACAAGTGACCCCATTTTGCAAACTACACCCCTCAGGGAATTCATCTAGGGGTATAATGTACATTTCAAACCCCCAGGGGTTTCACCAATTGTGGTACAACTGGGTAGTGAAAATGAAAAATTAAATTTTTTACACAAAAATGCAGTTCTGGCTCAAAATTTTTCATTTTCACAAGGAATGAAGGAGACAAAGCACCCCAAAATCTGTGCCCCAATTTCTCCCGAGTACGGCAATGCTTCATGTGTGACCAAAAAATGGCAGGACTCAGAAGGGAAGGAGTGATATTTGGACTTTGCAGCACAGATTCTGGTGGAATGTTGGTGGGTGCTATGTCGCATTAGCAAGACCCCCAAAGCACCAATACAGTGGAACCCCCCCACAAGTGACCCCATTTTGCAAACTACACCCCTCAGGGAATTCAACTAGGGGTATAGTGTACATTTCAAACCCCCAGGGGTTTCACCAATTGTGGTACAACTGGGTAGTGAAAATGAAAAATTAAATTTTTTACACAAAAATGCAGTTCTGGCTCAAAATTTTTCATTTTCATAAGGTATGAAGGAGAAAAAGCACCCCAAAATCTGTGCCCCAATTTCTCCCGAGTATGGCAATGCCTCACATGTGACCAAAAAATACCAGTTGGGTGCATGGCAGGACTCAGAAGGGAAGGAGTGATTTTTGGATTTTGCAGCTCAGATTCTGGTGGAATTTTGGTGGGTGCTATGTCGCATTAGCAAGACCCCCGAAGCACCAATACAGTGGAACCCCCCACAAGTGACCCCATTTTGCAAACTACACCCCTCAGGGAATTCAACTAGGGGTATAGTGTACATTTCAAACACCCAGGGGTTTCACCAATTGTGGTACAACTGGGCAGTGAAAATGAAAAATTAAATTTTTTACACAAAAATGCAGTTCTGGCTCAAAATTTTTCATTTTCATAAGGTATGAAGGAGAAAAAGCACCCCAAAATCTGTGCCCCAATTTCTCCCGAGTATGGCAATGCCTCACATGTGACCAAAAAATACCATTTGGGTGCATGGCAGGACTCAGAAGGGAAGGAGTGATATTTGGATTTTGCAGCACAGATTCTGGTGGAATTTTGGTGGGTGCTATGTCGCATTAGCAAGACCCCCAAAGCACCAATACAGTGGAACCCCCCCACAAGTGACCCCATTTTGCAAACTACACCCCTCAGGGAATTCATCTAGGGGTATAGTGTACATTTCAAACCCCCAGGGGTTTCACCAATTTTGATACAACTGGGCTGTGCAAATGAAAAATTACATTTTTTTACACAAAAATGCAGTTCTGGCTCAAAATTTTTCATTTTCATAAGGTATGAAGGAGAAAAAGCACCCCAAAATCTGTGCCCCAATTTCTCCCGAGTATGGCAATGCCTCACATGTGACCAAAAAATACCATTTGGGTGCATGGCAGGACTCAGAAGGGAAGGAGTGATATTTGGATTTTGCAGCACAGATTCTGGTGGAATTTTGGTGGGTGCTATGTCGCATTAGCAAGACCCCCAAAGCACCAATACAGTGGAACCCCCCCCACAAGTGACCCCATTTTGCAAACTACACCCCTCAGGGAATTCATCTAGGGGTATAGTGTACATTTCAAACCCCCAGGGGTTTCACCAATTTTGATACAACTGGGCTGTGCAAATGAAAAATTACATTTTTTTACACAAAAATGCAGTTCTGGCTCAAAATTTTTCATTTTCATAAGGTATGAAGGAGAAAAAGCACCCCAAAATCTGTGCCCCAATTTCTCCCGAGTATGGAAATGCCTCACATGTGACCAAAAAATACCAGTTGGGTGCATGCCAGGACTCAGAAGGGAAGGAGTGATTTTTGGATTTTGCAGCTCAGATTCAGGTGGAATTTTGGTGGGTGCTATGTCGCATTAGCAAGACCCCCGAAGCACCAATACAGTGGAAGCCCCCCACAAGTGACCCCATTTTGCAAACTAAACCCCTCAGGGAATTCATCTAGGGGTATAATGTACATTTCAAACCCCCAGGGGTTTCACCAATTGTGGTACAACTGGGTAGTGAAAATGAAAAATTAAATTTTTTACACAAAAATGCAGTTCTGGCTCAAAATTTTTTATTTTCACAAGGAATGAAGGAGACAAAGCACCCCAAAATCTGTGCCCCAATTTCTCCCGAGTACGGCAATGCTTCATGTGTGACCAAAAAATGGCAGGACTCAGAAGGGAAGGAGTGATATTTGGATTTTGCAGCACAGATTCTGGTGGAATGTTGGTGGGTGCTATGTCGCATTAGCAAGACCCCCAAAGCACCAATACAGTGGAACCCCCCCACAAGTGACCCCATTTTGCAAACTACACCCCTCAGGGAATTCAACTAGGGGTATAGTGTACATTTCAAACCCCCAGGGGTTTCACCAATTGTGGTACAACTGGGCAGTGTTAATGAAAAATTAAATTTTTTACACAAAAATGCAGTTCTGGCTCAAAATTTTTCATTTTCACAAGGAATGAAGGAGACAAAGCACCCAAAAATCTGTGCCCCAATTTCTCCCGAGTACGGCAATGCTTCATGTGTGACCAAAAAATGGCAGGACTCAGAAGGGAAGGAGTGATATTTGGATTTTGCAGCACAGATTCTGGTGGAATGTTGGTGGGTGCTATGTCGCATTAGCAAATCCCCCGAAGCACCAATACAGTGGAACCCCCCCACAAGTGACCCCATTTTGCAAACTACACCCCTCTGGGAATTCATCTAGGGGTATAATGTACATTTCAAACCCCCAGGGGTTTCACCAATTTTGATACAACTGGGCAGTGAAAATGAAAAATTAAATTTTTTTACACAAAAATGCAGTTCTGGCTCAAAATTTTTCATTTTCAGAAGGTATGAAGGAGAAAAAGCACCCCAAAATATGTGCCCCAATTTCTCCCGAGTACGGCAATGCCTCACTTGTGACCAAAAAATACCAGTTGGGTGCATGGCAGGACTCAGAAGGGAAGGAGTGATTTTTGGATTTTGCGGCTCAGATTCTGGTGGAATGAATGGTGGGTGCTATGTGGCATTAGCAAGACCCCCGAAGCACGGTGAAATTATGATCCTAATAATCCATATATGTGTGGTATATTTTAAAACACTCCTTTATACATAGGCCGGGTTTGTCGGGGCAAGTGTCACACTGGAAAATAGTTTGCTTTCTTATTCCCTTTTTATAGCAAACTTTGCACCTTTTTTGTGTTCTGCCCTTTTTTCCAGTGGAGGGGATTTCATCAGGAAAATGCTGCCCTGGTACAATACGGGGGCCAGTACTAGAAGTACTGGGGCCCTCTGCCTGCTGGTTCCCAAATATTAGGCCCTTTATGACTTCCTCTTGAAAGTGCATAAATGTCCCCCTCTGGCTGGTAGAACGGAATAGCACGTAAGCGTTATACAGTGCCATCTGGATGATATACACGGCCAGCTTCTTGTACCAGATTTTTGTTTTCCGCAGGGGACTGTACGGCTTCAGTACCTGATCTGAAAGATCCACTCCGCCCATGTACCTATTGTAATCCAGGATACAATTAGGTTTTGAGGTGTGGGTACTGGTACCTCGTACAGGGACGGAGGTGGTACTGTCTCCGTGAATTTTTGTCAGTATAAGGACATCCCTCTTGTCCTTATATTTGACCAACAACATATTTTCGGTGCATATTCCCCTGCTTTCACCCCTTCTCATTACTTGGGCAATGTGCGTTTTTGGGAGGCCTCTTTGGTTCTTGCGCACAGTACCGCAAGCTGCTGTACCTCTTGAACCAAGGGCCTTAAACAGGGGGATGCTGGTGTAAAAGTTATCCACATAGAGGTGATAACCTTTATCCAGGAAGGGGTGCACTAAATCCCAGACAATTTTTCCACTAACACCTACGAGGGAGGGGGGGCATTCTGGCGGTTCAATTCTTGAATCCTTCCCTTCATATACCCTAAACCTGTGGGTGTACCCTGAGGTGCTTTCACACAGCTTATACATTTTTATGCCATACCTTGCCCTCTTACTGGGAAGGTACTGGCGGAATTTAACCCTTCCTTTAAAATGTATAAGGGACTCGTCTATGCAAATGAATTTATCTGGGATGTACATCTCTTCAAATTTGGCACTGAAGTGATCAATGACCGGCCTGACTTTGAATAGCCGGTCAAAGGTGGGATCATCTCTGGGTGGGCACTGTGCATTATCGTTGTAATGCAAAAATTTAAGGATTAACTCAAAACGAGTCCGGGTCATGGCCATACGGTAAAGTGGGGTGCTGTACAGAACATCTGTACTCCAATATTGCCTAATTTCTGGCTTTTTTACTATGCCCATATGAAACACCAGACCCCAAAACGTCATCATCTCTACTGCATCTACAGGGGTCCACCTAGCAAATGATGACGTGGGGTTTTGAGCAATAAACTGCTGGGCATATAAATTAGTTTGGTCCACCATTAAATTTATAAAATTATTAGAGAAAAATAATTTGAAACAGTCAATTTCTCTGAGACCTGTGGAATCAAATTGGATTCCTGGGATGGCCAAAAACTCAGGAACCTGGGGCTCAAAATTGTCTGGTGGTGGGGTCCATACGAGATCAATTATTGGGGGGGGGGTCTCAGCTGCTCTACGGGGGCGTCTTTGAGGGGTCCCTCATCACTAGAGGAGGAAGAGGAGCTTAAGATGAATCCTTCAAATTCCCCGCTTGCCTCACTGGCTGTGTCAGAGTCAGAGGCAAGCATGGCATATGCCTCCTCCGCTGAATACATTCTTCTGGATGACTGGGATGACATTTGGGATGACATTTGGGATGCCATTTGGGATGCCATTTTTATTTTTGTGTTTCTGGTAGTGAAATGTTTCAACACGTGTATAGTGTAGGGGGGGTACAAACTTTATTTCAATGTAGTATGTAGTGTGTAGTGTGTATGTAGTGCAGAAAAAAAAAAAAAAAGGTCCTGCGCCAAAAATTGAGCACAGATGTTGGTCAGTAACGTCCGTCACTGAACAGCGCTCAAAGGCAACAGGAATTTGATCAAAAAAATTTGATCAAAAAAAATTAAAAAAAGACCACAGCACCCTCAAAAAAAAAAAAAAGGTGATCAGTGATGCGACACTGATTACCAGTGAGGGGCAGCAGGTGCACAACCTTTGGTGCAACTGACAGTGCAACTGGCAGGTATATATAAAAAAAAAACCTCTGCACCCCCAAAAAGTTGCTGATCACCTCAGATATAGTGATCAGCACAAAAGGAGGGGGCAGCAGACACAAAATATAGCACTCTCTATCACTCTCTGTCACTATCTCTCTCTATCTCTCTCTATCTCTCTCTATCTCTCTATCTCTCTCTATCTCTCTCTATCTCTCACTATCTATCACTCTATGACACTGCAGCAGCAGCACTGACAGTTATATATATAAAAAAAAAAACCCTGCACCCCCAAAAATTTGCTGGGGGTGCACAAAAGGGGGGCAGCCGACACAAAATATAGCACTCTCTATCACTCTCTGTCACTATCTCTATCTATCACTCTATGACACTGCAGCAGCAGCACTGACAGTTATATATATAAAAAATAACCCCTGCACCCCCAAAAAGTTGCTGGGGGTGCACAAAAGGGGGGCAGCAGACACAAAATATAGCACTTTCTATCACTATCTCTCTCTATCTCTCTATCTCTCACTATCTATCACTCTATGACACTGCAGCAGCAGCACTGACAGGTATATATATATAAAAAAAAAACCTGCGCCCCCAAAAAGTTGCTGATCAGTTAATTTATACTGATCAGCACAAAAGGGGGGGGGGGCAGCAGTCAGTTGCACACGCAGTACAGCTGTATATATATAAAAAATATATAGCACAATCTGTCACTATCTCTCTATCTCTCTCTATCTCTCTCTATCTCTCTATCTATAACTCTATCACACTGCAGCAGCACAAAATATAGCACTCTCTGTCACTAGCCCTCTCTATCTCTCTCTATCTCTCTCTCTCTATCTCTCTCTATCTATAACTCGAACACACTGCAGCAGCACAGCAGCACAACACAGCACAGCACAACTCAGGAAGTCACAAGATCCAGGAACGCTACAAGCAGTGATCAGGTAAGTGTTTGCAAGGATCAGGTCAGTATATCGCGGCAGATAGGCACGGTGACCGCACTGCACGCAATTCCAGACCGGAATGGCGTCTGCAGTGCAGTCACCGTTAGTTTAAATCACCCTCCATGGCTGTGATTGGTTCGTCGGTCCGACGAACCAATCACGGCCTTTGGGGGCGGGTTGGGTGAGGTGGGGTGACACCAGTGTCACCCTTACACCCCGTGGTGATTGGTGCTGTACTTTACAGCACCAATCACCACCGATCCCTGTGTCACCGGCGAACGTTATTCGCCGGTGACACAGAAAACGCTGTAATTGGCTGTTCACACTGAACAGCCAATCACAGCGATCGCCGATGGGGGGGCAGCATCGCAGCCCCCCCTGGGCATGCAGGGACATGTCTGCTGTCAGGGACAGCAGACATGTTTAAACTGTCACCGCGTCTATAGACGCGGTGACAGTTAAATGGCATGACGTACATTTATGCCATGTGTCGGGAAGTACATCCTGGCCATGACGTAAATGTACGTCAAATGTCGGGAAGGGGTTAACCCGACCGCCAGAGATTATACTTTTTTTTCAAACACGCACAAAACATATTCAAGAATCGATTTCGCGTTTAAAGATAGGCTTACCCTTCAGAATGTAAAAAGAGCAGATATTTTGCCATTGACCTGCTCGGACCATGCTCCCTTCGTAGTTAATTGGCAACAGAATATTTTTAAGGGGACCCCTAGAATTTGGAGATGTCCAAATGCACTGTTTTCTTCATTGGGGACCAAGAATCTCTTAAAAGAAGCATTAGATGAATACCTGTTACATAATAAAGCACAACAGACCAATGCAGTTAATCTATGGTGCGCCTTAAAAGCAGTGATACGCGGTAAAATCATTCAGATTAGCGCTAGAATAAAAAAACAGGAAGCACAACTCTTTACAGATCTAGAAGATAAAATGAAGGCACTCGAAAAGGCCCATAAAACTTATCCTACCAATGAACAAATATTAAAAGATCTACGTAAGGCCCGGGAGGAACTAGATGCAGTAAATATGAAACAAATAAACCAGCAACCTGTAGAGATTTAAACAAATATATTATGGTGAAGCCAACAAAGCTACAAGCTATATGGCCAAAAAAATTATAGGAGCCAGACTTAAAAACTCAGTAAAAGCACTCTATAATTATAGAGGGGAGAAAATAACGAACCCCGCAGACATGTCGAATATTTTTTGAAGTACTTGGGGAAATTATATAATCTAGCTACAGATGATGATACTCCCCAACCTACCCTCTCCGATATTGACCAATTTTTGGCCAAAATAAACGTACCTAAAGTAACCGAACAACAGAGAGAAAATTTAAACACCTCTTGGACCCTGCAAGAGGTCATAGAGGCAATTAAGACCTTGAAGATAAATAAGACCCCGGGCCCAGATGGTTTCATAAATAATTTTTTTTTAAGTTTCCAGAAAGAAGTTGCTCCTGTCCTCCTCCAGACTTTTTTGGAAGGAAATAAGGTAGATTTCCAGCAGAAATGCTTGAGGCCAGAGTTGTCATGATAGGGAAGGAAGGAAAGATCTTACAGCCCCTCAAATTATAGGCCAATCGCCTTACTTAACACAGACATTAAAATATATGCTAAATTAATTGTTAATAGACTTTCACCAATTCTAAGAGAATTAGTACATATAGACCAAGCTGGATTTGTTAAAAATAGACAAGGCCCACATAATGTCTGCAGAGCAATCCACATAATGGAATATGCGGCAAGACGGGAGTTCCAGCTAGTCGCTCTGTCGCTGGACGGAGAAAAATCTTTTGATCGTTTGCATTGGATCTTTTTGGAAAGGGTCCTCCAGAAGTATGGGCTGGAGGGAAATTTCCTCAGGGCCATTCTAACGCTTTGTACTTCCCCATCTGCAACTGTCTACTGCAATGGGTTTCTATCAGATAAATTTTTTATCTCAAATGGGACGAGACAAGGGTGTCCACTGTCTCCCATAATATACATTAGCGATAGAGCCTCTAGCCGCTAGAGTCTAGCGGAACTAATTAGACAATCACAAGAGGTCTCGGGTCCAATAATAAATAACTCACAACATAAAATCCTACTCTACGCGGATGATATTCTCCTTTTTATCACAAACCCGAATACATCTCTTCCAGCACTTTTAGGCATCATTGAAGAATTTGTGAAAGTCTCATACTACAGATTAAATACAAGCAAATCTGAAGCGCTCCCATTAAATCTAGAACTAATCGAACAAATCCAATTGAAAGAACGATTTAAATTCAAATGGAAAAAGAATTCCTTGCAATATTTGGGGATTCAACTGGTCTCCAATGAAGAAAATATAATAGAATTTAATTACGCCCCTCTTCTACAGCAGTTAAATAAAAAAATTAATAAATGGATGAACATAGAGGCATCCCTAATAGGCAGAGTGGCGATATTGAAAATGATTATCTTACCAAATATCTTATATCTCTTTCGTGCCATCCCAAAAATATTGCCCAAATACTGGATTGCAAGATTCAATTCCCTTTTCAATAAATACATTTGGAGAAATAAGCGAGCTAAGGAATATCTAATGCTCCCCAAAGATAGAGGGGGATTAGCCTTCCCAAACCTAGAATTATACCAAGCTGCAGCATTATTAGACCAAATTAAGAATTGGAGTTGCCCCATGAAGAATATCGCCTGGATAAATCTTGAGATAAATAATGCTAGAGAAGTTTCCCCCAAAAATTTAATTTGGCTTCCCCCCAAATTTGTAAAGAACTGTAAAGAATTAGCAAATCCTACTAAGGCGATCCTTCATAAATGGCACTCCCTGCTGGAAAGGATGAACCAGTTGGGAGCGCCTATTGCACACCTTCCTCTAGCTACCTTAACGAGAATAATCCCAAATTTAAATTTAGAGAGTTGGGGAAACCTTGCAGTAAAAACACTAAGTGACATATATGAAAATAGACAATTAATGTCATTTGACCAGATAAAAAAAAAATTTGGACTACATAACTCAGAATTTTATAAATATCTGCAGATCAGACACTGGCTCCAATCCGATATTTTCGAAACAATAGAGTTAAAGACACTCTCCCAAGAGTGGTTAAGCTAGGTGTCTGGTTTAAAAAAAGAAGGGAGGAATAACCTTTTGGTATAAAAAACTCCAACAAGAGAGAGAAGGAGAAGAAATGAAAACAAGATGGCAGCTGAAGTGGGAAAGGGAGCTGGATTTTTCTTGGGATGAGGTACAATGGGCGCAATTGTTTAGGTCAGTAAACCAGATGTCCAAATCCACATTACAAATGGAGAAATTCTTTAAAATCTTTTACCAGACCTATTATACTCCAGTAAAGATCAATAGTCTTTTCCCAGACCAACCAGATACATGTTGGAGATGTGAGGAAAGAGGAGATATAAAACACATATTCTGGTCCTGTGAGAAGCTAAGATCCTTTTGGGTGGAGATTAAAAGATTTATTATGCAGAGTGTGGGCTTGGGAGTTCAGCTATCCCCGCAGATGATTTTGCTGCATATTCTTCCATCAAACTTGAATGATACACAAAAATACCTTTTAAATCAAATAACTTGTGCAATAAGAGCATCAATTGCTCAACTATGGAAACAGGTACAAGCCCCACTCTGCAGAAAGTTATAGGTAAGATAGAATATAACTATAAAATGGAAACCTTGGGGAAAAAATATAACGATAAAAGGGTCATATCCTGGAGGGACTGGGAAAAGGCTAGAGAGGATCTGTAATTATAAGATTATGGATCTGACATTATCGAGGATATATCTGGGATTGTCTTGCATTCTTTTTCACCCTTATATTACCAGTAAGTCAAAACAAGAATGATAGAATACTAGGTGGAATAAGCATTCTTAAATTGTCTCTTGCCAAATGTGTTGTTTTGTATGTAAAGTAATGTATAGTGTAAATTTTGTCCTTTGTGTGTGTATATGTATAGATGGTACGGACTTTGTTCTAGCTTTTTATATGTCAAAATTGCAATTAAAAATATAAAAAAAAAAAAAATATTTCAATAATACACTAGATGGTGCTATATATCACCCTTTTTTATGTAAGGGTGATATACGTCCCTCCAAACCGCCCTTGTTGGGGTCCAGGTCCCTTACAAATTGGCTTGTGAAGAGCAACGTTTTCCCCCGAATGCGCATCTTACTGTAGTTGCATAAATTAAAAAAGTTATAGGCACCATTTGTACATTGGTGTGTGAATGGGCTCGGAATCTGTATATAAAGTGCAACAATGCAGGGACTGAAGATCTTTCAGGCCAAGTCCTTTTATGCTTCATCTGAAACTTTTCACGTATTTGAAACTAATTCCTGTGTGGTTAAAAGTCACAGCCCATTATTTTAAACATCTATTATATCTGTCCAAGATATTTATGCTCTGGTCATAGTCGGCTGCCTTTAGCCTATTAAATCAGTTGTTGAATGCAAACTTCAACACATTATCACCTCCAAAACATTTTCCACTCAGGAAATCTCTGAGCTTAGTGAAAAGGTAAAAATCTCTTGGAGAAAGGACAGGACTGTCTGTGGGATGATCGAATACCTCCCACCCAATATTATGACAAATGCAATCCACTGGATAGTTTGATAATCTACTATTTATAAGCAGTGATAAAGAAACAACAAGCCATGTGTCGCATGACTTCCACCAGTGGGAAACACACACACACAAGAGCAGTGTATTGAAAAAAAAAAAAAACACATTTACAAATTATTACATTAAAATTCATATTTGTCTCATTTTATTGTTTTAGAAATAAAAGTGTTATAGTAGCTTATTTTTTCCCCTTTGACTTTTTTACCTTCCTAATTTTTCTTCTATCTATTCTTTTCCCAATGTCCCCGGCTTTCTTCTTCTCTGCACTTTCTGTTTTCACTGTTCTCTCTGATCATACAGTAGTAAGGAATGTTTGGCTGTCTCACTGGTATGAAATCTGACTTTTATTAACACAATACAGATCCCAGGGAGCCTAAGAGACCTGCGCTCTCGAATTTGATTCAAACAGAAGAGTTTCTCTGGAACTGCCCAGATCAATTTGCCTAATATATGTGTCTATTTAACAGGGAACTTATTTTCCACCTTCCTGTAGCACTTTGAGTATTCATCTATATAAATGTATGTTTAGTGTCTGCGAGTTTCCGAAACACTGCCATCTGCTGGCAGAAAGTGAAACTACATCACTTTCTCACATATGCACAAACACAGAAAGTAGCAGACTAGCTTTCGAAGCTTTTGCTCTGAGCGGGCTTACTTGTATAACATAATAATTATTGAGACTGCACAGACTAGATATTTACATCATATAAAATTGAATTATCGAGGAGATATACACAATATGTACACCTAATACAGTATGTGTTTTGTTTTTATTTTATTGTCTAGTATGCTACCTTATTTTTATATGAAATATTATTAAAAATTATAATTTATCTTTATTTCACATGTTATGCCTCATATACACATGGTGATATCTGCTATCATTCATGCTGAGCGATGCAGACTAGGGAAATTACCTTTGTGCTTCCCGGCAGCTAGATCGCCCATAGACACGTAGCGTTGTGTGTATGTGCAATCTGTGCTAACCAGTGTTCTCTGGTTAGAACACTGGCGATCTGACTAGATCTTGTCAAGTCCTAGTCAGGTTATTGAAACGCACAGGATCGCTAGATCAACCACTTATAAGAAGGGCTAAAATTTCCCCATGTGTGTGCACCTAAATATAACTAACTTATTCTGCAAAAATTTTTGGTACTTGTTTCCTAGCACGGCGCCCATCGCATCGCATACCATACAATGGTATGCGATGCAATGTTACGCGATGTCACCCTATGTTATACAATTTTAAATCGTATACCATCGCATTGTATGCCATTGTATGCCATATACAATGGTATACAATTTAAAATTGTATAAGCACCCTAATGGGTGTTTTCAATGTTAAATGTGCCCCCTATAAGATTATTAATTGTATAAGCACCGTAAGGGGTGCTTACAATGTTAAAAGCACCCCCACGCCACCCCCACTATCAACGCCAACCCGAAGCGTGGCGATTGCAGCGAGCCCGCGACGGGCGGTGGTACGCGTCCTTCGACTTTTTCATACCCCCACTATCCACGTCGGCGTGGAGTTGATTTTATATAGTGTGGCAAGCACAACGAGGCACCGAGCCTGAAGTGTCGCGAGGGAATGTGGAATACATGTAAAGTAATACGCGGCCCCTCGCGGGGCTCGTTGCGCTCGCCACGCTTCGGGCTCCGTGGCTCGCTGCGCTCGCCACACTATATAAAATCAATTCCACGCGGACGTGGATAGTGGGGGTATGAAAAGGTCGGAGGACGCGTACCACCACCCCTCGTGGGCTCTCTGCGCTTGCCACGCTTCGGGTTGGCGTTGATAGTGGGGGTGGCATGGGGGTGCTTTTAAAACATTGTTTCTATACAATTAAAAATTGTATAGGGTGCTTAAATCGCATCGCATGCGGCTATATGGCATGAGATGCGATACAATGCATAAGATGCCAGACGACTTAAAATCGTGGGCGCCGTGCTAGGAAACAAGTACCCAATTTTTGTATATCAGACTCCCTGAAATAGCGGGGCTTTCCATAACTCCATGACTGGGAATGGTAAGCAAAACTTGGTACAAAGCAAAGCCTCCTATAAGATTTGTCTATTATCCCCATTTTTTTGTTGTTAAATATTTTGGAAGATGAATACTTATGATCTATTTTAATATACTGTATGTAACATAGTAACATAGTAATTAAGGTTGAAAAAAGGCATTAGTCCATTTATTTATTAATTTGGTTTAGTGTTCTAATTTTGTAGCTTCTTTGTGACTCACTTACAGTAACATTTAAATCAAAATTATGACACACTTCTCAGATGGACCAGTACTTACCAGTGGCTGCTCATACCTTATGGCCAGTGGCGTAACTATAGCACCGCAGCCCCCGCGGTCGCGGGGGGGCGCTGTGCATGTGGGGGGCGCTGGGGGGCTGTGGTGCTATAGTAATGCCCCCGCCCCCCACCCCACGCAGGCTTACCTGTCTGCGCGTCCCGGCTCCCCTCCTGACTTCAATCAATTCTATGGAGACGGACCACAATAAAATGGCCGCCCCATAAAGCAGACAGTTCTCGGAAACTGTGAGCGGTATGGGGGCGGCCATTTTATCGTGGTCCGTCTGCATAGAATTATTAATTGAAGCCAGGAGGGGAGCCGGGACGCGCAGACAGGTAAGCCTGCGGTGATGGGGGGGGGGGCACCGGCGGCCGGGGTGGGGAGGCCGGCGGGGAGGAGGGGGGCTACGCCACTGCTTATGACAGGAGGGGGGCTGCCGCTGGCTGCCATACTAGCACCCCCCCCCCCCTGCTGCAACATCTTCTGGTGCCCGCCGTATGGGCAGCATTCTCAGTCACCTGTACTATGATGACAGGCGCCAGGACTTCTGCGGCCAGCTTCTATGGGCTGCTTCGGCAACAGCCCATAGAAGGGAAATCACAGTCCCGGCACCTATATAATACAGATGACAGGCATCGGGACCGGTGCATGCACAGTACCAACGTAGGTACTCCGCATGCACAGACCCCACATTTTATGGGCTGCCGCTCAGCCCAGATATACTTTATTAAAAGTAGCCAAGTATGGTTTAAGGATTACCATATTAAGGCTAGGATTACCATACTATGGGCAGGATACAGCAAGCATTGTGCATTCCACCTGTGAAATCCAAATGAATAACTCTGTGGGATCGATGATGATCAGAGGCCTATGTGTGAATCAGATGTACCAATCTTTACCAGTACTGGGATAGATTGCACACAAGGCAGTTTGGTGTGATGCAATATCTGAGTTTATTCCAAGCGGCGACAAGATTTTTATAGGGTTCAGAGCAAAGAAGTCTAAATATTATCGCACTTTGGTTTGCTGGAGTCCCAGAGCCTAGACTGATATATTTCAATAACTGTCTTTCTCATCACTTCTGGGATTTCTTCAGATCACGACAAACTGTGCTGCTTGTTGAGATGTTTTATCTAATTTCACACTGTTCTTTTTAATTGAAGTTTACATATAAAAGGGCTGGCAATAATCACGCCTGATTTAATTGACCAATTACAGGTATCAATTCAATTTGGATTATTGGTTGAGCAATTTTACATGGGACCCGGTGGCGTTGGAAAACTTTTTTCTATCCATTAATTTAAAGGATCGTTTAGAAACCGTGTTTTTCGTTTACTCATGTTTTCTTTCCCTTCTATTAAATTCTGTTTGAAGAGATGAAACAATTAAGTGTGACAAATATGCAAACATAGCAAAAATCAGGAACGGGCAATAAAAAAAAATCACAGCACTGTTTTTTGGCTCTTAGAGCATGTTATTGCTTGTAGATCATAGAGCACCAGTGTGTCCTAGTGTAAACAGAATAAAATAAAGACAGCAAGGCATGACTAGTGCATAAAAAAGACACCATTTATACTATGAGTTACACTCTAATTCATAGTATAAATTGTGTATTTTTTTATGCACTAGTCATGCCTTGCTGTCTTTATTTTATTTACCCTCTCATTATTTTAATTACCCTCTCAGCAGTGGCGTAACAATAGCCACAAAGGCACCATGGTAGCGCTGCCGCTGCATCTGTGCTGCGGTCGGAACCTGCAGATTTACTTGTCTGTGCTGTGGTCCCGGCTCCCTTCCTGGCTTCTGCTGCTGTGGAAACGGACTGAACAACATAAAATGTCTGCCCCCATATAGCAGACAGTTCTCTGAAACTGTCTGCTGTATGGGGGGCGGACATTTTGTGATGGTGCATTTTTCATAGCAGCAGAAGCCAAGAGGTGAGCTGGGACCGCACTGCAGACAAGAACTGCGGGTCCCTGCTGCTGGGCGGAGGGGTAAGGCGCGGGGGGGATGGGCATGGGCGGCCGGGGGAGGGGGGTTGCTAACTTTACTGGAGGGGGGCGCATATATTATAGTTATGCCACTGCCTCTCAGCTACACCCAAAGCACAGGAGGTGACAAATCACCACCTCTCCCTTGGTGCCCACAAAACAGATCAGCAGGGAACAGGTGACATGGCCACCTTCTAATGAACACACAATTTAATGGCAATACAGGAGTTGGAAGCTGATAAGGGAAAGGACTATGCATGGCTTCCATGGTAATGCCCCTTCCAATGTTCAGTTCTTAAGATAAATGATTGTGGACACGGCATTCGTCCAAAACATGCTTGTCTAGGCCTGTGTCCTTTAACATACATCTTTCTATTGCTACTTATGTAGTTTGCTTGTTCACTGACACCATTTTGCTCAGTAGGCACAAAAGATGGGGTGCCAATTGCACAGGGTACAGATATAGCGTATGGACCCTCCAAATGAATATAGCAAAGTAAATGGTATATGCTGTGAGGGTGTGCTACCAATGGACAAAAAATGTGGAAGAACGTATGGAGAAGATGAAAGGTTGTCCATGGGATGGTGCACCTAAATTACTTAAAAATTAAAAGGCTGCAAAATATTATATATATATATATATATATATATATATATATATATATAAAAAAAAAACACATGAATACAACATATAGTGATTTGCGACAAGCACGAAGACAGTGTTAATATTTAAAAGGTTAAGGTGGCAAGTAGGTGGCACACTTCAAGTAACACTCTTAATTTATAATTGATGTGATTAGAGACCAGCGTCATAGTGGTTAATGATCCAATATGTGTGTTATGCTGCTTTCAGACCGCAAAACTGGCTTTGACCAGGTATTTTAAAATGTTTCTAAAAACGAGTCTACCAGCTAAAAACCCTACATGTCTTTAAATGGTATTTCAATGCAGTTTTTGTTCCTTCACAACAATGAACCCGTTTTAACCCATAGAAGACGGTGGATGAAAAAAAAAACGGGTCTGAAACGGGTAGGACCCTGCTTTATTATCGTTTAGAAATACCAGTTCAACAGAACCGGTAAATTCACTCTGCACCTTTCAGACTGCACAAATGACCGTTTTAAAACGGTAAAAAAAATGGGTAAAAAGTGCGGTCTGAAAGGGGCATGAAAGTATTCTCTTTAATACCTTTATCATAGCTATATAGCAGAAAAAGTGTAGATACTGTGTATCATAACTGGTTTCAGAGGAAGGTTGGTAACATTTAGGGCCATATTCTAGTTCACTCTTTCTGACAAAATTCTTCTTAGATGGACAAACCCATGTGCACTGCAGGGGGCAGATGTAACATGTGCAGAGAGAATTAGATTTGGGTGGGGTTTTACTTCAAAGTGAGATCTATATTGCAGTGTAAAAATAAAGCAGCCAGCATTTTACCTATGTGTATATATATATATATATATATATATATATATATATATACTCCAACACTGACTCAGCACTCCAATGTACACCTCTATAGTGCCCTGGTGCCTCCAAAACGATGCCTTGTGGCAACAATATACCAAAGTAGCCCGGTGAACGTGGGGAGGTGAGTGGCACTCACGGGTCTTCAGCTATGATGGCAAGAAACAGGTACGATCTGCGTTTCGGTTTTAATAAACCTTTGTCAAGATCTTGACAAAGGTTTATTAAAACCGAAACGCCGATCGTACCTGTTTCTTGCCATCATAGCTGAAGACCCGTGAGTGCCACTCACCTCCCCACGTTCACCGGGCTACTTTGGTATATATATATATATATATATATATATATATATACTAGGTGATTCATCGCGCCCTACGGGCGCTCTTCACACCGTCGTAAGGGGCTGCGCCCCCTTAATTTGTGAACGTTTGTATATGAGAAATATGGTTAGAATTGTATGAAAGATGCCCTGTATTGCAACTTAGGTGTCCACGAATCGCGGGAGGGGGGGTCGCGGAGGGTGCCGCGAATTGCAGGAGGGGGGGTCGCGGGGGGTGCCGCGAATTGCAGGAGGGGGGGTTGTGGGGGGGTGGATGCTGCGAATCGCGGGAGGGGAGGGATTGCAGAGAATCGCGGGAGGGGGGTCGCGGGGTGGGTTGCCGCAAATCGCGGGGGGGGTTACGGGGGCGGGGGTTGCGGCGAATCATGGTAGGGGGGGTCGCGGGGGGTGTGCCGTGAATCACGGGAGGGGGGGTTACGGGGTGGGGTGCCGAGAATCGCGGGGGGGTGTGTGTGTGCCGTGAATCGTGGGAGTGGGGGTTGCGGGGGGGGGTGGGGGGGGTGCGACGCGAATCGCCACAAGAAAAAATCAACACAGAAAGGTCAACACATGTAAATGTTGACATAAGTGCTGCACTTCATTGGTGTCCATGTCGACACATGAGAATGAATATGAAAACATTAAAAAAACTTCAAAAACTCATGTCAACCTTTTTCATTGTCGACCATAGCCATGTCAGTGTTTTCCATGTGCAATTTAATTCTGGAGCTGCCGCGAATCGCGGGGGGGGGGGGGCGCAAATTGCGGGAGGGGGGGGGGTCGCGGGGGTGGGTGCCGCGAATCGCGGGAGGGGGGGTTACGGGGCGGGGGTTGCGGCGAATCATGGGAGGGGGGGGTCGCGGGGGTGTGCCGTGAATCACGGGAGGGGGGGGTCACGGGGTGGGGTGCCGAGAATCGCGGGGGAGGTGTGTGTGTGTGTGCCGTGAATCGCGGGAGTGGGGGTTGTGGGGGGGGGGGGGGTGTGACGCAAATCGCCACAAGAAAAAATCAACACAGAAAGGTCAACACATGTAAATGTTGACATAAGTGTGGCACTTCATTGGTGTCCATGTCGACACATGACAATGAATATGAAAATATTCAAAAACTGAAAAAAAAAACTTCAAAAACTCATGTCAACCTTTTTCATTGTCGACCATAGCCATGTCAGTGTTTTCCATGTGCAATTTAATTCTGGAGCTGCCGCGAATCACGGGGGGTGCCGCGAATTGCGGGAGGGGGGGGGTCGCGGGTTGGGTGCCGCGAATCGCGGGAGGGCGGGGTTCACAGGGGTTCCGGTGGGGGGTTGCCGCGAATTGCGGGAGGTGGGGGGTCACGGGGGGTGCCGCGAATCGTGGGAGGGGGGGTTGCGGGGGGTGTGACGCGAATCGCCACAAGAAAAAATCAACACAGAAAGGTCAACACATGTACTGTAAATGTTGACATAAGTGTGCCACTTCATTGGTGTCCATGTTGACACATGACAATGAATATGAAAACATTCAAAAAATGAAATAAATCTTCAAAAACTCATGTCAACCTTTTTCATTGTCGACCATAGCCGTGCCAGTGTTTTGCATGTGCCATTTAATCCTGGGGCTGCCGCGAATCGCGGGGGGTGCCGCGATTTGCGGGAGGGGGGGGTTTGCGGGGGGTGGGTGCCGCGAATCGCGGGAGAGCGGGGTTCATGGGGGTTCCGGTGGGGGGTTGCCGCGAATTGCGGGAGGGGGGGGGGTCGCGGGGGGGTGCCGCGAATCGCCGGAGGGGGGGTTGCGGGGGGTGTGACGCGAATCGCCACAAGAAAAAAATCAACACAGAAAGGTCAACACATGTAAATGTTGACATAAGTGTGGCACTTCATTGGTGTCCATGTCGACACATGAGAATGAATATGAAAATATTCAAAAAATGACAAAAAACTTCAAAAACTCATGTCAACCTTTTTCATTGTCGACCATAGCCATGTCAGTGTTTTCCATGTGCAATTTAATTCTGGAGCTACCGCGAATCACGGGGGGTGCCGCGAATTGCGGGAGGGGGGGTCGCGGGGGTGGGTGCCGCAAATCGCGGGAGGGCGGGGTTCACAGGGGTTCCGGTGGGGGGTTGCCGCGAATTGCGGGAGGTGGGGGGTCACGGGGGGTGCCGCGAATCGCGGGAGGGGGGGTTGCGGGGGGTGTGACGCGAATCGCCACAAGAAAAAATCAACACAGAAAGGTCAACACATGTAAATGTTGACATAAGTGTGCCACTTCATTGGTGTCCATGTCGACACATGACAATGAATATGAAAAAATAAAAAATAAATCTTCAAAAACTCATGTCAACCTTTTTCATTGTCGACCATAGCCATGTCAGTGTTTTGCATTTGCCATTTAATCCTGGGGCTGCTGCGAATTGCGGGGGGGGGGGGGGTGCCGCGAATCGCGGGAGGGGGGTCGCAGGGGGGGTGCCGCCAATCGTGCAAGGGGGGGTCGCGGGGGGGTTCTTTTTGCCGCGAATCGCGGGAGAGAGGTCGCGGGGGGGTGTTTTTTCCGCGAATCGGGGGGGGGGTCACGGGGGAGGGTTTGCCGCGATTCGCGGGAGGGGGGGGTCGCGGGGTGGTGGTTATGCCGCGAATTGCGGGAGGGGTCGTGGGGGGGGTCTTTTTGCAGCGAATCGCGGGAGGGGGGGTCGCGGGGGTGTTTTTGCTGCAAATCGCGGTAGGGGGGGTCGCGGGGGAGCGGGTGTTTTTGCCGCGAATCGCGGGAGGGGGGGGGGGCGGGGGGGGAGGTTTTGCCGCAAATCGCGGGAGGGGGGCGCTCACCTCGTGGCTGTGGAGTAGCAGTGCTGGGCAACATGGGAAGGCAGAGGGTGTCTGTGGGCTCACTGGTAAGGTTCTCTGTCACATACCTCCCAACATGACCCTCTCCAGGAGGGACACAATGCTCTGTTTCTAGACTTCCCCTTAATGTATGATTGCCATCACCTGTTTTAAACAGGTTAATTTCTCAGAAAGGTGTTCAGCACAGATGAAGGCAATCACACATTAAGAGGAAAGTCCAGGAACAGAGCGTTATAGACACAGACACCCACTTTGAGTGACAGATGTAGCCAAATATATAGGAGATATATGAGTTTTGAAAACAGGCGCTTCATAGTGCAGTAAGCGTTTTTTTAAATTGTATTTATTCAAGTGAAAATTAACAATAAAATAGGGATAGGGTAGACGTACCAGAGTGAGCGGTATGGACAACCGCTGTACATACAGCATAAACGTGGTGCAGGGCACCAGAGATACAGAGTCGGTGAACTCTCGATGCTCCTTCTTAGTAGTGACGTCGCTAGGCCACGCCCCAACGCATTTCGTCATCGACTTCGTCAGAGGGCTGGCCTAGCGACGGTCAGTTGCCTCATTTATCCTCCTTCCTGCTTCAATCACAGATTGAACAAAGTTGGAGTCAATCAATCAATCATTAGCACCTTGCGTGACGAAACGCGTTGGGACATGGCCTAGCGACGTCACTACTAAGAAGGAGCATTGAGTGTTCACCGGCTCTGTTTTTCTGGTGCCCTGCACCACGTTTATGCTGTATGTACTGGTGTTGTCGATACTGCTCACTCTGGTACGTCTACCCTATCCCTATTTTATTGTTTATTTTCACCTGAATAAATACAATTTTAAAAACGCTTACTGCACTATGAAGCGCCTGTTTTCAAAACTCTTCTAGATCTTCTACCTGTTTGGACCCAGGAAATCACTGATTCGGTGGAAAACAGTGCTGCCGGATCACGAAATAAAAGGATCTGAGTGCTACCTTTACTCATTGGACATTATCCAGTGGACTGTGATTATACAGACTTGGGACAGTATTTCCTTCACCCAAAAGGGACACTATTTATCCTATTTTGCGCATTGTTATTTTGTGTGATATATATATATATATATATATATATATATATATATATATATACAAAGCCAATAGTGTTTTCTAAGCGCCCAATGTGTTCATATGTAATTTTCATAAAAGAGGAACAATCAATATGTACATAACATATATTTAATAAAAATACAATAAAACAATCATAAAACAATGATTAATACTTTGTTTTTACACAACTCTTTGAAGCTGGAGTAGTACATACAGCAGTGATTTTCCTTTACAGTTTATGATGGTTAACCAACGCGTTTCGTTTAATCAAGAAACTTCATCAGGTGAAAAACAATTGATCTACAATTTTTGAAATACAACAAAAAGTGCCATGTTCATAACATACAATTTTACAATATTATTAATCTAAAGAGTAGTCTAAAGAGGAAAGATAATAATTGGAATTGGAGAATGTGATCGAAGTGGGAAAAGGGATGTATTTTGGATATAGATAAATGTATTTATTTGAAGATGAGGATTTTTTTTGTATATACATATATATGAGGATTTCTTAATGTACATACCTTCTTAAATGCTAGACCTACAATAGGTATGATTACAGGAAAGAAGTAGTCTTCTTTAAAAAGGAGTACTGAAGGCTTAAATTAGGCTTGATCGTAAATGAGAATAATTTATTTCTGTCAAATAGGAACGACAAATACGTATATAAGGATATAAGGATCAGAAAAATGCTAATTACCTCCTAATAGGACCATAATTGGTAAGGCTTTTGTTAGATAGTAAACCATTAAACACTTCTTTGGTGAAATAATTAAGGCAAACCTAAGAGAGTATTCAAAATTTCTTTTAGTGTTAAATCTTTATGCATATTAATGTAAAATCGAGGTGTCCAATACATTTACATATCTTTGTAAAAAAAATAATTGGTACTTCGAACTATAAACAGGCGGTTTTTGTGAAGAGGTAAAACTCCTTGGCATATCTATTGGGATCATAAAACAATCATATAAACTAAAATGAACTGAAATATATCTATGTTGAAACTTATAAGCTTTGTTATGGAAAACACTGTACACTGAAGGTACACAAATCTTTGGAGAGACCCCCGGGCAGACCAATTATCTCTGCCCGGGGTTCTTTATATCAGCCTGTAGCTATCTACTTAGATAGCTTTCTCCAACCTGTGGTGCAACATGAAGCCACCTTTTTGAAGGACATGGCAACTTTACTCAGGTCCTTACGTGATCTATCTGAGTTACCTAGCAACTGCTTATTATGTATGGCTGATGTAAAGAGTTTGTACACCAGCATTCCCCATGAGGAGGGGCTAGTGGCGGTGCAACAGCTTATTACAGACAACCCATGGTACTCAGGGCCTGTTATTATTTTCTTTATGCATCTGCTAAAACTTACTTTGACATGTAATTATTTATTTTTCAAAGGGCACTTTTACCTACAGCCAACAGGGTGTGCCATGGGTTCTTCCGTGTCACCCTTGTTCGCGAATGGGTACATGTTCCATGTTGAAAGGTTAATCTTTTTTTCTGATGTGAAAATTATGAGCAAAATCCAACTGTATTACAGGTACATAGATGACCTGATCATCATATGGTCAGGCACAAGGGACGAACTTACTGTTATATTTGAAAAGCAAAATAGCACCGATCACCCCATTAAATTTACTTACATGATTGATCCCACGGAAATTAGTTTCCTTGATGTGAAAATTCAACTTCAAGCAGGATCTGTCATTACCAATTTGTTCTCTAAAGAAACAAATCGTAATAACATTCTTCACCATCAAAGTTACCACCCCATGAGAATGAAGGCAGGCCTGCCTTTTTCTCAATATCTATGTGTACGCAGGATTGTCAGTGAGGATGAGGAGGTGACTAGACAGTTTTCTATCCAAACTGACAAGTTTGTGAGAAGGGGGTACCCTTTAAGTGACTTGACCAAACAACAGAATAAAGCTCTCAGAGTCCCCAAAGATAAACTTCTGGTGTCTAATAAAAAGAAAGAAAGTCTCAGTTACATCCCTTGGGTTAACCACCTCAATCCATGTAGTAACTCAATCAGAAAATCACTTTCAACAAAAACTGGCCTATGGTCAGAGATGATCCGGAGTTAAATTCTTTAAAAAAGACTCGGGTGATGCAATGTTTCTCTAGAGGAAAAAATCTGAGGGATTTACAGTACTGGTTAAAGCTGCTGTGAAAGAAAAACACAGTGACAGAGGGGTGATTGTCCCACGCAGGATAGGTTGCTTTAAATGTCCGAATTGTGTTACATGTAGTTACATGATCAGTTGGAGTTGTTTTAAGCACCCGATGTTGGGCAAAGCTATTGCCATTAAATACTTTTTGACTTGTAGTTCGTTCTTTGTGGTGTATCTCATAACATGTCCATGCAGCAAATGCTACGTTGGTAAAACTGAGAGGAGTTTCAAGGAGAGGATGGCTGTGCATCGCAGCAAAATTTAATCTGCCATTGAAAAAGGCCACAGTGATTGGCCGGTGGCCCGCATTTTATGGAAGCCTGCCACTCCTTGAGCACTGTCAGATACAGGATCATTGATCATGTACCCCCCCCAATGTCAGAGCGGGGGATCGGGGGAAAAAGCTGGTTCAGTTAGAGTATAAATGGATTTTTTCTCTTAAAACATTATCACCTATTGGCCTCAATGAAAGCCTTGGATTGAATGCTTTTTTGTAACAATATTTGTAACACAATTTGCAACATTTGCTGATTCTCTGTTCTAGAGCAGTGGTTCCCAACCTTTTTTCGTTCGAGTACCCCTTGATTAGGCTTTTCATTTTGGAGTACCCCCTCCTTTCATAAATACCTCCTCTCCCATCGCTTCGCGCCATAAAAGTTGGTTTTTGTTAGATAGTAATGTTATTAGGTTAGCTAAATACTAAAAGCACCTCTGTAATGGCATTTATAGGCTTTTACTTTTGATTTTACAATTGTATTTGCATCTTAACTGAAAAACAAAAACAGTATTACCTTGAAATGCGGCTCTTCATTTCAATCTGATCCTTGTTTCTGGGAGCGGTTCACCAGGTCCAGTGGGGTCACATATCCAGCATCTGGCAGCAATGTTCTTCTGGCAATAGTAGTGCCTCTTGGTTCAATATCAGCTCTCCATGTCCAGTGGGGTCACATATCCAGCATCTGGCAGCAATGTTCTTCTGGCAATAGTAGTGCCTCTTGGTTCAATATCAGCTCTCCATGTCCAGTGGGGTCACATATCCAGCATCTGGCAGCAATGTTCTTCTGGCAATAGTAGTGCCTCTTGGTTCAATATCAGCTCTCCATATCCAGTGGTGTCACATAACCAGCATCTGGCAGCAATGTTCTTCTGGCAATAGTAGTGCTTCTTGGTTCAATATCAGCTCTCCATGTCCAGTGGTGTCACATATCCAGCATCTGGCAGCAATGTTCTTCTGGCAATAGTAGTGCTTCTTGGTTCAATATCACCTCTCCATGTCCAGTGGTGTCACATATCCAGCATCTGGCAGCAATGTTCTTCTGGCAATAGTAGTGCTTCTTGGTTCAATATCAGCTCTCCATGTCCAGTGGTGTCACATATCCAGCATCTGGCAGCAATGTTCTTCTGGCAATAGTAGTGCTTCTTGGTTCAATATCAGCTCTCCATGTCCAGTGGTGTCACATATCCAGCATCTGGCAGCAATGTTCTTCTAGCAATAGTAGTGCCTCTTGGTTCAATATCAGCTCTCCATATCCAGTGGTGTCACATATCCAGCATCTGGCAGAAATGTTCTTCTGGCAATAGTAGTGCTTCTTGGTTCAATATCAGCTCTCCATATCCAGTGGTGTCACATATCCAGCATCTGGCTCTTAATTTCAATGCGATCCTTGAGCTTGTTTCATGGAGCTGAGTTTTTTAAAATCAGGGTCGAATGAAGACAGATATAATCTCAAATCAGGAGCTGCATCAAGCTTACTGCGATATTTATTCTTAATGTACGCATAAGAAGAGAATGCTCTTTCGACAAGCTCTGTGTTTGTGAAAGGCAATAAATATTGTATTGCTTTCTCACTGAGTTGTTGGTACTCTTCTTTCACTGCTGACCAGAAGTCGATGAGTTTAGATTTTTTGAAATCTGACTGTAAAGACGAATCAGTCGAAAGTTCAATCAAGTTTTGCTTTTCAGAAACTGATAAGTTTTCAGCTTGTTGAAAGAAAGTTTCGTTGAATGGATTGGAAATCCAGTTATTAACACTATTTTGCTTCGGGAAATAATGTCTGAACGACACCTTAAGTTCTTTTAAGTGAGCTACTATACTACTTTTTACTTCTTTTGACAATTGCAGCTCATTCTCCGATAAGAAACTGTAGAGTGTCTCAAAAACTTCACACTGGTCTTTTTTGATACAAGATTCCCAAAAATCCAATTTCTTGATCATAGACTCGATTTTGTCAGAAACCTTAAAGATGGTTATGAAACTATTCTGTAATCCTAAATTAAGTTTATTTATTTCTGAAAAGATATCAGATAAGTACGCAAGCTGTTGAAGCCATTCACTTTCATGAAACTTAAAGCTCAACTGAAAAGGGTGGTCTTCTAAAAAAAGTTGAACTTCATGTCTCAATTCGAACAATCTGGTGAGTACTTTCCCTCGTGAAAGCCACCTCACTTCGGTGTGGAAAAGTAAGGTTGTATGGATGCTGTCCATCTCTGTACACAAAGATTTGAATAATCTGGAGTTTGTGGCATTGGCCTTAATGAAATTAACAAATTTGACCGATTCATTCAGAACTTCCTTCAGTGCATATGGCAGGTGTTTGGTAGCAAGACTTTGTCTATGAATACAGCAATGGCTCCAAGGAACATGAGGAGCGACTTCTTTTATGCGGCCACGTAAGCCTGTATAACAGCCCGACATAGAGTTACCGCCATCCGTGCAAATACCACAGCAATTGGCCCAATCAATTTGTTTTTTAACAAAATAACCGTGAATGGCATTAAATATGTCCTGACCTGTACATCTCTCAGTGAGAGGGTGGCACAGTAAAAGATTCTCTTCAAGCATTTTATCATTGATATATCTAACAATGACAAGCAAAATGGACAGATTTGATACATCTGTGCTTTCATCTACCTGCACTGAAAAGAATGGACTTTTTTTTATTCTTTCAATCAATGTGGATTCAATGTCATCAGACATCTCATTTATTCTGCGAGAAACTGTATTGTTTGAAAATGGAATTTTGTTAATTTTTAGGATATGGTCTTCACCAAACATACATCTAACTGTATCGCTTATGCAAGGAAGTATCAATTTTTCAGCGATTGTATGATTTTTACCACATTTAGAAATACGGTGACTTATTCTGTATGATGCCTCAACCGCATTCTCATTGACCTTGTTTGCAGATGAAACAAAAGAAGATATAGTTGGACCTTTTGATAGTCTCTTGAAAAAACTAACATGTTTATCTTTATAATTTGGATGCTTTGTCTTTAAATGGCGCATTAACAACGATGGTTTCAAGGACCCGTTAGCCAATATCTCGCCACATACAACGCACAGTGGTTTAGGACAGTCTTCATCTCCTGTGACTGAAAACCCATATTTCAAATAGTCATCGCAATATTTTCTCTTTTTTGAAGGAGCACAGTTTTGAGTTTTATGATTAGTTTTAACTGTATCTCTTTCTAGAGCAGGGCTATCAGTAGCTGCACCCTGGTCCCCTTGTCCTTGTGATTCATGAGACTGCACAGAAGTACTTGCAGCTGCCAAATCCGTAACTGGAGATTCTGTGCTAGTAACAGGTGATGGTCTGCTAAAAATTCCCATTTTCAACCACTTATCCATTTTGAATGCCTTTTAATTCCTTGCTGGCAGAATAAGAAGACTTGAATGACACCTTGCTGGCAGAATAAGAAGACTTGAATGACACCTTGCTGGCAGAATAAGAGGACTTGAATGACACCTTGCTTGCAGAATAAGAGGACTTGAATGACAGCTTGCTTGCAGAATAAGAGGACTTGAATGACACCTTGCTGGCCGAATAAGAGGACTTGAATGACACCTTGCTTGCAGAATAAGAGGACTTGAATGACACCTTGCTTGCAGAATAAGAGGACTTGAATGACAGCTTGCTTGCAGAATAAGAGGACTTGAATGACAGCTTGCTTGCAGAATAAGAGGACTTGAATGACAGCTTGCTTGCAGAATAAGAAGACTTGAATGACAGCTTGCTTGCAGAATAAGAAGACTTGAATGACACCTTGCTGGCAGAATAAGAAGACTTGAATGACACCTTGCTGGCAGAATAAGAGGACTTGAATGACACCTTGCTTGCAGAATAAGAGGACTTGAATGACAGCTTGCTTGCAGAATAAGAGGACTTGAATGACACCTTGCTGGCAGAATAAGAGGACTTGAATGACACCTTGCTTGCAGAATAAGAGGACTTGAATGACAGCTTGCTTGCAGAATAAGAGGACTTGAATGACACCTTGCTGGCCGAATAAGAGGACTTGAATGACACCTTGCTTGCAGAATAAGAGGACTTGAATGACACCTTGCTGGCCGAATAAGAGGACTTGAATGACACCTTGCTTGCAGAATAAGAGGACTTGAATGACACCTTGCTTGCAGAATAAGAGGACTCGAATGACACCTTGCTTGCAGAATAAGAGGACTCGAATGACACCTTGCTTGCAGAATAAGAGGACTCGAATGACACCTTGCTTGCAGAATAAGAGGACTTGAATGACAGCTTGCTTGCAGAATAAGAGGACTTGAATGACAGCTTGCTTGCAGAATAAGAGGACTTGAATGACAGCTTGCTTGCAGAATAAGAGGACTTGAATGACAGCTTGCTTGCAGAATAAGAGGACTTGAATGACACCTTGCTGGCAGAATAAGAGGACTTTGCTGACACCTTTCTGGCAGAATAAGAGGACTTTGCTGACACCTTGCTGGCAGAATAAAAGGACTTTGCTGATACCTTGCTGGCAGAATAAAAGGACTTTGCTGACACCTTGCTGGCAGAATAAAAGGACTTTGCTGACACCTTGCTGGCAGATTAAATAGATTTTGCTGACACCTTGCTGGCAGAATAAAAGGACTTTGCTGACACCTTGCTGGCAGAATAAAAGGACTTTGCTGACACCTTGCTGGCAGAATAAAAGGACTTTCCTGACACCTTGCTGGCAGAATAAAAGGACTTTCCTGACACCTTGCTGGCAGAATAAAAGGACTTTGCTGACACCTTGCTGGCAGAATAAAAGGACTTTCCTGACACCTTGCTGGCAGAATAAAAGGACTTTGCTGACACCTTGCTGGCAGAATAAAAGGACTTTGCTGACACCTTGCTGGCAGATTAAATAGATTTTACTAACACCTTGCTGGCAGAATAAAAGGACTTTGCTGACACCTTGCTGGCAGATTAAATAGATTTTGCTGACACCTTGCTGGCAGAATAAAAGGACTTTCCTGACACCTTGCTGGCAGAATAAAAGGACTTTGCTGACACCTTGCTGGCAGAATAAAAGGACTTTCCTGACACCTTGCTGGCAGAATAAAAGGACTTTGCTGACACCTTGCTGGCAGAATAAAAGGACTTTCCTGACACCTTGCTGGCAGAATAAAAGGACTTTGCTGACACCTTGCTGGCAGAATAAAAGGACTTTGCTGACACCTTGCTGGCAGATTAAATAGATTTTGCTGACACCTTGCTGGCAGAATAAAAGGACTTTGCTGACACCTTGCTGGCAGAATAAAAGGACTTTGCTGACACCTTGCTGGCAGAATAAAAGGACTTTGCTGACACCTTGCTGGCAGAATAAAAGGACTTTGCTGACACCTTGCTGGCAGAATAAAAGGACTTTCCTGACACCTTGCTGGCAGAATAAAAGGACTTTCCTGACACCTTGCTGGCAGAATAAAAGGACTTTGCTGACACCTTGCTGGCAGAATAAAAGGACTTTCCTGACACCTTGCTGGCAGAATAAAAGGACTTTGCTGACACCTTGCTGGCAGAATAAAAGGACTTTGCTGACACCTTGCTGGCAGATTAAATAGATTTTACTAACACCTTGCTGGCAGAATAAAAGGACTTTGCTGACACCTTGCTGGCAGATTAAATAGATTTTGCTGACACCTTGCTGGCAGAATAAAAGGACTTTCCTGACACCTTGCTGGCAGAATAAAAGGACTTTGCTGACACCTTGCTGGCAGAATAAAAGGACTTTCCTGACACCTTGCTGGCAGAATAAAAGGACTTTGCTGACACCTTGCTGGCAGAATAAAAGGACTTTCCTGACACCTTGCTGGCAGAATAAAAGGACTTTGCTGACACCTTGCTGGCAGAATAAAAGGACTTTGCTGACACCTTGCTGGCAGATTAAATAGATTTTGCTGACACCTTGCTGGCAGAATAAAAGGACTTTGCTGACACCTTGCTGGCAGAATAAAAGGACTTTGCTGACACCTTGCTGGCAGAATAAAAGGACTTTCCTGACACCTTGCTGGCAGAATAAAAGGACTTTCCTGACACCTTGCTGGCAGAATAAAAGGACTTTGCTGACACCTTGCTGGCAGATTTAATAGATTTTGCTAACACCTTGCTGGCAGAATAAAAGGACTTTGCTGACACCTTGCTGGCAGAATAAAAGGACTTTGCTGACACCTTGCTGGCAGATTAAATAGATTTTGCTGACACCTTGCTGGCAGAATAAAAGGACTTTCCTGACACCTTGCTGGCAGAATAAAAGGACTTTGCTGACACCTTGCTGGCAGAATAAAAGGACTTTGCTGACACCTTGCTGGCAGAATAAAAGGACTTTGCTGTCACGAGGTTCACACACAGCCTGCCCTAGCCAAGAAAGTAAAAAAGGAACGCATCACCAAAAATGAATTAAACTGCAGAATTGTTGAAAATCACACATTTTAATAAAACTAAATCTTTAAATAACACCAATCCAGGAGCCAATTGGCCTACTGTATATTTGTATAAACTCCACACAGCACATGGGAATCTATTCTAGCTAGCCCATGATGTCATTACTGTGAGGCAGCGATGCTAACCATTGGACTGTCTGCGCTACCACACAGACAAATCTTTAGTAACACCAGTATCAGCCTCAATAAACCATAAAGTCCCCTTTTTACACACTTTGCCAGCATAGCATACCCTCCAACTGTACCGAATTTGCCGGTACAGTACCGTTTTCAAAAGGTCTGTACCGGCAAATAAAAAGTGTACCGAATGTACCGTTTTTTTTTTCTGCCTGGTTCCCTTCCCTGCAGAGCACCCGGGAGACATGCGCACTCTGGGGGACTTTGTCCTCTCGCGGCCGCCGTCTGCCTCTACAATCTAGCTCCGCTGCTGTCTCTATGGACGCGGAGGACGGGGGGAGAGGGGGGGACTTGACCGGAGTTGCTTGCTAGTACAAGTGTGCAGCAGCGCCAGCGAAATACAGGGGTGGGTCGCTGCGCACTCGCTTCTCACTGGGACATTGCAGTTGGCAGGGAGAACAGAGGAGAGATGCGGTGCCACAGTGGCAGCGGCCTGACATTCTTCTGTGGGGGGGGAGGAGAGGGGTCTGTCACTGACAGCCTTCCTCCGTCATTGCTGCATCATAGGTGCTGCTGCTGACCAGTGCTCTGCATTCAAACACCAGCCAGCTGCCCGCCCCCTGCAAGGACCGTGCCTGCTGCTCCACCTCCTGCTGAGAACCGTTACCTGGCCCTGGCATACACCAACCATGCTGCTTTTGCTGCTGCTGTACCAGGACTGAATAATACTGGTGACTATGGTAGGGCTGAGCTTTGGATGCGCATGTGTCTGTGTAAGGCAGGGCTTGTCTTATTTATATATATACACTATTATATACAGGGGTAACCTATAAATGTGTGTGTGTGGGGGGACTGGCCAGTACACCCACTTTGCCCATGACCACTTTACCCGTGGCCACGCCCCCTTCCTAAATGAGTACCGATTTGTGCCCTTCAAATGTTGGAGGGTATGGCATAGTCACCCCTACACATTACATAGCCCCCTTTTTAAACACAAAGACACCTGAGGAAAGTGTCAAATCCCTGTGTGCTCTCACACTTGGGTACACATGATTGTCCAGAAATGCTCACAGCGCCCAGAAAATGCGCAAGACTAGGGAGAGATGCTCACCTGGCATCTACACATCCAGGCGTCGTTCCGTCCAAGGCAGCAATCCCGGCGTGGCGGCTTGCTTCCAGGCAGGGCGGTGTCCTTTACCGTGGGTGCGCATGCGGCAGGGTCTGTCCTTACAGGCGCAGGGTCTGTCCTTACAGGCGCAGCGTCTTTCTTCGCGCGCTGCGTGATTGCGCAGGCGCCAGGGGGTCCTCCTTCCAGCCGCAGCGGCGTGACCCGGCATCCTGCGCATGTGCCGGGTCACGTCGCCGTCATTAAGCAAGTCAGCCTAGCTGCAGACACCATTAGTAGACTCGGCCCCGCGTACCCCCTGACACAGCGGCGCGTACCCCCGGTGGTACGCGTACCACGGGTTGGGAACCGCTGTTCTAGAGTATAAAGAATATTCCACCTCTAACCATTAGGGGTCACTGAAGAATTTGAAAGGAGAGAGCTACAGTACGAGTGCTAAACTTAACATCTAGACATGACAGAAGACTTGTAAAAAAAAGTCTTTGTTTTTTTGTACATTTAGATGTGTTTTTTAGATGTGTATTTTTTACTTGTATTTTTGATATGTATGTGTGTGAAATTTTCAATCATTATGGTGGAGTTGTAATTGCTTAAACACATTTTGTATGCCCTGTTCAGGGCCGGTGTAAGGCTTCACAGCACCCTAGGCAAAACTTCATTACAGCCACCAATACCCACTTTCCAACCCCTTAAGTCATACTTGACAAACATTCTGGAAAAGGCTTTTTTAGGCTCCCAAAAAATAAGGTGGTCCTCCCAGCCCCACCTTGGGAAGGTGGGCAAGTTTCCTGCTTTCCCTGGAGGCCGCCCTTTGCCACCCACAACAGAGTACAAAGGGGAGGGGGCAGCAAAGTAGGGAAGTATGCCTCAAGCGAAAGTATGGGGTTGAGGACTTAGAAGTTTTGCAGCAGCCACCTGAATTAAGTACAACAAGAATCCTCATAGACATCCTTAATTTTTGATAGGCAGACTTGGTGGTGCCCCCCCAGAGACTGGCACCCTAGGCAGCTGCCTAAAGCTGCCTAATGGTAGAGCCGGCCCTGGCCCTGTTACTTAACAGGTGTAATTAATGTCCTTCACACCCTGTTTGGGGAGGAGTTGTTTCACAGAGATGTGCCTATAAATTTCCTGTGTGTAAAGTGTATGGTTATCCTGATGACGAGATAAAATCTCGAAAGATCTTGAACCTGTGTGTGGTCTCCGTTCATTCCAGTCGTCTGAGTGCTGCCGCTGTACCAGTATATATATATATATATATGGAAAGGTGTTGTGTCCCTAATATTGCGCTTCTAAGAGAGCAGCACCCCTATAGAACCTTGCCGTTAACAAAAGGCCCAGAGAGAAAAATAGAGAAAAACGGAATAGAGGTGCGCTTTATTTAAATCACCAATACCTAATTTTTGTAGGTGGCTGTTTAAAAACTATGAACCAAATGATGCATAAAAACAAATATACATTTATTCAGGAAGTTTCCAACATGTGTGATTTCTCATGTTCTCAAGTATGCCACATATAGACTCAATACGCGTTTCATCCTTCAGGACTTCATCAGCGACAACTAAATCTCAATCTATTTTACAAATGCTTAAAAAAGCTTCAGAGAAACATTCACAGGTAGATGGTAATTAGACGGTGGCTGGATATGTTTCCTGTCACAAATGTATTGAAGTATCCTCTAAGTGAGAAATGCCAGGTATCACAGGTTCTAGGTTCCAGTGACGCTGGCTCTCCTAGAATGGGCAGCACGCCCGTTGAATAAATCAATAATATACCTGGTTCCTTCTGTTTTAAAGTTCCCTGGCCAGGAACCTCCAATAGTTTCGATACCGGCGGCATTCAGTAATAAAAAAAGTCGACACACACTGTAACGTTATCTCTGTGGTGACTCTCTTTATTACTGAATGCTGCCTGTATCGAGACTATATATATATATATATATATATATATATATATATATATATATATATATATATATATATATGGAAAAAAGTACTTGTGAGCTGCGCTCAATATGTAGTGTCCAAATTTGGTCCAGCAAATGATCCTTAATAGGAATTCCAAATAAAAAGTCACCAAAGTCCACAATTAGACCTGCAGCTAATAAATAGCTATGGCATCCAGGAATAAATATGGCATCCAGGGTCAGGAAAAAAATGGATATCTAGAAAATACAGAGAACAAAGGGGCGCTCCATAGTGCATGTAAATGATGTTTAATAGAGCATACACACTCCAACATAGATAAAAGCAGTTGCTCGTACCATATAAAAAACTGCTGTGGGCTGGTTACCACAAGATGTTAAACAAATACCCGGGGCATACAGATCCTGATGAAATGCTCACCACCACCGATGGGAGGGATACCGCACATGCTGTATTGCGCTGCCGGGACTCCTAACCACTCGTCGGGGAGACAGACACCAGGCTGGAAACGGGGTATGGAAAGACGCGGGTATATATATGTGTGTGTGTGTGTGTGTATAAGGGAAAACTTCATGAATTGTGTACTATTTTTTTATCCTCCAATTTATAATCCAATTATATATTACACCTGCCTCAGCATGTTTTATTGGAGGCGCATCATAGCGGCACGCAGCCAGGTGACATAGGATACACAGCAGATGCCGACAGAGCTCCTGTCCACTGTCGTTTTCCAGGATCACATGTGTGACATGTGATCGGAGGATGTTGCTTAATGAAACAGGATGCCCTGGCATATGGTGGATCTCGCCTGTTGGTTGCTGCCTTCTTCCGGGGTCATGTGGTCGAACATGTGACTGGGAGACGTTACACACACAGCCTGACACTTGTGGGGACCCTATTGGCGTACCTGCTTGTTTCAGATGATCGGCGGCTGACAGCGGAGATCCCTGCGATTGGAGAGGCCAGCTGATAGGGACAGTTGATGTTGGATAGCGGCTATCGCTGTAGCGCGTGATTGGATCTGTGGCCATACATACTTCTATGTCACATGACCAATCTCAGCTCCAAAGAATGAATCCTATAAATTAACAAACAGGTGTTTTTACAAAAATCTATTTTTAGGAGATATATTTACTGAAATCATTATAATGCAGGTTAATGTTTAGGACTTCCTCCATTTTTCATGATGGTTACTTTGATAGGATTTAAGGTTTACACAGGTATATAGTGGTATAGTGAGCTGCTTTGCACACAGTCATTACTTGCTCCTCAGGAAGCCGGAAGCTTATTCATCTGGGGAAACACGTTGAGCTATCTTTATACACCAGCTGGACTCCATTGACCTACCTGTGACCTACCATTTGCCTCCCAAATTTCTAGAGCATCACAAATAACTGACTCTGTGATTGAACAACCTCTGGGATACCTAGCCCAATCCCTTATAAAACAGATGTCAAAGTGGTATGCCATCGGGAATCTTGAGCTCTTGCAATTATAAGGCAACCATTGGGGAACACTGTGGTCAATTATCCACCTTTGGATTACAAATCCTCTCAAACTTTTTTGTGTCCATCAGTGGACAAACACAGGAATGGTAATATAAATCTTTTCATCCATCCAGCTGGGAAAATTACTCTTTAAAATGGTTTAATTTGCAATATATGCCACGATAGAGAAAGCATAATTTACATGTAATATGATCACCTTTCTCATTTTATGATGCTCTCTGTATTATATTGTAGTCACTGTAACACACTCTGGGGCAGATCTATTAAGCCTGAAGAAGTGATAAAGTGGAAGGTGATAAAGCAGAAATCAGTCAGCTCTTACTGTTAGGAGCTGATTGGCTGGTGCAATATCACCTTCCACTTTATCACTTTTTCAGGCTTAACCACTTGAGTGGTTTCCACCTTTAGTGTGCCCCCCCCTCCATCAATATCCCCCCCCCCCCCCCACTCCATCAATATCCATCCCCCCCCACCCGGGTCCATCCGCTCCGGCGTACCCGGAGATTGTAAGCCGAAGCTCCCCCGGCCACCAGCAGCCAATCGTCATACTGCAGTGACGTAGGCGGCAGGCTCGGGATGTTTGGGACGGCTCGGGGTGGACTCGAAGTTCAGGCACCCCGAGTGCTCCCGAGCCGCTGCAAAACATCCCCGAGCCTGCCGCCTGTGTGATGACTGACAGGCAGCTTGGGCAGCGGTGGTAGGATTGTCCTGGTAGGTTTGTCCTGCCCCAGCAAAACCCACCACTCAAGGGGTTAATACATCTGCCACATAGTATTATTATATGGCAGGAACTCTATTTTATATGGTGGTGATTGTGATACTTTCTGCATTTTATGCTAGTCACTGTGGTGTTTTGTGTAGTATGGAGGTCACTGCAATGTTTTCTTTGTTATATAGGATGAAATTTAATGGGATGAGAGATTCAGAAAGTGAGAGATTTGGTAAGAAATCTCCAGTTTTATTTTTATAGCGGCAATCATTTACACTGCAAAATCAACCTGGATTTGCAGTGTAAATGATTGCCGCTTTAAAAAAAACTGGACATTTCTTACCAAATCTCCCACTTTCTGAATCTCTCAACCTGTTAAATTTCCCCCATAGTGTTCACTTCAATATATTTACTATATTAGATGTGTAGCAAGGAATTTATGTTTAAAGTAAAACTAAAATGTTGCTGTTTCTTTTATAGCTAAAGGAGTCAAATGTATGTCAATGCAGTTGTAAATGAAGCATCTTGTGTTTCCAGTTTTGACTATGTGAAGACTTTTTTGGAGTACGGTATGTTTTATTAGGTGAGTTAGTTCTAGTTTTTCTGTTATTCTAAGACTATGCAGCACCGCCAGTTGAACCAGTGTTGTATTATTTCAGTCCTGTACTCTGTAAAGAAAATTGACTTACCAGCTGGTGTCAGCTATGGCATTCTGCCTTCCATAAATATATAGTTGGACAACAGCTAGAGACCCGCAGGCATGCTAGATAAAATATACAGATGGAGTCTTCCTCAACCTGTCTTTTCTAGAGAGCCATGGCTTACCAAGGCTTATTATCATCTATTATTCTCAGCTGCAATACAATACATGGAACAATACAGTAGAGCAGGCATGTCCAAAGTCCGGCCCGCGGGCCAATTGCGGCCCGCGCTGTCATATCAAGCGGCCCGCAGCCTCCAGCCAGAAGCGGGTGGAGCATCAGATGGTGAAGGTAGGGCCCTGGTGAGCGTGCCTTTACCTTGCTGTCTGCAGCAGTGAGGAGGTGCCGGCCGCCACAGTGAGATATGTTTCACCCTCCTCCGCAATCACAGTGACAGCAGTGTGTGGGGAGGGGTTGCAGCAAGGAGGGAGCTTGCTCCTGTAACATGCAGGGTGGAGGAGGGTGGGAGCCCAAGCTTCTCCTGAGCTTGCAGTTCCTGCTTTGTCCCTCTGTCTTCTGGCTCACACAAGGGGCTGGGAAACATACAGAGAAGGGAGGAGGCAGGCAGTGGGACATACAGTCAATGGGGGCAGAATGGTGGACAAACAGTGAAGAAGGGTCAGGCTGGGGGACATACAGTGAATGGAGGCAGTGATGGACATTCAGAGAAGGGGGGGCAGGCTGTGGGACATAGTGAATGGGAGTCATACAGTGAATGGGGGCAGATTGGGGGACATACAGTGAAGGAGGGTCAGGCTTTGGGACATACAGTGAATTGAGGGTCAGGCCTTGGGACATACAGTGAATGGAGGCAGTGATGGGCATTCAGAGAAGGGGGGAAAGGCTGGGGGACAGAGTGAATGGGTGCAGAGTGGAGAACACCGAGTGAATGGTGGACATACAGTGAAGGAGGAGCAGGCTGGGGGACATACAGAGAAAGATGGTCAGGTAGGGGAATATACAGTGGAGGGGGCAGAGTGGGGGACATACAGTGAATGGGGGCAGAGTGGGGGACCATTCATATGTGATTGATGATTCAAAGAATGTCAGGCTGAATAGTCGGCCCCCACACATTTTCACCTCACCAAAACTGGCCCCCTCTTGCAAAAAGTTTGGACACCCGTGCAGTAGGGGATTATCACAGGATTAAGTGCAACAGCTCTGGCTCACTTAATCCTATTAAAGTGCTAGATGAGGATGGCTCTAGCTGTATTAATATCTTTATAATCTGGCTCACCAAGGGCAGGGGAGCCACAGAGAACAGTACTAGCACATACAAATCTAATTATTGACTTATCAATTTCATTCTGATGGATTTGTTGTGTTAAATATTTGGTTCTTACAAAGGATTAATCTATTCTTTCATAACCACAAGCAGCAGATATGTTCATGGTACATTCCCAAATTTAGAACCATACAGATATGTGGATTACCAGAAAATTGACCAAAACTGCAATGGTATAGCATATATGTATGTAGATTAGTGAGTACTGGGCTTGGCTATGGACCCGGGGGATCATTTGTCCAAATATTCAGACCAGGATTGCCACCAGTTATGTTCTTTACACTAATACGCCTATCTACAGAAGAATTGTGCAGTCTTTAGACAACAGTCAGAGTTCATGATTTGCAATGTTGGAATAGGGAGGTGTCAACCCGATTAAACATAAACACTCTGGGCCCAATTAAACAACAATACATAACCCCAGTAGCTAGGGTTACCACCTTTTTGTTGAGAGATTCCAGGACAGTGACCCGTTGACCTGTGGCTTTTTTCAACCTTTGCTTCAATTCAATTCTTTACTTTGCACACCATAATGTCACTTTCACATTATGCCACACACCGTAATGCCCATTACACAACACACCGTCATGACCACTGCATGTTATGCCACACCATGATGCACATTGCACATTACGCCATACACTGTGTTGCCCATTACAAGTTATGTCACACACCATGATGCCCATTGCACATTATGCCACATACCGTAATGCCCATTACACCACACACCAATTATGCCCATTACATGATACGCCACACACTGTGATGCCCATTACACGTTAGGCCACACACAGTGATGCCTATTGCACGCTATGCCACACACCATGATGCCCATTACACATTATGCCAGGGCTCGACAATTTTTTTAAAATCTAGAAGCCAGGATGAAAGTGAAGGAGCCAGACAAACTAAAAATAGGAACAGTGCAATACCAAAAATTTACATCGTAATACATATTACATGTCACATGCCCATTACATATTATACCACATGCCATAATACCCATTACACATTATGCCACACACCGAAATGTTCATTACATTTTACACCACATGCCATAATGCCATTACAGGTTATACAGTACCAAACACTGTAATGCCTTTGACATATTATGCCACATAAGTGCGCTTACCTACATGCTCGTTGCTACGGGTTTCATGCTGGATGCCAGGCGTTTCATGCTTGATGCCAGGGGTTTCATGCTTGATGCCAGGGGTTTCATGCTCGATGCCAGGGATTGCATGTTTAATGCCAATCGTTGCATGCTCAATGCCAGGGGTTGCATGCTTTTTGCCAGCAGTGACCAGTGGGGCAACTTAGGGCTCCTCAAACAGGCACTGCCAGTTTGCCACACATTAGCAGCCACAGGAGGACTGAAGCCTGGAGCACAGCACTTACTGTTACTGGGGCAGCAGTGGTAGGCAGCGGAGGCACACTAGAACTAGAACTGCTACCAGCCAACTTTATAATTAAAACACTGCCAGGAGCCGCCCGCCCCCGGCGTCTTTGAGGAGCTTGTGGACATGTGCTGGAAAGAACCGGCCTGGGACGTGCCTTCTGCGGAACACTGCCTGCTGCTGCCAGACTCCAGTGTGTGTGCCCGGTTCCTGGAAAATTAATAGTCAGGGAATGCCACCCGTCCGGACTCCAGACACTCGGCTTAATTACCAGACTGTCCGGAGTAATGTCGGATGGGTGGTAACCCTACCAGTAGCACTCACTATAGGGGTTATGTCATGCTTTAAGTATTCAAACAGTGGTAAACTAAGTTTACTACATTTACACCATTTCCAATGTGAAAGAAAGTATATATAAAAATGTATACATTTAATGTTTTTTCAAAAAAGTAATATATGTAAAACATACTGAAGCTGAAAGAGGGGTTATTTCACATAAAATAACACGACAGTCAGGATCCCGACAGTCATTAGCCCGATGTCGGGATCCCGACTGGCCAGACTCAGACAGCATGGCGAGCACAACAATGCCCCTCGTGGGCTCTCTGCACTCGCCACGTTGTGGGCACGGTGGCTTGCTATGCTCGCCACCTATTCTATTCTCCCTCAATGAGAGTTGTTGACCCCATGAGGGAGAATAGCCGGTGGCCATCGGGAACCCGTCTGTTGGTGTTTTAACAGTCGGGATCCCGATGTTGGGTAAATGACTGTCGGGATCCCGATGGTCGGGACCCCGTCCGGCACCCCACTTCTCCACTATTTTCATTCCAGCTCCCATTAGGGGTAATTCAGATCTGATCGCATGGCCACAAATTTGCAGCGGCCAGCGTTCAGGCAAATGCAGCTCCCCCAGACTAAAATCTCTCAAAATAATGTGTTTGCTTTGTGAAAAAATGCGTATGGCTGCAAATCTATTCGCAGATGTGCGGATATGTTCAACACCATCGAATGATGTTTACACTGAGCACCACTCATCGCAGGCTCAGAGTAGCCAAACTCGCAAATGTAGTACAGTGTAATCTTTTAGACAAAGACAGAAATCACTTGCGATATCTAGCAATTTTTTTGTAGCAATCGAAATGTGTGATTTTTATTCTAATTTATAAAATAAAGCCGGTGTGGTGTCTACCACCCCGAGCATATTCAGCCCTGGTCTCATTGAGCCGGTCCTGGTTCCCCAAATATGAGGGAAAAATATTGGTAATTCTCCCTATTTGAGAAACCAGCACTGGGCTCTTGGACCGATCCCGGTTCAAAAATATCGGAGGCAAAATAACTGGAGGCAGGCAGCTGACATGATATGACGGGTGTTCAGCGGGGCAGTGGGTGGCATTTACCTGCTCACTAGCAGCAAAAGAATGCTGCTTAGCGAGCTAACATGAATTAGGCCCATTCTTACCCTATACACATTTCTCTGAACAAAGCCAATCCTTTCCCAGCGCTTGGATTCCCTCTGACCTCCGTCATGGGGACTCCGCTCAGCCCTGATTTGCTGGAGATCATGTAACATAACCTATTGAACGGATTGCTGTATGCTTAAAAGTCAGGCTTTATTTTCAGTATATTAAAAATAGATTCTCTTAAAAAAAAGCGGAGTCTCCGTAACAGAGGTCAGTGGAAATCACTTCCGTAGGAGCACCAGGAGAGGAGCAGCTGCGATCGGAGGAACGTGAATAGGGTAAGTATGTGTGTATACTAGGGTATCTTTAAATGGATGGACTTCACCACCATTTGGGCTTTCCAGAGGCACTAGGCAGGGATGTCCCATTTCCCCTCTTTTGTTTGCACTCGCAATTGAACCCCTTGCGTGTAGGTTGAGAACCCAAAATGACATTTGCGGCCTGCGCGCTGCCAACGGTACAGATGTGGTATCATTATATGCAGACGATGTCCTGATCTACCTTTTTGACTATAGGATTTCGCTCCCTAGGTTCATTGAGTTGATTGCTGACTTCGGTAAGCTTTCCAGTTTAAAAATAAACTGGAACAAATCACACATTATGTACCTTGGCGGAGCGCCGCCTCAGACACTACCTCCCCCGGTCCCATTAGTATGGACATCCAAGTTTAAATATCTTGGGATACAAATAACCCGCAATTCAGAGGATTTTGCCCGGCATAACATTCTCCCAATGTTGAGCAAAATAGAAACCAAATTTAAGTCATGGGGTAAACTCCCCCTGTCAGTTACGGGTAGGATCAACCTAATTAAAATGGTGCTCCTTCCACAGTTGCTGTATTTGCTCCAACAATCGCCAATCCCTCTTCCTAAAAAACTTTTTCGGAAACTTAATAGTAACCTTTCTTCCTTTATTTGGCACAACACTTGACCGAAGGTCCAACTGAATAAACTTATGTTGGACAGGGGGGCAGGTGGATTGGGTCTTCCAGACTTCTTTGCGTATTATTTATCCGCCCAACTAGCTATATTACGTCCTTGGATTGAGGAGACGGAGGATAGTGACATTGCCAACGCACTAGTTGAAGTAGCCTCTCCAAGAAGCTACCCTATAAATAGAATACTACAAATCAACATCTTACCCTCGGACCCACCTTTGGTTAAGCAAGCCTTAAAAATCTGGCACGAAGCCAACAGAATGATTAACACCCAGTCCCTCGACCCAATGCACCCAATCGACGACCCTATGATCTTAAGAGAGTCAAGTGTGACTCAGGTCAGAGAAGTCTGGAATAGATATTCCGTAACAACTCTGAGCCAAATATACCTTCCCGGCCGTATTAAAACTTTTGCCGAATTAAAGGCTATATTTTGCTGTTAACATATGATTTGGAAATGTAAAGTGTTACTATTAATGTTTTATGTGCGCCCTCCATTGGACAATTCTATGTTGAATTATGCAAAAATGCGAATAAAGAAAATATTTTAAAAAAAGTATGTGTGTATACAGTATGTGTGTTAGTATGTGTATTAAAGTTATACTTTTCGGTGTGTGGCTTTTTTTTTACATTGTTTTCACAGTAGAACTACAAGTCCAAGCGGGCCCATGAATGTGCCCTTATGGTTCTCCAAGTTTCAGCATGCAGGGGAGCCACCAAAAACATCAGCCTACCACCCACAGCCCAGTGGTGGTGGGGACAGCCCCGGGCTTCAGCCCAGGATGGCTGAAGCCTGGGGGAACCCCTTTATTGGGGGGTCCCCACTCCCCCAGGTAACCCATCCAGGGCTGACAAGCCATGGTGTTCAAGTTCTGGCAGTCGAACCTTGTGTAAAAATTGTCCCCTGGCCGTGGCATGACACCTCTGGCTGTTGGAGTAAGGTGCTGTTTCCATAGTATGGGGTAACCCCCTTTGTCTGTCCTTTGTATTTTTGGAACCAGGATCAGTCCAAGAGCCCCATGCTGGTTTCTTAAATACGGGTGATCACCCTTATATGATTATGCTAAGGTGGGGGGGGGGGGCATGCCTTTTTTTGTTTTTTTAAACACTTTTTTGGACAGAACCCCATGCACAGATCTCAATGATCACACATGCTGTTGTGGGACGTCATCCAAGAGTCAAAGTGTGCAAATTTTACCCCAATTTGCACGTTATTACATGTAAGATATTCCGAAAATGTGCTGAACGTTCATTAGTATTTATTACCCAAGTAACAGGAATAGGAAGCTTGATAACAAAGTCTTCTTTAGCTACACTTTTTTCAATTTTTTTTCAGGAAATTTAAAGTGATTCAGACTTGATCGCTGAGCTGCGAATTCGCAGCCCGAACGATTACTGAACAACTATTCTACTGAGAGTGCCACTGGGCAACAAGCATGCAATAACCCCACGGCAACGAGCATGCCTCACCCCTTGGGCAACGAGCATGAATCACCAATGAGCATGCAATACCCCCTGGGCAATAACCATACATTACCCCCTGACAAACAGCATGTCCCCGTCCCCCCTGGCAATAATAGGTATTATGGTGTGTGGCATAATGTGTGCCGTCCATGTGAAGGCAGCCATCGCTGGCTTCTTGCAGGGTGATTGACATCCTGTGCCCGTTTGGGGGATTAATCCCTGCATTTTCTTGGAGCACCCCAGAAAACACAGGTATTCCCCGTCCTTTAGGAGGGTCGCTGACTTCAGCTGTGCTGCACGTCCGACCTCCGACCTCTGACTTGGCCTACCTCCCGGGTGCTGGGAATGGGAACGCATATGATATATTGGATGCAAAAGGACGGCATATGATATATCATATGTGCTTCCATTCCCTGCTTACTGGGAAGCTCCCAGGTGGTTCAAGGGGAATCAGCTGTGATTTCTCCCCTCTGAGAAGTCGCAATAGTGTATGTGGGTCTTTAGTCACAAAAGGGGTAGTTAGAGATCCACAAACTGCTGGATCCCAGCAAAGACCATAACATCTTGTGGCATTTCCTGGTGAAGATCGGGGAGTCAACATAACATTTGTCAAAAGTGAACAGTTGCTCTCTAACTGCTGCACATCTGCTTCATTGAAAAACAATGGCTTCATGAATCAAGATCAAGTCCCCTGCTTTATCAGCATTCCTTCCTAGAATCGAAAACACAAAAAGTAGGATGACCATTGTAAAGGTGCATAAGAAATATTATGCCCTTGGGCGGTACTCATCAGTCCATGTGAGTCGAGAAGACAAGGGCTGATTCCCTTAGTGGAGAAGGAAGGCAGCTGGAATAGTCACAACTACAGAGAGAGAAAAAATGAGCTGTGAACAACAAGCTATCCTTGTGATAACCTTTAGATGAGTGCCGTAGCACTCGGAGGTGGCTGCAGTCTGCACCCGGTAGGTAAAAATCATCACAGGCACAAAGCGCCAGCTACCAAACTGTCACCTAGTCACACTCTCGCGCAGAGGTGTATTTCATGGTGTTTTCGCATGTACGTGTGAGAACCTGGGCTGGTGCTCAGAAAAAAAAACCAGACTGAATTATAATCACTTCATGCCCCTAGGATGAAACAGATGACAGACTCTCTACAGAACTTACATAAGTAGGACTATCTGTCTCTATAAAATACAACTAACTAGGCTGACAATTAACCTGTCAATCTAAACTGGTAGAGGAACAATCTCATGTGAATACATAACAATTTTAAGTATGATTTGACCGAACCGTATGAGTGTGACTAAAGTCAGACTCCTTTGGTGTTATGCATGCGACAACAGTAGCCTACCCTCTTTAGGCACAACAACCTGGGTAGACAGCCATCTATTTTAGAGAGAGAAGGTGGTGTGGGCACATGGAGTGGAAACAGAGCACTAATTCCTAGGGGTGAGCACAATGAGGAACCAGTCGGTCCCTTTCACCCAACCGACCTGCACCCAGGAAGAGTTGCCGCAAAGCCCACTATTTCTGGTACCAGGACCCTGCGGGGGTTTGTGCGTTATTATCCCCCTTAGTAAATTAGGAAACAGGCCTTGTGGCCTGAACTGAAGGCACAGGACTGATTGTGGGCACAGTCCTGATCACACATGATCAGGACTGGTTACTGGTATAATTACTGGTTATAAGGCACAGGCCTAGGGCCTGATTATGCAGGCACAGGCCCGAAAGCCTGGGTGAGACCACAGGCCTGGGGGTGGGCTTAGTCCTGGAGCCTGGTGGTGGGCACAAGCCTTGATCCTGAAGTGACAGCAGGTCGAAAGGCATGAAATGAGCACAGGCCTAAGCCTGAATTGCGGAACAGGCTGAGAGAGCCTGACTGATGTGGCACAGGCAGGGTGGGCTGCTGCCATCTTTTTGCTTAATTTCGCCATCCGCCGACATCCTCAAAGCTCCACCTCCATATTTACCACTTCTGACTCTCTTCTTTCTTCAGGAGCTCTTCACTGCTCCCTCTCCATGATGGATATTCCTCAGAGTCGATTATAAGATGCTGGAACGGGGCAGAGCTATGATGTGGCAAACCCTGTTTAGCTCTCCATGGCATCTCCTGATTGGCTGCCCAGCCATGATCCCTGATTGCCTCGCGCTGAGCATGCCAATCGAAATTCCATGGTCTCATTGGAGGAACTTGAATCCTGCTGAATGGAAGTTCTTCCAGGCTGTGCTACTGCTGGAACGGATGTAAGGGGATGCTGGACTGAAGTGAAAGGAGGTAAGTAGGCTCCACATCCTTTTCACCCCAGGTCACTGCTCACACCATGTTCATTGCAAAGAATTAGCTGACCCCGTTGTTAGTAAAGATCAGACTTCAGAGAAGTACTAATATGTGTTTTTGAAGGTTCGACCACATTCCTCATGTGCACCAAGCTCCGGAAAGTGAACCAATAAGCAAAAGCACCTAACAAAAGCTGATAATGTTAAACATCCTAGCATCTGATGTGTGTGACCTCTAGCATGTATATACATTCACATATCAAAACTTACAAACTAAACCTGAAATAAAGACTCAGAGACTTCGTTTTGGCAGAAATTGTTAGCTGATTTATTTTAACACTTTTTTTTTTTCCAATATCTTTTTATTGACTTTGAAAATAGTACAAACGTACAACCATCGTGAGCGTTATGGAATACTCAATGAAAAGTACATATCAGATGTAACAATTGTGTAACAATAAAAGAACATATTGTGCCTACTATATTGGTTTCAAGTGATCGTTTTCTGAAGCATATCTAATCTTTGATTCACATAATGCAAACTCGAGGCAAACTACAATACATGTAAATAGCCCATAAGAATATTATGGGGGAAAAAACAGAAAAGATTAAAGAAAAGAACAGCCAGAAAAAAGGGAAGAAGGAGAGAAGTAAAGGGGGTTTGAGGTTGGTAATCACAAACATATATAGCCATCTATATTTAATTGTTAGCCAGGTAAGTTTGTGTAGACTTAAACTCCATCCATGGGAGCCAAATCGCCGCAAACTCCTGGGTGCGTTCTGGAGGTACCCTCAGGTCTTCCATGGTCATATACAAATCCACCTGTGTGAACCATTCTTTAATCGTGGGGGGGAGGTAGATCTCCAATGTACCGGTATAACGGCTTTCGGTGCACCATTCAGAAACTTCAATAGGGATTTTCTGTAGGACCTTAGCGTGCCCGGGTAAAGGTTTAACAGCCAGAAGGAGGGGTTGTCAGGTACTTCCGATTTCACTATAATCTTAGCAATTGACATAACTTGGTCCCAAAAGGGTCGGAGCGCCCCACACGACCACCATTTATGCAGGGGTGAGCCAACTCCATCGTTACATCGCCAGCAGGTATTAGTCACTCCAGGAAACATTCTTGCAAGGGTTAGTGGACATCTATACCACCGTGAAAGAACCTTAAATTGGGTTTCAATTACAGAGTAGCTAAAAGAACTAACAAAGGTGGCCTGGAACATTTTCGACCAAGTCTCAGCGTCTAATTCCAAACCCAGGTCTCTGTTCCAGGCCTGGGCATAGTTTGGCAATGCAGTATACTTATTTTCTATTAGGAGAGTGTAGCCTCTTGAGAGCAGGTGCAAAGGGCGCGTTGGTTCCCTGCACATACCCTCAAAAGGTGTCAAGGCTCGGCCAACTGCCCCACGTATATCCTTCCCTTGCACAAAATGTTTAAGTTGGAGATATCTCCAAATCTCTGATGGAGGTAGCCCCCATTTCTCCTGTAAGTCAGAAAGGGGCAATACCTTGTTCCCATCCATTAACTGGCCCGCCCGGTGAACCCCATGTTGTTTCCACTTTTCAAATCCTAAGCTAGCAACTCCAGGGGGGAACATAGGGTTATCAAATAATGGGGTAAGGGGGGATATTAGGGACGTGACACACGGGAGTTTCCTCAGTCTGTTCCAGCAGGCTATTGTGGGGCCTACTGTGGGATGTATTATGTTGCCAACCTTGGGAAGCCAGGGGTAAAGCTCAATCGGCAGAGGGAAAACCTCGCTTTCTATATGGACCCATTGTTTGGCATCTATTGAACGCGTCCACTCCAGAACCCGACTTAAAATCATAGCTTCGTGATAAACCGTAAAATTAGGGAGTTGCAATCCACCCATCTGTTTCCTTCTAAAGAGTATATCATGGCTGAACCGTGGTCTCCTACCCCCCCATATAAATGACCGGACTTCATTCTGTAAGTGTCGGAACCAGGTCTTCGGGATATGGATAGGTAGCGTTTGTAAAAGGTATAGGACCCTAGGGAGGACATTCATTTTGATCACACTGATTCTTCCCAACCAAGAAAGGCGTTTATTACCCCAACTCCTTAGTTCAACGCGAAGTGTGAGCAATAACTGCCTAAAGTTATCAAAAAGGCGAGACATGTCAGGGGACAACACAACACCAAGGTATTTAAGGCTAGAAGGATGCCAGGCAAAAGGGAAGGATTGCCTAAGGTGTTCTAGGTCACGGGGGGCAGAAGATACATTAACTGCAGCAGATTTGCTCATGTTTATTTTAAAATTTGAAAGATTCCCAAATGTCCGAAATTCTGCCATAAGATTGGGGATAGAGATAACGGGGTTGGTCAGTGTTGCCAACAAATCGTCCGCGAACAGCGCCAGCTTATGGTCCACTCCCTTCACCTTTAAGCCCGTGATATTTGGGTTGCGCCTGATGGTGCATGCCAGGGCCTCCATACACAGTATAAAGATCAAAGGGGAGAGGGGGCACCCCTGTCTGGTCCCTATTTTAACACTTTTAAACAAAATAATTTATTAATAACTAATTAATTAATGGTGGACCAGAAAGAGTGGCTAATTAACTAAGCTCCACCCACACAATCTGCATACGTAATCAAGCCTACCCTAACAAGCGGTATCCGCTCGACCTACTGCATTGACTACCCACACATCAGGGTGGGGTCGCTGTCACCGAGTGGGTGATCCAGCGAAGGCCTAAGCCAATGAGAGGCGAGCGCACCGAAAAGCAAACATATACGTAGCATCATCATTTGAATAAGAACTAATTCTATTAACCTGCCGTTCTTTCCCGCCTATCAGCCAATGCAATTAAACACCCACCCAACCATAATAACACAAGGGAGGGAGGGCGATATCCCAGCTAACACTGCCCTTCCCTGAGTCCTTATTGGACCCCCAAGTCACATGCTCAATAGGTCATACAACAGCCTTGGATGTTTAACCCACTCCATGCCTATTGCAGACCTTACGTTAATCATCTCCTGCCGCTCGCACATGTGCCGGCTTACAGCTGCACATGTGCACTAGGACTCCAGGGTCATAATTCCAGAAGTTATTTCATTGCAAGGGACAACTTCTATCTAGGAGAGCTGTCCTTTGCAAATGTATTTGTACAAGCATATAATGTTACTAAACTTTGCTATGTTAGCAATCAGTGGTGGGATGCATCACATGAAAAATACATTTTCATACTTACTGCACAATTGGGTAATGACAGACATTTTTAATTTGTGAGACCATTTGGTAGATGTACCAGTGGGGTGGTATGACATGGTATTGCATACCGCCACTTCGAGCTCTGGGTCTGGGCAAACAGAGAATCTTATATAAAGCTTTGAACCTGACAGTTCCGCTCAGTGAATTCATTGCACTGAGAAACACTAAGAACAAACCCCCTTCTGCTTTCATTGACAGGGGGGAGTGCCAGATCAAGGACTACAAACTTTGCCCCACTGAAATGATGCCGCTGGGACCCAGAGCCACATCGTGACATCCAAATGATCCCCAGCTACCCGCCCGCCATCCATCTGTCTGTTGCAATGGACCATAGAGAGGCAGCAGGAAAGGAGAGGATGGATGATACTTTACACATGCAGCTGAGCTCTCCAATCTGCCCCCTCACCTGCTACAGCCTATTACTTATCGTTCCTATATGCAGGAAAGTGGTAAGCAGCGGGAAGAGGAGGAATTACTTTAAAACAAACATGTCTGCAAGTTCCACAACAAAGATCGGACATGCACCCAAAGGCCTATCTCCTACTACCTACCGCTAGAATGCTATAACGGCAGCAAAAAGAGGCTGCTACCTTAACACAATATGCGCTTCACCTCTACCCCCACCCTTCATTCAGAATTACTGGAACTAGTAGCCAGCAGCTGTAGTAAATACATGCGTGGGGGTGGGGGTGAGTGGTGAGGTGTGGGGGTGAGTGGTGGAGGGAGGGAGATGCAGAAAGGGAGGTGCATGGGTGAGTGGTGAATGGAGTTAGGTGCGGGGCGAATGGAGAGAGCTGCAGAGGTTAGTCATAGAGGGAGCGAGGTGCAGGTGTCAGTGGCAAAAAGAGTAAGGTGCTGGGGTAAGTGATGGAGGTAGTGAGGTGCAGGGAGTGAATTGCTAGGGGTGAGAGACATTGGGAGTGAGGTATGGGGGTCAATGATGAAAGCAGGGACTAAAGTGCTGGGTAAATAACAGAGGGAAGGAGGTATAGGGGGTCAGTGATGGAAGCAGGGGCTATAGTGTTGGGGTAAATGAAGGCGGTAGTGAGGTGCAGGGAGTGAGGAGCTGAGGTAAGTGACAGAGGGAACAAGGTGCAGAGATGAGTGGTGGGAAGAATGTATGGTTTAAGAGGAGGAAGTAAGAGGATTTTAAAATAATAACATTTATGGTGTTTTAGCCATAAGCCAGATCCCATGCCACTCTATACAAATTTCCATACCCCCCACTTCAACCACTAAGAAATATTTCCAGAAGTTTTGTAAGGATAAATAGCTGCAAGATTTCTAGTTATATAAGAGCAGCACAATAGCTGTCTCTTCTAGGTTTATACTTCTAGAAATATAAATTCTGGTGTATGATCAGGACACCCAATAATTTTAACCTCTAGAAAACAATAGAAAATGTTATTGGTAAACTGAGTGAAATGACTGACCCAAGTGTGGCTAGATTTATGGCATTTGGATCTGCAAACTAATTAATGTTAAACTGTCTTTTAAAAAGTGATAAATAGGAGAGTGATAAACAGCCAACCAATCAGCTCCTAACTGTCATGTTACAGGCTGGGTTTGTAAAATGACAGGTATGAGCTGAGTGGCTGGTTGTTAATCACTCTCCACGTTATCACTTTTTGAGGTTTGATATAACTGCCCCTTACTGTGGTCGTCTTCCTATTACAATTTCAGCTGTGCCTAAAAAATATATTTGATTTTTGATCCCAGACACACAGATATTGAGCCACTTGCCACTTGAGCACAGCTCCAATATTAACTAATACCTGTTTCATACCACTATGCTGGGTCACACACACACACACAAGATTTTCTTACAAGGGTTCATCCCATGTGTGACACAGTTAAGACTCCTTTCAGACTGGCGGTGTGACCCAGCTTAATATCTGGTTGGTGACGCAACTACTGACGTGTCCTGAGGCATGCTTGGAGACCGTTTGGATAACTTGTGATATTGATGTGAAAGGGGTAATAGTGTAAATGCAGTACTCCTAAAGCTTATGAACAATGATTTATAAGTGCCATGTTGTATCCACCTGATTACAGTTTTAGTAGAAATAAATGCTATAATTCCTAAGTGCTTGAGAGAACCCATAGAGGCCACCAATAATATGTGACATTCCAAATGTCTTCTGTTTTGTCCAAGTAGGAAAACTTTGCTTGTGGGATTTAAGGTTTTATTATGAATGAGAGACAGTGTTCTATTTTTGATGCCATAAAATAAAAAGGAATGCTTTTGTTACATGCTTACATGTTGCATTGATAAACAGAGTCAGAAATATAAGAGTGCCTTATTGCATGAGAGAGTAGTACAGTCAAGGGTAGGAGACAGGGAGGAGCCTCAGAAGTTACAAGCGAAGGTTATAGTTGGCAGGAGACAGAGGAAAACTTCCATCTTCATCCCAGGTCTCGATTTCCATAAACACCTCGTAAGGGCGCAGAGGAAGGAGCTCATGAGAGAGAGAGAGAGAGAGTGACAGAGAAAAAGAAGAGAGAAAAAGAGCAAAGCCGAGTGAGGAAAGTTTTTTTTATTGTGGGCTAAGAAATAGTGTGGAAGGGGGAGACAAGGAGGGATACAGAGAATAACTTGTTTGGTGACCTGAGAAAGTCACATCATTTCTGCGAACACACAGGCACCACTACTGTACGTCTATTTATAGCATACAGTATAAAGCAGAATTTAGGCATAAACCCAGTGACACACCTGGAGACAGCCTGCTTATACAGCCTTGCACAGTACTTGGCCTGGAAATATACAAAAGGACACACAAGGTAAGGATATTCTAGGTATTTGGAAGAGCTTATTATACAGGACTGCATAGCACTCAAGTCATTGTTTAAAAATGAGGGGATACAGATTTTAAACCTCAAAAGAGAATATACATTTATGTGATTTGCATGTCACTAAATCACTTTTTTTTTTTAAACAAGGTATTTGATTTAGTTTTCTGAGATACAGGAACTTGCTCATTGCTATCAAAATATTAATGCAAAACCATAATATACAGTACTATACTGTATTTGCTGAATTGCCATACTGTATTATTTTATAAAGTATAGAGAAATGACAAAATCTGTGGGGCAGATGTATTAAGCCTGGTGAAGAGATAAAGTGGAGATAAAGTGGAGGGTGATAACACACCAACCAATCAAGTCCTAACTGACATTTTTCGAACAGAGCTGATTGGCTGGTGCATTAACACCTTCTACTTTATCTCCAGTTTATTTCTTGACCAGGCTTAATACCTCTGCCCCATTATCTCTAGAACCTAACAAGTTTCTTATTAAAATGTGTACAATCAAAGCTAAAAGATGACTGTCTATCTAGGCATGGAGAACCTGTCCTATTAACATTTATATTCAATTGTTAATTAATTGTAACAACTTATAATTTATTATGTACTTGTTCAAAATGTCTAAGAAGTTTATGGATCACATTAAATAATGCACAGTGTGCACCAAATGTACATCTTTTCTGATTCTCACAGAAGTCTTACAAATGTTTAAAGTCAGATTTTTCATCTAATAAAAATTATCCATTTTTCCCCCAGAGTCTGCAGAATGAGGTCCCTTGCTATTATTCTTCTGATCTCCTTCTGTAAGGTCTCATGGTCTCAGGATTATGAATATGATACCAACTGGTGGATTGCCTATATACGTAACCAAGAGTACAGCTATGGTGGGCCTTCCTACCCTTCCTATGACTATGATCCAGATCCTCCCCGCCCATCAGTTAGTGACTGTCCCCAGGAATGTGAGTGCCCCCCAACGTTTCCAACTGCTATGTACTGTGATGGGCGCAAACTCCAATATTTACCGTATGTTCCATCTCGAGTTAAATATGCTTACTTCCAGAACAACCAAATTAGTGCCATTCCAGATGGTGCTTTTGACAATGCCACTGGTCTAGTGTGGTTGGCACTGCATGGGAATCAGATTCTTAGTGACAAGGTGGGCAGAAAGACCTTCTCCAAACTTCGAGAATTGGAGAGACTTTATCTTCAGACCAATAATTTAACCCGCATACCCAGTGGGCTGCCTCGTTCACTGCGTGAATTACACCTTTCCTACAATCAGATAAACCGCGTTCCTTCCAATGCTTTGGAGGGTCTGGAGAATCTAACTGCCCTGTACCTTCATGAGAATAAAATTCAAGAGGTGGGGCAATCATTGAGGGGACTGAAGTCCCTTGTACACTTGGACCTAAGCAACAATCAACTTCGCAAATTGCCAGATTCACTTCCTGAGTCTCTTGAACAAGTATATCTAGAGTATAATCATCTGAGCTCAGTGCCAACTGACTACTTCAAAGCTTACCCAAAGTTACAATATGTTAGGATCTCACATAACAAACTTACCAGTGAAGGGGTCCCAACAGCCACATTCAATACCAGCAGCCTAGTGGAGCTGGACCTGTCTTATAACCAACTGCATCGTATACCACCAGTTAACAACCGACTGCAGCATCTATACTTGCAAGGGAATCAGATTGCAGGTGAGACAAGTAATGCATGTTTAATAATGGAAATAAATAATCCAAAATGAAACCAACATCCAATATCCAGTAAAAACTTTTTGTTTCCACATTTTATAAATGCAATTGCTATGCCATTTAAATTTATAAATGTCTAACTATATCATTCAGATATAAGCCATCTGTATACAGACTAATTAATAAATCGTAAATGACTATAATTATGCCATATGTTATTGCATGCATTTGGAATTGCTAAAAAGCATCCAAGCAGCGAAATGACAATTTAATTGATAATGCAATAGCATACAAGTAAAAACACATTGTCAGACGTTTTAATGTTTCTGCAGTCACTAAAGCATCATTAAAATGCAAAGTTAGATTTTCACCTCATTTTTCCATCATAAGTAGATACATCTATTAAAAACTATAAAACGCTGTCTAAATGGTACTTAAGTAAGAAAAATAACTCAATAAAAAGTCTGTTATGCTTGCATGGACATCACTGGCCTTGGATCATTAATACATTCACAGATCCACAATTTGTACAGAACGTTTCCTTTATGCAGTATCTGGAAGCTACACAAAAGCTATGTTTTGAATTGTAAAGCAGGAATGATGCGTTTTTTCTTTTAAATAAAATGGATAGCATTCTAGATACAATTAGCAAAGTAAATGCATATTAGTTCAACCATGCAAAAATATTCAGCTCAAATATCCAGAACTTGTTGTAAAACTCATGAATCGAAATGGAGTTACATACAACTGTTGAGCAAAAATAAGTTTTGTCAGGTATTCTAAAGACAAATAACTCTGTTTCTTTATGGTTACTTAAATAATAAAAATTATGGTTGTATCAGAGTTTGTTAAAACTGAAGTTAGTTTTAGAGGTTGGTCCTTGTTTTTGGTTATACTTAAGCTTCAACTAGGGGAATGGTTAGCATTAAAACTAGATTTAAAGCTTAAGCTAGGTTCAGATTTAGATTTGCTCTAATATTAGGTTTATATAAAGTTTAGGGGTAAAATGAATTCCACCTGTTTTACCATAGTCTACCAAGTTCACCGAAAGATCCAACCATTAAGTGCTGTCATCTTCACCCTTGCTGCCACTTCATTGATTCTTGCATATTGCAGAGAACTCAATGCTCCGCCTCCATTATCTCTCCATTCACATGAGAGGGGCAGGAATACTCACTGAGCCTGAATGAAACAAAAAGCATGACATACTGTAGTAGGATATACAGGACTACAGCTCATGAATCAATAGAATGCGGGATGAAGGTAACACTGTCTGTAATGACTTTTCAGCATAAGCTGAATTTACCCAATGTACCCCAAATGTTTAGTTTTGGGTGGTGCTGTAAGTACAATGGGTTAGCTGTAATTGTAGCTTAGATTTTAATGTTTTTTTTTTTTTTTTTTGGCCCCTCATGTGAGGATCATATTGACCAAGTTTACTCAAAAGATGAGACAAAAGTGGTTTCTTCTAAAAAAGGAAACTCATTGAGCTAAGAAACCAGTGGGGTAAAAGCAGAAGTTCCTTTATGGTCTCTTATGCACCCAGTCCATCACTTAGTCCAATGATGGGTCCGATGGAAGTGACATGAAACTATGTTGTTCAGGGCAAGATGTATCAAGCTTCAAAAAGTGATAAAGTGAAGAGTGATAAACAGCCAGCCAATAATCTACTACCTGTCTTTTTCAAACCCAGTCTGTGACATGGCAGGTAGGAGCTGATTGGCTGGCTGTTTATAACTCTCCATTGTATCACTTTTGAAGCTTGATACATCTGGCCCTAAAGCCTTTTAAAGGGTTAAATATACTGCTTCAGGCCTAGTTTAAGCATTGGGTCTGGGCCTTTAGATCAGGCATTTTTAGAGTGTAGGGAAGTGCTTCCCAAACTTTTTTGAATCACATCACCCTAGAAAGTTTTTTGTGGCACCCTTAGACCAAAAGTTTCTTATTGAGTAGTTTAGATTTCATCCTTAGGTACAGTTATGTGCTGAGAGGCAGGATTTGCTTCTTTTGGTCCACATATTTTATGATAGGAAGTCACAAGCACTGGTTTTGCCTATTAAATTAACCATAAATAATTTGATTTGAATTGGTTCTGGATCACCAACCTAAGGGCACCCCTGCAAGTGCTCCGCGGCACCCCGGGGTGCTATGGCACACAGTTTGTGCACACACTGTCGTATGAGATATTAACAGATATTAACAGAAATTGTACAGCCGCTTTTGAGATAAGTTGCTTATCTAATGTTAACAAATTACAAAGATGGCATGGAAATGGCATGCAGAAGTGGTTTTTAATATACCTGGCCATTTAATTATTACTTTTATTTGAAAATAACATATAGAGAACTACTTATGCATTCCATTCATAATACCTATTTTCCACTGTGTAATATAAAATAAAAATAGAACACACAAAACTGAAATAGCCTAATGAAGCCTAATTGCTTCTACTTGTAATCCGGTATTCTCTCTCAGATTCTCAAAGTTCTAGATGATGCCTGTATCAAGGTAGACCAGGTTCACAATAATGAATTGGGTGCAGCTATGTCTGTCACACAGTTGCTGTCCACCATCATCATGTTGCCTGTGGGAGTATTCAGGAGAGCAGAGGGCAGTGACTGGCAGTTCAAGTTTGCAGTACCCATTGGATAAACTAAATGCTGAACTCCAGATTGCTGCAGGTCTTAACTAAGTAATGACATTTAGTAAAGTGTTTTTGAACAAAGTAAAATACTTTCTACTTGGAGGAAATTGTGGTATGTTTAGATGACGATGTCAACAACTCAAGAAAAAAGAAATAATGGCTTTTTTGGTGCTGGCAAAGCAAGCCTGAGAGTGGCAATGAATATGTATGTGGAATAGAGCTCCACAATTACATACTGTAGTTCTCTATTTAGTGAATCCTTGTTGTGTAGAATAGTCCTCAACCTGGTCTTTATAGCAGGTGCTAGGGACCCCATTACTACCAATATATAATGCAGGACTTTGAAATATAATTTTCTTGGTTGGCTGTAATAAAGTATCAATAAACCAAAGCTTTTGTTTTTGAAAATAGAGTACATATTCTTACTGCTGTTAAAGATCCAATGATGGTTGGGAAAGTATTTTCTAGATTTGATGTTTGGAATTCAGTATTTGTGCATTCTTATTTATATAACACTTGGGGAAAATTATCAATGCTCACGGTGTTGAACTTAATTAGAGTCTGATTATGGAGACATTTTCTCCATAATCAGGAGGCAGTCTGAGGCCATTTCTGGGGGGCAGGCACTTTAAGGCATTAGGCCATGCCCCCTAAATGTTCACAAATCGGGGGACTGCAGGAATCCAGCCAGGATGGTGAGTGGGTGGGTGGGCCGGGGTGAGGGGGCTGTTGCAGCAGCTGCTCTCTCCAGTGGCCAAGGGGGAGCAGGGAGCACTGATCTTTGGGTGCAGGGGGAGCTGCAGGACCTAGAAACAGCTCGGGCTCCATAGCAGCTGTACCCCCTGCACCCTTGGTAGTTTCTTTTCTTGAAACAGTATGTTTGTGTGATAAATAATTGTGGCCCGCTACTTCCCACCTTAATTCTTGCTTCATCTATGCTGCTAAATGGACTGAAGTGATGATCTAGTATCCCATAGCCTACTTTAACCTTTCCAATCTGGAAAGTTTTCCAGAGTCTTGGCTGCATTTCCCATATGTAATAAGCATGGACTAGGTAGGCAAAGCCTGTACACAATTAGTAAAAGGGACGTATCACATTAAGAATCACAAGAACATTTTTAACATTTGTTTTGATAGTGAACATACTTCAGCACTGAGCACAGAGTAATGGGGATGATAACGCTCTAGCTTGCCTTATGTGCGCCACAGGCTAAAGTTCAGGTCAAAACTTTCTTTCTGCTTTCCCCTATTTGTACTCTTGCTGGCACCAAGCTACATCTGACATGCAGGGCATAAGCTATATCATCCCCTAGTTTTACCACTGCATATAGCAGTATTTCCAGACAAGCCTTATGGGACACTAACGGTGCATTTTTGGTACTTATATGTTAGTTGGGCGCCCACTATAGTAAGTACGCTCATACCCCCCACTATCCATGTCGGCATGGAGCTGATTTTATATAGTGTGGCAAACGCAGCGAGCCACCGAGCCCGAAGCGTAGCGAGCCCTGTGAGGGGACGTAGAAAACTAAGCAAGTAGCTTAGTGGGCGCCCAACTAACATATAAGTACCACATTTTTTTTGTACTGCATCATTTAGCACAGGTATATTCATAACTGACAGACACATTTTAATAGATCCATATCTTGTACTAATTACTTCACAGGTGATCCTGTGAGGACACCTGAAAAACATTCACTGGCACGGTTCCCTGAGGGCTGGAGTTGGGAAACATTGGCCTTCAATATAAATGTGTGAAAAAAATCCCAATGCAGGGTCTAGTCACTCTTTTTAAGCCAATGTCTTCCCCCATAACACCTTTCATCATTGCTTATCTGGTACTAAAGGAACTGTACAGATGGGACATGCACAACATTTGCAAAAATTGGCTATATATCCCCAAACTTTGTAACCTCAGTAGAAACTATACCAATGGTTCTCAAACTGTGTGCCTGGACAACCTGGGTGCTGGGAGGGGTGCCTCGGGTTGATAGTCCAGGACTAGATCAAATTATTTATGGTCAAAGTGATGTGCAAAACAGTGCTGGTGGCTTCTAGTCATGAAATATTTCAACAAACAGAAGCACAACTGTCCACCACCACCACATTGCTAACCCTACGGATGACAGAAAGGCACAATATTCTAACTCAATGGCCAATATCCTTGTACCCGCAGCTTATGGGGGATTTGTTTTACCTGCCTGAGAAAACACACAGGTTCACTGAACCGAGTCTTTTATTGGGAGATCCAATAGGTATAGCCTGGTAAAAAAAACATTGGCAAAACATCTAGAAATATAGCAAAAACTGTTTGTTTTCCCTCCAAATGTTTTACAGAGGGTAATTGGATACCCCTATGCATGTGATGTGGTACGATTTAGTGAATCCATATGAATTATTTGATTGAAGTGCCAAAAATAAATGGTGTCCTCAAGCCCAAAAGTTTTAATTCTACGTATGCTATGCTTGTTTTTGCAATGAAATGTGCTTTCAGCTATGTTTATTTTTTCTAAATTATTGCTTAAGCCATTAATTCATTTGTTTGAAAAGATTATGTAGCTACTAATTCAAGAATGCCAAGTGGCAGATACCTTGCATGCTTGCTCAAATAAATGTCTGATCAAACTGTACAGCTGGAATAGTTAGATAGAAATGAGCAATCTGATATCATTGGCACGCTGATGACAGGGTTGGATCACTACTGGGCAGCAAATACACAAAACTAGAAAATGGATAATACTAGGTGAAGTATGCTTTTATGTGGTATTTTTAAGCCAAATTCAAGATTTAAAGATCCAAAATAGATTTAAATATTTTTTCAGATGTACCTTATACAGTGTGACCTACTAAGGTTTTACAAAGGCCATATAATAATAACAGATGAGCGAACTAAAGATTGTTAAAAATGTAACACACCCAAACTTTGGGGTTTAGAGTTAAACCCAGCTGGGGACAAGTTGGGGTTCCAAGTCAAACTGGCTCAGGTCATCTTGCCAAGTACGGATTTCATCCCTCATGATTTCAGGTATCATTTCAAAATTACTGGAAATTAATGTCATACTACTGTAGGAACAAAAACAGATCAAAATTACATGAATACAGCTGACAATCAAGATCAGGTAATTAGCTATTAAAATACCAGAGCAACTCAACATTGCTCCAGTGTGGAGACAGCAGTTCCCACAAGACTTGCTGTTCCCACAATCCTCATCACCGGTACTTTGGTAGCATTGAACTCCGCAGTTCTGGTATACATAGATGAACTGAGGTTCACATAGACACACTATTTTGTGTGGCACACTATTTTGTTCTACCTCCACGCCATAGTGTATGGCAGGGCATGAAATACCTCCTGTTGGCACATGTGGCAATAACAAAAAGTGAAAAACACATGTCGAACTTTTGACTGTTGACCTAATGCTTGTGTCGAATTTCCAACCAAGTTGACCTATTTCATGTGTGGACCTTTAGCAATCATATACACTGAAAAACAGGCTGAAGTTGCCATGTAATTGTTCTCCCAAAATCTCTTACTTTCTGATTCTCGCACCCTATTACATTTGGCCCTTGATCTTTAAAAAAAAGTCCCTTTGCTTTTATTGACTCATACACACTCACTTAACAGCGATCATACTTGTGGCATCATAAACTGATCATTGTGGATTTGACAGAATTAAAACATAGATGTCCCTAGCCAGAAATCATTTTCTGTATGGCTCATTCTGGTCCTTCCATGGAAATATCTAGAGATAGAACCCTTTCTAGAATTAGTTCAGGTTTGGAACGCATTCTTTCCTACTAGGCCAACTCCAACTTGGCAGTCCCCTGATAATTCCCTTTAGTCAGCCACATATTTTTTATAGATTTGCCCAGGTGTATAAATCAGGAATCTCTCAGCAATCACCAATGGCTTTGGATTTAATAGTCTCTGTAAAAAGTGGACAATATTCTTAAAGTAGGTGTCAATGGAGCCAACATATTGATAGTTTCTTATCTTCCTAAATATCATTGGCCTGGGGAAACATTCCAATATTTCTATGTATGTGACCCAGCCCTATATAGTATCATTGTCAAAACTTCATTTAGATCCAATAGATGCTGCCATCTCCTTTCTCAGGTTTTTCTCTTGTAGATCAGAAATTGCAGTACTCAGGCAACCCTCAGGATATTGCTTCATGGGCTCCACAATCACTGCTCACTGAGGGTGGGATGTATCAATGCAATATGTATGCATTATAATGGTCTGCAGCAGTTGTTAGAGATATCTTCTTGCTGGTACTAGCTTATACACTTGACAAAGGGGAGTATGTGCCCCGAAACGTTGGATTTCTTGATACACAAAAATTTTTATTTTTTTTGTGTTTTGCATGCAATTTGCGTGCGTTGGGATCCAAAGGTAGTATAAATTTATGTGTAGCATGAACTTTTTGAACTGTGCGATGAGATCCCTGCGGGAGTGCGCATCGCAAAGTGCATGGGTACCTTTAGTTATCTACCATTTATTTTAGCTACCAATCTCCAGAATGTAAGCTATACCTTCTCAAAGACTGTTTGCAGTTGCTATTGCTGGTAATAAAAAGATGCAAACTTCTTAAATGACAGTTAAGGTGCCCATACACGGTAAAATTGTTGGGTGCGATGAGATGTGCACTCCTGTCACACATCTCATTGCACAGCTCAAAAAGTATGTGCTGCACATACTTTTTGTATTAGAGCTCATCTCATCTCATTGCATAACCTATGTGATGAGATGAGATGAGATGTGATGCAATATTGTATACAATAATTGTACCGAGTATGGGCACCTTAAATCATATAACATTCTAGGGTCATACCTCTCAACATGACCCATTCCAGGAGGGACATAATGCACTGAATATATGATTGCCATCATCTGTTTTGAGCAGGATAATTGATAAGAAAGTTATTTCAACACACTTGATGGCAATCATAAATTAAGAGTGAAGTCTAGTAATAGAGCAATCTGTCCCTCCTGGATAGGGTCATGTTTGGAGATATGCTATGTTTAATAAAATGATGCTACATTGAGAGATGTACAGGAGGAATACAATGTTTATATGTTCTGTAATGCATGGCTTACACCAGAAGAGTGACAACATTTCCATATTATCATTTCCAGAGTTCTCAATCAAAAGTTTCTGTACATTTTGGGATATCACCACCTTCTCACAGCTCCAGGTTCTACGTCTGGATGGCAACGAGATCGAGAGTAAAGCTATCCCACCTGACACACCCCTGTGCCTGCGAAATACTGAGATCATCCACATGTAATTAACTAAGGAACATCCTTGCCTTTACTTTTTCATGTCTTCTCTTCAGCTAGCACGTCTCTCATAACCTTAAGTGACAAATGGAACCAAGGCACGAACCGCGCTGTCCTTCCCTGCAGTTACCCTCCAAAGATATGCAATATAACACCGTAGTTAGCAGTGCTTCTGTCAGATTATTCAAAATAATGTAAAGTTTAATTAGTGAAATAAAGATAATGGTTTTACTGTTGTGCTTATACTTTAGAACATAGTAATATTTCATACCTGTACTCCAAGAGATGCAGGCAGTAACTATTAACAGAGAATATGGGAGCTACTTGGGGACACCATTTACATCATCAAGCGGGTGAGGCATACTAATTGCAGTATCACTGTAGTGGGTGTGGCTTGATTGTGTCATTTGCATCAGTATGACATGTCCCCATGCAGGCAGGACAGCATCCTTATATGAGCATTACCCGAAGGCGGTCCTTCAGGTCTCTTTATAATTGTAGAGTCTCCAAGACAGTTTATGATGGTAAGCAGCTATGATCGACAGTAGCAACAGGTAACAAATTATAAATTGGACTTAAAATCAAATGCATAGTTCATATAGTTCAGGTTAGAAATTCCTCCATATAAAGAATGTATTAGAATAATAAAGAGTCTCAATATATACAACACTCTTAAATTATACCTTTTTTTTTTCTAAATATACTAGCAGCAGCCATTTCAGTGGGCTAAGATTATCAATTAACAAGAAACCAATGGTTGGATGAGAGAATTTTTTTTTCCTAAGCTTCAACATAATAACTATAGGTCCATTTAAAAGGCTTAGTTGCCACCTTTATATGGAGGAGAAGAATGTCCCTTAAACAATAAAGTCTGTTTTTGATATACAGGACAAGAGAAATTTTGGGTAACACGAAGGATTTTTTTCCTATAACCTGCTTGACAGAAATACCTGCACAGTACATGTACAGTTGATGATTTGGGCCCCCATAAGGCATTTATTCGCTGCTTTTACAATATACTCAGTTTTGCGTATGTTTTCATTACGATTGTGTATATATAAATATATATAAATATATAAATTATCAATAAACAAACTTTAATTCATTCAAACTGCAAGTCTCATTAATGCTTATAGGAGATTCTCTGTACATTTAGTAATCACTGCTACTATTATTATTATTTGTAGTTGTCCTCTTAGGAGTGTATTGAATCCTGGCAGATATTTCCGATAGTCAGAAATATCGTCCAGGTGTGGACCTATTCAATCATGGTCAAATCTGCATTGTCGGAGAATGCCATTTAAATGTGGATTCAATGATTGTAGTCAGAAGATCAAAACTGACATTGAATAGGTGGAATGTAAATTCGACCTACTGTATTCTTGTCGAAAACACAGTATTTCCAACATCCGGCATTGAATACCCCCCATATTATCTTAATGAGTCTTTACTGCGGGTCTCAAGAAACACATAAGGGATATTTTATTGAGCTGCAGTGTCACGATCCTAGGCGGCGATTCCCCAGATACGCCAATCTGAGAATCGCGGCCACGTGACATGATTACTGAGTACCCCAAGCGTGTGTTTATTTCACCACGATTCCGCTTGCCACCAATCAAAGTACACCTTTTGGACTTAGTCCACAACAGCTTTGATTCTGCCGACACACCAAATTATGAATTGCACGGTAGCGCTCTGGCGAATTCGTCAGAGGCTTGGGTTGGATAAACAGCAGAAACCAAAAACTAAATTATGACTTTTTAATTTAAGTGAAAACACTACAAGGCTTTAAGTATATTACAGAAAACATAAGTTACAAGATATATTATTAATAGGTAAGGTAGTAGTAGTAGTACGTTTATTTATAAGGCGCCACAAAGTGTCCGCAGCGCCATACATTGCAATCAAAAAACAAATTACAAGGTAACGTACAGGGTGTGTTGATAAAATACAGCATAAATAGGGTATAGCTGGTACAACTAAAATCAGCATCAGTTCTGAAGTAGGTGTCGAAATTGTCGAGGAGTCTGAAGATGAAGTAGAGGAAGGGAAGAACAGGGCAGGAGCACTGGTGAGGTAAAGAGGTAATGTGAGTACGTGACGAAGGACGGCCCTACTTATAAGAGTTAACAGACTAAAAGGAGGTGGGTGGACGAACGAAAAACAATAGGATAAGTAGGAACGGATGGAGGGGTAGGGTAGGCAGGAGGAGCAAAAGAGGTTTGGCCAGTCGGAAGAAGTGGGTTTTGAGTGAGCGCTTAAAGGAGGTAAGGGAATCAGAAAGCCTGATGGGTGGCGGGAGGTTGTTCCAGTGCAGGGGGGCAGCGCGAGAGAAGTCTTGGACATGGGAGTGGGAGGAGGTGATTAGGTGAGAGGTCAGTTGGCGGTCAGCGGCGTAGCAAAGAGGACGGGAGGGAGTGTGGATAGAGATCAGTGAGGAGAGGTAAGGAGCGGTGGAGGAGGAGAGAGCCTTGTAGGTGGTGGTGAGGAGTTTAAAGAGAACCCGGAAAGGAATGGGAAGCCAGTGAAGAGATAGACAGAGGGGGGAGGCGAAGGTGGAGCGGCGGGAGAGGAAGATGAGCCTAGCAGCAGCGTTAAGAATGGATTGGAGAGGGGCGAGGCAGGCGAGAGGTAGCCCAGAGAGAAGGATGTTGCAGTAGTCAAGGCGGGAGATGACAAGAGAGTGAATAAAAATTTTGGTTGCGTCAGTGGAGAGGAATGGTCTGATGCGCGAGATGTTGCGGAGGTGAAAGCGGCAAGACTGTGAGAGAGTACAAATGTGGGGGGGTGAAAGAGAGGGAGGAGTCAATGATGACACCCATTTTCAAATAAACAAAATGGGAATAAAAAGGAACAAACTGATTCAAGAACACACAGCATGAAACGTGGTTGAAGTGAGATTGCTTCGAATTGGTATCGGATCATCAGCGAGACAAATTAGACTCCTCTCCTCCAAGCATCATGAACAACATCATTACTTGTGAGCCACACACTTTTAAGATCTGCAAAACACACACAATCACAGCCCCCACCTCAGGAATCTTCCCTGGGTACTTGTGTAGTTTCACGGCGCCAGCATGGCGCCGTGCTACTTCCGGGTTCTACGCTCGCCACAAACTATGTTAAAAAAAGTAACTTAACTCCATGCCAACATGGATAGTTCATACCCCCACTATCCATGTTGGCATGGAGTTGATTTGAAATAGCGTGGCGAGCGTAGCGAGCCCGCAGCGTGGGCGAGCTAAGCGAGCCCCACAAGGGGACTCAGACGCACAGCGCCATACTGGCGCCGTGAAACTACACAAGTACCCTTTCCTGTCACATGGGTTTTCCTAAGGATATAAGCAGGGGCTGGCTAATTTACATTCCTTTTGAATCTGAGCAATAAGCCATCAACAACCAAGCTTTGACACTTTAGTATACAGAGCACCCCCCTGGGGTGCCTCTTAATTCTTATCTCTAATAAGGTATCATTCTAGAGTTCTAAGGAAATTACTTTCCTCACATCTGCCTGGTCTTGGAAGACATTTTCCAGACCTCTATACCTTAGATCCTAGAATTCAGGAAAAGTTTTATAGATATGGAGGGGAAGGAGATAACATCTGCTTTCCTGTTGAGTTATCAAAAGGCTGGGCAGGGGTTGTTGGAATAACCTTTTCATCCAAAATTTCTTCATAACCATACAGGATACATGCAGGTCACTAATCAATAACATTGTATGTACATTAGACAGTTACGCTCCTTCCGGCGTAAAAATTGCGGTTGCTCATGACAGGATGGCGTCCAATCATGACACGCAGGATTACCCAACAGCTAATTGATCATGGTACCTGATTCAATTAGCTACAGGATCCCTGCATGCTAGTACTTGGGGTGAGATTTTTCCTTACAACCTAAGGAGCTCCATGGACAATCTGCGTTAAATTGAGCCCTGGGTGTTTACCTTGGGGGGAAACCTATTGGCTTCCAGTTTACCCAGAAGTAGCAAATACATGGCACCTTATCCAATGATATATGATGGAAAAAGCTAAATAATTGAATAGCTTTACCCTTGCAATCAATTACATGTGTGGGAAACTCCAGTAAGATTTTCATAAAGGGAATGTGAGAAAGGCGTATCCAACCTGAAATCAATTTGCAATGTATGTGTGCTAAATGCAGCGCAGGCAGTATTTGCTTCCAAATTCTGCAAAGTCTATTTCTATTTTTGATCCCAATGCTGCAGGACCGCGCATCCCGATCAGCAAAAACATGCTGTGATTTACACTAAGTTGCTGTCAATGGTGACTATATAGTCAAGATTGAAAGCCCAAATCTCACCTTGTGTACATAGCTTTACCCTAATATGCACATTTACCCTGGGGTTTTATTGACACTTATATACAATTCGGTGGTTGATCTGGCTTAATCATGAACTGTAAACACAGGTTATTGGTAGTACTAATGATGTAACTGCCTACCTCACTGCAGTATCAGCAAATACATTGTATACTGTATGGTACACATGGTTTATTACATGGCTTAGGGATTGGATAAGCCTTAGAACTGATTCCATGTGATTCCTTTTTGCAGCAGCACTTTACTGCTGCTAATAGTTTGCCAGGGAGCCATCTTCTATTAGCCTTAATGCTGGAGTCCTTTTCCCCAGATAGGTGTCATAGGTGTCGTGCCCCTGATGTTTTGTTCTGGCACTTACACTGGCAATACTGGGATACGCAATCTGGTGAGAGTCCATGACATGCACCTATCTTTTATTGTGTTATTTTAATGATTGAATAAAAACGGTATTTCACCATTGGAGGCCTATTTTCAATTCTCTCCTACATGTTTTATCTACATACTGAGAGACAGATGAATGCCACGTGGAGGTGACTCCTCTCTGATTTGAGCGCTAAGTGTTCACTCAAATAGTGGACAATATCAAAGGGTACGGTTCCCCACTGGGGGTTACTTTTTTCGGGATGCGGTCATTTGGTCTACTGCATTATGGTCGACAGTCATTAGGTCGAATCCATTAGGTCGACATGCTAAAAGGTCGACATGACTCTAGGTCGACATGGGAAAAGGTCGACATGATTCTAGTTCGAAAGGTCATTAGTTCGACAGGTCATTAGTTCGACAAGGTCATTAGTTCGACATTGTCTATGTCGACATTCACAAGGTCGACATGGAGTTTTTCACTGTTTTTTGAGCCAACATGTGCTGACAGGCGGTATTTCATGCCCTACCATCCACTAGGGCGTGGTGGGAGAATAAAATAGTGTGCCGAGCGTAGCGAGGCACCGTGCTCGACGCATAGCGAGCGCAGCGAGCGATGCGAGGGGATGCAGTGCACTTTAAACTGTGTCCATGTCGACTGTGTTGACATTCAGGTAAAAAAAAGTGAAAAACCCCATGTCGACCTTGTGAATGTCGACATAGACAATGTCGAACTAATGACCTTGTCGAACTAATGACCTGTCGAACTAATGACCTTTCGACCTAGAATCATGTCGACCTTTTCCCATGTCGACCTAGAGTCATGTCGACCTTTTAGCATGTCGACCTAATGGATTCGACCTAATGACTTTCGACCATAAATCAATAGACCAAATGATCCCAACCCCTTTTTTCTTATCAACTTCAATATATTGGGTATCACCCTATGTATATTTTTTCTCAATTCCACATGTACCTTGGGATCAAGAAGTACATGATCTAGAACGGGATTGAGAGTCTGGAGCGCCTTAAAAAAACTGTCAGTACTTTTTCTCTTTGCTTGGGATACGCAACAATTTAGTTATCCAAAGACAGTGCCTGTTTTGCCTTCCTCAAACCCTATTATATTTATAGTATCTTTGGCCTTTTACCTGCTCTGGTATATAAATATATTTGTGTAGCTGTAGCAATAGCTAAAGTTAAAGTAGCTAGGACTTGGATTGCAACAGACCCTGTATTTGTAGGAAAACTTTTGGGCAAGTATCATAAACTCGGGTCCTACTGGCATGAATCCAGGCTTGGCATGACTGCTAAGATTGTGCCTGCTGGAGAGGCGTATACTGTCTGGGTAGTTTGACCACATGCTTCTCATAGTTTATTTTGGAATTACAAATGAACTCTGCTATTTTTGCACTGCCAGGATTTTACCATGTCTGATCAACTGTTCAATAAACTTTTTTGCTGTAGCTGTATTATGATATTCAGCATGTGAATGACTAGGATTTTGACTTTAATGTATTTAGGGGAGATGCTGCAGTGATCCGATTTACTGCAGTCGCCAAATGGGAGGCAGCCCAGAGCATGAAGAAACCCCTGACAATAAGTAGGAAGTAGAGATGTGCACTGGCTTATTTCTGGTTTTGGTTCTGTACATCGTTCCGGTTTTAGATCTGCATTTGATGTTGCCACTACACTGAACAGATCCAGTTCTCAGAGAACAGGACCCGCCCGAACGTCCCGTTCTGAGCCAAAGTCCGAGTCTGCCTCTGGCTTTCCTGCCAGAAATATCCCAATTCAAGGCAAAACGTCATCATCCCATTGTCGGAGTCTCACAGATTATTGATTCGGTACTTATGTAATATCTGGACTCCCGTTTTTCTTATGAGACCGCGTCCCCTCGCGGGGCTCGCTGCGCTCACCACGCTTCGGGCACGGTGGCTCGCTGCGCTCGCCACACTATATAAAATCAACTCCATGCGTAGTTGGATAGTAGGGGTATGAAAAAATGGGGTGCATTTAACATGGGAGTCCAGATAATACATAAGTACCATTGATTCTTTATAAGTCCCAGCTGAACGCGCCATCTTCACTCCAGCATTGGAGAGACAACTGAAGAGAAACACACGTCCATCCAGTACAGTGGTTCTGAGGGCGGCGTGGGGGCCCAGTCTGCTGTATCAGTCCAAGGTTGCCCTGTCTGCTGTATCAGTCCAGGGTTACCCTGTCTGCCGTATCATTCCAGGGGTCCTGCTCGGTCTGTCGTATCAGTCCATGGCTGCTGACAAGTCTGCCATATCAGTCAAGGGGTGCTGCCAAGTTTGCAGAATCAGTCCAGGGGTCCTACCAAGTCTGCCGTATCAGTCCAGGGGTGCTGTCAAGTCTGCCGTATCAGTCCAGGGGTGCTGCTAAGTCTGCCATATTAGTCCATGGGTGCTGCCAAGTGTACCGAATCGGTCCATGGGATCTGCCAAGTGTGCTGCATCAGGCCATGGATGCTGCCAAGTGTGCCATATCAGTCTAAGGATGCTGCCAAGTATGCCATATCAGTCCAGGGATGCTGCTAAGTCTGCCTTATCAGTCCAAGGGTTCTGCTAAATCTGCCATATCAGTCGAGGGCTGCTGCTAATTCTGCCATATCAGTCGAGCGGTGCTGTTAAGTCTGCCATATCAGTCGAGGGGTGCTGTTAAGTCTGCCCTATCAGTCCAAGAGTGCTGCTAAGTCTCCCGTATCAGTCTTGGGGTGCATGCCATGTCTGCCCTATCAGCCCAGGAGTGCTGCTAAGTTTGCCCTATTAGTCCAAGGGTTCTGCTAAGTCTGCCTTATTAATCCAGGGGTGCTGCTAAATCTCCCATATTAGTCCAGGGTGCCGATAAGTCAGCCCTATCAGTCCAGGGGTGCTGCTATGTCTCCAGCATTAGTCCAGGGGTACTGATAAGTATGCCCTATCAGTCATGGGGTGCTACTAAGTCTGCCCTATTAGTCCAGGGGTACCAAGTCTGCCCTATCAGTCCAAGGGTGCTGCTAAGTCTGCCTTAATAGCCCAGGAGTGCTGCTTAGTCTCCTGTATAAGTCCAGGGGTGCTGCAATGTCTCCTATATTAGTCCAGGGGTGCTGCTAAGTCTGCCCTATTAGTCCAAGGCTACTAAGTCTGCCCTATCAGTCCAAGGGTGCTACTAAGTCTGCCTTATTAGTCCAGGGGTGCTACTAAGTCTCCCGTATCAGTCAAGGGGTGCTGCTAAGTCTGCCCTATCAGTCTAGGCCTACCAAGTCTGCCCTATCTGGCCAAGGGTACTGCTAAGTCTGCCCTATTAGTCCAGGGGTGCTGCTAATTCTTCCCTATCAGTCCAAAGGTGCATTGTGTTGATAGAAATGGAGGACACACAATTGAAAGATCAGGAACCACTTCCTACAACTAGTGCTGAAGCTTCTGCCAATAGTCATGACATCGACAATGCTATTCCATCAATTTCATCTGCTAAGGCAGATGCCTAATGGCATAGAGGCAGGGCCGGTGCAAGGTTTCTCAGCACCATAGGCAAATATTCTGCAAGCCGATCCCCCCCCCCCCCTTCAAAAAACACATTTTATATATATATATATATATATATATATATATATATATGTCGATATGGTGGGGCGGCACTCCAACAATGGCTGCTTGATGAAGGGAAACGATGATATACGGTGCCTTCCGTGAAAAAGACCCAAGAGGACCTTGGGGTATATAGGACTGCGCGGCGGCGGCACTCGTAGTTATGGTACTAAAAGAATAGAGTATAAAAGCCGGATACGTACCTGAGTTAACCACACCCCCTGACGAAGACCGTTGTCGAAACACGTTGGGCGTGGCTTATTCCTGCTGACGGAGTGACGTCCTGTCTTCCACTTGTGGTCCCGGTGCTCCTGATCGTGTGCGGCGAGGTTCCTGTGGCTTGGTTCAAAGATCCCTGGGTCTGCGGCTGAGTGGCGGTGCTTTGGTACATCCCGAGGAGGTCCACCGAGATTAGGCTTCTACTAGGCTGGCAAGCATATTCATTTAAACTTTCAATGTACGTGAGCCTTATTGTGCAGTAAATATTGTCTTGAATTATATGCTCATGGTTGCGTCTCTTCTCTGGTCTTTTGCAAGTTTACTACTCGGATCTTGGTACGATCCTTTGGAAGAAGATTGCACACATTGACTGATACTGTGGACATATTTCCTTTGAGGACTTTTGCGCTGGGTATCTTGTTTTTTTTTTTATATATATATATATATATATAGTCCCAGCGTGGCAGCACACTCACTTATCAGATGATCTTTAGCCGGTGCCTTCACTAGTAACTCTCACCTGAGAGTACATATATAGAGAGGACAAGGATGCAGGAGCGGCACTCAGCAAATAAAATACGGGTAGACTTATGCAGTAGTTTGCTACTGCATAAGTCTACCCGTATTTTATTTGCTGAGTGCCGCTCCTGCATCCTTGTCCTCTCTCTCTCTCTCTCTATATATATATATATATATATATATATATATATATATATTACACACACACACACGATTTTTAGATGTGGCAATCTTTAGGCAGCTGACACCTCTCAGGCACTAGAAAGGTGCAGCTGCTGAAGAAAAAACTTTTGCAGGGGCCCTCCGTGACCAAAACATATCCCACCTTCAACACATAGCTGCCCAGGACATCACCGTTGCCACCAGCAACCCTCCCATTCCTGAACACTGCCACTACAGACAGCACACACCACGTTCCTACTAATGCCACCGCAGACATCCCTACCAGCACCCCCTTCCCCCAAACACTGCTCCTACCAATAGCACCCCTGCCTGGACAAGTGCACATTACTGCAGACAGCACCGCCGACAGAATGTCTGTCGGCGGTGCTGTCTGCGGTGATGTGCATTGTCCAGGCAGGGGTGCTATTGGTAGGAGCAGTGTTTAGTACAGGGGGCAGCCTGTGGTAAGGGGGTGGGAGCTGTGAAGGGGAGGCAGTAGAGGGTAGCCTGTGTGGGGGTTGTTGGGGGGGGATCACTGGTGCCACAAATGGGGGGAGGGGGTGGTTTGGAGTTTTGAGGGGAGAGAGAGCATGAGGGGGTAACCTGTGTGGGGGAAGGGGGGCGTGGGTGCCATGAATGGGGGGGGTTGGAGCTGTAAGGGGAGAGAGAGAGAACATGAGGGGGGTAGACTGTGTGGGGGAGGGGGGGTGCGGGAGCCGCGAATGGGGGAGGGGGGGTTGAGGTTGTGAGGAGAGAGCATGAGGGGGGTAGCCTATGTGGGGGGGAGGGTAGCTTGTGTGGGGAGGGGGGGGTCGGGGTAGCCGCAAATGGGGGGAGGGGGGGTCGCGGGTGCCGCAAAAGGGGGGGAGGGGCGGGCGTCCACTGGAGATTGATGAGGATTGCTGCCAGGGCCTGGTGGCTGACGACCAGCCAGGGATGGGGGCAGCAAGTTTAACATGGGCAGGCTCGAGCGGGGTGAGGGAGGGCACGAATGACTCACCGAATAGCTGAGTAAGTGCTTGAAGTTGGCAGATGCAGCTTCGCTTCCTTCCTCCGGCTCTCCTCTGCGTAGCTTTCCTGCTGCTGGCCTGCTCCTCCTGCAGCTCACTACCGCCCTCCAGTGGCCTGCGCCCTAGGCAAATGCCTAAACCTGCCTAGTGGTGGCGCCGGCCCTGCATAGAGGTCATGTAACATCAAATATGCAATATTTTATGGTAATACATTTAAAAAAAAGTTAAGTTAGCTGACGAAAATGTAAAATTAGCAATATGCCATTCAAAACACAAAGTTGCAATTACAGGCTAAGGCCTTGGCCTATGTTCATGACTGGTGGTTCTGCATTTCAGGAGCAGCGCCAGTCAATGTGTTGACATTGAGATTGAGGATGTCACTGTAGAAGTACACCAGGATGAGGATTATCATTCCTTTACAAGGGGGATGAAACATGACAACAGTGCACAGCAGCTTACTGATGTCATAACAACTATGCTGGTATTAGACGCGTGTCCAGTATCCAACATTAATGCAGTGCGTTTTAGAAAGTTGACGGTGGTCCTGTGTCCCCGGTACCAAATCCCATCTAGATTTCACTTCACTAGAAAAGCAATTCCCTTGACTATGTAGAGCCAGTTTGTGCACTGTCCATTGCCAGCTTCTATTGTGGGGTCCCAAAACAAAGCAATCAATTAAGCCACAATTGACAGTCCCTATTGCTGAAATTATTGGTTTGATAAACTGTGCATGTCCTGTTTAATATGTTCCACATAAGGTTGGGTGTGAGGGATCAAGGACAATTCCAACTTGCACAATCCCACAATTCCATTTTTTCTTTGCATTATATCCTTTTTGGAGCATATTTTGGTATAGTTTATAAACCTGCCATCCTATCTGACACTGCAGTGCCATTCCTAGATGTGTTTGTGTTGCCCACTTCTCTCGACATCCAGTTACCTCGGTGCAACCTTTTGGCCTACACTGGATAAAAACAATATTGTGAGCTGTGAGGTGTTCAGAAAAGACTGGAAATAAGTGGAAATGAATGTTATTGAAGTTAATTATACAGCATGAAAAAACACCCACAAATTCTGTTATTTAAGCTGTTTTATTGATTTTTTTTTAATCGATATCCAAATCCCGAAAATATTCCTCTGCAGTTTTCTTAAACATCCTCCCCATGTATCTCTCCAGCCGCAAGATGCCTCACTGCAGCTCCAGCCTACTAGTCTCTCTTCATCTTACCAGTGTCTTTCCAGCTCCAGCCCCCTTCTGTCTCACCAGCCTGACTCTAAGCAGCCGCGTACCCGGCGTAAAGGTCGGGCCGGCCCTGCTCCCAATGTCACTGAAGGGACAGAGGAATGAGCAGCCCGGGCCCTACTCTCTCTGTCAAAGTGGTGGGCCCTGGGACAGGTGTTCACTCAGCACCCCCTTCTCGGCAGGCCCTGACCACCACCACCAGCGGTGCCTCACCAACTACAGGCTCCTTAAGTCTCTAGCTAGAGCCCCATTCTGTCTTTAGCCCTTAAGACTTTCCAGCCCCCTACTGTCTCTCCAAGCCCCCCCCCCCCCCCCCCCCCCCCACACACACACACACACACACACCAGTGCCTCACCAACTCCAGGCTCCCAGAGTATCTAGCTCCAGCAGTATCTTTTCAGAGGAATGTGGTCATTAGGTCAACAGTGTCTAGGTTGACAAGCATTAGGTCGACCACTACTAATGGTCGACATGCCATAGGTTAAAACATGAAAAGGGTTGATATGCTTCAGTTCGACAGGGTCAAAAGGTTGACACAAGCAATAGGTCGACATGAAAAAGTTTGACATGAGATTTTCATAATTTTTTTACCGAATAAAAAACGACTTGTCCATACTTTGCCATCTCAGTGCGTATAGAGGGAGAATAAAATAGTATGTAGACCTAATGCTTGTGTCGACCTTTTGACCCCATCGGCCTAAAACTATGTCAACCTCTTTCCTCTGTTGACCATTATTGAATAACCTAAATCTTGTCAACCCTATGACCTATACCCCTTCCAGATTAGGGCTGGAAGGCCAATTACTCAAAGTATGCAGACACGTATGGCACCAAGCTATAAGGGACCATCTCCTGGCATTGCCCACTTCATTGACCTGTCAGACCGTATCACCTGTGGCTGTCCATCCCCACTTGCCTCCTGGTCTCAGTGCTTCAAGGTCCCGGCTGACTGATTCAGACTTCTTCAGTCTTTACATGGCTGTGAGTCACGGGAACAGTCATGAAAAAAAAAGAGAAAAGAAAAAGGAAATGATAATAAGGTAAAAAAAAAAAAAAATGTGGGCTGCACTATAAGAATGTAGCACAGGACACTCCTTTGGCTCAGGTATTTCTTATATTCAGCAAAATCTGTTTGCGTTTGGCATCGAAAGTAATGAATATGATTTTTGAGTGACTACAATGAACTATTGTATGTGTATGTTAGGATGGGTCCAAATTTTTTTTTTTTGATAGTTAGTTTTTCAATAGCATAGAAAGCTGCCTCTTTTACACCAATAAAACTAAAAAAAAGCTTGATCTTCCGACAGAAGCAGAGGCCTAAATTTTGGAATTTTTTCTTAGAAACACAAAAATTGCTTGGACGCTGCTACAATTCAGGCCAGACTAGAGACGTGTTGGGCACAAGAGACGTGTTGGGCACAAGAGACGTGTTGGGACCTGCGCTCATGACTAGGGTCAGTCACTTCCCCACCAGCCAATTGGCCCCGCAAAGGCTGTAGAGGGACTGAACCAGGAGCTGAAAGAAAGGTTGTTTGGTTACCATGACTACAGATAATGGGAATTCTTCTATTTCTGTCAAGCTCATTACAGAAGCGTCTGCTCAAGCCTGCGGCAGTGATGCAAGGGATGGCTTCATCTGCACATGGTTATCCTGAAAAACAGTCCCAAAGTTCAATAACAACAGCCAGTATCTTCAGTAAGTGGCCATTTACGCTAGATGGTATGGACATAAGTAGAACTACTGTATGGTTAACTTTTTTTCTATAAAATGTGTAAAAATAAATATAAAAATGAAAAGAACGTCAAAACACCTAGAACCCAGGGGGGGGGGGGGGGGGGTTTTCAAATGTGGTGTGAAAATTGCCAAGAAAACATTTTTATTCATCATTATGACCTGTAATATTTCCCTTATATAGGAAATATAATCTTTTTTTTACACAAAATGTTTCAGTTAGGTTTATATAACAAATGTGAGGGACGCTGGCATTTGTAGCTAATATTGTGCATATCTCTCACACAGCTGTTGGCACTCATATTTTGCGCATCACTCACAGAGTTGTTGGCAATCAAAGGGTTAAGCAGCGGTTGCTTACTGCTTAACGAGCGGCTTAACAGAGCCCACCCCCTCCCTGCCGCCAGTGCTGCACGCATCCCCTAGCTAACATGTGATGGGATGTGTCCAAGAACACATCCACTCGTATGCGGTCGAAGGGGAGAGAAAACATTCAATGGTCACTAAAGGGGTGTGGTATACAAGAACGGATCATGGCTACACAATACTAATAGTCCAGTTCAAATGAAGCCAGAAGAGTAGAACAATCCTAATCACATTAAACCACCCATAGTGCCCATTATTGACATTATAATTCACACAGTGACCTTTATTAACCTTACGAAACTTAGTAATGCCCTCATACCTAATGCCCATAGCAGTAGTATCCCTTACACATAATAATGCCCACAGTAAAGCAGTTATACACATAATAATGCCCATACTTGTGCCACTTACACATAGCAATGGCCAAAGTAATAGTACCCTTTACATATAATGCCCAAAGAAGTACCACTTATACACATAATAATGGGCACAGTACCAGGGTACATTGCACATAATAATGCCCACAGTAGTGTCAGCTTTACACAGAGGTGTTTTAATGATGTCTTTTCATTGTTTTCTTCCCCTCCAATGGTGTATTTCTTCGCCACCACGTGCTATTCCTGTAATGTGTACCTCCACTGATTTCCCACCCTGCCAGCAGTGACCTACGCAGTGCACCCCAGTTCGTCGCCTCAGATGGTTCCTCTGCGGGCAAGATGTGCTTCATGTGGATGTTTCTATACACTGTATATCATACTACTACACAAGCATCTGCCTTCCCATATCTGCATTGGGCCCCTGTATGGCTCACCTCTCACCGTGTAACCTTCCTAGTGTGTCCAACATGGCTGCCTCATCTGGTACACTTGTGGATGGGGTGAGTGTCTTATAGGGACCTTACTCTACACAGCAATCACTTAAAGTTGTGTTGTTTCTTCTAGGGGTAAGTTATTTCACCCAGGGTAATCCTACGCAGTGCACCTAAGATGGCTGCCTCACCTGATACCTTGTTATGGTGGAATACATAACTTGTTTTGTTGAAGTTATTATCAAAATGCCTGCACCATCACTACATTGTGCCTACTGTGCTCTCAAGACTTTCTTTATGTCTGTGTGAATTATCTATTGCTGTGCTACCCAAATGCTATGTATTATGTGCATTGTTTTGATATCTGTAAGGCGCCTTGAGTCCTTTACGAAGCTATAACATCTCCTTGGTAGCAAATATATGGATTGGGATCTACCCCCATTCTATTTCACCATCTGAACATGGCCTTTCTGTAAGCACTGGAGAAATCAGCTGCTTTATGACAACCCACAACTCTACCGAAAACACACTCAGGAGAAGGACCTTTTTTGTTCATTTCAGCCCACTGCCGGGTGCTAGCCCAGGAACATTGCAGCTCCATTTCTGATCCTATTTGAGCCATCCATAACAGCCACTGTGCAAACACTCAGGGTCTTGTTTAATTTTTCAGGCATGTGCAGTAGCAAGTACTCGCTTAGCTATGTGTGAGCAGTTTGCTGGCCACTCAGAATAAGGACCACGGTCACAATGTCCTTTCATTTGCAAGATTCAAATATTACAATATTAGTAAGGGTAAATAAAACAATATTTTACAATTAAGTGTTTCTAAGGATTAAGCGGGACTTGAAAGTACTGTTATTACTCGTTGCACCATGTACATATCTAATCAGACCTCCCCACTCACTTCAGGTTATATACAGTTACGGGGGGCCAGAGGAATATGACAGCGCTCCTTGTTATGCACAAAGCAATTCAGAGCATCGGAACAGAATGACAAGTGCTGCACTTCGGCATATTCTGTGGTCTGACCTTTCATGTATCCTCTGAAGGCTCAGCAACATCTTGTTCACATTGATGTCTACTTGATATGCACAATGCTCTCTTTGTAAGCAGAAGAATGAGGTTCGGGAAAAATGGGAAACCCTGACATGCACAGCACAGGATGTGTGTATGAGAATTCTCTTCACTTGACTGTAAATTGGTTTGCTGGTCATTAGGTTGCCTGTGTCTAGGTTGACAGACAAATAGTGGACACATGAAAAAAGTCAGCACGGACAGTGTAATGGTTAGCATTACTGCCTCACAGCACTGAGGTCATGGGTTTGACTCCCACCATGACCCAACTGTGTGGAGTTTGTATATTCTCCCCGTGCTTGCGTGGGTTTACACCGGGTACTCCGGTTTCCTCCCACAATCCAAAAATATACAGGTAGGTTAATTGGCTTCCAACAAAAATTAACCCTAGAATGTCTGTGTGTGCGTGTACATGTGGTAGGGAATATAGATTGTAAGCTCCACTGGGGCGGGGACTAATGTGAATGTTCAACTATACTCTGTAAAGCGCTGCGGAATATGTGTGCGCTATATAAGAAACTTTTAATAAATAAAAGGTCAAGTTTTCTATGATTTATTATTTAACCGACTTGTTCATACTTTACCATCCCAATGGGAGAAGCATGGTGAACTCAGTGAGGCACCATGCGAGGAGGCGAGGTACACTTATGCAGTGTCCATGTTAACCTACTGTATGTCGACAGACATAAAAAAAAAGAAAAACTCATGTCAACCTTTGTCATGTGTTGACCTTTTGACTGTCGACCAATAGTGTTCAACCTAGACACTGTTGTCCTAATGACCCATACCCCTGTAAATTGTGTGTGAAACCTTCACAAGTAATTGCAGCTATACCCTACCGGAATGGCCAGGAAGGTCCCTGAAAATTAGGTTGAGTGTCCCAGAATGCAGGCAGTCTATCGCGACCCCCCCCCCCCCCCGCCCCCCCGGTCCGTGTAAGCAAATTACCCATATTGCGTCATTGTAGCCCCGCCCCCCACTGTGCAATGCCTGAAATACCAGCATAGCATGGTGGGGGTGGGGCCACAAGGACCCAGAGAGGGCAGCCAGAAAGTAGGCAAAATTGGCTAAAGGTAGCCTCATTTTATTATTACTATTGTTATCATCCTATTTTTAATAATGTTTGACAAATTGCACAGTATATAGAGGGAATTATAACACATACAAAATATAATGACAAAAATTAAAATGTAAATATGGCACTATGCAACAAAGATATATAAACATTTGGTACATAAGGTAGATGATTAACAGTCGTAGCTGACAGTGGAGAAAGTGTCTGCGGCTATTGTAAAGCAGCAGCATTATAATCTGCCAATAATAATATTACTAACCTATTTCCTTATAGCCTAAGAACGGTTTCCTAAACTGTGCCATGGAAGAATTATTAGAATGTTCCCATGATTAATTGTATTAGTACCTCTCTACAAAACAAAATAGAAGCAGCTTTCAAAACGACAGGGAAAGTTATATCTGTTCTCACAGGAATTTGTACAAACTGTGCAGTAAAAATACACTATGCCTGTAAAAAATAACAAATTAACATTCCAGGAACACTTGCTCACTGCAGTTTAGAATAATTAGTTGTTTGTACTGCCCTCTTGTGCTTACTGCTGGTATTGTCCTAATTATTTTACTAGAAAACTACAAGGCTATTATTTGGGGTATGGATCATTGGATCGACCTTTGAAGGTCAACGCGGGTTAGATGGACATGCGCAGGGGAGCGATTGAACTAGAATCGTCCCCATAGTATAAATATGTCCTTACATAGGGGTTATTCTGATTCACTCGGAAAGGCACAATCACTCTCTAATGGACAAAACCATATGCATTGCAGGTGGGGCTGATGTAACATGTGCAGAGAGAGTTAGATTTGAGTGGGGGGTGTACTTCAAACTGATATCTATATTGCAGTGTAAAATAAAGCAGCCTGTATTTACCCTGCACAGAAACAATAAAACACCCAAAATCTAACTCTCTCTGCACATGTCACACCAGCCCCACCTGCAGTGCATATGGTTTTGTCCATTAGAGAGCAATTGTTCCTTTCTGAGTGAATCAGAATAACCTCCAATGTAAGAAACAATGTTACACTACTGCATGCTATTTCTTTTCTTCATTTTGGGGCACAAATTCTGGATTCTGGTTGGCTCGGAAAGAGGTCGGGCAGCTGACGTCCCGTGACATCAGCTGCCCGCCCCCCAGCAGGCATCTTTCAGCCCATGTAGCCATGGGAACGCCTAGCTTTTTCATGGGGACACCCCTTGGGCGATACTCATCGCCACCACCCCCGGCCCACCCCAATGTTTGTAAAGGGCTCGCTGACTATGCAAGTCGCCGAAGACATTCTACAGTAGAAGCTGAACTACAGTACTGCACGTGTACATAAAAGAAAATGCGCATGTGCAGTAGAAATGAGCGGGTTCGGATCCTAGAGATCCAAACCCCCCCTGAACTTACCTGATCTGAGGCCAGATCCGAGGAGTTCGCCCTCTTTCCGAGTCCAAATCAAGGCTAAAACGTCATCATCCCGTGTCGGATTCTCGCGAGACCTGGGGATATATAGTTCCCAGCGGTCGGTGCCATTTTCAAACAGGCTGGTGATTTCAGACAGCATGGATGTGTCCGTGCTGTCTGCTGAGGGGGTGATGGGGGAAACCTGCTGGGGGGGGGGGGGGGGGGGGAGATGATTACTGCTGCCAGTGCCCAGTATAAGTCCAGGGGTGCTGCATCAGTCCAGGGGTGCCCGCATGTGTACTGTATCCATGCAGGGGTGCCCACATGTGTGCTGTATGTGTCCAGGGGTGCCTACATGTGTGCTGAATCCATCCAGGGGTGCCCACATGTGTACTGTATCCATCCAGGGGTGCCCACTTGTGTGCTGTATTTGTCCAGGAGTGTCCACATGTGTGTTGTATCAGTCCAGGGGTGCCCGCATGTGTACTGTATCCATCCAGGGGTGCCACCATCTGTGCCGTATAATTCCATGTGTGCTGTATCAGGTCAGGGATGCCCACATGTGTGACGCATAATTCCTGGAGTGAGCCAAGTGTGTCATATAATTCATGGGTTGCTGCAAAGTCTGCTGTATAATTCATGGGGTGCTGCTAAGTGTGCTGTCACAGTCCAGGGGTGATGCTAAGTGTGCAGTATCAGTCCAGAGGTGAGCCAAGTTTGCTGTACAATTTATGGGGTGCTGCTAAGTCTGCTGTATCAATCCAGGGGTGCTGCCATATTTTATTAAAAGAATAACTCTTTTTACTGCAGGAGTGTCACTATGTGTGCCGTATAATTCCATGTGTGCTGTGTCAGTCCAGGGGTTCCACAATCTGTGCCGTATAATACCATGTGTGCCGTTATGTGCGCTGTATCAGGTCACGGGTGCCACCATCTGTGCCGTATAATTCCTGGGGTAAGCCAAGTCTGCCATATAATTCATGGGGTGCTGCCAAGTGTGCTGTATAAGTCCAGGGGTGATGCTGAGTGTGCCGTATCAGTTCATGGGTGATGCTGTGTGCCATATCAGTCTAGGGGTGAGCCAAGTCTGCCAAATAATTCCTGGGGTGAGCCAAGTCTGCCATATAATTCATGGGGTGCTGCCAAGTGTGCTGTATTAGTCCAGGGGTGATGCTAAGTGTGCCATATCAGTCCAGGGGTGATGCTAAGTGTGCCATATCAGTCCAGGGGTGCTATTAAGTGTGCCATATCAGTCTAGTGTTTGTGCCGCCTACTTGTGTCGCTTATCATAGTTATCTAACTACTTCTGTGCAACCTTTTGGCCTAAAAACAATATTGTGAGGTGTGAGGTGTTCAGAATCGACTGGAAATGAGTGGAGATGAATGCTATTGAGGTTAATAATAGTGTAGGAGAAAAAAAACAGCTAAATTCTGTGCTTTTTGTGTCTTTTATGCTTTTTTTTTTAAATCAGAACCCAAAACGCAAAACCCAAAAACCAAAACGTTGAGGGGGTGTTTTGGCAAAACTCAGTAGAACCCAAAACCTGAAGGTAATCAGAACCCAAAACCCACAAACATCGGAACGGGCTGAATTTGCAGGAATGTGAGTCAATCAGAATGACCCCCTTTATTACAGAGCTGTTCACTTTTCGACTGTATTTTGTCTCTTTTTTGCCCATGTTATTGATTCTATCTTAAAGTGCAATGTGTTATTGCTTTTTACTCTTTGTACACTAACCATGTCTCCTAGATATATTGCCTGTAGCGACTTAGTAAATGAACCCAAGTGTGTGTGAAGTTTTAGTCTGTAAGCTTCTATGAGGCAGGGGCTGATATCAGTAATGAAACACCACGGTTATGTGTTTGTTTGTGTGTGAGTGTGTGTGTGTGTGATAATAAATGTAGACTATAAGCTCCAATGGGGAAAGACTAATATGAGTAATGAAAACTGCATATATGTGTGTGTGTGTGTGTGTGTGTGTGTGTGTATGTGTATGTGTTTCAGCATATTTGCGTGTTAGTAAATGTAGAATGTAAGTTTCTATGCGGCAGGGACTAATGAATAATGAAAACTGTGCGTGTGTGTTTCAGCACCTTTGTCCATATATATATGGACTTGCAACTTGGTGGGACTGCTATGCTATTACTGGTGCCTGTCCTTGTGTTTCCCTCCTTTGTCCCTATAGATTGTAAGCTTGCAGCAGGGCCCTCCTACCTCCAAGTCTGTCTGTTGTTACCCAGTTTTTTTTATCTCTGTTTACAATTGTAATGTGCAATGGAAGCTGCTGCGCTACATAAGAAACTGTTAATAAATAAATATATGTTTGCTACAGACACTGTGCCTTGTAGTATTTTTAAGAGCTTGATGAAGATAGATCCTCATGAAGGGAAACTACTGTATATTTAATTACTAAAAAGTAGGTAAAAATGTAAATTTTGTGCTGAGTAATTGTTCTGTAAGCCAAGGCCATCTTGGATCCTGAGCTCCATTCCGGAGTACTGGGTATTATTGCTCCGCTAAACTGGTGACTTTAGAGACATCCTCTGCCACCTGGCGACTTCTGTTAGCATTATGCTATTGCATAAAAAAGATAACCGGTATTTTAAAAATAAATATTTATTATTAAAAATAACTTGTTAATAGGCACAGGTAAATTAGTGCCACAATAATTGATAAAATTCTCAATCAGTTAAGATACTTTTATTTGAAGAATCTGGTTGTTATAGTTGGCCATCGAAATGTGTTGAGTACTAGAACTTTGTCACTGGGACTTAAGTGCAGTACTACAACATGGACTCTAAAAGGGGGTACACAAATCACATGGCGCTGTCTGCATTTTCGATTTAGACTATATAGTACAGACCTTCTCGATTGCTGACACATTCCGGCAACCCCGCCAGTTAATGCGGGGAATTATGTCGTACCACACAATCCTCACACCGGGCCAGAGGTCCGCCAGACGCACAAAGTCTGTCTTAATCTTGATGGTGAGCTCAATGCCCGTCCTCTTGACCAGGCCATTGCCACCTAGGGCGGCCCCACTTACGGGCTTTGGCAGATAACAGCTCCCATAGACTTTCCCAAAGGAGACCCATGACTCCAAACCAGCTAACAGCGAGTGCCTTCTCCAGAATAGGAGCACTGGAGGCTAGTGGGTGCCTAGCAGCCCAAAAAATAAAAAAGTGCCCTACGACCCAAACCCTACCCAGAGCCATATCGGAAGGGGGAGGGGCTGCAAAAAGAGAAAACCTAGTGGTTAACATCATGATTTACTTTAACACAACAAAATGCATACTACGGCCCAAGTGAAGGTGAAAAACTTAAAAAACCTTCCGTGAACTTTAGGGGACAGCCAATTGAATTAATCCACAATGAAGGAAAAAGTAAAAAATTCCCTTCACACCGTCGATTCCGGAACGCTAGTCATTCCAGAACCGATTGTAAACAATCGTTTTTGAGCCGGCGCAACAGGCGCTTGAACTACAACTTATCTAACTTATCTATTCTTACATAACTCTTATAAGCGGAGGATTTCCACTTGCCAACTGCCTGAATAGCAGAAGGTGATAATAATGCCGCTGCTGCGCAAGTAGCAGCCCCAATTCGTAACGAATGCGTTCCAAAATCCTGCTCCCGCAGACCCAATTCTACCAAACATTGCCGAAACACAGCCGCAAACTGGAATCGGGTCAGCAGTAGCCCATAAACGTGCGCCAAAAACTGCAAGGCGGCCTCTGGTCTGCGGGAGCTATATTCCTTAGCTAAGGAAACCGGACACACGGCCGCTTCAGCCTGTGCGTTAAGGGTAACCCAGTGGCCCCTGCCCATCTGATCCGTTTTGGACCGCTTAATCTCGCATAGCACTTGTCCTTCACGGAATACTACATCCTGCCCTAAGATGCCAGTGCGGGAGAGTTTGCTGGCAGCCACCAGCTCGCTGATGCGAAAAGCGCCATGAAACGCAAATGTAAATGCAACCTTAAACAGTGCAACTCCGTATTCGCTCTCAGCAACCTTAGTCAAACAACCCCCCAGGTCCCCCAGCATACTCATGTCTTTGGGTGTGCGTGAATCCGGGGGAACCGGACGCACCCGTGTCCAACCCTTCATGGCTTTGGACCATACAAAAGACCTCGTGTGGTCGGGATCGCCGCGTAAGCACGAATAGAAAGCGATGCCTGCCAACGCCGCCGCCATAGCCGACTTTGACCTGCCCCGCGTATGGTGACCCCAAACAAAAGCGAGTACCCGGTCCTCGACCGACTTACCGCTAGCCTCTGGGGAGCCCTGAAACTCCACCCATTCCTACCATGTGGCCCCATAAGTTCTACGAGTGGAAAGGGGCCAAGGACAGAAAATCCAGGTCTGTAATGCCGGCTCTATGACCTGCCACACAAAAGGGGGACAAATAAGCCCAAGTGGCGAAGCCTCGGGGGGGGGGGGGGGGGCAACTCGCGAAACCTCGCAAACTTAAACCTCGAAAGGGCATCCGCTATGTTGTTAACCACCCCCGGGACATGCCTGGCCCGGAACTGTATGTTATGCCGTAAGCAGAGCAGAACTAAGGCCCTTATTCTGATCGGTGCGGCCGGATCCGAATATGCAGCCAGGACCGTGCGTGCGAAACCCCGCCTTCCATACAGATCACCAACTCCTTCCGTACGCGGTAAGAAGCTGGCCGAATGGACCGCACGTGTATTTTTCACGGAATACGCCTCCTCCATCTCAGGGAACCTCCCCCATCATTCGATGGTCCACCAGCTCCCGCAACCTCAGACCACACGGACATTTTTCCGTGCAAAAGCAGGGATCTGGGCGGGCAGCTGACATCCGGCGATGTCATATGTCCGCCCCCTACACGTGCGTCACGGCCGCATTACCATACGTACACCCAGCGTTTGCATGGGAACGCCCATGAAACGCGGGGCGTATGCATATGGTAATGAGCCCAAATAGCCCTTCACGCCCCTCTCCACCCCCTGTTCGGAGTGTTCACATTTCATGCGGGATTTGGCCGTACGCCCCGCTCGCACATGCGCAGAGACGCCTCTGCACATGCGCAGACACAAAACATCGGCGGCACAAACGCACGCGGATATTACCGCACCGATCAGAATAAGGGCCTAAATGCCGTAGCAGACGCAAAGCCTCGGGGGAAGCCGCCCTCTGATTATTAATGGCATGCACCACCCCAAGGTTATCACACCAGAACACTATGTTCTGGTTAGCTAGCTGGGAGCACCTTTCTCAGCCCTGCCGAAACTATAACCGGGAAAAAGCTCAAGAAGCAGCAGGTTGACCGTGAAACCACGATAAACCCCCAACTGAGGCCACTTCGAGGCGCACCACTCCCCATGGAAGTATGCCCCGAAACCCGTGGGCCCCGCCGCGTCAGCGAACAGCTGCAGTTCAACATTGGAGGCGGGGTCAGAAGGCCAGATGAGCTCCCTATTGGACTGCTCGAGAAAACTGGCCAAACTAAAAGGTCGTCCCGCATGTCCCGACATAGTCTGACTGTGTGATGAGGGTGTCTAACACCCGCCGTGGACCTTTATAGCTTATGGCAAAACACCCTACCCATCGGGATAATGCGACATGCAAAATTGAAAGAGCCCAGTACCGATTGTATGAGCTGCAACCGGACTCTCTTCTTTTCCCTGCATTCAGTAATGAGAGCCTGCAGCTTGCAAACTTTGTCCGCAGGGAGCCGGCAGCAACCTGCTGCAGTGTCTATCTCAATGCCCAGATAAGACAGAAACGTGGCAGGGCCCTCCATCTTATCTGCGGCAATGGGGACCACTAAAGACGCCGGGACATTGATGGCGGATGCCAGGATGTTTGCACACGCGCCCTGCCCGCCTGGCCCCACAAAGAGAAAATCATCCAAATAATGCGCCACGCCACTACAGCCTGTGACGTCATGAATGTACCAGTGCAGAAAGGAACTGAATTTCTCAAGGTAGGAGCAGGATACCGAGCACCCCATGGGCAAACACCTGTCAATGAATATACCCCCGTCTCCATGGAAACCCATGAACCTGAAGGACTACGGGTGTGGGGGGAGGAGCCTGAAAGCCGACTCTATGTCTGATTTAGCCACTAGGGCCCCACTGCCAAAGCCCCGGACCATGCCTAGAACCTCATCGAGCAAGTGGTAGTGAACGCTACACTGTTGTTCGGGGATGGCGTCATTGATGGACGCCCCGTGGGGTTAAGAAAGGTGCTGGCTCAGTCTATATTTGCCCGGGGTTTTCTTCAGGACCACCCCCAGAGGGGAGAAACAAATCCCAATCAGCGCTGTCTCTGATCACTGAGATGTCAGACTGGGAAAGGCCCCGCCATACTGCCCCATTAGATTCCCGCCAGCACCTTTTTGTCTCGCCACCTCGGGCTGCCAGTGCCGACCCCGCCCTGATCTGCATTGCTTGCGGCAGGTCTATAAAAATTTTTGAGGTGACCTGCCCCGCATAAACTACATTTTGCCCCTTGGTCACACATGCCGTCATGAAAGGCAAAGCTCTTCTCTTTGCTGACGGATCTCACCCCCGGGTTTCCCACTTGTAAAGGGCTTTATGCCTGTAGGCTACACCGAAGGCAGGCCCCTACCTAAGACCTCAGCTGAATGTCAACGTGTTTGCACCCTCTAAGATGGGTTTGGACCCCTCGTGAGTATGACACCACTTTACATTGTCATCACGCCATGCGCTGTCCTTGTCATTATGAACGCGACGTTAACCGGGAACAAGTAACGTAGTATGTTCACTAGTTCATCGGGCCTGGTGCTGAGGTAACACGAGGCTAGTAACAGGCAACCCCCTTTCAGCCAATTGCTAAAACCCTGGCAAGCGAACTCACCCTTGGCTGAGGACTGTCTGGCCTTGCAAAGTCCTTTCCCGCATTTGTGGTTAGTGTGAAAAGGTCTGCAAACACTGGCCCCTTCTAATTATGTATTTTGACCCCCCTTAACCTGATGGGGCCTTCCCGCTCTGGGTGCACTTGGATCTCCAACCTGCTTAGCTACAGCGCGCGCCGCCAACCTCGCAAATTCTTACGGGCGCTAGAGGGACCCAAATTCCCAGCTGCTAGCAGAAGAGTGTAAAGAGGATGCTGCACACACAGAAAATTCAGTGTTCTCACCACCGATGGAGGAGCCTCCGTGCTCGTCAGCAGACGTAGCCTGGGTTTCTGATTCGGCTGAAGGTAAAGGAGCCGGCATGCCGGATCCACGCTCTGCGAGGTCGGCACCCTCAGCCGCCTGTTGCCGGCCGCTTTTGCTGCAGGAGGCGTCTAATGCCCATTCGACTCAGGCGTGTCACGAGAGGCCCCTTGTCCAGTACCCCTGGCGGAACCACTGGCAACTGCTTCCAGTACCGCACCTGAAGAGAGCTTGGGAGACAAATGCAATGTATTAATTTCCATGCCTGGTTGAGAGATCACCCATTGATCGCCCCCATGAAACCGCCCTTCCGACACACTCTCAGATTGAGGCACCGAGGACCGTGGGGTGGGAAAACTGGTTTGAGAACCCCTGACCTCATTGCAATGGGGCAGTAATGCTAACCCTTACACCCTCTGTGCTGCCCCGAGGGGCCCCGCGCTCTGCTGGAAACATGGGAAACCCTGGGCAGGGCCCCCTGGGAGCTGGTGTCCAACATAATGTTAGGAGGGGTGGATCCCTGCTGGTCATAAGGGTACGGCGTGGAAAAAGACCACCACAACTGTCCCAGCTGACCAGGAGTAGGCTGAATAAAAGGCCGGAAACCTGGATCCCCAAAAGGGGGCACCAACCACGGAGCCCCCTGCCGCTGGTGATCCTGCCCAGGAAAACTGCTCGGGGAGCTGGGAACATGCCGCGGCCGGGAGGCCATGCAAGCGGCTTGATGTTAACGTGGGCGGGAATACCGCCCGTGCCGTGGCCCTGCCCTGGAGCCAAGAACGCCAGTTGGGGGAACCAGAGAGGCCCCCATGCTGCCGTGTATGGCCAGCACAGGGCCTGACAGTAATGGTATAGCCCCCCCTGGACGCCCCCCTTGTGATGTGCAGCAACGGGCTGCCCACCAGCGTACCCCCCTAGGGGAACCTAAGCCCCTTGTAAGCCTGCAATGCCTCATTTGGGCGTGACTGTGCAGGGGCTGCGTATCCTGGCGTGCCGTGGGGCCACCGGAACCTTTCCTACTCCATGCTCACTAGCAGGGGGTCCACAGAAAAAGCGGGCGCAAGCAGCACCGCCGCTAGTGTGCTTGGCATCCCCCCTGCAGTAGGTGCGCCGACCCTGTCTCAGGACGTGCTACTCGCGCCCTGAGACCAAAAGCGCCGCCCACCGCCACGAGGTGGACGTGTGCGGCGACCCAGGTCGGCCCCCTGGAGGGGAACCGGGCACCCCGAAGGGGGAATCCCTGCTAGGGGAATAAACAACCTGGAGGCTGCGGGCCTGTAGGCCCGGCGCAGCCTGTGACGCGCCCACAATGGCGGCTGGATCTGCCCCGGACGTAGCTGCTGAGATGAGCCTACCCCCTTGGGCAGCGGCGCCCCCGACTCCCTCAGCCGCGTGACTCGCGGCCGGGAGCAGGACAGAGGCGCCGGCCGTGCAATGGCTCCCCGAGGTGGACGCGCCGTGCGAGCAGGACGTGCCCGCCCCCGGCGACGAGGTAACAGGGCGTGATGGGGACCCAGGAGAGGAGACCGCGGTGTAGCTGCATCTGCCAGGTGCACACCCGCCGCCGTGTGAGGCCGCAGCGGTGAGCGGGCGGGCAGCGTCAAGCTGAGCGCTTAGGACGCCCAGACATTATAGAGCAGGGAAAAATAGCAAGAGCAGAAAAATAAACTTAGTGAAACCACACTTAGCTCTGTGTCCCTGCGACTGTCCTAGGTCAGATCCAGACTCAAAGAGGCTCACTTCCTGTCTCTGATCACTGATATAACCCTCTCTGGCTGCCGCCCCCCTGCTACCTGATTGGCAGAACTAACTGCCACTCCACTACTATTTCCATAGGGCTTTACACAGATGCTTCTGCTGTACATTGCTTGTGGACAACAAATTCACAGGCTCTTAAATTCCCTCCAGCCTATGCGGCCCTCGCTCTGTCTAAGCAATTCCGCCTACAAAAGCTGTCTCCATGGAAGCATAGGTAAGCCCAGTGTCATTAATAGAAGATTTCATCTACTCCTTTTGCCATCAGAATTCTTACATACAGTATATCTTTGGTTTGACAGCTAATCTGCCACAACAAAGCAAACTTTAGTATTAATGATATTGCACTTACTGAATAAATGATTATACCAGCACTGTAGCCTAGCTAGATTGTGGCCTGTTTGTTGGTGGTGAATGTAGGAGCCGGACTGGAGGCAAAGCCTGGGGGTAGGCTCCCCTGACAGGGTTTGTAGGGAGCTGACTAGCAGTTTAGTCATAGGAGGAGTGCTTAAGGAGAGGGTCATAGGGGGAGGGGCTTAACGGGGTGTTGGAGGGGTTTATAAGCAGGGTTCAGGCGGGAAATAGGGGTCACTGGGAGAATTTTCTCAACAGCTCCCACCCACCCTCCCTGTTTTTTATAGTTTTTAGGTAGAATAATTGATAGGATGTCTTTTTGTCACAGTGGCCTGTGTGGAGGGGGGTCCTCGAGGTTAGTGGCATTGAGGCTTAATTATGCGGCGGGGAGGGCCCCATGAGGGGGCTGGACTCCCCTGGGTGAGGTTAATTAATGAGCACTGGGTGTTGACAATTGGTGCCCTCGAGCCAATCGCTATCGGCTGGGGGTAAGAACTCCTGGAAGTGCTTAGAGGTGTGGATAGATTTATTGAGGGCCTCGGGGACCACCTTCCGTGGGAATGTTTTGGTTATTGTTAAATTGTATTGTTTCAATAAAGATGGCTGCTGTGGCCAATTTTATCCAACAAGAGAGTCATGTCATTTTTGGGTGGATAATTGGGCACAGCGATTAGACAATACCCTGTCAAGTGTGTTATCCTTAACTGCTACCTTTTACTACCATTAGGTCTAACAACTGTGTATTTGGATGCAGCAGATCTGCAAAAACATGATAATGCTACAGGAATCTGTACATAGACGACCACTGATTGTATTTCTGATCCGATGCTTGCTCACAAAGACACACCATCATTTGCACCATCAGATGTCTGAGCAACTCAAAATGTTCATCGCAAGTAAGCCTCTGGTACCTTTAGAACCGTGTGCGAAGATGCAGATTCAGGTTCGGACACATCCCCAAAACAGTTCGGGGGACATTTACCAAAATGGATTCGTAGAAAAAAGGTGTATTCATAGGGAGAAATACACCTTTTTTTTACGAATTTGTATTTTCGGGATTTACAATCCCGAAAATACAACAATTCGTATTCCTAAAGATGGAACATTCGTATTTGTATTTACAAATACGAATGTCTACACCATCGATAGAATACGACAGAAATCACCATTCAAAAGAATGGTGGTTCCTGATGTACTAAGCAGCCGTACTGATAATACGGCTGCTAAGTGGTGTAAAACACCCACGCAAATACGACAGGAAAATACACCCTGCTTTCCCTGTCATATTTGCTTTAAGCCTGCATGGATCAGTCAGATCCATGCAGGCTTTAGTGTAAAAAAAATAGAAAAAAAAATAAATATAAAAAAAAAAAACAGCGTGGGGTCCCCCCACAGCTGTAACCAGCACCAGGCTGAAGGAGCCGGGGCAGGTAATTAAAAATCAGGGAACCCGACAAATAGGGGTTCCCCGATTTTTAACAACCAGCCCCAGGCTCCAGGTCCGGGGCTGGTTCCCAAAATACGGGGGACAAAATGACTAGGGGTCCCCTGTATTTTAAGAACCAGCCCCAGGCCAAACCAGCCAGCAGGGTAATGTCACAGCCGGGGGACACTTATTATATAAGGTCCCGCGGCCAAAACATTAACCCTATCGACCAGTCAGCCTGGCCAGGGGCCCTGGGGGAGTGGGGACCCCCCCAATGAAGGGGTCCCCCCCCCCCTCCAGGACTTACCTGTCCAGGCTGAAGCCTGGTGCTGTCCTCGATGCCCCTGGGCGGTGGGCATCGAGCTGATAGTGGTGTAAAAAAAAGATTAAACTATTGTCTAATACTGGGGCACTATGAGTCCCAGCAAGCCTCCCCCGCAAGCTGGGACTTGGAGAACCACAAGTCCCAGCCTGCGGGGCATTAAAGGGCCCGCTGGGTCTTGTAGTGAACCGTATTAAAAATAGTACAATAAAACACACTGACACACACTTAAAATAAAACTTTAATACATACAAAGCCCACACATACTAATACTTACCTATCTTCTTTCCGTAGGTAGCCCTGGTCCTGATGTCCTGTGTCGGCGTTCTTCTTCATGTCAACGTCCTTCTTCAAGTCGACGTCGCTGTCGGCGATGGCGTCCGGAGTCCGGAGTCCGACGAAATCCATGTGGAAGCTGTGGAAGGAAACCATACTCTGACGCCGACACAGGACTGCAGGACATCAGGACCAGGGCTACCTACGGAAAGAAGATAGGTAAGTATTAGTATGTGTGGGCTTTGTATGTATTAAAGTTTTATTTTAAGTGTGTGTCAGTGTGTTTTATTTTACTATTTTTAATACTGTGGCACTACAAGACCCAGCGGGCCCTTTAATGCCCCGCAAGCTGGGACTTGTGGTTCTCCAAGTCCCAGCTTGCGGGGGAGGCTTGCTGGGACTCATAGTGCCCCAGTATTAGACAATAGTTTAATCTTTTTTTACACCACTATCAGCTCGATGCCCACCGCACAGGGGCATCGAGGACAGCACCAGGCTTCAGCCTGGTCAGGTAAGTCCTGGAGGGGGGGGGACCCCTTCATTGGGGGGGTCCCCACTCCCCCAGGGCCCCTGGCCAGGCTGACTGGTCGGTAGGGTTAATGTTTTGGCCGCGGGACCTTATATAATAAGTGTCCCCCGGCTGTGACATTACCCTGCTGGCTGGTTTGGCCTGGGGCTGGTTCTTAAAATACGGGGGACCCCTAGTCATTTTGTCCCCCATATTTTGGGAACCAGCCCCGGACCTGGAGCCTGGGGCTGGTTGTTAAAAATCAGGGAACCCCTATTTGTCGGGTTCCCTGATTTTTAATTACCGGCCCCGGCTCCTTCAGCCTGGTGCTGGTTACAGCTGTCGGGGGGACCCCACACTGGGTTTTTTTTTTATTTATTTAATTTTTCTATTTTTTTACACCTTGCAGCCTGCACGGATCTAACTGATCCGTGCAGACTGCCTGTACGAATTTGTATTAGCGGCCGTATATATGTGACGCTAATACGAATGGTTACACCATCGGAGGGTTACAAAGCAGTCGTATATGACTGCTTTGTAATTTCCCCTCCGGAACACGACTTTGCATACGACTGAAACTGTCGTATGCAGTCGGAGGGGAAATACCAATACGAAAAACTAGGTTTTCCATATTGGTAAATTTCCCCCTTCATGTCTGCATTTTTGTAGCAACCCCCCTGTTGCTTTCCAAATATTACTTCCCAAACATTCCTTGCCATGGCATGTAGCCAATGGCTTTTAACTATTTAATGTTCAGTCAAAGGTATGCTAGTGTTTATGCGTATGAAACACTTGAACTGTGCGCATGAGCAAATTCCTGGAGTACGCAGAAGGAGTGGTGCAAAAAGCCATTGGAACTGCAAATAGAAAGAAGCATGCATTGGTGGCAACCATTGCAATCACAAAATCTGCATTGGATCAAGAGCATTGATGTTTGCCAACCACTGATATCTGATGACCATCACTAGCCTACTGGGGGAGATTATTGAGTTGGGCAATATTTTGAGATAACAGAAGAGATATAAATTGCTGTAGTTTGGTTTATGACCTTGAGTGTAAGTGAAAGTATTTTACTGTATATTGAACATGGGAGAACACAAGTAACCAATGAAGGGACTGACAGAGTAGCTTTGCACATGAACGTCTGGCAAGGAAGGTTAGCCCTTCCATCTGCATTGGAGTCTGTATTCCGGAAGACCAGTAAGGAAACTATTGAAATAATCATTGCAGGAGATTATGAGATCATGGATTAGAGTTTTAGCAGTGTCTTTTGTAAGGTAAGGGCATATTTTGAACTAGTACTGTAAGCCCTCTCGAAGCAAATTCTCAGAAAGCTAGCAGATGTAGTTTCACCTGCTGCCAACAAATGGCAGTGTAAGCCCGTTCGAAGCAAATGCTTCCAAAGCTAGTACATGTAGTTTTACTTGCTGCCAACAGATGGCAGTGTTTCAGAGTTACACGGACACTAGACATATTGTCACGCTAGGGGTACCTTGTGGATCTGTCTGAGGCCCGAAGGACAGGGTGTCACGGTCTGGAGGAGACTGGAGAGTAGCAGGCTAAATATAAGTCTTTCTCATAGAAGAAGCACCAGGAGGTAAAGCCAGCTAGGGAAACTGCGAGACAAGGAACCCAGCGGGACAGCTGGACAACTGGGAAGAGTTCACAAAGATGCAAAAGAATGTCCAAGAATCTTGACCAGAAGACTGGGCTGGATAACAAAGAAGAAGACTTGTCCAGGAACCTTGACCAGATGACTGGACCGGATCTTGAAGAAGACTTGACAGGACCTTTACCAGATGACTGGATTGGATGACAAAGAAGAGGGCTTGTCCAGGAAACCTTGACCAGATGACTGGACCGGATCTTGAAGAAGAAGACTTGACAGGTCCTTTACCAGATGACTGGACTGGATGACGGAAGCTGGCAGCGGGTTCCGGTGGCCGACAGCAGATGTAGATGACTGTCAGCGGGTACTGATGACCGGCAGCGGGTATGGGCGGCTGGCAGCCGATGTAGGTGACTGTCAGCGGGTACTAATGACCGGCAGCAGGTACAAATGGCTGACAACAAGTACAGGTAGCTGATAGCAGGTGTAGATGACAGTCAGTGGGTACCGATGGCTGCAGGATACAAATGCAGGATTCCATGAGACAAGTGCTGGGTAACTGGTGCTGGACTTGTAAGTAAAGAAGTCAGGATACAAGCGCAGGCTTTCAGGTGCAGGCAATAAGTAACAGGTGCTGAACTTGTAAGAAATGAAGTCTGAATACAAGTGCAGGCTTTCAGGTACAAACGCTGAGTAACAGGTGCTGGACTTGTAAGTAGTGAAGTCTGAATACAAGTGCAGGCTTTCAGGTACAAATGCTGAGTAACAGGTGCTGGACTTAAAAGTAGTGAAGTCTGGATACAAGTGCAGGCTTTCAGGTACAACAAGAGCAAGAGCTGGAGCTCAGGTTTGAAGCTTCCTCCCAAGGGATCGACAACAAAGTACTGGCGTCTGTATGCCCCAGAGGACTCAGCTTTATCCCCCAGGGCAGATCCTAATTGGTGGAGCTGAACTGAGGTCCGGGGCTATTGGCCGGCTACAACAACATGGCAGTGCCCGGACCGAAGACAAGCACTTACCGCCAACTCCCCCGCCGGGAGTACCCACAGGAGTCCCCAGGAAGATGGTCGCTGCCGGGAGCACTGGATGCTGCGCTCCCCGCCCTGCATCCGGACAGACAGCAAGCAGACCCCACCACCGGAGATGAACAGGTGAGTGACGTGCTCCAGTGCCGGCCGTGACACATATATATAGATTATATGTTTTATTTGGATGCCTGTAGCATAATTTCGAGACAGATTGAAAGTGCAATACAAAGGCGTGTTCAGAGTCAAGGATGACACCTAAGCAGCAAGTTTGTGGTGTTTGATTGTCATATTCTCAGCAGCGATATAGATATCTGGTTGGTAACTACTATTTGTCGGTGGAAAATAATAAATTCTGTTTTTGAAATATTCAATTTGAGGTGGCGCTATGACATCCAAGATGAAACAGCAGAAAGGCATTTAATGATGTGGACCAGTACAGATGGGGACAGGTCTTTGGAGGATAGTTAGATTTGAGTATCATCCGCATACAGATGATAATGAAATCCAAAAGAGATGATTTATAGAGATGTGGTATAGACTGAGAAAAGCAGAGGACCTAAGACTGAGCTTTGAGGTACACCAACAGATAGAGGTAGTGAAGAAGAGGTGGAATCAAAGAAACTAATACTGAGTGGTTAGATAGGTAGAATGAGAACCATGGACTGTGGGCGGGATGCTCTAAAACAGTAGAGCGGTAAAAACGTTATCGGGTTTATACCACATTCCCATATGTTCTAATGCCCCTCACCCCGGTCAGCGATGCAGAGGCAATAGGAAAGGCTATCCTTTGTGTTCATAATTGCATATGTTAGAGCAGCGGTTCTCAAACTGTGGGTCCTGACTCCAAAGTGGGTCCCGACCTTCTCGGCATGGGGTCGCGACTCCATGTTGCTGACTATCAGGCTGATGACTTTTCTAATCTCAGTCACTGATTCAAGGAGTCAGAAAAATCTGTTGAATTGTCTGTTATTTTAGACTCCTCACATCATTTAGTGCCTCCTGTAATCATTTTTATTGTCTGATGGGGTCCCAGAGTAAAATAGTGTTAGAGCATATGCAATTATTAAGAATGCGGTACCTGGAAGGGTGGCATGTCCAATTGGTTGTTGCATTTTCCAGCCCTATTCATGTCAGATTTGGAGAGAGCCCTTTGATTTTGTCATGGGGCCTTGTCCTCTAGCATGTACACTGAATTTTTTCTTAATACACTTCACTATAATTACCTATCACCTCTCAAAAGTTTCCAAATGGAGATGTCAGAATCCCACCTATGCCCAAAGTTTCATCAGTCCGAAGTAGATTTATATAATTGCCTTTGGAGTTGCCCCATTGTGCAATATTTCTGGCATCTTGTTAGAAGATACGCAGAGACAAAACAAATAAATTATGTCCCCATTACCCCGGTGTGGGCAATTCTGGGGGTATTTGATGATACCTTAAGGATGACCAGAGAAAGTAAAAAATGATTGTTGGTCCTAAGTGCAGCTGGGAAAAAAACTATATTGCAGGGTTGGATTGACAGTTCTCCACCACAAATACCACTATTTTTATCCAAATTGAACTTCATATTTAGGATGGAATGGGTAGAGGCCATAATAGACAAGGGAAAGAGGGTTGAAATATTTTTCACATTATGGGATTCGTACATACATTCTCTTCCACTTCCAACACAAAACCAAATACACAACAGCCTCAAAAATACCACTTGGTATTTAACCAGAATAGCAGCGCAGAACCAACCGGTTATATTATCTTAGGTTTGGAGTGGAGGCCCACCCCTAAATACTGTCTTTGTACCTAATAAACATGTTTAATCTTTATGGAAATTATAAAAATACCAATTCTGACTGTTGTAATACTAGAAAATCCGATGTCTATGCTTTATGTGACACATGCTGACAATCCTGATTGCATTTGAAACTGTTACTCCATTGTATTGAAAATATTGAAAAAAAAAAAAGAATGCGGTACCTGGCTGAGGGTGGCGATGAAGGGTGGATTGAAAAATGTCATAAAGGAGCTGATTGGTTGTTTATCAAAGGCGTCACTAGGGTTGGTGTCACTGGGTGTAGAAACTCATGGTGTCATCCCACCACCACCTCCTTGGACCTCCTCCCATATCACACCACACAGGAAAGAGCATTAGCAGACACTGAGATAAAAAGAGTGCTGTTATGGGGCCTAAAAATGTAGCGATTTGTGGGAATTTTGTAAGCGATCTCACTAGATCGTTTAGATAATGCCCCTACATCGCTCTGCGTGTAAGGGCATATCAATGCACTGACCCGCAAGTCACTATCATCTCTTAATCGCTAGGAAGGCCAGTGTTCTCACCCAAGAACACCGAAGCTGACACAGCGTTGTGTGCTGAGCGATCTTGCTGAGAGTTCTGAGCAATCTAAGGTTGTTCAGAAAGTCGCTGTGTGTGAAGGCTCCATTACACAGACTGTATTTTCTGGTGCAGGGGGACTAATAGGGTGGTGATGAGAGTCAAGATTAGTCATTGTGATGGTAGCAAATCACTTCCCTTGAAAATTCCATGGTGGTACTCTGGCTGCAGTAAATAATTTACAGTAGGAGATTTGATATAAGATGCAGGGCAGCAGAAGGGGTGCAGGTTGACTGCCTGACAGTCGGAATCCCAACATTGGAATTCTGAATTTTCAACTGCCCGATAGTCGGGATCAACTGATGGGTTATTCTCCATCCTGAATGTCCTCCTGACATTCACTGCTCTGCATTTGCACAGTATCTATTCACAGGACACATAATGGCTGGGGGCATGCCAGCAGCTCCCAGAGCTCTGGCCATGCCCCCACTGTGATGCCACATGTGGACATGACTGTTTCAACAAAAGCCCCCTTTAACCAAGTGAGTGCCCCTTTTCGGGAGCGAGTGTGATATAGGAGTCGTGATTTCATCATTGTAAAATTTGGGATGTAAGTTCAAATTTCCGAGGTTGTCTGAAGTGATGAGAGTTCATAGGGTCGAGGTGTCATTTTTTTTCTTTGTTGGGCTGGACTTTAAAATTCCAGGAAAAACATGTTTTCTATTGTCTGCGGAAGCAATGTGGTTTAGATGATGTGCAATAGTGAATGTTGAAAAAAGCATTTATTAATTTATTTTATTTACAGTTTCTTATATAGCGCAGCAAATTCTCTTGCACTTTACAATAGTAGACAGTGATAGAACAAACATGGAGGTAAAGGCCGCCATACACTATGCAATTTGGCCCCGATTTCACCCGATCCAGATGGATCGGGCAGTGAAATCGGACCAAATCGCAGGTTTTGACACCCGGTCCGACCCGATGCGCGGTCCCGTGCGCATCGGGTCAGAGTCGGGACGTCGGACCGGCTGCACATAAGAATCTTATGTGCAGTTGTGGGGACTCTGAGGACGCCGGCGAGGGAGGGGGGCGGGAGACGCCGGCGAGGGAGGGGGGCGGCAGGGGGAGCCGGAGCAGGGAGCTGTCATGCTCCGTCCGGGTAGGGGGGGGGACACGCCGCTAGTAGTGCGGACGCTGCGGGGGACACAGGCGGCAGTGACATAGAGCCGGGCGGGGGGAGCCGGGAGCTGTTAGCACTGAAAAAAAAAAAGCCCATACAATGAATGGGCAGCCTGTGATTGGCTGAGCGCTCTCTCAGCCTGTCAGCAATTGGCTGAGAGAGCGCTCAGCCAATCACAGGCTGCCCATTCATTGTATGTGCTTTTTTATTTTTCAGTACTTACAGCTCCCGGCTCCCCCCGCCCGGCTCTATGTTACTGCCGCCTGTGTCCCCCGCAGCGTCCGCACTACTAGCAGCGTGCGTCCGTCCCCCCAGCCGCCTTGCAGCATCCCCCGCCCGCCACCTCGATGTCCCGGCCCCCCTGCTCGCTCCTCATTGCAGCTCCCCGGGAGTTGCAAATTATACATCACATGCTACGTATTATTTGCAAAACTTGGCACATCAAGTGCCAAATCGTGTGTCCCCCTCCCGGGGAGCTGCAGGGGGAAATCAGGTCCGACTTGTCCTTAGGACAAGTCGGACTAAGGTATGGGGGCCTTAAGAGAGCCCTGCTGCAAGCTTACAATCTATAGGGGCATAGGAGGGAAACGCAAGGACAGGCACCAGTAATAGCATAGCAGTCCCACCAAGTTACAAGGCAGGAAGGGAAGCTATATAATACATATGTGCCTCTGAGGGTTATGTATGGGGTACATAAATATGACAGGCTTGCCTGAAGATGTGAGTTTTCAGGGAACACTTGAAAGTTTGGTGGCTAGTGGTGAGTCTTAGGGGTAAATTTACTAAGATTGAAATGGGTACAAATGAATGCATTCAATCTGATATATGGCTGGGAATGCAGCATAGACTAATTTACAAACAGCCAAATGCGGCCTTGTCAGCCATATCTGTCTGTTTACCAATGCATACGAAACCGATAGAACACGGTTGTATGTGGCCATAGTGTTCTATGTCATCAACAAATGTAATATAATTCGTACTGGTGAATTTGAATATGAATTCACCAGTAAATACAAATGATCACTAGATCATCTTTTTGATGTGAGTTTTGTGGCCTGCATGGCTCTGTCAGATCTGTGCAGGCTTACAAGTGTAGTTAAAAAAAAAAAAAAGAATAAATAAATAATTTAAACAAACTACGTAGGGTCCTTCCCCACGGCTATAACCAACCCCGGGCTCACTGAACTGGTCCAGGTTTTAGATTTCTAAAACTAGCAGCAGACTCATGGGCCGGTTTTGGTTCCCAAAATACGGTGAACAAAATGAACAGGGCTCCCCAGTATTTTGACAATCAGCACCAGCCAGCAGGGTAACATACCTCCCAACTGTCCCGATTCCCGCGGGAACGTCCCGATATTCGGGGACGTTCCCGCGTCCCGCCCGGGGCCGCCATTGTCCCGCGGTGGGGGGGGGGACAGTTGGGAGCCCCCCCAGCTTCCCGAGAATAGACGCTGTGCGCATGCGCACAGCGTCTATTCAGCGGCGAAAACGGGGCGTGGCCGAATTTCGCGTCACCCCGCGAGGCCACGCCCCCTTTTCGCGAGGCCACGCCCCCTTTTCGGGAGCGCGCGCGGCTTCGCCGCGCGGACGTCCCGACCTCCCAACTTCGAAAGTTGGGAGGTATGGGGTAATGCCACAGCCGGGGGAAACTTTTATAAAAGTTCATCCAGCCACAGCATTGACCCCCGACTGGTCAGATTTTCTGTGGGAGGACAAAAGATCAAGGCAGTGGCCTTCCTCATGAGTAGAGGAGTCAGACCACTGGAAGCATGAAAAGATTGTGGGCTGTCAATAGTGATATTGAAGTCATCCAGGATGATGATTAGGGATTCCAATTCCAGGGCATTTTTTCAATCCCGGGAAATAGGAATCCCTAGTTAGCAGGAACCTAGTTAGCAGGCATCCCTAGTTAGCAGGAGCCCATCCCTGCAATGTGCTGAGTCAGGCGCCGGGGGGTCTGTGCATGTGCCCATAAGCTACAATGGGCTACCGCCATCTCAGAATGGCCTTAGCCCAGGGATGCGAAGTGATGCTGCCTGATGTTGATACATCGGGCAGCTTTGCATCCCTCATAGAAACCTATGGGGGAGACGGCCAGCGGCGGTGCAGGAGGGATCGCAGCTGGGAACGGAGATTCCTGCTGCGGTCCCTCCTGATACATTGCAGTGATACTTAAAATTTTTGGCTAACCCCCGAAAACACCTGTTTCAGCCACAAATATTGAAAGTAGAAATTGTATGTATACTAAAGAATTTTAATAAGTATTGTGTATACCTTGTTTTATGTTATTCAGTGTTGTTGAACTGTTCTTTAAAAAGTAATTCCCACTTGTAATTTCTCACTTCGTACATTTAACTGCCCCCTTAACTAACTGTTATTTGTCTGTAAAAGCAGATGCAGAAAAAAATTCTTGGTAGCTGTTAATTCTTAATTGGCCACTGGATGGTGGTGTAACACCCATGCTGGAAATGTGCTTCTGTGTACTGTGAGCTGATGTGGGATATTATGCACCTTTACTGACGGTGAAAGGCCTGAATGTATTGCCTCAAATAGTCTTTTTGGTGGATGGTAATGCAAAAACATCTTTACAGGGGGTAATTATTTGGAAAATAATATTTACAATCTAAAGCCCCACACATACTGAGCGATATCGGCCATGGGCGACATAATTAACAATATTGGATGCAGGTGGCCAATATTGTGCGGCCACCGATATTGTTCTGTGAAGTCACAGGGACCCGCTTAATATGTGGGTTGTTTGGCTATATAGCCAAATTAATCTGCATGTTCAGCACACATCAATAATCATTAATGGTGCACATACATTTACGATCGCAGGCAAATAAACAGAAAGAATATAGGTTATGTGATCATATGTAGATAAATGTGTACTTATATCTGTATAAAGTGTTTTAGGCTTATTGATCCCATAATGTTTTAAATATATGTTAACGCACTTTGTAAATTTCATAAGATCATTATTTAAGATAAGACTAAAATATGTTTTATTTCATCCTGAAAACGTATTGGCTATTGCAGTGGTTCCCAAACTTTGCTGGGTGCCAGGGGGCTATTGTAGGAGTGCCTCAGGTTGGTGGTCCAGTACCAAATCAAATTATTTATGGTCAAAGTGATAGGCAAAATCAGTGCTAGTGGCTGACAATCATAACACATGCACAACTGTATACCACTATATAACTTACCATAAGGATGACAGATAGGCAGGGCCTGGATTTGCCTAGGGGCGGCACCTAATACGGGTTTCCGGCTGCCTGTGACCATGGCCGAGCGGAGCAGCAGCATGCAGCGGCGAGTGACGAGCGGCGCAGCCCACCTGTGCCTCCCTCCCCTGTCAGTGGATCTGGTCTCCCTCCTACCCTTGACCTGCTGCCACCGCCAATGAGGAGTCCCAGCAGGGGCACTGCATCGCAGCTAAGGAGATCCGCTTGGCTCCCACTACATCAGCAAAGGCATCTGTGGCTGCCTGTGAAGGACACTTGGCACTTCAGGATTTTCTATGGCTGCTGCGCTGATTATGCCCAGCCACACTATCAGGTCTGACAGAGGGGTAGATTTATTAAGCTCGGTGAAGATGATGAAGTGTCTGGTTTTTATCACCGGCCAAACAGCTCCTATCTGTCATTTTTCAAACCAAGCCTGTAACTTCGAAGTTAGGAGCTGATTGGCCGGTGATAAAAACCAGACACTTTATCACTTCACCGAGCTTAATAAATCTGCCCCAGACTTTCCCATCGTGCTTGGTGTCTCGCTGTGCGCTGCCTATATTAGTAGATGTGGTGAGTGGGCGGCGCTACAGGCAAATTGACGTGACTTCACCGCCTCCTTCAGTCCCTCTCCTCTTGCTGTGGACTTGCAGGTGGGAATTATAGCGTCATTGCAGGTTCTAGTTTCCTGTCGCAGGAAGAGGATCCGTCATCCACCCTCAGAGGACCCATCCGAGTAGAGAGGTTGAACTTGAACTGGGTACTGGGTATGAAATAATTTTGAGCAGTGTAGCCAGTAATTATGGCTTATATATTGTGGGGTTAATTTAATATATATGAGTATATTCTGCTTATAACATGCTCACTGATATCTCATTGTATGCTGTCTCTGTCCACTCACTTCTGCCCATGTTTCTCCCATTGTGATCTCCATATTACATTGTGTGCGTATATTGTAATGTGCATTACAATGCGTGGCGTATAGTGTTAGGTGTATTACGGTTTGGGGCGTATAGTGTAATGTGCATTACAGTGCGTGGCGTATAGTGTAAGGTGTATTACGGTGTGGGGGCGTATAGTGTAAGGTGCATTACTGTGTGGGGCGTATAGTGTAAGGTGCATTACGGTGTGGGGCGTATAGTGTAATGTGCACTACGGTGAATGGCGTATAGAGTAAGGTGTATTACGGTGCGGGGCGTATAGTGTAAGGTGCATTACTGTGTGGGGCGTATAGTGAAAGGTGCAATACTGTGTGGGGCGTATAGTGTAAATTGTATTGTGGTGTGAGGCGTATAGTGTAAGGTGCATTACTGTGTGGGGCGTATAGTGTAAGGTACATTACTGTGTGGGGCATATAGTGTAAAGTGCATTACAGTGCGTGGCTTATAGTGTAAGGTGCATTACATTGCGTGGTGTATAGTGTAATGTGAATTACAGTGTGGGGCATATAGTGTAAGGTGCATTATGGTGCATGGTGTAAGGTGCATTAAGGTGTGGGGGTGTATAGTGTAAGGTGCATTACACTGCGTGGTGTATAGTGTAAGGTACATTACATTGCGTGGCGTATAGTGTAAGGTGTATTACGGTGTTGGGCGTATAGTGTAAGGTGCATTACTGTGTGGGGCATATAGTGTAAAGTGCATTACAGTGCGTGGCTTAAAATGTAAGGTGCATTACATTGCGTGGTGTATAGTGTAAGGTGAATTACAGTGTGGGGCATATAGTGTAAGGTGCATTATGGTGCATGGTGTAAGGTGCATTACGGTGTGGGGGTGTATAGTGTAAGGTGCATTACAGTGCGTGGCGTATAGTGTAAGGTGCGTTACATTGCGTAGCGTATAGTGTAAGGTGTATTACGGTGTGGGGTGTATAGTGTAAGGTGCATTACAGTGTGTGGCGTATAGTGTAAGGTGTATTATGGTGTGGGGCATATAGTGTAAGGTGCTTTACAGTGCGTGGCGTATAGTGTAAGGTGCAATACGGTTTGTGGGGTATAGTGTAAGGTGCATTATGGTGCGTGGGTTTAAGTGTAAGGTGTATAGTGC